>NW_023425346.1:61489721-62835971 GCF_014108415.1 Molossus molossus
CTGTCCTCCCTCTGCCAGAGCCCAAGGTGAGTGGCTATGGCTATGTTAGTGCTCTGTCCCAGCTCTCTGCACTTTGGAGCAGGCTTGGGAGTTTAACCCCAATGGTGCTGCTCACAGCTAAGACTGCTGCTGTCCATGGGCTCCCAGCCCCCTTGTCGTGCTTCTGCAGTTCTACCAGGATCGATTCAGTGTCCCTGGTTATATGGTCTCCGCAAGCTGCTTTTCTGTTGCTTTTTCCCAATGATTTGTCTTTATTTTAGTTGTAATTCCAGTTTGGTCCTGGGAGATGGTCTGTGTAGCTTCCATTCTCTCTACCACCATTTTGGAATCTCTTCCTTCCTTTTTTTAAATAACAAGTTCATTGAGATATAATTCATATACCAAAATTTTATCTTTTCAGTGTATGTACATCAGTGGGTTTAGTATATTCACAAAGTTGTACTATGATCAGCATAAATTCTACAATATTTTTATCACCTCAGAAAGGAATCCATTAGCAGTTATTCCCCATTTTCCCTTTCCAGAGCCCCTGGTAACTACAATCTACTTTCTGTCTCTATAGATTTGTCAATTCTGGACATTTTATGTAAATTGAATTATGTAATATGTGTCCTTTAGTGTCTGACTTTTTTTCACTCAATATACTTTCAAGGTTTATCAATCTCCATTCCTTTTCATGGCCAAATAAATAAATAAATATATATATATATATATATATATATATACACACATTCATCAGTTGATGGACATTTGGATTATATTTTTTAGCTATTATGAATAATACTGCTATGAATTTTCATGTATACATTTTTGTGGACATATGTTTTCAGTTCTTTGGGATGGATACTTATGACTAGAATTGCTAGGTCATATGGTACTCTGTGTTTAACTTTTTAAGGCACTGAAACTGTTTTCCAAAGTAACTGCATCATTTTCATTCCCACCAACAAAGAATAAGAGTTAAATTTCTTTACATCCTTGCACACTTTTGTCCAAATTTTTTATGATAGCTATCCTAGTGGGTGTGAAGTGGTATTTGTTTGTTTTGATTTTCATTTTTCTAACCACTGATGATGTTGAGCATCTTTTCATGTGCTTGTTGGTCATTTGTATATCTTCTTTGAAGAAATAAATATTCAAGTCCTTTTCTTATTTTTAATTGAATTATTTTTTTTATTGTTGAATTTTTTAAATTCTTTATATATTCTGGTACAAGTTCCTTATCAGATATGTGATTTACAAATGTTTCATCCCATTGTATGGGATGCTTTTTCACCTTTTTGAAATGAAACACAAAAGTTTTCCATTTTGATAATGTCTAATTTACCTTCTTTTGTTGTTATTGTCCTTTTGGTGACATGTCCAAGAAACCATTGTCTTGTCAAAGACAACAAATATTTATTCCTATGTTTTCTTCTAAGAGTTTTGTAATTTTTAGCTCTTTCATTTAGGTCTTTGATCCATTTTGAAGTCATTATTCTGTACGATGCAAGGTGAGGATCCAACTCCATTCTTTTGCATGGAGATATCTGGTTGTCCCCTTGAATCATATTGACCAGCTCCCTTGTAGAAAATTAATTGACCGTAAATGTGAGAGTTTATTTCTGGACTTGTAATTCTTTTTCATTCATCTATATGTCTGTACTTATACCACTACCACACTGGTTTGATTACTGTAGCTTTGTGGTAAGTTTTGAAATAGGGAAATGTGAGACAATTTCTCTAAAAACAAAAGCCAGCTGGAATTTTGATGTGTAATATACCAAATCTGTAGATGAATCTGGGGAGTGCCACCATTTTAACAATATTGTCTTCCAATTTATGAACTTGGGGTGTCTTTATATTTATTTAGATATTGTTTAATTACTTTCAGTGATGTCTTAAAGCTTTCAGTGTACAAATGTTTTACTTATTCTGTTTTATTTATTCCTTTTTTGTTGTTGTTAATCCTCACCTGTGGATATTTTTAGACAGAGTGGAAGGAAGGGAAGGGGGGGGGAGAGAGGGAGAGAGAGAGAGAGAAACATCGATGTAAGACAGACATATCAATTGGTTGCCTGCCACACAACCCTGGCTGGGGCCAGGATCAAACCTGCAATCTAGGTACATGCCCTTGACCAGAATCAAACCTGTGACCCTTGTGTCCGTGGGCCAGTGCTCTAGCCATTGAGCCAAACTGTCTAGGGCCTATTTTATTCCTTTTGATGATGCTGGAAATGAAATTGTTTTCTTAGTTTCAATTTCACATTGTTTGTTGCTAGTGTACAGAAATATATTAATATTTATATATTGATCTTGTATTCTGCAACCTTTGACATTGTTTATTAGTTCTAATATTTTTTAATACATTCCTTAAGATCATGTCAACTACAAATAGAGATAGCTTTGCTTTTTCCTTTTCAATCTGGGTGCCTCCTATTTTTTTTTTTTTTTTCTTGTCCAGTTGCTGTCTAGAGCCTTCAGTATAGTATTGAATGGAAGTGGCAGAGTGAATATCCTTGGCTCTTTCCTAATATTAAAGGGAAGGCATGTAGTATTTCTCCATCATGTATGATGTTGTAGGCTTTTTGTAGATGACTTTTATCAGGTTGAGGAAGTCCCCTGTATAGCTTTCTTTAAATGCCATTGATAAGCAGGACTGAATTATTAAAAGTAATGAAATCTGAAAGTTCTTTTAGGACTTTATGTCCTTTTCAATATTGTAATAGGCTGCCCTGGCCAGTTTGGCTCAGCAGTTAGAGCGTCAGCCTGCGGTCCAGAGAGACCCGGGTTCGGTTCCCACTAAGGGCACATGCCTCAGTTGCAATTTGTCCCTGGCCCTGGTTGGGTCGTGCAGGAGGCAGCCACTTGATGTGTCCCTTTCACGTCAATGTTTCTCTCTCTCTCCCTCCCACTCTATCTGAAAAAAAAAAGGAAAAATGTCCTTGGGTGAGGATTAAATAAATAAATAAATAATATTGTAATAGGTTGTGGAAACAATAATGTCAACTAGAGACAGGTTACCTATGTTTTCTGGAAAGGCTGCATATTGCAGAAGGGACTTTTCTGTATCTCTTTTTCTGCCCCCCAAGCATTCTTCCATATCTCTGGACACATGAGAACAAACAACTGATTGTGGTAGGTAAATATAATAGTTTTTTTCATACTATCCTTATGACTGTAGGTTGCAATACATTTGTCCATAAATTTCAATAGCACGTATGCCATGAATGTTATCTAAAATAAGCTGTAGGAAGTTAGTAAAGGTGTGAACTCCAGAAAACCAAACTCCTAAGAAGAGAAGACTGAGCTTAGTTCTCCAGGAATCTGGGAAATTAGGACTTGGTCTGCATCTTGGGGGGAAGCTTGCTGATTTGGTGGTGATGGTGTTGGTGATGATGATGACAATGATGCAGCACTATGTTTTACAGTATAAGAGCTACCAGGTGCTAGGTGGTACCTTTAAGAAGCTGAAGCCCAAAGCCAATGCAGGATTGGCCAACCAGGTAAAAATAATCCCAGCTGGGGAAGACACAGTATGGCAGAAATAATTGAATGGCTTTGGTGACTATTCTTCAATTTTCTGTTGCCTATTAGCTTGTCATTTTCCTCTATGGCCAGTGCTCATCTCCCACTCTCATATTGTAGCACTTTACCTTTAGCTCTGTGTGATGCCTAGGGACCAATAAGTGCTGACCTGGGCTGCCCCATGAACCTCTCCCCTAGGTGGCAGAATAGAAACACCACCCGTCTCCTGTTTTCTGGAACTGACCATGCACACACTCAGGTTTAATTCTGCCTAGTCTTGCATTATTTATATATGACTATTACAATCTGAAGAGCAAACCATACCGTTAAAAAGAATCATTAAGGTCCGCTGCATGTGCTTTCAGAGCCAAGTAACAAACAGGTTACTATGAGTCTTAATAGCAAGACCAGTTTTGCTCTTTGAATTGATAACCAGCTTTGCTACCTTTTACAGAAGAGATTATTCTGTGTTTATTCCCATTCCTCCAACTCTCAGCATTTTAATCAAGAATTATAGGAATAAAAGTACTTTAAAGGAACAAAGATTCTTCCTCTGCTTTTAGGTGAAACTATATCCTAATCACAGAGTAAGTTAGAAGTTAGGTAACTAGGAGTTATCTCCTTTCTCTAAACACGACATCATTTATCCCTATCTAATAACTTCTTCTTGGTGGAACTGGGGGAAGGAAGGATGGTGGAAAAAGAAGGGATAGGATACATGAAAACTCACAATAGTACTATACATTTTTTGATCTCCTTGGGGAGCTAGGGTGTTTCTTATGAGGTGCCATTGATTTCTGAGAGAGAGATATTTGTAGTGCTCCATGCTGGCCTGGAGAGTACAAGAACTTTTAGAAACTCATTATAAGAACTAAGGAACTTCCTGGAACACCTGGCAAAGGGTGAAGAATTGGTAGACAAAAGGAGATGAGACTTGATATGTAATTTGGCCACACTAAGCAAACAATGTGACAAAACAGTGCAAAGGCAGTATGCTTTTGTTAAAGCCTTGATGAGTTATCACACTGATAAGCTGTGAGCAAAGTGGAGAGCCTGCTCATGTCTTGGGCTTCTGCTCTAGCTCTATGATCCTAGGCTTCTGGCCTAGCTCTCTGATAAGACAGCATCTCCTCGGAGGCTTCTCACATGACCTCCCTAAGAATCCCAGGAGAGGAATTTTCCACTTAGCTTCTTGATAATAAAATTTAAGTCTCAATTTTCAGACAGTTTAAAGAAAGGACAATAGCTAATGTCACAATAAAAGCCTGAAAGACAGAAACAATTAAGGAGATGATCATGAAACTCTAAAAACCATTTCCAAGATTGAATCATAGAAATGTAGGCTAAAAACGTAATAGCGATAATCATAGTGATGAGGATAAAGAAGGCTGTACTGCAACCAAAGAAATCATTCAATTCCCACATGGCTGTCCTAAGAGAACTGAGGCTCTAGCCTAAAAGAAATATCAATTTTTTAAAAAAATATAATTTTGTTATTTTCCAGAGCATTTGTATTTAGGGGTTTATTCCAAGTAAATTTTCCTAGAGAAACATTATGTTCTTTTAGTCTGAGCATGTAGCAAATACAAATAGGGTCAGAAAAGGAAATGGAAGGGACACTCAGAACTAAGTAGAGGTCAAATGGAAATTCTTTGTGTATGAAATGTTTTTCAATCAGTGTATATTCCTAATTTCTATGATAGTGGTAATTTAGTTTGGGGCAGGGGTGAATAGGGTAAATTCTGGTATGTTTAAAACTAAAGGACTAGGGAGGGAATGGAAGAATATAAAGTCCACCTTTTGTCATCTGGATTGCCCTAACTATTGCCAAATAGAGAATACTTCTCAGAAAGAAAAACAATTTACTGAGCCTGATTTCAGATGACATAAAGACCCTAGGTAGTGGGCTTAAATTTAAATTGAAGTAAAGTGGGTTAAGTAAAGATTCAGATATTCACAGATGTTTGTAAATCCATTGTTTAAACATTGTTTTTAGGAAAATGTCACAAAACTTAGTTATAGGCCCTAGCCAGGTAGCTCAGTTTGGTTGGAGAGTTGTCCCAATGCACCAGGGTTGTAGGTTTGATCCCTAGTGAGGGCACATGCAGAAATCAACCAGTGAATGCATAGATGGGTGGAATAACAAATCAATGTCTGTCTGTCTCTCTCTCTCTCTCTCTCTCTCTCTCTCTCTCTCTCCTATCAATAAATTATAAAAAGTTAGAAATAATAATTCTTTTTAAAAAGTTAATTATAGTACACAGATGAGATTATTAAGGAGAGATTTTTATCTGAGGTCTCAGAATTTAAGATTAGGGACTCAGCACATGGGTTCTGTATCTGTGAGTCAAGGCGAGCAGTGGGAGGGATCCAAAAGAGGATACACTGCTGTGAATTTTGGGGTCGTGAGCAGATCTCCATGCTGTGTACACTGCAGTTTCAGAAGCCCCATTTTTATGTAAGAGTTTACTGTTCTAATCACATACAACTTGAGGTAGGATTTAATTTTCACATTTGAGTTTTAACACATTATTATATACTGAATTATTGTATTGCATAAATTAAACATAAATATTAACTTTGTATTTTTTCTTCTCGTTTTGCCATTTCTTCATCTATAACTAAGGTCAATGTTAATTATGTCCCTAATGCCAAGTACAATTAATCGTCATCCTTTTTCTTCTTAATTTTATCCTCATGTACATGCTTATTTGATTCAGTATCTGCTCCTCAATACCTGAGTCCATGCTCCCAGCCTGGGGTTCTCTGTGCTTAAGTGTTTTATCCCAACATCATTCTGCAGTTCCCTCATCCCATTCACTATACTCTAGGATTTAGACAACTGCTCTCTGCTCCCATTCCTGCTCATTGTGTCCTGGACAATGAATGGCTCGGTGGCGGGAACTCTGGCCGTGACATTAAATTGCAGTCTTCAACAGAAGGGCAGCACTAATGTTACTGTGTTCTAGGTGGGCAAGAGAGAGACTGGGATTGCTAAAATGGAGGGTTAAGAATGGAAGGGAGGGGGTGGGCCTAGTGAGAATAGCCTAGGAATTCCTGGAGACCTTAGATTCCTTTCTAAAGTATAGAAAGTGCCAATAGGATCCCAGCCCCAGGAAAGCAAAGCTAGCAAGAAAAGACCTTTTTCAGACTGTAGTGGATGATACGATATGGCACCCAGATCCCCTTCCAGGAATGAAGCCCTTATTCCCCCAGATGCCAGGAACACTAGTGGCCAACGGCCCTCGGCCATCAGCCTTCTTTAGAGTTTCTTGGGTTGAAGAGATCTCCCTTGCCTTCAGTGACAGCCCTTTTTTGTATCACCCTGTATTCAGTGACTGGTCACATATAAAGACCATTCCCTTAACCCCAATAAAGGACATCTCTGAAGACCCATCGCAGCTTCAGAGTTCACTATGAGCATCATTGAGCACCGGTCTCCATCTCAGTCTGTTCCCTGGGGAGCCCAACCTGCAGGACTGAGTGTGTGTATCTATAAAACACAGGGGTTATGACACCAAAAGCACAGGCAACAAAAGAAAAAAGCAGATCATTTGGACTTCATCAAAATTTAAAACTTTATGAATCAAAGAACACTATCAACAGAGTGAAAAGGCAACCCAAGGAATGGGAGAAAATATTTGCAAATCATATATCTAATAAAACATTAATATCCAGAATATATAAAGAACTCCTATAACTCAACAACAAGAAAAAAATTAAAAATGGACAAATGACTTAATCATTTCTCTAAAAAGATATATTGATGGCTAATAAGCACATAAAAAATACTCAACATCAAGATCGTTAACAACTACTGTGAACAACTATATGGCAACAAATTCGACAATCTAAGCGAAATGGACAAATTTCTAGAAACACACAGTCTCCCAAAACTGGACCCGGAAGAGATAGAAAACTTGAACAGACCAGTAACAACTAAGGAAATCGAAGAGGTAATCAAGACTCTCCCAGCAAACAAAAGCCCAGGCCTGGATAGCTTCACAGGGGAGTTTTACAGAACATTCAAAGAAGAACTAACACCCATTCTCCTCAAACTATTTCAAAAAATTCAAGACGAAGGAAGACTTCCAAACACGTTCTATGAGGCCAGCATAATTCTAATTCCAAAACCAGAAAAAGACACTACGAAGAAAGAAAACTACAGGCCAATATCCCTGATGAACATAGACGCCAAAATCCTGAACAAAATATTAACAAATCGGATCCAGAAATACATCAAAAAAATTATTCACCATGACCAAGTGGGATTCATTCCAGGGATGCAAGGCTGGTACAATATTCGCAAATCAATAAACCACTTAAATAAAATGAAGAATAAAAACCACATGATCATATCAATAGATGCTGAAAAAGCATTTGACAAAATCCAGCATCCATTTCTGATAAAAACGCTCAGCAATGTGGGAATAGAGGGATCATATCTCAACATAATAAAGGCCATATATGAAAGACCTACAGCCAACATCATACTCAATGGACAGAAACTAAAAACATTTCCATTAAGAAAAGGAACACAACAGGGATGTCCACTTTCGCCACTCTTATTTAACATTGTACTAGAAGTCTTAGCCACAGCAATTAGACAGGAAGAAAAAATAAAAGGGATCCTAATTGGAAAGGAGGAAGTGAAACTGTCATTATTTGCAGATGACATGATATTATACATAGAAAACCCTAAAGACTCCATCAAAAATCTACTAGACTTAATAAATGAATTTGGCAAAGTAGCAGGATACAAAATTAACGTCAAGAAATCGACGACATTCTTGTACACTAATGATGAACTCACAGAAAGAGAAACTGAAAAAACAATTCCATTTACCATCACGCCAAAAAAATTAAGATACCTAGGAATAAACTTAACCAAAGAAGTAAAGGACCTATTTGCAGAAAACTACAGATCATTGAAAAAAGAAATAGAGGAAGATATAAAAAAGTGGAAGCACATACCCTGTTCATGGATTGGAAGAATTAACATCATTAAAATATCCATACTACCCAAAGCAATCTATAGATTCAATGCAATCCCCATCCAAATACCAACGACATATTTCATAGAACTAGAACAAATACTTCAAAAGTTCATATGGAACCAAAAAAGACCCTGAATAGCCACAGCAATCTTGAAAAAGAAGAACAAAATAGGTGGGATCACAATACCAGATATCAGGTTATACTACAAAGCCCCTGTAATCAAAACAGCCTGGTACTGGCACAAGAACAGGCACATAAACCAGTGGAACAGAACTGAAAACCCAGAAATGGACCCAAGGCAATATGCTCAATTAATATTTGACAAAGGTAGCAAGAGCATACAGTGGAGTAAAGACAGCCTCTTTAATAAATGGTGTTGGGAAAACTGGACAGCTACATGCAAAAAAATGAAACCAGACCTTCAACTGACACCATACACAAAAATAAACTTAAAATGGATAAAAGACTTAAATGTGACCCGTGAATCCATAAAAATTCTAGAAGAAAATGTAGGCAACAACATTTCCGACATCATACGGAGCAGAATTTTCACTGATACATCACCTAAGGCAACAGAAACAAAGGAAAAAATGAACACATGGGACTACGTCAAACTAAAAAGCTTCTGCGCAGCAAAAGAAACAATCATCAAAATGGAAAGGCAACCCACTGTATGGGAGAATATCATTGCCAATGATGTATCCGATAAGGGGTTAATTTCCAATATATACAGAGTGCTCATACAACTCAACAAAAGGAAGACAAAGAACCCAACTGAAAAATGGGCAGAGGAGCTGAATAGACACCTCTCCAAACAGGACATACAAATGGCTAAGAGACATATGAAGAAATGCTCAACATCACTAATCATCAGAGAGATGCAAATTAAAACAACAATGAGGTATCACCTCAAACCTGTCAGAATGGCCGCCATCAACAAATCATCAAACAACAAGTGTTGGCGAGGGTGTGGAGAAAAGGGGACTCTGATACACTGCTGGTGGGAATGCAGACTGGTGCAGCCGCTATGGAAAACAATATGGTGCTACCTCAAAAAATTAAAAATTGAACTTCCATTTGACCCAGTGATCCCACTTCTAGGAATATACCCTAAGAAGCCTGAAACACCAATCAGGAAGAATATATGTACCCCCATGTTCATAGCAGCACTATTTACAATAGCTAAGATCTGGAAACAGCCCAAGTGTCCATCAGTAGACGAATGGATAAAAAAGCAGTGGTACATATACACAATGGAGTACTATGCAGCGGTAAGAAAGAAAGATCTCTTATCCTTTGAGACGACATGGAGGGACCTGGAAAGTATTATCCTAAGTGAAATAAGCCAAGCAGAAAAAGACAAATACCACATGATCTCACTTATATACGGAATATAATGAATATAACAGTCTGAGGAATACAGTAGACCCAGAAACATGGAAGTAGGGCACAGACTGACATCCCTCAGAAGAGGGGGTGGGGTGGGAAGAGATAAACCACAGAACTTATATGCATGTATGCATGACCAATGGACATGGACAACTAAGCCGGGGAAGGGCAGGGGTGGGGTGGGGAGGGGGGTGCCAATGGGGTAAAAAAGGTAAAATATCTGTAACAAAAAAAATAAATAAAAAATTTTAAAAAATAAATAAAAATAAAATTAAATAAAAAAATACTCAACATCACTAACCATTAGGAAAATGCAAACCAAAACCACAGTGAGAGATATCACTTCACACTCACTGGGATGGCTATTATAAAAACAAAAACAAAACTAGAAAATAATAAATATTCTGAGGATGTGGAAGAATTGGAACCCTTGTGCACTGCTGGTAGGAATGTAAAATGGTTCAGCCACTGTGGAAAACAGTATGGAAGTTCTTTTAAAAAATGAAAATTGAATTACTGTATGATCCAGCCATTCCACTTCCAGTATATACCCAAAAAATTGAAAACAAAGACTCAAACAGATATTTGTAGACATGTACTCAATAGCAGAATTATTCATAATAGCCAAAAGGTGGAAACAACCCAAAAGTTTGTCAATGTGTTAATGTGGTGCATACATGCAATGGAATATTTTTCAACCTTGAAAAGAAAGGAAATTCTGACTACAACATGGATAAACCTGGAGGACATTATGCTAAGTGAAATAAGCCAGTCACAAAAGGACCAGTACTGTGTGGTGCCACTCACCTGAATAAGTGTCAAATTCTTGACAACAGAAAGTAGAGTGGTGGTTTCCAGAGAATGGAGGGAGGGAGGAATGGGGAATTACTGTTTAATGGGTACAGAGTTTCATTTTGGGGTAATGAAAAAGTTCTAGAGATGGTTGGTGAAGGTGATTGCACAATAATGTGAATGTACTTAATGCCACCCAATTATACACTTGATCCATTTTATGTTATGCACATTTTACCACAAGAAATTGATTAATTAATTAAGAAAATGCAGGGGTGGCCCTGGCCAGTTTGGCTTAGCAGTTGGAGCATCAGCCATAGGACCAAAGAGTTATGGGTTCAATTCTGGTCAAGGGCACGTACGTCAATTGCGGTTGTCTCAGGCCCTGGTCAGGGTTGGCCGGGAGGCAACCAGTTGATGTGCGTCTCTTATGTCAATGTTTCTTTCTTTCTCTCTCTCCCTCCTTCTCACTCTATCTGAGATAAATGGAAAAATATCCTTGGGTGAGGATTTAAAAAAAAGAAAATACAGGGGTGCCCTGGACAGGTGACTCAGTTGGTTGGAGCATTATCCTGTACACCAAAAGGTTGCAGGTTTGACCCTAGGTCAAGACACATACTTAGGTTGCAAGTTCAATCCCTGGAAAGGGTGCCTATGGGAGATAACCGATCTGTGTTTCTCACATCAATATTTCTGTCTGTCTGTCTGTCTCTCTCTCTGGCTCTCAAAAAAAATCAATAAAGACATATTTTTGGGTGAAGATTAAAAAAATAAGAAGAAGAAAGAAAGTACAGGGGTAGGATCAGATGTGGTTTCAGTTTCCCCCTCATACATTAAATTGCCTTCACACCCAACTTTGGGTTGGTGTGAATTCAGTGGCTAGATTATAGCAGTTCTGTATTTCAGCTGCAGATTGGAATCACTTTGCGAGGTTTTTATTTATTTTTTTATTTTTTAGATGATACGTTCATTCTACCCATAGTGATTTGTTTATAATTTTCTAGAGACCTAGGCTTTGGTAGTTTTTTTTTTTTTTTTTAAAGTTCCAGGTGATTCCAGTATGCAAACACAGTTGAGATTTACTGTGCTAGAAGAACTGAAGAACCGCAGCCTACACCTTCCCCACCCACCTGTTATTGCCCCTGAGGATTTGGCCACCTGCTTATCTTTCTAGCCCCGTCATTCCGATTCACCACCCCTCCTACGCATACCCAAGCTACAGCTGAACCAAATGACTTGTCATATATCTTCTCCTGTCAAACCCTGTCTGAATTCTGTTCCTTTACTCATGTTTCCTCTGACAAGATTGCCCTCCTCTGACTGTTTCCAGCTCTAATGGATCCCTTCTTTGAGAAATGTACCCTTAGCATCTGTCACTAGGCTGTGCCAGCTGCCTTCCTCTGAACTCTGGAAATGCTTCCTGTGTAAGCCCTACATGCTGGCCTTACCACAGAGGTGGGAAATCCCACTCCCCACTGCAGGGATCGTCCTTCTTTCTGTGTTCCCAAATGTAAAGCAAGGAAGTTATCAACAGATATTAGTTAAACAAATAGGTTTCTTGCCCTGGCTGGTGTGGCCCAGTTGGTTGAGTGTCATTCCACGCACCCAAAGGTAGCTAGTTCAATTCCCCAGTCAGGGCATATTCCCGGGTTTTGGGCTCCATTCTCATTAGGGCTGTGAAGGAGGCAGCTGATCCATGTTTCTCTCTCTGTAGCTCTCTCTCCCTTCCTCTCTCTACAATCAATAAACACATATTTTAAAAAATAGGCTTATTTAATAAGAGATCATTTGTTCCACAATTAAATAGCAATTTTTTAAGTAAATGCTTTGGGAAGAATTAGCATATCATTATAAATAAGGCAGTTTTCTTTTATTTATTTTTATTTTTTAAATTAAATTTTTTTGGGTGACATTGGTTAATAAAACTATATGGATTCCTTTTTTTGAATAACAAAATTAAAAAGAATTGTATTAACTAATGTCACCCCAATACATTCAATAGAAAAATAATATATTGCAAAATATAAAATATTTGAATGCATCTAAAATGTGTGTAGGTTGATGGCAATATGGCAAATAACTGATTTTATTTTGTGGATTGTACCTAAGCACTTGTCTTTTTTCTGTGGTAAATGTGGATTCAACTCTAAACTCTCAAAGAGGCCCCTCTGTGCCTCTCTTTCTCCTTTCAATGGAGTGTGTTTCAGAATAAGAAACCAACTAATTCTTAAAGTAAAAATCAATGCAAACTATTTTTAAATCACCACTATTTAACTGTTTTCTCCACCAGTTCATCAATGAAGAAATGAAACCAAACTGACAAAAACAAACTGTCAATCAGTTATTTTATTGGCTTATTATATGCCAAGAACTATTATGCTAATCACTTTAACCGTTTAATTCCTACAATGGCCCTGTGAGACACTTATCATTCCCATTTTTAATTAAGGGAATCTGTTGCTTAGAGACATAAAAAAAATTGTATGAGGTCATGCCTCATAAACAAAATATTCAGGATTCAAACTTAGGTGTTTCTGATTCAAAAACCTATACTTTAAACCTCTACCATCATTCTCAAAGTCAGCATCATCTGAAACCATGTTTAAAAAATGCAAATTACGGGATCCAACTCCAAACCTACTGAACTAGAAACTCTGCAGTGAGGCCCAGAAATATGTGTTTGAAAAAGCCCACAAGCAGATTCCAGTGCATGCTGAGGTCTGAGAACCAGTACTCTCAACCACTATTTAATTATATTTAATATTACATACTGATTATGCTCATTATATAATATTATCATATATTATCAAAATGTTTAAAATATGAAATAGTATATTTTAAATAGATTTATTGAAGTATAATTGTCATATAATAAACTGAACACATTTATAGTGTATAATTTGAAAAGTTTGACATGTGTATAAACCCATGAAAGTACTACCACAGTCAAGATGGTAAACTTATCTATCACTCCCAAAGTTTCCTTCAAGAGTACAATTTTATAATACATCATCTGTACATTGCATTGTGTATTTACCACCCAAAGTCAAAGCTACTTCCATCACCGTATATTTGACCCCTTTTACCCTTTACCACCTCCCAACCCCCCTTCCCTGTGGTAACCATCATACCGTTGTTTGTGTCTATGAGTTTTTGTTTGTTTGTTTGTTTGTTTTTCTTATTTGTTCATTAATTGCTTTCAGTCTTATATCCCACATCTGAGTGAAACCGTATGGTTCTTGACATTTTCCGTCTGAGTTATTTTGCTTAGTGTAATAGTCTCAAGAGTCATCCATGTTGTCACAAATGGCAGTTTTTCATCTTTTCTTATGGCTGAATAGTATTCCATTGTATATATGTACCACATCTTTTTTATCCAATCATCTTTCAACAGACACATCTGTTGTTTCCAAATCTTGACTGCTATGAATAATGCTACAATGAACATAGGGGTACATAACTTTTTATGAATAAATATTTTTACATTTTTCAAGTAGGTACTCAGAAGAGGAATTACTGGGTCATATGGTAATTCTAGTCTTAATTTTTTGAGGAACCTCCACACTGTTTTACATAGTGGCTGTACCAGTTTACATTCCCACCAGTAGTTAATGAGGGTTTCTTTTTCTCCATAACCTCTCCAACACTTGTTATTACCTGTTTTGTTGATAACAGCCATTCTAATAAGTATGAGGTCGTATCTTATTGTAGTTTTGATTCGCATTTTCCTAATAGCTAGTGAAGTTGAGCATCTTTTCATTTATCTACTGGCCATTTATATGTCTTCTTGGGAAAACTGTCAAGGCAGTTTTTTGTTTTTTTGTTTTTTTTAACATTAATTGAGCTATTATGTGCACTAATGTTTTACTTAAAGTTTCTTACTGAATCTCCATAGCAACCCTGGGAGGCAGGTATTATCATCTCCATGTTATAAATGAGGAAACAGTTTCAGACAGGGTAAGAACTTGCCCAGGATCCCAGCTAGTGTGCAGCAGAGCTGGGAGTTTTAATTGGGATACAAGTGGTGATTCTAGCTTTTTTCTGATTTGGGAAAAGGGACAGACTGAAAATATAGGTCAGTGAGAGTCTAAAATCAGGAGAGGGGCTATTACTGCTCGGAAAAAGGAACAAAAACTAGAGTTCACAGACAGAAAAGATAAACTTTGAAATCTTGTCTGTTTTGCTCAAGCCTCAGTTTACTTGTGAGTAGGTATTTAAATCACAAGCACAAGGCTAGAAGGTGACCACCATGAGAACCCTTGTTCCTCGTATACTCTTCAATTAAATTTCGCTGAGTATCTATCATATGCAAGAAACAGTACAAGATATTTGAGTTCCAAGCACAGAAGATACTAAATCTTTGCCCTGACAGATCTTTGCCAGATGGAGTTCTCACTCTAAATACACTATCAACAGACACTCCTAGCACAGTGGTATGTGTTCTCACAATCAAGGTATATATTGACAGCTGTGGAAGTACAGAGGGACCACATTTCCCAGAGAAGTCAGGGAGGGTTTTCAGCAGAACTGACATTTGTTATGTGAATAGGAGATGAGCACATGGAAAAAGAAAACAAAAGTTCAGCAGGTGCAAAAGCCTAGACTCAAAGGACGTAGTGGGTTGGGAACAGGCCAGAGAGTCAGGATTGTGGCAGGGAATAGTGGGATGGGAATGGGGACAGATCGTAAAGGGTAGTCTTTATCATCCGAAGGAATTCTGACCTTATTTTGTGAATTTATAAGCAAGAGTGTGACATAGTTAAATGTGTATTTTATTTTATTTTAAAATTCATTTATTTAATTTTGTTACAGACGTTTCTCCTTTTTCCCCCACTGATTCCCCCCTCAACCCCCTGCCCTGTCCCCAGTTTTGTTGTCCATGTCCATTGTGCATACATACATGCATATAAGTTCTGTGGTTTATCTCTCCACCACCACCCCCTCTTCTGGGGATTGTCAGTCTGTACCCCACTTCCACATCTCTGGGACTACCCTGTTCCTCAGACTGTTATGTTCATTATATTCCACAAATAAGTGAGATCATATGATACTTGTCATTCTCTGTTTGGCTTGTATCACTTACGATAATACTTTCCAGGTCCCTCCATGTTGTCTCAAAGGATAAGAAATCTTTCTTTCTTATAGCTGCATAGTACTCCATTGTGTATATGTACCACAGCTTTTTTACCCATTTGTCTACTGATGGACATTTGGGCTGTTTCCAGATCTTAGATATAAGATAGTGCTGCTACAAACATGGGGGTACATATATTCTTTCTGATTGGTGTTTCAGGCTTCTTAGGGTATATTCCTAGAAGTGGGATCACTGGGTCAAATGGAAGTTCAATTTTTAATTTTTTGAGGTAACACCATAGTGTTTTTCCATAGTGGCTACACCAGTCTGCATTCCTACCAGCAGTGTACAAGAGTCCCCTTTTCTCCACACCCTCACCAACACTTGTTTGATGATTTATGGATGGCAGCCATTCTGACAGGTGTGAGCTGATACCTCATTGTTGTTTTAATTTGCAACTGTCTGATGATTAGTGATGTTAAGCATTTCTTCATATGTCTCTTAGCCATGTGTATGTCCTGTTTGGAGAGGTGTCTGTTTAGTTCCTCTGCCCATTTTTTAATTGGGTTCTTTGTCTTCCTTTTGTGGAGTTGTATGAGCACTCTGTATATATTGGAAATTAACCCTTTATCTGATGTATCATTGGCAGTTATGCTCTCCCATACAGTGGGTTCCCTTTCCATCTTGATGATTGTATCTTTTGCTGTGCAGAAGATTTTGAGTTTGATATAATCCCATGTGTTCATTTTCTCCTTTGTTTCTTTTGCCTTAGGTGATGTATCAGTGAAAATTCTGCTGCATATGATGTCCGAAATGTTGTTGCCTACATTTTCTTCTAGGATTCTTATGGATTCACGGGTCACATTTGAGTCTTTTATCCATTTTGAGTTTCTTCTTGTATATGGTGTAAGTGGATGGTCTAGTTTTAATTTTTTGCATGTAGCTGTCCAATTTTCCCAACACCATTTATTAAAGAGGCTGTCTTTACTCCATTGTATGCTTTGTCAAATATTAATTGAGCATATTGCCTTGGGTTCATTTTTGGGTTCTCTATTCTGTTTCATTGAGCTATCTGCATATTTTTATGCCAGTATCAGGCTGTTTTGATTACATTGGCTTTGTAGTATAACCTGAAATCTGGTAATGTGATTCCTCCTACTTTGTTTTTACTTTTCAAGATTGCTGTGGCTATTCGAGGTCTTTTTGAAGTATTTGTTCTAGTTCTGTGAAGTATATCATTGGTATTTTGATGGGGATTGCATTGAATCTATAGATTGCTTGGGTAGTATGGACATTTTAATGATGTTAATTCCCCCAATCCATGAACAGGGTATGTGCTTCCACTTTTTTATATCTTCCTCTATTTCTTTGTTCAAAGTCCTGTAGTTTTCTGCAAATAGCTCTTTTATTTATTTTTTGGTTAAGTTTATTCCTAGGTATCTTAATTTTTTTGCCACGATGGTAAATGGGATTGTTCTTTTAGTTTCTCTTTCTGTGAGTTCATCATTGGTGTATAAGAATGCTGTCAATTTCTTGATAGTAATTTTGTATCCTGCTACTTTGCCAAATTCATTTATTAAGTCTAGTAAATTTTTGATGGAGGCTTTGGGGTTTTCTACCTATAGTATCGTGTTATCTGCGAATAATGACAGTTTCACTTCCTCCTTTCCAATTTGGATCTCTTTTATTTTTTCTTCCTGTCTGATTGCTGTGGCTAAGACTTCCAGTACTATGTTAAATAAGAGTGGCAAAAGTGGGCATCCTTGTCTTGTCCCTGTTCTTAAGGGAAATGCTTTTAATTTTTGCCCATTGAGTATGATGTTGGCTGTAAGTCTTTCATACATGGCCTTTATTATGTTGAGATATGATCCCTCTATTCCCAGATTGCTGAGGGTTTTTATCAGAAATGGGTGCTGGATATTGTTGAATGCTTTTTCAGCATCTATTGATATGATCATATGATTTTTATCTTTCATTTTGTTTAAGTGGTGTATCACGTTTATTGATTTGCGAATATTGTACCAGCCTTGCATCCCGGGGATGAATCCCACTTGGTCATGGTGAATAATTTTTTTAATGTATTGCTGGATTCGACTTGCTAGTATTTTGTTCAGGATTTTGGCATCTATGTTCATCAGGGCTATTGGCCTGTAGTTTTCTTTCTTTGTAGTGTCTTTTCTGGTTTTGGAATTAGAATTATGCTGGCCTCATAAAACGAGTTTGGAAGTCTTCCTTCTTCTTGAATTTTTTGAAATAGTTTGAAGAGAATGGGTATTAGTTCTTTTTTGAATGTTCTGTAAAATTGCCCTGTGAAGCCATCAGGCCTGGGCTTTTGTTTGCTGGGAGAGTCTTGATTACCTCTTCAATTTCTTTTGTTGTTATTGATCTGTTCAAGTTTTCTATCTCTTCCCGGTCCAGTTTTGGGAGACTATGTGTTTCTAGAAATTTGTCCATTTTGCTTAGATTGTCTAATTTGTTGCTATATAATTGTTCATAATATGTGTTAACAATTTTTTGTATTTCTGTGATGTCAGTTATTATTTCTCCTCTTTCATTTCTGATTTTGTGTATTTGGGTTCTCTCTCTTTGTTTCTTGGTGAGTCTAGCTTAGGGTCCATCAATTTTGTTTATCTTTTCAAAGAACCAGCTCTTTGTTTCATTGATCCTTTGAATTGTTTTTTTTTTTTTTTTTTTTTTTGGTCTCTATGTGATTTACTTCTGCTCTGATCTTTACTATTTTCTTCCTTCTACTTGCTCTGGTGTTTACTTTTTGTTTGCTTTCTAGTTCTTTAAGTTGTGAGGTTAGATAGTCTATTAGAAATTTTTCTTGCTTCTTAAGGTAGGCCTATAAGTGCTATGAACTTCCCTCTCAGAACTGCTTTTGCTGAATCCCATAGATTTTGTGTTGTTGTGTGTTCATTTTCATTGGTTTCCAGGAATTTTTTTTATTTCTTCCTTGATTTTAATGATAAACCATTCATTGTTCAATAACATGCTATTTAGCCTCCATGTCCTGCCTAACTTGACCGTCAGCATAGTGAGGTAATTTTCATGTTCTTTGTGTATTCTTTCTTTAGCACGTGAATTCATCCAGTTGTTTTGACATGCAGGTTGCAGTTCCAAGGCAAGATGCAAAAAAAGATAAAAAAAATTTTGAAATAATATCTCAATAAAATAAAGTTTGATCAGTGTAAGTCTAATTTCATGATACAAACGTTTTTATTTCTGTAACATTGTATGTGTCAATCCACTCTGATTGTGGTTTTCACTTGAGCAATTTCTTAAAAGACCAGTTCCTTTATATGTCTTCTTTTCTTCCATTTATATGTCCTTCTAAAAATGTCCATTTCATAATTAATGTATATGCAGGAGATTTTATCATTTTGAATTCTGATTCTAATGAAAGTTTTCTTTTGAGTGTTCAGATACTTAAAGATGAATGTAAAATATGAAATAGATAAAGCCCCAGTATATTATGAGCAGAGTGCCTCATGATATAGTCACTTTGTTGCCAATGGAGGGGAAAGCCACCAGGCTTGGTTTGGCATCTTCTTTCAGTCCCTGGTTATATGGGTTCTCTCCAGCTGCTTTTCAGTTGTTTTTTCCTGACGACTTGTCTTTATGTTAGTTGTAATTCCAATTTGGTCCTGAAGACAGTCTGTATAGCTTCCATTTACTCTACTGTCATTTTTTCTCCTCAAATATCTTCTGAAGTTTGAAGGCTGCTGAATCTTAATCTCCTGGGAATCAGATGCAGAGTCTGCCTTGATGCCTATGGAATTTGGTTTCTCCTTTTTTCTCTTCTGTTTCTTCTTTTTCTTTTTGGCACCCAGGTCCCCTTTGGAACTTCCATGTTCCTCCCAAGGGTGAGGAGCCAGCAGGGAAAGGCGAAGGTCTTAGTGACGGTGGCGCGGTGTCCTCCCTCTACCTCGGTCTCTTAAATGTGTATTTTAGAAAAATATTTTATTTTGATGGCAACATAGAAGTTTGAATAAGAGAACAGTTAGAAATAAAAATTAGAGTTTAGGACTTGGTGACCAATTTTAAAAAAAGAGAGTGAGAAAAAGGGAAAAGTCAAGAGTCCCAGGTTTCTAGTTTAAGCAACTGAGTTGATTGAATTAAAGACTGGAATACAGCAGTTTTGCATTCAGTTTTGATCTCATGCAATGCAAAGTACCCAAGAGACATTCAGATGGAGGCAGAATTAATATAGGCGACACAAGAATGTGTTCCAAAATGCAGGTTAGGGAGGCCTCAAAGTAAAAACATTAGCCATATTTTAACAAATGAATTCCAGACTTCCAGGTGGCATTAAAACATACCTGGGAGGCAGAGGGTACAGTTAACATGGGCTGTGGAGTAGAAGAGACCCAATCTTGGTTACTTAGTGCTGTGTGACCTTGAGGATGTTAGCTAGCCTCTCTGAATCTCACATGTAAAATTGAAATAATATTAACGTGTTTTTCAGGGTTGTATGCAGATTAGCAATGATGTTTGCAACTCCTAACAGTGCTGGACTAATTGAGTTGGCACATGGTCATATTTGTTAAAGCTCATGGATGGAAAGGGTTCGGAGAAGGACTGTACAGTGTTTAAAAGAAAGACAAAGAGGCCAGGGAAGAGACTGTTTGCCTGAAGTGCCTGGGGTAAGGCAAGGCGGACTCACCATCTGTAGAGAAATGAATTGTCAACGTCTATAGCCTTGTTCATTTCCCAGAAGTAGGTACTGGGGCAAGATGAAGATCATGACCACCCTTTCTATTTGATCCTCTCTAGTCACCCTCAAAGGATTAAAATAATTTTACCATTAGGATCGGTCTTCGAGGTGACCCTATCTATGCCATTTTCCCATCCACTCCCAAAAAAGGAAAGAAGAAAGGGAGGGAAAGATGGAAGGGGCACCTATACCTGGACAGAAGGACTGTTGGCATCTGCTTATTCATACCTGGATTTCCTTTCAGAGTGTAACACATTCTTCCATTTTATAATTTTAAAGTCAAATGAAATTCACTAATTCCAAATTATAATTACTTAATTTGGAAGTTAAAATTATTAAAATGACATATTTTCCTATCTTGATAAAAGAAAAGAATAAACAGGGTAGGGGAAATTTGAACATAGATAGTCCTTGACTTGTGGCAGCATAACTCCAATCTTCACATGGTATTCTTCTTGTGTGTGACTATGCCCAAATGTCCCTTTTTCTTAGGACACCAGTCATATTGGATTACAGACTCACCCTACTCCAGTATGACCTCATCTTAACTAAATATATCTGCAATGACCTATTTCCAAATAAGGTCATATTCTGAGTTCCTGGGGATTAGTACTAAAACATATGAATTTTGACTGGGATGGGGGAGGCAATTCAACCCACAACAATTATTTGTGCTTCCTCAGCTCCTTCCTGAGTAGCCTTCACAGGAAGGCACTAGAGCTGTGAGTTACAGGAAGGCAGGAGTTCTGGCTGTCAGAGCTGAGGAACGCATTGCCACTGTTTGTTGGCTCCATGATTGCTGCTGCACATTCCTATACCAAACAAATAATTTCTGTTCTGGTAGCACCTGCCTCATTCCAAGACTAATGCTGATAATCCTTCCCTTGTCCCCACCTCTAGTGAGCCTCCTTTCCTTTGCTAACATCTTGTACTTGGATTTTATCGTATTTCTTCACCCTCCTAGAAAAGAATAATCAAGAAACAAGAATAGAAACTATATAAAAAGAAAGGAAGAAGAGCAAGAAAGAATGTTTTTAAAATAACACTGTTTGTTAAAGATAGCAGATGTATTGTTTTCTGTGACATACAGAGCTGAAGTTAGAAACCTTCGACAAGTAATTTTATAAGGCTCTAGGTGCTTGAGACCACCCAGACCAGCTAGAGGTACAGCAGGTGACAGCAGTAGCAAAGCTGGTGCTCTGCAGTGGAAGAGCATGAAGGCCACTGTGCTGCTGCAAACTCTCCGTACTGATGCAGGACTGGGCCACAGATCTGACTTTTTTGTTGTTGTTGTTCAGGTAGAGTGGGAGGGAGAGAAGAAGAGAGAGAGAGAGAGAGAGAGAGAGAGAGAGAGAGAGAGAGAGATTGATTGACGTGAAAGGGACACATAGAGTGGCAGCCACCCGCATGACCAACCAGGGCTAGGAACAAACTGCAACTGAGGTACACGCCCCTAGCGGGAACCGAACCCAGGTCTCTCGGGACCACAGGCCAATGCTCTAACCGCTTAGCCAAACCAGCCAGGGCCACAGATCTGACTTTTACCAAATACAGTTTTCCCTGGTGATGGGAGAGTGAATGTGACTGGGATTGGGGGTGGAGGAGCTTCAAGAATGTGGGTGAGTTTGTGGAGACAACTTGCCTAAGGGACACCAAAAATAGGCCCCACGTGTCATCTTTGTCATGCTTGCTATAGGTCACAGACACCTACTCTTGGAAAGCTTCCAGTATAGTCCCTGAGGCACAAAGAGCTGTGAACACCTGGCTTATATCAGTTGGATAATTTTATATAACTCCTACACAGCCAAGTAAATCAACACTGGATTAGAGGCCCAGCAGCTAGCAAAAGCACAGAATGTAAAAGAAAGTAAGAATTAAAGTTTAAAAAAAATTTTTAATTGAAATGCATCAGCACTATTTATGCTATTCCTATTGACTGATATTTAACATATTACTAATAATAGCAGATATGGAAAAACATGTTGAATAATTTATAGGCCAGAAAGTATATGTTTTTTTACAGAACTCATCTGAAATTACAAATGTTTGAAGGGTTTTACCTGTGACATTCTTCTGGGCTTGCCATCTGTCCAGGTGAAAATGAAAGTTGAGCCCAAGACTTTCTGGGGTTTTTGTTTTGTTTTGTCTTTTTTGGTCTACTCGATGACAAATAGTAAAGCAATAGGAAACAGAATTCTCACCACATATTTTAATCTTATAATGCTAGATGTTTGGCTTTATAAAAACCCAGCCTAAAATTGTAATATTTAGTGTGAGAAATGGACAAGTACACTCTGGGGAAAGAGATGGTTATACCGTGCAGTTACTAAATGTTTTAGTATAAAAAAATAAAAATAAAAACCTCAAAAAAAAAACCCAGCCTATCTTTTGTAGATGTCTTCTCTTTTCATTTCTTGATTCCTATCCTGCATTTACGGATAAAGAAACCGTAACTTTTGTTTTTAGTTAATCTTCACTACTATCAAATTAATGAGAAAAACATTCATTATAGCTTGGTTTTAGAAGAAATACATCTCATTTTACTGTGAAAATAAAATCTACCTAAAACTGGCACAAATCCATGCCCACAGTGAGTGTTCAGTAAAGGATGATTGAAGCAAACTGTGGAAGGCGAGGACTTGGAGTGCTGCTACCAAAAAACAAACAAACATCTTTGGTAGTGTTTTTCTGTGTTGTGGTAGCAAAATACAAGTCAAGCAAGATGTGGATAAGATGTGTTCTTAAGCTTTAGATTAAGGTACACTAATTCCTAGTCATTCTTAAGGTATGAGGTTTGGTCATAACGTTACTCAGTAAGGTCGTTGTTGTATGCAAACTGCGATTCTGCTGATAGCAAAATATTTTAAGTCTGTGTGGCAACATGGTAAACTGGATCTAGTTAATTATGCCTCATTTACATTTAGATTAAAAACAGTTACTTTCCTAGCTAGTAGACAAAGTGGGCTCTTTAATTTGAGAACCTCAGTTTAAAAAATTACCCTGCTGCCCTGGCCGGTTTGGCTCAGCGGTTAGAGCGTCGGCATGTGGTCCAGAGAGACCCAGGTTCGGTTCCCACTAAGGGCACGTACCTCGGTTGCAGTTTGTCCCCGGCCCTGGTTGGTCGTGCGGGTGGCAGCCACTCGATGTGTCCCTTTCACATCGATGTTTCTCTCTCTCTCTCCCTCCCACTCTATCTGAACAAAAAATGGAAAAATGTCCTCAGGTGAGGATGAAAAAAAAATTACCCTGCTAAACTGGATTTTCAGCAGCATATCAAAGAAGTTTGCAAAGTTTTGGGGAAGAAATAAAAAAATCATTTGATGTTATTCCAAGTGGAAGGCCAGCAGTGCCGCACGCTATAAAAACAATGAATCAATAGCATTCTTCAAGACAAAGCGTAAATCCATTAAGACATTCTGTAGAAAAGCAGTTATAAGTTATAGTTTAAAATAATATTTGTAAGATTGGCTTGCTTGGATTAAAAATCAGTTTTCAGAAATGCTTGTGAGCATCTTTGGATAACTTTCATATATTGAATAACTGAGAATCAATATCTGAATCCTGAGAAAGCCCATAATCCTCACTTTCTCTGAGTCTTCTCTTTCCTCCTACTAAAGGTCCTCATCTCAGCTTAAAGAAGTGATTTTTTTTTCAACCAAGGAAGAGTTTTGTCCCACCAGGGGATGTTTGGCAGTGTTTAGAAATGTAGTTGGTTATCACAACCGGAGGGGAGGGGTGATATGGGGAGAAGGGAGGTGCTGCTGGCATCTGGTAGGTAGAGAACAGGGATGCTGGTAAACATTCTGCAACCCACAGTGCAGCCCCACAGTAAGAATTATCTGGCCCTGCCCTGGCTGGTTTGGCTCAGTGGTTAGAGTGTCGGCCCAAGGACCCAAGAGTCCTGGGTTCGGTTCCCGTAAGGGCACATACCTTGGTTGCAGTTTGTCCCGGCCCCGGTTGGGGTTCTGTGGGTGGCAACCACTCCATGTGTCTCTCTCACGTCGATGTTTCTCTCTCTCTCTTCCTCCCTCACTCCTTCCGGTTCTATCTGAAGATAAATGCAAAAAAAAAGTTATCCGGTAAGGAGAAAATAAAAAAAGAATTATCTGGCCCCAAATATCAATGGTTCAGAGAATGAGAACACTGGTCTGGAGATATAAATGGGGCAGGTGTATGTGTATGTGTGCAGCATTGGCACACAAGTGGGATATATCCATATTTGAACTCTAAAGGCCCTTGAATCCCACATACACTGGTAGTCTTACAGATCAGCAGTTCCAGTAAAGAAGTTCAACATTCAAACTAGATGTGAGGAAAGCTCAGCATGGATTTTTTTTTAAATTCTTTTCTTCACCCCAATTGCTCAAGTAAAAGTTCTAAAGGAAGCATTGTGGTAAACAATCGGAGGGATTGTTTATTTTATTCCAGTGTTTTAGAATTATGGCTGTGCCTTAGCCTGGGATTCTCCACTCTGTATGGGGCACCTCAATGAGTTACTCCTGTCCTGAAAATTTTAACTCATTTTTTTTTATCCTCACCCGAGGACATTTTTCCATATTTTTTTCAGATAGAGTGGGAAGGGGAGAGAGAGAGAGAGAGAAACATCGACATGAAAGGGACACATCAAGTGGCTGCCACCCGCATGACCCAAACCAGGCCAGGGACAAACTGCAACCGAGGTACGTGCCCTTAGCGGGAACTGAACCCGGGTCTCTCTGAACCACAGGCCAATGCTCTAACCGCTGAGCCAAACCGGCCAGGCCTTAACTCATTTTAACAGTGACTATATGTGAGCATTTTTTATTTCATCCCTTTCAGTTAGCTGTGGTTTTTTCTTCACACCTTCCAATCCCTTGCTCAAGACAACAGGATATTTTCAGGTAACATGTTTCCTTTCCAGGTAGTTGTTTAGTGGATAGTAATGGAGGCTTTATTTAGCATTCACAAGATTTAGGGGACTTCAGCATAATTTTGTTTTCACATACCATAGATCACTTAGGGCAAGTGAAAACCATGCAGCACACTTACTTCTCTTTCCCCATTCAGTCCCTTATCTCTCTGGCCACAGCTTGAGGTGACTGTTCTTTACCACAGTCAGGTCACATCCTCCTTTTATGAACAGTGACCAGCCATGGTAAACCCACTGGAGGAGGGTTTGGCTCAACTAAACCTTCAACCAGCTTCCGAGGCTTCCAAAGTATAACTGATAGATACTGGAAATTCCAGTCCTGCGAGTAGATACCACACAAAAAATTTTAAGCAGATAAGGCACCATTTAGCAAAACTATCTACCAACATCCTTCAAACAAACAAACACACAAACAAACAAAAAGGTAGAGAAAAAAATAGCAATGGCCCATATAATTAATCTGTACTAAATAACACAGTATATTTTTAAACAGGAATAATCATAGACTGCTAGAGCTGGGGGACCTTATGTACTGCTTAGGTGGGGTACATGGCATACTAGTACTGGCTTCTTTCTGTTTTCTCTCTCACTTTATTTTGGTGATGAAGAAATGAGGGCTCAGGGAGGGGAAGAGACTTGGCCAAACTCATACAGGAAAGCTGAGCAAAGTCAGAAATAGAAACACAATATCCATCTTCCATATATATAAAAGGCTGAAAACACAAGAGACTGTGATATTTTTGTGCATACTTTTCCAATTTTTCTTCCCCTTATTGTTTAACTCAACTTTCCCAGTTTGTTTCACATACTATTTTGGAAATTATAAAACATTTTTAATGCAAATAATGCCTTTTTATTTATTTTTTATTTTTTCCTCACCCGAGGACATTTTTCCATTTTTTGTTCAGGTAGGGGGGGGGGGAGAGGAACAGAGAGAGAGAGAAACATCGATGTGAAAGGGACACATCGAGTGGCTGCCACCCGCACAACTGACCAGGGCCGGGGACAAACTGCAACCGAGGCACGTGCCCTTAGCGGGAACCGAACCCGGGTCTCTCAGGACCGCAGGCCAACGCTCTAACCGCTGAGCCAAACCGGCCAGGGCCAAATAATGCCTTTTTTAAAAAAGTTGTAAACACCCACAACATTTGTATGCTTAGTAACTTGATGCCAACTATATATATTCATGGCTGGATGGGTATATTTGGATTTATCAATGTCATTTGTATATTCATATACATTTGTATTCCAGATTTCCAAACTGAGTTGTTCTCCCTCACCTCCCAGAAAGACAACACCCCTGACATTTTCACAGCATAGCCCGAACTATGCAGTTCTATTAGGAGAGTTTGTGTCATATACAAGTTTATGGCAAAGGTAAAAATAACATGGCTAAGTCATTTTCTTCCAGTGATACCATCTTTTGCTGGAAAAAAAATGAAAAGACAAGCAATTGATGCTTTCTACGGAAAGGAAGGAGAGTAGATAGAAATACAAATATCCTTTTTTCTCTGCTTGGCAGAGATCCCCTAGCATGGGGCGTAAGTCCAGCTGCCTATAGATGTGTCTGTGCAAACATTATTCTTTGTTTTCTGTAATCACCACCTGAAATATGTAAGTAAAGCACACAGTTTAATTAATTTTAATGTTTGTCTTCATACTTTAAAATAAGCATTATTTCTTGGCAAGTTTTCTATCGAAACTGCGTACATGGTATGATACCAATTTTTTAAAAATTGTATGCACATAGGAGAAAAGTCTATGTGAATGTTTACCAAGATGTTAACATTGATTTTCTTTCAGTGGTAGGGCTTTCTTTTATAGCTATTCGTATTTTTTATAAAGCTTAGTTTTTCTTTGATATTCAGAAAATATCATTTAAATACAGAATGTGAATGTTTATGTAAAGCCTTTTCAAATGGCACCCCTTGTCTCTCTGATTCACTGAAATTTGTAGCTAGTTCTAGTCAGTAAATATTTCTTGAATACCTACTATGGGCAAAGCCCTGTTAGATAGAATGGTATTACTATTTTACAAAGATAAAGCCTGTCAGCTAACAGATGTTCACAGAGTGCCTTCTTTGTGTTCATAGCTGCCTGCTAGGAGCTCTGGAGACAGTGGGGAACAAGACAGTGTTTTTGTCTCCAGGAACTTGTATACTGTAAACATGTAAATAAGTAAGAAATAATAGTGGTTATGATGTATATTATAAAGGAAATATTTTTGAGTAATTAACAGATAGTCACTGGGAGGACAGGACTGCTTTAGCTGGAGTGGTCATAGAGGTCACATTTGTGTTAAAGCTTGAATATTCAAAGGAGGAAACTTGGCAAAGATATGACCTCGAGCAGAAGGAACAGCAGAGGAAACACCCGAGATGAAAAGAAGCTTGGTACAGTAGTCCTCCCTTATTTGCAGTTTCTCTTTCTGTAATTTCAATCATCTGCGGTCCAAAAATAATAAATGGAAAGTTCCAGAAATAAATAATTCATAAGTTTTAGATTGCATGCCATTTTGAGTAGTGTGATGAAATCTCACAAGTCTTGCTTCATCTCACCCAAAGTATGAATCCTCCCTTTGTGCAGCGATGCGGTGTAGCTCCCGCCTATTGGTCACTTAGTAACTGTCTTGATTTCAGATCGACTGTCTTGGTATCACAGTGCTTGTGTTCAAGTCATCCTTATTTTACTTAATAATGGCCCCAAAGCGCAAGAGTAGTGATGCAGGCAATTTGGATATGCCAAAGAGAAGCCAGAAAGGACTTCCTTTAAGTGAAAAGGTGGAAGTTACCAATTTAGTAAGGCATTGTATCATTTTATCATCTCACATCCCAGGAAGGGTGACTACTGTACAGTAAGATATTTTGAGAGAGGGAAGGACCACAGTAACTTTTATTACAGTATATTGTTATAATTGTTCTATTTTGTTATTAGTTACTGTTAATCTCTTACTGTGCCTAACTTATAAATTAAACTTTATTATAGGTATCTATGTACAGGAAAAAACATACAGGATTCAGTTTCAGGCATTGACTGGAAGTCTTGGAATGTATCTGTACCTAAATTTGTGAGCTAATTAAAAAAAAAAAAAAAAGCCTATTGCAAGATTATGAAGGGCAGCACATGGGCACACATATATACACACACCCCAAAATAAATTAAGTATACTAAATATTACAGTAGGTAAGAAAATCATCTTCAATATAGGGGAAACACTGCTTCCCTTATAGGGTTTTTTTCCGAGAATTAAAGAGAATGTATGTAAAGCAACTGGTAAAAATTATATTGTTGTTGTTAGTTTCTCCTTTTCCTACACTCACTCAATTTATTTGATTTTCAAATTTCGAAATACTCTGAAATCTGCCCTGAATCCCTACAGAATGACCAAATGATCGTTCCCAGAAAGCTGGTATTTGGGCTTTTCTAGATCACTCAATTATAAGCATAGGAGAGAAGGGTAGAGGGACAGAAAACTAACGTTTATGGAGTACAGTACCTTGATCCTTATAACTCAGCGTGGTGATACCATCATTCCTATTCTAATAGTAAAGAAACCAGATTTAACAGAGGTTAAATTCCCTACTCAGTCTATAACTACGTGGTTATTCATGGTTAAGCTGAAATTCAAACCCATGGCTGTGTGACTCCAAAGCTGCCCCTCTGCCTGTACCTCTGGAGAAGGCTAAGCCTCATGGTACACACAGCAGGGCTATATCCAACACTCCCGAACACAGTAGTGGACCTCAAAACCACTTTCCACTCTCAAATTTTTAAGTCCCACGCAGGATTGTCATTTCTTTCTCTTCATTTTCATTTAATATCGTGTATACATGTCCACATGTAATTATTGATTTACGGGCCTATTCATGGTTGCCCCCCACTGGACTGGACTTAGAGCTTTTCATGGGCAAACATTGTAGCAAACTGAGTGTAGACACTCTCAGTGTCTAGTATGACACCTGTAGACAGTAGGCACTCAATAACCGTTTACTGAATCATCCATAGATTCCATAACAACAATAATGTGTCATACTACAATTGCCCAGGATCATTTCCAGGTCTGTCTCTGGACTGTCTTTAATCTCCAGGCCTCCAAGCCTCATGAAGTTTCTATGAGCAGCAGCTATCACATGTATGTGAAGATATGTGAAGCATATCAGAACTGTCACACACTGACTAATACAAAGACCATTTGAGGCTGTGCTTTATGGTAACCTCAGAAACCCTCCTTACTAAATGAGAAAACAGCTCTTTCACTCTGCCTGGGTTTGAATGCTTTAAAAGGCTCTGAAAGGCAGCACATGCTTGCGCATGTGTGCGTGCTCTCTCTCTCTCTCTCTCGCTCTCTCTCTCTCTCTCTCTCTGTGAGCCAGCATTATCCCTACAGTATCAGGAACCTTCTGAACTGTAATCTCACTGCATGGAGGCTGAATCACAATAGTAAGTATAAGAGGCACTTTCATAACAAATTCTTTAAACATATTCATCACTATCAGCAGCAGTATTAGATTCAATTAGGCAACCCTGATTTGAGTTGCATACAATCTTTACTATAATTAGATGCTTTGTTGTACACATTGTGTCACCACGGAGGAAAGGTCATTAAGAGGCCCACTCTCCTATAGGTAATCACACTCTGGACCCTATAAATATGATGCCAACTGGCAAAGAAAATACAGTTTCTTACCCTGCATGGCAACACAAGGGAACAAATAGTGCCTGAATCCTACTCATTTCCATTTTTTTTGTCAAAATGTTCTCCGTATAATCTTGGTGAGTCCATAAGAGTGTATAAGAGTTATCACTATGAATTTGGCACCACTAGGTAGAAAGGTAAAAAGCAAGCATCACTTCTGTGGAGCTCTGAGCTGTGATTGTTGTTTTATAATCTACACCGTTGTTCAGTGTGGGGATAGTGTCAAGAACTATGAAGGGTCTGATATTGTACTCTACATGTAAGTGAATAAGTTACCTGCCATAGTTTCATGTATTCTGGTACAAGAAATATGAAAATTAAAATAAATCAATGACAAAGGATAGTTTACTACTTACAGCAATAGTAAGTGACTCAACCAGGCTGGTCTGGGGTTGCCGTTAGGGAAAAAGTAACAGCATCATGCCTGGGAATGAGCAGAGTAGTCATACATTTTCTAGTTAAAACTCTTACTTCCTAACCCCTGCATCCTAATAATTACCCAGGAAGCAGCTGAGAGAAAATGATCCCCTTCTGGGGAGAGTTGCATTTATTTATTAAATTGTCTTGGACCAGGAGGAAGACAGGGAGGTAGAGTCAGAGATAGTGAGTCAATTACCGAGGAGGCTCAACAATACCAGATACCCATAGAGGGCAGGGAACATGGAAGGCCTATCAGACACCTTGACTTTTGGCCTATTGTTGAGTAGCTTATGATTACATAAATAAAATGTCAACCTTCCACAAGAAGTAATAAAAATCCTCTTAAGAAGAGGAAGCATCTGAGAATTTCAGGCATAGAAGGGAGAACAGAAGTCAAGGCATGTTAAAAACACAACAAAACAACAAAAACTAGGTTAAATTCAAGAGCTATTGAAAAATTTTGAAATAGGATGATGGGTATCTGGGGGTTCCTTTTACTATTGACTCTATTTTGTGTGTGTTTAAAAGCCTGTATAATGCTGATGAAGGTAAAAGGAAGAAAGATCTCAACAAGCTTGGGAAATGGTTACAAAAGTGTCCCCAAACTCTCTGCATAGGCAACAAGCAGATAGTGAGTCTAGGGCAAATAAATCTGCACTATGAATGTAAGATGGTGATCCCTGAATTAGCCACTTGAAACCCTGGAAGTGGAATCCATTATTGACTTGTTCCTCTGGTCTATGTTTTGTAGCTACCCCACAGCCCAGCTGCCTGCTGAGTGTCACTTGATCCAGAGGGTCCTGAGGAGAGTGCAGAAAATGCCTGGGCTGTCAGTCTGAGACCCACATCTCAAGGAAGGCAGAGGACGGTCAACAGGCTCTAAATTAGGACTAAACAAGAAGACTAAGATACCTTAGAAAGGTGATACCCAAGAAAGGACCTATGTGGTGGTGACCAGGACTGCTTATACCACTGTACCAGTTGTACCCTACAAGAGCACCCAGCCAAGGACATGGTGCGGAGGAGGGGGCAGGGAGGGCGGCTGAAATCTAGCTGTGCTCTGCTCACTGAGTCATGTGAGGGAGAGAGAGAGAGAGAAACATCGATGTGAAGAGACATATCGAGTGGCTGCCACCCGCACGACCAACCAGGGCCGGGGACAAACTGCAACCGAAGTACGTGCCCTTAGCGGGAACCGAACCCGGGTCTCTCCGGACCGCAGGCCGACGCTCTAACCGCTGAGCCAAACCGGCCAGGGCCCGAGGACATTTTTTAATTTTTTGTTCAGATAGAGTGGGAGGGGGAGAGAGAGAGAGAGAAAGAGAGAGAGGAACATCAACGTGAAAGGAACACATCGAGTGGCTGCCACCGCACAACCCAACCAGGGCCAGGGACAGACTGCAACGGAGGTACATGCCCTTAGCGGGAAACGAATCCAGGTCTCTCTGGACCGCAGGCCAACTCTCTAACCGCTGAGCCAAACTATCCAGGGCCAGGCATGCTTTTTTCTTATCTGCATAAAGCCCAGCCTGTGCTGCAGCCCTGGAATGAGAACATCCTCATATCCTGGAGTGCTGAAACTCAAGGGCACCCATTGAAATTCTATGAAAGTCGTTTAAAGATAAATAAAAGATGGCATTACTTTATACAGTGGGTAGTAAACATATGGAACGCCTTATCCTCAAGATGTTGCGTAGTCCACAAATATAAATAGGATAAAGAAAGATTTAGATAAATTCATGCTTGTTAGATTCATATGAGCTGCAAGAGCATTGTTAGAAACACACAGGGAACGTCTCCAAATCCTTTCAGGAAAAACACCATCTTTGTCTTCAAAATGTCCTGTAGTGACAGTGCCATCCACTGAACATGCAAACCTCTTGCTACCCAGGTTTCTCAGGGAAATCATCCACAATACCAAAGTTTTCCAAATAGCTGAGGGTTCAGTTGCTATATCGCAAGTAGTTTCCATATAGTAACAAGTTGTGTAAAAATATTATTCTATGGTGGTATGAACTTTTATGTGATTTTAAACTGTTTGCCAAATTTTGAAAACCTGGAGTTGTAACACACAGATATTATTGTACTGGGCTTTCAGAGAGGGATACCTTAGGACCCCAGGGGCCAGCTGACTTGTGTGGCACTGTTTGAATGTAACCTGGTCCCAGGGAGCCGTGGTGGTTTGTTCTTTTCATTTCTTTCAGTAGTTGTGCTTACTTCCAATAAAACTTTTGATCTTCTTCCCTGTTCTTCAGGCTTCTGTTTTCACCAATGTGAGTGGGTTTACGGAATCAAACCCTTTCACTCCCAACATGCTGCTCTCACCTCTGACTTCAGAGGAAGGCACCTAACTCACTCTCTTCTGTGTCACGTCATCTCAGCTTGAAATGGGCCTTCTCTTCATTCACTACAGCCCCTGAAACCAGGCTGCACTTTTAACATGCTCAACTGAAGGCTGGATAAAAACAGAAAAGAAATAACATTGTAGTACTGCTGCTGGATTCGGCTCCCAAATGTGCTAAATCCCTGAACCCAAGGAGGCTCAGACCCATTCTGAGTCCTCCACAAGAATATACCTGTTTAGTTCCCACCCCTGTCCACCACAGTCCATCCACAGAAGTAGGCCAGAAGTATCCAGAATTCCATGCACAAGCCAATGATCAGGCTCCAGAGATAAGTGGGAGACATTTTCTCCCTCCAGTTCAAGGCCCACTTCTCCAATCATCATTTATTGGTACCAACATTTACTTTTCCTAAAATGACAGACCAGCAGCATCGTGAATTGGTCCCATGGTTCCCAGTAGGATAATGTATCAAAACATAGCAATCCAACATCAATACATTCTAGGTTGTTCCACCTTACAAAGCCCACAGATGTTGACATTCTATGCCTGATTGAGCCTACAAGTCTAGTTCTGTTCACATGGTCTATCTGCTGGCGTGATAGGCAAATCTTGCCTGATCATTTTTCATGCAATATCCAGATTTTGCTTCTGAACAGGAATGCACACAAATATCCAAATGAATAAGTGATGCTTTTCAGGCACAATGAAATCTAAATTCACACCTAGAAGAAAACCAATATTTATCTAAGGAAAATACAAAGTGCAAGAGATGTAATTCTGCATATTACAAAATAGGCATTTGTTGTTGAGTTATAACACAGAGATGTTTAGCAACTGAGAGTCACCTAGATGGAAAATTACTGATTCAGAACAAGGCCTTTGCTTATGTTTAAACACCTAAATGACTCATTCTGACAATTTTCCCAAAATAAAAGAACAATCTGTCCTGAAGGTGAATTCTAGCTGCCATCTCTAGGGAGGAAAGAATTGCCTATAGCTTTTAAATCACTGGGCTTTTCTCCCTCCTTCTGCCCATAAAGGTTTCAAAAATCTTTAAGGCTGAGTTTCAGTTCAAGCTCCCCCTTAGGAGAATATGATATTTAATAGATTCCAAAACACACGTATTTTATTTATTTTTTAGATTTTAACACCTCTGAAATCTTAGAATCTATGGCTTTTCACAGTCATCCTCAACCAAGCAACATTCTGTATCTCAGAAACTGGTTCATTAAAAAATGAGTTTGTTGCAAACAGTGATTTGGTTGTTCCCACCAGGGCCTGACTGGGCAACTGTACAGCTCCATAAAATAAATCATTAGAGGATATTTGAGGTAGGAGCATAAACTTGTCTGAAAACCTTCCATGAACATTTTCTAGTAGGATCCACAAAGCTCCAGAATTAAAACGTTCACACTGCGTGTCAGTGGTTTGGAAGAAAGTCTTGGAGCCCATAATGCAGCACTCTCACCCAGGCCTTCGGTCGCAGTGTCTGCAGGACACTGTGTCTACAGGTGCCAGGGACTCTGAGTCCAAAAGTGATTTAGAAGAACCAATGTCTAAATGTGCAGATGGTTTACAGAATACGCTAACCAATTTGTTTTGATTAATTTACCCTCTTTAGGATTCAAAAGAATGATAAGTGATTTTTTTAAATCTGTGTCTAAATAACTCGGTTATAAGAAAGCCTTACTTCAACATTTAATTGATAGTGGGTTTATTCTTTTTCTTATATAAAACAGTGTATGTGACTGGAACAGTGGTGCTCACCCAATCTGTCCCCATATTTCCTAGTCTTGTAAGTTGTGCCATGTGACTGGTTTTGGCCAGAGAGATGTGGGAGGAAAGTGACTTGTATTATTTCTGGATGAATGCATAGAAAAACTAGGTCTTGACCTCCCGATACTTTTCTCTCACCACAGTAAACCCTGAAGCCTCTTATAGAGATGACGGAGCTTTCATCAGCATATGGGTCCTGAGTAACTGAATAGAGCCAGAGGCCCCAGGTGACCCTCATTGTAGCAAGAAATAAACTTGTTGAGTAAGCCACTGTTTAGGGGTTGTTTTCACTAGGACATAAGTCTAGCCTATTCTTACTATGGCACTTTAACCCATCTAACAACCAATGACATCTTATATTTTATGAAATATGGTATTAGGCATACCCTATAAGCTTTCATGGGAGTGGGAGGAATCCCTGATTTGTAGCATTTGCCTATTTTTGTGGTGTAAATACTTCCAGTATGGGCATTTTCAAGTTATCAATGTGATATCAACCAGCTTGCTAAATTCCTGAAATTTTAACTGTTGGCTCTTGCGAACCAATACAAGCAGGTTCCAGCGTACCTTTAGACATGTACCACAAACATCTCCCCTGCTAACACTTTCTCATAGAATATCTCTCAATTTTTGATACCCAACTTCATAGAACACATATATATCTCAATATATAATTTTTGGCTGTTTTTTAAAATTATTTATTTATTTTTAGAGAGAGAGAGAGAGAGAGTGCTAGAGAAAAAGAGAAACATCAATTTGTTTTTCCACTTATCTATGTGTTCATTGGTTGTTTCTCCTATGTACCTGACCGAGGATGGAACCCACAACCTTGTGTATCAGGATGACGCCTTAACCTGCTGAGCTACTGACCAGGACTTGGCTAATGTTTTTATAGGAAAAATATATATTTACATATTCAAAACTCAATAAAACATTTTTTAAAAGTAGTATGTGGAAAAATAAATATAACTGATAGAAAGAATCGTGCATACACTTTAAAAAGTTTACATGGTCAACAAAGGTAAGCTTCTCTGTCACTAGTACTAAGAGAGACATCACAGCATACAAAGCAGCTGTTAAGAACCACTTTAGTTCTTTATGATCTCTAAGTATTGTTTAGTCATTTTAGATCATAACATGCGGCTTGTAAGTTACATATATACATTTTACTATGTTTTTGTTAAGAAATCTTTAGTGGTTAAGGGCTGATATGTAACATATTATAAATTTTTCCATTTAAAATAAAGGGAAATATGCTCCAGCCAGCTTTTGTGTGTGTGTAGAACATCTGATTTTCAGTAAAGCATTACTGACATTAAGTGGGAGATGTCCATTATATACCCACTAAAACCTTTATCTCATATGAGCTTTAGCGTATGAATTTAAAGACATCTATGTTGCCTACTCAGGGAACTTTTTGCAAATTCTTGGCTTTTAGTTGTGTTGCAGATGGACCAAACAGCTGGAGAGCTAAGGTGTGAATGGTTGGAGCAAATAATTCTTACATTTCATTAGAGATTAAAATTTATGGTACAAAATTAGTTACTCTCTATTTTGGGATGAGAAACAGAGTGGAGTCCAATTATTTCTGATTCATTGATGTAAAATAAATAAGTAACCATTCAGAAAATGGTGAACAACTTTAGCTAATTTATATCCTCAAATGTCTTTCCTTTGGACCAAGACTTTCATCCTATGACCTTTTCAATCCTCAAAGATGAATTAGAATGAGACTGAAACCCTTCTTAGGACTCTTCCCAACACTGCCACTTCTTACTCCTGTTACCGTGGGTAAGGTCAGTCTGTGGAGGAAGCAAAAGGCAGTTTAAACCTTCCTATTAAAATATACTTCTATTCCTGTTGCAGGGCCTGACGTTTTGCTGCTAGAGCTTTATCCTTTTGTGTCTTGAAAATCTGGAGTCTTAAGAGCTCCCTGGGAAAGGTCACACCTTAAATTCTTAACCATCTGATTCCTTAGAGACATTAAGACAATTAGTTGAGGTCAAAGTCCTGAGAGAAAAGATCAAAGTTGCCTCTTAGAGAAAGGCATGCTCTAAGAAGGGAGAGACAAGCAGGTGAGAGGGAACTAAAACGTCATCTACTTGATGGTGTGGTCTGGAATTCCTGAGAAGTCCCTGACATTTACCCTAATAGACTATATTATCACCACCCTGAGGACACCCCAGAACAGCCCACACAGATCTCATATTGCCTCACATACACTAGTAAAAAGAACCAAATTGTTTTTTAGATGGCATCTCAAAGCTCCTCTCCTTTTATACTGTTAATTATGTGATTCCATAGATGGCATAGTGTTGAATCTTATCCCCTGATATTGTGTGAGCCCTTACCCAGGAAAAGAGGTGAGTACCTAGACTTCCCTAACTGCTTCCATCTACAGCCTTGCTTCTTTGAGTGGCCTATGGACAAGCATCATCAGCGACTCTTAGAAATACGGAATCTTAGACTTCACCCCAGACCTGCTGAATCAGAACTTGCTTTTAAAAGGTCCCAGGTGTTTAAAAAGCACATTAATGTTTGAGAAGGCTTATAAAAAGTTCTTAGAAAGCTAAGAAAGCTCTGAGGACTTCTGTGCCATTTCTCAAACAAGCATCTAGTGTATATCTGAACTTCGTGGTCAACAAACATCTAAAAGGTTTATCACTAAAGAGAAAACTTCTAGCATTCTTTCAGCACTACACCAAGTGGAATCGGACCACTCATAGAAATAGAGGCTATTCATGAATAGCAGATAAGTTCTAGCCTGTTTTCATTGAATACTTCTCCCTGGTACATAGCGTAGCCGTCTCCATGCTTAGTTTGTTTCGGGGTTCCTGTGGAAGACTTGAGCCTCAAGTTCTCTCAGCATTATGTACTATACATGCAGCCTGTCCAGTAACAGTGCTGATTACACAAGACAGTCTTTGTTAGTTGATCATTTAACACCTTGATTATTTCATATTTAAGGTACTTTAATATTGGAAATAATTCTGTACTGCTTAAAGCACTGTGTAGTCCTAGAATCATAACATCTCAGAGCTTTTGCATGACTCTTCAGGGTATCTTACGTACACTTCTTATTTGCTGTTGGAATCCCCCCTAAACACCCAACAACTGGTCATTTTCCTACTGTCTGAATACTTCTAAGGACATACTACATGCCTCCTCCTACATCAATCTCTCCTAGTTTTGCACTATTCTAATTAGTAGAAGTTCTTTCTCATACTGGTTTTAAATTTGACACCCACTGGTTTTTATCATGATTTATTCATTACAGTGATTAATTCTATACCATATTTTCCTTAGCTAGTTTCTATATTCTTTTTTATTACTAAGAAAATTGAGAACCAAACAGAAATATTATAGTAGGGTTCCAAAGGTCATCAAAAAGCTCATGAAGAAACCAAGACTAGAAAGTAATTCTTCGTATGTAATTTACAGTTCTTTTCACTAGACTGCCAAGAAATGCTGTTCTGTGACCAGTGCTATGATAATACACAGGCAAAAACATTAGTTCCTGGGAAAGATCATGGGTGAGGGTGTGGTAAAAATCCAGAAACCGTGTCCCTCCCTTCATGGGTCAAACATCTGGCAAACATCCTGGAGCAGGATCTACCACCAGAAAGGTTCCCACAAAAGAGATTTGACTCTCTGGCAACTGACAGTTTTCCTTTGTGAAATGGGTGTTCCCGGCACTCCATGAAATTCCTCCCTCGCTCTGCACTCTTTTTTTCTCTCCACCCCCACACTCCACACCCTACTGCACACACCTTCCCACTCCTACATCAATAAAACCCCTCCCTAATGTACTTTCTGCACACACACATGCCCCCACAACTTCCTCTGCAAACACACCCACAGAGCTCTCAGATGCACACGGAGGCAGCACAAGGCTTTCTGGCTCATGCCCTCATCCTTTCCTCCACTCAGCCATGTCATACCACATTAAAACCATATCCACTACCCCTACTTCCTCTTCTTCTCATTATCTCTACTTCATTGTGTAATTTTCCTTCACCTTATCCCAGCCCGTCCCACTCTGCTCCCTGGGCCTGGGGATGCTGGCACTGTAATCCTGTTCTGCACATTTGTAATCTGGAGCTGTCACAAGCCGGAAAGTAGTCAGCCTGCATGTGCCTGCCTGTTCTTCACCCACTGCTAGGCGAAGGCAGAGGATGGAAAGAAGCTGGCAGTCAGTCCTATTTCTGGAAACTATAAAAACTTGTTTTCCCCTCTTTAAATTCCTGGAGGAACCAGTGTAGGCCCTCCAGCAGTCACCATCATTCCTCCTTCCCTAACCCAATTGCAGATTTTCGCATCCTTTCTTCAGATGCCCTGACAATGTGGCGCCTGTGATGGCAGCCTCACATCCTGTCCATTACGACGAGTTACTCGGGGCTAGAAGACCCACAGGGGATATAAGGACAGTGAAAGAGAGAAGTAAGACTGATTATGTTTAACCAGAACTTTAGATATTTTTTAAAAATGCTAATCCCTAGAATCTACTTACAGATGTAACATTGGGGGGGAAATGCTAAATCAATGAAATATAGAAGATAATCAGTTTCTAGAATTTCCATGTTCCCTGATAGCACCTGATAGCTTCACTAGGATTTAAAAGGTGTCTCCTTGAGCAAATGATTTTTCCACAGTTGCCTGGGTTTCTTATTTTCCTTTGGTAAGGCAGATGGTAGTTTAGCTAAATAAATATTAAGAACAATGGGGTGTTTTTTTTTCATTTCCGTACTAAGACCACATGAATTTTTAATAACAGCTGCTGTTTACATGAACTAAATATTAAGCATAGCCTACCACATTGCATTGGACATTAAACAAGCAAGAAGATATTGGTTTTGTTTATTGAAAATTTACCACCTAGCCCAGCCAGTGTGGCTCACTGAGCATTGTCCCATGGACTGAGAGGTCCCAGTTCGATTCCTGGTCAGGGCACGTGCCCTGATTTCAGGCTCAAGCCCTGTAGAGGTCATGCAGGAGGCAGCTGATCAATGTTTATCTCTCACATCAATGTTTTTATCTCTCTCTCCCTTCCTCTCTTTCTAAAAAATTAATAAAAACTTATTTTTTAAAATTTATCATCTAAAAATGATTATATCAATGGGACTAAAAATATGTGACTAAATACCCCAAAACAGCTTTGGTCACCTCCTTTGCACATTAAAAAGAAAAGAAAAAAAAACAGAGTGAGTCCCTGCTTTCCAAGAAATAAAGTCCTAATATAGAAATCTGGCATTCAAAAACCTACTAGTTTGAGTCCTATCTCCTTTTCAACTGTCTTCCATTTTCCCACCAAGGTAGTAGTCTACCCACTGGATTCACTGATTCCCAAGCAGTCTGTGCCTTCCCACACAATCTCCAGGCTAAGGGTCCTGTCATCTTTCTATGGCATTTCTCCAGTTCCTAACCCAGTGAGTTACACATAATTCATAATTTTGGACAGTTAAGGTCAAGATGGCGGCATACGTAAACACGGTATCGTGTCCTCCCACAACCACATCAAAGTTACAACTAAACTACAGAACAACCATCATTCAAAACCGCCTGAAATTAAGCTGAATGAAAGTCATACAACTACGGAATTAAAGCAGCAGCCGCAGGAGACTGGTAGGAGGGGCGGCGAGGACTGCGGCCACGTGGAGGGCTGGTCCCACACCCAAGTGTGGCGGATAAAATTCAGGAGGCTCCCGCGGCTGGGAAGGTCCTTCCTGAGGACTGAGGGGTCCCCGTCCCACACCAGGTGCCCCGCTCAGGGTTCCAGTGTCAGGAAGAGAATCCCCATAACTTCTGGCTGGAAAAACCAGTGGGAACTGAGGCCCAGGGAGGCTGAAGCGGCTGGAGCCCCAGGCAGCTCCTTAAAGGGCCCGCGCACGGACTTATCAGACTCTCTCCCTCTAAGCTTGGAGGGGAGGCAGCTCGAGGGGTGCCAGAGACATACAGGGAAGAACTGAGCTGTTTGGCGCTGCAGAGGGGGCTTTCGCGGGGACAAAAGTGCTATAAGAGGCCTTAGTTCCTTTGGTGAGCCCTTCCCTGGGGCGGCAGACAGTCGCCATATCTGGGACTCCAGCAACCTGGCTCACACTGGTAGCCCCGCCCTGGTGACTCCCTGAGGCCCTGCCCTGCCCAACTTTCAAGCTCACCCAAGCTGTTGCCACTTGCTTAACCATAGGATTGGCCTGTCTTGGATCCTGCTTCAGGTTTTTCCTAAATTCTTTCAAACGAGCAGCATCTGGTCTCAGCGAGCCCCATACCTCTCGTTAAGTAATACACTGAAACAAACACAGGGAGGCAGCCAAAATGAGGAGACAAAGAAACAGGTCTCAAATGAAAGAACAGAACAAAACCCCAATAAAAGAACTAAGCGAAATGGAGATAAGCAACCTAACAGATACTGAGTTCAAAATACTGCTTATAAGGATGCTCAATGAACTTAGTGAGAACCTCAGTGAACTTAGGGAGGGCCTCAAGAGCATAAAAAAGGACCAGTTAGAAATCATGGATACACAGTTAGAATTGAAGGAGGCATTAACTGAAATAAAAAATAATTTACACAGATTCAATAATAGAGTACATAAATCCAAGGAGCAAACCATGGATTTGGAATATAAGGAAGCAAAAAATGCCCAATCAGAACAGCAAAAAAAAAAAAGAATCCAAAAAAATGAGGATAATGTAAGGAGCCTCTGGGACAACTTCAAGCGTGCCAACATTCGCATCTCGGGTGTGCCAGAAGGAGAAGAGCGAGAAGAAGAAATCGAAAACCTGTTTGAAACAATAATGGCAGAAAACTTTCCTAACTTGGTGAAGGAAACAGACATCCAAGTCCAGGAAGCACAGAGAGTCCCAAACAAGATGAACCCCAAGAGGCCCACACCAAGACACATCATCATCAAAATGCAGAAGGTTCAAGACAAAGAGAGAATCTTAAAAGCAGCAAGAGAAAGGCAGCTAGTTACCTACAAGGGAGTTCCCATAAGGCTGTCAGCTGATTTCTCAAAAGAAACTTTGCAGGCCAGAAGGGAGTGGCAAGAAATATTCAGAGTGATGAAAAGCAAGAACCTACAACCAAAATTACTCTATCCTGCAAAGCTGTCATTTAGAATCAATGGACATATAAAAACTTTCCCAGACAAGAAAAAGTTAAAGGAGTTCATCACTACCAAACCATTATTACATGAAATGATGAAGGGTCTTTTTGAAGAAAAAGATAAAATGCATGAACAAACAAAATGGCAATGAATACATATCTATCAACAATGGAATCTACAAACAAAATGAACAGGTAGAACAGGAACATTCTCATAGATACAGAGAACATTTTGTTGGTTGCCAGTTGGGAGGGGGGTTGGGGGAATGGGTGAAAAAGGTGAAGGGATTAAAAAGCACAAATTCATTGCTAGACTGACAAACCTCAGAGGGAAAGGGGTTGGGGGGTGGGAAGAAATAAACTAAAGAACTTATATGCATAACCAATGGACACAGAAAATAGTGTGGGAAAAGGTGGGAGGGGGGCAGGAGTGGGGAGGAGGGGGTCAATGGGGGAAAAATGTGGAACATCTGTAATACATTTTACATCCAACAATAAAGATTTGAAGAAAAAAAAACAAACAATAATAATTTTGTAGTTGCTGAAGGTAAGCTTCATGAGAACAGGGCAGTTATAATTAAGGCAAAATTAGAATTTGCCAAGCTCAATGAATAAAGAAAAGGTATGTCATGTCCTCTGCCTGTAAAGTGCCTGCTTGTTTCTGAAGCCATTGCCCTTTAAGTGTTCTTGTTCATCAACAGTGTTTCCGTTGCCATAACTGCCCAACCATGTTAATATATACTGTGGCTCTAGGATGTGCTTATTCAGCCTCACATGTCCAGGCTTCACAGATCTTTGGATTGGGTTTTACCAGAGCCTGACAGGTTGCCATCACCACACGTATCCAAAACACACAGAAAACCAGTCAGCACAGCACAAGTAGAGACCAGAACCAGATATATATGAGTTAATTCACCCTCAACTCAGTATGTGGTAGAAATACCGTCTTTAGGATGTATAAGCATTCACGGTTCATTAATGTTTTCCTCATAGGGAATAGTTCATCTACCTCTCCCATTTCTTTCATACTTTTAATATAAGCTGCATTTTTTTTTTTTTTTTTTGCTTCCTGTTCTATTTTATATCAGTAAAATTCATTAGCATCAGGACTACTTTCCATCAACAAGCCTTGGAAGTTCTAGAAATCATTATTCCCAACTACTTGGTTCAGATAATTTGAGAGTTTCATGGTAACACATACAACCTGATTAAATAAGTTTTCTATAATTTTTCATGGCAATGAACATTATAAAAAATAAATCAGAAAGTCTTTACAGTAATTGTGAATATAGGTCACTAAAATTCACACATGATTGTTAACTCTTTTTAACCATTAATTTCAATTTCTGCCTTTCTCTTAACCAATACTTTTTGAAAACCAAATTCATGTAAGAGCAATTTTAATCTAATCTAATCTGTGTGATCACTTTCTATGAGTTAGAGGTACTAACAAGCTGTGAAATGGTTTACAAGAGAACAGTGAAAGAGAAGAAAAGATTTTGAATGTTTCTCAAACTGTATAATCAGATCAAGAATAGATGAGAACTAAAAATAGTAAACTGTTTTCTTTTTAACCTTCAGTATTACATTGCAAGGTGACTCTAAGTTTAGTAGAGTAAGTAAAAAAATTTAGAAAAATAATTGCTTTATTACACCAGATACTTTCGAATTTGAGCTTTGAATTAAAAATAATTAAACAAGCCCTGGGCACATACCCAGGTTGCTGGTTCGAAATCCCTGGTCGATCCCCAGTCGAGGCACATGTGGGAGGCAACTGACTGATGTTTCATTCTCTCTCTCTCTCCCCCTTTCTGTCTCTAAAATCAAGAAAAAGAAAAAACATGTCCTCAGGTAAGGATTAAAAAATTAAAAAAAAATAATAATAATTGAGCCCTGGCTGGTTTGGCTCAGCAGTTAGAGAGTCAGCCTGTGGACCAGAGAGTCCCAGGTTTGGTTCCCACTAGGAGCACGTACCTCGTTTGCAGTTTGTCCCCGGTCTCAGTTGGGGTTGTGTAGGTGGCAATCAGTTGATGTGTCCCTCTCACATTGATGTTTCTCCGCCCCCCCTCCCCCCCCCGCCCCGCTCTATCTGAAGATAAATGCAAAAATGTCCTCGGGTGAGGATACAAAAAAATTTTAAGTAATAATAATAATTGAACAAAATTATGCAGGGTTGGGATGGGGCTGGAATGGGAGAGAGGAAGAACCATGTGTTGGGGATGATGGGAAACTGACATTCTGGGAGCCACTATATAAAGCGGCAGAGTCCAGAAAGTAAATTAGTAGCTGCCTAGAGCTAGGGATGGGGTGGGGGCTGGATGTCTAGGTTGAGGTTACAGCTATGGATATGGAATTTTATTTTTGAGAGAATGAAAATATTCTAAAGTTGATTAGGGTTGTGGATACACAACTCAATATACTAAAAGCCATTGAATTGTAACTTGAAATGGTTGAATTATATGGTATGTGAATTATATCTTAATAAAACTGTTAAAAGGGAGACAGAGACAGTAAAGTTGGATTGAGAATTTATTTAATCTCATCTATCAAATCTCATTCTGTTCTGACTCATCTCACTCCAATTTGGAAACCATTTTTTTCCCTTTCATAAGCATATAAATCTAAACTGCTCTCAGGTATATTCAAGCCAAGAAAAATGTAAAAGGTATTTGAGTTCATGAGGTTTCTTTTGGGGAACAAGCTGGGGCTTGGGAAGCAAGCTACTGTACCTTTGACCAAATTTCTGTTTATCTTGTAACAAATTTAAGAAAATTAAGGTTTTTTTGCAGGAATAAATGTGTAGTTCATAAAGAAATGCACACAATAATGTAAATAATAAAAAACAATAATGCCATAAACTTTCAAGGACAAGGGAAAAAAATAAAGATGGGAAGAAATACACCAGGTTTGGATCCCAGCCCTGCAACTTCCTAGCTGAATGATGTTAAACAAAAATCACTAACCATTCCTATCTTTGTTTTTCTCCTCTATAAAATGAAAGCTTCAAAATATGCAAGGTTGTTCTGAAGATTAGAGATAATGCATACAAATGCCTGACATATAAAGGGCACTGACTAAATCATAGTAATTATTATTGTAAAAGACGTATAGTGAGGCTCTACCATTGATCTAACATCTCAAGCATATTATTTTATTAATCCTGAGAATACCTGCAGCAGTTAGGGTAGGCTAGGTTATGTTGAGGTAGCAAACAACACCAGAGTCTCAGTGGCTTAAAAAACAACAACAACCCAAATATTTTTTTTAACTCAATTATTCATCATAGGTTGGCTTGGGGCTCCACTCTATGCCATCCTTATCCTAAGACTCATTTGAAGAACAAAATAAGCTGATGATCAAAACAGATCCAGAGACATGGAAGTAGGGAACAGACTGACAAACCTCAGAGGGAATGGGTGTGGGGGGCTGGGAAGAGATAAACCAAAGAACTTACATGCATATATGCATAACCAATGGACAGAGACAATAGTTTGGGGAAAGCAGGAGGGGGTGGAATTGGGAAGGAGGGGAACAATGGAGGAAAAAAGTGAGGACAACTGTAACACTTTCAACAATAGAGATGATAAATAAATAAATAAAAGAGCTGGTATGATCTGGAATACTTCTGATCAAATGCAAAAGGAACAAAGAATGTGATAAATCACACACAGAGTCTTAAAATGTATGCCTGGAGATGACACATGTTACTTTGCTTCCATTTCACTGGCTAAAGCAAGTTACATGGGCATATCTGTCTCCAAGGGAGCAGGGAATTACTTTTTTTTTTTTTTTTTTTAATCCTCACCCGAGGACATTTTTTCATTTTTTGTTCACAGAGCGGGAGGGAGAGAGAGGAAGAGAGAGAGAAACATAGATATGAGAGGGACACATCAAGTGGTTGCCACCCACACGACCCAACCAGGGCTGGGGACAAACTGCAACCGAGGTAAATGCCCTTAGCGGGAACCAAACCCAGGTCTCTCTGGACCACAGGCCAACGCTCTAACCACTGAGCAAAACCAGCCAGGGTGAATTACATTTTTTAACATGCGTAGAAGATGATAAAAGAAAGTATTTGCCAACAGTCTTAATGATTACTACATAACCTCATGAGGGAAATATTTTATTCTTAACTTTAAAATAAGACATCAGACTCTACAGAGAACTACATCACAAAACTACAGAATTCACATTCTTCTCAAGTGCACATGGGACATTCTCAAAGATAGACCACATGTTAGGGCACAAACTAAGTCCCTACAAGTTCAAGAAGATGGAAATTATATCAAGCATCTTCTCAGATCACAATGGCATGAAACTAGAAATCAATTGCAAAAAGAACATACAAAAAAATTTGAACACATGGAAGCTAAGTAGCATGTTATTAAACAATGAATGGGTCACTGAGGAGATCAAGGAAGATATAAAAAACTTCCTGGAAACCAATGAAAATGAAGATACAACAACATAAAATCTATGGGATGCAGCGAAAGCAGTTCTGAGAGGGAAGTTCATAGCACTACAGGCCTACCTCAAAAAAGAAGAAAAATCTCTAATAGACTATCTAACCTCACAACTTAAAGAACTAGAGAGCAAACAAAAAGAAAACCCCAGAGCAAGTAGAAGGAAGGAAATAGTAAAGATCAGAGCAGAAATAAATGACATAGAGACCAAAAACACAATTCAAAGGATCAATGAAACAAAGAGCTGGTTTTTCGAAAAGATAGACAAGATTGATGGACCCTTAGCTAGACTCACAAAGAAACAAAGAGAGAGAACCCAAATACACAAAATCAGAAATGAAAGAGGAGAGATAACAACTGACACCACAGAAATACAAAAGATCGTTAACAACTACTGTGAACAATTATATGGCAACAAATTCAACAATCTAAGTGAAATGGACAAATTTCTAGAAACACATAGTCTTCCAAAACTAGATCTGGAAGAGACAGAAAACTTGAACAGACCAATAACAACAGAAGAAATTGAAGACGTAATCAAGACTCTCCCAGCAAACAAAAGCCCAGGCCTGATGGCTTCACAGGGCAATTTTACAGAACATTCAAAAAAGAACTAATACCCATTGTCTTCAAACTATTTCAAAAAATTCAAGAAGAAGGAAGACTTCCAAACACGTTTTATGAAGCCAGCATAATTCTAATTCCAAAACCAGAAAAAGACACTACAAAGAAAGAAAACTACAGGCCAATATCCCTGATGAACATAGATGCCAAAATCCTGAACAAAATACTAGCAAATCAGATCCAGCAATACACCAAAAAAATTATCCACCATGACCAAGTAGGATTCATCCCAGGGATGCAAGGCTGGTACAATATTCGCAAATCCATAAATGTGATACACCACATAAATAAAATGAAGAATAAAAACCACATGATAATATCAATAGATGCTGAAAAAGCCTTTGACAAAATCCAGCATCCATTTCTGATAAAAACGCTCAGCAGTGTGGGAATAGAGGGATCATATCTAGGCATAATAAAGGCCATATATGAAAGACCTACAGCCAACATCATACTCAATGGGCAAAAACTAAAAGCATTTACCTTAAGAACAGGAACAAGGCAAGGATGCCCACTTTCACCACTCCTATTTAACATAGTACTGGAAGTCTTAGCCACAGCAATCAGACAGGAAGAAAAAATAAAAGGGATCCAAATTGGAAAGGAGGAAGTGAAATTGTCATTATTTGCAGATGACATGATACTATACATAGAAAACCCCAAAGACTCCATCAAAAGTTTACTAGACTTAATAAATGAATTTGGCAACGTAGCAGGATACAAAATTAATGTCAAAAAATCGATGGCATTCTTATACACCAATGATGAACCCACAGAAAGAGAAACTAAGCAAACAATCCCATTTACCATTGCAGCAAAAAAAATCAGATACCTAGGAATAAACTTAACCAAAGAAATAAAGGACCTATTCGCAGAAAACTATAGGTCATTGAACAAAGAAATAGAGGAAGATATAAAAAAGTGGAAGCACATACCCTGTTCATGGATTGGGAGAATTAACATCATTAAAATGTCCATATAACCCAAAGCAATCTATAGATTCAATGCAATCCCCATCAAAATACCAACAGCATACTTCACAGAATTAGAACAATTATTTCAAAAGTTCATATGGAACCAAAAAAGGCCTCGAATAGCCACAGCAATCTTGAAAAGGAAGAACAAAGTTGGAGGGATCACAATACCAGATTTCAGATTATACTACAAAGCCACTGTAATCAAAACAGCCTGGTACTGGCACAAGAACAGGCATATAAACCAGTGGAACAGAACTGAAAACCCAGAAATGGACCCAAGGCAATATGCTCAATTAATATTTGACAAAGGTGGCAAGAACATACAGTGGAGTAAAGGCAGCCTCTTTAATAAATGGTGCTGGGAAAATTGGACAGCTACTTGCAGAAAAATGAAACTAGACCATCAACTTACACCCTACATGAGAATAAACCCAAAATGGAAAAAGACTTAAATGTGACTCATGAATCCATAAAAATCCTAGAAGAAACTGTAGGCAACAAAATTTCAGACATCATACGCAGCAGAATTTTCACTGATACATCACCTAAGGCAATAGAAACAAAGGAGAAAATGAACACATGGAACTACATCACACTCAAAAGCTTCTGCACAGCGAAAGATACAATCATCAAAACAGAAAGGCAACCCACTGTATGGGAGAGCGTAACTGCCAATGATATATCATATAAGGGGTTAATTCCCAATATATATAGAGTGCTCATACAACTCCACAAAAGGAAGACAAAGAACCCAATTAAAAAATGGGCAGAGGAACTAAATAGACACCTCTCCAAACAGGACATACAAATGGCTGAGAGACATGAAGAAATGCTCAACAGCACTAATCATCAGAGAGATGCAAATTAAAACAACAATGAGGTACCACCTCTCACCTGTCAGAATGGCCGCCATCAACAAATCATCAAACAACAGGTGTTGGCGAGGGTGTGGAGAAAAGGGGACTCTAGTACACTGCTGGTGGGAATGCAGACTGGTGCAGCCACTATGGAAAACACTATGGTGTTACCTCAAAAAATTAAAAATTGAACTTCCATTTGACCTAGTGATCCCACTTCTAGGAATATACCCTAAGAAGCCTAAAACACCAATCAGAAAGAATATACGTACCCCTATGTTTGTAGCAGCACTATTTACAATAGCTAAGATCTGGAAACAACCCAAGTGTCCATCAGTAGACGAATGAATAAAAAACAGTGGTACATATACACAATGGAGTACTATGCAGCTGTAAGAAAGAAAGATCTCTTATCCTTTGAGACTACATGGAGGGACCTGGAAAGTATCCTAAGTGAAACAAGCCAAACAGAGAAAGACAAGTTTCATATGATCTCAATTATTTGTGGAATATAATGAACATAATAGTCTGAGGAAGGAGGTAGTCCCAGAGATGCGGAAGTGGGATACTGACCGACAATCCCCTAAATAGGGGGGTGGTGGGGGAGAGATAAACCACAGAACTTATATGCATGTATGCATGAACAGTGGACATGGACAACAAACTGGGGAAAGGGCAGGGAGGGAGGGGGAGGGGGGAATCAGTGGGGGAAAAAGGAGAAACATCTGTAACAAAAATTAATTAATAAAAAAATAAAATAAGACATCGGAGGCACAGGGTGAATAAGTACTTACCTCCTATATAGCTAGGAAATGGCAAACTAAAAGATTCAAACTCAAGTCTTGTGTTGTTTCCTGAACATTCCAGCAAGACTCTGAAAACTGAAACTGTTCTACTCACAAAGATATGTGAATATGTCACCCTCTTCACATTAAAAAAAAAAAAAATGTGCATATTTTTGTTGGGAACAAATTGGTACTGCCTTCTCAGAAACCAATTTGGAATAAAAACATGAAGAATCATAACTGTTCACATACCCTTTGACCCAAGAATTCTAGTTCTGGGAATTTATCCTAAGGGAATCATCCCAAGAAGATGAACAAATTATACTCATGGAAAGATCTACTGTGACATTGTTTATAAGAGTGTAGAACTGGAAAGAATATCAATTTTTAATAGAAAGAGTTAAAGAATTTATTGATTATATACTCCAGGAGTTTTTATAATACTGTTACTTTATAATGATGAAGACTATGTTGTAATGAAAAAAACCTTTTGATATAATGTTAAGGTAAAAGCAAAATAAAATTGTTTTTACTGTATTACAGCTATGTGATACATTTGTGTGACAAAGACTGCTAACATACTCCATATTTCTTCTGTCTGTTTCCTTTTGGTAATAGAACCCACATCCAGTTTAAGCCGCACAGGGACAGCCAGCTACAGACCACATTTCCCAGCCTCCCTGCAATCCAAGTATTGCCATAAGACTAGGTTCTCGACAATAGAATATGAGCAGAAGGAATGTGTGCAACTTCCCAGTTCTTATGAGGCACATGTTCTTCGTGCCCTATTTACCCCCTCTCTAGAATGGAAATGGCAGCAACTAAAGCAGTTGCCTCAGGTCCAAAAGTGAAAGCCACATGTTAATGGAAATATGATATTTTTTTTAAGACTGCCTTAATATAATTTTTATTATTAAAAAGGTGAGAGAATGTTTTAGCTATAGTTTCAATGCAATTAATCATCAAAATTTCACTTAAATATTATTTTTCTGAAAGAAAAATAGATCGATCCTCTTATATTTGTGGGGTTGTTTGAGGAAGACCTCAAAAAAAATAAAATAAAACCACCCAGAAAATAATAGAGAAACACATGTAAATGACATTTTTGCTTCAATCTGGGCAGTTTATAATTTTGAGGAGCCAGAAATGATCAGAGAGCATGACTGGGAGGGACTCTGGATGGGCAAGGCATGCTACCGTGCTAGGGGTTGAAATAACAAGAATCTGTTCAGCCCTGGGACAACAGGAGACTGTTAGACCTGGTGGAGGGAGTGTAATATCATCATTACAATCTATTAAATGGAAGAAGTGGCAGAAATGGAGGGAAAAAGAGACAAGCCAGTTATTGTTCAGTGTTTACCAATGCCTAAGTTTTTTTCCTTTCATAATGCTAGTATGGGATATAACATTTATTAGCTCAAGTAAAATGTTTGACTCCAGGGATCAGCATTTTTAAGCATCTACAAGTGTAAAATCAGGAAAATATTGCATACCTGGAAATTCTTAGTAGAAAATCAGATTGTCACAGCTAAATATGATTTTAAAAGAAAATGTTTTAATTTAAGTAAAAGATATACGAATAGCTAACATTTGTTGAGCACTTACTACATGCCAGATACTGTTCAAAGTGTATTAACATGCATTAACTCATTTACTCCTCCCAAACCCTATTAGATAGGTATTATTATTTTTATCTCACCTTACCAAAAAGAAAACTAAGCACATAAGCAGTTTTCCCAAGGACACACAACTAACAAATGGAAGCCAGGCAGTCTGCATCAGAATCTGAGTTTTTAACCCCCTAGTTACACTACCATAATCATGAATTATTCAATCAAACAAAAAATATTAATCCAGACTTCAAGTAATGAATTTGCTAATTGGCCTTCCTTAATGCTTATGTTGGCATTTTTAGCAGTATATAAAATAACTGACAGACTGATTTTTATTCCACATGAATTACATAGCAGTTACTAAAACATTATGCAGACTGCTGTTCACATAGCAATTATTCATACTTCTCTCAAATTAATACAACTCCTATTTTAAGATGGACATATTGCACCTAATAAAAGACCACAATATATGATCATGTTCGCAGCTATATGGTCATGTGACTAAGTTCCTCACAATGAGACCTAAATGGAAATAGGATGGTGACTTCTGGGAAGTCTCCCTAAAAGAAAAAGGGCACACCTTTCTTCCCCTCCTCTCCAGCCTGCTCTTTGGGGTGTGGATGTGCTGGCTTGCATTCCCTAGCTGAGACTCACGCCTGAGCAATGTGCGAGCACAAGCTAAAAGCAGTGGGATCTGGTGATGAGAAGCACTGTAGCCTTGCTCTAGCTTTCTCCAGAATTCTCTTTACAGGAGAGAGTAATGATCTAATCGTCTAAACTACTAACTTGGGGTCTCTGTTAAGTTATAGCTGAATTTAATCCAAACTCATATATAAATCTAAGATGACCTAATTTCCATTCAGATTTGTGAGACATCTAAATATTATTCAAAGACTTGCTAATTTAACTACTTCTCTTTTAAATATAATAAGGAAGTAACTGAAAAAGACTTTACCTAAATGGCTATCAATTCTTATAATGTATTGTTATGGCATCTGTTTAAGGCAGTGTTTCCCAACATTTTTTATGACATAGCACAAGAAAAAATATAGTTGTATAGTACCCTGTAAAACAGGCAGCTCTGGGCCAAAGGCTGTTTGTCTGTTCCAAGAAATGTGAGGATCAATGCCTCAGTTCCCCACTCCTAACCCATTCACCACAGCCCAGCTTGAATGGCATCCCACAATTGGTGGGTTGCTTCCAGTTACTATCAGATAAAATCTGAATCTGGAACCCATTCAAAAATCACAAAGGCCTGAGAATAGCCAAGTGAGGAAACTATATTGCACTTTATTATTGAAAAAATGCACTCATTAAAAGATTAGTTGGATTACACAAAGGACATTTCTTATTTCACATAGAATATTTTTTAAATCACTTTGTTATTCACATGTACACTGAGTATTCTTTTTATACCCAAAGAGTAATGAAGGAGTCCTCTGAATCAAGGGAAAAAGAGGAGTTTCAAAGAATTAGATTATACTACTGAAAACTATTGCCTTTGTTTTATTTGTAAGAGGAAAGAAGGGGACGTTAATTGATCGTTTTCAATCTACAGAAGCTTCCAAATGTGTTTTTCATGAACTATTTATTTTAAAGATTAGGAACCTGCAAGCAGCAGAGCTAAAATTCAAAGACTTTCCTAAGTTTCTACATGCCTGGATTTATTCCTTCAAATTAATTGTTTTTATTTTTATTTTAAAATTTTCTTGAAAGTAATGTCCTCACCAGTCTACAAAACCAGTGACGACCGACTCCTCCTGTCCTGCTCCAGCACAGGAAACTACTTTCAAGCTTTATCTTTTCGCTTTTAGGGTGGTTGCCTCCAAATCTCAAAAATAATATGCCTATATTGTCATTTTTTTTTTCTAAAGTCGTTTACATTTCATTTAAGTTTAGAAGCCAAAATAAAGTCTAAAAGAAAAAGAGCAGCCCCTTTTCTTGCACAGCCTATAAGATCTAGTTCATTTCCATTCCCAAGAGCAACCCCGCTTAATTCTTTCAGCCATTTCTTCTGGCATTTATCTCCCCGTTTCTAACTGTTATTTCTTTATTTTTCTCAAGTTCTAAATATTATCTATGGCTTCCTTGTATGGAAGATACGGATTTAGTTTCTTATAACCTCTTATTCTCCCAATATAGTTATATCAAAATGTTTTTCTCAGATCACTATTCAGTATTTATATAATTAAGATTATGTAAATATTATTTAAGGCTGAGATGTAATATACTGTGATTATATTGCCTTTCTTGATACATATTTGCTTTCCCTAGAATTGATAATTACCTCATTTTATTTGAATGCTTACTTTTCTATGTACCTGTCAAAAATTAAATCCCAGAAGTGTAAATCTCTCAATACATTCAAATGCATGAAGCATTATGTTTCTTTATTTTCTTGGAGACACCCTTCCTGAAACCCTGCATTCTCTTGCTTCAAACGGAACTTGTTGCTCTCTAGGCTTCTTGCAGAGCTGCTGTGCTCCGATCACCTTCTCAATGATCATGTGGATTCCCTTTTCATATCAAATGTGACGGATCCCTTATTTCTTGGATCTTAAAGCTTCCTCTTTCTTTTGTTTTCCCCTTATTTTTCTAGATCATATTCAGCAGTAGCTTTTTATAAAAGAGGTAAATTTTCTGAATTCTTCTGCCTGAAAATTTCTTTATTCTGCCTTAACTTTGATAATTTGGCTGGGTATTATTGCATTCTAAGTTTTTAAAAAGTATCCCTCATAATTCCCAAGGCATGTCTCCATTTCTTCCTTGAGTTCAATACTGTTGTTGAGAAATCTGATGCATTCAGTTTCCACTTTTTAGTATAAAACTATTTGTTTTTCTTTTTATGGAAGCTTTAGAGAGTTCTTCATTATTTCCAGTGATGTCTCACACTTCTCAATAATGTGCCCTTTTTTATTTGTTGTGCTGAGTATTGGTAAGCACTTTTAATTTTGACACTTTGCCTTCCACTTCTGGGAAAATATTTTTACATATATATATAATTTTTCCTCCATTTCTTAATTTTTTTGGAGCTCCTTTTAGTCAGATATTGTACCTGCTGGATTGAATCTCTAAACCTCATGTCTTTTCTTTCTTGTTGTTCATCTACTCATCTTTTTATTCTATTTTCAGCACATTTCCTTGACTTTATCTTTCAATTCTTATACTTATAAAGCTTTTTTAAATTATCATATTTTTTATTTTCAAGAGCCTTCTCTCCTTTCTTCTTTTGCTTTGTTGTTTTTTGTTTAACAACATAAATTTTTTTCTTTTCAGTTTTATTGAGAAATAATTAACACACATCACTGTATAATCTAAAGGCATACAGCATGATGGTTTACTTTTCCATTTTTTCTTAATTGTTTTTTCATCATAGCATTCTGCTTTTATTTTATGTATATAAATCTTCTCATACTTTTTGAGGCTATAAATCAGCATATAAACAATATTTTTTAATCTCTATGATTTCCTTTTGTAGTCTGCTTTCTGTTTTTCATATTGATTCTTCTCTTTTAGGTTAGAAGTTAGCTTATATGCCTGGTGGTCCATCCCCCACCCTCCCCATCCCCGCCCCATTATATTTAGGAATAGGGAGCTAAAAAGCGAATGAGAAACTCTACGTGGGTGGATTGGCGTTACAGAGTGATAGGCTTTACTTTTCCATGATGGAAAAAACATTTTGTTTCTCTCTGGATCTGTTTAGCTTTTTCAGAAAACAGCCCTCTAATTTATTGCCTAAGGAAGTGACTTTTAAACATTTTTAAAATTAAGAAATGATTTTTTATCACATCCCAGTCTATATACATACATAGATATATAACTATTTAGATATGCAAAAAAGTTTGATGAAACAATATTTACCTTTTCTATATATAATGCATTCTATTCTCTATCTAGGCTTTTGGATTTTATTTTCTTTCATATTTGTGATGGACCTTGTGATATACTAATCAGATCCCTTGCAGTGAGGGACTGATTGCTCCAGTCCCTGAGAGTGCTCCTGGTGGGCAATCTTTAGCTGTCAGCCTCTTCAGGGACCGTCTCAGTGCAGAGAGCTGCCGTGCCCAAGGTCACACTTCCTGGGATAGCCACATCCAGGGAGAGGGGATATATTAATTTGCGAGGACTAACATAACAAAATGCCACAGACTAGGTGACTTAAACAACAAAAAATTATTTTCTCACAATTCTGTAGATTAGAAGTCTAAGACCAAGTGTCAGGAGTTTGTTTTCTACTAGGGCCTCCCTCCTTGGCTAGCAGATGACCACCTTCTTGCTGTGTCCTCATATGGCCTTTTCTGTGTGTGTGCATGCCCCTGATGTTTCTTCCTTTTCTTACAAGGGCACCAATCACATTGAATTACTGCGCTACCTCACTTTAACTTATCAGTCATCTCTTTAAAGACCTTAGCCCCAGTCGCCCTGGCTGGTTTGTCTCAGCAGTTATAGCATCAGTCTGCGGACCAGAGTCACTGGTTTGATCCCCGGTTGGGGGCACATACCTTGGTTGTGGGTTTGATCCCTGGCCCCATCTGGTGTGATTTCTCTCTCTCTTTCTCTCTCTCTCTCCCTTCCACTCTATCTAAAAAAAAAAATCAATGGAAAAATATCCTCTGGTGAGGATTAAAAAATAAAAAAGACCTTAGTCCCAAATAATGGGTAAAGAGGATAAAAGCCTGGCCATCTTGGCCTGACTTGAAACAATTCTGAAGAGCCATGTAGCTTCAGGATCCCCTGTGGGCCTGGCTAAAAACGTCATTGGGCCTTGAATCACAGTTCTACTTCTTTTTGCGGATATTGATCCCAAGGGCATGCCCTGATAAACATTCTGAACTTAGTTCTGTCTCAGACTCTGCTTCCTGGGGAACCCAACTCATGACCATGTTGGTTATGATTTATTAAACTGATTCCATAATCCACTAATCATAACTGATTTCATAACCCACAGTTTGAAAAACACTGGCCTAGCGGTTAGTTGCCTGATTTACAGGGACTTGATTGTGTGGCAGGTGAGAGAGTACAGATACTCCAATCATTACCTGTGTAGACTTCCGACTCACTTAGCTGTTTACATCCCCATGTTATCCATGCCTTCTGTCAGGCCTGATTTCTCTGATGCTCAGGCCTTTCCTATTGAGTGTCTCTAGGAAATAATCATCCTATCTCCTCTCCTCATGGGGCAAGAGGGCTTAGCCTGGCTGATGATTTTCTGTGCCTGAGGGTACAAGAGTAGTTGGCTATTCCATATATAAGCTTTCAATTTATCTCATGCTTTGTAACCTACACTTCACCCCCAATCTCTTCCAAATTTGGTGACCACAAGTCCTGAGCCTCTGTCTTGTTTTCAGTATCCCCCACTATTCTATTCTTTTCCCATCAAATATTTGTTGCTGTCTCTCATCCATTCATAACCTCTTTCCTGGTCTCTACTGAGAGGAGCTATACATACCTATGTTTATTCTACCATCTTTAAATAGAAGCCAGCAACTAGAAATTTCATGGTAATCATATTACACTGTAGCTGTGTAATAAGCTAGGAGGTATTTGTTTCTTGTTTTTGTTTTTTTGCATTTTGCTTGCATCATTTTGTGCAAAGACTTTCTATGTAAGGAGTTATACTCTATGAGAGGATAAAATTAAATCATATAGAGATCTAACTTAGTCCTTATGAGCCATGAAGAGTTCTAAGATTAAATATGATACACGAGAGACAGTGATAAATGCATAAAAGAGCAGATCCAGCATTGTGGGAATTTAAAAGAAAGAGTGTTCTATTCAAAATAAAGAGTAAAATGCTGGTAGATTAAAAAGTAGAATAAAATGGGTCTAAGGTTTAGTGCTGACAAGATAAATGACCAGGGATAGGAAGCAATTTTCCAGTCATGGACTGAGTGTCCCTACACATGAGACATGGTGTTACATACACCTCAGAGAGAAAAATGAGGAAGAGAAATGGTCCCAGCCTTCCTTGAGGAGTTCACATCAATTATAATATTGAGAAAGTCAAACAATAAAACCAAACAAAAATATACCAACACAAATTCAGTTGTGCATTCCTTAAAACCCACTATTATGCTCATATTTCCTATTAAAGAGTGGATTTGTAATATTGCAGAATAGATTCTGTTCACATTATGTGGCATATAATCTGAGCTCCTTGAAAAGATAAAAATAGTTGCCATGAATGGTAAGAAACTCCAGCAATATTTTTTCTTCAAACTTTAAATGTTGAGAAGGTTCAGGAATTACTCTCTAGTGCTGCAATTTTAGACACAGCAACATCAAGGTGAGGGTGCTTTTGGGAAGACCTTTCTGGTAGCCTTAAACATACACACATAAGCCCTGGCCAGTGTTGCTCAGTGGTTAGAGTATCAGCCCTCACACTGAAGGGTCTCCCTCATATCGATGTCTCTCTCTCTCTCTCTTTCCCCCATCCCTCCCTTCCACTCTCTCTCAAAATCAATGGAAGAAATATCCTTGGGTGAAGATTAACTCACACACACACACACACACACACACACACAGGTAGCAGAGGCTGGCCTCCCCAACTCAGCTGGGGCCTGCCCCACTTGGTTGGAGGAGGTGGACTTGGCAGGGATTTCATGAGCTAGCTGGCCCTTATTCCTGATGTTGGCACTGGAGTTGCTCTATCGTAATTCACAGCCAGTTAATACTGTCAGGCAGCCTGTTGATTCCAGCTATCGCTCAGACACTGTCATTACAAATAACCATCCCTATGAGCCATTGTTTCGGTGTATCCATTCATTTCAAAATGTGAGTAAAACATTTCAATTTGGGCAAAAGATAGGGCATCTGTTTTCACTAAAAAAAAAAAAAAAGATACAACCCCTCAGAAGTGCACATACATTTTGGTAGAGTTTTCAAAAATAGAAAATCCAGTTTTTGTGTATGAGGGAGTTTTTTAAAATAATCTAATAATAAAAGAACTGTTTATCAACTACTCATTTGTGGCTAGAGCTTGTTAAATTAAAAAACAAAACAAAACTATAATGGTCATTGGAAAAAATACATTTTTTCCTCTCTAACCCATTATTGTTCTTTGGCTGCTAAGCAGTGGGAGTATGAATATGTCTATCTGTGTGAAGGAGAGAAGATGAGTGGATTTGTGGGAGAATAAAGCAGAGAGTGGATAGTGGGTGCCAGGTCACTGAGTGTGTGTGTGGGAGGAGGCTGGGCCCATGAGTCAGCAAGGAGGAGGAAGCCAGGTATGTGTGGGTGATGAGTGGGCTAGAGGAGAAAACAATACAAAGCCACTTTCCAAATGTGAAGGTTTTAAGAAAATAGCCATAGAACCTTACAAGAAAAGCATTAGAAAATAATTCATTAGCAATTCTGATTTTAAAAAGCAAAGGTTTCTGATAATGCCATCTTACAGAGAGCTGTTTTGAATTTTTTAACTTTTTTTTTTAGAAGTATTTTTGTGTTATTTAGCCTGATAATTGGTGGTAAACCTGTCAATGACATTGATGAAGAATGTTTCAACATATATGTAGTTTTAAGAGGGATCTCTGAGTTGCTGCCATAAACAGGAGTGGCCCAAGGCAGTGCCAGGAAATGAGCTGAAGACTCCTTGTTGAGGTGAGCTTCAATTTTCCATCTAAAATAAGCCTTAAAATCCCAGGAAGAAAGGGGTCCCTTTCTTTCTCTGTTAGCCAAAGCCATTTATATTAAGTTTCTTTTGTAACTATAAACAGGATTTTTTAAAAATCTGCATTAACGTCTGAAACTGAAGCATACACTAATATAATATTAGGGTAAGATGGATTCTTAGAAATCATTGTGATGAACAACCACATCTACAGAATGAATTAAACTGAGACTCAGAGAGCTGAGAAGGACTTGGCCAAGGTGTGGGGTAGGGAGTCTATGAAGTTTGATGAACGAATCAATCAATCAATCAATCAATCAATCAATCGGCGAACATGAGATATAAGGGCACTGGCCTCCACCCACAGCAGTCTTTGGAATAAATGTGAAGTGGGGAGCTAGGAGGCAGAAGCTGAGGAGTGTTTATACCACCAGCAGGTGGACCAGGCAGTTGGAAGCAGACAAGAAAGAGCTACAACTCTGGTGCTGAAAGCATATCTATAGGTAGCAGGGAGGGGGACTGGGGACACTTAGTAACTATGTAACAGTTGAGCTTCCTGGCCAGGAGGTGGCCTTATCAGACTGTAGCTTAGCTAATGAGTTCATATCCCATTTCTACTGGCCTTAGCCTGTGTTTTCCCTTTGAGCTCATTCAGATCTACTGGCCTTAATTCTTGTTGAACTTCCCAAAGAGGGAGAAGACTGTTGGGATTTTTTTTTTTTTTTCAGTCAGCCTAGTGAATCCTAAACCAAAGATTGCTTGTCTTTCTATTCTCTTCTCTTCTCTTTTACAGAAGTCCTTTAATTATCCTTTTAAGGCTAGTTTTTCATGCAAATGTTTTCTATGTATTGTGGACATACAGTCAAGGGCAAGATGAAACAGTGGGCAGCAGTAACTACACAGTAAAATAAAACCTAAGATTTCCTTCTTTTAAAAAAATAAAGTTGGGTCCTGGCTGGTGTGGCTCAGTTGTTGAGCGTGGTCCTCTGCACCAAAAGTCACTGGTTTGATTTCTGGTCAGGGCACATGCCTGGGTTTTGGGCTCGATTACTGGTATGGAGTGTGCAGGAGGCAGATGATGGATGTTTCTCTCTCACATTGATGTCTCTCTCTCTCCTCTCCCCCTCCCTCTCTCATTCTTCCTTCCTCTGTTTCTAAAAAAATCAATAAAAACATATTTAAAAAAATTTTTTTTAACATGGTAGACTCTGAGACTCTTCCAAGGGCCACTAAAATAGGAAATCTATCCACAATACTATTATTTAACTAAACTCATTATACTATAAGAATAGCTGTGATGTTGCCCTGGCCGGTTTGGCTCAGTGGTTAGAGCGTTGGCCTGCAGTCCAGAGAGACCCAGGTTCGGTTCCCGCTAGGGGCATGCACCTCGGTTGCAGTTTGTCCCCAGCTCTGGTTGGTTGGGCAGGTTGGGCAGGTGGCAGCCACTCGATGTGCCCCTTTCACATTGATGTTTCTCTCTCTCTCTCTCTCTCTCTCTCTCTCTCTCTCTCCTTCTCTCTCCCTCCCACTCTATCTGAACAAAAAATGGAAAAAAATATCTTCAGGTGAGGATAAAAAAAAAAAAAAAAAAGAATACCTGTGATGTTATTTGTAATACTGGTATTTTGGCATTTATTTTGCAAAATATATGAATGTCTGTATTTGACTTTTAAGAAATAGACATGTATGGTGCTATGGCTGAATTGTGACACCTCACCACCACCACCACTACCCCCCCCACACACACAAAGAAAAAATTCATGTGTTGAAGTCTTAACCCCAGTACCTCAAAATGTGACTGTATTTGGAGATAGGGCCTTTAAAAGAGTAATTAAGTTAAAATGAAGTCTTTGGGTATGCCTCAATTCAACATGACTTGTCTTATAAGAAGAGATTAGGACACAGACACACAGAAGGAAGACCACGTGAAGACACAGGAAGAAGTCTGCCATCTACAAGCTAGGGAAAGAGACCTCAGAAGAAACCAACCCTGTTGACATCCTGATCTTGACAGTTAGCCTTCACATCCTTAAGAAAATAAATGCCATCCAGTCTGTGGTACTTTGTTATGGCAGCCCAGCAAACTAATACATACGGCCTTCTTTCTGTCATCCACTTTGCCCTCAGGTATTTTTATCTGAAAGAGGGTAAAGGTTCAAGACAGAGATTACCCTCTCCCAGTTCTTGGGTGTTCTCAAGAAGGATGATTGGAGAAGACTCTGTTTGAAATAAATTATCCAAGGAGAGAAGGGGGCAGACTGCAAGAGAATGCGTAGTGCAGAGGGGAGCAGGGAGAATCCCACCCCAGCGCAAAGGGCGTGCAGGCTCCTGGGAAAATGGTGGTGATGGGGTCTGGGAACCTCCCCTCCTCTTTCTGTTCAATAACATTAAAATGCTTCTTAATGAGTACAACTCTGTCCCATAAATTCTCTGGATACCTTTCACATGAATGATTCAGATTTCTGATTTTTAAAAATACTAAATTAATAATATCGTGCCAACACAAATACAGTGTTTCAGTACTTAAAAATAGCCTGAAGTATGAAGACTGATATTTGGATTCCTAATACTACCCAGAACTCAACCCACTAAGCTACAGTAGACAGGATTAAGTCAAAGTGGTTATACCTCCTACTCACCTGGAGGATCAGCATGTGAATGAACTGAATTCACAATAGATCCATGGCACTATTCAACAACTTTTAACATTCTTTTTTTTTTTTTAATCCTCACCAGAGGACATTTTTCCATTTTTTTGTTCAGGTAGAGTGGGAGGGAGAGAGAGGAACAGAGAGAGAAACATCGATGTGAAAGGAACACATCGAGTGGCTGCCACCCGCACAACCGACCAGGGCCAGGGACAAACCGCAACCGAGGTACGTGCCCTTAGCGGGAACCGAACCCGGGTCTCTCAGGACCGCAGGCCGACGCTCTAACCGCTGAGCCAAACCGGCCAGGGCTAACATTCTTTTTGTCAGAAGTTAATAGCTATCAACTCCTTGCCCAGAGTATGTGCTCAGTAAATATTTGTTGAATTAAAGCGATATCACCAACAAATGGCATATTTGTCCAGAAGTTCAGAGATTTAATCTAGATGCCCAACTTGTTTTTAAAAGAAGAATGATCCGTAATGGTTAGAGAAAATGTCATATTTTTTAAAATTTTGGATTATTTATGCTGTTAGAGTATAATTTTCGAAAAGATAAAATGATGAACATGCAAATAGTAAATGAATACATAGAAAACTTTTGTTCAGCACATTAAAAATGAGAAAGCAGGTACAGCACAGGGAATATCATAATAACTTTTTACAGTAACAGAGGGTTATTACATTTATCATGGTAATGGCATCATAAGGTATCTCTTTAAATGTAAAATTACACTATTTTGTACATCTGAAATTGATATAATATTGTATGTCAACTATAATTTAATATTTAAAAAAAATAGAGTAGTAAGATGTTAAAACCAGTTTAATGAGCATTTGAGAAGATAGGTGTATATAAGTAGTTGACTAAAAGAGAGAAGTGTGACCTGTGGTGATAACTAGCCTGCAGCCACTTCACTCATTATTTGCCTCTGCCCACTGCTCCCAACCCTATTAAACATTCCTGTCCTCACAACAGGGATTGCTCGACTCCTACCTACAGGCTCATAACTTAATTTAGTACTCCTTCCAGGCTGGAGAAATTGAAGCAGTTTTTATTTGAACACTCTAGAACTCAGCAATTAAATCACCTAACTTCTTATTCTGCCCTGAATTTATGTATCAGTACTTCCAAGTGGCCCTCTGCCCTGTGTCCTGAATCTGGCCCACACAATATACACCAGAGTTGGCAGCTGCCTTAATCCCTGTGCCTCAGTCACAATCTCAGAGGCCTGGCTAGAACTGCCACCCCTTAGGATTGAGCCCCTGTCTCATTCTCACCCTCCTCCTTTTCAGAAACTGGTGACTTGTCCCTGAATCCCAGAACAAAGGTAATTCTGCAACTCACTGACAGTTTTCCCAGGGCCAACTACCTTCCGGGAGCAGCCAAACCTCAGCTGTTCCTGGACCCTTTGTCATCTACCTCTCAGAACATACCTGTCATTTTTTATGACCCTTCTCCCCTAACTGCTTGCCTAAGCCACCAACCCATTTTATAACTATTTCTCAAGAAATATTGTCCTCTTTTTTTTTATAATCTTCATCCAAAGATATTTTTTCCATTTATTTTTACAGAGGGTGGAAGGGAGGGAGGAGAAAAGAGAGAAGGAGAGAGAGAGAGAGAGAGAGAGAGAGAGAGAGAGAGAAACATCGATGTGAGGAGGGACACCTGGATTGGTTGCCCCCCAGGTGCTGGGGCCAGGGATTGAACCTGCAATCCAGGTATACACCCTTGACCAGGAATCAAATCTACAACCCATTGGTCCACAGGCTGAATTCTAACCACTGAGCAACACTGGCCAGGGCAGAAATAATGTCCTCTTAATTGCTAAATCTTATTTTACTTTCCTCTGGCATTGGACACTGCTGACTACTCTCTCCTTGAAATTTCTCTTCCCTTGGCTTATGTGACACTCTGTTCTCATTTGTTTCTCAGGTTCTTCTTTCTCTGCCCTCCTCTTGAATGAAGGTGCTCTTCAGGGTTCTGTCCTTGGCTGCCTTCTCATTTGATTTTTTCCACTCACTCTTGCAATTTTTTACTCTCATTCCTTTGGCTTTAATTGGGACCCAAACCTTGCCCACATCTTCCTAAACCCCAACTCTCCTCCCCAGGTAGCTATTAGATATCTTACATGTACTTCAAAATCACTTCCATACAGAATTCATTATTTTTCCTTCTCCACTTGTAGTTTTGTTTCCCTACTCAGTAAATGGAATGGATATTCACTCAAGCCAGAAACCCAAAACCACTCTCATGAGCAATTGGAAACTAATTTCTGTGGATTCTAGCTGCATCCCCACTGCCACTGCCTTGCTTTATATCCTAGTTATTCAGACCGATCTGTACTTTGAATGGTCTTGCTGTCTCTCTTCCACCACCCTTCCTCCTTACTGCTACCAACATGATTTTTTAAAAATTTAAAAATTTTAAAAATCTATTAGGGGTTGGGCAACCAATTTAGTGGATTGCATTAACTTTTCCTAGGTGAAATAGATCAGAATGGGAAATATAAGGATAAGTAAAGTTTCATTAAATTTTCACTTCGTATATACACTGACAGAAAGTAACAATGATTTGAAGCAACTTCTGGTGAAAGTGAAAGAGGAAAGTGCCAAAGTAGGACTGCATTTGAACAACAAGACAAACATCATTGATTACGGAAGAAATACACAACTTTAACATAAAAAAAGACATTGAAGTCATTAAAAATTGTTGTCAACCTTGGTTCAGCTATCAGTTCAAATGAGACTGCAGCCAAGAAATCAAGAGAAGGCTGAGACTCACAAGGGCAGCTGTGGAAGAATTAGGAGAGATCACCACAAGCAAAGATGTGTCATTAGAGACCAAGGCTAAGATCATCCACGCCCTCATGTTCCCAATTACTGTATATGGATGTGAAAGTTAGACAATGAAGGAGCCTGAAAGGAAAACATTGATTCATTTGAAATACGGTGTTGGTGGAGAGCTCTATGGATACCCTGGACCTCCGGAAAGAGAAACAAGTGGGTCCTAGAGCAAATTAAGCCTGAAACATCGCTGGAGGCAAAAATGACAAAACTGAAGTTGTCCTACTTCAGGCACATCTGGAGAAGGCAAATTCTTTAGAAAAGACAATAATGCTGAGAAAAATAGAAGTTAGCAGGAAAAAAAGGAAAGCCAACTATGAGATGGAGTGTTTCCAAAAAAGGAACCATAGGCATGAGCCTACAGGAGCTGAGCAGGGCTGTTGAGGACAGGACATTGTAGACATCACTCATTGATAGGGTCTCCAGCAGTTGGAGTGAACTCATTGGCACATAACACACACACACACACACACACACACACACACACACCCATGTGTGTGTTTTGCAGAGATCCCTGAACAGAACATGGGAAGAATACATTCCCATGTATATATATACATATGCATATATATTATATAGTACATATATATAAATAAAATCTGTGTATGAATTGCCATGTAAAATGTATTTAGCACTGTAGATGATTATCAAAGAAGTTCAAAGCAATTCCTCTAAAATACATATTCACTTTCTTTCTTGAAATGCTTTATTGACTCCTCAGTGTCTACAGAATAAAGTCCAAATATTTAGCAAGACCTTCAAACTCCCATGATGGAGCCACAGCCTACTTCGCTCCACTTCCTCTCATGCTTCCAAACTAGGGAACACCTTAGGACTACAAGATAATATGCCAGGAAGTACTAAAAGCCATGGGAGAAACAGTCTAGGTCTCCCTATAACAGCGGTTCTCAGCCTGTGGGTCGCGACCCCTTTGGGGATCAAACGACCCTTTCACAGGGGTCGCCTAAGACCATTGGAAAACACATATTTCCAATGGTCTTAGGAATCGAGACACCGCTCCTCTATCCATCTCCTGGCGGGTCCGCCCACATGCAGATACGCTCACATACAACATGAGGAACTGTATTAAAGGGTCGTGGCATTAGGAAGGTTGAGAACCACTGCCCTAAAACAACAATTTTGCTTGCTGGCAAGTATGAAAAATACTCTTTTTGTGTTCAAATAGCATAGATATACTGCAAAGTAGAATTTTAAAGTTGCGTGAATTTTAATACTAGAATGTAATGAGAGACTCCCTGAAGGTATAATACAGGTTTCTCCTCTGCTGCTCAGGGTATACATTGGAGTAGTACTACCACAGCACCAGAAATGCTCTCACACTGTCCTTTCACATTTACCATGAATCCAAGCTACTCATGTCCCAAAACATGTAGGTGTAGAGCTAGTCTGTGCTGCAGGTCACACAAAGCTCACTGCTAAAGCTGACTTAGCTCGCAGGAAAAAACACACCAGAGGGTCTAGAGCCTGAAATTCTAGGTTCAAATGCCACTTTGTCGTGTACAAGCTCAACAGAGCTAGGCAAGGCTCTCTTAACAGAGAGATCTGCCTATAGCACCTGTTACCCCTGTGTCCTCAGGAAATAGACTGATGGAGCTGGCTAGGCAGGTTCTACTCACTCCCACGTGCTGATCAGGGATCTCTCCAAAATAACCTTCCATGAAAGAGTGAACACTTTTCACATAGAGGCAGTAGGAGTCCTTCTTGCTAAAATCTTATATCAAGTCATTTAAGTCCTCTAAGCTCAATTTCTTCTTCTGAAGAATGGGACTCATAATAGCAATACCTCCCTAAGAGGGTCATTTTGAGGATGAAATGAGATAATATATGTCAAAATACTGTATAAACACACCTCCTCTATTACAACAAGATTATTATTTTTATAATATTCAATTTATAATCTGCTTCATACCAAAGTTTTATATAAAGTTGGTTTCCCTAGAGTATCTCATATATTTAACTGGTTTAAGGACACAGAAATTTTATCTTTTTTTTTTTCCAGATAGAGTGAGGGAGAGGGAGAAAGACAGAGACAGAGAGAAACATCGATGTAATAGAGTCACATCGATTGGTTGCTTCCTGCATGACCCAACCAGGGCCAGGGACGAACCGAAGCCGAGGTATGTGCCCTTGACTGAAATTGAAACAGCGACTCATTGGTCCACAGGTTGACGTTCTAATTGCTGAGCCAAACCGGCCAGGATGAAACGTTGTCTTTTTAATTGTATCAGAAGTAGACAAAATATGCTACTCTCAAGCTCTCAGAGAGATTTTTGATGCTGAGAATACATTCCCTAAACCCTGTTGATGCTATAACAAAATGATCAAAGGTTAAGAAGTTATAAGCAGTTCACCATTTCTGATTCTTGTGAAACTATGGATTCTACTTAAAGGGAATATTTTAAATCTATTTGGTGGTTTCTGGAAACATGGCAACAGCAGAAGCATAATTTTGAACCCAAATCTCAATATAGAAACAGAGCAACAATTTAGGAAAATCAATAACCCATGGACAACATTTATACTGACACGAGGTTATAAGGCATCTACACAAAGTTCAAAATACATGTGAGTGAAGACAAACCACCAACAGCCTCCTGAATCGTACCAGCAGCATCTGAGCAGGAAATGCACAGAAGCAGTGAAGTTTGACAGTCTTTGACAGACTTGAGAAAGGAAGAAGCCCCAAACAATGACAATTCATTGGAAAGCATGTGGATAGGTTTTGCCCAATCCAGTCGATGGTGAGTTGCAAGGGCTTGTTACAAAGACTGAGGATGCTTAAGCAGTCTAGGCTTCTGAACTCTCTCTAAAGACTGACGTTCCAGTGCTTCCTTCCAGGACAGAATGTCATACTGAAGAGAAATGCTAAGAGTGGAATAAAAATTGAGCTGGACAGACAATAGAACAGACAGAAGAGGCCCAGATAAAAGTGAAGGAAGAGAACAGAACCAGGAAATCTCATAAAGCAAGAAGACCGTTCTTAATCGTACCTGAAACCAACAGAAGAGGAAGTCTGTGAACTTAGAAATGCTACTCAGCCACATCTCCTTCTAAAAGTTCTGGAAAACCATTTTCAAATTAAAATGAGAAACATGTAAGTATTGAAATCAAATCCTTTGCAATCCTTTTCTAAGATAAATAATGAGCAGGATAATATCCCCATACCTAAAAAACATGCTCACAGAAGAAAACCTATAATCTTTATCTCAAAAGAAGCTAAAATACATTTTAAATGATGTAAGATATGAAATAAAAATATTAATAAAATTTTTAATATTCAGACAATTTAAAAACTGCCACCAAGATAGCAGAATTCAGGAGACAATTAGGCATTTAAAAAAATCATTTCAGAAGTGACACTGAACTAGAAGGAACACAAACACAAACATAATAAAACATTATGCTTTAAGAGAAATAAAAGATAAAAGGAAATTTTTTAATTAAAAGATAAACATTTAACGGACAGTGAAAAATATTGAAGATGGATAAAGAACATTCAAGCACAAATAACCAAAGTCCTTGAAGAAGAAATACTAAACAAAGGGACAAAATAAATACTAAAAACTATAATTAAAGAGAGAATGTTCCTTAAATTAAAAAAATATGAAACTACATATTGAAAAAGCACACTATGTAGCTAAGAATATTGATCCAGAGTAATTAACACCAAGACATATTTCTAGTAAAAAGAGTAAATCTTTTTTAAAAAAATTTTATTGCCCTGGCCGGTTTGGCTCAGTGGTTGGAGCATCAGCCTGCGGTCCAGGGAGACCAGGGTTTGGTTCCCGCTAAGGGCATGTACATCCGTTGCGGTTTGTCCCCGGCCCTGGTTGGGTTGTGCGGGTGGCAACCACTTGATGTGTCCCTTTCACGTCAATGTTTCTCTCTCTCTCTCTCTCCCTTCCATTCTATCTGAACAAAAAATGAAAAAATGAGGAAAAACAAAATTTATTAATTTACTTTTGTTACAGATGATTCTCCTTTTCCCCCCATTGACACCCTCCTCCCAATTGCCCCCTCCCTTCACCTTGTGCCCAGCATTGTTGTCTATGTCCATGGTTATGCATACATGAATATAAGTTCTATAGTTTATCTCTTTCCTGCCCCCCAAACCCCTTCTGAAGATTGTCAGTCTGAACCGTACTTCTATGTCTCTGGGTCTATTTTGTTAATCATCTTGTTTGTTCATTATATTACACAAATACATTAAGTGAGATCATGTGATGTTTGTTTTTCTCTGATAGGCTTGTTTCACTTAGGATAATACTCTCCAGGTCCCTTCATGTCATCCCAAAGGATAAGTGATCTTTCTTTCTCACAGCTGCATAGTATTCCATTGTGTATATGTACCACTGCTTTTTTATCCACTCATCTACTGATAGACACTTGGGCTGTTTCCAGATCTTAGCTATTGTAAATAGTGCTGCTATGAACATAGGGGTACATATATTTTTTTCTGATTGGTGTTTCAGGCTTCTTAGGGTATATTCTTAGAAGTGGGATCACTGGGCCAAATGGAAGTTCAATTTTTAAATTTCTAAGGTAACACCATATTGTTTTCCATAGTGGCTGCACCAGTCTGCATTCCCACCAGCAGTGTATTAGAGTCCCCTTTTCTCCACACCCTCACCAGCACTTATTGTTTGATGATTTGTTGATGGCGGCCATTCTGACAGGTGAGAGGTGGTACCTCGTTGTTGTTTTAATTTGCATCTCTCTGATGATTAGTGACGTTGCGCGTTTCTTCATGTCTCTTAGCCTTTTGTATGTCCTGTTTGGAGAGGTATCTCTTTAGGTCCTCTGTCCATTTTTAAATTGGATTCTTTGTCTTCCTTTTGTTGAGTTGTATGAGTACTCTATATATTTTGGAAATTAACCCTTTATCTGATGTATCATCGGCAATTATGCTCTCCCTTATAGTGGGTTCCCTTTCTATTTTGATGGTTGTTTCTTTTGCTGTGCAGAAACTTTTGAGCATGATGTAGTCCTGTGTGTTCATTTTTTCCTTTGTTTCTCTTGCCATAGGCATTGTACCAATGAAAATTTTGCTGCATGTGATGCCTGAAATTTTGTTGCCTACATTTTCTTCTAGAATTTTTATGGATTCATGAGTCATATTTAAGTCTTTTATCCATTTTGAGGTTATTCTTGTGTATGGTGTAAGTTGGTGGTCTAGCTTCATTTTTTTGCACATAGCTGTCCAATTTTTCCAACACCATTTATTGAAGAGGTTGTCTTTACTCCACTGTATGCTCTTGCCACCTTTGTCTAATATTAATTGAGCATAATGACTTGGGTCAATTTCTGGGTTCTCTGTTCTGTTCCACTGATCTATATGCCTGTTCTTGTGCCAGTACCAGGCTGTTTTTATTACAGTGGCTTTGTAGTATAAACTGATATCCAGTGTTGTGATCCCTCCTACTTTGTTCTTTTTCACGATTGCTTGGCTATATGGGGTCTTTTTTGGTTCCATATGAACTTCTGAAGTATTTGTTCTAGTTCTGTGGAATATGTCATTGGTATTTTGATGGGGATTGCATTGAATCTATAGATTTCTTTGGGTAGTATGGGCATTTTAATGATGTTAATTCTTTTAATTCATGAATAAGGTATATGCTTCCACTTTTTTATATCTTCCTCTATTTTTTTTCAATGACCTGTAGTTTTCTGCAAATAGGTTCTTTACTTCTTCGGTTAAGTTTATTCCTAGGTATCTTAATTTTTTTTTTTTTTTTGCCTAAATGGTAAATGGGATTTTTTTTTTAGTTTCTCTTTTGGTGAGTTCATTGTTGATGTATAAAAATACCGTCAATTTCTTAACATTAATTTTGTATCCTGCTACTTTGCCAAATTCATTTATTAAATTGAATAGATTTTTGATGGAGTGTTTAGGATATTCTATGTACAATATCATATCATCTGCAAATAATGATAGTTTCACCTTTTCTTTTCCAATTTGGATCCCTTTTATTCGTCCTTTATATCTGATTGCTGTGCCTAAGACTGCCGGTACTATGTTAAATAAGAGTGGCAAAAGTGGGCATCCCTTTCTTGTTCCTGTTCTTAAGGGAAATGCTTTTAGTTTTTGCCTGCTGAGTATGATGTTGGCTGTAGGTCTTTCCTATATGGCCTTTATTATGTTGAGATATGATCCCTCTATTCCCACACTGCTGAGCGTTTTTATCAGAAATGGGTGCTGGATTTTGTTGAATGCTTTTTTAGCATCTATTGATATGATCATATTGTTTTTGTCTTTCATTTTGTGTATGTGGTGTGTCACATTTATTGATTTGCGAATACTGTACCATCCTTGCATCCCTGGGATGAATCTCACTTGGTCATGACGAATAATTTTTTTTGATGTATTGCTGGATTTGATTTGCTAGTATTTTAGTAAGGATTTTGGCATCTATGTTCATTAGGGATATTGGCCTTCCGTTTCCTTTCTTTGTAGTGTCTTTATCTGGGCTTGGAATTAGGATTATGCTGGTCTCATAAAATGAGTTTGGAAGTCTTTCATCTTCTTGGATTTTTTTGAATGGTTTGAGGAAAATGGGTGTTAGATCTTCTTTGAGTGTTCGGTAATACTCCCCTGTGAAGCCATCTGGGCCTGGGCTTTTGTTTGCTGGGAGAGTCTTAATTACATCTTCAATTTCCTTAGTTATTATTGGTCTGTTCAAGTTTTCTATCTCTTTCCAGTTCAGTTTTGGGAGTCTGTGTGTTTCCAGAAATTTGTCCATTTCACCTAGATTGTCCAATTTGTTGGCATATAATTGTTCACAGTATGATCCTTGTATTTATGTGATGTCAGTTGTCACTTCTCCTCTTTTGTTTCTGATTTTGTTTATTTGGGTCCTTTCTCTTTTTTCTTGGTGAATCTAGCTAAGGATCCATCAATCTTGTTTATCTTTTCGAAGAACCAGCTCTTATTTTCATTGACCTTTTCAATTGTTTTGTGTTTTGTTTTGTTTTTTGTCTCTATGTCATTTATTTCTACTCTGATCTTTACTATTTCTTTCCTTCTACTTGCTCTGGGTTTTGTTTGTTTATTTTCTAACTTCTTTAAGTTGTAGGGTTAGAAAGTCAATTAGGAATATTTTTGGTTGTTGAGGTAGGCTAGTAGTGCTATGAACTTCCCTCTCAGGACTGTTTTCACTGCGTCCCATAGATTTTGTGTTGTTGTGTGTTCATTTTCATTTGTTTCCAGGAATTTTTAAATTTCTTCCTTAATCTCCTTGGTAACCGATTTGTTGTTTAATAACATGCTATTTAGCCTTCTTGTGTTTGAATGTTTTTGTTGTAAATGATCTCTAGTTTCATGCCATTGTGATCTGTGAAGATGCTTGATATGATTTGAATCTTCTTGAATTTGTAGAGTCTTACTTTGTCTCCTAACATATGGTCTTTGTTTGAGAATGTCCTGTGTGCACTTGAGAAGAATGTATATTCTGCAGCTTTGGGGTGAATGTTCTGTAAATCAATTAAGTTCAACTGATCTAGTTGGTCATTTAAGGACTCTGTGTCCTTGTTAATTTTTTTGTGTAGAAGATCTATCCAGTGGTGTCAGTGGGGTGTTAAAGTCACCCACTATGATTGTATTGCTATTGATCTCTCCCTTGAAGTCCTCCGGGATTTTTCCATATATTTTGGTGCTCCTGTATTTGGTGCATATATGTTTACCAGGGTTATAGCCTCTAGTTGGATTAGTCCCTTTAATATTATGTAGTGACCTTCTTTGTCTCTTATTATGGCCCTTGTTTTGAAGTCTCTCTTATCAGATATGAGTATTGCTATACCAGCTTTTTTTTTTCATTTCCATTTGCTTGGAAAAATTTTTTCCATCCCTTCCCTTTCATCCTGTGTGTCTTTTGTTGTGAGGTGGGTCTCTTGTAGACAGCATATATATATGGGCCATTTACTTTTTTTTTTTTCTTCTTTTGGGCACATGCCCCCAGTGGGAACTGAACCCGGGCTCTCTGGTCCACAGGCCAACGATCCAACTGCTGAGCCAAACCAGGCAGGGCTGGGTCGTTTTCTTATCCAGTAAGCTACCCTATGTCTTTTGATTGGAGTATTTAAGCCATTTACATTTAAGGTTATTATCGATAGTTATTAGTTGCCATTTTTATTTTATGCCTGTGTTCCTCTTTCTTTCTCTGTTTCTTCTCCTTCTTACCACAGTCATTTCTTGCAGTGCTGGTTTGGTGGTGGTAAATTCCTTTAGCTTTTTTTTCTCTATATTCTCCTTCAATTTTGAATGATTCCCCTGCTGGATAGAGTAGTCTTGGATTCAGACCCTTGCCTTGCATTACTTTGTATACTTCATGCCACTCCCTTCTGGCCTGCAGTGTTTCTACTGAGAAATCAGCTGACAGTCTAATGGAGTTTCCTTGTAGGTAACTTTCTGTCTCTCTCTCTTGCTTCCTTTAAGATAAAATGAGTAAATTTAAAGGAAGAATAAACAATTCCATGAAATGTCCAAGTTCAATGAAGCCTCTGAATTCAGCTGGCAGTTTGTAGGAAATACTAAGGACAGAGGAACATGCCACACAGTTCACCGTGAGTGTGAAAACAGCAAACTCCAGGCTGTGGGAAACTCGACTGGTCAAACATCTTGGGTTCTTCAACAGATAAATCATAAGGAAAAGAAACAGGAAGGGCGAACCTGTAGAATGAGAGAGATTTACAAGACATAGCCAAAAAAAACCAAAAACTATTTTAATGGGCAAAAATATAGTGTCTATGGGTATATATACACTTGGATCATATAACTATAAAAAACACATGGAAATGATTACTGTGAAAATCAGAATGATGTATACTTTAGGGTGAGGGAGGTGGTTTGGAATTAAGATGAGGCATATGGAATAGCTTGATTTGGGTGTTGGCTATAACATTCTTATAATAACTCATTAAGGTATTCATTTTTTTATATTGTTTTCTAAACCCTTTATTTTGCAATAGATATGATTAAAAATAACAAAATTTAACATAAGGATAGCTATCACAACAAAGGGAGAATTTCAATAAGATTCTCTCATGTGTATTATTCAAGATTGATAAAATATTGAAAAGAAACCCTGGCCTGTGTGGCTCAGTTGGTTGAGTTGAGTGTCATCCCATGCACCCAAGAGGTTACCAGTTCAATTCCAGGGCACATGCCCAGATTTTGGGCTCCATCCCTGGTGTGTATGGGAGGCAGCCGATAGGTCTCTCTCTCTCTCTCTCTCTCTCTCTCTCTCTCTCTCTCTCTCTCATTGATCTTGCTCTCTCTCCCTTCCTCTCTTTCTAAAACCAATAAAAACATATTTAAAGTAGTGAAAAGAATATTTCCAGATTCGTATACCTGGCAAAGAGTAGAAAGAGAGAAAACTAGAAAAAGGCAATAAAGAACCTGGTGAAATGGAAGGCAGGAAAAGTAACCTCTTAATTCTGAAATAAATCCAAGAAATATTCCAGGGTGTAGGTGAACTTCTTTATATAAAGTGGGTTTAGATTTTACATAGAGGAATGAATCATTATAAAGCTCCAATCACTGGGAGGGTCTGGCCCTTTGAAACTGGGAGCCTAAACATTTCCTTGACCTATTCTAACCTTGCTTTCACTATTGCTGAGAGAAGTTAAAAGCCTTAAATATGTAGATGCATTATTTTCAACATTATTGTTAGGCAAATTATCTTTAAGTAAGGAAAGAGAGAGAGGAAGGAAGGAAGGAAGGAAGGAAGGAAGGAAGGAAGGAAGGAAGGAAGGAAGGAAGGAAAGAAAGAAAGAAAGAAAGAAAGAAAGAAAGAAAGAAAGAAAGAAAGAAAGAAAGAAAGAAAGAAAGAAAGAAAGAAAGAAAGACAACCTACATGAACCTGCATTTCCAGGGACACACCTACACTGCGGTTAGGACAGACAAATTCTAACCTGCAAAAGGCATGCCTGAAAAAGGAGTTGACTTCCTCCCTTTTTCCTTCTGTTTGCTCCAGTGTCTTAATGGTTTCTCTTGCCCATCATTCCAAGTGGCAAGTGACCTACTTAATTGAACTCTCACATTAGACTATCCAGATTAGTCACAGCTTATTTTACTCCTCCCCTCCTTTTTTTCTGTGATTCCTATTATCCTCTCCTTACTTTCCCCATTGTAAACCATACTCCTTTGTCTGATTTTTCTTCTCTTTCATTATTAGAATAGAAAATATTTTCTATTTAAGAAATTGAATGCTTTAGAATAAAGATGTGTAAATCTACTAAACAAAATCAATAGAAGGCAAAATACACACTTGATATAGAAGTAACTCCCATTGAGTCACTGTGTAAATTTCAAAAAGAAAACACATTTATTAAAGTTTAGAATAATGAATAAAACTCATTTATCCAGTTAGAATAAAACTTCAGATTACCATTTTCAGACACCTGTAAAGGCTTTGGGAGCTGTCAAAAATACAACTAGTGCCCTGGCCTGTGTGGTTCAGTTGGTTGAGTGTTACCCCGTGCATCAAGAGCTCACAGTTCAATTCCCAGTCAGGGCACATCTCTGTTGAAAAATGACTAATCTAGAAATTATGATTTTGTTATAGAAACAGGTCAGGACAGGCTCTTGTGTCAATTTTCTTCATTAAAATAAAATACTATTTTTATTATAAATAAAACATTACAAATTTCTTCCCAACAGTTGCTTACAATTTCTTTCCACTCCTATGATCAACAATAATATCCTGGAAAACTAAGGGAATCAAAAATCTGTATAAAAACTCTAAAATACACTTGGGTCTAGCCAGATACAGAATAAAAATAGACAGCAGTATTGGAAATAGAAGTTATTGAGATCTGACTTAGAGCGAGAGGTGGGGGTAAGGGAACATACAAGCAGAAGAACAAAAAAATATGAGAATGTTATATTTATCTCTATCTCCCAGCCCCACATGCCCTTTAAATATATATATATATATATATATATATATATATATATATATATTTGAGTTCTTTCCAAAAATACATGAAAGAAAATAGACTGAAGAATTTTCTGGATAGACTGTGACCACTGGGGACATTCCGAAGTACATGATCAGGAAGTGAGAGCAAAAGGAGAAAATCCCTGTTTTAACTGAATCGAAGGGCACCTGAATCATACACAAATCTTTTTCATTGCCAGTAAATGACTAAAAAAACAGCAAAAGAACTAAAATGAAAAGAATATCTGCAGTTTACTGCTTTCCCTAAAACAAAAAAACACGTTCAAATATAATTATCTTATTATAAATTGTTTTAATAAAACTTAATCCAATGTGTGTGGTGGTGGTGGTGGAGGGGGGCCTAGATTGTAGATAATAACTGATTAAGAAAAAAATGTTTCCTACGGGTGTGTTTGCTACAAAGAAAACTTTGGCAGAGGTTCCTTAGGAATCAAGTGAAGTAGAGTGGTGGGATTGGATGGTGTCCAGGTAAGAGATAAACTAGGGTCCCGATGCTGGGAAAATGTATTTATAGTGCAATACTAAACTTACTCACTGCAATTTAAACCTATTTCTTTCTAAATCTTTTTTTTTAACATAACAATGAGCTGGTGACCAGTTTTATGTATCTTCGTTCCTTAAATTAGCACTTAGAAGGCTGTAAGTCTTTATTCAACCTTCTTTTGTATTAACCAAGTACATCAGTCTTTTCTCATAGACACTATTTTCCAGCCATCATCAACTGATCGTCAATCACTTTGGGATATTTTTTCCACTACCAATACAGTATGTCAAAAGACTATTTGCCTCAGAATCCTAAAGATAGATTTCCAGGCTAGCCACTGGACCTACTGAATAAGGATCTTTGGAGATTCACACCAAACTTTGAGAATCACTACTTTAAAGAATTTCACTCTCAATTGGAATGGAAAGATTTTAATTGAATTTGGCTAATTATTTTTTTACAAAGGGCTTTAGCAATTTAATTTAGAGATCATATCTATTTCTTGTTAATTTAATTTTAATCCCTCCAAATATCATTTATTCACACTGAAAAGCTATCTTGCAGTTTTGACATGAATTTTTTATTATTAAAGCTACTGTACTAGTATATGGCAAGTCAATTTCAAAGTATTTCCTGTATGAAATATTCTAAGAAAAACATGATCTAACAAGTGAATTTCTATTTTCATTGTTTTTCTTTACAGAGCACTCTCAAATGGCTTAGTGTTTTTGTTTTTGTTCCATATGTAAAATTCTAAAAGTGGGACATTTTAAAAGAAGAAATGATGACATATATCTCCTGTAATCTTTATGGCATTGGCAGATATCATTGCAGTAATAAACTAAATCTTTCTTTATAAAAGAACGCAAAGTAGTAGAACTTTGCCTATTTTCTTTTTATTCGTTTAGTTAAATATTCTACCTACCTAGAAACCAAGTGAAAGCTCCTAAATAATTTCTGACATGAGCTAAATTTTACTTCTGATTCATAGTGACTGGCTATAATCCTATGACAGTTATGGAAAATTAATTAGTTATGAATAGCAAGATCTCTAGAAATAAAAAATGCAGAGGCTGAAAGTGATTTGTAATCTTTTTCACACCATGTGGAAATGGTTAAATGGAATTAAAGCACTCAGGTCTTTAAAATAATATAAAGGAAGCTCTTTATTATATATTGGTCTTATTTTCAATACATTCATGTCATAGCAATATGAATTGCTTAAAATCCACACACAATATTTTAGTTGTGACTACAAACTTGTCTAAAATGCTACTTACTGTCAGACTTAAACTTATAAAACTCAAAGTTTAGTCCTAATGCTTTTGAATCACTTGGGCAAATATTAAGGCACATTTTGGGCTCTATATCAGATGGACTGAATCAATCTTTGGAGGGTATGCCCTGGGAATCTGTACTTACAATGCTATACATTTACTTATTACCCACACTGCTAGCATTCTGGTAAGAGTGCTAACTTCTTCACTGTCTATGAGATCTAGATCCCCAAACATCAGTACCTCAATCTGTCTTAGAGATGGACATGGGGTATTTACCAGAAGTCCACAGCTAACATCTGTAGACACAATTGAGCAACTGCTTCAGAGAGGCAGTGAATTTTGTCCTCTTCAGTCATCCCTTTTGGTGTTGAACTGTGTGGGCTGGTACTAATATCCAGTTGCAATTGTTTTATGTCATCTGAGCAATGGTGAGCCCAACTACAACTTTCTCACTTTACTCACCCACTGATGAGCAAACTTTTTCTCTATTTTCTAGTGAAGAGATAGAAAGTAAGTCTACATAATGTCCTAGGAGTCTTTCAACAAAAGATTGTGCTGTTGCCCTGTTTATATGGGGTTTTGTTTTATTTAATTAGTTTAGTTCAGGTCCTAGAAAGAGATATACAAATGCTGGCATAATTTAAGAACAATAGACTACAATAATCGGTTTGTTAATCCCATCTGCTTCTCATGAGAAGGAAGTGATGTTCTATGATGATGTCAAAGGATCTACAAGTCTTCCTAAATCTGAACACACTCCTGATTCTGTCTTTCTGTATTTCTCCTTCTCACTGGTCTCTTTGTCACCACAAAGAAGCTTAGGCATGGTGCTCACCTGTTAATACCTTTAACACAAACTACTGGTCTAAGTGCTCTAACGCTCTTTATACAACTGTAACTTGGCTTTGAAATAAGACTTTGCTAAAATTAAATGTAGTGTTTTCTAAACTATATATGATTGGGATGTTAATAGATTTTATTTGGGAAAAATAATTATCAGGCTTAAATTTGGATGGAGTATATGCACAAATCAAATGTCTCACCCAGAATTTCTCAATATCAAGAAAGATAGATTATTATTACAGTAGAGTAAAAACTAATCCTTGGATCTAAACACTGGGTAGGAAATGTTAAACTAGTTTTATATTAGTTATCTATTGCTGTATACAAATTACTCTTAATCTTAGTAAGTGGAAAGAATACACATTTACTATCCTACATTTTTTTTAGTGTCAGGAATTTAGAAACAGCTTAATTAGGTGGTTCTGACTCAGTGCCATTCCAAGGCTGCAATCAAATATCAGCCAGTGCTGCAACAATCTCAAAGTTCTGTTGGGGAATATCTGTTTATTCAGATGGGTCTCTCCACTGGGTTACCTCACAACACAGTAGCTGGCTTCCCTTGGTGCCAGTGATCCAAGAGAGAGTGAGAGAAAGCACTCAAGATAGAAGCCACGATCTTTTAATAACCTAATCTTGGAAGTGGTATCTCATTACCCCTGCCATATACTATGCATTAGAAAAAAATCCGTTTTCAGCCCACACTGAAGGGGAGGGGATTGATTTACACAAGGGCATGAATACCAGGAAATAGAGGAGATCATTGTAGGCCATCCTAGAGGCTGCCTACTACAAATTTCTCGACTGCAGAAATGTTTAAGTATTTAGTATGCTATTCATCATCCTGAACATCTAAGGGGGTAATACAGTAAGCTGTATTTTCCCAAATGTTTCATATTGGAAACTTTCCACCTGCCCTCATTCTGCCAATTTATTTGTGGGCCTAGTGTTCTAAGGATTTGCTGCTCAAGAACAATCCTTAGAGTACCAGAGAGTTTGTTAGAACATGCAGAATTTCAGGCTCTAACTTAGACCCACTGAATTAATAGTAATATTCCTTGTTGCAGAATCTGTTTTATCTGGTCTTAACTTATCTACTCAACTTCCTTTTGATTGGTTTTTGGAATATATTTTTCTATCCTTTTCTTTTTAATTGATATAAGTATATCTTTATACTTAAGGTATATTTCTAGTAAATAGCATATAAATAAGCTTTTTCAGTCTGACAATGTCTGCCTTTTAATTAGGGTTTTGAGACCTTTATATTTAATGTAATTATTGACATGTTTAAATTTAAACCTGTCATCTTTTAAGTTGTTTTCTATTTGCCAATTTGTTCTTTATTCTTTTTTCCCCTATACTCTTTCCTTCTTTTGGATTTTTTATTGTTTAATTTTATCTCCACTATTAGCATTAAAAGTTATACCTCTTTTATAAATATTTTAGTGATTGACCTAAGGTTTACAATATATACCTTTAATTTATCACAGTCTATCTTAAAGTACTATTATATCACTTGTGTATAGTAAAAGAACCTTATGATAGTATACTTCGATTTCTTTACTCTCATCTTTTGTGGTATTGCTGTCATTCATTTTAATTCTACATAAAATTTCTACAATGTATTACAATTATTTTTGCTTTTGACAATTACATTTTAAAGTGATTAAAATAATAAAACACATTTACTTTTCTCTTATGATTTCTAGAGCGATTTCTTTCTTTGTCTAGATTCAGATTTCCAACTGCTATACTCCTCCTGCCTAAAGAACTTCTTTTAACATTTCTTGTAGTGCATGTCTACTGGAAATGGAAACTGCTTCACTTGCTTTCATTTTTTTGAGAGATATTGTAGCTGGGTATGGAATTCTGGATTGACAGTATTTTTTATTTCACTACTTCAAAGATGTCACTCCATTACCTTCTGGCTTGCATAGTTTCTAACAATAAATTTACTATAAGTTTTATTCCTCTGTTTGCACTGTCATTTTTCTCTGCCTTTGAGATTTTCTTTTTATCCTGTTTTCATTAATTTTGAAAAATTCTCAGCTTTGTATCCCATCCCTGCCCCTCTGGCACCAGCCAGTCTGTTCAATGTATCCATGCTTCTGGTTACATTTTGTTCATCAGTTTATTGTGTTAATTAGATTCCATATATTAGTGAGATCATATGGTATTTGTCTTTCTCTAACTGGCTTATTTTGCTTAGCATAATACTCTCCAGGTCCATCCATGCTTTCACAAAGGGTAAGAGTTCCTTCTTTTTCATAGCCGTGTAGTATTCCATTGTGTAATTGTATCACAGCTTTTTTATCCACTTATGTGCTGATGGGCATGTGGGCTGTTTCCATATCTTGGCTATTGTAAATAAGCACTACTATGAAGATAGGAGTACATATATTCTTTCTGATGGGTGTTTTCGGATTCTTAAGATATATTCCCAGAAGTGGGATTGCTGGGTCAAAAGGCAGTTCCATTTTTAAGTTTTTGAGAAAACTCCATACTGTTTTCCATAATGGCTGTACCAGTCTACATTCCCACCAGCAGTCCTTTACTCCATGCCCTTGCCAGCACTTGTTCTTTGTTGATTTATTGATGGCAGCCGTTCTGGCAGGTATGAGGCTATACCCTATTGTAGTTTTAATTTGCATCTCTCTGATGATTAGTCACATTGAGTATTTTTTCATGTCTATTGACCATCTATCTGTACGTCCTCTTTGAAGTATCTATTCAGGTCCTTTGCCATTTTCTAATTGGACTGTTTATCTTCCTGGTGTTGAGTTGAATAACTTCTTTATATATTTTGGAGATTAACCCCTTATCAGATGTATTCTTGGCAAACATATTTTCCCATACAGTGGGTTCCCTTTTCATTTTGATGTTTCTTCTGCAGTGCAGAAGCTTTTTAGTCTGATGTAGTTCTATTTATTTATGTTTTCCTTTATTTCCCTTGCCCTAGGAGACATAGTGGCAAAAATATTGTAATTCCATAAAGAGGAATGTGGGGTTTCAGTTTAGCTTCTTCAAAGATATTTATTAAGTATGTGCTACATGACTAGCACTTTAAATATTAATTTAGTATGCTTGCTTTTAATTTCTCTTCCAGATACAGCTACAGAAAAACACATTTGTCATTCAAGAATCTACCTGTTTCTTCCAGCCACTTTCCATAGTACCACCCAAAATGAATCTAAATCAAAATGAATGTGATTAGGAAAACAACCAGACATACCCATTATGCAAGAGGCAAGTACACATCAGGCTCTGCCATTTCTCTGGAGACAGTCTGCAGGATCAGATAAGGTGGGAGTTCAAGTAATAATAGTTTACTTGTAAAAATCATTCCCTGAAGAACCCTTAACAAGGATCTTTCTGAACTTTCTAAAGCCATATATCACTGTGTACATGGTGCTAGAGGTTTAGGGCAGTTGGTCAAACCTTTTTTGAAGCCAGGGAAAGGCTAGTGAGTCTTACTCAGACTTTTAGGGAAAATGAGACAGTTATTTTTAGAGGATGATTACTGTCACAGTTGGGTTCTCTGAGGTACTTCAGCAGAAGACCAGAATTAGAAAAGAGGAAATGACCTTTATATTCTAGTAAATGTTTAATATGAAATATTGAATGACATTAATGGGTTTCCAGGGCCTAAGAAGGGTCTATTTTAAAAGAAGAAAACAAAGTACAGTAAAATATTATTTAAGGCTGCAGGATCTATACTAATATTAGTATTGATAGTTCTATACTTATTTTTTTCAGTTTTATTGAGATATAACTGACATATAATAATGTATTGTTTTAGGTGTACAACATAATGGTTTGACATGTATTTTCAAAGTGGTCATCAAAATAAGTTTAGTTAACATTCGGCACCTCACATAGTTACACAATTTTTTTCTTGTGATGAGAATTTTTTTTTCTTTTATCCTCACCTGAGGACAGTTTTAAATATTTTGCTCAGATAGAGTGGAGGAGAGAGAGGGCAAGTTCAGAGTGGGAGAGAGAAACATCGACATGAAAGGGACAAACTACAACCAAGGTACCTGCCCTTAGCAGGAACCAAACGTGGGTCTCTCTCCAGACCGCAGGCCAACGCTCTGGCCACTGAGCCAAACCAGCCAGGGCTCTTGTGATGAGAATTTTTAAGATCTACTCTTAGCAACTTTCAAATATAACATAAAGTACTATTAACTTCAGTCACCATGCTGAACTTATCATGTAACCAGAAGTTCCCACCATCAATCACCTTCACCCATTTTGCCCACTTCCCCTCATGCCTTCCCTCTGGCAACCACCAATCTGTACCCTATTGCCTTTTTTTGTTCACTGCAGGGTCATTTTAAGGGGTACAGTCATCCCTCGCCACTTTGCTCTTGGACTTCCGTGGCTTCACTCTATGGCGCTTTTTAAAAATACTATACTATATTTTCTTTTTTTTAATTTTTATCCTCACTCGAGGACATTTTCCCATTTTTTGTTCAGGTAGAGTGGGAGGGAGAGAGAGGAACAGAGAGAGAGAGAGAGAGAAACACCGATGTGAAAGGAACACATCGAGTGGCTGCCACCCGCACAACCGTATAGTATTTTCAAATACTATACTATAGCCCTGGCCGGTTTGGCTCAGCAGTTAGAGCGTCGGCCTGTGGTGGGAGAGACCCGGGTTCGGTTCCCACTAAGGGCATGCACTTCAGTTGCAGTTTGTCCCCGGCCCTGGTTGGTCGGCCCCTGGCAGCCACTCAATGTGTCCCTTTCACATCAATGTTTCTCTCTCTCTCTCCCTCCCACTCTATCTGAACAAAAAATGGAAAAATGTCCTCAGGTGAGGATTAAAAAAACCCAAAAACAAATACTATACTATATTTTCAAAAACCGATAGAGTGAAGCCCTGAAAGAAGCGAAGTGGCAGGGACCACTGCCTATGTAGAATCCTACCTGGCGGCAATTCGTTTCCCAGGGTAGAGTCTGGAACTGATCAACCGCGGTAAACGAGGGCGGACTTTGTTATATTGGTGAGGGGATATTTTCCAGCTTCTTTATACCCAATCGTGGTGTGTTTTTAAACTCAGACACACAAGTCAATGTTATTTTTGCAAACAAATTGCCAACTTGTTATTGCGTGTTACAAAAAGGGAAAATAAAGAAACTGACTTTTACTTATAAGAAGGGAAGTTGCGGAAGGGCTGTCCCTGGTGGGAGCTCAGCACTGAGCCGGAAAACCGAGTCACAGGTCAGGCAAATTTTAAGCAAAATTCACAGGGGCGCGGTCCCTCCTCCCGCAGCCTCCCCAGCGCAGAGATTGGTGGGGCGAGGCCCGAGTGCCTCCAGGGGAGGCTGTAGCCCGGAAGCCGGAGGCCCGGAGGGACCCAGAGACCTTCCAGGGCCGCCCAGGCCCCGCCGCTACGTGCCCCGCGGGCGCGGGCGCGGCGGAGGCGGGAGCTTCAGGCGAGCCCTCCTCGGCCCGGGAGGCGGGACCTCCGCTTTTCCCGCGCGAGGCCTCCCCCGCCCCTCCCCCGCCGCCCCTCTTCCCTCTGTACCCCGCGCCATTTCCGCTACGGGCGGCAGAACAGGACCCCAAGGGGTCTCGCTGCACTGGGCGGGCGCGGAGCTGATCTGGCGGAATGCGGCCGCCCCCGGGGCCGTGGTGGCCGCTGCTCTGGCTGCTGCCCTCGGCCACACTGGCCGTAGGCGCGGTGCACAGGGAGGAGGCGGTGGTGGCGCCGTTGTCAGGTAACCGCGGGCGCCGGCTCCCGGACCCCCAGCCTGCCTGGTCCGCGCGGGCGCCCCCACCCCGGCGGCGAGGCTGCGGGAGCGGGAGGGCGCTTCCCTGCCCCGCGCAGACCCAGCCTCCCTTCCCGCGTGCTTGGGCTTTCCTGGTCTCGGCTGGGACTTGGACGTTTCATGCTTTTAGGACTAGAAGCATTCTCTCCTGTACAGAAGCAGCAACCTAAGCTCAGAGGTGATTAGTCCCAGGTTACACCGCTGACCCTCGTCCCCCTGCTTGCAGCACAGGGCTTTGTAGAGAACATCCGTGTAGGTTGAAAACCTTATTCTTTGTCTAGCTTCGGCTTTAAAATCTGACCTAGGTTCCCCTGCCCTTGACTAGCTAGCTCAGTGCCCTTCAGCGAGTCACGTTACCGGTCACATGTAAAACTCAGACACTAATACCTCTAGGATATTTGTGATGTTTAACATGTGCGCAATGCCTGGTACATAGGAAACAAGAAATGGTAGCTGCTCATAGGGTTGTTATGGGTTATCCGTGCAGTGCTCTCAAGATCCAGGCACAGAAGTGGAAGTCCGGAGTTCTAGCTCCAAAACTGCTACTGATTTGCTATGAGCTTAGCATTTCTATTTCATTTTTCTCCCATAAAATTCTTTAAAAGATGTCCTGGAATCACTGCCTACCAATTTCTCTTCATCACATTGGCCACCTCTGGTTGTGAGGGGGCAACCAAGTGTGGTCTTTTAGCTGGGCACCCCTGTACCACAGGAAAACAGGGTTCTTTGTCTAAGGATGGAGGCAATGATCAGATTCTGTCACAGCTGCCAACTCAGGGAAAACACCTTGGGGAACTGTTTTACACCAATTTACATCGAACAGACATTTGTTGAGTGTTTATGTGTTAGGCAGTGCTAACGTGTTTTAACTGCATTACCTTTTTTTTTTTATCCTCACTCGAGGACATTCTTTTCAATTTTTTGTTCAGATAGAGTGGGAGGGAGGGAGAGAAACATTGACGTGAAAGGTACACATCGAGTGACTACCACCCTCAGGAACAACCAGAGCCGGGGACTAACTGCAACCAAGGCACGTTGCCCCTAGCGGGAACTGAACCTGGGTCTCTCTGGACCTCAGGCTGATGCTCTAACCACTGAGCAAAACCAGCCAGGGCTTAACTGCATTATCTTACTTAATACCCACAATAATCCTATAAGGGGTAAGTAGCATTTATAAACCTATTCTACAGAAAATGAAGAAATGTGACCAGAACATACTGATAAAAACTAAATCACTACTGCCAAGAAGGAGGGTTTCTGAGCATGGCTACAGCCAGAATATAAGTAGCCCTGGACCAACACTCAGAACCTTGAGTTTCAGAGTTCAGTCATTACCTTCAGTCACCCACTTGTAGAATTATCTTGGGCCAGGCACATGATCTACGTACTATAATTTTTCTCATCAGCAAAATGAAGATGTTCTATTGCTGAATGGTTTCTAATATTTTCCTCACCTTTTTTATTTGCTTCAATGAATCTAATGATTTTCAGATTTTTGTGTTACCAGATTTAGTAGCAACAATTCTCTTTTCTGTTTTCTTAAAGGCATACCTAAATGCCTATCAGAGCTTCTGTTCTGAGACATGCTGTGTGCCCACTGAGTTGATAAAATTCTAGCCCACAGCTAAAAAAAACAAGGCAATTTATGAGCCTTATGGTGATTTACCATTCCAGATAGACTTTACAACACGGACTGTAAAGCATTGTGGATCCTGTGGTGTGCCAATGACACTGTGCTGAAACCTCTGAATTACACTAAATCGAAGAATCATTGCTGCTCTAAAACTATTAGTTTTAATGAGGAACACTGAGATCAAACAGCTGGTACTCCCTTTCATAAAATAGGGCCTGTCTATAATGTGAGAAGCTTGAATTAGATTGCTACTTCCTGTTCTAAATTTCTATCTCAAACACACACACATACACACCCTGTCTTGGAGTAGAGAAAACTAGACTGAGGCCAGCTTTCTGTTACCCTATCTGAAGTAAAGTCAGAGGCAGTTGACACAGAAAGGGCAGATCTGTCTGAGAGGAAGAGAAATTTCAAGCCAAGAGTCACCAGTGGTTTGCAACCAGTGAGTGAGGTTCCTAGAAACTGTGTATTGTCCTGTGATAAAGTCAGGCCACTACATTGAATTCCTAGGCTTGAACTATAGCAGTAGGCCATTTGAAACTAGAATATTCAGATTCATCTGTGGTAGAAGAAAAATCAATACTTAAATCATACTTGAATATATACTAGCATATGCTAATTTCAGTTTCATTTTCTTTTTTCATTGATTTTTAGAGAGAGGAAAGGAGAGGGAGAGAGAGATAGAAACATCGATGAGAGGGAACATTGATTGGCCACCTCCTACATGCCCCTCACTGGGCATCAGGCCCACAACCTGGGCATATGCCCTGACTGGGAATCGAACTGGCAACTTTGTGCATGGGTCTATGCTCAACCACTGAGCCACACTGGCTGGGCTGTTTTATTTTCTATGAATGTTTTGGAGAGAAAAAAAAAATCAAGATTTATATTCAAGTCATGTTAAAAAAACGAACTAGAATTAGAATAGAGATGTTACTTTTGTAACTTTGCTCCTGAATGCTAACTCCTTTGACAATGAATTTACAATATAATACACAAAAAAAACTTTTTCCATTGGAACTTTCAAGAGTTAAGGTTTGTTGGGTTTTTGTTTTTTGTTTTTCCTATTCTTTTGCCTCCCCTTCTTTGTCTCAAAAGAGGAGCAGTTAACAGGCTAAATGGAGAAAATGACAGTATAATGAGTGATTTAATTATTCTGTTATAGTTTCACCTGAAGATATTTTCTTCTCATATATGAGGGCCATGTAATGTTAAATTTTCAGAAAGAACATTGCCAAAATATTTTTATGTTGGAGGTTAAGATCTGCTAAGATTTGAGGCATGTATGTGCTTTTTATTTTTAGCATATTCTATAAGTAGGTTTAGTACCACCTGCCCTTTACTGAAGTTTGACTGAATAGTTTTACCTTACGTTTGACTAAACTCCAACTTAAATATATCCTTATACATTTAGGAAAACTCATAAATGGCCAAAGAACTACAAAAGAGTGATTTTATTTATTTTTAATTAATTTATTTATTTTTGTTACAGATGTTTCTCCTCTTACCCCCACTGATTCCCCCATCCCCTCCCTCCCCACCCTGTCCCCAGCCTTGTTGTCCATGTCCATTGTTCATGCATATAAGTTCTGTGGTTTATCTTTCCCCCCAACCCCTCTTCTGGGGATTGTCAGTCTGTACCCCACTTCCATGTCTCTGGGACTACCTCATTTCTCAGACTGTTACGTTCATTATATTTCACAAATAAGTGAGATCATATGATACTTGTCTTTCTCTGTTTGGCTTGTTTCGCTTACGATAATACTTTCAAGGTCCCTCCATGTCGTCTTAAACGATAAGAGATCTTTCTTTCTTACAGCTGCGTAGTACTCCATTGTGTATATGTACCACTGCTTTTTTATCCATTCGTCTACTGATGGACACTTGGCCTGTTTCCAGATCTTAGCTATTGTAAATAGTGCTGCTACGAACATGGGGATACATATATTCTTTCTGATTGGTGTTTCAGGCTTCTTAGGGTATATTCCTAGAAGTGGGATCACTGGGTCAAATGGTAGTTCAATTTTTAATTTTTTGAGGTAACACCATAGTGTTTTCCATAGTGGCTGCACCAGTCTGCATTCCCACCAGCAGTGTACTAGAGTCCCCTTTTCTCCACACCCCCACCAACACTTGTTGTTTGATGATATGTTGATGGTGGCCATTCTGACAGGTTTGAGGTGATACCTCATTGTTGTCTTAATTTGCATCTCTCAGATGATTAGTGATGCTGAGCATTTCTTCGTATGTCTCTTAGCCATTTGTATGTCCTGTGTGGAGAGGTGTCTATTTAGTTCCTCTGCCCATTTTTTAATTGGGTTCTTTGTCTTCCTTTTGTTGAGTTGTATGAGCACTCTGTATATATTGGAAATTAACCCCTTATCTGGTATATTGTTGGCAATTATGCTCTCCCATAAAGTGGGTTGCCTTTCCATTTTGGTGGTTGTTTCTTTTGCTGTGCAGAAGCTTTTGAGTTTGATGTAGTCCCATGTGTTCATTTTCTTCTTTGTTTCTGTTGCCTTAGGTGATGTATCAGTGAAAATTCTGCTGCATACGATGTCTGAAATTTTGTTGCCTACATTTTCTTCTAGGATTTTTATGGATTCATGAGTCACATTTAAGCCTTTTATCCATTTTGAGTTGATTCTTGTGTATGGTGTAAATTGATGGTCTAGTTTCATTTTTTTGCATGTAGCTGTCCAGTTTTCCCAACACCATATATTAAAGAGGCTGTCTTTACTCCACTGTATGCTCTTGCCACCTTTGTCAAATATTAATTGAGCATATTGTCTTAGGTCCATTTCTGGGTTCTCTATTCTGTTCCATTGATCTATGTGCCAGTACCAGGCTGTTTTGATTACAGGGGCTTTGTAGTATAACCTGAAATCTGGTAATGTGATCCCTCCAACTTTGTTCTTCTTTTTCAAGATTGCTCTGGCTATTCAGGTTTTTTTGGTTCCATATGAACTTTTGAAGTATTTGTTCTAGTTCTGTGAAGTATGTCGTTGGTATTTTGATGGGGATTGTATTGAATCTATAGATTGCTTTGAGTAGTATGGACATTTTAATGATGTTAATTCTTCCAATTCATGAACAGGGTATGTGCTCCCACTTTTTTATATCTTCCTCTATTTCTTTTTTCAATGACATGTAGTTTTCTGTGAATAGGTCCTTTACTTCTTTGGTTAAGTTTATTCCTAGGTATCTTAATTTTTTTGCTGCAATGGTAAATGGGATCTTTTTTTAGTTTCTCTTTCTGTGAGTTCATCATTGGTGTAGAAGAATGCCGTCAATTTCTTGACGTTAATTTTGTATCCTGCTACTTTGCCAAATTCATTTATTAAGTCTAGTAAAATTTTGATGGAGTCTTTGGGGTTTTCTACGTATAGTATCATGTCATCTGCGAATAATGACAGTTTCACTTCCTCAAAGGAGTGATTTTAAATTTATTAGTTAAGGCAGGTGATATGCAGTTGTTGCTTTTTATATATGATATGCAGTCTTAGATTAATTCAATATTTATAAATTGAGTGGTATTTAAAATGAACTAAGGGATCTCATTGGCTAAGGTAATCCTGACTGAAATTCTTTGGTAATGTAAATAATTGTGCTTTGTCTTAGCAGTTGGGGCACAACTCTTCCAGAAATACACTGTTCTCTAGAATTTAGGTTTATTAAAAGGATAAGAGAGCCTGCCAAGGACTGTGGGAAGTTAAGGAAGGCAATTCTCATTTCGTGGCTTAGAGATGTAGCTTTGCTGGGGTAGTCGTAGTAAGAATGGCATTCATGGTTGGTCCCCAGATACTCCTAAGTGCTTGGGAGGTGAGCCAGAGTTGGGATATTCTATATCTCCAGATCTTTCTCTTGATCTGACTCAGGTTTGAGGAGGTAAATACCTAAGTTATGGGGTACCCTCCAGGATGGAGACACATTTCAGCCCCAAATGGAAGCAGTAGTGCTCCCTTGGCAGTAGTTGTTCTCTCCTGATCAAATGAATTATTACTGTTGCATTTTGATGAATTCCTAGAAACTCCTCTTTGTTTTCTGGATTGCACTGTAAGGGGATTTTGTTCATATTGTTGTGGACCAGCAAGTCCTGTCCTAGGGGAATGAACCTGCTTAGACTGAGGCCCCGAATACATGACACCTGTAAACAGGCAGGCAGGTCCACAGCCTTCAGTGTCGGGGCTTGAACAAGTGATCGAGTTCAGATAAGTTGTGAAGCTGGCTGCATTTTCTATTTCCCACCTTGAGGTGGAGGTAGAGGAAATAGAAACTGAACAATGCAATGTTTCTAGAAGATCCCTGAAGGGAGGAGAGGCCTAGGAAAGACACAACCTTTATAAACAATCTCATGGCACACATACAGTAATGACTAATATTATCTGGCATACCAAAAATATGTTTTTTGCCTATCTGACCAAAAAAAATTATAATTTTGATTCATTCACACCAGATAGCAGTTGTTGTGTTGGCTATTGTCTTTTTAAAATTTTTTTTTTTTATTTGACAGTCTAAAGGAAAAGAAGTCAGTGCCCCTGACTAAATAGTCAGGTATTGCATATTTTAAAAATTCTTGTGGCACACTGGTTGAAAATTGCTGACCTAAGATAAAAAGATCTGGTCTCTCTAGGAAGACAGTAGGCCATCTACGATAACAATCTTGACTGTCACAAGTCACTGTCTTATGCTGCATCCAATTAGCCTGTGTCTTAAGGTTCATATGAACTCACTTGGAGCTAGGCTTGTGGCTTCTTGTGGCTGAGAGTTTCTAATTTCTTAGATCCTTAGGAATTCTTGGCGTGGGTTGATTGAAGTATATTCACCTTAGGACAGAAGTGATAACAATGAGGGCAGCCAGAGGACACCATGAAATGTTGACACGTTGTCTGTAATGTCTCATGTATTGTATAAATTTGACATCAACTGCATCTCAAAAGCCAGATGCGCCCTGGCCGGTTTGGCTCAGTGGTTGGAGTGTCGACCTGCAGTCCAGAGAGACCCCGGTTCGGTTCCCGCTGGGGGTGCTTATCTCGGTTGCAGTTTGTCCCCAGCCCTGGTTGGGTCATGCGGGTGGCAGCCACTCGATGTGTACCTCTCACGTCAATGTTTCTCTCTCTCTCTCTCTCTTCCTTTCTTTCCCTCCCACTCTATCTGAACAAAAAAAGGAAAAATGACCTCAGGTGAGGATAAAAAAAAAAGCCAGACGCTACTCTGGAGATTTCCTGGGGAGACACTGTTTGCTACATGCTTTTTAGTTGTTTCTAGTGGTATCAATAGCCAGGCAACCTACCTTCATTCTACTTTTCTTAATCTGGTTGAAGACTGAGGTGAAAATCAGAGCAACTTTTAGCTGGGAGTGCCCTTGCACAGAATACACTGATGTACCATATACAAGGAAACAGCTAGTAGAAAATTTGAGGCATCTTGAGGATAGGAGGGTTGATGTGACTGGAGCAGCCAAGCGGAGGGTAAGTGGAAGAGAGAAGGTCAGAGGACCCAGGTCCTTGGAAGGGAGGGTGGATTTTATTCTGGGTTCCTTGAGAAGTCAGTGGAGGGTTTTAAGTAGGTCAGTCATGTGCTCTGATTGACATATTTGAAAGATCTGTGTGCTAATTAGAGAATAGGTTGTGGGGGGAAATCGTAGGGGCATTTCTGGAAGCAGGGAGACCAGCTAGAAAGCCCTTACGGTATTCCAAGTGCAGGAGGACTGTGGCTTAGACAACAGAGAAGCATTTACTCCTGAATTCAAACTATTGCAATATACTTAAATTGCATCATCTTGCTCTTAAGAGTTACAAATAGCAAATGTTTTAGGAGACAGTCTTAGGACCAAGTGGAAAAAAACAACAACAACCTCAATTTGAAGATAGCATTTGTTTGCAAAGCTCAGGCCCCAAAGAGAATATTCCCTTAAACCACTAACAAGAGAGTAGTTCACTGTTCTTATGGGAAGTGATTCAGCTCTCGAGCCCTCTAGGAGAGGGGTTAGCAGGAGAGACCTTGGAGGCCCCAAGAAAAGCCCCTATCATTGAGCACATGTGTGGTAATAGAAGTAACTCTGAAGAAAAACTGGTTGGAAGTTGACATTCTTATAATGATCTGGGGCTGCTGGGGGTCTGTGGACGTTAGGCCTCATGCTCTTCCCTTTCCAACAGTAGGTAGAAATTCCTCTCTTATTGGGGATTCCCAGAATTAAGTTCTCAATTCGAGATGCTGATTCAGCCCTTTTCCTCCTCAAGGACCCTACAGGAAGCTGTGCAGCGGCAGAATGTGAGATATCGGAAGGCGAGTCCAGAGCCCTCCTCCCAATCCCGCTTCTGCTGCTCACTGGCTGAGGACTTTTAATGTGTTTTAATGTGTTTTAATGTGTTCTCATCACAGTTGCTCGAGCTCTTCCAGGTTCTATACTGCCTTTGACATTTGTCTTCTATACAGCAGGCCTCTGATATCCCTGGAGTGCCCTCTCCCTTTGCAGCCCTTGCTCAGGAACATTTGCATCTCAGATAATCCCAAGAATGCACCTCAGCACTAGTTGCTGTGTGTGTTGGTACCACTGGGTCTGCATTCTCCTTTTGGCTCTTGTGTACAAACAGACCATGGGGGAATGCATTTTTAATTGTTAGTATTCAGTATTTTATAGCCTCTAAAGCTTCCTTCTCATTCTAGAACCGGGACCTATGTAGGTTTATTCAATATTATTCCCCAAATGGATGTAATTGTTGACTAGTTATTACTGGTTACCCAATTCTTCCCCAACTTTGGTGTAACAGGTTGTGCTAGCTTCATTTGAGGTTCTTCTGGAAAAATGGCTGACACTTTCTTTAGAGGAACGGGGAGGGGTGTCAGTCCCATCTATCTGTGTACCCATAATCATTCCCTGTTGCTGTTTCCTGTTGACAGATGTAGTGGTGACACCCTATCCTGGATCTAGAAGAATTTATGACTTTTACCTCACTTCATTTAAAGTTCAAGTACAGTAGCAGACAAACCCCATTACTTTATAATTTTCTTGTGGCATTTACTACATTTACCTGCTCTAATACAGCACCTGTCTCTCTCTTTCACTCTCTGCACATTATATTGTGTTGTGTATTACATATTATATATTATAGTATAGATTACATATAACACACATATATTTATATACACACATGTGTATGTATCTACATCTGTCTCTAGTCAAATTTCTCCTGTGCTACAGACCTATCTATCTTCACTTGGTCCCACCAACCAAAACTCACTGTGTCCAAAATTGAAGTCACCCCCCCCATTCCCTGCACAAGTTTCATCCAGTGTTCCTTATCTAGGTGAAGGGCCTCCCCATCTCTCTATTCATCAGAACTTCACATCATCGTCTTAATCTCTAAGTCTGTTGATTCCACTTCCTAAGTGCTTTTTAATCTGTTCTTTCTACCTGCTACTTAGTTCATTTCTTGCTGAGATAGCCTCCTTAGTAGCTCTTCTGCTTTCAGTCTTCTTCCCCTCTAACATTTCATATTGCTTATAGAATGCTCTTTCTAAGACATGACTGTGTTCCTGTCACCTACTTATTGAACTGTTATTCTCTCTTTGTTCCTGCAGATCCATTCTCTGTCCTTCCCGCCCCTGCTCAGTGCCTGGAAGCTGACCTGTATGGATTACATCACCTCAGCTTCTTGGCTCTTTGGCTTCCCGTTGGGTTTGGCCAGTAGGAAAACACTGTTGGGAGGGCAGGAGACAGAGGCTGAGGTCCTCATAGCCTCACCCCACTAAAGTTCTGACAGTGATTACATTCCACTGGACTATGCGACTACTGCCCCCACCCCTGCAGTAGCTCTAGTAACATCTGGTCCTCCCTTTGCCATTTCAGGCTTAGGGCTGTTGAAGTCTTCCTGCTGAGGTTTATGCCTTATTGTCAATACCTTAATCCTGACCACAGTTTCATTGAACTCTTTTCAGTTAAATCTTTTGAGTGTCAACAGTTTCCTGCTGAGACTTTGATACTTACCTAAAATCTTTCAGTGCTCTCCTGTCAGCGTGAAGTCCTCATTCCTTAGTGTAGTAGCAGCCACTGCTTACCTCTGTAGCTGCAGGTGTCGAAATGTCCCCCCGTGTTCCCTACATTCCATCCTTGAGAATGGCTGGACCACCTCTGATTTCCCTCATCTCCATTGTTTTATACATACTTGCCACCCCCACCCCCTGAGTTTGTTTCCTTGCCTCCAGCTTAATTCTTCAGTGCTTCACTCACATTTCCTCTTTTCTGGGAAGCTGTCCTCAGTTCTTCCCTCTGCTTCAGGATTGGAGAAATGCCTAGTCTTTGTGCTTTTATAGTGTCCTCCAAATGTCGTAAAAGTATTGACACTGGACTGTAATTTTTGGTCCTTCTCCTGCTAGGTTGGAAAGACTGAAACACTATAATTACCATGTAGAAGAATTTTTTTGGTCATAGAATATAAAAACAGCTACTATTATCCCTGTGAATAAAAAAGAAAAAAATATAAGATTCTGGGCAATTAAATATTTAGGAAATGTATTTTCTTTTATATTTCTCAGCTCAAAGGTGCAGAGCTTTGAAGGAAATGGATTTAATTAAAGCTTCTGGGTCAGGCTGTTACTGCTACTATCAAAATTCCCAAATTGAGTGGAAATACATATGGTCAACTATGCAGGTAAGAGCATACTTTCAAATCATGTCATAGGAACAGGGAATTAAAATGTACTGTTTCAAGAGTAGAAAGCAGCATTTGTATGACTTAGAGCTGTGTATCAGTATGAAAGCTGACTGCGGAATCATACACAGTTCAAAGAGGAGGGGTGTGTGGGTGGGGACATTAATTCTCTATTCTCTTCTCCAGCCCTTCTCCAAAACACCCCAGATAAATATACTATCTAAGTGAGTGCGGTGTACTTGCTGTTTAGACGTAGCTCAAGACAACACCTCTTGCTTATTTTCCAAAGTAATTGCAATCCCAAGCCTCTCTATATAGAAATTCTGAAGTTACCTCTGATCCCAGGTATGGCCAAGATATAGTAGTTACTCTGGAGAGCCTAGTACAGTGATACCTCGGTTCTCGAATGCCTCGATTTTCGACGAAATGGATATTCGAGAAACTTTTGTCTCGGAATCCAAACAAATATTTGGAACTCGAACTTCCGAGATGAGTCGAATGGCGTTCATTCGGCCCAGCGCGCCTTGCTTGCGTCATCAGTGTGAGTGCAGAGAGAGAGTCACGCTTTGTGGAGTCACGCTTTCCTATTGGGTTTCATTGCTTCGGTTCTCGAACAATTCGGTTCTCGACCGTCCTCCTGGAACGAATTATGTTCAAGAACCGAGGTATCACTGTACTTTACCTCATTCAACATTTAACAAATATTTATTGAGCACCTACTAAGTGCCAAGAATTATTCTAGGTTGTTAGAATACATCAGTAAACAAAACAGATCCCTGTTCCTGTAATGTGTACACTCTTGGTGGTGGGGGTAGGGTGGGGTAAGCCATAAAAGTTAAAGAGAAGAAAATTATAAAACTAGTTAAGTTCTGCCCTGGCCAGTTTGGCTCAGTGGTTAGAACGTTGGCCCATGGACAGATGGGTCTTGGGTTTGATTCTGGTCAAGGGCACATACCTGAGTTTCAGGTTTGATTTCCAGCCTGGTTGGGGTCGTGTGGGAGGCAACCAATTGCTGTGTGTCTCTCACATCGATGTTTCTCTCTCTTCCCCTACCCCCATCCTCCCTCCCTTCCACTCTCTAAAAATCCATGGGAAAATATCCTCTGGTGAGGATTTAAAACAAATAGTTAAGTGCTATGAAATAAGAAAATGAAGAGTAAGATAAATGGAATGAGGGAGATGGGGGGCAAGTTACAGTATTTATTTAATTTTTTAAAATATGCATTTATTTATTTTTTTAGAGAGAGAGGAAGGGAGAGAGAAATAGAAACACCTATGTGAGAGAGAAACATCATTTGGGTACCTCCTGTTCACCCCCTACTGGTAATCAAGCCTGTAACTTGGGGATGTGCCCTGACTAGGAATCAAACCGGGACCTCTCCGTCCACGGGACAGTACTCAATCCACTGAGCCACACCGGCTAGGCACAAGTTGCAGTATTTTAAAAAGTAGTCAGAGTAGGAGGTGACATTTGAGTAAGATTTCAATGAAGTGAGTGAGTTACCCAAGAAAGTATTTGGGCAAGGAATGTTCTAGGTTTCCAGAATAGCTAGGATATATCAATAAGCATACAATGTTGATTTGTACCATTACTGATCATTTACACCCTCTTTGATCACTTGGTTAAGGTAGTATCTGTCAACTTAAGAGTTTTACAGCTGTAAAATGACTATTTTCACCTCTGTAAGGAGGAATATTTTTAGCAGATAATTTGAGACTCTGTAGAGATCCTATTCCTCATCAAACTCTCACCACCTAGTTTTATCATTCATTGATGATGCTTGCCTGAATCAGTTACCATGTTTGACAAAGGGTGATTTTCTAATTCCATTAGTCCTTCTATATTCATTGGCATTCTTCTATAAAGAGTAATTTTTGTCTGCAATTTATTTATATCCACATAATCTCATGAATTGCCAGTTCATTCACTGGACTACATTCCAGTACTTTGGGTTTTTTCTTTATGTTTATTTTGATATTCCAGTTGCCCTAGATTTGGTTAGTAGGAGCCCCTCTAAACTAGCTCCTGTGGCCTTTTAATTTATGCCGATCATTTGAGCACTTCTTTACCTTCTGGCAAACAAGATGTTCCAGGCTTATCTTATAATTTCTTAGACCCAGCTCTGGAATCATACATTTTTCCAAGGAGCATTCAGCGTTAATTGTGTTTAACTGTTGCCATGTTGTTATCATAATGTGTTTACACACACACACATCCCCATTCACCTGCTCATGTATTTATTTCTACCTATATTGAAAGCCATGAATTCTGATATCTCCAGTGCCACTGGGTTAATTCTAATCTCCCTCCTTTCCATATTTGTAACTTCCTTCTCTGAGAAACCTGGTTCCCATTATCCTCAATATATTGATTTATTTGCCTAATTCTAGAATACACTGAAAGTAACTTCATGTTTGCTAAGCCACACCATTGTGTAAAACAAACCTAGTAACAGGAGTTTAATATTTTTTACAGTGTGTTTTATCTTTAATTTGTAGGTATATAGTGTAAATACTGTGCTCAGAAGTTACTTGGGTTAATTTACTCCCACCCATCCCCCTTCAATATGGTCATACTATTCATTTGAAATATAATTTTTTTTATTTGTTTCCATTTCAGGGTTGATTTTAGTAGTAGTAGTAGTAGTAGTAGTAGTAGTAGTATGTACAATAGTAACATGGCTGAAAAAAACTGTACACAAAGGTATTTTTAGAGAAGTGTTACTACCCCTCATATTCCTCTACACATTCCTACCAAACCCATGTAGGTGGTTTTATTAGTTTCTGGTATATCTTTCCTCTGTTTCTTTTTGCAAAAGTGAGCAGTGATGCATATTTATAGATGGTGATTAAAGCCATGAGACTAAGGAGTGAATTTATATGGAGAAGAGAAGAGGGCCAATGACTGAGCCTGGGTCAGTCTTATATTAAGAAGAGGTCACAGAGGAGGAAGGGGCCAGCAGAGGAGACCTAGAAGGAGCAACTAATGAAGAAGATGCCCAGGAATCCCTGGGGGAAAAAAAGTGCAACAAGGAAAAGGGAATAATCAGCAGTGCTGAATACTGTTGATGGAACACATAAGATGACTGAGAATAAATTGATCACTTGATTTAGAAACATGGAGGGCACTGGTGACCGTGCCAAGGACAGCCTAATGAGAGCGAAAGCCTGATTGAAATTGGCTAAAGAGAATAGGAGGAGAGGAAGTGCAGACTACGGGGGAGAGTGGAGTCAATAGAAAGCTTTTTTGATGGGAAAAATATCAGCCTATTTGTATGCTGATAGAAATGGTCTAGTAGAACGGGAAGAAGTACTGGGTGGATGTCCTTGAGTAGGCAAAGGTAGATTAGATCCAATGCACAAGTTGGGGGCTTGCCTTGAGAATGGAGCATGTAAATCTCTGTGGTAGAAATTCCCTCCCCACAGACCAGAAGCAGAACGTGTGCCTGCAGATGCTGACAGATGGGGTTATGGGATAGGAGGAGGTGCTGGGATATTGGTGAAGAAGTGAAATATTGGGAAGAGTGACTAGACAGGAATGTGTGGTATGATTGCCTGCAGATTTCAGGTCCCACTTTGGGTTCACAGTTATGGGTTTGCAGTGAGACCACTGTGTGTTTCTCCAGCAGAATCAGTGGCACAAATGTAAGAATGGAATAGGTGGAAGGTTGGATTTTGCAGGTGGGTGTGACAAAAAAAGAGGGATTTAAGACTCAAGAATACATGTAAGGGAATGATTCCTAAAGACACATCTTAGCTGGATAAGAAGGGGTTGAGTACATCAAAGGGGTGAGGAGCAGGGTAAAGATGTTTGATCCGTGGTGGAGTCAAAGGCTTGCTGGGGTTGGGGTGCGAAAAGGGGCATGCTGGAAAGGTAGGAGGTAGTGGTCAGCCAGTGAGATGCATGAGATGCAACCTGTATTGGGGGCTTCAGTTTGGGACTGACAAGACCCAGTGTGTGGCCCTGGGAGTGATTAGCTGAGATAGGTAGAAGACTAGAACATAAGAGGAGAGGAGTCCAAGGAACCAAGAGGCCAGCGTATTGGAAGGAGTTTGGTGTGTATACTGTGTATGCTGAATCCCCGAGACATGATTGCAAGTAGTATTGGAGAGAGAAAGCAGCAGAGAGCCAGGAGCTAAAGTCCAAGAGAAAGGAGGGGTAGGTAGGCAGTGGATGATACCACCTGATGCCCGAGAGTCAGAGCTGGGGCTCTCACTCCCCTTTCAGGCTTGCCCTAATCGTGGACAAAGAGGAGACATAGAAGGGGATGGACAGAGGCAGTAGCAGAGTTGTCATTTAGTGATAACTGGGTTGTCACCATCTGCTTGGCATCATAGCCAGTGCTTTGTTGTGAGACTTGAATAGGAGTTTCTGGGTTTGGGTTCTGGTCCTTCAGGAGGCGTGGTGAGAGAAGCCAGAATTACATATGTTCTGCTTGATCCAGAAGGAAGCACTTCTCAGTCATAGTAGAAAATGGTAGAGAGACAAATCCTGTTCTCATGTTTATAACCAAATAGCTTGCCACCTATTACTTTCTATCTCATCTTTGTTTGCATGTCCCTTGGCCACAGTAAACTGCTAGAAGAAGGAATTTAATCAACCACAACTTGGGGGAACAACCATCCACTTTCAAAAGTGTCTGTGCTCGAGTGTGTGTAGGTTCATCTGTGGCATCAAAACACCACCACATACATCTGCATGTTCTTTACTCAACCCATCTTGGGCTCTCTTTACTTCTCTGCTTATGATTTTAATACACTTTTAAGAAGTTTTGACTTCTTGTATTTATGGAGTTGTTCATTCTTGTTTTATAGGTGAAAATTAGCAGTTCAGGCCTGCTCAGTATTGTATATATCTCAGAAAGACATCATTGCCAGGATCCAGAAACCATTCTATCTATTATAAAATGTGTGATGCATAAATTTTGGACACCACATGAGTCTCATGAAATAACCCTAAGCATCAATCCATATGGGGATACTGTGTGCTTCTCTGTGGAGCCTGTCAGAAATTACACAATACACGTGGATCGAAACAGTAAGTCTGTTTTTATTATTCTGGATTTTCTCAGTTCAATTTTTCTGGAGTGACATTTCAGTAAATTGACTTTTCTCTTTATTCACTAATACCATATTGACACAAAATCTTTGTTTTGTGTGTGTCTTTTTTATTCCAGTTGTGGATTTCAAACTCTTCCTTGTATTTGTGGCAGGCATTTTCCTCTTCTTTTATGCAAAGACCTTGAGTCAGTAAGTACTCATTTTTACTTTCTTAACTTTGTGAATCAAAAAGTATAGGACATTTCTGATGCTGTGCTAAATATCTCCACACTAGTTTGTAGGTAGTTCTTGCTTTAGGTTTTGCAAACAATAGGTCTGAAGCTCGTGCTTGAAAAGTCTTCAAAACCAGTAATAGTTATTTATGTAGTTATAATATGTAAATGTTGGAGTGCTTTTACATGCATTATTTTGTTATTAATATTACTATTAATGTAATTAATATTACTTATTAATATACATGATTTAAATTTATTTGATCCTCTTAACAAGTATGTGAGCCCTGTATTATTCTCATTTTGTAGATGAGAAAACAAGTATCTGTCAGGGCTGAGATTTATACTCAGGTTTTCTGATGCCAGATGCCTTGCTCTATTACATTCAGGCTGCTTTCCAGATTTATGGCTCTGATACAGAAGGTTGAATTTAACAAATATCTGATAAACATTATTCTGATATTTTGTTTCTTACAACTTCACTAGTGAAAAAGGAATCTCTTTCCAATAATATTTTACTTCTTAGCCTGCTATTCTTAACATTGTTTTTTTTAACTTTTCCTTATAGCATAATCAAGTATTTAATATCATCCATGGTCCTTATAAACTGGATGTTGCTTATATATCTTGAAGAGTAAAGCTTGGACTCAGGAGCTGGGCTGCAAGCCTGATCCGCTAGTCAGCAGATACTGACTTGGGGAAGGTCTTCAACTTCTCGGTGCCTTAGTTTCCTCCCCTGTAAAATGTAGACATGGAAAGTTGTTTCACAAGCTGTTGAGAATGCACGTAAAGCTCTCAGACAAGTGCCTGCTATATGCTAGGTGCTTAATAATTATTGTCGAAGCAGATTCTGAACAGAATATAACTCAGAAATTCTGTTTTGAGTTAGTGGCAAACTATTTACCATAAATATCAGGTAGAGATTTCATTTTTTAAGAGTATAGGATGGCCTTGGCCGGTTTGGCTCAGCGGTTGGAGCGTCAACCTGAGGACCAGAGAGTCCTGGGTTTGGTTCCCGCTAGGGGCATGTACCAAAAAAAAAAAAGTATACGATGTAATTAAAGCTGGTGAGTTTGAGTTTTTCTTAGTGTTCTTTATGGCTACTGTCATCAAGTTAAACATGTTTTTCATACTAATAGTGTAACTTGGGATTTAAATGCCTTTTTATCTGCTTGTCTTGACAGAAGCCCTATTTTCTTTTACTCTTTGGGGACTGCACTAGGTATTCTAATGACATTAGTCTTTCTCCTGCTGCTGGTAAAAAGGTTAATTCCTGAGGTAGGTATACTATGTGCAAATGAATAAAAAATGGAAATCAAGGTCTCCATAGACATGAAAAATTTATCAAATTAATTCACATTGATTATGACAATTCCTAATTGAAACTATATTTTTATATTATATAAACTAGCTTTAAAATGTTTTTTTGTTTTTTTTTTAAGATTTCATGTTTATTTGTTCCTGTATGTAGGCTTGCATATTAAGTCTTGGTGATACTTTTCTTGAGACTCTTTCATGTTCTAGATTATATGTTTTTCTTATGAGTGACAGGGACTGATTCTATGCTAAGTGAAAATTTCTCTTACCTTGGCATAGCTGAGGACTCTCACAATGCCGAACCATCAGAGCTTTGAATAACAGCATTGCTACATCAGGGGATTTCTTTATTATTATTATTTCCCCCAAACAGAATACCCTGTGCTTAGTTGAAGAGAAATAAATATTAGTTCATGATGATAACGTTGCAGTTTCTCTGATTAAAGCTTGCAATTCCAGCATTATTTTGAGATAAATTTATTCTCTAGAACAGTGCTTCTCTAACTTTAATGTACATGCAAGTCACCTGAGGATCCTGGTGAAGTGTAGATTCTGACTCAGGAGTCTGTGGGGCCTGAGAGTCTGCATCCCAGCAGCTCCCAGGTGATGCCAAAGCTGCTGGTTCATGGACCACACCTTTATTCAGACTCTAGAGCAGTGGTTCTCAACCTTCCTAATGCCGCAACCCTTTAATACAGTTCCTCGTGTTGTGGTGACCCCCAACCATAAAATTATTTTTGTTGCTACTTCATAACTGTAATTTTGCTACTGTTATGAATCACCATCAGAAATATGTGTTTTCTGATGGTCTTAGGCGACCCCTGTGAAAGGGTCATTCGACCCCTGAGGGGTCGCGACCCACAGGTTGAGAACCGCTGCTCTAGAGTATTGAATTGACTTCAATGCAGTTTGATGTAGAAGTGTCTAATACAAAAAATTTATTTGTTCTATTTTTATGAGAGTCAATGAACCAAAAACTGTGTCGTTTATTTTCTTCCACACACAGTATAGCACCTTTTTGGCTTTAATGGTTGGTTGTTGGTTTGCTTCAGTTTATGTGGTGTGCCAATTGATGGAAAATCTGAAGTGGCTGTGGTATGAAAACACAATATATATATTGGGTAGGTAAATTTTTAAAAAAATACATTCTGTTATTGGTAAAACTGAAAAGTACAACAGAGGCTTTCTATTGGCATGTTTCTGGCATCTAAATGTTTATTTTGAACTAGGAAGCACTGTTAAAAATAATATTTTATTCATATAGTTGGTGATTTTAGTTCATTAGATCTCATTTTAGACTCTTTCCGTATGACATCCTTCTTAGTTTTTTGTACTAGTGATCAAAAGAGCAAAATACTATTTGCCCCTTTTGACTACAAATACTTTTGAATTGTGGTTGAACTCTGACCACATCTAACTTGTGATGAAAAAATTTCTCTAAAATGTGGCTCTTTATATCTTTTTCTTGATGTATTTGATATGAAAATTGAGAAATCCTAAATATAAATGACTAATAAAAACTTGACTTTTCTGCCCTGGCCGGTTTGGCTCAGCGGTGAGAGTGTCGGCCTGCGGTCCAGAGAGACCCGGGTTCGGTTCCCACTAAGGGCATGTACCTCGGTTGCAGTTTGTCCCCGGCCCTGGTTGGTCGTGCGGGTGGCGGCCACTCGATGTGTCCCTTTCACATCGATGTTTCTCTCTCTCTCTCTCTCTTCCTCTCTCTCCCTATCACTCTATCTGAACAAAAAAATGGAAAAATGTCCTCTGGTGAGGATAAAAAAAAACTTGACTTTTCAGAAACAGAGACATTAAGAAACCACTTGTTCTCCTTGTTTCGCGTTACCAAAAACACCAACTTTTTCTAATTGTTTTAATTGTGAAATAATGGAAAGTGAGAGAATTATTGGTTTTCTTCTAACCCCTAACCCCAAATTTTCTCACGTAAGTTTATCCACCCAAGTCAAAAGCAATAAATTTTTGTTTCATGTTGAGATTTCATGTTTTTAGTTCATTTTTCTATGCTGAAGTATTTTTAAAGTAAATTACTGATATTATGGTATATTCCCCTAAATACTTCACCTAGCATCTCTAAAAAACAAGAACATTTTCCTCTGTAGTTAAGTATTAAATCTAAAAATAATTAATAATTACATAAAATTTTTACCCAGGCCATGTTTAAATTTCCTAAACATCTTCGATGGTTGGTTTATATAAACTAAGATATAGTCTAGAATCACATTTTGTATCTGTTTTGTCCTATAAGTCTCTTTTAATCCATAACAGGTCTTTTTTCATCACAGTGATATGCTGAAGAGACAAAGCTAGTTATTCCTATAGAATGTTCTAATTTTTTTATTTCTCTGATTATTCCTTTATGGTATTATTTAACTTTTTTTCGCTCTCCCCTGTATTTCTTATAAACTAGAAATTAGACCTTGAGGCTTGCTAAGACACAAATGAAACGCTTTTGGTGGAATGCATAAGAGGCCATGTGCACTTCACATTGAATCACCACGGGAGATGTAGAGTATCTCATCGTCCCTCCATTATTAATGCTGAAACTGAGCACTGGATTGTGAGGGCGACAGCCTGATCCCTCCTGTAAAATTACATTTTCTTTTTGTGACTAGAAAGTAAAAATTAAAAATAGGGTTTGTAGCGCGCTGTGACATGTGCCGAGGCTTATTCCTGACCAAAGCAACCATAATGACATTTGCCCTTCTAGGACTCTGGACTAAAAAATAGATATATATTATAATCATTTATGATTATTCATCCTTAATTATGACAAGTCAGCCTAGTATCTCACGCGGACGGATTAACGAGCCTTAAATGCCTTTTTAAATGTTACTTTATTGGAAAAAGAAAACAAAAATGAAGATGTTTCTGGTATGCACTTAGCTCTCAGTCAATGCTCTGCGAGGCTTTTCACATAAATTTTCAAGTTCAGATTTATGTTAGTTTACATTCTTCTGCTTTTACAGGCTATGTCTTGATAGTTGGATTTTATAGCTTTGCTGTTTGTTACAAACACGGACCCCTTGTTGATGAGAGGAGCATACGTCTTCTGACGTGGACACTGCAGCTCCTCTCCCTGTTTCTGATCTACTGTGGTGCCACCGTGCCTCAGTTCACGTATGCAGTCATGGTGCTCATCCTTTCGTCCAGGGGTCTGCACTACCCGGCGAGAGCATTCAGGTATATGAGGTGGTATGTATCTTTTATTTTCTTTATAAATTTGACTTTTTATATATATATATATATATATATTAGACATTTTGAGCTCTGGTTTTATTTATTGTTTGGGGGAATTTTTTTTTGGACAAATCATAATCTCATAGGTAACTAACTGTATTTCATCTGGAGATTTACCTCTGAGAGAGGGAAGGATAGAGAATAGAAGCATCTGATCTAATCTCCATTGCAATCTTTAGAGGTATACCACCCATCATTAGGTAATTACAGCTCACCTAGAAGTTCCTAAAATCAGCAACAAAATTACTTGGGCTCTGGGTTGCCTAAAATTTATACTTTCATTTTATATTTTCTTTATTAGGGCCAAACACTGCTTTAGGGGTATTTGTTCTGCTTGTAAGATGAGTTCGGAAACAGAAATGAATCATAAATGATTGAAAGGTTTTATTTATGTTTAGGACATTTTTTTCCCTTAGGTTTTAAGTTAAGGTTTAAGCCTTTTGAAAGCACAGAAAGATGAGGGAACGTCTGTCGTGACAGCTTTGTTTTGTCTCTCTTCATTCATTGAGTCTGACTGAACACCTGTTTTCATGTCTGGTGCACAGATTAAGTAGATGGTCCCTACCCTTGAGGTGTACTTGTTGAGACAGAGGCAGAGGCATACATTGTCATACATTTGAAGTGTTAAAATAGACCTGCCCAGGGACTAGGGCATATAAAGTTAAGATTTTCTGGAAGAGATATTTTTGGGCTTAATCTTAATGTCTCAAAATACCCAAATGACTAAATGTATGAAGGGCTTTCCTGACAGAGAGAAAGCCCAGTTTGGTAACATCATGAGGCAGGCGAGCATGATGGGCATCAGACAGGTTATGGAGGCATCGTAGGCCATGCTAATAAATCTAGTCTGACCTTTATATGGTGGAAGGAGGTAATCAATATGTATTTTAGTCAGTGCTCCCTGACTGATCCTATGTATCTAAATATTTGGGGCCCTGACAGGTACCGAATGAGTGATGCCCAGCCAGGGATAAGGCAGTGGGGTGATCATGAGAAGTATGGGAAATTTTTCAATGCAGCTTCATTGACTTGATTTTTGCCATGTGGGAATATGAGCCCTGTTTTTCCAGATCTTCTGGTTTTCTAGAAAAGCTAGGAATGTGGCTATGGCTGGTTTGGTTCTGTGGTTAGAGCATCACCTGCGGTCCAGAGAGACCCGGGTTCGGTTCCCGCTAGGGGCGCATACCTCGGTTGCAGTTTGTCCCCGGCCCTGGTTGGTCATGTGGTGGCAGCCACTCGATGTGTCCCTTTCATGTCGATGTTTCTCACTCTCTCTTCCTCTCTGTCCCTCCCACTCTATCTGAACAAAAAATGGAAAAATGTCTGCGGGTAAGGATTAAAAAAAAAAAAAAATTAAAAAAGAAAAAGAAAAGCTAGGAATGTGGATTAGAGCGTGATTCTTATGATTTTTATTTGTTGGCAACTAATCTGAAAATAAAAAGTATTCAATAAGCAAAATCCAAAGCCGAGACCATGAACACCCATCAGGCAGCAGGATGTGGCCCATCTGTCTTCTGGCACAGGGTGCATGTAAGGGGGAGGTTCTGGGGCAGGAGACATCACACTGGTCCAGGCAAGAGATGATGAGGACCTGGAGTAAGACAGTGAGACCAAAACCTAGAAGAGGGAGTTAATGAATACTTACAAGGTAGGCTTGGCTGTGGTAACTGGTAGTTTATGGATCTGGTGACTGCATGTGTGGTGATGTCACAGATCCAAAATAGACCAGTGCCAGGACAGAGTCCCATGTGCAGAGGATGTTGGCGAGGCTGAAAGGCAGCAGGGCCAGGTTGGAGGGACTGATGCTGGCTGATTTCTCTGCCCCATGTCAGAGCCCGACAGTGACTGGGATTGCCAGAGGTCCCTCTACCAAGAGGAGGCTGACCACTGCACATCTTCTAGGCCTCTGGTCATTTGCATCCTGAGGAACCCAGGATAGAATTTCTTCCTCTTTCCTTATTTTTTTATCCTCACCGGAGGACATTTTTCCATTGTTTTTGTTCAGATAGAGTGGGAGAGAGAGAGAGGAAGAGAGAGAGAGAAACATCGATGTGAAAGGGACACATCGAGTGGCTGCCTCCTGCACGACCCTAACCGGGGCCGGGGACAAACCGCAAGTGAGGTATGTGCCCTCAGCGGGAACCGAACCCTGGTCTCTCTGGACCACAGGCTGACGCTCTAACTGCTGAGCCAAACTGGCCAGGGCTCTTCCTCTTTCCTTTTAAACATTCAACTTCCCTGCCAAGAGCAGAGTGTGTTCTGTCACCTGCACAATGATTCTTTTAAGCACTTGCTGTGCATTCTATTACCGTGAATATAATAATCAAAATGTAGTATAACTTCAACTTTTCATTTTGCTAGTGAATAATTACGTGAAGTACTAGGGGATAAAACAGAAATTTATTTGTAAGTTAATAAGCCACAAAAATGATACTGCTTTCTAGTTTGCAAAGCACTGTTTGAATATATTTTTATAATATATGTTAGTTGTTTTTTTTTTGTCATACTTATTGAACACTTACTTTGGGCCACTCACTGTGCTAAACACTTTATACAAAATATTTAATCTGTACAGTGACCTCATGAGGTAGATGTTACTGCTTTTAGTTTTTTCATATGAGCAAATTGAGGCTCAGAACTGTTAAGAAATTGTCCCAGTTCACAGAGTGGGTGAACCTCAAAGCTAGGACTGTGCCCCAGTCTCCTGCTTAGAGGAAAGGGCTTTTCCTCTAGGGAGACCAGGCTAGGTATTCAGAAAAGAAGAAGGAAATCATATTAGTGGTTCCCTCACCCAGCATATCACCACCACGTGATATTTAAAAGTTAAAAGATTTTTCAGGTCCCAATGCTCAAGAAAAATTTATGTTCAGAACACCTGCTGGTAATTCTGATGCTCATTTAGATTTGGGGAGATTCTTCCCTTTAGGACTTTCCTGGTAGGGAAAAAATTCCAGTCATGAGCACTTCAGCATGTGGCAAAGCAAGAATTATTATAAATTATTGTACATGTACAAGCCTTGTACAATATTCACTCCCTCTTACTAGGATTAGTCAGAATCACTACCACTAGGTGGAGGCGATATCCCACAAATCCTCCTGCTTTTCTGTCTAGAAGATAAGTGGTGAGTGAGTCTACTAGGTCTCCATAAAAGGACATCTCAGAGGCCTGCTTCTGTTAATGCAAGAAAATCAGCAGGCCGAGCATAAAGAAGCCAGACTTTTAATTGTCTGATTTTGTGATTAGAAATCACCAAGGAAGAAAGACACGATTAACATCTCTATTGGAAATTAATCCTCAAATGCCTTAGAACATTATTTAGGATGGTCCAGAAGAGGGGAACTGTACCAGCAGGCCCAAACGGCGTGTTCTAAGTACCTCATTCACGATAACGACAATAAAAAGTATAGTATGATATAAAGGAAGTTAAGAAACATTACTGTTGCTGTCAAAGAAATGTTTTTTCAAAATCTTAAGGGTTGAATTGAATAATCAGATATGGCTAAGAATCTAGCAACCAAATGCTGCATATCTTAGGAAAATGAAGAAGTGGTTTACAGGAAAGCTGGCAGTGAAGTATCTTACTGAAGATGAATACAGGGAACAAGCTGATGCTGAAACAGCCAGCGCTTTGGAGGAACTGCGCCAAGCCTGCCGCAAACCTGACTTCCCATCGTGGCTGGCCGTCTCCAGACTCCAAGCTCCTAAAAAGTAAGCCTGTTCAGCTACTTGGACCACAACTTGGGTGAGAATTATTGTGAAAATACTGTGATGGTTTGGTCCAGATACTTCAGACTAGAAGCAGATTACTTCCCTGCATAACAGATGATGTGAAGGCTGTCGGAGGTTCTTCTTTCTCCTCAGTGCTCTGACTCGCACAGTAGAACTGCTAATGTCAGAGTAAATATTGATCTGATGTGTTTTATAGGAAAGGCCACAAAGATAACTTTCATATGAGAAGGAGAAAGGTGGAATGGGCTATGTCACTTGCTTCTCATTCTACTGGTGTGGAAAGTGATCTTTAAAGTTCACCAAGACAGACATCTCTGCCCCAACCTCTTTTCCCTTACTGCTTCCCCTTCTTCATGGCTTTATTCAAACACCAATGCACTCAAATTAAAGATTGAAGGGGGAATGTTTGACACTAAAATAATGAATAAATAGTAAATCTAAACTAATAAGAGAGAAGAGAGGAATTAGAAAACAGGAGCGGGTATATTTGACAGCACTCAGTGCCTGTGTCTGCCTGCTTCTCTAACCTTTCCCTGAGTATCTTGAGAAGGATCACATAAGCCATTCCTGTTTTTACTTCCACTGTGTAAATGCCATTCTCTGTTGCCACAAAGTCCAATTTAATTAAAGAGGATTATGTGGCAAGGGAACTGTTATCTTTCAAATAAGCCTTTCTGTGATAATATTAACTTTATTTAAAACAACAAAAAAACACTTAATAGGTTTGCAGACTTTGTTCTTGGAGGAAGCCACTTATCGCCCGAAGAAATCAGTCTTCATGAAGAACAGTACGGCCTTGGGGGTGCCTTCTTGGAAGAGCAGCTCTTTACCCCGAGGACTACCTGACAGTCCGCCTGCACACTGACTTCATTCTGGACAAGGAAGTATGTAAAAGCCAAGGATCCTTTCAAAGTCCTAGGGAACAGTGGCAAAAGAATTTGCTTTGGAGAAAAATCAAGTCACACTGGAAAGGGAAACTAAACTGTTTTGAAGATAACTTCTCATTCTTGGCCAGTTCTGCTATTTATTGTATTGTAGGTGGCCACCAGGATTCTATGACTGCCGTTACCACTTTCCTTGAATGAAGATTTTCATTAGGAACAAGGGAATTGTGTTGACCTTTAAGGGGCCAATAAGCATGAATAAGTGCCTTCTCAAAACCAGGGCATTAAATCCGCTCACTCTCCAGAGCCTGTCAGAGTGCTCTGCACGGCTCTTCCTAAATGTCGTCAGTGTAAGTGCTGGCAGAGACCTGAGATAGGCTGGACCAGTGTTTCCAAACGCATAGTCTACAGATGCTAGTAAGTGTTGGTAAAGGGATTCTGAGAGGTCAACTAAGAGGTCAACTAAGATTGATACAAAGTTAAACAAAAGTACTGCAGGACTTCTCAGAATCTTTAATAATGCTAATTCACATTGTGAATTTAAGAGAAGTGTGTAGTGGTTTCCGACTTAATTTGACGACAGAACAGTTTTTCAGGAGATGAGTATTCCTTGGCACACATGTTGAGGAAATGCTGATGATGATGGAATTGAGATTTGGGGAGGTTAAACAACTTGTTCAAGGCCACAGAGCTATTTAAAGGCAGCACTGGGACTGGAGCTTCAGCCTTGATGTTTACTCTGACTCAGGTAGAAGAGACCTTTAGAGGCGAAGTAAGAGTTCCTTACAGCCTTGGGTCTCACAATATTGGTGACTTTTTCATTTTTTAATAATGACCAACTAGCTATTTGGTAACTGTGATGGAGAGAAACATTTCCTAAGATTATATTTTAAAGTTTTGATAAGACTTTTATAGACATATAATAAAGATTAGATATTAAAAAATTACTTTTTATATTTTTTTATATATATTGAAATTGAAGGCATTTAACTTCTTGTGACTTTTATTTTTATCCTCACCCAAGGACATTTTGCACTCATCTTCAGATACAGCGGGAGAGGGAGAGGGGAGGAAGAGAGAGAGAGAGAGAGGGAGAGAGAGAGAGAAACATCAACGTTAGAGAGACACATGGAGTGCTTGCCACCCACACGACCCCAACCAGGGCAGGGGACAAACCACAACCGAGGTACATGCCCGTATCGGGAACCAAACCTGGGACTCTCTGGTCCACGGGCCAACGCGCTAACCGCTAAGCCAAACTGGCCAGGGCTCTTGAGACATTTTGAACCAGGGTCCCTGGTTCATTTTTAAAACTTGTTTAGTTTTATATGTTGGTGACAATTTCTTGCAAAACAGATTTGTGATCTTTCTTACAAATCTTTTGTTCTTGATTCATCATGTTAAACTTCAGAGTGAAATGAGGGTCTAACTGCGAGCTTTGACCCTGAGCAAAGGAGGCCTAAACATAGGTCTAAGAAAAGATCTCGGTGTGGCAAAACAATTCAAGTGTTAAGATGTTGCTAAATTGATTCTCTTTAAGAATCTAACTCAGGCTTTTTTGCTGTGATGGAACCATAAAGAATAGAGGCATAAAGAACGAGCCATCTTTCACTGAGAGAGAGGGTACAGAGGTGGGATGTTTAGAACATTTAGGCACTGCTTTCTTGAGACAAATTTGATGGAGTTGTTATAAATTGTTGAGTAAGAGTGTGGCTACCCATTTGGAACCTTCTAGATTGATTTTCAAATGGTATTTCTTCTTAAGCAGTGTGCCAGTGTTTTACAGGTTTCAGTTTTTGCCAGACACCTTTTAATATTAGGAGGCCTGTTATTTAGTGAAATGCACTAAATTCAGTCTGTGCTTTCACGTAGCCTCTGATTTTAAAAATCAAAGAGAGTATCTTCCATCCAGATTTATGATGGTGATGTTTTGTAAGTGTGAACAACTAACATCATTTTTATCATAGTTCAGTCTGATTTTTTTATAATTATATTTATTGGTTCATCAGTGGTTGTGCTCACCATGTTCCTCTCCCAAGAGGGCAGTTTGTATCCTACAGAATGTGTGTGACTAACATGCGAAGAGTCTTCTGCAGTTCCCAGGAGACATCTCAGCCAAGACAGCCCCAGACCTTACCTGTGCCAGGGTAAAGAGGCGTTGATCAAGCTGAGTTTAACCATCACAATAAAAACAAAGAAAAAGCAACAATCTTCCAGGATGTTGTTTTTCATGTTATTTGTTAGAGGAAATCATGTATTTGTCAGTGTCTATTATGTGAGTACTGTGAAAAGCTAAACAATTAAAAGCATTACTTGTAATATATTTGGTGTGTTTCTGTTGTGTTCACTTGATTTGGAGTTTATTATAGTGCTGATCACAGTTCTAATCCCCATCAAGCAATATACAGATACCGCCCATAAGAATCCTTTTCTCTGCTCCTGGAGGCACACACTGGCCACCACCTTTTGCAACCCCCAGCCTACAATCCTCGCCTTGCCCGAACCTTTGTAATCTCCCAGCCAGCAAACAAATTTTTAAAAAAGAATCTTTTCCCCTCCTTCTTCCTCCTTTCCCAGTTTCTCTTTCTCCCTCCCCTTTCTTTCTCCCTTTCTTTCTCCCTCCCTCCTGCCCTCCCTTCCTCCCTCCCTCCCTCCCTCCCTCCCTCCCTCCCTCCCTCCCTCCCTTCCTTCCTTCCTTCCTTCCTTCCTTCCTTCCTTCCTCCCTCCCTCCCTCCCTTCCCTTCCCTTCCCTTCCCCCTTCCCCTTCCCCTTCCCCTTCCCCTTCCCTTTCCTTTCTTCCTTCTTTCTTTCTCACTCTTTCTCTTTCTCTCTTCTTTCTTTTCTTTCTTTGCCTTTAAACAGGTTAAATGACCATTCAGTAAAATAGCTCTGTCCTTCACAGGTGGTTGCAGGTTTGCTTTGTGCTTCACGCCGGCAGAGGTGTGCAGCTGTGGAGCCTAGCAGAACTGTTGTGTCATTGCTTACACTAGGTGCACGAAAGCTTACTGTTATTAGAAATCCTAAATGGAAATACAGTCAAGTTGGAGTATTTGACACCAAAAAGTGGGTAAGATATAGCGGAGCTGGCCATGCTGAAATAATTGTATCATTCAAATGCTATTTTTAAAACACATTTTACATATCACAAAATATGCTTTGTGAATTTAGTTATATAGTTTGCCAAAAATACATAGGGATGGATTACAGGGGAGAGTGTTCATCTGATATTTAGGATATATGAACTTAAGACATTTTTTTTAAATTTAGAAATTTAAAATTTTAGATTTTAAGAGGTTTAAAACAGATCATGGGTTACATCAATTTATCTAAATGTACGGATGAATTAAGACTCCTGAAATGATGTCCAGAAAAGAAAAAGGATCTTATATTACTCTGTTTGTGATTATTCCCCAGAGGTAGAGAAGTATAGTTTTTAAAATCAGCCTTTTTGGTCCAGCTGATAGATCCTGTGCATAGGTGACATGATGGATGTGGGATTTTGAAGAAGCCTGCAGCGAAAGGTATTTTTAGGTGACTCCAGGAGCAAGCTGCCTTCTGAGATACCCCACTGGGTATGACATTGATGACTTAACCTTATAGATGTGACTCTTGGCCGTACTGATTCAGAACCTTGATTTCTGTCATTGCACCCTAAGAAGACCTTCTCACGTTAGCCAGTTCATATAGTCTGTCCATTTAGTGATTCATAGCCAACAATATAACTAGCATAAGGATAGAAACAGTGGTTTGATATGACTAGCAGATTTTCTCTCAGAAGGCTGAGCCTTACAAGAGCTCAAAGGGTCATAAAAACATTGCTTGGTCAGCAGAAAGAGGACGAAGGGAGTTCACTATATTATTCATGTTTACTGTCATCAGACCAAAAAGGCTAATGCAAACACCCCCCAAGGGGACTAACCTTGCTCAAGTGATGAGATACCCAGTCTGTTGGTAAAGACCACTCCTTTCTTTCAGCCCCTGACAGCTGTTCTTCTTTGTGACTGTTGTTTCTCAAATCTTTTGTTATTGATCAACATCTGAATACCCTTCTAATGAACATGTTCTTAAGATATGTTCAAATCTTCGGTCTTCCTCTGGCAGCTAGGAGTCTAGTTGTCCTAAGGTAACTTTGCATATTTCTGCTATAATCCCTGAATTTGCTACCTTAATGAGTCACTAGGGATTAGGGATGTATATATATTTACCAGGATAAATCTTAGGAGGTGCATTCCGTGGGATATCTGCTCTTGTTATTTGTTTTAAATAATTTGGGGGGAATCTTGTTTTTTGATTTGGTCCATTTTCCAAAAAAAGTAGTGATGAAAAGGAGAAAGAGGAAGAGTATCAGTATTTATTGGAGATCTATCAGGCTTATAATAGGCTCTTTCAATGCCTCTTCATTTGAATCTCATAACCACTCTAATATATATTAATATTGTTTCCACTTTGCAGATGAAGAAAAACTCAGAGAAGGTAAGAGAAGGTTGTTGAAGAACAAACATAAGCGATAGAATCAGAATTTGAGCCCTAGTGTGTCAGTTCCCATGCCCTTTCTACTTCCTTTATTGCCAGCTTTACAAAAAAAATAATTAGTCAAGGAAGTGACCTCATAGCTAATCTTTTCAAGAGATGACTGCATCTGTTGCTGTTATGCTCATGCCAATCGTATGTACCTTGTAGTCAATGTGTACAGTAGATCACGGTCCACAGTGGTGCTTCTAAACTATTTGGAATGATGGACCAGTCCCCCTGCCACCTGGTTCATCACAAGCAATACTTTTTAAAAATACACTACAAGTAAATTAGAAAATGAAATAATTCTTTTTAAAAGGACAAACCAAATATAAGCTCTCCCTGACTTCTGTGGCACTGGTCTTCCCTGCCAACCTCTGAGTGTTCTCTGCCAGGTTGCCAAACTATCCAAGTCACCTCCAGAGTGGATGGGGTCTGGCACTCACAACTAACAAAGCAGCTGGGTTTGAAGGTGCTGGATTTCTAGGTATCTGGGAATATCTAGAAATCCTAAATGGAAAAACAGCCACACACAGGTATCAGGCACATGAGATAGGGGTTCATACCAGTGCTGCTTTCTGGCTTGTTTTACAAAAGCAGGAGTGTCCTCCATGCATTCTGGGGGTGGAAGGTGCTAGTGGACCTGCACTTTGGCATTAGATTTGAGTTAGAATCCTTGCTTTGTGACCTTGGTCCCATAACTAAGCTGTGTCAGCTCCAGAAACTACATAAAGTGGGGATAGTGATAAGGATAAAGCAATACAGTCATCCCTCGTTTATCGCTGTTAATCAGTTCTAGACTAGCCATTGCACCTGGCATTGGAGGATTCCTGGGGTGCTCAAATACATAGGCCTACAGTCCATACGTACAGTAATTTTAATTGTAATTGTAATACAGGAGTGTATAACTGACCCAGACAACCGAGGGCACATCATTTTTACTGTCTCAATCAACTTTTTAATGAATATATTTGAAAAACTGCGATAGAGTGAAGCCACGAAAGTCGAAGTGTGAAGTGGTGAGGGATGACTGTAATCTCATCAGCACCTAACAGGCACTCAGTAACTATGGGTGTGGTACCCCTTTTCTTGGATTCAATACTTAACTCCAGATTGGCTGCAAGAAATACTGCTTAAGTAACGGTCCCAGCACCAGCAGCAGCCTCACCCCATCAGTACTGGAGGAACTGCAAATCAGAGGGCTTAGCCAACCATCTGCTTCACGTGGCCAGTAAAGCAGCGTTGTTCTTCCTCTGAATTGTTTAGGCTTTTCAAGAGGCTTACTGGCTAATGGAGCTTTATGCATTTTAACAGTCTATTATTTTACTTAAAGCTTTGAGTAATAGCTTAATAATTAGCAGCTAACCTTTTAGGATCCACATAAGCTCAGCACTTGGGTTGATTTACCTTTTCCTACAATCATAGAGGAAAAAGTATGAAATAAGCCATTAAGGCAGTGATTACCAACTTGGGCTTTGTGACATCCCTGGGTATTTATAGGAAACCTCAAAGAGAGGTTATAAAATTCTCAAATCAAAATTTAACTTGAATTCACTTTACTATGTTTTAAAATGGCACTTGGAGGACAGGAAGAAAGGTCACAAAGCCCACAAACTCATGAAGGTGTCTGCTCTAAAAGGCTGGAAATCACTGCATATTGAACCAGCCCTCACAGATCATGTTTCACAACAAAGGCCTGTTGAATGTGGTCTTACTCGTTACAGAGGAAAGGACTTCTGTTGGGTTAGTCACATCTTTACCATTTAAGAAATACTTTAAAATGATATTTATTTTTATCTCAACATATCAGCTGTGCATTTCCAAAACAGCAGGCTTTTCAAATGAATAAATCAGAACTGTAAACACAAGATACAGTATAAGTTTTTAACTTTCCTACAGTCAGTTTCACAAATCCACATACTGTACATTCATAGGTGAGGTTCAGCCTGTCACACATTTCTTTATTTCTATAATTACATAAGCATAATAAATACATCTGATTTTTAAAGGTCACTTAAAATGAGTCATGATAATTTATAGTACAGTACGTTTCAGTTCAAGTGCAAAAATAACTATTTGCTTAACTCTATTTCTGCTTTTTTGTTGTTTTTAAGCTGTGTTTTGTGGTGCTAGATATCCAAGCGTGGACTTTCTTCTCCCAGATGCAGTTTTAGGCAGAAGTATGTTATCAGGAGAAGCTTGTACTTTACAAATGATCCTGTTTAATCAGGGTCAGAGGGTAAAGTGAGTTGCTCTCTTTTAATTCTGTTCTTGTTTTTCCTCTCTCCTGTGCTCATCCACAGCTATTATACATACTATCATTGACCTTCATTCAGCTAAAGCAGTGTTCCCTTTTCCACAGCCCTCACCCAAGGTTTCCTATTAACCTCAGCTTTCGTTTTTAGCAGCAAGCTTTATGCGGGATTCACCCAGCCATTGTTCTGACAGTATTTGTAATATTTACAGTAGCATATGCATGTCTAAACTGTCCAGTGTCTGACTGTGTCTTCATGGGAAAGAATAGACTGAGATTTGTTTCTTCAGTCATTGGAAAGTAGAGTTCTTATTCCTGTCATTTCCATTCCTGGTTTCCTATTCACCACCCTTTCCCCCTCACCAAAAACAAAGCAACAACTGACCCATTATGTAACTTTTAAAAATTGTATCCCTCCCCCAGGCACTTAAATCTTATACTGTTATTTGTAAATAGTACTGCTTATTTAAAGAAACCCTTGTGAATTAAGTGATTTTTAAAAAATTCCATCAGCTGAGTAGAGCCTGAATCACTAAAAAAGTGTAAATAGTGATAGAGGCTATTTACAGTATCAATGTATTTAGTAAACCCTTGTCTATCAGGCCACAGGATACTGAGTTGGTTGGTTTATTTGGAATATTCCCTCCTCTGGTCATAAAGCCCATTTAAAACAAAAGGCATTTAAAGCTCAGCTTAACTTGCAGTAGTCAATAATAGCTTTTGCTCCAAGGATTGACTATTTTTATTATATACCATACTTATATAAAAATATATTTGCTAGAGATATGCCAAGTTTCTGGTGAAACATCCTTTTTTTAGACAAAAGCATATATGCCACTAACTTTTATCTGCTTACTGTATTTTTTAAATCATACAATTTTTAAATGGTTCTCTTTAAGAAACAAAATTATAGGTGTATTGTTTCTTCCCAATTTGCATTAAGAACCAAATCATTAGAATAAATAATCAAAAGAGGGAAATTATATCAGCACTCACCTTGAAACACTTTCTTTCCCTCCACTTACTTAGTGTAACTGCTGGTTTCAGCTCCTACTGACCTGGCAGGGAAGTCCTGTAGTCCTTAACCCACCAAAGAATGGAAAGTCCTCACTGAACTCCATGTCCCTTCTGTGATTCCACTGGGATTATGGAAGTTGAATTGTTTCTGCCAATATGTACTGTAGCTATTATGTGTGTGTGTTTCCATGTTGATGTGTTCAGATACTCAGAAGCATATGTGGTGCAATGCTCCTCAAGGTGAAGCATGTGCTGGATTCGGGACGCCTCTCCCTCCTTCCTGGCAGAGGTGCCCAGGTCCATGCAGGGTGTGAGATGAGCAAGACCCCTCAATGTTCCCCAGCGTCAGGCTGAGCCTTCTGGTCCTCACTCTCCTTTGCATTCTGGTCCTCACTCTCCTTTGCATTCTGGTCCTCACTCTCCTCTGCATGCGGATCCACACTGGGGTGAGTGGAGCTGCTCTGCGTCTGAGATGATGCTGTTTGAGGGGATGTCTGGTTTCTGGATGAGTCAGAGTGAATCTCACGTGGGACAGGCCGGGCTCCACCAGCTGGAGAATCTCCCCGATTCTTACTGGTCCCCTGGAAGGAAATCAGGAGATTGCTCATGGTCAGTGCTAGCAAACTAATCCAACACCTTTTACATATGCTTTCCAGTAAGATACAGGAAACATGAGGAGATCATCCTCAAGTGACCACTTCAGGAAACAAGTAATAGAGGAATAAGGATAGAAAGTCTTACCTTTCATCTCTTTTCCTATGTGCAACTGCCAAAGCCGCATGAAAAACACAAACACTATAAGCAGACGTGTCTTATGGATAAAGGAACATTACTATCAAAATTCCTGTTACTAATAGGAATACAATTTATATCAGCAAATATTTATGGAGCCCCCACCAGCTACTGTGCCAAGTCACTGGGCAAGTGGCATGGACTTGAAACTCAGGCCACTTGCTGAGACCATGGAATTCAGCAGTTGGAAGGCACCTTGTCTTAAAGGAAGTAAGACATTCTCAGCCTCAGATACAGGGCAGAAAAGAATGTTCTGCAATTAAGAGTCCTGTATATATTTGAAATTTAAAAGTATACACTAAAAGTTAAATAAGATAGAACATTCACAAAAAAAAAGGCAATATAAACAAGCAGTGATATAACTGAGTACACACACTCACACTAGCACATCACCCATAGCATGTCGTAAAATGCCACATTGCTACATTTCATTCCACAGTCCTCAATTTTACAAATCAGGACACACTGTTCTTTTTAAAGCAGGTTTTCCTCTGAATTAGTAGTACCTATCACTTCAAATAGCTGAGCACACAAAAAAAGTTTTATTTCAGTGATTGATTCTAAAATGAAAAAAAAAAACTTAATTGCTTCTAAGAATAAACTGAGGAGATTCCAAAATGGTGGCAGAGTGAATGGAAGCTACACAGACCATCTCCCAGGACCAAACTGGAATTACAACTAAAATAAAGACAAATTGTCAAGAAAACGCAACAGAAAATCAGCTTGCAAGGACCATATAACCAGGGACATGGAATTGATCCTAGTATGATTGTGCAGGCATAAGTGGGGACTGGGAGCCCATGGACAGCAGTAGTCTGAGCTGTGAGCAGCACCCTTGGGGTTAAAATCCCAAGCCCACTCCACAGTGCAGAGGACCAGGAGAGAGTGCTAAAATAGCCACAGCCACTCAGCTTGGACTCCGACAGAGGGAGGGCAGACTGGACTGGAACTGTGTGGGGACACTCAGGATTTGGAGGGCGCTCAGAGCTTATACTGAGTTGCAGCCACACAGGATGGTGGCCATCTTACTCCTTCCCAGGGCTCCGGGAAGAGGCAGGAGCCCCTCCCTTGGAGATTTAACCCCACCCAGGTGGGCCACTGAAATGCAAATTGAAGCTCATTAACAACCAGCATCTGCCCTTACGCGGAACACCAGAGGGAGTTTTTCCATTCAACTGAGGAACCGAGGCTCTTCAAGTAACTGCAACTAATAGCCTCCAGGCAAAAAGCTAGAAGATAACTGAACCATTCCTGGGCTTGCAAGTCTACCCAGGAAAGTAAGACTTGACAGTGGTGTTTAACGCGGATCCTCCCACACTCATCCAAACCCAGAAGAAGGAGCCACGAATAGCAGAGCACCAACACCCACAGGGAAAATTTGGCAGGCTACAAAAATCCACTGAGATAGCCAAAATGGGGAAATAGAAATGAATCCCAAATGAAAGAAAAAAAGACCTTTACCAAATGAGATAAATGAAATGCGGTTAAGCAAGTTATCAGAGCTAGAATTCAGAGCCATGATCTTGAGGAAGCTCAACAGCATGAATAAGGACATCAACACCATGAGTAAAGACATACAAACATTGAAAATCAACCAATAGGAAATGAAAAACCACCAAGAAATGAAGAATGACACAGCAGAAATAAAGAACACATCGGAAGGACTAAACAACAGACTAGAGGAAGCTGAGGAGAAGATCAGTGAATTAGAAGACCAGGTAGAAAAAAATCAACCAATCAGAAAATCAAAAGAAAAAAACAATTACAAAACAGGAGGACAGCTTAAGAGAACTGTGGGACAATTGAAAACGTAATTAATATTCACATCATAGGAGTCCCTAAAGAAGAAGAAAATGAGCATGGGTTAGAGAATATATTCAAAAAAATAGTGACAGAAAACTTCCCTAATTTGGTGAAGGCATAAGGCATTCAAGTTAAAGAAGCACAGAGAGCCCCAAGTAAGAAGAACCCAAACAGGCTCACACCAACACACATAGTTATTAAAATGCCAAAAATTAAAGACAGAGGAATTCCAAAATGGCGGCGGAGTGAACAGAAGCAACACATACCATCTCCCAGAACTAAACTGGAATTACAACTATAACACAGACAAATCGACAGGAAAAACCAACAGAAAAGCAGCTTGCGAGGACCATATCACCAGGGACACTGACTCAATCCTGGTAGGCTAGCGAAGGCACGAGATGGGGGCTGGGAGCCTATGGTCAGCAGCTTGGCAGCAGCCTTAGCTGGAAACAGCACCTTAGGGTTATGCTCCCAAGCGGCTCCACAGCGCAGAGCTGGGACAGAAACTAAAAAGCCACAGCCACTCACCTTGGGCTCTGGCAGAGGGAGGGCAGACTGGACAGAACTGTGTCGGGACACTCAGGATTTGGAGGGCACTCAGAGCTTTTGCTGAGTTGCTGCCACGCAGGACGGTGGCCATACTGCTCCTTACCAGGGCTTTGGGGAGAGGCAGCAGTCCCTCCCTCGGAGATCCAACCCCACCCTGTGGGCCACTGAAGTGCTAATTGAAGCTCATTAACAACCAGCATCTGCCCCACCTTCGTGAAATCCCCTTATGCTGAGCACCTGAGGGAGTTTTTCAATCAACTGACAACCCAAAACTTATCAAGTAACCTCAACTGATAGCCTCCAGGCAAAAAGCTAGAGGATAACAGTGCCTTTCCTGGGCTAGCAACTTTAACCAGGAAAGTAAGACTTGACAGTGGTGTTCAACGTGGGTCCTCCCTCACTCATCTAAACCCAAGAGAGGGAGCCACAAACAGCAGAACACCAATACCCAAAGGGAAAATTTGACAGGCTCCAAAGCCCACTGTGATAGCCAAAATGGTGAAACACAGAAACAGAAGCCAAATGAAAGAGAAAGAGACCTCCCCCAAAGATGAGATCAATGTGGAGCAGTTAGGCATGTTAACAGAGCTAGAATTCAGAGCCATGATCTTGAGGAAGCTCAACAGCATGAGTAAGGACATAGAGACGCTGAATAGAAGCCAACTGGAAATTAAAAACCACCAAGAAGAGATCAAAAATGACATATCAGAAATGAAAAACACATTGGAAGGTCTAAAAAGCAGAGTAGAGGAAGCTGAGGACCGGATCAGTGAATTAGAAGACAGGGTAGAAAAAAATCAACCAATCAGAAAACCAAAAGGAAAAAACAATTAAAAAACAGGAAGACAGCTTAAGAGAACTGTGGGACAACTGGAAACGTAATAATATTCGCATCATAGGAGTCCCCGAAGAAGAAGATGAGCAAGGGATAGAGAATATATTCAAAAAAATACTGACAGAAAACTTCCCTAATTTGGTGAAGGAAGAAGGCATTCAAGTTCAAGAAGCACAGAGAGTCCCAAGTAAGAAGAACCCAAACAGGCCCACACCACAAGTAAGTAAAATGCCAAAAATTAAAGACAAAGATAGAATCCTAAAAGCAGCAAGAGATAAGTAACAGGTTACCTACAAAGGAAACCCCATAAGGCTCTCAGCTGACTTCTCACAAGAAACACTACAGGTCAGAAGGGAGTGTCATGAAGTAATCAAGGTCATGAAAAACAAGGATCTGAATCCAAGACTACTCTACCCAGCAAGGCTATCATTCAAAATGGAAGGTCAAATAAAGAGCTTCCCAGACAAAAAAAAAGGCTAAGGGAATACATTACCACCAAACCAGCACTGCAAGAAATGTTAAAAGGACTGCTGTAATTAGCAGGAGAAATGGGAAGAAAAATAGAACCACACTAAACAAAAAATGGCAATAAATAAGTACATATCAATAATCACCTTAAATGTAAATGGACTGAATGCTCCCATAAAAAGACACAGAGTAGCTAATTGGATAAGAAAGCATGACTCATCTATATGTTCTTTACAAGAGACCCACCTCACAGCAAAAGTCTCACATAGGTTGAAAGTGAAGGGAAGCAAACAGAAAGGAAAAAAAAAGCTGGGTAGCAATATTCATATCTGATAAAACAGATTTCAAAATGAAGGCCATAACTAGACACAAAGAAGGCCACTACATAACATTGAAAGGATCTATCCAACAGGAAGATATAACCTTGGTAAACATATATGCACCAAATTAGGAGCACCAAACTATACTAAAAATCTTCTGGAGGACTTCAAAGGAGAAATCGATAGCAATACAATCATAGCAGGGGACTTCAACTCCCCACTGACATCACTGGATAGATCCTCTAGACAAATAATTAGCAAGGAAACAGAGACTCTAAATGAAGCACTAGACCAAATGGATTGAATAGATATCTACAGAGAATTACACCCAAAACTACAGAATTCACATTCTTCTCAAGTGCACATGGGACATTCTCAAAGATAGACCACATGATAAACACAAATTAAGTCTCTAAAGTTCAAGAAGACTGAAATCATATCTAGCATCTTCTCAGATCTCAATGGCATGAAACTAGAAATCAACTGCAACAAGAACACGCAAAGACATTTGAATACATGGAGGCTAAAAAGCATGTTATTAAACAATGAATGGGTTACTGAGGAGATCAAGGAAGAGATTAAAAACTTCCTAGAAACAAATGAAAATGAATGCACAGCAACACAAAATCTATGCATTGTAATGAAAGCAGTTCTGAGAGGGAAGTTCATAGCACTACAGGCCTACCTCAAGAAGCAAGAAAAATTTCTAATATACTATCTAACCTCACACCTTAAAGAATTAAAAACCAAACAAAAATAAAACCCCAGAGCAAGTAGAAGGAAGGAAATAGTAAAGATCAGAGCAGAAATAAATGACATAGAGACCAAAAAATAATAATAATTCAAAGGATCAATGAAACAAATTGCTGGTTTTTCGAAAAGATAAACAAGATGGACGGACCCTTAGCTAGACTCACCAAGAAACAGAGAGAACTAAATTCACAAAATCAGAACTGAAAGAGGAGAAATAATAACTGACACCACAGAAATACAAAGGATCATTAACAAATACTATGACCAACTATTTGGCAACAAATTCGACAATCTAAGCGAAATGGACAAATTTCTAGAAACACACAGTCTCCCAAAACTGGACCGGGAAGAGATAGAAAACTTGAACAGACCAATAACAACTAGGGAAATTGAAGAGGTAATCAAGATTCTCCCAGCAAACAAAAGCCCAGGCCCAGATGGCTTCACGGGGGAGTTCTACTGAACATTCAAAAAAGAACTAACACCCATTCTCCACATTTTTTTTCAAAAAATTCAAGAAGAAGGAAGACTTCCAAACACGTTCTATGAGGCCAGCATAATTCTAATTCCAAAACCAGAAAAAGACACTACAAAGAAAGAAAACTACAGGCCAATATCCCTGATGAACATAGACGCCAAAATCCTGAACAAAATACTAGCAAATCGAATCCAGCAATCCATCAAAAAAATTATTCACCATGACCAAGTGAGATTCATGCCAGGGATGCAAGGCTGGTACAATACTTGTAAATCAATAAACAAAATGAAAGATAAAAACCACATGATCATATCAATAGACACTGAAAAAGCACTGGACAAAATCAAGCATCCATTTCTGATAAAAAAAAACAAAAACGCTCAGCAATGTGGGAATAGGGGGATCGTATCTCTACATAATAAAGTCCATATATGAAAGACCTATAGCCAACATCTTACTCAATGGGCAAAAACTAAAAGCATTTCCCTTAAGAACAGGAACAAAACAGGGATGCCCACTTTTGCCACTTGTATTTAACAAAGTACTGGAAGTTTTAGGCACAGCAATCCGACATGAAGAAAAAATAAAGGTGATCCAAATTGGAAAGGAGGAAGTGAAACTGTCATTATGTGCAGATGACATGATATTACACATAAAAAAAAACCTTAAAGACTCCATCAAAAATGTACTAGACTTAATAAATGAATTTGGCAAACTAGCAGGATACAAAATTAACGTCAAGAAATCAGCGGCATTCTTGATAATCACCAATGATGAACTCACAGAAAGAGAAACTAAGAAAACAATCCCATTTACTATTGTGGCAAAAAATTTAAGATACCTAGGAATAAACTTAACCAAAGAAGTAAAGGACCTATTCACAGAAAACTACAGGTCATTGAAAAATGAAATAGAGAAAGATATAAAAGGTGGAAGCACATACCTTGTTCATGGATTGGAAGAATTAATGTCATTAAAATGTCCATATTACCCAAAGCAATCTATAGATTCAATGCAACCCCCATCAAAATACCAACGACATATTTCACAGAACTAGAACAAATACTTCAAAAGTTCACATGGAACCAAAAAAGACTCCGAATAGCCACAGCAATCTGGAAAAAGAAGGACAAAGTAGGTGGAATCACAATACTGGATATCAGGTTATACTACAAAGCTACTGTAATCAAAACAGCCTGGTACTGGCACAAGAACAGGCATATAGACCAGTGGAACAGAACAGAGAACCCAGAAATTGACCCAAGACATTATGCTCAATTAATATTTGACAAAGGTGGCAAGAGCACACAATGGAGTAAAGACGGCCTCTTTAATAAATGGTGTTGGGAAAATTGGACAGCTAAATGCAAAAAAATGAAACTAGACTATCAACTTATACCAGACACAAAAATCAACTCAAAATGGATAAAAGACTTAAATGTGACTCATGAATCCATAAAAGTCCTAGAAGAAAATGTAGGCAACAAAATTTCGGACATCATATGCAGCAGAATTTTCACTGATACATCACCTAAGGCAACAGAAACAAAGGAAAAAATGAACACAGGGGACTACATCAAACTTAAAAGCTTCTGTACAGCAAAAGAAACCACCATCAAAATAGAAAGGGAACCCACTGTATGGGAGAGCATAATTGCCAATGATGCATTAGATAAGGGGTTAATTTCCAAAATATATAGAGTACTCATACAACTAAACAAAAGGAAGACAAAGAACTCAATTAAAAAATGGTCAGAGGACCTAAAGAGACACCTCTCTAAACAGGACATACAAATGGCCAAGAGACACATGAAAAAATGCTCAATATCACTAATCATCAGAGAGATGTAAATTAAAACAACAATGAGGTATCACCTCATACCTGTCAAAATGGCCGCCATCAACAAATCATTAAACAACAAGTGTTGGCGAGGGTGTGGATAAAAGGGGACTCTAGTACCCTGCTGGTGGAAATGCAGACTGGTGTAGCCACTATGGAAAACACTATGGTGTTACCTCAAAAAATTAAAAATTGAGCTGCCATTTGACCCAGTGATCCCACTTCTAGGAATATACCCTAAGAAGCCTGAAATGCCAATCAGAAAGAATATATGCACCCCCATGTTCATAGCAGCACTATTTACAATAGCTAAGATCTGGAAACAGCCCATGTGTCCATCAGTAGACGAATGGATAAAAAAGCTGTGGTACAATGGAGTACTATGCAGCTGTAAGAAAGAAAGATCTCTCATCCTTTGAGACGATATGGAGGGACCTGGAGAGTATTATCCTAAGCAAAACAAGCCAAGCAGAGAAAGAGAAATATCACATGATCTCATTTATTTGTGGAATATAATGAACATAACAGCCTAAGGAACAGGGTAGACCCAGAGATGTGGAAGTAGGGTACAGACTGACAACCCTCAGAAGTGTGTGAGGGGGAAGAGATAAACCACAGAACTTATATGCATGTATGCATAACCGATGGACATGGACAACAAAGCTGGGGATGGGGTGGGGAGAATGGGGACGAGGTTGTCAATGGAGAAAAAAGAAACATCTGTAAAAATAAATTAATTAAAATAAATAAACTGAGCCTTATCAGCTAGTTTTTATTAACATATAATCTTAACATACCAGAAAAAATTTAATGATACTTAAGCCTCATAGGCTTCTGTGAAAATGAGGATGAGTACCCAAAGTAATGAAAACTCTGTTATTTAAGCAAAAGATATCCTTTTTCCTGCCTCAGTTCTCTGCTTTGTATCTTGTATATGCCCCTCTTCACCGTAATATTCTCCTTCTTGACTAAGCAGAGGATTTGTGTGAATTTATTATCTTAATAAGTAGGGTCATTCATAGACAAGAATGCATTATGGTTACCAGTAAAGAATGAAGTTTGGTTTGAATTATAGAAATATTATATGTTAGTTTACGAAGTCATGATAAAGGTAGTTCAGATTTTCTAAAAAAGGAAGTTACCCAAATTATTCTTTAGTTTTAAGTCTTTCCCCTTTATTTTTTTAATGTGACCTTTGAAACTACTCTAGATACAGAGCTGACATGACACATTAAGTAAAAGGGAGTGACTGACATGAACACAGGGAAGTAGACTCATTACTTTGGCCAAACTGTTCAAAGAAGTCACACTTAATTCATTTTCCAAAGGCAGTACTTAAGCTTTTGTTACATTTACCTACAGTTTTATCAACCTGAGTTGACTTTACTCAGGAGAGAACATACCTCCAAGGACAAGAAAAATCACACTTTAATTTTCATGTGAGGCCACCAGCAAAACTACACTTCCATTGAGTGAAATGTCCTGATCAGACCTATACAGAGGCTCAGTGTATTCATTAATTCATCAGATATTTATTAAGATCCTATTATTTATACTGTGCCTACTAGAATTTTAGAATTACAGAGATTAATGCTCCCCCAAAGCAAGAGACATATATCCTCACTGAAACTGGTATCCATCAATATTGAAATTTTTAAAAAAATATATAAGAAATTTAAAGAAGAATATATTTAGTTTCTTTCTTTCAAGAAGCACACTATCTTCGCTGTGAAGTCTTCCTAAACTCCGTAAGACAGAATTTTCCCTCTATGAGACATTGTATATACCCCTACAATTCACTTGTCACAGAGTACTGAAATTATTTTTCTTTATGTCTGTTTCCCCCATCAGACCTTCCATAGTCTTGTTGAATGAATAACTGAATAATAAAAAGAATGAGCCCACTTAAGGTAGGCCAGCAGAGGAACTTTACCTGTAAAGGCTGTATCTCAGAAGCATGGTTGTCTCTTGTTAGCTGCATCATCTCTTTAATTTGGTACAATGCGTAGACAAAGGTCACCCAGGGAGAGGAGCTGACTCCCCAGGCTGGCTTGTTCACGTCCTCTTGTTCTTCTTGGTGCTTGGTTTTCTTAGGTGGAAGTCTGGGCTCAATGCGTGGCATGATATCTTCTGTCTGTTGCTGTACCAAGTCGATGGTTGCTATGGGAACAGGACTTGATGGAACAGGAATCCTTTCTGCCAACATTGTTTTGTCTGGCGAGAAAATCATGTTTAAATCAATTTTCCAAGTTTTCTACATATTTAAACATACAAAAACAAGTTAAATAAGCGGACAATCCCATAAGTCCATTCTAGTGTGCTTGGCAACATTAATAATTTGCTGTAAACTAAGGGCGGCTTCTTTACCTGGAGCAGCACTGAGCAAATGAACGTTAGGTTTAACTTCCAGGGTCTCCTTCTAGGGCTTAATAGACATTAACTTCTATTTACTTATAAAGTGTATTGTTCATTTAACTTAGATATAACATCTGTGGGGCATAGGATATAGTGAATGGTGCCTTAGGCCCACTTACAGGATTGAGATTTTTTTAAAAAGCATCCAAACGGAAAAAGCCATATAATAGCTGTATTTATTGGCCTTTTACTGAAAGCATGGAAACCAAGGCTAAGAGATCTGATCCAGTTAAGATTATAAAAGAACAAGAATTAGAAAAACTAGTATTGTTCTTTCTTTCTGAATAACTTGTTGAAATTAAAATCTCTCTCTCAAGTTTCTAACAGTTTTCCTAACAAGCACTTCAGGTACTTGAGGCAAATGCCACTCAAAGGATAGAACATAAAAGAAGATGAGCCCTGCCTGGCCATTGTGGCTCAGTGGTTGAGCGTCGAGCCATGCACCAAGAGGTTGTCGGTTCAATTTCCGGTCAGGGCACATGCCCAGGATGTGGGCCAAATCTCCAGTGGGGGACATGCAGGAGGTGACCAATCAGTGTTCTCTCTCGTCGATGCTTCTCTTTCTCTCTCCCTCTCCCTTGCTCTCTAAAATCAATAAAGAAGAAAAGGTTTTTAAATCAATAAAGGAAAAAAATTATTTAAAAAAAAGAAGTTGAGCCCTGTTCTAAGAGCTGAGCCGGAATATTTCCATTCTACTGCTTGACCTTCTTCATTAAAAAAAAGAAAGTTGTTTTTAAAAAGTTGAAAATTTGCTTTCATCTATTTGATATAATCTGCTTTCTATATAACAATTTTACTGAAGACTGTACCTAATTGAGGGAAAACTTCAAAGTTAAGGTTTTTCAAAGGAAGGTAAAATCACAGAGATTAATACCACATCCTATCTCTAGTAGGAAGATTACTGTATAGCCTTATATCTGCTTGAGATAAATTTTAAATACTTTAGAATACTAGAGACATTGAAATCCAATACTTCCAATAAACCAAAACAAAAAGAATATTCCAAGCTACTTAAAATGACCAATATTCTTTTCAACACAGTAGGTAGCTTCTCTCCAATAATGGTACATAGGAGTCCATTGATATACCACTGAGAAAATCTAGCCAAACAGGTCTATTGTTACCACCACTGGGTTTCTGAGGGGTATGTGTGGAATTCCCCATGGCTTCAACCTTTAGAACCACTAGGGAAGAATGGACATGTCTACCTTCTTCCTCATCTGGTACTGCCAGCCACTGGATCAGGGCAAAGAGCAGGAGTATCACCAGGCAAGCCATGCCAATTCCTCGGAAGGTTGCAGCAGCCCCTGTGAAAACAAACAGAGCACTCTATAGAGTAATTCCAGGAAATACAGGTAGCCCTCATCCAAAACTCAATGTTCTGCAGTTCAGAGCTTGGGATGAACCAGAGAATGACAGATGGCCAACAGCTTCAGGAGACCCAGGTGGGCACATGGGCATATTTCATTTGTTTGGCTCCTTGGAGGTATCTGTGTAGCATCTTATTAAGCTGTTTGTCAGAGAAATGTGCACAGTTATAGGCTAGCTCTAATCATTTTAATGACCTCAACACACTGCTTTACAATTATGACTACCACGGAAGCTAGAAAGAGAATATGAGTACTAGAGTTTGGCTTCTGGCAATCTTCAGTAATAATCTGAGTGTTTTTTGAGGTGTTGTTGCAGAACATGATTTTTCATCAAAGAAGAAAGGGAAAAAGAGAAAGCCATTCTTACCAAAATAATTGACTAAAACACCTCCAATCATGGCACCACAGCCTCTCCCCAAACCCAGGTGAAGGCCCTGCAGGATGCCCTGAGCAGACGTCCTCAGCTCAGGGGGAACAGCTGCACTGAGATAGGAAATGCAGGCTGCCCAGATGGCCGCATGTGTCACTCCTGCAGAGGAAGAAGGGCATGAAGGATTGTCCGAGCAGCACTCCTTAGGTTATTCTTTTTTCAAATATGAATTACTCATTTTTTAAAAATTATATATATACATATATATGCATACAAACATCTGTTCAAGATATATTTTATTTATTTATACATAACATAAAAGTTACTTTAACCATTTTTAAGTGCACAGTAGGTGGCATTAAGTACATTCAATACGATGTGCAACCATCACCACCATCCACCTCCAAAACTTTTTCTTATCATCCCAAACTGAATCTCCCTATCCATTAAGCAATAACTTTCCCCAGTCCCTGGGAACCACCATTCTACTTTCTGTTTCTATGAATTTGAGTACTCTAGGTACCTCATATAAATGGAACCATACAGTAGTTGTCCTTCTTTGTCTGGCTTATTTCACTTAGCATAATGTCTTCAAAGTTCATCCATGTTGTAACAGGTGTCTGAATTTCCTTCTTTTTTAAGACTAATATACCATTATAAGTGGATAACATTTTGTTTATCCATTCATCTGTTGATGGACATTTGAGTTGTTTCCACCTTTTGGCTACTATTATAAATGCTACTGCTATGATGACCATTGGTGTGCAAGTATTTGTTTAAGTCCCTGTTGTTAGTTCTTTTGGGTGTATACCTAGAAGTGGAATTACTAGGTCATATGGGTAATACTTTTAAAACTTTGAGGAACTGCCAAACTATTTTCCATAATAGCTGCACCATTTTACATTCCCACCAGAAATGCACAAGATTTCCAATTTCTCCACACCTTCACCAGCAATTGTTATTTTTGGTGTTTTTTATAATAGCAATCCTAGTGGGTATAATGTCACTGTGATTTTGATGTGCTTTCATTCCCTACTGACTGAGGTTGAGTATATTTTACTTTTTTATTTTTGTGTTTATTGGTCATTTTTATATCTTTTTTGCAGAAATGTCTATTCAAATCCTTTGCCCATTTTTTAAAATTGCATTGTTAGGTGGTTTGGGGGTTTTGGATTTTTTTTTTTTTTTTTGCTTTTGAGTGGTAGGAGTTCTTTATATATTTTGGGTGTTAACCCCTTATTGGGCACCTATATTAACATTAAGATTATTACCTTTTTTTATTATAATTAGCAACATAATTAACATTGTTAGAGATAGAGCTTTTATATATCTTAGATTATTTACAGTGGCTATAATCTACAGGTGGGGTTAATTATTCAAGGGATACAACAATTTTTATGTTATAATTCCAATTTGTTTTCCAAAAAAGTGTAGAGACCATTTACAATGAATCATTACCAGTTTCATTATATCTTCACCATTTGTTGGGAGGGAGGTGAGAATAAAGATAACTGGTAAAAAAATGTGATCACTACTTCAATGTAAAGCAACTGCACATTGTCTGAATTTAAATCTTTATTAGAGCACTGCTTTAAATGTAATAAAAAGATAATGACACGATAGGTTTCATAAATGGAAGGGATTAAGAAATCATGTGGTTCTGCCTAGACCAAGTCATGGACTTGCTTCCTGAAAAATAATCTCATTTGGAGATAATGTCATTAGAAACTCTTAACCTGTGCTTTGGAAAATTAAACTAAAAATTAATGTAAATTTAATACTTAATCTGACAAGAGTCTGTTTCTGGCCAAAATTTAATTAACAGGGACTGGATTGACCCTCCTTCCTGAAACAACCAAAACCTGGACGAAATAATAGCTCCCAAGATAATGGACATCAGCCACAAGGACAATAATCTCTGAGAAAAGGGGGGGAAATGAGGATCCCCTGTTTACTGCCTGGTTAGAGTTTGAAAGCTTCAAGGCATAAAGGGGGAACCACTGGGTCGAGGAGATGGAGATGACAGTCTGGGGAAACCAAGGCAGCTAGAGATCCAGGGGAGAGTAGCAGAGAGGGGAGAGCTTCACAAAGAGAAACTCCAGAAATCTGCAAATGTCTTCCCTCAAGTATTCAACAGAGTATGATCAGCAAAAGCCTGTGGAGAAACTCTGCAAAGCCAGGGAAAGAACCACCAGAAAAGCATTACAGAAACAGTACTCGAAATCCACAGAGGGCCAGGAATAGTACTGGTTTCACCAGCTAAACTGGAAAAACCTGATTCCTGGGATGGATAGAGTACTCAAAACAGTATTATGAAAGAATTAGCCCTAGTCAAAACACTGCTGTGGTTCCACCTAAGTAATCTTTAAAAGCAAGACCCTAAAGGATGATACTATTTCCAAGTAATTTAGCTGTGTCCCAGAACTAAGCTCAAGAATATAAGAATACAAATATATCCAGCACCCAACAAGGTAAAAATTCACAGTGTCTGACATATATACAATCAAATTACCAGGGATGATCTCACATAAGTAGATCCATAATGGAATAAACACTATTTTTACTGGTCATGTTAGATTATATGCCCTACAGCTAACAGAAACACATCAAAATAGTTTCTCTTAGGCTTATATATCATTTCAACTAGCTTATTTTTTAACCAGAAATATGGACTAGCTGATTAGAGTTAGTATGCACACTTATTTAATTTCCATAGAAGTCAAATAAAATATTTGCTTTATCTGGCTAAACAATTTTGGGACTTTAGATAATACTGGCTCTCTCAGAACTGAATAATGCCTGAATAGAATCATAATTATAAAAGTTGACACAGTAGTATTATTAAACATACTATTAAAGATTCTGTCAACTCCATTTCTTTTCGGATACATGTATTTTTTCTTTAACAACACCAGGAAGAAACTAAAAAATATCCCAAGAAATAAAATGAATTTATTCAAAATTAATTTATATTCAACAGTAATATCTAACATAGGTTTTGTAAATCATTTCTTAAAGATAAATCATCAATGATCTGAAACCACGTCAAACGGTTGTAAAGACACTTTAATGGTGCAACCAAATTTACTGTGTCCATGTCTAATTAATCAATTGCAGGATTTATAAGTGGAGAAAGATGGGTCTATGTATTTATGTGATAAAAATAAATAAATATATTTTTGCTGTAATTCTAGATCAAATATCATTTTAGCATTTATTCTCTTAAGTGTAAAGGCTTAAGCATACACAAAATCTTCCAATAATAGAGTTTCCTTCTTTCTTCCCTCTTTTTTTTTTTTTTTTAAATACTAAGGGTTTTCCAAAACTTTGAGTCTTTTAATATTTAATTGAAGCCTTTCCAGCAGGATGCTTTTAAACTATTCTTAGAATTTGTTGGTTGGCATTAAGTGACAGATATAAAAGATTCTCTATGGTTAGACTGCTAGGGTTTCCTTATTGCTTTTTGAGACGGATTAGATAATGGGAACTACATTCTGTAAAGCAGCCCAGGGTATTAACAGAAGGAAAAAATAGTAAAGCATACAGTAAAAAAATGTTCTCTGGTACTAAAAACAAAAGAATGAAAGCCACTCTGCCTGTATGCTGATAACAGTAACAAAGGCACACAAATCCTCTTTGCAATATGTGTTAACCCTTTTTGACTACTTGTCACAAAGCTACTGATATTTTTGAATAATAATTCAATACCAACTCATATATAGGTACTTCATAAATATGTTTCAGTGGCAATTCAATGAGTGACTCTCAAACACCACACAGGTCACAGAAACTTAGCTTCTCAGTCCTTCCTTACCTTGACTGGAATTTCTCAGGATTATCTTCAACACCTAACAGAAACAGAGATACTTTCATACTACCTACTGCCAAAACCTTAACTGTTTGGGGGTACACTAACATTTTAATAACCTAGAACCATCAGAAATAATTATGATTAACATAAAATTTTTTTCATTAATAATATTGCAGCAGCTTACTCTAATAGGAATTGTGCTGTTTTATATAGATTATCCCATTTATTCCTCCCAATAACAGGTATGACCTTTTTCTTCATTTTCCAACAAGGAAACTAAGGCACAGAGAGATTAAAGCCCCTCTCCCAAATCACACAGACAACAGGGTAGTGGAACAATATTTGAACCCAAGGTGTCTAAATTTAGAACTTCAATGCTTAACTACACTATAAATCCTCATGACAACTACTGAAAATATTCTATAGTAAATGTACCCATCTACCTTGAGAAGTCTTATTGATAATATCAAACATGCCCAACAATCCATTAATTTAAAAAATACACTCTTATTACTTTCTTTCCTTTCTTCCCTAAAGAGCTCACATCATACATATTATCAAGTTTTTTATATGACCCCAAATAACTCTTTCCCTTATAATATTCAACATTGGTATCTGATTCTGCAACATGCATTTCAAGATTATTCAGTCTTGGCGCATAGGAATGCTCTATTGCAATACACAGCATATATGAGGAAGAAAAAAATCCTTTGTTCCCAAGCTGACAGTTGCTCTTTGTAAAATTCTGCTTGGCTTGGGGAAATTACATCATAATGGGTGGACACTGACAAACTATTGGTGAACTAGAATTTTTTGTTTTGTTTTTCTTGTTCTGCCACTGGCTTATGCTCACTGAACAAAACATAAGTATCCCTTTAGCACTAGCACACTGAATTAATTGTGACAAACCCTTCCCATTGATGGACCAAAGCATACATTTTGATTAGTTCAGTGCACCTCTCAAATGCTAGGATTAAAAAAAAAGCTTCTGAAAGATTATCCTGGTGAAAATCAGTAAGAGACCTTTTATTCCTAAAAACAAAAAGGCCTCTATTGGGCAGGCAATAAAGGAAGGAGTCTGTATTAGTTAAGGCAATTCTAGCTGTTGTAACAGATAAACCTTAGATGTTTTATTTTCTTGCTCACATAAAGTCTACTGGACAGGGGACAGGATGAGTAGCAGCTTTGCTCCTTATAGTCATTCAGGGACCCAGGCTGCAGAGACTTTGCCATTTTCAGCACTTGGTTACCCTGGGCACCAATATACAGCTGGCAGAGGAGGGATTGGAGGATGGCACAATGGAGTTTTTATGGGTTGGGTTTAGAACACATCATTTCTGCTTACATTCCATTTCTGCAGCATCAGTCATGTGGTCATACCTAATTGCAATGGAGAGTAGGAAATAGTCTGTGTGTGTCTGTGAAGAAGAGGAAACAGCAGGTGAACAGCAAGCCAGTATCTATGTCAAAGTCAGGGCCACCAACAAAATGGACCTTCCAAACCTAGCAGAGGACCATACAAAGAGCAGTGAACCTAACAGCAGCTGCATGAACCTCCTTGAGTGTCCCATGGAAGAGACTTTATATAAGGCACACAACAATTACTGTTATAGTACATCCACCAAAGTACAGCACTACAAGCATCTCCTTCATGTATTCATTCAACAGCCCTTATTGAGCACCTAGACTTATGTGCCAGAGCCCTACTTTGCTCTGAGAATATGACAATATACAAAACATATCCCTAGCCACCATGGAGCTTATAGTCAGATGAGTGAAAGGGGGCAGGATTTACCTGAAGGAGAAGCAGACTGAGCTCTTTGAGGAGAACAAACATAGCCAGCACCTAGCACAGGGCTTGACAGGTAATGACAGCTGAGCAAAAGAATGCTAAAATGAAACTCAAGCATGGTCTACATGTTGAGATATGAGGAAGAAAGCATTTGTGGGTAACAGGTACCCTGAGTAAGGTTGGAGAAAACATTCAAATCTCATGTATGAATAAAAATTGACAGAGAAAATAAAGCTTCTAAGCTACACCTTACAAGTTTAAAAAAAAAAAAAAAAAGATGAGTTGCTCTAAAAAAAAAGTCTGTAACTGATACAACAGTGTTTTGGGGGGCCTTCGTAAATTCTACATGCTGGCATTATGCCCTTGACAAATTTCACTTCCCCAATGATAACTTTAAGAACAGTGTGCACTGACTAGTCATTTATGTCCAGGCTTTTAATGAGTAATTGCAATTTAACTTCTTAGAGTAGAACCTTCTAAATTATACAGGGTTTCACAAAAGTAGGTTTACAATTATGAATACACATAACAGAGTTTATTCTTATATTATTATTTATTAACTATTGTGTTATTTTCCATACAAACAACTATAAACTTACTTTTTCCCCTACCCTGTATCTCCCCTGGTCCTGATTTTTATTTATTTATAATTTTTTTACCTTACTTTTGTTATTTTCTATTATTTAACCTTTATCAGGGGCTAACTGTGTGCCAGTTAAAGTGCTAAATACTTTTCATGAATTAGTTTATTTAATACTCATATCAGTCTAATCTATAGCACAAGAGTCTAAGGATTAGAGAGAGTAAGCATTTTGACCAAAGACACAGAGCTGTTAGATTAAGGAGCTGGAATACAAAATAATCTAATTCAGGCCTAAGCACTTTATAGTTTCCAGATTACTGCACCATTGCATCAGACCTAAGAAAAGCACCTTTAAAGTGTGTATATATTTGAATTTTATAATTATAGTGTGAATATAAATTATGTCTCCTTTCAGTTAGGATACACTTTCCCCCCGTTTCCATGATGGGATCCGATGAACGAGCTTGCATTTTGTTCAGATGTATAATTGCCTTTACTTTTTTTAGCATTTATTTTATGCTGAATTTACTCCCAGGCCATACGTTTTTGGCTTTTCAGTTTCTTCCGGGCTATCTTTTTCTTCTGTGCAACATCCTCTTCTGGTTTGGAAAGAATCTGCTCTTTTCCAGGAACGAGCCTCTCGGTGTGGCAGGGAGAGCTCAGGTATGGGTTAGTCCACCCTTGAGCTCTGTCAGTTCTGCGCCACATCTTGGGAGCTTTGGTGCCCTGGATGTGACCAGAGAATCTACATCTAAACCCTTAAACTCTGCATTACTTTCTACATTTTTAAGCATGTGCAGCAAAAATTCAGCACTCCTTTTGGCCACTGACCCTGTGTCCATCCCCACTCTTTAGCCCGGGCACACCGTCCAAGTCTACCACTGTAACAGTGGAATGGCACACATTGCTTCTGTAAAGTGACATCCTTCAGATACTCAGTGGCTTTTCAGACATGCATATCCTTGATGGCCTGGGTAGCTTCACAAATGTTCATACAGTGAACACAAACATTTAAACTTCTTGATTTGCATGATTTTGTGGGTTTTGGGGGGTCAAGTGAATAGCAAACCATTGTCAGAGGTCACCTCAGGCCACTTGCAGGAAGAGTCATTTTAAGTCTTTCATCTTAGGTATCATAATAAGAAATTACATTGATTGTGCTGTGTCTGCATCCTCAGGGTTAGGGAAAATGACAATAGCCATCTATAAGCTAATGAAATTGTATATAATCAGAGACTATTTAGTACAATTAATAATTAGGAGCCTGGGCTGTCCCAGAAGACCTCAAATCCAAATACCTTGTTCTGAACCTTTATTTTAATTGTAATGCCAACGACCAAATGGTTTAGCCAAGCTGCTAACGGGGGTTCTCAGTATATAGTCTGGAAATACATGAGCTAACATGGCAATGAGCTTAGAATAAATATCCATGTTTTCAGTGCTCCTAGCCCACCTGGAAAGAGCCTCTTTGGAGTTTTTTTCAAATTTATATGTTAAAGGTAAACAGTGCATTAAAGCAAATAGAAGATTTAAAAGGAAATCATATTTGAGCAAAGATTTAAAGGGAAAACAATAGCCTGACTATAGCTTTAGTTATAAATCACTAGATGTGACAAACATAACTGAAGGTATAAAGTAATTATGATAGCCTTTTTCATTAAGTGTAGTTATCCTGTAAAAACAAAGCACCACAATTTTAAAAGATAAATTCATTAAATTTAAAAACACTGTCAGATGTGTATGCCTAACAATTGTATATAACAGCTTATTCTAGACTCCTCTTTCTTTGTTGAATCACAAGGGTGTGGGTCAAATCCAGCATTGTTTGGCTCAACAAACACAGAACAGCATTCAGAATAACTGAAGAACCAGCCCCACTGATGTCACCTCGTCCTTAACAACCACCTCAAAATCAGATAAAAGAGTAGATCCACCCTTCCCTTGTAGTCAGGTGCTGAAGGCCACAGAACTTTTACATAGTCATAGCACAGTCAGGAAGAAAAATAATTATAATTCGAGCTCTTAACTTACCTTGAAGAACTTCCATGGGGAGAACCGTCCAGGCATTTTCCAGATAGGAAATATAAATATAGCGAGCTGTATTGCAAGCCAGGCCAATATACAGAACCCTGAAGAAAGCAAAAGAAAATAAGTCGGGGCTCCAGCATATGATACAAAACATAACTTATTACCAGATATTACCTTTATTTTCCCCTGCCCAAACCATCCATTATCCAGCAGTGTTCCAAACTTAGAAGTGGGGAAGCTAAAGGACAATTAAATTTAACCAATAAATAAGAAGGTTGCTTCACCCTGGCTGGTTTGGCTCAGCAGTTAGAACATCAGCCCACAGACCAAGGAGTCGCAGGGTCAATTCCGGTCAAGGGCACATGCCTCGGTTTCGGCTGGGTCCCCAGCCCTGGTCCAGTCGTGTGGGAGGCAACCAATCGATGTTTCTCTCTCTCTCCCTCTCTTTCTCTCTCTCCCCATTCCATATGAAGATAAATGGAAGAATATCCTCAGGTGAGAATTAAAAAAAGAAGGTTGCTTCTAACATATCTGCCCTTAGTCTTTCAAAAATGGTTGTTAATATAAAGGTGAATATCACTCTTCCTGAAGCTTAATTAGTAGCAGAAAGGGTTACTTTTTTAAAGATAGTCTGGGCACACTGCCATCTGTAATGACATTGCTGGCTTCCTTCCAGGTGGCTATAGGGTAAATATGCCTGGTAGAGTAACTACTTCACTATGATAGGGGAAGGACAGGATGAAAATGAGAATATATGAATATGAATGTGGCCTTGTTTGCAATACCCAAGACACCAAGCAGTGTCACAAGGAGACTCTCAAAGTCATCAAAACTATCATCCAGTGACGAATAATAAACACTGGAAATCAAATAATTTTTTCTATTAGTTAAATTGTGACATGCTTATTTTTTGTTTTAAGTATGAAATCATATATTACTTTCCCCCTCATAATCACCACCACCAAAATTATAAGTAAAACAAAATTTAAAAAAAGACCCAAAGTGGTATATTCAAGCATAAGGTTATAATCTCTCTCATTCTGAACGGGAAGGGCTGGGTTGGAAGCAAATGGTGGCTGCTTTTCTGTACAAAACACAACCTGATGATAGATGTTTCTCTTTCTTGGTTGTTTTCCATTTTCTGTTAATGTCCCTAGCCTTAATGCTTTTCTTATTTTCTAAATTCAGGTGGATGAAAACTAGAGGGTAAAAGAAATAAACCAATATGACAATCACTGGTATTTTCCTAATCTTGCTTGCTCAACTATATTTTTATGTTAAAATCATTCCTATAAACATTACCCTTTCTTCAAACATTGGATCAAGGAAAAGAAATGCTTTGAGCATCCAGCTGGTATGAACTACAGATATGAAACAGAAGGATGAGAGAAAGACACAAAGAAAAAAGGAACAGACTGAGGAGGTGGGAATGGGATAGGAAATGGACATTAGAAGGGATTAGGAGAACCCCCATATTGAAAAGGTCTTGGTTATCACAGTCTGTGGACATTATGTTCTTTGTACTTGTATGTTTTGAAGGGGAAAGTATATGTTTCAAACCTCTATAATAAAAAAATTTGTTGAACTTATAGATCCATCAACCAGGGAACAAACAACCAAAAAAGCACGCACGAAATTAAATGCAAAATACATTACACAAACACACAAGTTACACAAACCTGTGTCTCCTTTTTAAGTTCTAAACCAACTCTGTTGATGAGCTTGACTTAGCCTAACTCAGGGATCAGCAAACATTTTCTCTAAAGGGCCATACAGTGAATAGTTTAGGGCTTTGTAGGTCTCTTACAGCTACTCAACTCTGCTGTTGTAGTGTGAAAGCAACCATAGACAATATGTCAATGAATGAGCATGGATGGCCGTGCTCCAATAAAATCTGCATTATAAACACTGAAATTTAAATTTCATGTAATTTTCATGTATCACAAAATATATATATTTTTCTAATATGTTTTTTGATTTTTAGATACAGAGGAAAGGAAAGGGAAAGACAGAAACATCCATGAGATGATCAGCTGTCTCCCACACGCCCCCTACTGGGGATTGAGCCTGCAACCCAGGCATGTGCCTCGACCAGGAATCAAACTGGGACCTCTTGGTGCATGGGGTGAAGCTCAGTCCATTGAGCCACGCAGCTGGGCCGAAATATAATTATTCTTGTGACTTTTTTCAACCACTTAAAAGTGTAGAAACCATTCTTAGTTCATGGGCCATACAAAAACAGGCAGCAGGCCAGAATTGGCCCATGGGCTGTAGCTTGCCAACCCCTGGTCTAGCTCATGAGTTATTTTTAATTTGGGCTATATATCAGGTTTACTCAGGTAACTGTTAAAAACTACAGATGTCCAGGCCAATGCCACTTTCAATGACGATCTCTGGGCACACAGGCATTGTGCTTTGGAAAGCTTCACAGATTATTCAGATACTCAGCAGGGTGGACAACCACTGATTTAGCTCATTCCAAGCATCTTCCAGTAATACTTTCCTATATTTCCGTCATAAAAAAAAATTGGTAATACTTCTTGTCTTCATATCGCCTCTCCCAAACCTTTCTTCTAAGCCCAACTCTGAATCATGGTTACGATGACAACCATTATTCAATTCAGCCCACAGTCCAAAGGTCCTGGCCTAAAGCAACCCAGAGTCAGTTAACCCAGTATAAGAGAGAGACTGTGCTACACCTTCAGACTTGTACCCGTGTGGAATTCAACCACTGGAGTCCATAACTTCCGGGACCCTTAGGTCTCAAATTGCCACTAACAAGCCAAGTGATTATGAGCTTCATATGTCCCTCACTTCTTTTCCACATTCTAATCTCACAGTTGATAGTCCTTCAGGACCCAACAGGTGCCTTAGAGGAGAAAAAGCAAAATAAGAAGTATCCAGGGCAAGTTACTTCATCTCTCTGAACCTGTTTCCTCATATCAAGTAGGGATAATAACATCCAGTAATAATAGATGTTATAGATAATAATAGATAATAACTGCAGGCTGGTTGAGATAATTACAACCCAGTGAGTTGCCCCAAATAAGCACTCAATAAATTGGTAGCATTATTACTATTGTTATTATTATTATTTTAAAAAAGAGTAATCAAGTACCCTTTTGTTTTCTGACAAAATTTTTATTTCCGAATTCTAAAAGAGAGAGGAGCACTAGCATTCCTTCCTCCACAACCGCCAGGGGAGCCAGCGACTTCAAGAAACCAGCAAAGGTGGGGTTATGAGCAAAAGGAAGGCAGCATTTTGATCTATGAAAAGGGAAAGTAGACATATATTTATTGACTAGTCACTGAAAAGTATCTCAGCAACCTAAGTATCTCTTTACTATCTGAGTGGTATTTAAACTGCCTATTATTCACTGTTCTGGGGTGAATTGTGTGTCCCCCCCCAAAAAAAATACACTTATATGTTGAAGTCCTAAGTCCTAAACCCCAGCACCTCAGAATGTAACTGTATTTGGAGATAGGGCCTTTATCCCCCCCCCCCATCTCTTTCTCGCTCTCTCTCTTTCTCTTTCTCATCTTTCATCTCTTGGAGATAGGACCTTTAAAGAGGTAAACAGGGTAAAATGATGTCATATGGGTGGGCACTAATCCAATACGTCTGGTGTCCTAATAAGAAGAGGAGATTAGGACAGAGAGGGGCACACAGAGAAGATCAGGTGAAGACACAGAAGCCAGGGAGACAGGTACTCAGAAGAAATAAACCCTGCTAACACTCTGACCTTGGAATTTTTAAAAAAACTATCAAATCCATGGTGCTTTGTTATAGCAGCCCTAGCAAATACAAGCACTCTCATGAAATTAAAGGTTTACTAATAAACTGGAATTATAATGTGATTTACTAGATCATCTTCTAGACAATCAAATTCTTTATGTTGAATATAGAGCACATGTTTAGGGTACTAGAATTTTCCTGACCACTGAAGTCTGGGAACGTAGAAGAACAGTCTGAAAATGCCTCTCAATAAGATATAGATACCTTCTGAACACCTATAATGAAAAAGCTCAGAAACAACATCAGCACTTTCCTATTTCCTCCCTACAACAAGAAGTCAGTAAGTATAAAGGTGGGCAGGAATAAAGGCAATTTTAGAACAGGTGGTTAGTGGAAGTGAACTTTTCTACAAAGACAAACACACTGGTAGGGATCAGATGATTCAGCAGGAAACACTGCAGCATGGAAAACCCAAATTGCTTGTTAGACAGCTTGATTCTGTATTTGAGCAAAGTATAACAGTAGGAAGAAAAGCTTATGAGATTCTAATTTCTTATACATCCACAATTCACAGGACACAATAACAAGACAAATTGATGGGTGGTAATCGTATAATAAAACTGGTACCTTTTTTCCAGTATTCAAATATAGATAACATTAATTGTGAATCATTCTGCAATTCCCAACAGAGTTTGTTAGTTATGACACCTACTTCTCTGATTTTAACCATCTATGATAGGGCTGAATGCTCCAGAAACCTCTCTAAACCTCAATGAACATGAATTCTGCTCAACATACGTTTATTGAGATTCCACTTTGTACCGTATATACTATGCTGGACTCAAGGGGAATGCAAATGGAGAGACATCCTCTTTGCCTCCAAGGAATTTACAGTCTAGTGGTGAGATATACAGTATAATAAGTCAAAATTTATGTACAAAGTGCTGTGGGAGGAGAGGCTGTTAGCTTCTGTGGGGAATCATGGACATCTGGGTTAGAAATAACTGGACCAAAAAAGTGGGAAGAGCGTGACAGGCAGAGGGAACAATGGGAGCAAAGGTTAACTGTAAAACTCCAAGAGTTTGTGAGAGGGAAGGCATCTGAAAGATATAAAAAGGATCCAAGTCTAGGGATTTATGAAAAGATGAGTGAAGTTTTCCAGGCCTGATCCAATCTGGAAACTATTCTTTATTCCAGAGCCAGTACAGGGTATGAGCAGCAAAGAAAGACCTGAGCAGGATTATCCTCCAATGCTCAGATCTGAGAGACAAAAGGGCAGGACCATGCAAAGAGAGCCCAGTTTCAGCCCAATGAGGAATTGCAGCAAGCGTTTTGCAAAGCCCCTACTGGAAAAATATAAAAATTCCTCAAAAAAAAAAAACAAAAAAACACCACTGGATAAAAACAAAATACCCTGGATGAAGATTGTATTTTTTTCAATCAGAAGTAAAGTATCTACAGGTAGACTGAAAATTCTCTGCAATCTGCATTACAAGGTGCACAGGTTCCAATGCATTTAACTGTTGCTCAAGGGCTCGGTGGGAGGTGTAGACTAGCAACAAACCAAGATTCTGAAAGCAACATTTCAAACAGGTTACAGACCACCCAATTTCCTCAGCTGCCCCTGGCTATTTTTCACCAGTTCCTAATGAGACAGATTGGTCATTAATACCAGATACTTGGAACACAAGCTATAGTCTGCCTCATGTATAACTCAGTCTAGGTTTTCTGAATGGTAAACAGAATGTCTCATACTTGGGTTAGGTTCTATTATTTTCAGATCATCCTTTTAAGGTCTGTATACACTTGTCATTTAAAAACAAAACAAAACAGAAAACACTCCTTCAGATATTGTTACAGATGTCTTTCCAGACCAGGCAGACATCAGCTGCTAATTACACTCAAGATTCTGGTGTTGTGTAAGCATTCAATGTAAGCAGCACGATCCTCCCCAGGAATGAAGCTCATTTCCAGCAAAACGACTGATTCATACATCCAAACTCTTTAAAAAATAATTAAAATATAAGGTTCAGGCCTTGAAAGAGTTAAATTTTAGTCTAGAAATATCCCTCTTTTCTCCTATCCACTCCCCCACCCCCCACCGCCCCAACCAACCTCCATGATGTAATATTACTATAAATGTCCTGCCAGGGTTTCTCTGCCCCTCTAACAGAACAAGGTTTTATTGTAACTATCTAGAATCTCTTGTCCTCTCTCCCCTTTCCTTTCCTCTCATGGTGGCATTTCCTGCCATCCTGTGTCCCACTCCCAGGACCGGCTGGTTTAAAAGGAACATAGTTGGCATTCTCTGAGTTACCATCATGGTGCGCTCTTCTCACGCTACCATGGTGGCAAAGCAGCCAGATGGGGAGAAGGTGTGGCCACAGAGTAAGTGACCTGCACACCATGTGGCTGGAACTGCCATGCCTCATGCCCAGACCAAGTGCTTAGCTAGAATTGGCAGAGCTGAGGACATATTTCTCCCTTTTTCCAAGACAGGCCTTCTGGCACTGGTACCTCTAATTGTGAGAGTCTTATCCTTGAATCATCCCTTCCAAGAAACCTTCCCAGAGGTCGCCAAGTATAATTGGTCCTACCTCCCCCTGTTCCTCTGTTATACTCTGTTTCCATTAGAGTACTTGTCACAATCTACAACTGTTGCACACAGCAGACTGTAAGTTCCTGGGAGACAAGGACTGTGTCTTTATCTTTGTACTCAAAAGGTGACTGCCTTGCTCAAGTACTCAGTGAATCTATAGCAACATAATCTTACATAAATAGATAAAATATGAAGGCAAAAAGAATTGTTTACTTGAAAATGATGTTTCTCATTTGGCCACTATGATTATGGATGAAATATATATATATTTTTTTTATCCTCACTCGAGGACACTTTTCCATTTTTTGTTCAGATAGAGTGGTAGGGAAAGAGAGGAAGAGAGAGAGAGAGAGAGAGAGAGAGAGACATCAATGTGAAAGGGACACATCAAGTGGCTGCCTCCCGCACGACCCAACCAGGGCTGGGGACAAACTGCAACCGAGGTACGTGCCCTTAGCGGAAACCGAACCCGGGTCCCTCTGGACCGCAGGCCGACGCTCCAACCGCTGAGCCAAACCAGCCAGGGCTGGATGGGATAATTCTTTATCATGTGGGACCCAGTCATTGCAGGATGTTTAGGATCCTTCACCTGTGCCTGTTAAATGCCAGTCTCTGAAACAACTAAAAATGCCCCCCATACATTCTCAACTTCCTGTTGAGAACCACTGGATGAGTCTCTTAAAACAGTGGTTTCCTGGTCATTGTGTCATAAAATGTTGTGTGTGTTTGTGTGTGTGTGTGTGTGTGTCCACATTCAAGTTATATTAGTACATAAACAAATCTAGAAGGAGATAGAAACCAAACCATGATCGAGAGTTACCTTGGAAACTTCTGATTACAGGGCCCTTCATTGTCTAAAGAATACATTTCTGTGGATTTTGAGTTTGTATAGTAAATTATGTACTTTCTGATAATCATAACAATATTTTTGTTTAATCCTCACTTGAGGATATTTTTCTATTTACTTTCAGACAGAGTGGGAGGAAAAAGAGAGAGAGAGAAACATTGATGTGAGATCATCGATTGGTTGCTTCCCGACCAACCCTGACCAGTGCAGGGAGTGAACTGCAACTAAGGTACATGCCCTTGACCAGAATGGAACCCGCAACTCTTTCATCCAAGGGCGATGCTCTAACCGCTGAGCCAAACCAGCAAGGGCGATAATCATAACAATATTTAAAAGGTGGAGTTCCCCAGGAAGATGGCAACGGGCAAGACCGGAGCGTGGGTGAGTGTGTGAGAAAGAGTGTGAGTGAATGTGAGCATGGAAGACCAACCTTGAACAGTGCAGAGACACGGGGCATAAGGTTCCTGTACTGTGGACGGAAAGCAGAAGGCTACTTGGTAGGCAGCAAGCCAGTGAACTTTCCCCAGCACAGCTGGGAGGCCCCACCATTTTGGAGGATCCAGGGTCTTCCCTGGGAGGAGGAAAAGGGGAGTGGCTGGGGCCCAGCAACCTGAGTCCACTAGAGCGGCCTGCACCATCCATCCAGTGAACTCAGCTGTGTTGGCAAGTTAGCACACAGTAGGTGCCTGCAGCAGTAGCCCAAACCAGCCGGGAACTGGAGCCCCACCCCCAACAGCAGCAGCTGCTCGCCCAGGCCTGAGGTGGCGGTGGCACTGTGGCCCGCAGGCTCCAGGCCCACTGCAGCCACAGGCTCCAGATTCCAGTCCCATGGTGACCCACACCCAGCCCAGGCCCCAGGCTCCAGGCCTACAGCAGCGCATCAACAAAGACTGATCAAGAGCAGTGCCCCAGACTGAACAGCAGAGCTAGGGCAGCTGAGACCTGCCCCTGAACACTGCCGCAGTGGCACTGGAGTGGAGCCCCTCTTCCCAGCAGCAGCAAAATCCCAGGTGCAAAGCATCCTCAGCCCCCAACAGCAGTAAAGGATTGGGACCTGAGAGCACCCCCTGGCAGCAGCAGCAGCAGCAGTGCCGGCTGGGATCTGATACTCGCCCCCAGCAGCGACTAAATGAGGAGCTGAGCCCCACCAGGCAGCAGGGTCCCCCAACAGTACACCAGCAAGACCCATGCACCCCAGCAACATACCAGAGGGACCTGTGAACCCCAGATGTGCACCAGTGAAACCCACAAACCCCAGCAGTGTACCAAAGAAACCCACGGACACTAGCAGGACACCAGCTGGACCCAAATGCCCCAGCAGCTTACCAGAGGGACCCACAATCCCCAGAAGCATGTCAGTAGAACCCACGTACCCCAACAGTGTACTAGTGAAACCCCACACACCCCAGAAACATACCAGCAGGTCCCCCACATCCCAGCAGGGCACCAGATAAACCCGTGCACCCCCAGTAGCAGCACATATCGGCAGCTAAGACCCATCCCAGCAGCATCAGCAGAAGCCAATCAAGAGCAGTGCCCCAGCCCAAGCAATAGCGAATCTCGGACACCCGAGACCTGCAGACAGACTAATTCCAGCTGCCAGGTGTCAACCCTCTAGGACCCACAGCAGACAAGAGGAGCCATACACCAAAACAGGCTGGGCGGCACAGAAGCCTTAATTGATACACACTGACCTGCCTACACATTCTAACATCCCTCACCAGGCTTAGAACTACCAGATTGCTAAAATGGTGAGATAAAGAAACAACGCCCAAATGAAAAAAAAAAGAGGAATCACCAGAAATGGAACTACAGGACCTAGAAGAAGGCAACTTGTCAGACAAAGAATTCAAAGCAATGGTTATAAGGGTGCTCAAACAATTGGGTGAGAACTACAAGCAACTTAGTAATAATTATTAAGAGCTTCACTGGGAACTACATCAGCTTAAAAAGAAAAGTAGAAGCAATGCTAAAGAGGTAGAAGCTATACATAAAAATCAAGAGGAAATAAAGAATAACATAGCTGATATGAAAAATACCTTAGAAGGGTTAAATAGTAGATTAGAAGCTGAAGACCGAATCAGCGACTTGGAAGACAAGGTAGAGAAAAACACTCAAAAAGAGCAGCAAAAGGAAAAAAAGTTTAAAAAGCAAAATGGAGTTTAAGGGAGTTGTGGGATAATACAAAATGTAACAACATTCGCATTATAGGGGTACCGGAAGGAGAAGAATCAGAGAAAGGAGTAGAGAACCTGTTTGAAGAAATAATGGCAGAAAACTTTCCTAAACTGGTGAAGGAAAAAGTCACACAAGTCCAGGAAACACAGAGAGTCCCAAGCAAGATGAACCCCAGAAGACCCACAGCTAGACACATCATAATAAAAATGGCAAACATTAAAGACAAAGAAAGAATCTTAAAGGAAGCAGGACAGAGACAGAAAGTTACCTACAAGGGAGTTCCCATTAGACTGTCAGCTGATTTCTCAATAGAAATGCTGCAGGCCAGAAGAGAGTGGCATGAAGTGTACAAAGTAAAGCAAGGCAAGGGTCTGAATCCAAGACTACTCTATCCAGCAATGCTGAAGGGACTGTTGTAAGAAAAAGAAGAAGAAACAGAGAGAGAACACAGGCATAAAATAAAAATGGCAATTAATAACTATCAATAATAACCTTAAATGTAAATGACTCAAATGCTCCAATCAAAAGACATAGGGTAGCTGATTGGATAAGAAAATGGCCCATATATATGCTGTCTACAAGAAACTCACCTCACAACAAAAGACTCACACAGGATGAAAGTGAAGGGATGGAAAAAAAAATTCCAAGCTAACAGAAATGAAAAAAAAAGCTGGTGTAGCAATACTTATATATAACAAGATAGACTTCAAAACGAGGGCCATAATAAGAGACAAAGAAGGTCACTACATAATATTAAAAGGATCAATCCAACAAGAGGATATAACACTGGTAAACATATACACACCAAATATGGAAGCTCCAAAATATATTTAAAAACTTCTGGAGGCCGTCAAGGGAGAGATCAATAGCAATACGATCTTAGTGGGTGATTTTAACACCCCACTTACACCACTGGATAGATCTTCCAGACAAAAACTAAACAAGGACATAGAGTCCTTAAATGATGACCTAGATCAGTTGGACTTAATTCATATTTACAGAACATTTCACCCCAAAGCTGCAGAATATACATTCTTCTCAAGTGCACATGGGACATTCTCAAAGATAGACCACATGTTAGGACACAAAGTAAGTCTATTCTCAAAGATAGACCACATGTTAGGACACAAAGTAAGTCTCTACAAATTCAAAAGGATTGAAATCATATCAAGCATCTTCTCAGACCACAATGGCATGAAACTAGAACTCAATTATGACAAAAACACACAAAAACATTCAAACACTTGGAGGCTAAATCACATGTTATTAAACAACGAAAGGGTTACCAATGAGATCAAGGAAGAAATTAAAAACTTCTTGGAAACCAATGAAAATGAACACACAACAACACAAAATCCATGGGATGCAGTGAAAGCAGTCCTGAGAGGGAAGTTCATAGCACTACAGGGCTACCTCAAGAAACAAGAAAAATTCCTAATTGACTCTCTAACCCTACAACTTAAAGATCTAGAAAGAAAACAAAAAGAAAAACCCAAAGCAAGTAGAAGGAAAGAAATAGTAAAGGTCAGAGGAGAAATAAATGAGACTAAATAGAAACTAAAAAACCAGTTCAAAAGATCAATAAAACAAAATGCTGGTTCTTTGAAAAGATAAACAAGATCGAGAGACCTTTAGCCAGACTCAACAAGAAACAAAAAGAGAGGACCCAAATAAACAAAATCAGAAAGAAAAGAGGAGAATTAACAACTGACACCAAAGAAATACAAAGGATCATCGAAACATACTATAAACAATTATATGCCAACAAGTTGGACTATCTAGACAAAATGGACTAATTTCTATAAACACAAGAGTCTCCCAAAACTGAACTGGGAAGAGATGGAAAACTGGAACAGACCGATAACAACAAAGAAAATTGAAGATGTAATTAAGAAACTCCCAGCAAACAAAAGCCCAGGCCCAGATGGCTTCACGTGGGAGTTTTACCAAACATTCAAAGATGATCTAATACCCATTCTTCTCAAACTATTCCAGAAAATCCAAGAAGACGGGAAACTTCCAATCTCATTTTATGATGCCAGCATAATCCTAATTCCAAAACCAGACAAAGACACTATAAAGAAAGAAAACTACAGGCCAATAGCCCTGATGAATACAAATGCCAGAATCCTTAACAAAATATTAGCAAATTGGATCCAGCAATACATCAAAAAAATTATCCACCATGACCAAGTGGGATTCATCCCAGGGATGCAAGGCTGGTACAATGTTCGCAAATCAATAAATGTGACACACTACATAAACAGAATAAAAAATAAAAACCTTATAATCATATCAATAGATGCTGAAAAAGCATTCGACAAAATCCAGCGCCCATTTCTAATAAAAATGCTCAGGAGTGTGAGAATAGAGGGATCATATCTCAACATAATAAAGGCCATATTTGAAAAACCTACAGCCAATATCATACTCAATGGGCAAAAACAAAAAACATTTCCCTTAAGAATGGGTACAAGACAGGGATGTCCACTTTTGCCACTCTTATTTAACATAGTACTGGAAGTTTTAGCCACAGCAATTAGACAAGAAGAAAAAAATAAAAGGAATCCAAATTGGAAAGGAGGAAGTGAAACTGTCATTTTTTGCAGAGGACATGATATTGTACATAGAAAACCCTAAAGACTCCATCAAAAATCTACTAGATTTAATAAATGAATTTGGCAAAGTAGCAGGGTACAAAATTAATGTCAAGAAATCAAAGGCATTCTTGTACACCAACAATGAACTCACCGAAAGAGTAACTAAAAATACAATCCCATTTACCATTGTGGCAAAAAATTTAAGATAACTAGGAATAAACTTAACCAAAGAAGTAAAGGATCTCCACAGAAAACTACATGTCATTGAAAAAAGAAATAGAGGAAGATATAAAAAAAGTGGAAGCATATACCTTGGTCATGGATTGGAAGAATTAACATCATTAAAATGTCCATATTACCCAAAGCTGTATATAGATTCAGTGTAATCCCCATCAAAATACCAACGACATACTTCACAAAACGGAACAAATAATCCAAAAGTTTATATGGAACCAAAAAAGGCCCCAAATAGCCACAGCAATCTTGAAAAAGAAGGACAAAATAGGAGAGATCACATTACCAGTCATCAGGTTATACTATAAAGCCACTGTAATCAAAACAGCCTGGTACTGGCACAAGAACAGGCACATAGATCAATGGAACAGAAGAGAAAACCCAGAAATTGACCAAAGACAAAATACTCAATTAATATTTGACAAAGGTGGCAAGATCATACAATGGAGTCAAGACAGTCTCTTTAATAAGTGGTGTTGGGAAAATTGGACAGCTGCATGCAAAAAAATGAAGCTAGACCGTCAACTTACACCATACACAAGAATAAACTCAAAATGGATAAAAGACTTAAATGTGACGCATGATTCCAAAGAAGTCCTAGAAGAAAATGCAGGCAACAAAATTTCAGACATCATATGCTGCAGAACTTTCACTGATACATCACCTAAGGCAACAGAAACAAAGGAAAAAATGAACACATGGGACTACATCAAACTAAAAAGCTGCACAGCAAAAAGAAACAACCATCAAAATAGAAAGGGAACCCACTATATGGGAGAGCATAATTGCCAATGATGCATTAGATAAGGGGTTAATTTCCAAAATATACAGAGTATTCACAACTTAACAAAAGGAAGACAAAGAACCCAATTAAAAAATGGGCAGAGGACCTAAATAGACACCTCTCCAAACAGGACATACAAATGGCCAAGAGACATATGAAAAAATGCTCAACATCACTAATCATCAGAGAGATGTAAATTAAAACAACAATGAGGTATCACCTCACACCTGTCAGAATGGCCGCCATCAACAAATCATCAAACAACAAGTGCTGGCGAGAGTGTGGGGAAAAGGGGACTCTAATACACTGCTGGTGGGAATGCAGACTGGTGCAGCCACTATGGAAAACACTATGGTGTTACCTCAAAAAGTTAAAAATTGAGCTGCCATTTGACCCAGTGATCCCACTTCTAGGAATATACCCTAAGAAGCCTGAAACGCCAATCAGAAAGAATATATGTACCCCCATGTTCACAGCAGCACTATTTACAATAGCTAAGATCTAGAAACAGCCCAAATGTCCATCAGTAGATGAATGGATAAAAAAGCTGTGGTACATATACACAATGGAGTACTATGCAGCAGTAAGAAAGAAAGATCTCTCATCCTTTGAGATGACATGGAGGGACCTGGAAAGTATTATCCTAAGCAAAACAAGGCAAGTAGAGAAAGACAAATATCACATGATCTCACTTATTTCTGGAATATAACAAACTAAACAAACTGATGAACAAAATAGACCCAGAGACATAGAAGTAGGGTACAGACTGACATTCCTCAGAAGTCAGGGCGGGGGGGGATAAACCACAGAACTTATATGCATGTATGCATGGACATAGACAACAAAACTGGGCACGGGGTGGGAGGGGATAGGGAGGAGGAAGTCAATGGGGGGGAAAAGGAGAAACATCTGTAACAAAAATAAATTAATAAAAAATAAATAAATAAATAAAAGGTGGAAAAAAACCGTGTTCCAAGTAGACATGGGAAAGACAGCCATAAACAAAATTGGGATTAAAATAATAAAAAAAAAAACAAAATAATTCTGCTCTCAGATTGTTTGAAAGTATCTTTTTTTTTTTTTTATCCTCACCTGAGGACATTTTTCCATTTTTTGTTCAGATAGAGCAGGAGGGAGAGAGAGGAAGAGAGAGAGAAAGAAACATCGTTGTGAAGGGACACATCGAGTGGCTGCCACCCGCACGACCAACCAGGGCCGGGGACAAACTGCAACCGAGGTACATGCCCTTAGCGGGAACCGAACCCGGGTCTCTCTGTACCGCAAGCCGACACTCTAACCGCTGAGCCAAACCGGCCAGGGCGTTTGAAAGTATCTTTAAGTTCATATTCCACACTAAAGAAATCAAAACTACTTATATGCAGGTATGCATGAACAGTGGACATAGACAACAAACTGGGGAAAGGGCAGGGAGGGAGGGGGAATCAGTGGGGGAAAAGGAGAAACATCTGTAACAAAAATTAATTAATAAAAATAAATAATAAATAAATAAATAATCAAAACTGGTGGAAATCATTGATTGTGGGTGTGACTTAACCCCAATCAGCAGACTTGTTTTGAAGAAAAATTTTGGCCCTGTATCAGAAAATTAGCAAATGTTTTTATATTTTTGTGTTTTATAATGTTTAAGTTGTGAATGTGTTATGTTTTATCATTAATCCACCAACCAATACCTACTTGTTGCTGTCACCTAAAGCAAGCTAAAAGTCACTGTAGAATAGTATATATAGCATTCTAATATTATGTCAGAGGAAAATTATATATGCTTGTATGAACTTACATATCTCTGGAAGGATATGCTAGAAACTCATATCACTGATGGTCTCTAGGGAAAGGAATTGGGGGACTCTTCCAGGTGTGAGAAACTTTACTGAATTTTCTCCCATGTGTATATCTACTTTCTCAAAAGATAAGTAGAGATAAGTCACTATGTTTCATGTAGCTATAAATAGTCACAGTAAATGATATATGATGTTTGACCAATGGCTCTCCAACTTGACGGAGCCATTATCTGGATTTCTATTTTGGCTTAAAATCAATATGACATCCTATAGAAGTTAATATTCAATATTATTCCTCTCTTTTGAATCTGCTGTGAAACTAGCTGTGCATAAAGCACACAGGCATACAAATAGTTAGGAAAGGCATGTGAAGTAATCAGCACTGCCATTATCATATTCTTTCTGGACAAAGAAAATGGCAGTCTGTACAGACAGGCTTTAAGAAAAGTGCTCATTTGCTTCATGAGCCCCCTGGATCATCAGAAAGCCCATGTAATACAACAGGAACCTCTGAAAGAAAATTGCTCACAGAAAACAAGATTCTGTTATAAAATATCTTCCCTTGCAGCCTGTCTGGCACCAAGGCTCTGCCTAGCTCTCTGTCCTCTGCCAAATGGACCCACTGGGCCACTGTCCCCACTTATCCCTCCTGTGCCCTGATGTCCTCCTCCTTCAAACTTCACTCAGCTCCTTTACACATGATCACGGCATCACATGCCTCTCCTCACAGATCTCATCTTGTCTGTAACCAGGTGACAGCCTGACTAGGCTCCACACAGGATGACGTCTACTGTGCATTATGTTGGCTCAGTGTTATCTGCAGTTTTGGCACTCAATAAATATTCACAGACCAGAGGGAAAATATGAATACTTTAAGTAGAATGTCATTCAAACAATATTTAGTGAACAGACTCTGTGCTAAATGCCAGGGATCTGGAAGTGAGTGAGATTTAAATATAAACTGTGCACATATAATTTATATGTATACATAGTAAGATACCAGATTATGGTATAGGAATAAGTGATAGGCATGTGAAAGAACGAACTGGTTTATGAAAGAGGCCTAGAACTAGGATGATTAAAAAATGGATGTCCGCCCTGGCCAGTCTGGCTCAGCGGTTAGAGCGTCAGCCTGCAGTCCAGAGAGACCTGGGTTCAGTTCTCACTAACGGCACGTACCTCGGTTGCAGTTTGTCCCCGGCCCTGGTTGGTCATGCGAGTGGCAGCCACTCGATGTGTCCCTTTCACTTCGATGTTTCTCTCTCTCTTCCTCTCTCTCCCTCCCACTCTATCTGAACAAAAACTAGAAAAATGTCCTCAGGTGAGGATAAAAAAAATAAATAAATAGATGTCCACATTTGGCAACATTTTTTTATTAATATTAATAGGCTACGCTTTAGATGAATATTAAGTCATTTATGTGGACAAGTGATAGTTCAATGAATAGCTGACTATACTTTGCTTATGTGGGGCATCCTGAAGCACCCATGCAAAGGATACTCAACACATGTGCACAAGCAGATAACAGGGTTCTTGAGTACTCACAGGCCTATCTCACCAGAATAGTAAGAGTTAGCATAAAAGCCACAAAGCTCAAAGAGTCAGTGGTGCTCCCATTCCAGCTGCATAGCCAAAGCACCATTAGAGACACTGGAAGCCACCAAGCTTCTATCACCAAGCAGGTGTAGCTGGTCACTGACCCATCCTTGTAGGACACAGCATAACAATCACATCATATGTCAGAAGAGTGGGTGGGGGGGAATATTCATTTAGCTGTGTATGTTTTTTTTTCTTCTTCTTCTTCATTGAGTTTAGAAAGAGAGGAAGGAAGGGAGAGACGGAGGGAGGGAAGGGGAGAAGGAAAGGGAGAGAGAGAGAAACACCAATGAGAGAGAACCTCAACCAGTTGTCCCCTGCATGCCCCACACTGGGGATCAGCCCACAACCCTGGCATGTGCCCTGACTGGGATTGAACCAGCGACCTCTTGGTGCATGGGTCGACACTCAACCACTAAGCCACACTGACTGGGATAGCTGTGTATGTTTTATGCAGCTACCAATACTTCCTTTACTTTTTCTGCTGGAAAAATAAACAGTAAAAGTGAAGTCTGAGTTTATGTTGGTCTTAAATCATTATTTATTTTGCTGCTTTCAATTCTTTCCTCTCCAAAGAGATTGATAAGCTAAGAGTATAATTATGGTAACCATAAGCCAGGTTACTATGTTGCTTCCTGGCCATATTTATATCTCTCCATTGTTCTTTTAGTTTATCTGTATGTTTTTTTCTTAAGTTGTATATATCTCCAAGTAGAAAAATAAGGATGTTTAAAACACAAAAGAACCATAACTAATGGAACCCAACCACTTGGAAGATACACTGTACTGTTTTGTTGTTATAGTTTCCATTTGGGTTAAAGTCGAATGACCACACACACACACCATGATTCTGTTTAAAAATGTTCCTTGAGATGTCCTGAGGTATACATAAAATACAAATTCTATAATTTGCAGAAAAGAATCACTGACATTTGGCATCGCAATTAACTTGAAACAAGGCCTCAAGAGTTTTAGTTGACACCAAGCTAAATTTGAGGGAACTAAACAAGTTAATCTAAACTCAGGCTGAATAAAACATCATGACCAAACTAAAAGGAGATAATAATTCCATTGTTTTTTACTTTAGGCATACCACAGAAGGAAGTGGGAACAATGAAGAGATCACTGACAAAAAAAGAAAGCAGCCAGAATAAGGATAGGGAAATGGGGGTGGGATCTGGGAAAAATGTTCTGGGGAAAATCCCTCAGGGATTGGAGCCAGAAAGCTGTAGGAAGGACATGCAAATATATGAAGGTCTTTTCTGCTGAAGAAGTGAGCTGTGTTAGCCCAAAGACAGACCTGTGGGTAGTCAGTACAATAGATGTTGTTTTAGTTGCTAAGCAGAAACTAAGAGAATGCAGCATTCTCTCTTTTGACCTGGGCTTGATCCTGAGAACATGTGAGCCTAGACCTGCCTGGGACCTCCAGCACTGGCCTGGGAATGAAGATGGCCCAATAGGAGACAGCTGGCAGACGGAGAGACTCATGTTCTGATTGCGCATTTAAGACCTGGTTAAAGCTACACCTAAGGCCACTTGCTAGACTTTTCAGTGACCCAATATGTTCCCTGGTTTGCTTTAGCCACACTGGGTAAGGTTTTCTGCCACCTCAAGTGAAAAGAGTCCTAAATGACATAAGATCTTAGCTATCTTGTGAGGAAGCAAGTTCCACATCCAGAAGCAGTCAGGCCAAGGCTAAGTAACCATTTTCCTAGTATTCGGGGAAGGGAGCTAAACTGTGATGCAGCTAGGCCTATGTGACTAGGTTTGCTAGGGCTGCCGTAACAAATACCACAGATGAGGTGGCTTAAACAACAGAATTTATTTTCTTATAATTCTGGAGGCTAGAAGTTTGAGATCAAAGTATCAGCAGGATTAGTTTCTTCTGAGACCCCTTCTCCCTGGCTTTTAGATGGGCCATCTTCTTCCTGTGTGTCTTCACGTGGTTTTCCCTCCGTGTGTGTCTGTGTCCCAATCTCCTCTTTCCATTAGGACACAAGTCATATTAGATCAGGGCCCACCCTAATGACCTCATTTTAACTTAACTACCTCTTTAAAGATCCTATCTCCAAATGAAGTCACATTCTAAGGAATCGGGGGTTAGGACTTCAACATAAGGATTTCAGGGGACACAATTCAGCCCACAGAAATGACCTCCTAGGTTACTTACAACTCCAATATTAATGCAAAATTTAGTGGAAGGTGCTAGTGTTTTACTCAAGAGACATTTATTTATTCCTCAGACCAGAGGGGGAAAAAATGTGTGATACCAGTAGCAGGATCTCTGGGTCTTTAAAGTCAGTGTGAGACTGTTCCCATAGAGGAGGACTGTATTTTGTGCAACCTAATTGGACTATATTTACTCATTTATGTTAACTAGGGGTTGCTATTTAGTGTTCCGGTGGTTGACGTAAAATGAAAGGTTTTGGCCAACAGTGCTAACTACTGCGTTTTCACAGTGGTCAGCACGGTGGGGCACATGCTGCCCCACGGCTGGGGTGGTGGAATCCATGACACAGGCTTCCTGGAAGAAGGTTTCTTCCTAGGAATGGTCACAACTGCCTCAATTATACTGTGAGGGTTTTGAAAAGATCAAATAAACATATAAGGTAAAACTTCAAAACATGCAAATATGTAAGCTACCATTAAATGAAATGCAAATATTTCAACAAGAGCAGCTAAGGCTTTTACAAATTCTGTCTGAGCCAGTGCATGGAGAAATGTCTAAGATTCAGGGTTCTGACTTCCATTCTAGTCATCTGGCTTTGAAGAAAGAACATTCTCTATTCAGATCCCAGCAACCACTATCATAAATCACATCCCCTATCACTGACTAGGCAATCTGTTGTCAGGGCATGGCATGGCTGATTTTACATGGATCGCTCTGTGCACACTTCTTACTGATCAGCAAAAATCATTCAAAGTCTGAGTTCTCGGGGTGGTAGGTAGGGAGCAGTGAGGTCTGATGTGTGGTTTTTCATGTACTAAAATCGACCAATGTAGAAAGTTAGATCATGAGAGTTAGAATCAGAAGAAGCCACATCATGTCCAACCCTCTTATTATAGATAGACAGAGGTCCAGAGAGATAGAAAGGGGCCACAGAGTTGGTTGGCCAATGGAAGGTCAAGGTAACTGTCCCCATACCCTGCAGTGCTCTTTGGATAGGGAATAATATGATCCTATTCCAAGGTCCTTACATGAAGTCAAACCTAGACGAGGTCTTGAAGAAATGCCTCTGGATTGGACCAGTAGAGACAAGAACTGGCCATGTAGGTGTAGTTATGCTTTTGGTAACAGCTGTGCAATTGGATTAAGAAAGCTGGATGTATGTTTGAATTGGCTTTTGAAGATGGTTAACATTTTAAACTTTGATGAACATTAACAGGAACAGTGTAAGAAGAAAGTAGAAAAGCAAATGTCACTCAAAAGCTGCCCAGTATCCTGGATTACAACAGAAAAGTTTACTAAGAAGCAAAATTTTGTGTTATGAGATAAAATGGGCTGAAACCTCAGGTGTTGAGGCTGCGGCAGGATGCAGCAGGATGCAGTCTAATCCAGGATTTCTGCCCCCTGTGCCGGCTGGATGTAGACTGCATTAAGTAGGCAGACTTTGAAATCAAATAATCAGAATGTATGGTTTAGGCTGGGAAAGGAGCAGAAATGCAGGAAGGGTACCACCCACACACACCCTAACAGGATTGTGAGGGGAGAGCAAAGACAGGGACTGGCCCAGGAGTGTGTGTCTTGGGTAGGTCCAACCACCGGCATAGGCTGCATTCATCACCGTGCAGGTCTCTGAACCAGCCTGGGAAGCTTCTAAGATGGGCTTACCCCACCAGGGCACTGAGAGGAGCCCCGATCTTTGCCATCCTTGATCCCTGAGGTGGGTCCTGAACTACTCCAGCAATGTTGGGTTTTGCGTCATCTCCCTCTTGCTGGAACTTTCACTAGCCTTCAGACTTATTTCAATGTGATCCCAATTCACCATGCTAAACACCTTCTCTGAAGTGAAAAATAAGTGATGGATTTGCAAGTAAGGAAAAAATAATGTAAATACAATTACAATAAAATTCTTCCCCAAATGTGTCAACTAATAAACTTACATGACTAAACATTTTGCTTTATTTTTTAAAACAGGGAACTCTGAGTAGATTTTGTACAAATTGTTCCTGTCCCTCTTTTTGTAACATTAAGGAAGAAAGAACAACAACTTCAGTGGTCTTGAGACCTCTGCTTGCAGCAGGCCCCTCACCATGCACATCCCTCCACACTAACATTTCGATAATGTTCTCTAATTCTTTTGTATCCCATTTATTCCTGACAGTCATCTTCTAAAACAGGAAGGGCAGACTTATCATTAATCCTATTTTACAGCTGAAGAAATCAAGGCCCTGAAAAGTTAACCAAGTGCCAGAATCACACAGCTAAACAGAATCAAGACGAAACCAGGTCTCCTCCCTTCAAATCCCATCCCTTTTCCATGGTCAGCAAATCCTGCTCCACTTTGATCATAAGACTGAAGACAATTTAAATGGTGCTCTCCTTCATGCACAAAAATGTTAATGACCACCTTATATCTTTGTTTCACAAAGATTTGCTATAATATTCTACTTGTATTTCAAACAGATTTCTAACAAAATTTCATTTACAGAATTAAGAATAAGTTAAATAACAGTAATAAAAGAATACTAGTAATTAATAGTAATCGATTAAGAGTAATGAAATAGTAGTACTCGTCTACTTTGATGAGTACCAATGTCACTGTTGGAAAGAATGGAAAGAGCATGGGATTTAGAAGCCGGAGACCCTGGGCTGAGTCCCCACCCACTCCATGCAGATGTGGGAACCTTTTCTTTGCCAAGGGCCATTTGGATATTTATAACATCATTCACCGGCCGTACAAAATTATCAACTTAAAAATTACCCTGCTATATTTGGTCAGGCTAATTTGGTGACGCATGTGATATTAACTGGTATTGATTTTGAGGGCCTTATATGGCCCATAGGCCAGATGTTCCCCACCCCTGACTGTGGTCAACCATAGCAAATCTTTTTCTTCTAGGCTTTCATGGTGGATCTGCCCAACCAACCAGTGTTCATGCTACCAGGAACACATACCCTGCAGAAAAGTAAGTTTGCCCTGCTGGACTCACTCCTGCTGTTAACCCAGTGTCAGGCCACAGGTCTCCCCTACTCTACTGTCCTCTGATTCTTAGAATCTTTGGGAATCCCAGCCTCTATACCTGCCTCAGGTGTTCCTTGCTCTATCTGTATAGGCATGCATCTCAGTCAGCTCTGGGTACCATAGCAAACACTACAGACTGGTGGCTTAAATGACACATTTATTTTCTCAGTTCTGGAGGCTAGAAGTCTGATCAGGGTGCCAGCATGGTTGGGTTCTGGTGAGGACCCTCTTTCTGGGGACAATCACCTTCTCACTGTGTCCTCACATGGCTGAAAGACTAGAGCAAGCTCTACAGTGTCTTCTGACATGGACCAATCCCAACTTGAGGGCCCCACCCTCATGTCTTCCTATAACCTGACCTACTTCCCATAGGCCCCATCCCCAAATACCATAACAATTTTGTATATTCTACTTAAGAAAACCTTTTGGGCCCTGGCTGGTGTTGCACCATGGTTAGAGCATCAGCTCTTAGACCAAAGGGTCATGGGTCCAATTCCCGGTCAAGGGAATGTACCTGGGTTGCAGGTTCAGTCCCCAGCCTGGTCAGGGTAGTGGGGGAGGCAACCAGTTAATGTATCTCTCTCACTCCCACTCTATCTCTATCTAAAAATCAATAGAAAAATATCCTCGGGTGAAGATTAAAGAAAATTGTTTTAAAGATGTAAGAATGTTCTCTGTGGAATAAAGTATATACTAGCTGCTGGTAGCATGCCTGAGGTGAGGCAATAAAAAGCAGTCCTACATTCAGGTATGTGTATTAAAATAATTATTGATTTGTTTGCTTATCTAGTCTTGGTTTGTTTTCTTTATCAGGTTAACTTGTACTTATCAGATAAACCTTGGGCATAGAAAATCACACCTAAGCCATTAGGCTATTTGGGCTATTTGGGGCATCATGGTCCCTCCAGTACTGGGTTTTTCCAGTCCCGTAGAAATGCAAGAGCCACCATTCCTAAGGCTGAATGGAGGAGGCTCACTCTGGGATGAAGGCCTTGAGTTATGGGTGAATAACATCAAAAGGATATTAGAGATATATTCATCAAGACTTCGTGTCTGACCTTAGGATATCATTTTCATCCCCATCTTAGAAGCTCTGAACTTGTCTCTTCCCAGGAGCCCTGCCCTGTGCACTGCTTCCAGAAGTAACTCTCATACTAACATGGTTCCTTGTTTGAGGAAGACCATTTCCCCAAATGGATTCACTAGCTGAAGGTAAGGGAGGGGAGTAGAGGAGGAAGGTGGTTACAGAAAACCTCAAACTGTGGCATGGAGCTAAATGTTCTACCTACCTACATGCCACTATTTCCCAACAGACATCTCCAGCCTCATCATCTTTTCCCAGATCTAGACTTGTAAGTACAACCTCCCAATGGGCATCTCCACCATCTCATAGGATTTCCACAAGTTCTTTACTTTAGGATCCTCTCCCCCTACCTGGAACCAATACCCCTTCCTGGGTTCCCTTCCTTGGTGAGTGCACCACCACCCACCTGGTATCCAATTCATAAAATAACTCTGCACTAGGTCCTGCCCAAAAGAACTCTCAATTTTATCTGCTTTACTCTATTCTGACTCCGTGTCTTAGGTGCCTAAGTTAACATTTCTGTAACACCCAAAATTTTCTTTTCTTCTTCTTTTTTTTTTTTTTTTATCTTCCATCCCCTACGAGAATGTGAATTCGATGACAGAGGGAACTTGTTAGTCTTTTCAAAATTGTATTCCTAGAACAGAACCTGTCATTTAAGAAAGAATTCTTTAAAGAAATATTGAATGAACAAAATATTTGTGAATTAACTCTTCCTGTATGATAGTCATCATTAGAAACATTAGTTTTTACCACTTATATTCTGTTTGAGTGAGTTTAGTCACATTCCTCTCATCCTAACACTGCTTGAGGATAGCTCATCTGGAGGAACGAGAGCTTCACTGGGGGTACAAAGAATAATTTGGGAGAAGGGGGCATTTTAGAGGAAGACACAGGAGATGCCATGGCAGTTGAAAAGCTGTACCAGACACTGGTCACTCAGAGCAGAAAGGAGAAACACTGACAGGTGAGACTGGGTTGCATAAAGGGACAAAATAGGCCCTGGCCGGGTAGCTGAGTTGGTTAGAGCGTTGCCGCTGATATGCCAAGGTTGTGTGTTCAATTTCTAGTCAGGGCACATATAAGAATCAGCCAATGAATGCTTAATTAAGTGGAACAACAAATTGATGTTTCTTTCACTCTCTCTCTCTCTCCTCCCCCCTTCCTCCTTTCTGCTCTCTCTAAAAATCAATAAATAATTTTTTAAAGGGACAAAATACTGCCAATCTAATTCTGTGCCGATGGATCTGCAAGGTAGCTGAGAACACAGGCTTTGGAGTCTGAGTGGCCTGGGTTGGGAGCCTCCCTCAGCTATGTACTAGCTGTGTCGCCAAGGGCTTGCTTAACCACTCTGCACTTCTCTTCAAAATGGACATATCAAAGCCTAACTCACAAGGTCGTTGAAAGGATTAAACGATGGCTTGGAGGTAAAGCATTTAGCCTTTGTAAGCACTTTTGTGTAATAAGTGCTCAAATGGTACTGTAACAATTATGAATACTTTTACAATACTACCCTATAGTTATATTTTTTGTTAAGGTTTAGCATGTTTAAACTTTTTTATTTTTCGTTTATCTTCCATATACTATGGCCATTCTGAAATTTTTCAGTTGTTCAAAAAACACACACAAAACCAAACCTTCATCTAAATTGGTGGAAGACACTAAATCAACAAAGAGACTGCATGAATTACCAGCTTACGACTCAAGAAAAAAGAATAACTCATAATTTCTCTGAAACTCGGAGAATGAAGTAAAATGGGACCTTTTAAAGCAAAGCAAGGTAAATAATGATGATAAATTCTCCACCCATGCAATTGTTTTTAAAAAAACATAAAAGAAATGTGTTCACATCACCCTTTCCTCAAACTCACCAATGGTTTCCCACTTCTCTTAGAATAACATCCTCTCCCCTAGCATGATCCTTGAGACCTTGCAGGATCCCTGCCCACCTCACTGGCTTCCTATTATTCCTCATTCTTTCCTTGGGCCATTCATGCTTGTGGGTCTCCTCTGGCTCCTAAATCTTCACTGGGTGGCTTCTATTCAGGTCTCTGCTCAAATGTCACGTCCTCAGAGCAGGCCTCCCTGCCTACCCAAGCTAAAACAGTCGCCTCTCCTATCACTCTGGGACTCTCACATCCTGCATCATTTTTGCCACATATCACTCATTATTATCAGAAATAAAATAATCTGTTTACTGCTCATTATCTACCTCAACAGGATGTTAGTCCCATGAGGACTGACCTTTGTCTATCTTATGCACTCCACATATCCACCAAGGTCCAGAAAAGTACCTGCCACCTAGTATGTGCTTAATAAATATTTGTTGAAGGAATGAATGATAGTAGTAATACCACCTACTGTTTATAGTTCAGCACTTACTATATGCTATGCATTATCTCACTAATCTTTTTTTAAATTTTTTTTCTTTATTGATTTTAGAGAGAGAGGAAAGGAGAGGAGAGAGAGAGAGAAACATCAACAAGAAAGAACATTGATTGGCCGCCTCCTGCATGCCCCTGACTGGGGACTTGGCCCACAACCTGGGCATGTGCCCTGACCAGGAATTGAACCTGTGACCTCTTGGTGCATGGGTCAATGCTCAACCACTGAGCCACACCAGTCGGGCATCATTAATCTTAATAAAGTAACAATGCTATGAGTTAAGTATAATTATTATCCTATTTTACAAATGAGAAACCTGAGGCTTAACAGAGTTAAATGCTAACATATCCCAGGTCAGACATGGTGTGTGGGATTTGAATCTAGGTCAAGCGTACACACACACATACACACACGCACACACATACTCTTTACGGGTAAACAGGCAAAAAGAGGAATGAAAGGTAACAGCATAGCTATCAGAGTACCCAGCACTCATCAGAGTTTAGGAAGATGACTGGATTCAACGCTGGACCAATTTCCTCCCTTCTCTTTCTCATTCTCCTAATTGGAATGAAATGCCTGGCCAACATCCCAGAATTATAACCAAGGACCACTGCCAACACTCCATCAGCTGAGGAGTCCTCACTGTACTCAGCAGTCAACCACAACATGCAGAAGCATGGTTCAGAGATGCAGGACTCAGGCATAGGTAGCCTAACATTAATTCTTTCTGTTAATTTCTGAGCTTTAGTCTACACATTATCTTTTTAAAGGAAAGAGAAGTTAATGCTACTGTTTGTCTGTTTATGGATTACTATTCAAAGATGCTGTTTTCAGCAGAGAAAGGGCAAAGAAAAGATTCTGAATACTTCAGAAATAAGGATGGAGTGGTATTCTTGCTTCCAGTTGCAAAGGCTTTGGAGAGGTATGCTATGAAGTAAGTTCCTAAGAAAATTTATTTTCTTATCTACTCTTCAAAGTATCCTACAAAATTATATAATTGTAATCTCCCAAATATGTAGGTAAGTAGAAATATAATTAGCCAGATTACTTAGGTTTTTGGCACACACAAAAAAGACAGTAAATTGACACTGTAGCACTTGACATAATTAAATAGCTTGTACCCATACTCAGAATCACTGCCAGTAATAAACTTTATGATCTTGGCTTTTTTTAAATACTTTGGTTTCTTTTTATATAGAGAGAAATATTATAATTACTACCCAAATCAGGATTGTTTGGTACAGTTTGATATTAACTCCTAAAGAGATACTATAAATCTGCAACTGATCTCATTTTAAAGAGAGGGAAATAATACCTGAGACCATGGTCATTATATAAAGTAGATTTTTAATCATTTATATTAATGCTACTTCGGGAAAACTATATGGGCAATGTACACATTAAAGGCACAAAATTTCAGTATTTACCTGATATATTTTGATACAATGTGTCTCTTTAAAACATACAAACACACTATTCTAAACAACTGCTGTTTTATCTCACTTAGTCTTCATAAAAAAACTTTTAAAAAACAAAACATACACACACACATATTTTGTTGGAGAATAATTATTTTGATCTACTATGAACAGACTTAGGCTTCAGGCTATTTTCCAATAGAAAATACTAAATAAAAATGTAGAGACTACAGCCCTGGCCGGTTTGGCTCAGCAATTAGAGCGTCGGCCTCCGGACCAGAGAGACCTGGGTTTGGTTCCTGATAAGGGCACGTACCTCGGTTGCAGTTTGTCCCCGGCCCTGGTTGGGGTTGTGTGGGTGACAACCAGTTGATGTGTCTCTCTCACATGGATGTTTCTCTCTCTTCCACCCTCTCCCCCTCTCGCTCTATCTGAAAATAAATGCAAAAATGTCCTCGGGTGAGGATTAAAAAAAAAAAAAGTAGAGATACATATATCTAACACAAGAGTGCAAAATTATAAACATTTTGCCATATTTCCTTAAAGAGATTAACTATTACAAATAAAGTGTAGGTTCTCCTTGTCCTCTTTGTTCCCTGTCCCAGGTCCCTTCTTTTTATGTCCTGTCCAGAAAGCTGGGGTTAATATGAATTTAGACTGTATTTCCCCTCTACAAATTTAAATATCTTTCTATATACACAGGTATGTTAATAAAACATGTATAACTTTTGAAATGTGTTGTTAAAATTTGCATTAATGTACCAAACTGTGTATCATTTGAAACTTGCTTTTTTCCCCATTCAATGTTTTTTTTAAGGGCTTTCCACGTTAACATATTGATCTAATCTATCCCTTCTAACTTCTGCATAATATTCCATCCTCTAACTATACCATACTGAACATTTCCATTCCCCAATTGATGGCTGTTTCCTTTTTCTACTATCAGAAAACTGCAGAATGCAAGTAAGTATCCTTGACACATGTGCAGGTGTCTCCTGCTACATACAACTTGAGCATTACCACGGACTGCTGAACTGGTCTTCACGGTGGCTATCAAGGTAATGAATTCGTGGGAGCTGTCTTTACCCTAGTCTGGTACATACCTCAAAGACCACCACCTTGGCCTGTGAGATGGTTAGAGGGGCTACAGTGCACTCAGGGTCAGTGCTGCTCTCTTTAACTCAGTTGAGTGCCTCGGTCAACCCAGCCACCGGAAGTAGAGGAGAAAACAAACCAAATATGATACCAATAACTAAAATCTCTGGATTCGCTTGTACCTTGCAACAATGGCCTTTTGTTCTGAACTATGAATAGCTCATTTAACAGTAATGCTGTATTAATGAGTCAGCCTAATAGCTATGACATAATATGGAAATATATTTCTGTGCAAAGATGTTCTTTTCAAGGGACTCTACAAAACAAATTACACCCTTTCAGCCCTTGATCATAAGTTCTTCTATTTTTGAGACTCTACAGCTTATAGTTTAATAAGAAGAAATACTTGAAGTAGCTCTAAGAGGCTTTCCTATAAAAATGAATAGCAATGCCATTGCAGGAAAAGAACAGAAAAATAGAAATCGACCCACGTATAAATAATAATAGCTATAATTACAATCATTCTGTATGCCAACTATTAGAGAGATGGTAGCTCATTGTCACGAAGCCCTTAACAACGGCACAAAAGAGAATATCAACAATTACAGTCATTGTAAATTGGGGGGAGAAAATCTCAATTTGACCAAGATGTTTTTGAATGGGGATGTTAGTTATTTTGAAAGCCACAAACATTTTAACTTTGCAGCCTTAATGATCTGTACACTTCTGATATTATACTAAGTCACTATATTTTTATCAAATTCAATGGATCTTACAGTTATGATCAACATACTATATCAGAAGACTGACAAAGTAATAGTAAAAAAAAAAAAAGGGAACTGAACTCTTGTAATATGCCAGTAACTGTTCTAAACAATTGCTATGTTTTATCTCAGTCCTCATAAAAAAACTAAGAGGTAGATACTAATGCTATCCCTATTTACAGATGACAGAAGAGTTATGTAACTTGCCCAAGGCTACATGGTTCCATGTGGCAGAGCCAGTTTCTGAACCAGGCAATCTGACCAAGCCCATGGGTGTAACCACTGTATACCACTGACTTTCATGAACAAGGACAGGAAGAAACCTTCCCCTAGGAAGAACGGCTATTTCCTTTTTCTATTTTTCTTTCCATCCATCTCTGTTCTTCATATTCCCTTTCCCTTTATCTTTTTCTCTTCCTTGATAGGTCTTCAGTTCACTTACAAACACAGAGGGTGCCTTGCTCAGGCAATGGCGTTGGAAGGGTGCCCAGAACGTCATTTGCTCCTGAAGCAAGATGTGGTTACAGTAAATAATATACAACACAATCCCTCATAACACAAAGTATGAGAATACTTTTTTTTTAATCCTTGCCTGAGGATTTTTTTTTCCATTTAGCTTCAGACTGAGTAGGGGAGAGAGTGAGAGAGTGAGAGAGTGAGAGAGACATATCACCTGGTTGCCTCCCATACAACTCTGTCCAGGGCCGGGGACTGAACCAAAACTGAAATATGTGCCCTTGACCAGAATCGAACCCACGACTCTCTGGTCTGTGGGCTGACGATCTAACTGCTGAGCCAAACCTGCCAGGGATGAGGATACTTATTTTAAGCAATAAAGCACAGACCAACATTACAATAAGATCAGAAACTTGGGAGTAAAATCTTGGAAACAACCATAACTGATCTTTAGCCCATTTCTCTTCTTCTGCAATATTTGCTTGTTGATCTTATCCACGTTCCTGATTTGAACTGCCCCAGATCTGTATTCCCAACCCTAACCTCTCCATTAAGCTCTAGGTTTATAATAGTCAACGGTGCTAGACATTCCCGTCTAGATGATCCAACTTCAAACTAAACAAACCCAAAAATGATTCAGATGGCTCCCCCAATCCTGTATCTCCTTCCTGAATTTTCTCTTGGATTTAGTGGAACCCAAGCTGGAAATGTGGAAGTCTCTGCCTCACTTTCGATGTCCAAACCATTCTGCGAGTTTTACCTTCCACATCCATCCCTTCCCTTGATTTATGTTGCCACTGCTGCAGTCCAGGCCTGTATCACCTCTCAGACTATTTTAAGAACAGATGGGACTACATAAAACTAAAAAGCTTCTGCACAGCAAAAGAAACAACCATCAAAATAGAAAGGGAACCCACTATATGGGAGAGCATAATTGCCAATGATACATCAGATAAGGGGTTAATTTCCAAAATATATAGAGTACTCACACAATTCAACAAAAGGAAGGCAAAGAACCCAATTAAAAAATGGGCAGAGGAACTAACTAGACACCTCTCCAAACAGGACATACAAATGGCCAAGAGACATATGAAAAAATGCTCAACATCACTAATCATCAGAGAGATGCAAATTTAAAAAACTATGAAGTATCACCTCACACCTGTCAGAATGGCCGCCATCAACAAATCATAAAACAAGTGTTGGCGAGGGTGTGGAGAAAAGGGGACCCTAGTATGCTGCTGGTGGGAATACAGACTGGTGCAGCCACTATGGAAAACACTATGGTGTTACCTCAAAAAATTAAAAATTGAGCTGCCATTTGACCCAGTGATCCCACTTCTAGGAATATACCCTAAGAAGCCTGAAACACCAAGCAGAAAGAATATATGTACCCCTATGTTCATAGCAGCACTGTTTACAACTGCTAAGATCTGGAAACAGCTCAAGTGTCCATCAGTAGATGAGTGGATTAAAAAAAGCTGTGGTCCATATACACAATGGAGTACTACACAGCTGTAAGAAAGAAAGATCTCTTATCCTTTGAGACAACATGGAGGGACCTAGAGAATATTATGCTAAGTGAAATAAGCCAATCAGAGAAAGACAAATACTACATGATCTCACTTATTTGTGGAATATAATGGACAAAATAAGCTGACAAACAATATAGACCCAGAGACACAGAAAGAAGTAGGGTTCAGACTGACAAACCTCAGAGGAGGGAGGTGTGTGTGTGGGGGGTATAAACCAAAGAACTTATATACATATATGCATAACCAATGGACACAGACAACAATGCTGTGAGGGAGGAACGGAATTGGGAGGAGGATGTCTATGGGGGGAAAAGGAGAAACAGTTGTAAGAAAAATTAATTGAAAAAAAAAAAAAACAAAGAAAGAAAGAACCTTCTCAGTGGGCTCCCTGTTTCACAGTTACCCACTGCTCTGCAAATAAGTGAAAAATCTATGGCCCTCTTCTGTTCTACACCTTGCTGGGGTTACACTACTGCCTCCAGGATAAAGTATGTGTTCCTCATTCCAGCACCCATCTGGCCTGCAATCTCCCCTGGTTTTTCCGACCCCCATCCCTTTAGTGCTCATCTCTACATCCTATTAACCTGGGATTCTCGAAGCCTAAATAAATAACTGTTCAACTAACTTGAACAAATATACAGGGTTTTGATTTTTAAGTAATACAGAGCAATACTTGCTCCTTTAGGACATGTATAACATCATTTCAAATGTTCTATGAAAACTAAGTCTTTAAATTTTTTAAATTATGGTAAAAGTTGTTTTAAGGGAGAAATAAAATCCCTTAAGAAATGAGAAGGAAAAAAGAGTTGGTTAAAGGCCACCATCTTTTTGTCTTTTAGTCAAGAACTGGGTTATTCTATTTCCATTCTGTTCCTTCACTGTGGTGAAGGACTTCACTGCTATCAGAAGTCCTCCTGAGTATGAGTCAGGATCTAATAAGGGAAATAGGCAGCAATCCATCCTAATTCAAGGACTTGGGTAGGCAGGTGATGGGAGAGCTGAGAAGCCAGAGTATGGTGAGAGACCTCTACCAGGTCTAAGTTAGAAGGATGAAGGGGGAAGACCATGTTACCATAGCTCAGGGTCACTCACAGTGGGTGGAGCCATAGATGCAGCAGCTCTCAGACCCTGCCTGACATGGCACAGAGGACTCCTGAGTTGAGGAGACAGGGCTGAGAGTCTGGGGGGAAAGGCAGAGTATAGGAGTGGAGAGAGCTACATAGAGAGAACTGCAGAGAGTTCCCTTCGAGTCTTCAGCTCAGTACTGATCAACACATGCGGATGTGGAAACTAGCAGAGTCCAGGGAAAGAACCACCTGAAAGGATTAGAGGAAAGGTTCTCCTAAACTCACACAAGATGCTGCATGAGCTAGGGTTTCCTCCCGGCTCTAATCCTCCATCTGTACCTCCCCCAGCTCAGTGGTTGTCAACCTTGGCTGCACACTGCACGCTGGAATCAACTGGGAACCATTAAAGAGTATGAATGCCTGGGCACACTCTAGAGAGTCTGATGAGGAGTTTTTAAAGCTCTCCTGGTGAGTCAGTAGATAGAGCACCACTGTATGAGCTGAACCTGGGCAGAAGCCAGGAGACCAGGTTCTGGGAAAAACAGCCTTCAGAAATCAGCACCCTGCCCTGCATGATGAGGAGAGGGTCTGAGAGCCAGTGGATCCAGAATCAAAAATGGCACAAAGAGGTAGGTAGAAACAAGGGAGAGGATGAGAAACAAAACAAGAAAAAGAAAGAAATTATAAACGCAACCCTCTCTAGGTACCGCAGCAGCCAGCTCAAATTCAGCTTTATCTGTGCAGCCTTCCCTGACCATCCCAGCTGCAGAGTTTCCTCCCTTTTATAATGCTGATTGCGATTCCCCTGATGAAAAAATGTTTATCTCACATGTCCTCAGCTGGTAGCCCAGCATCTTGCTATCTGTCTGGGTCTTCCTGTAAGGCCCCACCATGAAAGCCTGTTTGTTCCTCCTCTGGCTATTTGGATAATGTGTTTCCTTCTTTCCCAAAACGACTGTCTAGCTCATTTGGACACTTAGATACTATTAAGTAGTAATTAATGGCTAATAACGGTTAATATGTTACCCCTTCCAAATAACATTTGCATGGCAAAACTGACTTGCAGTGTAAGAATTTCTAGAAAAAGTCAGAGTTGACTGAGTAGATCTTCATGTATCCCATAAAATGTACATGCATTTAAGTCAAATAACAGAGGTGATGGCCTAATATTGGATAGTAATGATTTACAAATTTACAAATGATTAACTGCTGTGTATTTTGATCACAGCTCTACTCATAGTTGTTGAAACATTCAGCAAAGTATTGAATATACCTTTAAGATACATTTATATTTCTAGTTAAAGACGTCTAGTTATCATCTTTACAAAAGTTGGCCTAGAAATATACTTGCTATAAATTAAAGTCTTGTGACTTCAAATAAAAAAAAATTTACCTTTTTTTAGTGGAAATATTAAGCTCTGTCCTGTTTGCCTGAGGAATCTACTTCCCAGGGAAGAACAAAAGCCAAGGTTAAAATCAGAAATCATTTACCTTGTGCATGTGTGTATATGTGTGTGTATTTAGACTGATAGGTTATTCTCTGAAAAACTGGGTCTAAACTGTAAGAGATGTTAAATACTAAATGGATCAAAATTGGACATGCTATTTTCTGGTATGAATTTTTATTATGAATATTTAGAAAAAAATTGTGGAAAATCCACTTTTGACTACATTAGGATATCTACAATTTTTTATGGTAGTGCTGACCCCTAAAAACAAATTCTCAATGAGTCAGTCACAGAACATTTAAAAAATATATATGTGGCCCTGGCCAGTTTGGCTCAGCGGTTAGAGCGTCAGCCTGCGGTCTGGAGAGACCCGGGTTCGGTTCCCGCTAAGGGCACGTACTTCAGTTGCAGTTTGTCCCCGGCCCTGGTTGGTCGTGCGGGTGGCAGCCACTCGATGTGTCCCTTCACGTCGATGTTTCTGTCTGTCTCTCCCTTCCTCTCTCTCCCTCCCACTCTATCTGTACAAAAAATGGAAAAATATCCTCGGGTGAGGATAAAAAATATATATATATATATGTGGCATATGTAGGAGCCACAGAGAAATCCCTCCAACAAAGAAAACATAAAGACCATGAATTCATAGAAAGATCATTTCATCAATTATTTAATGTATAATACTTTTCTAATGAAAAGTTTAAACTGTCACCACATTTTCAAACCCAAAATCTCAACCACCACCACCACCTGACTGGGCTACCAAAATTTTCATCAAAAAATCCAAACAAACCATATTCGTTCTACCTTAATATGTACGCATAATCTCACTACAGCTATCAGAATCTGAGGGGGCAGGATTGGGAGGAGGGTGTCAATGGGGGAAAAAGGAGAAACATCTGTAACAAAAATACATTTTAAAAAAAGTAGTTAAGATAATATGTTTTAATGGACAGAATTATAATGCAAAAGAGGTAAATGATCACAAATTGATGGAATCCCAGCAGGCTCTTGGGAGCAACAACCTGACCACAAGAGCCTTCTTTTACCACATCATTAAGAAAAGGAAGACACTTATTGTACATAAAACCAGAAAAATTAAGTGAGCTGTAGGTTTTTAAGTAATGAGTAACTGATAATGCTTAGTTAAGAAAAAAACAAGGGTAAGCTCATTTAATTATAAAAATCAGTAGTAAACCTGCTAGGATTTTATCATGAATATATATACCTCAGACAAAAGGCAAAGACAGAAAAGAAACTTCTTTCAGCAAGTGAGAAGAACTGAACAATTTCTTTGAAAGTAAAACGTACACATACTCTGTACTAAGTCAACATTCGGTTAATTTTATTGACTGATTAATGCTATCTGGGAACTCCTCTCACTGGTAAGACCTAACTGGGCACCTTTCTGGAAATAAAGGACTGATTTTAATAGCTGAAGTGAGATTACACTCATATACCCGATCTGAAAAGAAGTGTTCAGTTCACCTTGTCAATCTACATGGCTCAGAGAATGTAAACATGACCCGGACAAGGTTAGAGGACATTCCAAGTCCTTAATATTACAAAACTCTGCAGACTGGTCCCACTGAACGTGCCTGGAGGACTCTGTGGAGCTGGGAACCATCCGTGCAGTGCCTGACTTTGTTTAGTGACAACAAGGGAGTCAAAGATTTGACAAAGGGCACAGCCTCCCAAAGCAGAACCAAACCAAACATGAAAATTATTTACAGTTGTTTTGGGGGAAAGAATGATTCTAGGTTGAAACTTTAAATTAGAAAATATTCGCCCTGGCCAGTTTGGTTCAATGATTAGAGCGTTGGCCCGCAGACCAATGAGTCGCGGGTTCAACTTTGGTCAAGGGCACGCAATGGGTGCGGTTCATCCCCTGGTCACGGTCCTGAGGGAGGCAACCAGTCGATGTGTCTCTCTCACACCAATGTTTCTCTTTCTCTTTCTTCCTCCCTCTCTCCCTCCTGCTCTATCGGAAGATAAATGCAAAAAAAAAAATGTCCTTGGGTGAAGATTTAAAAAAAAGATTACTATGCACACACAAACACACACAGTTGATTGTTTTGTTATGGCAACTTCCAATTTTAGGAACACCCATGACAGACTTTTCTGTGAGGTAAGAATGCCTTTAAGTATAGCCAGCTCCTCATTGTAGTGCCAATGACAAAGCAAAAGACTTGTAAAGAGCAAGGTACTATTCAATCAACTTCAAACATTAATGGTGAGAAACATTACACAGAAGAAACATTAGGCATTTAGATTTCTTTGACTAAAAGGATTACATGGAAAGTTTTAGGTAGAAGGAAGATTTTTAGATGTCCCATGTCTTCATAGCAGATAAAAATATAGAAACTCATGTAATAATCAAGAATATGTTACATAAGAATTTTCTTCCATGTAACATCCTGAATTAGGGATTATGGTGGGTCACATCACAGCCTTATTAAGTACAATAGACATCTTTATACACCACATAGTCAAGGTCTATCTGTGTTAGCAAGTGGCTGAGAATAACTGAAGGCTGAAAAAACATAATCCTCTTTACCCACTTAAGCCCTCCTTCATAAATGCCTGAGATGGGTGGACCCTTCGAGGTCCATGCACACAGTTCACTAAACTTCTATGCCTCAGAACATTTGCTGTAAGACTCTTGGCATACAGAGAGGAAGCGGCACATTTTGTCTGTTTCAGATAATCCAATTATGGTCATTGCTTGCTTCCTTTTGTTTCTTTTTTTGAGTGAAAGCAATAGAAAGACCCATTCCCACCACCACACAAATTATAATATCCATAAGTGTGATCAAAGGAGCTATGAAAAAGATAAGGTTCACTTGCTATAGGGCAGACAGAGTCTGGTTCTTACCTGATGTGGCCAATCAATTCAATAATCTTGTGACTAAAAAAATAAGCTGTCAGCTCAGACACATGACTCAGGACTGAACACACTCCGAAGAGAGTTGTGGTTCCATTCAGATCCTCCAAATGCCAGTAGAGAAAGGTGAACACGAAGCCATATCCAAAACCCATAAACCAAGCCACAAACAACACCGAGCCATACTGCACGCTGCAAAGCAGTCTGATCAAGTCCCAAAAGCTGAAGGCCTGTGAGTGGCTTGTGGTGGTTGGTGTCTCCTCAGAGGAATCTGTGGGGCTGTTGTTCCTTTCCACCTGAGGGATTTCCACCTCTTTTCCTTTATTTTCATTATTTTTGAAGTGGTTGTAGCGGAATCGGAACTGAGTAGCGACAATCAAGGCCATGGTCATGAGAACTCCAAAGACGATGAAGACAATCTGGTAGTTCCGGTACTCAGGGGGCTTACACCCCTTTCCGTCAATGAGCACTTCTACATGGGTATAGTCAATCCCAATGCCCACGGACAGCATTGCCAGGCCCCAGCCCAGAGACCCCCACATGCGCTGCAATCCATAGCGGTCTCTGTGCTTTCCCAGATATTGAAGTGTTACTGTGTCCACAATGGTGACAGAAGAGGCACTGAAAAATTCTCCTATTATGACAACTACCAAGATCACCAAGAATATAGCTTCTACTTCTTGTTGATCATAAACAAGAGTGACTTGGTCAGAAGGTAAAGATTTGGTGGTAGTGGCAATAGTAGTGGTTGTCTCTCTGGTTACAATTCCTGGAGGGGCAGGGGTTCCAGTGCTTGGGTTCAAGGTCAAGTCCTTAATATGGTCTGTAACTTCATCTGTCTGAGGCTGCAGAGTGGGTGCATTGGTCTTGTCTGGAGTTGTTGAAAAGATTAAAGTTTCTGTGATATTGGGCCCTATTTCCGCTGTCAGTGGCGCACTGGAAAGAAGCAGGTTTCTTTTCTCGCGCATTCTTGGTGACATGGTAACAGAAGAGATAATGGAAGAATTTGTTGGCAGGATGGTTAGCGGGTGACTTGAATTGGTGGGGCGAGCTGTTGGGTGAATCTTTGGTACACATCTCAAGGTAGCAGGTTTGACAAATCCAATGCCCAAGTTGAATAAAACCCAACACAAAAGAGAAAAGAGGAGGACAATTTTGCCTTTTTTAAAGCGATCTGCAACTACACCCCAAAAGGGGGCACTACAGAATTCAATGAAGTATCTAATACCTACTAGCAGTCCACTCTGGCTTGGTGACATTCCCAGCTGTTTATAATATACAGGCAAAAGTGGGTAAAGAGAGCCATATGCAGAGTAAAAGAAAAAGTAAAAAACCTTGGAAATGAGAAGATCATTGTTTATTTTAACACAATGTTTCTCTATCCAGTCAATTTCCTCCTCAGGAAGAGCATCTGTCGCTGTGGAAGAGGGTGTTTCATTTGAAGGTGGTTCTGGTTCCCTGGAAATACCATTAAAAGGATCAGCAAGCACATATTTCCTCTTCTGTTCCTCCTCGTCATCAGTTAAGATGGCAACTTTATCATCTGTCGCCATGGCTTGTCACCACCATCAGAAAGTATTACCTTCAAAACTGTGATTGTTGATCTGTGAAGTAAAACGTAAAAGATGGCTTAGTAATGAAATGGGTAACATGTAAACATAAAGCTTCATCTTGCAGGAAACAGGAGTTTCAAACTACAGCTAAAAAATAATTTCAAGAGTGAATTCCAACCATTTATCGCTTGTGGCCATATAATTCTGCTTTTTAACAAGCTTTCAAAAAATCAGATATTCTTTGTGACCACTGACTGACTAATTACATCTTCCAATGACAGGTTTATAGCTCAGGTTCATTTGAATCTTTTTCATTGATTCCTACAGAAGATATCCAAATGATAGGGATTATGTCTACACTAAATATAGGGAACTGAAAATAAATAGTATTTATAGTTTTTTGGTTCTATTGTTCAAACATATCCACTGAACTATGAAGTCTAGAATTTTTAGAAAAATAAAGGTAGCTAAAAACGTTCAGTTTCTAGAGAAAAATAGAAAGATCTTAACTACAACCACCAATGCAATGAGCCAATGGCACATTTGCAGGAATTGGTCACCACAGTCATGACAAGGACACGCTGGTAAGGAAGTAGCCTTCTTGTATCAGTAGCTTATATTACATACATTTTCTCCAGATGTACTTTTATGGATTGCGTTTAAGAAAATGAAAATCGCCCTGGCTGGTTTGGCTCAGCGGTTACAGCATCAGCCCGTGGACCACTGAGTCTCAGGTTCAATTCCATCAAGGACGCATACCTTGGTTGCAGTTTGTCCCCGGCCCTGGAGTCAGGTGGGAGGCAGCTAGTCAATGTGTCCCTCTCTTCCACCCTCTCCCTCCCTCCCACTCTATCCAAAGATAAATGGAAAAATATCCTCAGGTGAGGATTTAAAAAAAAAGAAAACAAAAACCAGAGACAAGGAAGAAATCTTGAAAGCAGCATAACAGGAATTACAACTTACCAACAGGGGAAAAACAACTCCAGAAATCACAATTTCTTATCAGAAACCATGGACACCAGAAGGAAGGGGCACAATATTTTTTAAGTGCTGAAAGAAAAGAACTGTCAACCCAAAATCCTATAGCCAGAAAACTACAGAACAATATTCCTTATAAGTATAGATCCAAAAATCCCTAGCAAAATATTAGAAAAGTTAGTAATAGGTAAAAAGAATTATACACTATGGACAAGTTGGATCTATTCCAAGGTGAAACATCTGAAACTCAATCAATGTAATCCACTGTATCAAGATGCTAAAAAGAAAAAATTATGATCCTATCAAATGATGACAGAAAAGCATGACAAAATTAAACACTCCTATTCATGAAAAGTCTCAGAAAAATAAGAATAGAGAGGAAACTCACCGTGAAAAAGATCAACTACAAAAATCTGTAGATAACGTTACACTTAAGAGGTAAAAGACTGAATGCTCTTTCTCTATATAGGGAATAAAGCAAGACTATCTGTTGTCACCACTGTTACGCAACATAATGCTGGAAGTTCTAGCCAGTGCTACAAGGAAAGAAAAGGTAACAAAAGTCATGCAGATACAAAAGGAAGATATAAACTGTCCTTATTTGAAATGATTGTCTATGTAGAAAATCCCAAGAAATCTCCAAAACCTTCTAGAACCTAGAAGTGAGTTCAACAAGTTCACAGGACACAAGATAAACATACAAAAAAATCAATTGTGTGTCTATATACTAGCAATTGCTAAAAGAATTAGTTATAAATTAACAAAACATACAGGACTGTATGCTGAAAACTATAAAATGCTAATAAAATAAATCACAGGTTGCTCTGGCCGGTTTGGCTCAGTGGTTAGAGTGTCAGCCCGAAGACCAAAGAGTTAAGGGTTCGAGCCCTGACCTCGGTTGGGGTCATGCAGGAGGCAACCAATCAACATGTCTTTCTCACAACACATTGATATTTCTCTCTCTCTCCCATCCTCCCTTCCATTCTATCTACAAAAACAAAAAATCACCTATCCAAACCCAGTAGAGGGAGCCACAAACAGCAGAACACCAACACCCACAGGGAAAATTTGGCAGGCTACAAAACCCACTGAGATAGCCAAAATGGTGAAACAAAGAAACAAATCCCAAATGAAAGAACAAGAGAACTTTATTGAAGATGACAAATGAAATGCAGCTAAGCAAATTATCAGAGGTAGAGCTCAGAGCCATGATCTTGAGGAAGTTCAACAGCATGAGTAAGGACATCAGCACCTTGGGTAAAGATACAGAAACACTGAAAACGAACCAAGTAGAAATGAAGAATGACATAGCTGAAATTAAGAACACATTGGAAGGACTAACCAGCAGAGTAGAGGAAGCTGAGGACCAGATCAGTGAATTAGAAGCCAGGGTAGAAAAAATCAATCAGAAAACCAAAAGGAAAAAAAACAATTAAAAAACAGGAAGACAGCTTAAGAGAACTGTGGGACAACTGGAAACGTAATAATATTCGCATCATAAGGGTCCCTGAAGAGGAAGTATGGGCAAGGATTAGAGAATATATTTGATGAAATAGTGACAGAAAACTTTTCTAACTTGGTGAAGGAAGAAGGCATTCAAGTTCAAGAAGCAGAGAGAGCCCCAAGTAAGAACAACCCAAACAGTCCCACACCAAGACACATAGTAATTAAAATGCCAAAAATTAAAGACAAAGAGAGAATCCTAAAGGCAGCAAGAGATAAGCAACAGGTTACCTACAAAGGAAACCACATAAGGCTCTCAGCTGATTTCTCAGCAGAAACATTACAGGCCAGAAGGGAGTGGCATGAAGTAAAACAAGGATCTGAATCCAAGACTACTCTATCCTGCAAGGCTATCATTCAAAATAGAGGGTCAAATGAAGAGCTTCCCAGACAAAAAAAAAGGCTAAGGGAATATATTAACACCAAACCAGCACTGCAAGATGGGCTAAAAGGACTGCTGTAATTAGTAGAAGAAATAGGATGAAAAATACAACCACAATAAACAAAAATGGCAATAAATAAGTACATATCGATTATCACCTCAAATGCGAATGGTTTGAATGCTCCGACAAAAAGACACAGAGTAGCTGACTGGATGAGAAAGCATGACTCCCATATATGTTGTTTACAAGAGACTCACCTCATAACAAAAGACTCACAAGTTAAAAGTGAAGGGATGGAAAAAAATCTTTTAAGCAAACAAAAAGGAAAAAAAATTCTGGGGCAGCAATACTCATATCTGATAAAGTAGATTTCAAAATGCAGACCATAACTAGAGACGAAGAAGGCCACTACATAATATTGAAAGGATCTATCCAACAGGAAGATATAACCTTGGTAAACATATATGCACCCAATATAGGAGCACCAACATATATTAAAAATCTTCTGGAGGACTTCAAAGGAAAAATCAACAGCAATACAATCATAGCAATCATGGTGATGTCCGCTGACATCACTGGATAGATCATCTAGACAAAAAATTAATAAGGAAACACAGACTCTAAATAAAGCACTAGATAAAATGGAGAATTCACATTCTTGTCAAGTGCACATGGGACATTCTCAAAGAGAGACCACATATTAGGACACAAACTAAGTCTCTACAAGTTCAATAAGATTGAAATCATATCAAGCATCTTCTCAGATCACAATGGCATGAAACTAGAAATCAATTGCAACAAGAACATGCAAAGACATTTGAATACATGGAGGCTAAATAGCATGTTATTGAACAATGAATGGGTTACCATGGAGATTAAGGAAGAAAATAAAAACTTCCTGGAAACCAATGAAAATGAACACACAACAACACAAAATCTATGGAATGCAGTGAAAGCAGTTCTGAGAGGGAAGTTCATAGCACTACAGGCCTACCTCAAGAAGCAAGAAAAACTTCTAATAGACAATCTAACCTCACAACTTAGAGAACTAGAAAGCAAACTAAAAGAAAACCCCAGAGCAAGTAGAAGGAAGGAAATAGTAAATATCAGAGCAGAAATAAATGACATGGAGACCAAAGACAACAATTCAAAGGATCAATGAAACAAAGAGCTGGTTCTTTGAAAAGATAAACAAAACTGATGGACCCTTAGTTAGACTCACCAAGAAACAAAGAGAACTAAATTCACAAAATCAGAACTGAAAGAGGAGAAATAATAACTGACACCACAGAAATACAAAGGATTGTTAACAAATATTATGAACAACTATACGGCAACAAATTCGACAATCTAAGTGAAATGGACAAATTTCTAGAAACACATAGTCTCCCAAAACTGGACCGGGAAGAGACGGAAAATTTGAACAGACCAATAACAACAAAAGAAACTGAAGATGTAATCAAGACTCTCCTAGCAAACAAAAGCCCAGGCCCGGACAGCTTCACAGGGGAATTTTACCAAACATTCAAAGAAGAACTAATACCCATTCTCTTCAAACTATTTCAAAAAATTCAAGAAGGAAGACTTCCAAACTCGTTTTATGAGGACAGCATAATTCTAATTCCAAAACCAGAAAAGGACACTACAAATAAAGAAAACTACAGACCAATATCCCTGATAAACATAGATGCCAAAATCTTGAACAAAATACCAGCAAACTGAATCCAGCAATACATCAAAAAAATTATTCCCCATGACCAAGTAGGATTCATCCCAGGGATGCAAGGCTGGTACAACATTCACAAATCAATGATTATATCAATAGACGCTGAAAAAGCATTCAACAAGATCCAGCACCCATTTCTGGTAAAAACGCTCAGCCATCTGGGAATAGAGGGATCATATCTTGACATAATAAAGGCCATATACGAAAGACCTACAGCCAACATCATACTCAATGGGCAGAAACTAAAAACATTTTCCTTATGAACAGGAACAAGATAAGAATGCCCACTTTCACAACTCTTATTTAGCACTGTACTGAAAGTCAGCCACAACAATCAGACAGGAAGAAAAAATAAAAAGGATCCTAATTGGAAAGGAGGAAGTGAAACTGTCATTATTCACAGATGACATGATGCTATATGTAGAAAACCCCCAGACTCTATCAAAAATGTACTAGACTTAAATGAATTTGGCAAAGTAGCAGGATACAAAATTAACATCAAGAAATCGACGGCATTCTTATACACCAATGATAAACTCACAGAAAGAGAAACTAAAAAAAAATCCCATTTACCATTGCAGCAAAAAAATTCAAATACCTAGGAATAAACTTAACCAAAGAAATAATGGACCTATTTGCAGAAAACTATAGGTCATTGAAAAAAAGAAATAGAGGAAGATATAAAAGAGTGGAAGCACATACCCTGTTCATGGATTGGAAGAATTAACATCATTAAAATGTCCATACTACCCAAAGCAATAGGTTCAATGCAATCCCCATCAAAATACCAACGACATACTTCACAGAACTAGAACAAATACTTCAAAAGTTCATATGAAACAAAAAAAAGACCTCGAAGAGCCATAGCAATCTTCAAAAAGAACAAAGTAGGAGGGATCACATTACCAGATTTCAGGTTATACTACAAAGCCACTGTAATCAAAACAGCCTGGTATGGGCACAAGAACAGGCATATAGCCCAGCGGAACAGAACAGAGAACCCAGAAATGGACCCAAGACATTATGCTCAATTAATATTTGATAAAGGTGGCAAGGGCATACAATGGAGTAAAGACAGCCTCTTCCATAAATGGTGTTGGGAAATTGGACAGCTACATGCAAAAAAATGAAACTAGACCATCAACTTACACCAAACACAAGAATAAACTCAAAAATGGATAAAAGACTTAAATGTGACTCATGAATTCATAAAAATCCTAGAAGAAAATGTAGGCGACACAATTTCAAACATCATACGCAGAAGAATTTTCACTGATACATCACCTAAGGCAACAGAAACAAAGGAGAAAATGAACACATGAGACTATATCAAACTCAAAAGCTACACAGCAAAAGATACAATCATCATCAAAACAGCCTGGTACTGGCCCAAGGACAGGCATATAGACCAGTGGAACGGAACAGAGAACCCAGAAATGGACCCAAGGCAATATGCTCAATTAATATTTGACAAAGGTGGCAAGAGCATACAGTGGAGTAAGGACAGCCTCTTTAATAAATGGTGCTGGGAAAACTGGACAGCTACATGCAGAAAAATGAAACTAGACCATCAACTTACACCCTACACAAGAATAAACTCAAAATGGATAAAAGACTTAAATGTGACTCATAAATCCATAAAAATCCTAGAAGAAACTGTAGGCAACAAAATTTCAGACATCATACGCAGCAGAATTTTCACTGATACATCACCTAAGGCAATAGAAACAAAGGAGAAAATGAACACATGGGACTACATCACACTCAAAAGCTTCTGCACAGCGAAAGATACAATTATCAAAACAGAAAGGCTACCCACTGTATGGGAGAGCATAATTGCCAATGATACATCAGATAAGGGGTTAATTCCCAATATATATAGAGTGCTCATACAACTCCACAAAAGAAAGACAAAGAACCCAATTAAAAAATGGGCAGAGGAACTAAATAGACACTTCTCCAAACAGGACATACAAATGGCTAAGAGACATACGAAGAAATGCTCAACAGCACTAATCATCAGAGAGATGCAAATTAAAACAACAATGAGGTACCACCTCTCACCTGTCAGAATGGCCGCCATCAACAAATCATCAAACAACAGGTGTTGGCGAGGGTGTGGAGAAAAGGGGACTCTAGTACACTGCTGGGGGGAATGCAGACTGATGTAGCCACTACAGAAAACACTATGGTGTTACCTCAAAAAATTAAAAATTGAACTTCCATTTGACCCAGTGATCCCACTTCTAGGAATATACCCTAAAAAGCCTGAAACACCAATCAGCAAGAATATATGTACCCCCATGTTCATAGCAGCACTATTTACAATAGCTAAGATCTGGAAACAGCCCTATTGTCCATCAGAAGAGGAATGGATAAAAAACAGTGGTACATATACACAATGGCGTACTATGGAGATGTAAGAAAGAAAGATCTCTTATCCTTTGAGACAACATGAAGGGACCTGGAAAGTATTATCCTAAGTGAAACAAGCCAAACAGAGAAAGACAAGTATGATCTCACTTATGTGTGGAATATAATGAACTTAACAGACTGAGGAATGGTGTAGTCCCAGAGACCTGGAAGTGGGGTACAGACTGACAATCCCCAGAGCAGGCGGTTGCGGGGGAGAGATAAACCACAGAACTTATATGCATGTATGCATGAAAAAGGGACATGGACAACAAAGCTGGGGACAGGGTGGGGAGAGACGGGGAGGGGGGGATCAGTGTGGGAAAAAGGAGAAACATCTATAACAAAAATAAATTAATTAAAAAAAATAACACAATAATTAATAAATAATAAGGCAAGAAAAAAATAAAATAAAACTTGCGGTACATATACACAATGGAGTACTATGCAGCTGTAAGAAAGAAAGACCTCTTATCCTTTGAGATGACATGGAGGGACCTGGAAGGTATTATCCTAAGTGAAACAAGCCAAGCAGAAAAAGACAAATACCACATGATCTTACTTATTTGTGGAATATAATGAACATAATAGTCTGAAGAACAGGGGGACCCAGGAACGTGGAAGTAGGGTACAGACTGACTACCCCCCGAAGAGAGGGAGGGGAGGGAAGTGATAAACCACAGAACTTATATGCATGTATGCATAAGCTGGGGATGGGGTGGGGGGTGGGGAGGAGGGTGCCAAAGGAGAACAAAAGAAACATCTGTACAAAAATTAATTAATAAAAAATTGCTTAAAACAAACAAAAACACAAATGTTTACCGCATCTTTATTCATAATAGCTCTTAACTAGAAACAACCCAGATGTCCTTCAGTGAATAAATGGTTCAACAAACTATGGTACGGCTATATCATGGAACATTTTGCAGCAATAAAAAGGAACAAACTATTCTCCCATACAATAACCTGAATGAATCTCAAAAGAATTATAAACAGTGAAAAATATCTCAAAAGATTATATAGTGCATGGTTCCTCATATATCATTCTTGGAATGACAAAATTACTGAAATGGAGAAAAGAGAAGTAAGTGATTGCCAGGAGTTTAGTAGGAGGTGGAGGCAGGAGAGGGGTGGGTGACTGCAAAAGGACAGTATGAGGGATCCTAGTAATGACAGAAATGTTCTATACCTTGACTGTAGCAATGTCAGTATCCTGGTTATGCTATTGTACTAAAGTTTTACAAGATGTTACTTACCACCGGGGGCAAGTGAGTACAGGATACATGGGCTACCTCTGTATTATTTCTTACAACTGCATGTGAATCTACAATTAACTCAAAATAAAAAGATTGATTTTAAAAAGTCAGAATAGTGGTTACCCTGGGGAGAGGTAGTGACTAGAAAGGTTTCTGGGGTACTGATATGTTTTTGCATCTGGATTTTATTATATGATATCTTTACTTTTTTTACTGTGAAAAGTCACTGACCAGTATTATTATTCAACAAAAATGAACTTAAGAACTTAGAATATGAAGAAGAAAAAAGAACAAATGAAAGGACAGAAAAGATAAGACAAATATAGGATCACCTGGAAAGTTAACTATCTAAAATACAGGAACTTGCCCTGGCCGGTTTGGCTCAGCGGTTAGAGTGTTGGCCCACAAACCAGAGTCCCGGGTTCAGTTCCTGCTAAGGGCATGTACCTCGGTTGCAGTTTGTCCCCGGCCCTGGTTGGGGTCATGTGGGTGGCAACCAGTCAATGTGTCTCTCTCACACCAATGTTTCTCTCTCTCTCTTCCTCACTTTCTCCCTCCCACTCTACCTGAAGATAAAAGCAAAAAAAATGTCCTTGGGTGAGGATAAAAATTAATTAATTAATTAATTAATTAATTTAATTTAATACAAAAACATAGCCCTGGCTGGTTTGACTCAGTGGCTTGAGCATTGGCCCACCGACCAAAGAGTCGTGGGTTTGATTATGATCAAGGGCATGTACGTAGGTTGTGGTTCATCCTGGCCCAGGTCAGGGTTGTATGGGAGGCAATCGATCAATGTGTCTCTCTCACATCGATGTTTCTCTCTCCCTCTCTCTCTCCCACTCTATCTGAAATGGAAAATTGTCCTCGGGTGAGGATTACAATAAATAAATAAATAAATAAATAAATAAATAAATAAATGGGTGAAAATAAAATACAGGAACTCTAAGAAAAGAAAATTAGGAGAAGGAATTTTTTTAACTCAAGAAAATTTTACAGAACTGAAAGATATGAGTTGTCTGCCTGAAATGACCCTCTCAGTAAACAACATAATGGATAAAACTAACCCAACCCAAAGCACATTGTCAAAATTTCAGAACACTGGACAGATGACCTCAGAAACTTTCAGAAAATAAAGTGTGTCACATACAAAGGATTGGGAACCAGAATGGCTCCAGATTTCTCAACGATAAATCCAGCTAAATAAGCATTCAAGTTTATGGAGAAATAAAGCCATTTTACATATGCAATTTCTCAAAAAACTTACCTCTTATATACCCTTTCTCAGGTTGTGCTCCACCAAATAAAACAATAAATCAAGAAGGAGTAAGACATGGGATATAGAAAATAAAAGACCTAACATGGGAAGCAGGCAAAGGGACTATGGATGGGCGTGAGGTGACTGGAGAGCCCAGAATGACAGGTGTGCACTAGACAAAAAGGGCAGCGGTCTAGCTGGGGCAGATGTAAGGCTCCAGGAGACTCCGTGAGCAAAATGACACTGACAGAATATCGATACATCTGAATGTCCTAAGGAAATTTAGACAACTGGTGAAGAGTTCGGGGATGAATTGGTGATAAGTACAGAGAAAGTTAAGTAAATAAAATACTACAAGAGAACAAAAAGTTGCACAGGAAAAGAAAAATAATCTGAGTTTACTACATGTCTCAGCTGTGATTACATAGCCATATTAATGTAAATAATGAACAATGAACTAACCCAAATTGCTACATACTCACACTGGGAAGACAGGGGAATGAGATGAATAAATGGTCATAGACAGTTGGAGCAGATAAGAGTTAATTTCTTATCTTCCATAGTGGGAAGACAATAGATAATGCCCACATTTAAAAATCAAGACTTTAGAACACAAACATAAGTGAATATTAAAATAATTGCCTACATCACAGAGAAAGTAGTTGCCTCTGGGAGGGGAAATAAAAAGGAAAGGTTTAGAATCTGTTTTTAAAGAAGCCTGTAAACGTTTTCATTTTAAAAAATCTTTGTACATGCATACCTCTGATTTTTAAAAAATCAAAACTAAAAAAAAAAAAAAAAATACACAATTATATAAGTTCTGTCTTTGTCAAAGATAATAACTTAAAAGGCACTACTAGGACCCTTCTATCACAGATTAAAAATAGTTTTCAGAATTGTACCAAATGAATTCTGACTGTATAGATTCTAATCAGGTGTCCTATAATTAATAATCCTTTATAGCCCTGGCCAGTTTGGCTTCGTGGTTAGAGCGTTGGCCTGCGGTCCAGAGAGACGCAGGTTCGGTTCCCGCTAAGGGCACATACCTCGTTTGCAGTTTGTCCCTGGCCCCAGTTGGGGTCATGAGGGAGGCAGCCACTCAATGTGTCCCTTTCATGTTGATGTTTCTCTCTCTCTCTCTCTTCCCCTCTCTCCCTCACACTCTACCTGAACAAAAATGGAAAAATGTCCTCAGGTAAGAATTAAAAATAATAATAATAATAATCCTTTATAAATCAACAAAGACTTTATCAAGTAAGTCATAGAAGTACACAGTCTTCTTAAAAGGGCATAAGTCCCTAAGGTGTCTAAGAGATGATGATGAACAGATGCCCAAATGCTAATTCAAAGCTACAAAATACCCTATGTTACGATGCTGATTTGCATCTTGATGGGTTACTTTCTCCCAAACCATTCTTTCCTCTCTGTCTTATTGAAATGATTTTTGATTATCATAAGGTTATTCAAGGTTTTTCTTGTTATAAGTCCAGATGTTAAGTAGTTCTCTAAGTATCAACAAATGCAAAGTAGTTAAGTAAATGTTCCTGTAATGTAACATTCAGTACCTTTTATATGAATGTCAGTCACATTTAGTAACTTTTTATGTGAATTTCAAATCTAAAAATATAAACAGCCCAACCATGGCTCAGTGGATTGAGTCCCGGTTCAATTCCCAGTCAGGACACAGGCTCGGGTTGCAGGCGCAATCCCCGGTGAGGGGTGTGCAGGAGGCTGTCAATCGATGTTTCTCTCACATCAATGTTTCTATCTCTCTCTCCTCTCTTCTCTCTATAAAAAAAAATCAATAGCCCTGGCCAGTTTGGTTCAGCGGTTAGAGCATCAGCCCGTGGACCAGAAAGTCTGAGGTTCAGTTACTGCTAAAGACACGTACCTCGGTTGCAGTTCGTCCCAGCCCCGGTTGAGGTCGTGCAGGTGGCAACCAGTCGATGTGTCTCTCTCACATTGAAGTTTCTCTCTCCCTTCTTCCCTCTCTCCCTCATGCTCTATCTGAAGATAAATGCAAAAAAAAAAAAAAAAAAATGTCCTCCAGTGATGATAAAAAAAGAAATAGAAAAAAAAGAACAATTTTCCACTAGGGTACCTATAAGGATGACAAAACATAATGTTTGTTGACTTCTTACTTAGCACAATGCCTGATATATACTGAACTTGTAGGTATTATGTATTTTGAGCCCAACGGGGAACCACTGAGGAATTAAACAGGAAAGCAGAATGGTCACATTTGTATTCTACAAAGATCGTTATAACTTCAGTGTGGAAAATAGATTGGCAGGGTGTTGCTACTGCATCCCCTAAGGATTTCCTAACATTTGACCTTTTATTTTAGTGTACTAGTCTTAACACTAACTGTAAATACTAATATCCTGTGATAAAAACTTTAGACAGTAATTTATTAATTACATCTAATGCAACTTTTATAACACCTAGAAACAGAATAAACTTGCAATATTTTTCTGATTCCTTCCTCTACTTCTTCAGATTGCTCTCACATGTGAGTTGTTGTAGGATTTATGGGTAATTTTATTGTTCTTGGTATAGATACTTCCTGTCTGACCCACTAGATTATAAACTCCTTCAGGGGAGAGTCTGGTACTTAGGATAATGGTCTTTACTCTTGTAAACTCTCAACAAATACTGGTTATTTTTAATAAGCACCTGATGACAATATACAAATAAGGTTTTACTAAAGATGAATGTGATCAGAGATGAACTAATTTTAAGAAGTGCAGAGAGAAATTTCAGTTGCTCTGGTTTTGACAACCAGTGCCTCTTTGAGCCTCTTTTTAATAAAATGGGGATAACAACACAAATCCAAGTCACCTAATTCACTGAGGGGGTCCAGGTCTTAAAATAAATAATGTATAAAAAACCATTTTTCTGCCCTGGCCAGTTTGGCTCAGCGGTTAGAGCGTCAGCCTGCAGTCTGGAGAGACCCGGGTTCGGTTCCCGCTAAGGGCACGTACTTCGGTTGCAGTTTGTCCCCGGCCCTGGTTGGTTGTGCGGGTGGCAACCATTCGATGTGTCCCTTCACGTCGATGTTTCTCTCTCTCTCTCCCTTCCTCTCTCTCCCTCCCACTCTATCTGTACAAAAAATGGAAAAATATCCTCGGGTGAGGATAAAAAGAACAAAAAAAAAAAACATTTTTCTAACTCAGAAGTTTGCTAACATTTGTTGGTGGTGTGGTCTTAGAATATTTCATTAAAACCCTGGACTTTATTTTGCAAGTTTTCTAAAGCATTCTTCCCAATGAGTGTTCTAGAACCCTCTGGTACCACCCCTAAACTATGCCAGAAGTTTATCCATCAATGCTCATACATTTATATCCATATCCGTTTCTGTGTCCACAGCCTAACAGGGGGTGGGGAACCCTGGCTCACTAGAGAACACATTCTTGGATTATGGACTAGAATGATAAGTATCTCCAGGCAAGAAATAACTATTCATTTAAAATACAGTCTCTTGTAGGAACATTTTAAATTTTCTTGTAACATAATACATGTGAATAAAAGGAGCTGAAATCCTCTCTAACATATTTCCCTTCAATCTTTTAAGAGGGTAAAAGGAACAAATTATTTTAATCTCTTAAAGGGGAGGGAGGAATAACCTTTAACCCTAAACATGGCTTTACTAATAAAAGCCAAGCAATTTTCACTTTCACTTTGTGAAATTAAATGTCGATTAAAAAATTTTGTAATTTAGGTCCTTAGACTTTATCGACCATCATGGAAATAGATTCCTATTTATTAGTTTGGGGCTTTTGATCATATATTGTGCCAATAGCTTATGGTATAAACTAGAAGCAGGCCCTCTCAAATTGATTTCCTGTCTTAAAACAAGCTCAGTATGAGGAACAAGTAACAGTTCACATTACAGCATGATTAAAAAATTATATTTTGTGAATTTTTTCCAAAAAAAAATCCAATACATGTTCAAAATAGAAAGAGAAATTAATTGAATATGCTGCTGGGGATAATCTGCATTTATTTATCAAAAAGGAAAACAAGCCCTGGCCAGTTTGGCTCAGTGGCTGAGTGTCAGCCCTTGGACCATAGAGTTGTAGGTTCCATACCAGTCAAGGGCATGTGCCTTGGTTGTGGTTGGGTCCCCAGCCCTGGTCAGGGTCGTGCAGAAGGCAACCAATCAATGTGTCTCTCTCACATCGATTTCTCTCTCTCTCTCTCTCTCTCTCTCTCTCTCTCTCTCTCTCACTCTCTCTCTCTCTCTCTGCCTCCCACTCTATCTGAAGATAAATAGAAAAATATCCTCAGGTAAAGATTTAAAAAAATTTTGTTTTAAAGAAGGAAAACAAGGTAGGAATATAAGGAGGTCATAGAAGCTTTGTAAAAGTAGAACCAATGCATAGTCATTTCTCTTTACGCACAGATCAACAGCCAGACAGGGCAATGAAATTGTTCAGGATAACCAAACTAATGAACAGGCTGAGTTTCCAATATTCATTGCACTTTAACTGCTGAAGCTTAGAAACCATTTTCCCGGTGAAAGAATATTACAAATAGTGGTAGTATCCAGATTACTGAACCATGAGTGCTAGAAGAATCTATGGTTACAGAGTACATAACTTTTAAAAGGAAATTCTCTTTACTTTTCAATCTGGGGTGCCAGTAACACCTCTCCCAAGACAGGCCCACTAAGAGCTTCCCTATTCACTCCCCTCCAGCCAATAGCCAGGGCAGTGGGCAGGGAATAACCAGCCACTTGCTTTCTCCAGGGCAATAGGTGCAACTTGTGGGAGTCTTTGAAAACACTATATATATGTGTGTCACACATATGCATTCTACTCATTTTATTTTATTTTATTTTTATTTTTTTATCCTCACCCGAGGACATTTTTCAATATTTGACATTTTTCAATATTTTGTTCAGATAGAGTGGGAGAGAGAAAGAGAAACATCGACGTGAAAGGGACACATCGAGTGGTTGCCATCCACACGACGCAACCAGGGCTGGGGACAAACTGCAACCGAGGTACGTGCCCTTAGCGGAACCGAACCCGGGTCTCTCCGGACCGCAGGTCGATGCTCTAACCGCTGAGCATACCGGCCAGGGCTCATTTTCAAATGTATATTGATGTTACCACCATATATTTACTTCTCTAATAAATGTTAATGCAATTCTTATTAGCTTTCCATCTTTATGCATTTCTCAGATCAGGGACCCTACAAACGCAACTATTTTCATAAAGGAGCCTGGGAAATCTATCAACATTGAAATGGTATCTTCAGACTTCTTCTAGGTAACAGAATAGGTACAGGGTTAGAGGAGAAGAGAAAGATGGAAGGATAAAACCTGTTCAGCACCAGCAAGGGCCAAGGTTTTGCAGAAAGAATTGTCTTGATATTGCTTGATATATGTAGAGTCAACTTATATAAAATATATTTTAATAAAAAGATAAAAGATATTCCAGTTCTATTAACATTTTTTTATTTATTTTTACCATAGTTATGGGAATCCCTATTTTATACACATAGACACACATACACACAATATTTTTTCAAATCTTTTCAGAATAAGATTGACTTGAGTAAATTTAATTAGTACAGGACTATGGGTCCAAGATCTAAAGGTATTAGGAACACAGGGAAAGCAGACTGTGGAAAACTAAGAATTATAATGAGAAATAAAAACACAACTCCAGGTATTAGTAATATTACATTAGGTTACAGCACTAATACGTGTATTATATATGTGACATAATACTATATTTATAAATGCTTAGTCAATAAAAGGTTGGTGTTATTACTTGGCTATTCTGACACTGTTAGACCCTGAGGAAGTTAAGAAGGTTAAAGAAAGTACAATGTATCCATAAGTCAAGCCATCTAAGATAGCAATTTAAAGGTGCTTCTTTCTTAGACATATCTTTTATGAGTTTACAATTTACATCAAAATACAGATCTCAAAGTTTAAAATATTTTTTTATAGATTTGTAGTTACCACTGATTATTTTTACTTATACCCCTAAAAACACTGTAGTTTAAAACAATAATTTATGTCCTAAGCACATTCCAGTATACATAATCTAAAATTGTTTTATTTTATATGCTGTTAGGACTCTAATAAATTGAGAACTACCATGTGCTATCAATTTGTTTCAGGAAAATATTTATTACCTAGCTCATTAAAGACAAAAGATTTAATATAAATGCCATACCAATACTTCTGAGAATGAAAATAACCAATGCTGGTTAAAGATTAAGATTAACTGAGAACAGAAATATAACCTTAATAGACAGCAAAGATTTAAGTGTAAGGATGTTTATTTCAGTAGTTTTCATAATAATCAAAACTGAAACAAAGTAAGCCATCAGTTACAGGAGTAGTCAAATTACATTTTGTCCATATGAGAGAAAAATATAACCTTATATCCATGGGATAGAAAAACAGAACTTAATTAATGGAACTTAAGGGAACTAAATTTAAGAGAATTAACAGAATAGGGGGAAATTCTCATGCTCTATGTATTATATTAAGCGAAAAAAAAGCAGGACACAAACTTCTATATATCATACAAGTTACGTTTGTAAATCTATGTACTTCACACTAAATACATTTTAGAAAAAGACTGGAAGAAAATAATACAGAGTGCATAACTTTTAAAAGGAAATTCTCTTTACTAGACTTATCTCTGAGAAGTAAAATTAGAAGTTATTTTAATTTTTTTCTTACACTTACTGGACTCCCTTCCCCCACCACCCCCAAAGAACATTTATCACTTTTAAAATACATACAGGCATACCTCATTTTATTGTGCTTCATTTTATTACACTTCACAGACAATGCCTTTTTTTTTTTTTTTTTTTTTTTTTTTACAAATTGAAGGCAAGACCCTCCACCAGCAAAAAGATTGAGACTCGCTGTACTGCAGTAGTCTAGAACCGAACCTGAAATATCTTCCAGGTATGCCTGTATAAAAAAAGCGTTGCTTTAAATACAAGACATCTGAGTGACAATCAGGATGCCCTTCATCCTGAAGTTCCTGAACGGTCATGAGGGGCTGCTAAATTGAAGTCTGCTTATCCTGCATACCAGAAGAAACAACTTAAAGAACCTATTACAGCCCAGCTGGTGTTGCTCAGTGGTTGAGCATCGACCCATGCACCAAGAGGTCACCAATTCAATTCCCAGTCAGGGCACATCCCCAGGTTCTGGGCCCAATACTCAGTGGGGGGCATGCAGGAGGCGGCCAATCGATGTTATCTCTCTCATTGATGTTTCTACTTCTCTCTCCCTCTCTCTTCCTCTCTCTCTAAAATCAATAAAGAAAAAAAAATTTTTTTCTTTTTTTTTTTTATCCTCACCTGAGGACATTTTTCAATTTTTTTGTTCAGATAGAGTAGGAGGAAGAGAGAGAGAGAGAAACATTGACGTGAAAGGGACACATCAAGTGGCTGCCACCCGCTCGACCTAACCAGGGTTGGGGACAAACTGCAACTGAGGTACGTGCCCTTAGCGGGAACCGAACCTGGGTCTCTCTGGACCGCAGGTCGACACTCTAACCGCTGAGCCAAACCAGCCAGGGCAAGAAAAAAAAAATTTTTTTTTTTTTTAAATGAACCTATCACAAGGGCTTTGAGACATTCTTAATAAAGATTACGCCTTTAGCCCTGGCCAGTTTGGCTCAGTGGTTAGAGCGTCCGCCTGCGGTCCGGAGAGACCCGGGTTCGGTTCCCGCTAAGGGCATGTACCTCGGTTGCAGTTTGTCCCCGGCCCTGGTTGGTCGTGTGGGTGGCAGCCACTCGATGTGTCCCTTTCACATCGATGTTTCCCTCTCTCTCTCTTCCTCTCTCTCCCTCCCACTCTGTCTGTACAAAAAATGGAAAAATGTCCTCGAATGAGGAAAAAAAAAAACTAAAAAAAAAAGATTACGCCTTCAAAATACAGGGAACCTTATTAGATAGGAAAAAAGTAAAAATGTGTGTCATTTTTACCTTTTTGAAAGTTTAACAATAAAGACTTTTATTCAGACTTCCTCATAAAGGTGAGTTTGGGTTCCATTTGCACATTAAAGACCAATTCCACAGAACTGATTTGAAACAGAATTAAGAAGGCACTCCATAATGGCTACAGAAGCTTGACTATGCTGGATAAGATCAGTGCATTTAAGTCAGAGGTAGTGGGCACGCCACTTTGTATGGTTCTGCTTTGTGTGTTTAATGTGGGGGCTTTGGGCTCTGCTCTGTTGAAAGAGGCCGTATTTATCTTTGGCCCAAGTGCATTGTACCTTAACCTAGTCCCTAAAAGTTCCAAGAGCAGTTGTGAGAGATGAATTCTACACAAAGCTCATAGGGACCTATTCCTCCACTGTTCTGGGGCTCACAGTTCCTCTAGGAGTCCTAGGCCCTGCTGGCCATGTCTCTGCTCTTCACTGCACCTGGCTGTGCAATGGAGGTCTGTCTCTCTCTACAACCACACAGGGAGCTAGCAGCCCAGCCTCCTCACTCACTTTCCCTTTGCACAGTTAACCCACAAATCAGGCCTGTTGAGACATCAATTCCTCTTTCTAGTTCTCCTTTTATTCTCTGTAAAGCCACACCAAAGCACCCTCTGGTCACTGCTGACTCATGATGTCCCTGTCTCCTTCTCACCCCTCAGTCCCACTCTTGGTCTCAGATCAAAACGTTTCCTCACAGTCATTCAAAGTTGGACTTCCCTGTTTCCTATTTGCAAAATGTTCCTTTCTCAAATGCACATCACGACAAATATGTCACAAAAGGTGTCTCAGCCATCCTTGACTCAATCCCATTTCAAAACTCTGGAATATGGTTGTTTTTTAATTGATTTTAGAGAGTGGAAGGGGAGGGTGTGGGGAGGAGAAGAGGAAGGAAGGGAGGGAAGGTGGAGGGGAGGGAAAAAGGGAGAGAGAGAGAGAGAGATCTGTTGTTCCACTTGTTCATGCATTCATTGGTTGATTCTTGTATGTGCTTTGACTGAGCATCTAACCTGCAACCCAGATGACACTTGAGCCCATTGAGCTACCTGGCCGGGGCAGGGATATGGTTTTTCTAAGAGCCTAGAAAAACCCATCTGCCCTTTTATTTTTCATTCTACATCCTAAACACAGAGGCACACCAGGTCATAAGGTAATACAGAGTTCTCATTCGCATTTCCAAATCTTGACATCCCTGCAACACAACCATCAGCACATTCAAAGCTCAGCCACACTTGCAGAGGGGGGATACATACAATACGACACTGGGGCTAGATTCTGTGGGCGCTGAGGTAGGGTACGTATGTGCTTGTGTACTATTTAGAGCCGCAGACTAACAACCAAAGTTGCAATCTCTACAGCAGACATAATATACAGGCCCAAGGTTTAGGTGTTCCACATTGGTTTTCTTTTCTTTTTTTTTAATCCTCACTCAAGGATATTTTTGCATCTATCTTAAGATAGAGCGGGACGGAGGAAGAGAGAGTGAGAATCATCAATGTGAGTGAGACATCGAATGGTCGCCACCCACACGACCCCAACCAGGGCCAGGGACAAACTGCAACCGAGGTACATGTGCCCTTAGCGGGGAAACAAACCCGGGACTCTCTGGTCCATGGGCCGACGCTCTAACCACCCAGCCAAACTGACCAGGGACACATTTGTTTTCTTATTTGTTTTGGTTTGGCTTGGTTTTCTGTTTGGGCTGGGCAGCAATAAATCATTGTCTTAGCAAATGACTCTGATAGTTTCCAAAAGCTGTCTGGCCAACTAACTTAATTTAGACAATGCCATTTTACAAAATAGTAAATAACTATTATCTAAATACAGAGAGCAAAAAACAGCTACAAAGCAAATGTTACTGAAATCCAAAAACAGGGCTAAGTACTAGACAACATGTCATTCAGGATTTAGGACAAAAAAAAACAACAACAGTCTGACACAGGTCCTTCTCAGTCTCCAAAATGTAGTAAATGGCCACAGACTACTAATGTAATTAACCACGGAGGAATGACACTCAAATGGAATGTTTCTGACGGAGACATTGAGGTGTTTTCATTGCCACATACATAACTCACATCAGATGTATATGTTTGCCTTTCTCAGGAATCCAAAGTGCTGTGTCCTGGGAGATACAACATTAGTTTTGCTTTGAGGGAAAAAGTCTTATCTAAACTGGTTTAGCAGTAGGAAAGGATTTGGCCCTTCATTTCTGGGTTTAAAGAGAGGCTATCGAACAACAGAGCTTTTTAAATCAAAAGCCTAAGCTTTCCCTCTTCCCAAAACATAAGAAGAACCTTAAATGAAATGTTGGATGACACCTAAAATTGTCAGAATCTCTCTTCTGCAAAAAAATTTTACAATTCCTATTTCCTCAGGATTGTCTATCACATTTAAAATAAAATAAACTTATTCAGATTCCTTTCATGTACAAAACACAGGAAGAATGTTTTCTTAATTTTGAAAGGTCTGAGTGTATTTGGCTCTGGATTTCTAAGCCTGAGCAGGGAAATGAATTAATTTTTAAGAATTCTGCCCTGGCCGGTTTGGCTCAGCGGTTAGATCGTCGGCCTGCGGTCCTGAGAGACCCGGGTTCGGTTCCCGCTAAGGGCATGTGCCTCGGTTGCAGTTTGTCCCCGGCCCTGGTTGGGTCATGTGGGTGGCAGCCACTCGATGTGTCCCTTTCACGTTGATGTTTCTCTCTCTCTCTCCCCCTCCCACTCTATCTCAACAAAATATTGAAAAATGTCCTCGGGTGAGAATTAAAAAAAAAAAAAAAATTAAAACAAAACAAACGAAAAAAGAACTCTAAGCAATAATTTGTGTTAATATTACAGAAAACAGAGCAGAGTTATGGGATTATATATAATAAATATACAGGATAGGGCAAAAGTAGGTTTACAGTTATTCTTATGGAAAACAATACAATGATTAATGAATAATATAAGAATAAACTCTGTTTCGTCTACTCAAAACTGTGAACCTACTTTTGCCCCACCTTGTAGATGTGCATCAGATGAAATTAACTTGATGATAACTTGTTGTTCCTAAAATTGTTATTAAAATTAATTATGCCCAGCCTTGGCCAGTTTGGCTCAGGGGTTGGAGCATCGGCCTGCAAAGCAGAGGGTCCCAGGTTCAGTTCCCGCTAGGGCCACGTACTAAAAAAAAAAAAACAATTTAAAATTAATTATGCCCAAAGTCATCCAAATGCTATAATTTCATGAAATGACAGAGCAGGTAATTTTTTACTTCTCCTACTCCTACCTTCTACATAAAGAACAATCATGCTTCCATAGACAGCCACCACTAACTAGCAAGACCAGGAAGAAATTCTTATCACTCAGCCTAGCAGATAAATTGGTATGTGCATCAAAGCATTCTTATTGAGGAGAAAAATTGGGGGTTCTGTACAAGCTACAGATAGTGTTAGAAAAGGTAAAAATCAATCATCTAAGACGCTTCACCCTTTGTTCCCACACCTGCAATTCCTAGAATACCACCTTGCACTTTGATCTCCTGAGTCTCATTTCACTTTTCTAATATAACAAAGTTCAGGCACATTCCTTTTTATTAAATTTTGGATTTGGCCCTGGCCGGTTTGGCTCAGTGGTTAGAGCATTGGCCTGAAGACCAGAGAGACCCAGGTTCAGTTCCCACTAAGGGCGCGTACCTCGGTTGCAGTCTGTCCCCGGCCCTGATTGGGTTATGTGGGTGGCAACCACTCGATGTGTCCCTTTCACGTTGATGTTTCTCTCCCTCCCTCTCTTCCTCCCACTCTATCTGAACAAAATATTGAAAAATGTCCTCGGGTGAGGATTAAAAATAAATAAAGAAATAAAGAAAAACTAAAAGATACTTCTTTATTTAAAAAAAAATTTTTTTTGAATTTGTATGAAGTGAATCAATTCCACTCTTTATTTTTCTCTTTTTAGTTTATATAATAAAACAACATGTGCTTGTTGAAAATTTTTTAAAAAGCCCAAACATAACTTTATAAGGTAAAAAGTAAAAGCACCTTCTTCTCTTTACCCCACCACTTCCTTCAGGTAGCCACTGTCAATAGTTTGGGGTCAATAAAGGTACAGGTGTGCCTTATGCAAGTTTAAGTATGTACATACTATTATCTCTCCTGCAATTTCCTTTTTCAATTACTGTATCTTGATTTTTCCCAAGACAATATATCCAAGCAGCTAACAGATACATTTATATTATCCATTTTCTCCTTTTCCCTACAATGAGATTGCTAAATCAAGATTTACTGAATAGAAAAACAAAATACCTGTCAGCCTAATACTAAATATATCTTTGGTTATATTAGTTTTCACACTCACCTTTGACCTAAAAATTGGTGAGAACAAATGGGTAAACACACATATGCATTAATATATATGCACTTTAAATATATCAAATATCTTACATAGATCAATGTTGCCATATGAAAGGAAGTTAATTTTCAAAAGCAAGAAGCAAAGGACAGCACCTGTGTAGGTGGTGAGGCTTAAGGGGATCTAAATATCGAGGGACAGCCTGTGGAAATTTCCTGGGCTTTGGAGCCATAAACACAAAAAGTCAAATCAAACTCCACCTCTTACTGATTGTGTGGTTTTCGTAAGTTCCTTAACCCTTCCTTCCTTCTGAGCTTTTTTTCATCATCCACAAAACTGGAGAAACGACTCATCTTACAGAGATTTAGAAATTAAGTGTTTAAGGAGGTGTCTTCAATATAGTATGTGCTCACAAAAGTGCCTTATTATTGTTAATAATCCAGAAACTACATATGATAGATGGTAATCCAATACCTTATACCCACAAACCTTTCTGTTTGGTTTACCTTTTAGTTTACCTTCATGTTTTTACATTTACCTTATTTGTATAGACAAATAAAGTGCTTAGAAATTATTATAAACATGCTTAGATTTAATGAATTAATGAAATATGATCCTCTCTCCTCATACTCCCCTCCCCCAGAGGGTCTTGCACTGGGCTCCTTAGCAGTGTCTCAGCTTCCTGCTTGCTATGCAATCCTAAATTTCATTTACAACTTGTGATAAACACAAACCATCTGACTACCACCAAATAACTGAAAATATCTTCCATTTCTGCTGATGACCAGCAGCTTAAAGTGTCAAAAGCCGACCTTCCTATCCTCTTCTTTTACTTAACGAGGCCATCAATGATGCATACCCCTTCAGCTGGCTAGTGGCCATGTCGTGGGAAAGGGATGCTCTGCAGACACCAGGGATCTACCAAATACACTTCTGCTTTTATCACATGTTATTGGTCAACTGTATGTCCACCCAGCTTTTACATTAATCTGTACTGAAGATTTAGATTAGATTTAGGTTAGATTTCCACAAAATCCTAAACTTCTAGAACAGTTAGTAGAAAACCTGACCACTATACTATCCAACCATGTCCTTTTACATGAGACAAAACTGAGGCTCAGACACATGACAGCCCATGGGCAAACAACTATTTAGACAGCAGTTGGGATTAGAATGTCAACTCTTTAATTTTGGGTTCTTTCCTCTGACTAAAAAGCAAGGTTTTACCTGTTCCAGCACCTCTGTAAGGTGTTTATTAAATATTTTTGGATGAAAGGAAATGTCTGTAGTTGCCAATATGTGTGGGAGAAGCAAAATGCATCGTGTGCCAGCCTTCGGGTAACTAATCCACCTGTCTGTCCACGTGGGGATAGGCTAAATGAGGGGGAAAGTTGCATTTGGAATGTTTCACCATCCTACTTAAATTTACTGTAGAGAATAAAGAGGGCCCAGAAAGACTAACCCCACCACTATTTTAAAAGGGCTCTAAGGACAGGTTAGACCACGCTGAAGAAGTACGAGGGGAATATTTCTCCTAGGATGGTATCAGGCAGGGGAAGAGTTATTTATTTATTTTTTCCATATGTATTCACCTGAGGAAGCAGACACTGTCAATTTCCTCCTCTTGACACACAAGTGGCCACGTCCTTGTCACTGGGGCTGTCTGGTGATTCTTGCCTCCTCCTTTCTCTGAGTCTGGAGGATGTTTATCTCAAGGGCGTGAGCAGGCCTGGACCGAGATGGGCCTGGATATTGAGCCCAATCGTCATTCTCCACCCACCCACCTCCCTCCCCGGCAGCTTCGGAGCATGGCGAGGGCTCCCGTGGGCAGCGCCTTTGTTTTCCTGACTCCAGTTACGTTTGCGGAAGTGCCGGCGGCGCCCAGCGTTCGGGGGTGCCGGCTTAGCCTCCCCAGTACCCCGTAAAGATGACAACCAACACAGAGCCGAGGGGAGGGAGGGGGCGGCGGGCGGGTGGGGCTGTGAACGTGGACACCCACACACGTCCTACATCGGGACCCCCTCCCCCGACAGCAGGTGTGCCCGCCGCAAGAGGGAGGGGGCTCCGGGTGCAGCGGCCCGGCTGGTCCCCCGCGGGGGAGGCCACAGTGGGGCTGCCGGCCGCCCCCGCCGAGCGCGTTCCTTCCCCGGGCGCCCGGCCGGACTCACCTGCTGCGGGCGGCGGGGCGCTTAGCTGCGCCGGGCGCGGGGAGTCATGTTCCCCCGGCGCGGGGCAGCGGCTAGGGGCTCCGGGGCGGCCACCGTCGGAGCATCGCGCACCACCCGCTGCGGGTCGCTGGCTCCGAGGGGGCTGCAGCGGGCAGAGGGATGCGGGCGGGGTGGGGTGACCGGGAGCGGCGAGCCTTGCGCACGCACCGGCGCGACTTTCCTCCTCCTCCGGCCGGGCCTCCGCCGCTCGCTACCGGCTGGACCCGTTTCAGGGCAGAGCTCCGAGGACCCGCCGCCAGGTGCAGCGCTCCGCCTCCTGCGGCGGCGGCGGATGCGTCGGCGGTCGCTCCTCCCGGCCTCCCGCCCGCCCTGGCGGCCCCCGGGGACCTGGAGACCCAGCGCTGCTGGGGACGCGCCCTGAGGAGGGGAAACCGGACCGCGAGGTGCTGCCCCCCACCCCAGCCTGGCTCCCGGCCGGGCACCCCCACCCCTCCAGGAGAAACGCTAGGGGCCTAGCTGCGGGGGCAGGGAGGGGAGTCGATGGCCGCCTGGCTGGGAATTGTAATAATAATAATAGCCAGCGTTTTTTGAGCGCTTATTGAGTGCTAGGCACAATGCTAACACTACTAATGCGTTATCTCGGTGTCTCTAGTACCAGACATGGCAGCCTGTCCTCAGTTGACCCGGGAGAGGGGATCTGGGCGGGGGGCGGGAGGCAAACCACTGGGGTTTCAGGACTCACCGGGAAAGCGGTACACCGAGGTTGATGCACCCTTTCAAACTGGGAAGGTGCTGCCGAGCATATCTGGCGGCTTGCTGAGGAGGTAACCGTGTGTGTTGCACTAAGAACGTAATTAAAGCTGTATTTCTGGTTAGACACGAAGTGAGGATGGGAAGGGTGGTTGTAAAAAGTATCGTTCCTTCAGCAGGTATTTTTGTGTGTCTGTGATGGGCTCCGAGGATGCTAGATCCTGTTCTCAGAGAATTTATGGCCTTGTTCTGACAATAATAACAATTATAATGGCAGCTAACATTTATGAACATGTCTTATATATGAAGCACTGTTTAAGGTTTACCATAATCCAAAAGTATAGGTAATATTATTCCCACTTTACAACTGAGAAAGCAGAGGCTGAAATTTAATGTGACCCATTAAAAAAATGACTAAATAGTAAAAGGGAAAGCAGTCTTCTTTTATCTCCACAGTTTAAGCTCTTAACCATGAAATTATACTGAAAAGAATGTCATAGGCCCTGAAGCTTTAGGATTTGAAGTCTCCCTTTAAGAAGAAATAAAACAAAATTACAAATACAACTTGGCACTGGCCCTTCCTGGAGCCTAGGAGGGGTCTCTGAAGCTTAAACTACATTAGTTTTGAGATAAATCCACTTTCAAAACTGATCAAAGCAAAACAAAGGTAATGAGTGCTAAAGTTTCAAATGAAAGAGATTAAGGTGGTTGCTGGACACAGAGAATGACAGGTTTGGTCTGGTGTGGCCTTGAGACAGCTTCCCACTGCACCATTATAAACTGAACAGCTCATAAAGACCCATTTGGTAGCTGTCATAATAGAATTATCATTCTTATCTGTCCAGACATTAAAGAAGCAACTTTTTTAAAAAGTAAGAAAAAGAAAAGGAAGACTGTGAAAAGACAGGTCTAACACAGTTCTGGTCTGTCCTGCATATAGAAGGGAAGCTGGAAGAATGTGGGGGTAAGGGCAGTTCTTGACTTACAGCAGCTGTAAGGGAGCTCCATGTTGAAAAGTGAAGCCAAATCTTCCTAGATTGAAGCTGACGATTCTGTTTTAAATAGGACAGGATAGCCTTAAGGGTCAGCACAACAAATGTTTTAATTGACCTTGTTAGGGCATGAATTTTCTGCTGGCAGCCTTTCCTTTTCAGTATAACTAAGAAGATGCAAACATGCATAAAGGAAAAGTGATCTGCCACTCCTCCCGGATCTCTCCGCCCACTGTGAGGTAACTAGTGGGTGTGGTGTGGAAATTAGCTTCCAAGTATACCACCAGGCAGGCTATCTATCCTAAAGGCCGTGCACAGAAAGGCACAAAGGCAAAATGGAGAGGTTGAAACAACATAGCTGATTGTATCAATTTAAAATGAAAAGAAGTAGAGGGAGGGTAGATTAACACACTTAGGATAGCTAGGTATAGCAGGTGTTACATTTTATGAAACATGCATAGAACCTGTGCATTTCTTTCTCTTTCTCATCTTCCTCCCTCACTCTCTCTCCCCCATTCTCTTTCTTGCTCTCTGTGTGCCCATCCCGCTCCTCCGTGCTGATGGTGTGGTTACAAAGACCAGAGTGGAAGTTGAATGTGGGGGCCTTGGCAGACAGAGGGTGCCTGGTGCCAGAGCCAACGCTTGCTTTTTCTGCTGAGAGACAGGGACAAGTATGCTTGACCACAGTTCTAGATCAGCAGTTAGCCTTATAGGTAGTGATAAACTGCATATGCATTTCTCAGCAGAGAACAAAAGTGTAGGTGTGTCACCAGTGAGTGGTCATTTTATTTTTTAATTAAAATTTTTTTCTTTATTGACTTTAGAGAGAGAAGAAGGGAGAGGGAGAGAGAGAGAGAAACATGGATGAGAGAGAACATTGATTGACCCACCTCCTGCATGCCCCTCACTGGGGATTTGGCCCACAACCTGGGTGTGTGCCCTCACCGGGAATTGAACTGGCAACCTCTTGGTGCATGGGTCATCGCTCAGCTACTGAACCACACTGGCTGGGCACGTGTGGTCATTTTAAAGCCTTCCTTAATATAGAATGTCGAACATGCTTCCTGAATACCGTTTCAAGAATATTTGGTGCCTACCTGGACCATCCAACCTTCCTTTTTATGTTCAGCTCATATATGTGCTACTTACTTTATCTCACAAACTACTGGCTTCTACTTTAATTTTATTTGTACTCGTTAATGTTTGTTTTTCTTAACTTCTTTGGCATAATTGATTATTGTTGTTTTTTTTATATCCTTACCTGAGGACATTTTTGCATTTATCTTCAGATAGAGTGGGAAAGAGAGAGGGAGGAAGAGAGAGAGAGAAACATTGATGTGAGAGAGGTACATCGAGGGGCTGCCACCCACACAACCCCAACCGGGGCCGGGGACAAACTGCAACTGAGGTACATGCCCTTATCAGGAACCGAACCCAGGACTCACTGGTCCGCGGGCCTACGCTCTAACCCCTGAGCCAAACCAGCCAGGGCAAATTGATTATTCTTTAACAAAATAAACACATTGCTGTAGGTAATAACAAGAACAACAGCAGCTAACACATATAGGACATACCCTGTGCCAGGCACTGTTCATAGCACTTTCCATATATTTATTCATTTAATCTTTCAAAAATAATCACATACAGGTAGGCACTATTATCTCACTTTACAGATGAGGAAACTGATACATATAAACCTGAAGTAGCTTCACTAAGGTCATAATATACATTCAAACCTAGCTGGTCTAGCTAGCTTCATGGCTCTGGCTTTTAACCATCCTATTTCTGCTTGCTCATGTTAATACTTACAAACATGTATATTCACATATGAAAGGGTAGGGATTTTATTTTTATGCAAACAGTGTCATCCACTTTTCTCTCTCTACCTGTCAGCAACATTGGACACTATTGACAGTTCCTCCTTGATACACTCCCTTCCTCTGACTTATGTGACCCACAAGCCTTGGGTTTTGCTCTTCCCGTCTGGCTACTCCCCTTTGTATGCTCCACTTGGGTTTTGTTCTAGGCCTTCCTCATCCCTCTCCCCCTCCCCCTCCCCCTCCTCCTTCTCCTTCTCCTTTTCCAAAACATGCTTATTGGAATGATTCCCCACTCATCTTGATTCTGGGTGTTTTTAGTGTTGCTTCCATCTGAAGGAGCCTCCTCTGGAAGACTGCCATGTGCGTGGCTAAGGAAGGTAGTGATTTTATAGCATCCTGTGTATTTCACACCCATGAAGTAGGAATTGGGGCTCTGCACCAGGGCTGCTTCTTGTGTTTTCTCTTCTCTTCTGGAGAGGGATGACGGAGATCCTTAGCGAGAGGCATGCTCTCGTGGGGAGATTGTCACCGCCAGAAAGGCTCCAGGCCAGTGATTGTCAACCTTTTTCATCTCGTAGCACACACAAACTAATTACTAAAATTCTGCCAAAAAATGTACTTTTTGCTGGTCTGATCCCAAAAATAGGTATAATTTTGATTCATTCACAGTAGGTGGCAATTGTTTTGTTGGCTGTTGTTTTTTTTAATTTGACAATCTAAGGGAAAACAGGTCAGTGCCCCTGACTAAATAGCCAGCTATGGCGTGTTTTAAAAATTCTTGCAGCACACTGTTGAAAATCACAGCTCTAGGCCTTTCTTCTAACTCTGTGTTTTCTGTGATTGCTCTCCCTCCCTCCCTCGGCTTCAGTCACGGGGTATTTGGGGATGCCCTCGCACCTCTCCCCGGCAGCTTCTCTCCTGAGTGCAGATTCGTGGAGCCACTTGTCCGGTAGGCTAGTGCACAGGCACCCCCACCTCACTAAGTCCCACATGAGTGCTTCCTGGTCTCAGCTCCTCCCCCACTCACTCACTTCTGGGCTCCCAAACCGTCATCCACCCAGGTGTACAAGGCCCTTATATTGGGCACTTCCTTCACCTTCACCCCTACACCTAGTATATTAGTTTCCTATTGTTACTATACCAAGTTGCCACAAACTTACTCGATTAAAACAACACAGGTTTGCTATCTTGCAAGTCTAGAAACCAGAAGTCCAAAATGGGTTTTCCTGGGCTAAAGTCTTGGTGTCTGTAGGGCTGCATTCCATCTGCAGGCTTTAGAGGAGAATCATTTCCTCGACTTTTCCAACTTACAGAGGCTGCTCACCTTGCTCAGCTCACGGCCCCTTCTTCTATCTTCATAGCCCATCACTCCGATCTCTGCTTCAGTCATCACATGGCCTTTTCTGACTCTGACCTTCCTGCCTCCCTCTTACAAGGACCCTTGTCATTACATTGGGCTCACCCTGATCATCCAAAATAGTCTCCTTTTAAGAGACTTAACTTAATCAGCACTAAAGCCCCTATTGCCATGTGAAGTAATGTATTTATAGGTTCCTGGGATTAGGACATGGGTGACTTTAGGGGGCAATGATTTTTGCCTACAACACCCAGTCAAACATCAAGACCACTGGAATGTGTCCTCTTCTCTTTATTCCTATGCTAATCCATGAGGGTCCGCTCCTTTGCCTTATGACAAACATTTCTCTGGTCTCAACGTGTTCTGTCATACAGTTTTTCCTATTGCATCCAAAGTAATCTTTAAAGACATACGACCATGCAATTCCTCTGCAGTCCCACAGGAGGCACAACGCCGCCGGCACCACTCCAGTCGTGTTGTGCCTCTGATGTGCCGTCAGCAGTCTTTACTCCTGTTCTGAGACCCATTCAGGCCTAACTGTAACAAAGAGATTCAAAGTCTAGTAGTTAAACCAGATTAAAATGTTTTTCTCACCTAACAAGTCTCAGGTAGGCCAGCCAAGGCTGAGAGTGTGGCCCCACTATCCATACAACATGGATTCCATGTCTGGTCCAGGGAGCCCTTCAGTTCTCACCACATGGGACGAGGAGAATATAAGCCTAGTCACTTAAAGGAAACCCTAGCATTTGCACACTTTGCCCATTCCTATTCCTTTGGCTGAAACAGTCATATGTCCATATCTGGATGCAAAGGTGAGAAACATAGTCCTTAGCTGATGCTATATGCCCAGCTAAACTCTATTACTACAGAAGAAGGAGAGTGGATCTGGGGAATCAGTTAGCAGTCTTCCACTGGGCAGAAAACTAGGTGCTATAAGAAAGAGAAAAATGGCCCTGGCCTGTTTGGCTCAGCGGTTAGAGCGTCGGCCTGCAGTCCAGAGAGACCCAGGTTTGGTTCCCACTAAGGGCATGAAATCAGTTGCAGTTTGTCCCCTGCCCTGGTTGGGTCATGCTGGTGGCAACCACTCGATGTGTCCCTTTCACGTCAATATTTCACATCAATATCTCTCTCTCTCCCTCCCACTCTATCTGAACAAAAAGTGGAGAAATGTCCTCGGGTGAGGATGGATAGATGATAGATAGATAGATAGATAGATAGATAGATAGATAGATAGATAGATAGATAGATAGATAAAATATAGCTATAGCTGTGCGGGGAATAGCATAGAGAGGGCGGAAGTGGAGTAAGATTCATTTAGAAAGGAACACATCAGTGAGGAGAGAGGTGAGGTCCAGTGGCTTGGTCCCGTGGTAGTTGTGGGGATAGAGAGAAGTGGATGGATTTGAGAGAGGGTTTTTGGAAGTTTATCAGCACACTTAGTGATATGTTGGGCGTGGGAGGCAAGGGGAAAAAAAGGTGTTAAGAATGATTCACAAGTTTCTGGCTCAAGCAACTGGGTGGATTGTTGATAACCTTCACTGAGAAGGAGAAGACTATGGGAGGAGCAGGTTGGAGGGAAGAAAGGAAGAGCTCATATTCTGGCACAATAAGTTTGAGGCACCTGTGAGACTTGCAGGTGGAGCTGTGATATACATCTCAGAAGAGAGGGCCGGACTTGGCCATCATCAGCATTGAGGTGCTATTTACAATCATGAGGATCAATGGTATCACCTAGAGAGAGAATATATGGAGAGAGCTCTGAAAAAGGCCAACATTTACCAGTTGGTATAGGAGGAGGAATGAAGAAGGATCAGCCATAGAAGTAGGAGGAGACTCAGGAGAATATTGTTTACGAAGCCTAGAGAAGAAATATTTCAAGCAGGAGTGAGTGGATAATACTCTATTCCTCCATATCCCAGAGAAAACAGTATGTCCTCCACAGACTAGGCTTGTTGCCCCTCCATGGCTTTATGTACCATGTGCATTCTCTTACATAACACTTGTCAAATACTATTGTAATTATTTGTTTTCCGTGCTGGACTATAAGCTCCTCAAAAACAAGGAACAACTTTGTCTTGTTCAAGATTTGTATTATTTTGTCTTATTTGTATAGCTTGCATGTAACAGTCCATATACAGTGCTTTAAACAAGACAAAAGTATGTTTCTCCCTCATCTAAAAGTTTAGGTAGATAGGTGGCTCCGTGGTGTTGAAGACCAGGGGTTTATGCTCTTTTGATCTTATTGTTCTATCATCTTCAGCATAAAGCTTCCATCTCAAAGCCCAACGCGGCTGCTCCAACTCCTCCCATTGCATTCACATTCCAGACACTGGGAAAGAGAAAAGGAGAAGGGGAATGTTCCTTCCTCTTAAGAACATAAGAACTTGTGTATATTACTTATTTTTCAATTCCAGTGGCAGAACTCACTTGTATGGCCCCATCTAGCTGCAAGGAAGCTGAAGAATATAGTTTTTGACTAGTATTCATGTGCACAGATAAAAATTCAATTACCATGAAAGGAGGAGAGAACAGATACTGGGTGCAGCTAGCAGCCCTGATATGCCATTGTAACTGTATCCCCGAACCTGGTCATTGGAATACGATTGTATGAGCATCGAAAAAGGTGTGGAGGGATAAACATCAAGCTCTTGACATTGATTACTCATGTGAGAGGGAATGGAGGGGGCATAGAGGACAGGTTGATAAATACTTATTGAATAAATGGTTGATAATAAATGAATAAACTCAATGGTGACAATAGTAATGAAGTTGATTCCTTTTAGTTCCCCTACCTTCCTTTCTTCTTTGCTTGGCATTGGTTTCATGGAGAAAATAGGACTTACACTGTACTTAAAAGAGAACTTAAAATGTAAATAGGAGGCTATCGTTAATTCTGATGTCTTTCTGTTTAATTCTCTTGAACTTTCCAGAGGTGGATGATTATTATCAACCTATAAGTAATGATATTGTGTGTGGTCTCCTTTCCAAATCTATGTCTGTTTTTAAAAATATTATTACATTGATAAAACAATTATAAATACCCATGATGATCAATAGTTGTCCACTTGTCTTATTACTTTCTTTACTATGAGTGACTCTTTTGCTTTACCACTGAATATGAGGCTGGCTATTGCTTTGAAAACATAATTCTTCATTTGGTTACTAAAGTATCCTTCTGTACATATTTAATAAGAGTCTTTAAAATTCATCTTAGGTATTTTAATTTCTTGCATGTATTTTTAAGATGTTTTATCTATTCCCAATCCAGTTCCACATCGTAGTTGTTGTTTGTCTTCTAAATGACAATAAATATGTAATCTTAAATGACAATAAATATGTAGTGGAGCAGAGATAGAAAAAGTATAAAATCAGCTCCGTTCCATCAAGGGGCTAGTAATTTACTAGCAAAGACATGAGTATAAATAGGTTGATTATAATAAAAGGTAGCATATGCTGTGAGTGGTGCACAGATTAACTTTTCAAAAATATCGTTTTTGACTATATTCCTCCCCTCCTAAGAAAAAAATGATTAGATCCTTATGGCCTGATGCATAAAGTTTCAAATCTCTAACCACCTTCAATCAAACACTAAAGTCTTGCTAATTTTATCTCCTTTGTATCTCTCTAATACATTTCATCCCACCCGCCCCTACACACACTAAGATCCTAATGCAGCAGTCTCCATAATGGCTTCCTTTTCCTGCCTTGCACATGCATCCAATACAAACCAAGGCACTTACAGTGGACCTCAGTTACGTGATTTTTAAAATATACTTATTTTTTTAATTCATAAAAATGTTATTACAATATAAATACTTTCAGAAAAATGTATAAGTCATAAGGGTAAAATTCAATGAGTTATAATAAATATGCATTTTTGTGTAATCACCTGCAATACCAAAAAGTGAATATTACAGCACTCCAAAATGTCCCTCTGTGACCCTGACAAATTACTGTTCTTGTCTTTTACCCAAAGGTAACTGTCATTCTGATTTCTATCTCCAGATTAATTTTGCCTATGTTTGGACTTTATATAATGGAATCAAATGGTATATAATTTTTCTGTTTGATTTTTTTTTCTCAAAATTACATTGCTGTGTGTAATTATTTCATTTCCAATATGCAAAGAAATCACATAATTTTTTTTATTCTCACCTGAGGACATTTTTCCATTTTTGTTCAGATAGAGTGGGAGGGAGAGAGATGGAGAGAGAGAGAGAAAGAGAGAGAGAGAGAGAGAGAGAGAGAGAGAGAGAGAGAAACATCAATGTGAAAGGGACACATCGAGTGGCTGCCTCCCACTTGACCACCACCAGGGCCGGGGATGAATTGCAACTGAGGTACGTGCCCTTGGCCAGAATAGAACCTCCAACTCATTGGTCCACGCTGATGTTCTAATCACTGAGCCAAACCAGCCAGGGTAAAATCACATAGTTTTTTAAAATTCTTCTGTTGATGGACTTTTGGGTTATTTACATTCTTTGGCAATGACAAATAATGCAGCAGACAAGAACATTCCTATATTTGTTTTTTGGTGCACATATATATGAATTTCTGTCATATATCCCTAGGAGTATAATTGCTAAATCACATACAAGTTTTCACCTTTATTAATTAATACCAAAGTTTCCCAAAGTGGTTGCCAGAATTTATACTTCCACTGTCAGTACTCGTTTCATATTCTTGCCCTCACTTGGTATTGTCAGTCTTAGTTTTTAATCTTTTATTTCGAAATAATTTTATTCTTATAGAGAAGATAGAACAGAGAAGTCCCCCTCCCCTAACTTCTCAGATGTTAACATCCTACACAACCATAGTATAATGATCAAAATGAAGAAATTGACATTGCTGTCAATACCCAAGCTGAACCCTAACACAGACCTGATTTTGATTTCACCAGTCTTCCACCGAAGACTTTCTAGTCCAGGATCTAATCCAGGATTCCATATGGCATTATGTCTCTTTAGCTTCCTCCAATTTCTGACAGCTCTTCGGTCTTTCCTTGTCTCTCATGACCTTAATCCTTTTAAAGGATGCTAGTCAGGTAATTGGTAGAATGAACTTCAGTTTAGTTTTACTGACACTTTCTTATGGTTAGATTGAGGCCATATATTTTGGAGAATGTCACAGAAGTGACATGTGCTTCTCAGGTCATATCAGGGAGCACACACATCATATATCCTATTACCTGTGGTGTTAATCTTGATCCCTCCAGTAAGGTGGTGTCTGCCAGGTTTCTCTGTGGTAAAGTCACTGTCATTTTCCTTGATAGTCGACAATATTTGGGAAGAGACAGTTTGATGCTCTGCAGATATGCCATTTCCCCTTAAACCTTTATTCATTGATTTTGGCATTCATTGGTTGTTCTTGCCTGCAGCTGTTATTACTGTGATGTTCTAATGGAGGTTTTCCATTTTCCTTATGCATTCTGCATTTATTAATTGGAATTCTCTTGTACAGAAATGTTTTTCTTTCTTCCCCACTTATTTATTTATGTCAGTATTGACTCATGGATATTTATTTTATTCTTTAACATGAAATTTAATACTATCATTATTTATTTTCTTTCTCAAATCATTCTATCTTTTGCCATTGGGTGTTCTTTCAGGTTGACTTATGTATTTTTTTTTTCCAGGATGGAATTTGAGTCAAATGTATTCATTTCAGCAGAATTTTAAATATATAAACAGAATAATTTTGCCATGAACTTCATCAAAAGATCTTCTAAAATCAATCTTCATATTATTTGCTTCATATACTTGTTTTTTTTTTAGTCCTCACCGGAGGACATTTTTCCATTTTTTTGTGGGAGGGAGAGAGAGGAACAGAGAGAGAGAGAGGAACAGAGAGAGAGAGAGAAACATCGATGTGAAAGGGACACATCGAGTGGCTGTCACCCACACAACCGACCAGGGCCGGGGACAAACTGCAACCGAGGTACGTGCCCTTAGCGGGAACCGAACCCGGGTCTCTCAGGACCACAGGCCGATGCTCTAACCGCTGAGCCAAACTGGCCAGGGCCATATACTTGTTTTTTCACTGTGGTAAAAATATACGTAACAAAATTTTCCTCCTTAACTACTTTTAAGTGCACAGTTTAGTAGCATTGTGAACATCCACATTGTTGTGTTCTTCTCACATCACCACCATCCACAAAACTTATTTTTTAATTTTTAAAACATTTTATTAGAATATAAAGCATACATACAGAAAAGTACATAAGTCATGAGAGTAAAATTCAATGTTATAATAAATATAATACAAACTCTGTAATCACCATCAATACAAAAAACTGAACATTACTAGCACCCCCAAAAGGTTTTCTCTTTTTTTGGTGGTTGTTAATCCTCATCTGAGGATATTTTTTCCATTGATTTTTAGAGGGAGTGGAAGGGAGTAAGGAGGTGGGGAGAGAGAGAGGAAAGAGAGAGAGAGAAAGACACTGATTGGTTGCCTCCCACATGCACCCTGACCAGGGCCAGGGATTGAACCTGCAACCCAAGTACGTGCCCTTGACCGGGAATCGAACCCATGACCCTTTGGTCTGAGAGCTGACACTCTAACCACTGAACCACACCATCCAGGGCCCAAAAGGTTTTCTTAAGTAGAATATTAAAAAATGCAAACTATAAAAGAAAATCACCAATAAGTAAATCAGACTTCATCAAAATTAAGAGCTTATGCTCTTCAAAACAATGTTATAAAAATTAAAAGGCAAGGCATAGAATGGGAGGAATTATTTTCAAGCATAGATCTAACAAATGACTTGTATCTGGAATATATAAGAACACTCAGTTTTAAAACTGGACAAAAGGTTTCAAAAGACACCTTACCAAAGAAAATACATAGATGGATAATAAGAACGTGAAAAGTTGTTTGGTATTATTAGTGACTAGGGAAATGTTCTCAACTGGGTGCAATTTTGCCCCTCCTCCCCAGAGACATCTGGCAATGTCTGGAGGCATTTTTTTATGGTCTCCACTGGGGTGGAGGATACTACTGCAGGTAGTGAGTGGAGGCTAGGGAGGCAGCTGAACTTCCTACAATGCACAAAGCAGCTTCACATGCAAAGAATCATTTGTCTAAAACGTCAATAGTGATAAGATTGAGAAACCCTGCATTACAGAAATGCAAATCAAAAGCACAATGAGATACCAATACATGTGCAGCAGAATCGTGGAACAAACAAATAAATAGGTAAATAAAAAGACTGAACAAACCAAGGTTTGAAGAGACTATGAAGAAACTGGAAACATCATACAAAGTTGGTGGAAGTAAAAAAGTTATGCCACTTTGGAAAATAGTTTGGAAATTTCTTTAAACATTAATCATAAACCTCAGCTATTCCACCCCTAGGTATTTCCCCAAGAGACATGAAGGCATGTGTGCACACCAAGACTTATATATGAGCGTACATAGCAGCTATATTTGTAATAGCCAAGAACTGGAAATAACTCAAATGTCTATCAAAATATAAATGGATAGACAGATTGTGGTTTACTTATACAATGGAATACTAGTCAGCAATATAAAGGAATAAACTACTGATATTCATTAATCAATATGCAAACATACATATGTGAATATCAGAATAATTATCTTAAGAAGCCAGATACCACTCTCCAAAAAAGGGCGGGTGGAGTGGGGTGGGGGGAGTTCACTATAATTCTATTTATAAAATTCTTAAAAACTGATCTATAGGAACAGAAAGCAGATCAATGGTTGCCTGGGAACAGAAGTGGGGTGGGGCAGGGAGGGGAGAAAGGGAAGAAATACAAAAGGACTTGAAAAAGTTTTGGAAGATGATGGATATGTTCATTATCTTGATTGTGCTGATGGGTTTCAGGGATGGTTTATAAAAACTTACCAAACTGTACACTTTAAATATATGCAGTTATTGTATGTCCATTATAACTCAGCAAAGCTGGGGAGGCAGGGAGGCTGTGGCTCACGTTCTGTGTTAGTTGTGTCTTCTCTGCTGATCACCACTAACTGGACCACATCTTATTTTACAAGCCAAGTGCAACTCTTCAGTGCTGAAAGGAAGTCAGTGCTTCAGAAGAGTCTTGACTTAAAACTTTGTTCTGTAGAAGCACCCCACGTTGGATGCTACCAAAGAACCCAAGATACTGCACAGCAGATTAGGAAATGTCTCTTTCTTGCTAAAGGTACTGTTTACTTTTATGATAAGCTGTCATTACTAAGAATAATCTGTACATGTTAAGGAGCCAGAGAAATACACCTACTTAATTAACACTCCTCCTCCACAATCTTGCTGAAGCATTCTTCCGGAACTTCTAGCCAAGGCAATAAGAAAATAAAAGATGGGATCTACATGCTAGAAAGGAAGAAACAAAATCATATCTTTTGTACCATTTGATTGTATACCTAGAATATTCAGGAGAATCAGATCAAAGAAGTATTAGAATAATAGGTTTATGTAATATGGCAAGGTACAAAATTAAAGTACAGAATTCAGCATTTCCCAAGTATTAAAAACAAAAAACATTGTAGGGTGGGGAAAATGACACCATCCAGAATAACAAGAAAATCTTTACTGTTCTGGTCACTTCCTCTGAACATTTTCTGGTTCTTCTGTATCCTTCTCAAAGTGTTATCTCGGGAATCAACAAATAATGTATTTATGATCATAATGCCTTTCTGGAGAAGCTATCACTGTGAGATCCAGAGAGTCATCATTTTCTCTTGATTCAGTGTAATACCTTGGTTTCTATTTCATTCCGCAGATCAGTTAAAAACAGTGTTCTACATGCCCTACGCCATGGCCTGACCCATCTTACAATTTGGTTGTCTAGGAATTTACCAATGAGTTAACTTTTAAGTAAAATGGCATTTATTATTAAAACCATTCCAACTGTTCGCTGTGGGTCCATGCATCCTCAGGGCACTGAGTTCCCTCATTATGTGCAGACTACTGAACCGTCCTAGATATGCGAATCTCTTACATAAAATGAATAAACTGGGAATTGGTTATCTTTAAGGTCTGTTTATCTAAACAGAATCTCTATAATCAGTATGTGTCAAGTGTTTTATCCTCTTGCTTTTAAAATAGTATGTGGTAAACAATGTTTTTCTTTAAAGCAAAAAGCCCTGTGGAGTAAACATAATATTTTGTATTGCTATTGTTGAGAACGTGATTGCAATATCACTATTATTCTATGTGTCCTGTATTAAAAAATATTATGACATGGCACACAGAATATAAAAGGAACCATAATTCTGTCTATCTTCACTTACCTAGATTAAATTTGACTCCCTACTAAATTTATTACTAAAATAAAATAGGAAAAATGTTTACATTCTTAAATGCCAGGTCATCATTTTAATCATTGATAATAAATAAGTAATGAAATATCAATAATTGAGAAATTATTCAGTTGATATTTATTAAGCACTCATAGTTCTGGTACAGTCTCTACTGAAATGTAGCAATACAGAACACAGAAAGAACAGGCCATGATATTAAGGAACTGGCAGCCTTAGCAGAGAATAAATACATTTAAAGCATATTTTAGGAATGTATGTTATTTGAAGAAAAGCATATGTCTGTATTCAAGTGATTCCCCCTATGTTTTGTTTTTTTTTTATAATACCAGGTGTAATATTCCTTTAAAGATAACTAGATATATGAAACTAGCTCCAGTGTCTTAATATTTTGTCAAATATTTTGGGTATGTTTATTCATTTAAGCAATATTTACTAAGCACTTACTTTGTGACTCATGCTGTTCTAGGTGCTGGGAACAGCTGCATAAAAAAAAATAAAAAAAATCTGCCCTGGCTGGATTGCTCAGCGGTTAGAACGTTGGCCTGTGGTCCAGAGAGACCCGGGTTTGGTTTCTGTTAAGGGTACATACCTCGGTTGCAGTTTGTCCCCGGCACTGGTTGGTCATGCAGGTGGCAGCCACTGGATGTCATTGATGCATATTGGAAACAATCTACAATGATACAGAAAATGAAGATTCTTTTATAATCCTACCCTTTGGCATAATTACCAAGAATAGTGTATATACTTAGAGACTTTGAAGAATATTTTTTTAAATTCGCAAACTGGATCATTGTTCTATAAGTTGTTATTTTTAACTTAGCAGCACAATATACTAATATAGTGTACCATGACTATGCCTTCATAACAATGCATCTAGACCTAACTCTCCCTTTTTCACTGGTTGTGGAAATATCATTTCTATTTATAGACTATCATTTATTTTAACCATTCTTTTTTATTTTTATTTTTTAATTCTCATCCAAGGATATGTTTTTATTGATTTTAGAGAGAGGAAGGGAGATGGAGGGAGAAAGAAACATCAATGTGAGAGAGAAACATCCATCAGTTGCCTCCTGTATGCTCCCTGACTGGGGATCGAACCCACAACCTTTTCACATACGGGATGACATTCCAACCAACTGAGGCATCTGGCCAGGGCTTAACCATTCTTCGATTGATGATCATTGAGGTTATTTTCACTTTTCCCATTATGATTAGTGTTTTATTTAAGAAATCTTTGCTTAGCTTAAGGTATTTTCAAATTCACGTTGTGGGACCTACAGCAAGACAGAGAGAGCTCCAGTTTGCAGCTGTCCCACTGGCCTGGGAAGACAGAAATTGGGATTTAGAGACATTGGCAGCCAATATCCAAGGGCTTAAGGTCCCAGAGAAAAGAGGTTATATAGGGCAGTGAGCCTGGTGCTCTGCCTGCAATGTCCCTTCGAGGCTTTTCCGGTTCCTAAGTAGTATGTGCTCAGGGTAAAAGGCTGAGAACCCAGCAAAAAGCAGCTCCATGCTAAGAGTCTCAAAATCTAAGAGATTTGGACAATCTCACAGGCTTTTCTTTTTTTCATGTCCTTAGGGAAGTGGGGAGACAGGAAGAAGGCCTTGAACACCAAGCCAAAGCCTAGGAGCCAGTAGAAAGTCACCAGAGGGTTGTAAGGGAAAGGAAGGCTTCTCTAAGAATCAGTTATGCAGCATTGGCCTTGGAAGGAGCCTTGTGCCCGCCCTGCCCATGAAGAGACTGCAGCAGAGAGTAGTGCCCCACTCACAGTCCCATCCACCCCCAGCAGCAGCGCTAAGGCTGTGACCCTAGGCAAGGCTTTCTTCAACTCCTGAAGGTGCCTCGAAGCCACGTTTGGTGGTGTGTGTGCAAGGCAGGTCAGAGGTGAAGAGAGGTCTGCCCAAAAGTGGCGAGTTGGAAATTTGAAAGAAGAAAGGATGTTGGAGGCCAGGAAATGGGGAGAGAGCAGGGAAGAAGAATATAAGGATGAGAACAGGACTCCAGAGTTTTCCTTCAGGGAAGAATATGGAAAGGGAGACTTAGAATCAGAACATTAGAATGCTAGATGAGCCCACAGGAGGAGGGGGAGGGCAGGATGGGCGAGATGATTACTGTGGGGCCTGTTGTGCTTCATGGACTAGAAAGGCATGGAAGTAGAAGTGGCCAGCAAGCAATAGAAATACGGGTCTGGAGTTTAAAAGAGGTTAGGGCTTTCACCGATTCCAATTCATTTCCTTCCTTTATTCTCTCCTCTTTTCCATCTTTCCTTTTATACATTTGGCAATCAAACATATAGTTGAAGTTGCTGAAATGGATGAGATTTTTAAGTGAAAAAGTACATAAAGAAAACAAAGTTTTAAGCCTGGTATATTTGATTTGACTGTTTTTTAAAAACCCAATACAGATCATCTGATTCATCATGAAAATTAGATGTCATGGCTAGAGTCCCAGAAAAGGAGTCCTCTGGAGTTTACTTGAACCTGTCTAATGTCCGTAGGATTAACAGTAGACGGGATATCTCAAATTCTTCAAAAGCTTCTTGTCTTGAGTTCACACTTGCTTCTCTACAATGTTTGCTCATTGGTTCTATAATATAAATATTTACACTTTTATCTATTTTTCACAATAAAATGGTACAGTTCGAGGCACATAGTAGGCCTCACTAATTACTTACAATCAGCCAACTAATCGTCAACATATAATTATTTCCAAAGAAGAGCAATAGAATGTTAAAAACAACCTGATCTACTTTTTTCACTTACTAGACTGAAAGATTGATGCTGCCTGCTGTTGGCAAGGACGTGGGGACTGCACGTTCTCACCCTCTGTTGAAGAGGCATCAGTGCATACACCTGTTCTAAAGACCCTTTGTTAATCGGCACCCAACTTTAAAATGTCCATTTTTGATCTAGCAATACTACTTCTAGGAATGTATCTTAATGAAATAATTAGAGAAGTGTTCAAATATGCTTCATCAAGTATATTAATAGGCTTGTTTTAATTGAAGTGTAACATACTAATAGTAAGTATACAAAATTTGTGTATAGCTCAATGAATTTATACAAAGTAAACATACTTGTGTATCTGCCATCAAGGTATAGAACATTACTGGCCCTGGCTGGGTTTCTCAGTGGTTAGAGCATCAGCCTACAGACCGAAGAGTCCCGGGTTCGATTCCAGCCAAGGGCACATATCTCAGTTGTTTATCCCCGGCCCCAGTTGGGGTCGTGTGGGTGGCAACCAGTTGATGTGTCTCTCTCACATCCATGTTTCTCTCTCTCCTCCCACTCTATCTGAAGATACATGTAAAAATATCCTTTGGTGAGGATTTAAAAAAAGAGAACATTACTGGCACCCCCAAAAGCTCTCACCTGACCTTTTCCAGTCATTACCACACCAAAGGCAAATACTACTCTCACTTGGAAGAGTAGGCTCCTAGGGAAGCAGACTCTGAGGTACCCATGCAGCTGGGACCCATACATGTGGGAGGGAAGAGAAGAGGAAGTGAAGAGACATGATTGGGCAGAGGTCAAAGTTGGGCTGAACTGCAATCTCAACCAAGTCTTCACCTAACTCTATACTGAGCTCTGAAGCTGGGATGGCCCTTAAGAGTTACCCCAAGTTGGAGTAAGGGCTTTAGTAGTCAGCCCCAACATTAGGGACATGATCTTAGGCCAGGCAGCTCTCTTTAGCCGAGGCACTTCCTAAGAACATTTCTGAAGGGGGACATTGAGGACACATTCCATTAGTTCTGCTTGGTTTTGAACATTATGTAAATGGTATCGTATACTTTTGGTGTGTTGCTTCTTTCATTCAACATTATGTATAGGAAATTAATCCATATTGTTTCATTCTATTTCAGTATACCATAACACATTTGCTCATTTGACTGCAAAAGAACATTGGCTTAATTTTTAGGTTTTGTGCATTATGAATAGTGTTGCTGTGGATATTTTGTACATGTCTTTTGATGTAAATGTACATGCATTTCTGTTGGGTATATACCTAGAAAAGGGTCCTAGAATAAGCATATGTTCAGCTTTATTAAATATTGCCAATTATTTTCTAAAGTAATTATATAAATTTACACTCGCACCAGCATTATAAGAGACTTTTAGTTGCTCCAAATTGTCACAAAAACTTGACATTGATTGAATTTTAGCTATTCTGGTGAGGTAATGGTACCCTTATGTGGTGTTAATGCATTTTCCTGATGACTTGTGATATTGAGCACCTTTTCATTGCTCTCTTTTATAAAGAGTCTGTGGCCATTTTTAAATTGGGTTTTCTGTCTTTTTCTTGTAGGTTTGTAGAAGTCCTTTATATCTTCTGGATACAGGTCCTTTGCCAGATTATATTATGAATATTTTTTCTCAGTCTGTGGCTCAAATTTGCATTCTTTTATGAAACAATTCTAGGGACACTGACTGAAATATCAACAGTAGTAGTGTCTGGATGTTGGATTTTCCTCCCTTTTTACTTTCTCATATTTTCCAGTTAAAAAGCATGTAATGAAAAGAAATTTTAAAACACAATAAAAACGGAATGAGTTATTTAAGGAAAATGGTGTATTTAAAACATGATGATGTAGTTTGAAAGTGACCTGTTGGAAGAAGTTAGCCAAGACAAGAACTTTGCTCCAATTTGCCTTTACTGTTTCCTACTTGCCTGTGCAAATCTGCTTGAGACCCCTGGTGGAGAGTGTTGGAAGTTTACAGAAGAGAGTGTTGGCCACCTTTCTGGCTCCCCGGCATATGTCATCAGTTTGGCTCAAATAACTCATATAAAAGAAATTAAAAAAAAAAAAAGTTTTTATCCTCACCCAAGGACATTTTTCCATATATTTTTTTTTTTTTAGATAGAGTGGGAAGGAGAGAGAGAGAGAGAGAGAGAGAAACATCGACGTGAAAGGGACACATCAAGTGGTTGCCACCCGCACAACCCAATCTTGACCGGGGACAAACTGCAACCAACGTACATGCCCTTAGCGGGAACCGAACCCAGGTCTCTCTGGACCGCAGGCTGACGCTCTAACCGCTGAGCCAAACCGGCCAGGACTTAAAATTTTTTTATAGGAAATGTTTGACTATGCTGAAATGTCTTGAGATGTTACACATAAAGGGCCAGATTACTTACCAGGTGAGACATGTACATAGAACACACTGGTTTTCTTATCATCTCAGTTTTCCAATAACTAAAAAGATACTTCAACTTTCCAGCTGTGGTAGACCCAGCTCACCAGTGGGCTGGGTTTGGACCTGGCCAGAAAATATGACAAAAATTCAGAAAGAACAAAAGACAGTGATCTTAGAAGTAGAAATGGGACCAGTTCGGGGCTGGCTAACCCAAGCAAAACAGAAATGTGGGGCCCTGGTTCAGAAAGCAGGAGGCAAGGTGCCATCAAAGATACCAAAGTGAAGAGATTTTCACTTTCTTTCACAATCTCTCTCTCAACCTGTGATGGTATTATTTGCTATTTAATGTCATTCTAGATAACGAACATTTAGACATTTAAATTTATTAGCATGAGTTTTACCATTAATCTTTATATTGCACAATGCCAGATTTAAGTGTAGATATTAGAGCATTTAACTAATAAGTGGAAGCACCAAAATTATACAATCCAATTTCCATAGCTTATAGATGGAAATTTTGCATAAAACTAACTCAACTGTTTGTTTGTTTTCTTTAATACTCATTCGAGGATGTAATAGAGACACATTGACTGGTTGCCTCCCACAAGACTCCAACAAAGCCGGGGACAAACCACAACCAAGGTACATGCCCTTGACCAAAATCGAACCCACAACTCATTGGTCTACGGGCTGACACTCTAACCGCTGGGCCAAACCGGCCAGTGCTCAACTGTTTTTATTTTGCTTCCTGATACACACACATTCTATCAACCCTAGAAGGAACTACAATGGACCTATCTTTCCATGCCATCATTTTCAGCCTATGTGATCTTAAAACAGGAAAATAGCACAAATAAGAACGGGTATGATAGGTTTCCTTGGTCATTCATGTTTCTTAGATGCCATTGCCTTCTTTTTTGCATTTCAGCCAAGTTCTAGTTCTCAGGGGTTGTTAGTGTCCCCCCACTTAGTTGTAAATGTGATACACTCACCTGTCCTGGCTTTGAGCCTCACTGCACTCTGTAGGTCAGGGGTCTGCGAGAGTTCAGTGCTCAGCAGGCGCTGTGCACACCCGGAAATGGAATAGGCTGCAGGGAAAGGGGGGACACTTACTGAACACCATGCCTCTATTCACTCCCATGCTCCACTGTCCTTTCAAAGTATAAGTTCAAAGATAAAAAATTTCAAGATGAAAATAGCAGAACCAAGTATGGTGCCCTTCTGAACGAGGAGCCTTCTGCAACTGCAAAATCACAAGCCCATGAAGCCAGACTCGATGACTCTTTTTCTTTTCTTCTTCCTCTTCTTCTTTTTTTTTTTTTTTGAATGGGTAAAGGGAGGAAACTCTTAATCCTGCCTGATCATGTCTCCTTTAGGATCAGAAGCATTGAAAATAGAGCCCAGAAAATAAATATTTAGAATTATAGTCCTTCTGTTACAGAGCCAGAATTTTGGCTAGCCTGATTATCAGATAGAAAAAAATAAGCAAATAAAACCTTTTAAGAAAAGTGCCAACGCTCAAAACAGCTACATCCCCTGGACCAGTTTCAAAGATCCATTTGTGTGCATCCCAGGCTTTAATGAAGACCTCTGACACTGAAGGGCACATTTGCAGTTACTCAGGCTTGCTCGTGTTTCAACCTGAGTACCAGGTCACATACAATTAGAGGTGTGTACTGTGGATTGAACAGTTACAACTCACCATTTCTACCTTCTCTTTGCATTTAGCATGTAGAGAACAAAATGGCCACAAAGCCAGGGGATGAGAGGGTACTGGCAAACTTGTGTTAGCTTTTTTTCTCCCGTCTTTTGGGAAAACAGCCAATGTGTTACATCGAGGTTTTTCCTTGTCTGCCATGGAACGGGCAGTGTGCAAGGCTGGTCTCAGTCACGAGCTCTGGACTGTGGATGCAGGGCAAGGTGTTATGACCAGCTGCTGTGGACTGAGCTGAGCAGACACCTTAACTGGAAAGGCTAAGCCAGGTATAGAAAGCAGAGACTTGACTCAAGCTTGTGTGCATGCTGAGCACTCCTCAGACAGAGGCAGAAGTTGTGGTCTGGTAAGAGGGGGCAATAGGCCTCTAGGAGAGGTGCCAGGATCAAGAATCCCTGCAGGTCTCAGGAGAGGGTCACTGCATAGTTTGCCTTCTGCAGTCATCTGTGCTTTCACCAGCAGGAAGTTCCCTTTCTTCATCATCTTGATGCATGTGCGTATTTATGGTGCTTCTAATTATTTGGGGGAAGAAGAGGATAAGGGTTGGAGTAATCTGGCTATGAAAGTGATGAGACCTTAGTGATAAGAACAAGGGATGTATGATCAGAGGTCAGACTAAGGCCAATGCCCGGACAGCTCAGGTAGACTGGATCATAGAGGGTAACAAAACACCTGATTTTTGGCTGGGTACATGACTGTCCAAAATAGAGTTTACATTTTTTAGCTTCCCTTATAAGTGTTGTCATGTGACTAGGCTCTGGTCAGTGACATGAAAAATCACCTACCTTTTCCTTCTCTGTCTTTTCCTGTATCTTGCTGCCTAAAATGCAGATGCTGCTGTCTTAGACCATGAGAAGAACAGCCATAGTCTGGGATGGGGGAGCACTGGAATGGGAGGAGGCTGAGTCCCCGATGACTTTAGGGTAGAGCCCCCTTTCAGCTCTGGACAACTTATCAAACCACTTTCATCTTATGTAGGCCGTTGTCACTTTGCCATGTTGCCACTCTCAGTTAAAGCTAATGCTTAGTGATATAAAGTATTACTGCAGACTTCTTCTGGCTGGACTTTACACATAGGTGCAAAGGTCTGTTTTTTGTTAAGTTTTTTTAATCCTCACCTGAGAATATTTTTCCATTTATCTTGAGATAGAGTGGGAGGGAGGGGGAGGGAGAAACATTGACGTGAGAAAGACACATCGACCAGCTGTCTCCCACACGGTCGGAAACAAACTGCAACTGAGGTACGTGCCCTTGACCGGAATCGAATCTGCGACTCATTGGTCTGCAGGCTGATGCTCTAACCGCTGCTTTTAAAGGCCTGTTTTTAAATACTCCTATCACTATAACATAACAGAAAGCCTTTTATAGATACTCATCCCTGAGCACTTCAAACTCTCATGCAGGGACCTATACTAAGGGGACGGAAGCCAGGGCAGGACATTCACAGGGTACAAAGTTCGTTAGAAGACAATGATCACTGGGACCCTGCTCCAGGTGGGAGCCAATCCTTAAGAACAGGTGGGTGAGTTAGCAGTGAGGGTAAGTGGAAGCAGGAGACTGGTATAGAGAGTAACAGGTGGAAGGAATCTATAAAAAATATTTTAAAAAGCAGATCTTGGCCTTGGCCTGTTTGGCTCAGCAGTTGGAGCGTCAGCCTGTGGACTAGAGAGTCCTGGGTTTGGTTCCCGCTGGGGGCACGTACCAAAAAAAAAAAAAAAAAAAAGCAGATCTTGAAAATTATCTTATTTTTTTAAGTACAAGCAAAACATCCAGTCAGAAGAAAAGACAATGTTATGCTTTGGAAGCTGGGGATACACAAATTTTGCCCATTACTTTAAGCAAAATAATGCGAGTAAATGTCTAACAGCATGTGAAGTATAGGTCTCAATATATGTTTGTTATTCATGTAATATTATGTTAGAATATTACCATAAAAGGATTAGGACTAAACAGATTATCTGAATTAGTAACTGAATAAAGTAAAATGTCAATTTATTTTGCCACAATTTTATTTCCTAATAACTTTTAGACTGACTGCATTATACATAAATAATGAAATAATTAGTAGCTGTGTTTTATTGAGTATCCACTGTGTTAGAGATGTTTTACATACATTATTTCATTTGCTTCTGACAGTATTCCTGACAGATGGCATAAATCATTTTGCCAGGTGAAGAAACTGGGATTCAAAGAAGTTACATGGCTTAGTATCAAACCTAAGATCACATCATAGGTGGTAGTGAACCCAGGTCTGTTTATTCCAAAACCTGTGCTCTGTCCCTCATCCCAATTTTTACTCTTTCCTTGGTAGTAAGGTATATGTCAAGTCTCATTTGTGGTTCACTTTGGCCTATTGAAACAAATTGGCAGACAAGAATTTTCCTGCCATCATGTTATTTTGACAGATTTTAAGTCAGTTAGTGAAGATACAGTAGCATATGACTGCATGAAAGAAAGAATAAATTAGTTATAACATGGGAAATGTGAGAAACAGAACAACCAAGTATAAATGAGTAATTTACAGGCAGGACCTAGAAAATAGAACTATTTTAATGAAATATTTATTCATTGCTTTTATTAGTGTACTTTGTGCATTAGTGACATATTGCTTCGTTATAACTTCATCAAGTTGCAAGGTACTTTATTTGAAAACTTAAAACTAGTATCTCACTGAAAAATTAAGTTATAGAAATATCTATAACAAATTATATTTTATTTTTCATAAAATCCAGTATATATTTCCACTTACAGCACATTTTTTAAATACTTTTTCTTTATTGATTCTAGAGAGAAAGGAAAGTAGAGAAAGAGAGATAGAAACATCAATGAGAGAAAACATCGACTGGCCGCCTCCTGCATGTCCCCGCACTGGGGGTCAGGCCCACAAACTGGGCATGTACCCTGACTGGGAATCAAACTGGCGACCTCTTGGTGCCTGGGTCAATGCTCAACCACTGAGCCACACCAGCCGGGCCACTTACAGCACATCTCACTTCAGACTAGTAACATTTCAAGTGCTCAGTGGACCACCTAAAGCTAGTGGATTCCATTTGGGTGGCACAAGTCTGGATTATCTACAGACTGGATCATGAATCTGGATGATTAGATCATAATCCTTAGAATTTATTTTAAAAAAAACAACAACCACCATTGAACGAACCTGCCACATGCATGACTTGGCTTATGATATATTAATTAGTATGATGAATTGATAAAAAATATTTGTCCTGGGGAAACAGAACATCAAAGCTACACTTTTCCTACTGTAATGGTACTCCCTCCTGTCTCTTAAGGATAAGAATATATTAACTCTCTCTGGCTTTTTGTTATTTTACCCACTTCTGTACTCTAAGCCTCGATATATCAATTTAACTGTATGAGTTTGTCCCCACAGTAACCAGTCCTAACACAGTTTGGGCTTGCTTGAAAGGGTGAGGTTGGTAGGCCATCCTGGCATAAAACTCTCTGTTTTTAGAAGTACGTGACCTAAAGTAGATACATTTACACAGCATTGTATCTCAAGCTGCTGATTTCCAAACCCCGTTGAAAGGGCTTAGCTTTTGCTGTAGAGGAGGTGGCCAGTTTCCCTTGCGTTCCAGCGACTGCAAGCTCTCTCTGTCCTGCCCTGTGATCAGTAGGAATGAGAGTGGAGGAAAAGTGACTTGACCATTATTTTTTTCCCTGAACTCTTTTTTTTTTAATCCTCATCTGAGGACATTTTTCCATTTTTTGTACAGATAGAGTGGGAGGGAGAGAGAGGAAGAGAGAGAGAGGGAAACATCGACGTGAAAGGGACACATCGAGTGGCTGCCACCCGCACGAACAACCAGGGCCGGGGACAAACTGCAACCGAGGTACATGCCCTTAGTGGGAACCGAACCCGGGTCTCTCCAGATCGCAGGTGGACGCTCTAACTGCTGAGCCAAACCGGCTAGGGCTTCCCTCAACTCTTAATAGGGCTAATATCCAAGCCTTGAACATTAGCTTGGGAAATTCTGACACAGGAGTCCAGGTTACTTCAAGCATTAAAGTGATTGTTTGGGAATTTAACCAACCAACTCTAGGACTAATTCTCAGCACTAGAGCAGTTTTCTGAAGTATTTTGAAAATAATGCCTAGAAGTAAAGTTGTAGGTGATAATACATATTAATTCTTGTCCCGTTTCTGAGCCCAGTCCATTCATTAAATCAATATGCATTTAACACATGAGCAATGAAGATACATGACATACGAAAATCCCTTCTCTTGTGGAGCTAACATTCTAGAGTAGGGAGACAGAGGAAACAAGTTGTCTTGTATTAGAAGGCTATTGCTGTGGCGGGGAAAGTGGGGCAAGGGATAGGAAGTGTGGGATGGGTGAGAGGATGTGGGTTGCAATAATGATAAGTAAAGTTCATACAGACATGGTGACAGTTGAGCAGTTTTGATGGAAATGAAGGAAGGACCTATGCCAATGTGTGGAGAAGAGCTTTCCAGTCAGAGAAAACAGTAAGTGCAAAGGTCCTGGGGTGGGTGGGTGGGGGCACGCTTGGCAAGTTCAGGGCACAGCAAGCAAGGCAGTGGGGCTGGAACAAAGTAGGCAAGGAGAGGAAGAGCAGATGACTGTTTATCCCACAGGGGTAGGAGGTGGATGGTGGGCCTGGTAAGCTATGTGAGGACTTTGGCTTGTACCCTGAGAGAGTTGAGGAACCATTAGAGGGTTGTTTTGTTTCTGTCGTTGTTTGTTTTTTCTGTTGGAGGGTTTAAACAGAACAGAGACATGGTCTAATAGATGTTTGAAAAGGATCACTCTGGCTTCTGTGTTGCAAACAGGTGGAGGCAAGATAAGAATTCATTGCAATAATCCTGGTGAGACATAAAGAAGGCCTGACAAAGGGTGAGGGTAGCAGAGTGATGAGGAATAGCTCAATTCTGGCTGTATTTTGAAATCGTAGCTACGAGGGTTTCCTGAGCCACTGGATGTGGCTTGTAAGAACAGGAGAGGAACTGACACTGGCTGGGCTTCCCAGAGACTGCTCGAACTGATGTGCCCTGGAAGCTCTCTATTAGCCTTCACCTAAGGGACATGGCAGACTCCTGTCTCTGCCAGTCTCCTGTAAAATACACAGGCCAATGCACAGACACCTGATCTCTCTGGAACACCCCTCCATCACGACCCCCAACTCTGTTCCCATCAACTGAGTTCCATGTTTACCTGGAGTTGTTGACTTCTTTCCAAAACTGTATATCCCAATCGTATATTTAATACTAGATTAATTAAATATAAAATAATGGAACATGAGTTTGAAAACAAAGAATTGAAGGCTTTGGAAAGGGTTGATAACGGTGAGTCTTAAAAACATTACTAATGCCCTGGGCAGCATTGCTCAGTTGGCTGGGTGTTGTCCCATGCGTCAAGAGGTCACCAGTTCAATTCCTGATCAGGGCACCAGTTTGATGCCCAGGTTGCAGGCTCAGTCCCCCGTAGGGGGTGTGCAGGCTCAGCCAATTGATGTTTTGCTCTCACATAGATGTTTCTTTCCCTCCCTTTTCCCCTCCCTCTAAAAGTAAATAGAAATATTTTTTAAAAAATATTACTGATCACGAGGCAATTGTAAAAACGGGGAAATTTTAAATCCAAAATGATTATGCTCTCAGATTATTTTGCGAATATTTAAAGTTCTTCCTGTAAAGAAATGAATATTGAAGATCATACTCACATGGGTGTGGTTTATGCATACTTAAACGTGAGCCTTGGCTTTCCTTCAAGGATTGACAGTGTGTGTAATAGATGTTTACAGAATATATCTGAGTCCTTGTTCTATCCAGCTTCTTCCTGTCCCCTAATAAATTAACAACTGCCTGTTTAGATCACATTGAAGATGACTGTTTTCACTGCATTTTATTGATGATTTACATATTCTAAAATTTTCATGTGGACAATGAAAGCTTTTTCCTTTTTTAAAATTTTTATTTACTGATTTGAGAGGGAGAGAGAGAGAGATTGATATGTTGTTCCAGTTATTTACGCATTCGTTGATTGATTCTTGTAAGTGCCCTGACTAGAGATCAAACCCGGAACCTTGGCCTAATGGGGATGATGCTCTAACCAACTGAGCTACCTGGCCAGGGCCCAAAAGTTTTTTCTTGAACCACATTCTGTTTCTCCATCCTGGTTCATATGAGGGAGCAGGAGTAGTTTTTCTGGGTTTTGTTTTTCAATGTGTTTTGTGAAGAATGAACTCAGGCTAATGAACGAAATAGACTCAGAGACATAGAAAGGAGTATGGTTCAGACTGACAAACCTCAGGGTAGGGGGGTTGGGGGGAGAAGATGAACCAAAGAACTTGTATGCATGTATGCATAACCAATGGACATAGACAACAATGCAGGGGGGTGGGAGGGTGGGAGGAGGAGGAGGGTGTCTAGGGGGGAAAAAGGAGAAACATCTGTAAAAAAATAATAAAAATTAAAAAAAAAAAAGAATGAACTCAGTGAATTAAAATTAAATATTAAGTAGTGAGAATATACAGGGTGGGAAAGTCTAGATTTACAGTTGGAATACAAATAATACAATAATTAATAAATAATATAAGAATAAACTCTTTGCTGTGCTCACAACTGTAAACCTACTTTTGTCAACCCCTATACAGCTTAGGAGCCCTCAATCAATCACAAAGCACAATTCAAACTTTAAAAACTATAACCCTATCACTAGATAAATTGTTGGACTTGCTGTATGCCACAAAATACTATTAGAAACAGTTTGTTTTCATTGGTTTGTAATTGTAAAAAGAAAATGCTGCAGAAATATACTTTGGCCCCTAGAGGGCGCAAGGTGGAACAAACTCAGGGCTGAGACTTGATGCCTGTAGATGGCAGCACTACATCCTTATCAGGTCTGCTAAAGAGACTAGGAAGTGATCTAGGACATTCAATAAGGGATGCTAATAGACACAAGGACTATATATATTTAACTCTACCTGTTGTTGTTGTTTTCTTTCAAGATCCATGTTCAATTTTTACTTCAGAAAATATCCCTTGTCATTTAGGGGGTGGGTTGTCCAGAGCTGAGCAGAGGGCTAATGTGGGTCATCAGGTGTGTGCAGGAAGAATCAAGGCTGTTCTTCCCTTCTCCAGGACTGTGCTCTGTTGTCAGATATGCGTGGGCGAGGGGTGGGGAGAGGAGGCTCGGGTCCCAAGCTATGGTTCTTTGGGGGACTGAAGAGCTCTAGGAGCAGCCTCAGTCTTATGTCTGCCTCTGGTTTTTGAAGTGGAGGTTTTTGAAGTACATAGGCAAAAACTGCAGAAACCTCTACTCTGTCTCCTTCTACCTTAACTTCTGAAATGGAGTGTGCATGGAGAGTATTAGTGAAAGAGAGAAGTAGAGAGAGGGAGGGTATGTGTGTATGTCTAAGAGGATTAGAGTATGTGATGTGAAAGAGGGTATGAGAATGTGTGAAAGTGTGTGTGTGTGTGTGTGTGTGTGTGTGTGTCGGGGGGTGGGGAGGCTCCAGGCTTAAATTCTTATAACATCCACAGGCATACTGTTGAAAGTACATGAACTTAGCTAAATTATGCCTCAGATTCACAGTTCTAAATGCTCTGCCAAAGGCTAAAGCTGCAGACTTTCCCTTGAAGACAGGAAACAAAATGCAAGCACAACCCCCTCTTGGGCTCTTCAGAACATTTTACTTATCGCTTAGATGTTCAGAGGAGTTTTACTAACTGGGCAGGTTTTCCTCCTCTCTAATACATTATTGAAATGTTTCAAGCAACACTGATAGCACAATATTCACTATAAGAATTTCACACATTTATTGCATGAAAGTCATTTATTTACTGATATTAACATTATTATGAACACATAATGGAAAAATGCTCCTCAAAAGAGGAAGATGAATGTTGACCACCTATAGGACAAAGCTATCTTCAAAAGACAGATTTGGGAGAGAGTTTCACAGTTTGGTTTACCAGTACACTGAGGAAAAGGTTTGTCTATGGGCATGTATCTGCAGGTGCGAGGTTTTGGATGAGGAGGCTCAGGAATGTCTCCAGCTGCTTGCTTGATCTGTAGGCAATTAGTCCTCCCTTGTTAGCCCACCGATCCACCCCACTAGTACCTTTGTTTTCCACGTGGTACACCAACTGTGGCAAATCAAGCCCCGTTTCTGGATTTCTATCCAAGCATTCTTTGAAGTCTACCATTCCCCCACCCATGGCCCTGAGTATGGCATGAGCAGCACAAGAGTCCCACTTGAATGTGGTATCTTCTGAAAAGATGTAAATGTCAACAAGGCCCTGGACAACACACAGGCTCTTGTAACCAGCCCCAGCTGCCCGGAATATGCGATCTCCACATACACGTGACAGTGCAGCTTTGATAGTCTCCTTTTCACTTGTACTAATGACAGCTGAAAAATGGTGCGAGGATTCAGCCTCGGAGCTGGCGTCTTCAGTCAGTTGGCTCCGAGGTTCGCTGCCATTTCTTTTAGAGATGGGGGGCTGATGTGAGTAGATGTTGGTTCCCATGTAAGAAAGGCCCCAGTAGCACTGTCCTTTCCACCTGTGGAAGAGAACTTTCGGTTTGTGGAGGTAGGTTATCATATTTGTTTTTTATTATTCATGTTGCTTTCCAACTTCATGATGTGAAAAAATATATATTTAATGTAATGAGTCTCAATGCCCTTAAGCCTAGAAATCGATATCCAAGTAGCTCATTTGTTTCTAAAAGTGACTTCTCTGCATGCAGCGGCCTGTGGATTAGGAATGCTTTCCGTTCCACGGCAGCACTGCATCCGTCTCTAGGGCAATGCTGCAATATCTGTGGGACTTCTGGGCCTCGAGGGACGTGGCAAAATTCTATTGCCACTTTAAAAGGGAAAAAGATGAAGAGATGGATAACCTGATTTTTAAATCTGCAAGTCGTTTATGATCCTTATACATGTTTCTTCACTTGGTAACTCCTTTTCATTGTCTTATTCACAAGCCTCATTTCAACTTGAATACCAAGAAAGATGGTCTCATTATTTTTGGCAACAAACATAATAATAGCACCTATCATTTCGCAGTGTTTAATTCACTGTGTTTGTTGGGTAATTTACTCTATTTACAGAAGAAGAAGCTAAGGCTTAGAGGATGTCAGTGTAAGAATCTAAGCATCACTCCAGAATCTGTGCCACGACCTGCTTTGTCAGCCATTCCTGGGCCATGGTCATGTCTGCTCCAGGCCCAACTCTCCGTAATTTCTTAATGACATTTTAAAGGTAACAATTGCATTTTCAGATTGGAAGAAGGCAGGGGTAGAGGGAAAATGTCATAATTCCAGGGGTGTAGTTTGTTACTATTAAAGAGCAAATAATTTTTGGTTGCCAAAAACAAGTCAAAGTTCAATTTAAAAAAACATGTAGTCCTACACAGATAAAACAATGTGATCTACTTCAGTAAAAAACGAAAACCGCAGGAGAAAAGCTGCTAATTTCCACCTGGACTCTGCCATGCCCTGGAGTCAGTCCCAAAGCACAGGCCATGGTCCAAGACAACCGGCTCCCTCTGTGCTCCGTGCAGGATCCATGGAGGATGGAGAGGGAGGAGACTGACACATGTATAGGGACAGCACCCGTAGTCAGGGTCTCATCCTGATCACTACTCATCATTTGGCTGGATAATTTTCACAATTTGTTTTGAATTTCTTCTAAAATTGTGTAAAAGTTCAGCTGGCTATATAGTGACAGCATCTATCTTATTCCAAATGTATTAGAAGACACTGTTACCACTGTTCCATTAACCTGGTTTTGAATGGAGTCTAGGAATAGGAACAGGATGCTATATTCCAAATGCAAAACAATGATTTCCCCAAGAGGCCATTTCTTTTCAAAGTTTCTACCAGCATGCATCTAGCCCTGAATAAAGCTATGCCAAAAAAATTAGGCCAAATAAGATAACTTGAATTCAAATATGCAGACTTTTAGTAGGAACACCCAGTGCAGCAAGACATGGGAATGCCATGTGGAGTGACCATCTAGACAATAAGCAAAGCTAAGGTTGTAAATTCTAAAAACCATAATATACCAAAAGCGTTCCTCTTTTACCTGAGGGTATTTAGGTCTTGCGATACGAAAGGCTGGTTGATGACTCCCATCAGGGGCACCCCTGTCTGTATGTCATAGACACCAATCAAAATGGTGACACATTGAAGTCCACTGGGGAAGATTCCGTGGTTGGATTTAATGTCAGCTGAACCTTTTATATACTGATAAGTTGAATCTGAAAATACAGTAAATTTGTTTGGATTCAGGTAATGGATTATTTAGAAATTAAAGATGAATACATCTATAAACTCTGTCCTATATAATTTCTTTCTTCTAATTTAATAACTGCTATGGTCTGAATGTTTGTGCCCCCTCCCAAATTCTAACCCCCAAAAGGGATGGATGGTATCAGTAAGTAGGGCCTTTGGCAGGTGCTTAGGTCATGAGGGTGGAGCCCTCACGAATGGGATGTCTGTGAAAGAGGCTGCAGAGGGATCCGTAGTCCCTTCCACTCTGTGAGGGCACAGTGAGGTACTGGTTATGAACCAGGAAGACAGCCCTCCCCTGACCATGCTGGCACCTTGCTCTTGGACTCCCAGCCTCCAGAACCGGGAGAAATACATTTCTGTTGTTTGTGAACCACCCAGTCCCCGGTATTTGTTGTCGCAGCCTGAACGGACTAAGACAGTGACCATCGGGTTTTATCTTTGGGTGTCACTTGTATTGACTGGTTATTTGACTTCTTTCACTTCACTTTTAAGTTTCATTTTCCTGATCATATGGGAACCCGAAGGGAGAGGACATGCCTGTGGTTCCTGTGGCAACTAGCATAGCACTGTGCATATAATAATCACTCATAAATAGCCATCATGTCGAAAGCATTTAAAAGCTAGTAACTCGAGACAACTGGTGGGATTTCTTGGAGCTCTTATTAATCAGAGAAGTCCAATGGGACAGAAAAGCCTCCTTACAGGAATCTGTCCGGGGTAAAATTATCTTTTTGGGAGGGCAGGGGGATCACTCAAATTAGGAGGAAAGACAATTATGGGGCCCAAAAGGAAAAAAATTAATAGGGTTCCTGTGGGAAAAAAGCTGAGGAGCTAGGTTTCTTTTTTTTTTTTTTAATCCTCACCCGAGGACATTTTTCCATTTTTTGTTCAGATAGAGTGAGAGGGAGAGAGAGGAAGAGAATGAGAGAGAGAGAGAGAGAAACATCGATGTGAAAGGGACACATTGAGTGGCTGCCTCCCACATGACCCGGGAACAAACTACAACCCAAGTATGTGCCCTCAAAGAGAACTGAACCCGGGTCTCTCTGGACTGCAGGCCAAGGCTCTAACCACTGAGAAAACCGGCCAGGGTGGAGCTAGGTTTCTTTTTAAGAGATGTACATGCCAGCAGCTGACTGCCAACATCGGGTGAGTTAACACCCAGGAAAGGATGTGCTGGGCGAGAGATCGAGAGAGCTAGCTAACACTCAGTTTAGGACAGAACCCAGAACTGGGAGATCCCTGTCCTCAGAAATCTTAACTGATGCTGATTTACCTTAAGTGATAAAAAAAAAAAAAAAAATTGGGGAAAGACTCTTGCATTTACAATCCACTGGCTGAACGTTCTGTATTTCCTCAATGATCGAAGGCACTTCCGTCAGGTCAGTGGCTTGCGGGGTGGGAAGGGTGTGTGAGATTGCTGTACAGCACAACGAATGGGGCCAGTTGTGTTGGGTGGACTATGCCAGGCAGTCAGGGAAAGAAAAAAGAATTTCTGAAAATTAATACCTAGGGCACTGTGTTTATAGCATCTTTGAGAGGAGGCCTACACTTTTAGAACAGCGAGCTACAGATTTTGGTTCTATCATAGTCATGACCCCTCCCCAAAAAAGGGTGACGTTTACACAGGGCTTACAAGCTGCTCATGAGTCATATTTAGCTGTCTTGTGCTTGACCGGTACAGTGGTTTTGACTGCTTGTTTAACTGAATTCGTAGCCAGTGGTTAAAAATGGAGAGATCTCACTGAACCACCTGGACTTTCATTTCTCTCTGAACATCTGAAGAGCTGGCTGGACTCCCATATGGCACATGCCTACTGGGGCCGGGTGTTCTTTAACTGGTGTGTGTGCTCAGTGAGGCGCAGCTCTGTCGCTCTGGTCTTCTCTCATACTTAGCAGTCTGGCCCCTACAGTCTTTCAAAGATGAGTTTATTCAGCTTTGTACGTGTGCCTGATTGTGTGTGCACAAACGCACAGATATAAATACCACAAACACTTATACATATCTGTTATATATTATAGATACACATCTATGTATAACAATACATCATAACACATAAACAACTCTTCATTTATCACTTTAAAACTTTAAAGTTTTTTGAACTTCCAGCAGAGTTAAACTACATTCAATTTTTATCTTTCTTTCTTTTTTTATCCTCACTCGAGGACACTTTTTGATATTTTTGTTCGGATAGAATGGGAGGGGGAGAGAGAGAGAGAGAGAGAAACATTGATGTGAGAGAGACACATCAAGTGGTTGCCACCCACACGACCCCAAACGGGGCCGGGGAAAAATTGCAACCAAGGTATGTGCCCTTAGCGGGAACCAAACCCGGCACTCTAACCGCTGAGCCAAACTAGCTAGGGCTCAATTTTTACGTCTCTAAGCCACCCCCCACCCAGCCACACACACACAAAAGAACAAATAAATAAAAGCAAACACACTATCCTCTACTTACCTATGGGATCCACCCAAACTCCCAAAATGTCCTGTGGAATGGTGATCTCTGCTGAATCCAGAGTTGGGTCAGTAAAGGCAACATCTTGATGAACAACCTTGGCTAATGCTTCAGATGCCAACCTGTTCCCATTAAGGACTTTGCTAAGAAGCTCTGCTGTTTCTTCCTCTGTTGGACACAGTCTCAAGATAATCTTTTCTCCTAGAGTAAAGACAAACTAAAAGTAATTACATTTCAAGAGTTTCAGGGGAGAAAGAACAACAGAGGGTAAAGAGGAGCAAAAGCTGTGCACTTAGATGGAATGAAGGCAACATATCTGTGTCAGTGGCTTCTGACTGGGCTGGCTGCCAGAATCACATTGGGGTTGGGGGGTGGGGTGGTCATTCAGTCACAGATGCCTGGTGGTTGCTCATGCACTTAATATAGTGAGGGATGGTCCTGGAATTAACTCTTCTCCCCAGAAAAGACCCACATGGGCACACGCACAGTTTGTGTACAGCTGAAGGGGCCTCATTGGCCTGTTAACAACCCCTGCATCCTGAGTCCTTGATAATCAATCTTTTACTTGTTTTTTGCCTTTTGAGTTTTAATATACATAGGTTACCCTGTTGTGTTTGAATATGTGATTGAAAAGAACAGTGGTGTTGTCAACACTCCAAAGTGTTTCTACCTCTTCTATGGTGCTGCTTCTAGTGAAAAATTGTTTATGCCCAGTAAAGTACTAAGTTGAAGTATACTAATCTTTAAATAAAAAAGTGAAACTACGTGACTCTAAATAGCATACATAGGATAGCTCTCCTCTGAGAAACACTGGAAATCAGGATGTAACCAAAGCTGTTTCTCCACATGAAACCAGTTTGCCACCTCCAGGTGCTTTTCCATCACTTTAAACACGCTTCTGAGACCCCCCATTAATGTGGTTCCAGCTCCCAACAAAAGTGAGGCAAGAGGCTGGCAAATTAATAACAACAAAAAGTGACAGCAATGGAGAACATAAACTTTTTTTTTTTTAGTCCTCACCCAAGGACATTTTTCTTTGCATTCATCTTCAGATAGAGCAAGAGGGAGAGAGAGGAGGAGAGAGAGAAAGGAGGAGATAGAGAGAAACATCGATGTGAAAGGGACACATCGACTGGTTGCCACCCACACAACCCCAACCAGGGTTGGGGACAAACTGCAACCGAGGTATGTGCCCTCAGTGGGAACTGAACCCGGGTCTCTCTGGTCCATGGGCCGACGCGCTAATTGCTGAGCCAAACCGGTCAGGGTGAGAACATAAACTTTTAAATATTAAGAAAACACAGCACTTTGGGGCTTTTTAGGTACATAGACAAAAACTCCTAACTCCAGAACTTCATACAAATGGGTAGTTATGAAATAGTCACAGGGTTGTAAAGTACAGTGTAGGGAATATAGTCAATAATATTATAATAACTATGTATGGTGCCAGGAGAATAATGAAAATATCAGGGGGAAGGAACACTTTGTAAAGTATATGATTGTCAAACCACTATGCTGGATACCGAAACTAATACAAAATAATATTGAATATAAACTGTAATTGAAAAATAAAATGGAAAGTTCTTTTAAAAATAAAAATGAGCCCGGCCAGTATGGCTCAATGGTTTTGCATTGACCCATGCACCAAGAGGTCGCTGGTTCGATTCCTGGTCAGGGCACATGCCCAGGTTGTGGGCCCCATCCACAGTGCGGGGTATGCAGGAGGCGGCCAACTGATGTTCTCTCTCATTGATGGTTCTCTCTCTCTCTTCTTCTCCCTTCCTCTCTCTCTAAAATCAATAAAGAAAAAAATTAGAAAAAATAAATAAAAATAAAAATGAAATTCAGAACTTCAGGCCTCATACCAGATCTAAAAAATCCCGAGGTGATTAATATAATCATTAAAGTCTGGGAAACACAGTATAAACCCATTACAATGATGACTCTGAATCAGCAAGACACATTCACTTAAATTAAATTCAAATTAAATTAGACTATTACAGTTGAGGAATAATATTAATTACTGCCACTTACTAAGCATCTAACCTGGGCTCAGTAAAGTCTTGGGATCATTCAGAAGAGCAAGTCACATCACTCCTTTGCTTTAAAATCTCCAGTGAATTCACATCACACTTGAAAGGAAAACCCAAACTTTTTCCTACAACCTTCCATTATCTGTCACAGAATTAACTGCATCTGAACACATAGCCCATGAAAGAGAAAAAATTTTTTTCAGTTAATCCAGAAATCATTTTTTTTTCTAAGTAAATGTGCCTCTAGATGTTTAACTTTTTGTCACAGGATCAGTGTGTAAAGTTCATTATTTTTAATCTTCTACCATTAAGCAAACAAAAAGTTCAAGCTAAAAATGATTTATTTCTCTGAAAAGAATCAGATGGAGATTTTGATATTTTTCTCTATACTACAGGGAACATGAAGGCCCATCAAAGGAGAATCTGGCACACAGGAAACTAATTAAATAAGACTTAAAAGTTGGTATTCAAAGGAACATTTTTAATTAGTCCAACTCCCTTTATAGAGGTTCTGAGAGCCAAGAGAAGTGAGGTGATTTGCTCAAGATCACACAGTATTTAGGGACAGGGAGTTCTCTACATTCTCAGCCAAGGTCCATGGACTCCCCAGCAGGTCACAGATGGGTTTAAAACCTGGATCTGCAACTGTCTGCACAGTTGTGTAGAAGTACACCTTTCTGGGGCATCTGTAACTTCCACTAGAGTCCCAAAGGAACATACAACTTTCCAAAAGGACAAGACATACATTATTTAAATGTTATAGATTTATGTCTAAAATAATATATGTGGATTTGCTAAATAAGTCCAAGATACCACATTTCCCTAAGTTAAATGGCCTGATATTCTGAGGAAGTGAATGAAGCTAAACATTAAAATACATTTTCATTTACATGAAAGTCTTCCAAACATCCATTTATTTTATAATGTAAATTGAAAATTAAAATAGTATATTATAATTAAGTTACAACAATATATTAAGATTTGTATACTTACCCAAATCATTAGAAAACTCATTGGATTCCTCTCCAAAAATATTTTTTCCCAAGCCTGGAAACTGAATGATTCAGAGTATGACCAAAACAATAACAATAAAAAAATAAAACCCATATACATGTTCAATTCTGAACAGATTTCCATTTTATATTTCAAATTAAATAGTACAATTAGATCTGAAATGTAGAAATTTACAATTCCAGAAATCAATCTCTGCATAAGAAAGTGAAGTCAGTTTGGTTCAGTACTTAATTTTCAAGTATTTTCCTGCTCCTTTGCCCTTATAAAAAGTACAAATCATAGTAGAGCCTGGTTTCCTTCTGTCCTGTTGAGTTTGCAGAAGTATTTCTACAGACTTCATTTATCTACTTAAGGACCATAGAATTTGAATGTTTTCAAAGGAAATATTTTAACTGTTGCTCTTAAATAGCACCCTAGTAGCTTATACAAATCAATATTATTGATCAAGTACCTCAGATTATTACTTGATACTGAAGAGAAGGGATAAGAAGAAAACATTTTGTTTTCACTTTCAGGTGTGTCTTCTGCACCTGTTGGAGGTATTGTTCACCTTCAGGGTAGGAAGGTGATACAGCAAAAAAAAGAAGGGAAATATTTTGACCAATAATTTGTGCATCAATATAGAATGAAAAAAAAAAAGGAGCTCAGTAAGAATCTTCTCCTCTCTTTCTATGACCAGGAAGCTCTCAGATACATTTTGCTTCTGACTTTCTCTACAGTAAAGAAACTTTTTCTCAAAATATATGCTGAATGATAATAAGTGTGATGTTCTCAGGGACCAAAAGCAAGGAAATGCTTCGAATATTTTAACTCAGTCATTCGCAGATGGCCAATAGCTTAAATAATGCCCACAACCACTTGTTATTTGTTCAGTTTTGAAGAGTAGTGTGAGTCAATGAGGGCTGGCAATAAGCCTATTTATTCATAAAGGGCTGAAGTTCAGTTCCCAAGCCTGATTTTAGTCCTGTTTCTGAGGCTACAGAATATAAATCAGGAAACAGAGGTATTTCATATAGCCAAAACTGAACCTCACTTATTTGTTCGTAAGTCCTGGCATATACCTTATCAATGAACAACTGCCTGAACTTGTTATAATGCTGTGGGGCAAACATTAGCCCATAAAAATTAATGTTACATAGAAATTAATGTTACAGTTATAACCCAGTTTCTCAACCATCCCTTGCAACCAACTATTTTGATCAGTAACAAAAATAAACTTGCTTCATTTAGTTCAGATATTATAGGGCATGAAAAAATATAGTTTGTAGAGATTTCAAAGAGTTGTTTTTTCTCTCTTTTTGCCTCTGGTCAGGAATTCACTTAAATGATTCTTATTGATTCCTAATATTTTGAGAATTTCATAGAAAGCTATTCCAATAATTTATAGTGCCTTCTGTCATACAGTTCTATCCTCTTAAATATATAATTATTAGATCATATAAAAGGCCATGTTGTAATGCAAAGAGTACAGGCTCTGGATCCAGGTAGTGGCCTGTATTCAACACTGGCCCAGCCATTCACTTGCTGTGTAACCTCAGGCAAGTTACTCTCTGTGCCAGTTTTTTTCTCACCCATTACGTAGGATTAAAGGGTTCTTCATAAAATTGGTATAAAAGTTAAAAAGTTAAGTAAGCCTTTAGAACAGTGCCTGACACACAGTAAGCATTTATAAGTGTCTGTTAGTGTTATTGTTTATTATTACTACTTATGAATACAGTCCTCCCCATTAGCTTACCTAGAATCATAATCATTGTTAGTTATAAACAATATTTTTCTACTAGAATAAAGGGGGACTTGAAGTCTCCAGAACTCTACAAGCTCATAACCAAGGCAACCATTAGATACACGATTATGTCAAAAAGGTGAGATTAATATATCAAAAAGTTTTAAAAGTTATAAAATAATTTTAATAGTTATAAAATAGTTTTTCTCATTTCTATTGAAATAAATTATATGTGCCATGCACACACATACACATAGAAGAAAAACATTCTAAAAAATATATAGCAAAACCTAACTATGGCTTCTTCTAGTAGTGGGATTGAGAAGATTCTTATGTTTGCTTATTTTCCACAGAACGTGTACTCTTTATTAAAAAAGAAACTCAATAAAGGAAAAGTTCTATAGCAAAATGTTTCTCTCTAGCTATAAGAATTATGAGTGATTTTTATTTCCTTATTTGCTTTTCTGTATTTTTATTTTTCTGCAGTGAACATTGTAGTAATACTGTAGTCAAAACAAAGGGATTAAAACAAAACCCCAATTGTTTATTTGAATCTAAGGTGCTTTTATTCCGAGGGGAGTGGGGAAGAAAAGGCATGCTACTCTAACAGAGAACAAAAGCCACAATGGTAGATATTTTGCAATTACTTTGGCTGTGACCTTTCTTACCTTGTTCTCCATATTCTGTTTTATAACTTCCTGTACCAGTACATCAGCCAGGGTCTTGAAATCAACGGCAAACTTCTTGTTCTTTTCTCCTTCTTTTTTTTCTTCTATCAGCAGCTGGAAGAGAGCTTCCTGCTGCCTGCATGCCCGGGCAATGTTGGCAGCTTTCTCAGAGACACGGAGCAGCTCCCGGAGGACCGCTGACATTTCTGAACCTTGCTTTCCAGTTGCAGCTGTGGGTGGAACCAGCACCCACCCTCTCCGCTGTCAGCTGGAAAAACACAAGCATGAGAAAGAGAAAGTGGTTCAGAGGGTGATGTCAGTCAATCTGGCTCTGGCAGTCAGCCCGGTCAGTGTGGCAGAACAGCTAGTATATGGGGTGGAAAATAATACAGTAATTAATAAATGATAATACAAGAATAAACTGTTTCACATACTCACAACTGTAAACCTACTTTTGCCACACTATATATATCATAGTAACATCTTCAGTGTGGAAGACTAGATGTCATCTATAATCGAAAACTTGTCTTTTTAAATCTTTATAAATTATAGTCTCAAAAATCCATTTGGCAAAGAATTGACTTCTTGGTGAAAGAAAATCTTTGAATGAGAATCTACATTATATTTATAAATCCCTAAAAAGTTAGACAGGTGAACATACAAGATGATGTTAAAAGGAAAGTCAAATTCTTGTAATGACCTTAGAATGATCGAATGGTAAGGTCATTAGTGGCAGTATTGAAGTATGTAGTGTTCGTTGTTTTGGGTTTTTTTTAATCTTTATTGTTGAATGTATTACAGATGTTCCTCATTTTCCCCCCACTCCTCCCCCCTCCCACCTTTTCCCACACTATTGTCTGTGTCCATTGGTTATGTATATAAGTTCTTTGGTTTATTTCTTCCCACCCCCCAATCCCTTTCCCTTTGAGGTAGTCTAGCAATGAATTTGTACTTCTTAATCTCTTCACCCATTTTCCCAACCCCCCTCCCATCTGGCAACCAACAAAATGTTCTCTGTATCTATGAGAATGTTTCTGTTCTGCCTGGTAATTTTGTTTGTAGATTCTGTTGTCGATAGATATGTATTCATTGCCATTTTGTTTGTTCATATATTTTATCTTTTTCTTCAAAAAGACCCTTTCTCATTTCATAGAATAATGGTTTGGTGGTGATGAACTCCTTTAGCTTTTCCTTGTCTGGGAAACTCTTTATATGGCTTTGCAGGATAGAGTAATCTTGGTTGTAAGTTCTTGCTTTTCATCACTCTGAATATTTCTTGCCACTCCCTTCTGGCCTGCAAAGTTTCTTTTGAGAAATCAGCTGACAGCCTTATGGGAACTCTTTTGTAGGTAACTAACTGCTTTTCTCTTGCTGCTTTTAAGATTCTTTGTCTTGAACCTTTTGCATTTTGATGATGTGTCTTGGTGTGGGCCTCTTGGGGTTCATCTTGTTTGGGACTCTGTGCTTCCTGGACTTGGATGTCTGTTTCCTTCACCAAGTTAGGAAAGTTTTCTGCCATTATTGTTTCAAACAGGTTTTCAATTTCTCATTCTCTCTCTTGTCCTTCTGGTACCCCCAACATGCAAATGTTGGCACGCTTGAAGTTGTCCCAGAGGCTCCTTACACTATCCTCATTTTTTTGGATTCTTTTTTCTTTTTGCTGTTGATTGGCTGTTTTTTGCTTCCTTATATTCCAAATCGATGGTTTACTTCTTAGATTTACGTACTCTACTATTGAATCTGTGTAAATTATTCTTTATTTCAGTTAATGCCTCCTTCATTTCTGACTGTGCATCCATCATTTCTGACTGGTCCTTTGTTATGCTCTTGAGGCCCTCACTAAGTTCACTGAGCATCCTTATAAGCAGTATTTTGAAATCAGCATGTTAGGTTGCTTATTTCCATTTCACTTTAGTTCTTTTCTTGGGGTTTTGTTCTGTTCTTTCATTTGGGACCTGTTTCTTTGTCTTCTCATTTTGGCTGCCTCCCTGTGTTTGTTTCTGTGTATTACTAAATGAGAGGTATAGGGCTATCTGAGACCAGATGCTGCTTGTTTGAAAGAATTTAAGAAAACCTGAAGCAGGATCCAAGACAGGCCAATCCTATGGTTAAGCAGCTGGTATCAGCTTGGGTGGGCCTGAAAGTTGGGTGGGGTGGGGCCTCAGGGTATCACCAGGGCCGGGCTACCAGTGTGAGCCAGGTTGCTGGAGTCCCAGATATGGCGACTGTCTGCCTCCCCAGGGAAGGGCTCACCAAAGGAACAAAGGCCTCTGATAGCACGTTTGCCCCGGAGAAAGCCCCCTCTCCAGCCCTCGCTCCAGTGCCAAACAGCTCAGTTCTTCCCTGTATGTCTCTGGTGCCCCTGGAGCTGCCTCCCCTCCAAGCTTAGAGGGAGCGAGTCAGATAAGTCCAAGTGTGGGCCCTTTAAGAGGAGCTGCCTGGCGCTCCAGCCGTGTCAGCCTACCTGAGCCTCAGTTCCCGCTGGTTTTTCCAGCTAGAAGTTAAGAGGACTTCTCTTCCTGGCACTGGAACCCTGAGCGGGGCGTCTGGTGTGGGACAGAGACCCCTCAGTCCTCAGGGAGGACCTTCCCAGCCGAGGTGTCCTCCTGATTTTTATCCGCCACACATGGGTGTGGGACCAGCCCGTCAGCCTCCACCCCTCCTAACAGTCTCAATGTGGCTGCTTCTTTAATTCCGTAGTTGTAGGACTTCCATTCAGCTTGATTTCAGGCGGTTTTGAATGATGGTTGTTCTGTAGTTTAGTTGTAACTTTGATGTGGTTGTGGGAGGACGCGATACCCCATTTACCTACGCCGCCATCTTGACCGGAAGTCAAGTAGTGTTCGTTCTTTTACTCTATGGGGGAAGAAGGGGAAGTTGGAGAGCATTTATCCTATCACTTCTGGGGCAACTTCCTAAAATACCAAGTACCAGTAAGCACCACTGTGTCCAGCAAGAGTAAGGCCACTCTTAGGCTAGCAACCCAAGCAATCTCCCAGCACCTCTCCCCCCAAGAAAAAAAGTTCTGGCTTTTAAAAGCTATGCTATCACACCCTGATATACCTATTAACAGAAGAGAAATAGTTATCATTTTTCAGTAGTAGCTACATTATACTGAAAGCTTTAATAATTGCTATCTCATTATTGTGAGAATTATGGTGGGGATTATAAGTCCTGTCTTAAAGTCAAGGAAACTGGAGTTTAGAGAGAGGTTAAGTAACTCCTTCAGGGTTACACAATATTAAACGGCAGGTCTCAGCAGCAACCCTTGTTCTTTATTATCAAAATAAGCACTAAACCTCTTTTTTAAAAAGTTCCCTTAATAGACTTCAGGAGGCTCAGAACTAGTACCACAATGAAGCTGTCAATGCAATGAAGTTAATTGTTAAATTATCATAGCTGCTTTGAATAAAACAAATATATATATATATATGCTATTTTCTTACAATCATGGGTCAACCACCGTGACAAAATATGTCCAACCTCAATAGTAATACAAGGAAAGTGAATAAAAGTAATGAGACATCCTTCTTCACTATTAAATGGACACAGCTGTTTTTGAAGTTAACATTCATTCTTGGAGAAGGTGTGGTGAAGCATGCCGAAACTCTGCTAATGGGCTTGCAAACAAGTGGGTTTCCAGATGGCGATTTGAGAAAAATCCATCAAGTTCCCTAGAAATGTTTGCAGTCAGTAATGCCAATCCTGCCTTAATTTGTGTTAAGAAAGTCAGATTTGAGTTAAAATATTTCTGTGCAAGAAGGATTAACATTATTTACAGTAGCAAAATGTTGAAAATAATCTTAAACATTGGTAAAATGTAAGATAGACAACTACGTGGTCTTTAAACTCATGCTTTTAAAGAATATTTAATATGGTCCTGGCCAGTTTTCTCAGTGGTTAGAGCATAGGCCCGCAGACCAATGAGCCTCAGGTTCGATTCCAGTCAAGGGCATGTACTTGGGTTTCGGTTCAGTCCCTGACCCTGGCCAGGGTCAAGTAGGAGGCAACCAGTGGATGTGTCTCTCTCATGTTGATGTTTCTCTTAGGGAACATTTAAACATGAAAAACCGGAATTTCTCAATTCCTGGAGATAGTTGTCCCAAAGTGATACTATGGTAATAACACAAAAAACTGTCAGGTGGTAGAGAAAACGAGTTAAAAATTAAACAAAAGTGTCTGTCTACTCAATGCCTTTTCTTTCAGGAGTGAGTGATATGTTCAAAGATTCACTTTACTTTACCTCAACCTAAACACTAAGAAAAACTGACAGTAATATGACACTTGACTTGGAAATAATTTGATATCTGTATGCTATAAATTATAAGTTATATAATACATACACAGAGATACATACATATCTTAGTAGAATACACAGGTTCTAAGAGTATAAATTCTATAACTTTGACCATTTTGATTTATTAATAAATGTGCTGAGGTTATTATAAGTAAAGGGAAAATAATCGATGAGCCAACAGCTATCTAAATAGCTTTTTATCTTAAAAGCAGCATGAAGATTTTAAGGAGTCCAGTTTGAAAGTTTTCTAGATAAACACTATCAGTATTATCTATTTTACTCAACTTTGTTAAAACCAATTAATTTTTTCTAAAAAAAACAAAACAACAACACCATTTGAAACCCCAAGAAACTCATCTTATAGCACACTCAGGCAAACTAGTCACACAGGTTATAAGCTCCAGGAAGAAATATCAGCTTTAAACAGCAGTCTTATAATTAATAAATACACAGAATTTAGTAATTTTAGGAATTTGTTGTGACACAATAATCAGGGTTTTCAGTTCCAAAGTCGTCCCAGAGTTCAACCTTAATCACTCTTTATTCTGTCCCTAGACAACACTACTGTATTTTGTCAAACTCCCGCTTGAATGCCCAGTGTCAGCGTGAGACTGAATTTTCTCTAGCCATCCTATAAGAATCTCATCCTATAAGAACCCAGCACTTCTTCAGCTATTTTCCTTTCTGGGGGGTCCCAGCTCCCTAAAAGAAAAATCTCCCATAGCTATTAACATCTACATGCAAGGCTTTCTAATTAATTTGTAGAGCTAACTTGCTACTTTCTGACTGAATGGACTACCTTCTCCAAAGGAACCTAACCACCACTCTTTGTGCTACTCTGTAAGCTGCTTCCTGATACTGTGTATCTCTTCATCTGTCCTCAACTCAGTTCACTCAGGCAGGCCACACCCCTGAGGGGAGTGCGGGATAATTCATCCTCACCTTGAATGTCTCAACTTGAGATTGTCTACAGAGAAGCTGAGGACTACATCTAATACAGAATTTCTTCAGGTTATCAGTTAGCTCTTATTAATACTTGTGGAAATGCTCTTTTAGATGATTTAGAAATGCAATTTTACACACTCATTATTGACCTAAGTTTTATTTAAACATTTCAAATGCTTTAGAATATAAATTACAAACTCATGATTCAGTTATGACACTTACCATAATTTAATAGCATTGAATATAGAATTCCTTTTGATTAGTATTTTTTAAATAGATGTTCTCAGAACCATCTGTATCAGAGTATCCAAGGTACCTACTAAAAAGGTAGATTCCTGGTCCTGGCTGGTGTGACTCAATTGGTTGGTCCTGTATACCAAAAGGTTTGATTCCCAGTCAGGGCACAAACCCAGGTTTCAGGTTTGTTCCTAAGGGATGTTTCTCTCTTACTTGCTCTCTCAAAATCAATGAAAACATATCCTCAGGTGAGAATTAAAAATAAAGATAGATTCCTGGGCTCCATCCCAACTTAGTGAATCATTATCCATAGATACAGGGCCCAGAAATCTGTATTTTTGTCAGCCTGCTAAACACTTAGATGTGATAGCTACTGTTCTTCTGGTTACTTATTCTAATTTAACATTATGCTGGCAATTTGGGGAGTGGGGGCTGGCACCTGGTGACAGATACCTTAGAACCATGTAGGTCCAATGGTTCTGCTATCACTTATCTATGTGCAGAGACAGAACCAAGTTAATAATAGCTAACATTTATTAGGTGCTTACTATATTCTTCTAAGAAATTTACATATAGTAACTAATTTAATTCTCACACAACCCTATGAAAAAGGTACAATTCTCTCTGTTTTATAGATAAAGAAACCGAGGCACAGGGAATTGTATAATTTGCCCAAAATCACACAGCTAGCAAGTGGTTGAGACAAGATTCAAGCCCAGGCAAGCTGGCAGAAGCCCATACTGTGAGCCAGTATTCTAGCCAATAAAATTATTTTATAAATTGTTAGCAGTTAACTATGGAAAGAAATGAGTAGCTATTGGATAAATACATAGGCATATTATAAGGTACACTATATAGCAAAGAGCAGAGAACACACATCTAATAGCTGTTGCTAGTTTGACTATTATAAATCACTATTTAATTGATACCTGACTCCCTTGTACTATCAGAAAAACCTTTTCCCCAACTGATACTCAGTCTCACTGCAAACCATCTGTGCTGGATATATAAACTCCTCTGTCCTGTTCTACCGATGTCTCTCTTACAGGCTGTCATGGCCACAGTGGTGAGGGAGGGACTCAGCTCATGCCGAATATCCCGTTCCCGTTACATTAGCTCCTAGGGCTGCCATAACAAGATACTACTAACTGGGTAGCTTAAACAACAGAAATTTATGTCTCACAATCTGGAGGCCAGAAGTCCAGGACCAAGATGTTGGCAGGTTTGATTTCTCCTGAAGCCTCTCTCCTTGGCTTGCAGATGGCCACCTTGTTGTGTGCTGATAAGGCCTTTCCTCTTTGCATTCACATCCCTCTCCTTACAGAGACACTAGTCAGGTTGGATGCTTCTTTAAAGGCCCTATCTCTGCCTGGCCGGTGTGGCTCAGTGGTTGCGCATTGACCCGTGCACCAAGAGGTCACCAGTTTGATTCCTGGTCAGGGCACATGCCCAGGTTGTGGGCTCGATCCCCAGTGGGAGGGTGTACAGGAGGCAGCCAATCAATGTCTCTCTCATCAATGTCTCTCTCTCTCTCTTTTCCTCTCTTAAATCAATATAATCAATCAATCAATCAAGGCCCTATCTTCAAATATAGTCACATTCTGAAGAATTGGGAGATTAGGGTTTCACCATACAAATTTTGGGGGACTACACCTCTCCTGAGACACCTTGATAATCTTAGCAAATGCCAACACAATGGGGTTCTCTTCCCCATTTATGTGGTCACCAAGTTTAATTCTGTGAGGCAATATTTCGCAAATAGAACTACTCACTTTAACAGCCAAATCATTGACACAATAAACACTGAAATAACCTCTTATAAGTCTTACTTTGTGACAAACTATTTCAAATCACATTTGAGCAGAATAGGTTTAAAGAAGTTATATTCGCCCTGGCCGGTTTGGCTAAGTGGTTAAAGCGTCAGCCTGCGTTCCAGAGAGAACTGGGTTCAGTTCCTGCTAAGGGCACGTACCTCAGTTGCAGTTTGTCCCCGGCCCTGGTTGGGTTGTGCGGGTGGCAGCCACTTGATGTATCCCTTTCATGTCGTGTTTCTCTCTCTCTTCCTCTCTCTCCCTCCCACTCTATCTGAACAAAAAATGAAAAAATGTCCTCGGGTGAGGATTATAAAAAAAAAAAAGTTATATTCCTCACCATCTCAGACCAAATGTGTATCTTTCACAACATCAGATAGAAATAGTCTCTTTAGCTTTTCTGGGATTTTCATATCCAGTTGGAGAAATATTGACTAAATTGAAGGAGGTCAGCTAAAAAAGGATTGGGGGTGGGGCTCTTAAGACTTTTCCTAGAAGCTCAAATCTCTCTACAAAGATAAAACTGTTTTAATTCTGACCATTCTATTGTCTCATTAGCACACCAGAGGTTTAAAAATCATATCTGATGAATTTAGACATAATTCAGATGTGATAAACATAGTGGGAAAGACAGGTTTTGGAATCAGATAAACCTGGGTTCAAAAGCTGGCTCTGCTATTAACTAGCTGTGTGGCATCAGGTAACTTACTTACTCTCTCTGAGCCTCTCCTCTTCTGTAATAAGAAGATAACACATACCTTGCAGAGACACTATGAAGATCAAATGGGATACTTCTGGAAAAGGACCCAGCACAAAGGACCCAGCCTTGCATATAGCAGACAACAAATGACAGCTGTGACTATTAAACACAGCCTCACAGAAACTCCAGTCATGTGTCCTTACTTGAGAAAACAAGAGGTCAGCAACTTTATATGGGTCACTGAAATCTTTTTTGAATATTTACTAGTCCATTAAGTCCAAAAAGGCTGGGAACTACTTGTGATTCTCTGAATGACCTGGAATAAAGTTCCTTTATGCAGGCCAGATCTGATTACTTCAGTTTCTGGGCGTCTGGGTGGAAACTTGGCTCCTAGAAGCTGCAAAACTACTCTGGCTTCCTGGTAGGACATCTATGGGGGCTCTGAAGGGTCATTATTCTGTTAAGGGGATATTCTGTCAGGATCTCTTGTGGAGGCTTTAGGGCCAGGAGTGTCCAGTGCTGTGTGAAGAGCCCAGTTGTACCAGAAGCTGGTCATGCCCTCCTGCTGTTCACAGTGACAGAAGTGTGATGACACAGATAACGTCCTCAACAAAACAGAGCCGCTCGCTAATGAATAGGCAAGTGGGTCAAAGCGTTTCCGTTGGCATTCCCTTCTTCCTGAAGATAATCTGCCACTTCTACAGAGACCACATTTTTGCCTATTATCCAGTGACTCCACTTCACCCCCACTCTTCACATCCTGATTCAGTCTTTCACTCAGCCTAGAGGTGGCAGTGTGAAGCTACTGTATGGGGGCCACGTCTGACACTATTGCGGTGGGGAGAAAAGGCCGGAGTTCCATGAAATACCTGGGCCTTGCACAAGAAGGTGGTTGTGGTGACCTCTCTCAAGGGGGGGCAACTGTTTAGGAGTCTCAGGGGCTGGCCCAAGGCTCTATTTAGCTCTCACTGCTATCGTAGGGTAAACATAGACCTCGTCTCTTTCCCTTTGCTCCATTCTTAGGACTGTTTTAGAGAGCGGTTTAAAGAAAGGAGGCTGCCCTGACAGAAGGGAGGGGGAACATAAGTGGGCACATATAAAGTATGTCAAGGGCTCAATTTGCTCAACTTCTAGAGCTACCAGGGATGAATAAAGTGCCACTTGCTAACAGAAGCTTCTCATGATAGCCATATGCTCATCTGCCCACCTGGTTACCTAGGCAAGAGGAAAACTGTACCATAAGCATTACTAGGGATTTACTAAGACTACCTTTTAGCTAACTAAAAACAAAAGTGTATTAATCTTGTTCAACTTTCAGATATTTGACTGTCAACATTTCTCAGAATCCATTAAGTAGTACAGTATGGGACTGCCTGTACTTTTTTGATGTTATTTTACTTTGATCTGTGCAATAGGTCATTATGTCATAGGCTCTGATTAAATTTAGCATCTTTAGTACCTGATTTCCCACCGTCTGTCCAATTACTCTCACACAACTTGATGGTCAGCTAAGGCTCAACTTGTATTGTCATTTTTGTAACAAAAATTAAATGCTGGAGAAAGGTAAGTTGATATACATGATAAGTATTTTACACTAGCATAATACTTGTATAAAACATGCATTTGAAAGACTTCCCAGCCCTGCCGGTGTGGCTCAGTGGATTGAGCATTGTCTCATGGACTGAGAAGTCCCAGTCCGATTCCCCATCAGGGCACCTTCCTGGGTGTTGGGCTCAATCCCCTGTATGAGGGGTGCAGGAGGCAGGCAATCAATGTTTCTCTCTCACATTGATGTTTGTATCTCTCTCTCCCTTCCTCTCTCTCTAAAAAGTAAATAAAAACATTAAAAAAAAAAACTTTCCAAAACTCATTTGAAAATTATGGAAAAGTATTCCATTTAAAAATACTTTTAAATTTTATAGTGACCCTTCCCCCCCTTTCTCCATAGTTAGTAACATTTTCATTAACTAGAAACTCTTGTTCAGTTTTCTACCTGCTAAGGGATGTTTATAGAACAACTGTGGTGTCACAATGGAACCTGAAATCACATAGAATTTTTCTAAAAAGCAGATTTGTGTAACTATCTTAACTGTAGAAAAGAATATTTTTAAAAACAAATTTAGCATAACTTAAGGCAGAAAGAAAAAGACACGTATAGCTTGTAAATAAAAATCTTTTGTTTTGAATATTCCTTCCAGTTTTGATTACTGTTAATCAGGCTTTAGAATCTTATTAACCCCCAAGTCCATTTTGAATGTTTTTTGTTTTTTTTTAATAGAACATTTTTCCAGCATTAAGGAAGATTCCCAGGTCAATGTATCTTTCCATCTGAACTCTTGCAAAACTTACTTTCGACACCAACTCACTTAACGTGTGCCTTTGATTCTCCACGTGGGCCAAATGGGTGTGTGGGAGAAAGAGCCCCTGTTTAGGCCACAGTAAAGCTGCCTTTAACCAACCAGGTGTGAAACCTTGGCCGCATGACTTAAGCTCTCAGGGCCTTATTTTCTTCATTTTTTTTTTAAATCCTCACCTGAGGACATTTTTCCATTTTTTTGTTCAGATAGCGTGGGAGGGAGGGAGGGAGAGAGAGAGAGAGAGAGAGAGAGAAAGAGAGAGAGAAACATCAACATGAAAGGGACACATCAAGTGGCTGCCTCCTACATGACCCAACCAGGGCTGGGTACAAACTGCAACCACGGTAGATGCCCTTAGCGGGAACCGAACCTGGGTCTCTCTGGACCGCAGGCCGACGCTCTAACCGCTGAGCTAAACTGGCCAGGGCTCTTCATTTTTTTAAACATAAAAAAAGGAAAAGAAAGGAGGGGATATAGAGGTTGAATGAGATTTCTGTGGTCTATTGCAGTTAAAAACTCCCCGTTTTCCACACGAAAGAGGTTAGGGAATATCATTCAGCCTTAAAAAGGAATTAAATTCTGACACATGCTACAACATGGGTGAACCTTGAAAACATTGTGCTCAGAGTGAATAAGCCAGACTCAAAACAACAAATATTATATGATTCTACTTACATGAGGCACCCAGAATAGTTCATTCATAGGGACAGATAGTGGAATAGCTGCAGGGGCTGTGGGGAGGGTAATGGGAGTTACTGGTTAACATGTACAGTGTTAGTTTGGGATGAAGGAAAAGTGCGGAAGATGGATAGTGCTGATAGTTCCATAACAATGGAAATGTACTTAATGCCATTGAATTGTACACATGAAATTGGTTTAAATGATACATTTTTTTAATATAAATTTTACCAATTTTTTTAAAGAATAAAAAGCAAGCAAAACTATAAGTTCAAAAAGTGGACATTTTAAAAGCTTTTCATTTTACTATCTACCTAATAAGGGTATAATAAATATTAGTTAATTGAATGGGGGGAAAAAGACATTAGGGTAGGGGCATGAAAATTAGATTGAAATAAGACAATAGGCTATTTGTCTTAAAGTTCTTTTGACAGCAGTCATACTGGTAGTTTGTTTTTGGTTTTTTGTTTACTGATTTTAGAGAGAGAGGAAGGGAGAGGGAGAGAGCAACAATGATGAGAGAGACCATTGATTGGGCGTCTCCTGCATGACCCCACTGGGGATTGGGCCCACAACCTGGGCATGTGCCATGACTGGGAATCAAACCGGTGATCTCTTGGTGCATGGGTCGATGCTCAACCACTGAGCCACACCAGCCAGGCACACACTGGGTTTTAATACTTAGATTGTGTGTTTATATACAGTGTTTTGAGTGTGAATGTGGGTGGAGGGGTTCATAAACATTGTGAGGAAAGTCTAAAACCTCCACACAAGCCAGTCCTTGGTACCACGGTTCTCTCTAATAGGTTTTAAGTTGCTTGAGAGCAGGTTACATATTCTTCCATCTCCTCATGATGCACAGTGGAAGTTCTATAACTGATTGATTTTCATTCTATTAGAGATAAAACATGTTTCATTCTATTAGAGATAAACATTCTATTAGAGATAAGCATGTTTGGATAAACACCAAAATTAATCTGTAAGTGATATTTATTATGCAGAGTTTAGGATTATAACTGCTAGAAAACATGATTCAAATGAGTTATTTTATTATTATTTATTTCATCAATGATAAATGATATGATCTAAAATATATTCCCTGAATATTACAGCAAGAAAGCAGAAGTCATAGATCACATTATGTATCATTTTGGCAGACTGGGTTTAGCAGAATCTTTCCCACCATTCTGCTTCTACTTTGTAGACGCAAATGTTTCTTTTTAACAAACATTTACAAATGTTGAGTAGAATAATAATGAATACTGAACGTAACACTTACGTTTAAAGGAACACAAAGTAATGTTTATAGTACCTTTTACTTGAAAAGGTCAAAGCATGAAAAAGGTATAAATCGGTCTAAGTACTAAAATAATACAAATGGCTCATTAAAGCCACACCAACATGCTAAATACTTTTGCATTCTTGCTGATCCTGCAACCATAGATAAAATGTCTAAGCTGGTTAATTTTTATGTTCTTGATCTGATTCTTATTTCTGTTTTCCTCATTCTTTGTTATTTATGAAGCTTACAATTAGCCATATTTTTATTTATTTTGTAATTTGTATTGAATTTTTAGAGAGAGAGAGAGAGAGAGAGAAATATCAATCAGCTGCCTCCTGCATGCTTCCTACTGGGGATGGAGCCTGCAACCCAGGCATGTACCCTGACCAGGAATCAAACCAGCAACCTCTTGGTGCATAGGTCAATGCTCAACCACTGAGCCACACCAGCCGGGATAGCCATATTCTTAAAACACACCTTTCTTTGTTCCCAGATCAAACAGGAATTATATGTGATTCTTGCAAATTTCCAGGAATTTAACTCCTTTGATATTAATTATAACTTTAATTTGTATTGAGGGAAACCTACCATCATCACTCTGTAAAGAAAATAACAAGTTTAAGTACTATTAATAAAATTAGCAAATATTTACATTAATTTAAACTTGAGTACTTTAGATTTTAAGTCTAATTGATAAAAAAAAAATCAAAACAAGCATGCAGACAACCTTCCTCCTCCCCCTCAAAATAAAAGAGAGATTGAGAGAGAGAGAAACAAACAAATGGAAAGGCAAGAAAAAGAAAAGGACATTTTTCATTTTAGTATTTACTTAAATTCTTTTATAGATGTCTAATACTCTATAATTTGTTAATTTGTTTTTATATGTAATTAACCATGTTTTATGCCCACATAAAGTTGTTGTTGTTTTTCTTTCATGGATGAGGTTGGTCATTTCAATAAAAGCTATAAATAACTTATTAAAAATTTGCATGCTTATCGAATTCCGGTCAAGGTGGAGTAGGTAAATGCTGTGCTCGCCTCCTCCTATAATCACATCAAAATTACAACTAAATTAGAGAACAATCAACCTGGAGACCCATCTGAAGACTAGCTGAATGGACCTCCTATAACTAAGGATATAAAACAGAAGCCACATTGAGTCTGATGTAGTGCTAATCCATGGCCACTGCTGGAAGAAATTCCTGGATGTGTTTTCTGCTAGAAGGGTATTTGAATGAAGCTGACTATAAGACTTACCCAACAAGTCTCTGGATGATTTGAAAGAAAGATATCAGCCAGCATCACTTGATGATGATGATCCTAGCCGAAGGCCTTCCTGAGTGATAGTAGCTTGGAGTTACCATTTGGATTATGGATTTTGTGGGGTTTATTTTTTTTATGAATTTTATTTTTTTAAATTAATTTATTTTTGTTACAGTTGTTTCTTCTTTTCCTCCTCTAGACACCTTCCTCCCCATCCCACCCCTGCCCCCCGCCGCATTACTGTCTATGACCATTGGTTATGCATATATGTATATATGTTCTGTGGTTTATCTCATCCCCTACCCTCCACGCTCCCCTTCTCTGAGGTTTGTCAGTCTGAATTGTATTCCTTTCTATGTTTCTAGGTCTATTTTGTTCTTCAGCTTATTTTGTTCATTATATTCCTCAAATAAGTCAGATCATGTGGTATTTGTCTTTCTCTGATTGGCTTATTTCACTTAGCATAATACTCTCCAGGTCCCTCCATGTTGTCTCAAAAAAGATCTTTCTCACAGCTGCACAGTATTCCATTGTGTATATGTACCACAGCTTTTTTATCCACTCATCTATTGATGGACACTTGGGCTGTTTCCAGATCTTAGCTAGTGTAAATAGTGCTGCTATGAACACAAGGGTACATATATTCTTCCTGATTGGTGTTTCAGGCGTCTTAGGATATATTCCTAGAAGTGGGATCACTGGGTCAAATGGTAGTTCAATTTTTAACTTTTTGAGGTAACACCATATTGTGTTCCAAAGTGGCTGCATCAGTCTGCAGTGTACTAAAGTCCCCTTTTCTCAACACCCTCACCAGCACTTATTGTTTGATGATTTGTTGATGGCAGCCATTGTAGCAGGTGTGAGGTGATACTTCATAGTAGTTTTAATTTGCATCTCTCTGATGATTAGTGACCTTGGGCATTTCTTCATTATGTCTCTTGGACATTTGTATGTCCTGTTTGGAGAGGTGTCTATTTAGGTCCTCTGCCCATTTTAAATTGGATTATGTGTCTTCCTTTTGTTGAGTTGTATGAGTAATATATTTTGGAAATTAACACCTTATCTGATGTATCATTGGCAATTATGCTCTCCCATATGGTGGATTCCCTTTCCATTTTGATGCTGGTTTCTTTTGCTGTGCACAAGCTTTTTAGCTTGATGTAGTCCTTTGTTTCTTTTATTTTTTCCTTTGTTTCTCTTGCCTTAGGCATTGTATCAGTGAAAATTCTGCTGCATGTGATGTCTGAAATGTTGTCTACATTTTCTTCTAGGATTTTTATGGATCACAAGTCAGGTTTAAGTCTTATCCATTTTGAGTTTATTCTTGTGTATGGGGTAAGTTGGTGGTTTAGTTTCTTTCTTTCTTTCTTTCTTTCTTTCTTTCTTTCTTTCTTTCTTTCTTTCTTTCTTTCTTCTTTTTTTGCATGTAACTGTCCAATTTTCCCAGTACCATTTATTAAAGAGGCTGCCTTTACTCCACTGTATGCTTTTGCCACCTCTGTCAAACATTAATTGAGAGAATGTCTTGGGTCAATTTCCGAGCTCTCTGTTCTGTTCCATTAATCTATATGCCTGTTCTTGTGCCAGTACCAGGCTGTTTTGATTACAATGGCTTTGTAGTATAACCTGATATCTGGTATTGTGATCCCTCCTACTTTGTTCTTCTTTTTCAAGATGGCTGTGGCTATTTGGGGTCATTTTTGGTTCAATATAAACATTTGGAGTATTTGTTCTAGTTTTATGAACTATGTTGCTGGTGTTTTAATGGGGGTTGCATTGAATCTATAGATTTCTTTGGGTAGTATGGACATTTTAATGATGTTTATTCTTCCAATCCATGAACAATGTATATGCTTCCATTTTATTATATCTTCCTCTATTTCTTTTTTCAATGACCTGTAGTTTTCTGTGAATATGTCCTTCTTTGGTTAAGTTTATTCCTAGGTATCTTAATTTTTTTGTCGCAATGGTTAATGGGATTGTTTCTTTTAGTTTCTTTTTCTGTGAGTTCATGGGTTTTGTGGTTTTTGTTTGGTTTCGTACCTTTGCACTGAACTGGATATATTTTATTGTTCCTGGCAGATGGTAGCTGATGTATTATGTTGTTGTAAATCAGGATGTTACCTGTTAAGGTAACTACCTTGCAGTATGAAAGGAACCATGTCTTTATCACCTGCTCTGTATACTTTTTAAAAAATCTTTACTGGGTGTGAATATACATGGGATGCTACATAGAACAGGAGGTTAAGGAATTAAACATGCGAAATTGTGACTGTCGCCATGATATGGCAGTTACATATCATTAATAATTTACCCAGGACATGCAAAAAGGCAATTTTGGAAGCCTTATGGACACACCCAAACAGAACAGCAACTAGAAATAGAATATGCTCTCCTGGGGCACTTAATACTTTGGGGATACACAATATACTTGATTCTTTCTTAGAATTTTGATTTATCTGCTTATATTCCCCTCTGTCCTTGCATATCTCTACATTCCATCACAGCCTTTAGTATATTAATCATAGTTGTTCTAAATTCATGGTCTGATAATTCTAACATCCCTGTCACATCTGAGTCTTATTCTGATGTTTGCCCTGTCTCTTCAAACTGTTTTTTGCCCTTTACTCTGCCTTGTAATTATTGTTTAAAGATAAGCATGGTATAGGTTAAAGAAACTCCAGTAAACAAACCTTTAGTGGTGTGGGGGTGGGGCAAGCATTCCACAGCCCTAGGATTTTGTCTCAGTCTTTTAGTGAGTTGCACCCCAAGGTGTTGCATTTCACTAGTGCTTCTCAGTCCGGGAGCTGGAGTTGGATATTTCCCTCTCCCCAGGTTGGTTAGGCTGTGGTAAACCCTAATAGTGAAATAATTTCTCCTGAGGGCAGGCCCTGTTAAGAACAGAATTCTCTGTCATAGTCCAAAATGGTTTTTCCCTCCCCTGGCTAGAAACGAGAGGGGATTTTTCTCTAATATTCACTAGGAGAATGTGGTAGAACTCTAGGAGGTAAAGACCACAAAAATGTGGGTGTTCTCCTGGAGTTTTAAACTCTGAGTTGTCTGCTCTGAGCCTTCCGTGACTCATCAGTTACAGTTCTGGCTTTCCTACCCTGATTCTGGTTTCCACAGGTTTCTGCTTGTGGATTTCTACTCTGGTAGGTTGTGATCTTCATATCTGCATGTCTATCTCCTCAGCTGTGAGGGCAGTGGTTTGCCCTGTGACCTCACTTCTCTAACAGATCTAAGAAGAGTTGTTGATTTTCCAGTTTGTTCATCCCTTTACTGTTGTTAGGCTGGAGAGGCAACTCACAAGCTTCCTACATACTGGATTGGAAACTAGAAGCCCTACACAATACACCTCCTTGCACCCATGTCACAGGTACTCAGAAGCAGACACTAATTGGCGCTTCACTCAACACTGGCCCCAACGTACTGAGAGGAAATTGAAGTTTGGGGGAACCGGTGTATTGAATCATGAGACTGAATCAAGGCAGAAATCCAGCTTTGGAAAAGATGCACATGCATTTAAATGCCTCTGGTCCAACCTTTAAAAAGCTACAAATAATTAGAGCTAAGTGGGGTAAAAATGTAATCCAATTTGTAGAGAAATATTCGCAAGTTGTAAAAGGGTATAATCAAAGTTAATGCGTTTTTTTCCCTGCAACTGTACATTGAATAATAGAGGTTCTGGTAGTTGTTGATGTTTTGATGTTGTAGTATGTTTATTTTTGTGCAACAAATACTGTAGATGTTTATGTATTAAAAATGATAAGAAAAATATGGAGGAAAGTAGCAAAAATATTGACAAGGGTTGGAAAGAAACTGGAAGTAAGGGTTGAGTAAGTCTGGCCTTCTAGCTTCAGGGACACCTGAGTATTTAACCTTTGGCCGAATCTTTCTTGTAACACTAACTTATAGACTTAATGTGCCTATTTATTAAAAGTATGCCCTAATCCAAGATACATCAGGATCTGATTGAGGATAATGTAACAAATTAAGCACCTGTATCTCATTATTGACATTGTTTTTCAAGTAATGAATAATCAGTATTGATAAGATTCAGCTGCAAGTGGAGACTGGCTGGTAGTCATGTTTACTTGATGATGGCATGTGATACAAAAGCTATAGCAATCCTAGAGCTGCTTTACTAAACAGATTGTCCATTTCACTTAGCCTACTGTCTCATACCCCAAGTATGGAAAGGCATCAGACACTGTGCCTGGAAATCATGAGACCTCAGCTGTGTTGCTGCTGCACTGCTGTTCCTGTTCTATAGTTTTTCTCAGAGTTGAATAAACTTTATGCTGCACGAAGATGTGGGTTTTATGACTGTGATTGTCGTCAAAACCCAAGACCACTGTTGCTAAAAGAAAATTTAAGCATGGGGACACTGCAATGAGGATATTGAAAATCATTATTGGCCCTGGCTGGGTAGCTCAATTGGTTGGAGCATCAACCCAATACACCAAGGTTACAGGTTCAATCCCTGGTTAGGGCACATACAAGAATCAACCAAAGAATCATGAATGCATCAATAAGTGGAACAACAGCCCTGGCCAGTTTGGCTCAGCGGTTAGAGCGTTGGCCTGCGGTCTGGAGAGACCCGGGTTCGGTTCCCGCTGAGGGCACATACCTCGGTTGCAGTTTGTCCCCGGCCCTGGTTGGGTCGTGTGGGTGGCGACCACTCAATGTGTCCCTTTCACATCGATGTGTTTCTTTCTCTCTCTCTCTCTCTCTCTCTCCCTCCCTCCTTCCCTCCCACTCTATCTGAACAAAATATCGAAAAATGTCCTCGGGTGAGGATAAAAATAAAATAAAATAAATAAGTGGAACAACAAACCAATAGATGTTTCTCTCTCTTACTTTCTCTCTCTCTTCCCCCCTCCCTTCTTTTCTATGAAATCAATCAATAAATAAAAATTCTGGAACAAAATTCTCCAGGTCCATGTGAGTCACTGACAGACAGGAATTATGTTATATGCATTCTGCATGCTGAATGCCTAGAAATTTGGTTATTAAATAAATGGCTTAGAACCAAAAAAAACTGCATGCTTGTCTTTCCTAATTAGGAACAAAGAAGAGGCAACAAATATGCTATATGAAAGCACAATATTTAGTTTTCTCAGTAGTCACAGTAGTCTACATAAAAAATCTATTAATAAAATGCTCTCATAACATTAAAGAACTTGAATTAACGTTACATACCACATACAAGAGACTAAATATGCAAAAATGCTTGCTATGTTCAATAACCAGAAGTCCTGAATATAAAAAGATATAAAAGTCTCAGATTTTCTAAAAGAGTGACATCATCATATTAGTAAAACCATAGTTTCCATTTAAGAACATTTTATGTATAGGAACGCTAACAGGTTATGTCAGCTATTCATTCCAGCAAGTTATTTTCCACCTATGTTCTGCAGTCTTACCTTTCTTGTTTGTTTTGGTCTGCCCTTTTAAAATGTTATAATTTTAGCCTATTTTAAGTATCTACTTTCCCTGAGAAATTTTGATTCAGGAAGTCCCATGTTGCAAACTGGGAGTCTTTTTAAGCCATTATTATCTACTACCAGGTAAATTTTAAAATTAGATAAGTTTGGGAAACACTACACTAATCAGGAGAGATGGGAAGCAAAGTGCTGTCAACTATGCTTTTATTTCTAAACTCTAAAACAAAAAACAAAAAAAATCAACAGAGAGTTTTATTAGCTTCATCACAAGATTCAAAATACAAGGTGGGGGCAAAAATAGATTTATAGTTGTATGTAAAATAATACAATAACTAATCAACATTAATACAAAAATAAACTGTTTCTCATATTCACAACTGTAAACCTACTTTTGCCCCACCCTGTATTTTAACAAGGACATTTATAAGGACACACATCCAGAAAAAGTTCTCACCTTTAATAAATAAAGATGACACTTTTTTCTTAATCTCTTTATATAACAAAATGACCTTTTAGGCAACTTATCTACAAGGTAAAATAGAATAAGACATTTTCTAATTGTTATCAGAGACAGAAATAAAAGGGGAAATACATATATAATAAATACATTAACAACTTTTTTCCACAGGCCTTATATATCAAATGAGGCATATTTTCTTTTTGTTTTGTTTCCAGGACTGTGTCCAAGTATAGCTTTAATTTAAATCTGTGATAAGATATTTCACATTAAATGGCGTGAGTCCAAGCTGCAATTTCCAAGCAAGTGGTGGTTTAGTCCAAAAGCTTGCAAAGAAATGGTAGCTTATTCTATACAAAAAGTGTAGCATTTTACATAACCCTCTTCATGACTAAGAATTAACTTCAAAAGAGTATAACAATTGACAAAAGCTTAAAAGTAAAGTAGGTTCTAAATAAGAACGCACTGAAAAAATACTCTTCCACTGTATTTATTCCCTTGTAGTTCCTATTTTAAAAGGTAAAAATGAGGTCATCAGTCCTAGCAGTTCCGTGGCTTATTTTCATCATTAGACCATTGTCACACTGAGCAGGGGTGATCCTTATCAGTTTCTTTGGTTTCAAAGCTAGGCATCACAGAAAAGGGGCCAAAAATATTTTATTCAACATGCAGGATGCACGTAAGTGGAATGTCCATACAGCCTTAACCCACTGTTCTTTTGAAGTGAAAGGTCATTCACAGAATGGGCAAACGTCAGGTTATTAAACTTTAAAACTAACTTTAAAATTAGCTTTAAAGCTAGAAATTTCTAAAATATACACCTTGATTGTTTATGTATATTTCTCATGGATGTATTAAATGATCTAGGGACTTGCGTGCTCTTTGTGTCTAGCAGTACATGATTCATCCAAACCCAGGTTAAATATTTCTCCCACCGCCTACTCTGGCCACACCATCTATGCACATCTCACAAAACCTCCTTTGAAAATGCAGAGAATTAGAAGCAAGGAGGTAAAAACTTTTATAAATATAGTCCCATCGTGTTTATTATACATCTAGTAGGTCAGCAGCGGCAGCCAGGATCTATGGACACAGAAGCATCTCTCAAAGCAAAACCAGGGGCGCTTGACAGCTACGCCAATCTACCTGTTGAACCGTGGGTCACTGCTCTCAATAATTGTCAAATCAGCTTCTACTTGGAAATGCTAACGATCAAAAAAATGTTTTAAGTTATTTGTTAATCTTTCTTCCCACTCTACTTTTCCTTCGGGTGGTTGCCGCAGAGCCCAGGAAGCCGCGGGACCCGCGAGTCCGCCGCGCGGCTGGTTGCAGCAGCGGTGCGGGGTGGGCCGCCGGGGCGGCAGCACCGAGGTCACCGCAGGCCGGGCGCAGCCGCCAGGAGCCCTCCAGGCCCAGATTTACTCACCTGCTGTCTCGGGGGGCGATCGGCAGGGTGCTGTTCCTCCGGACCAAGGGACTGATCCTGGGGAGGGACCGCAGGGTGGTGGCGCCGGGGCGAGGGGAAGTAAGGAGGAAACCGTATCACCTACGCTGGGGATGCGGAGCACAGAAGGAGGCTGCAGCCTTTCCCTCCAGAAACGGAAGAGGCGGGGGAGGAGGAGAAGGAAAACGCCGAGAAAGAGGAGGTGGCGGGGCAAGGGAGGCTAGCCCAGGGGCGCCAGGCGTCTGGCCGCAGGCGAGGGGCGGGGAGCGCGGCCGAGGTCATCGGAGGGGAAGGCTAAGCGGGCGGCGCTGCCTCGCTCAGCCCAGGCTAGCCGACCTCTGCATCCGCCAGGCCGCCTCCCCCACCCTTCCCCCGGGACCGGCGTGGAACCGCATGGTGACGCCTCGAGGCTCCCGGGGTGGGCGAGGGCATCCCACGCCCGCATCGGCGGCGGGAGCCAGGCTTCTGCAACGTCACAAGTGCGATGATTCAGAAGGGAGGGCCATGGGGGGAAAGGGCTCCAGAGTCACCTAATCCACTGTTTTCGTCCTTGTAGCTGCCCCCAAGTTTACTTTTAAAATCCTCATCCATTCTTCTTTACTCTTTTGGGGGATTTTGGGTTTGATAGAGGGTTGGCAGCTCTGAAGATGGACTTCCTGCTCGTGGCAGTCGGTCCCATTGTTCTAATAGAAATGTCAAGGGTGCTGGTGGTTCTTCAAACCGTAGCAGTGTCTCCTGGGGGCCCGCCTTATAAGGTGTGGGCCTAGTGCCATCTTGACAGTAAGCAGGGCATGGGTAGGAACTCCCCTCTCTTGAACCCTTTAAACTGTGGTACTCAGTATACCTTAAAGATGATTTTAAATGGTGGATGAGGCTAAGAATGTGTGATGAAGGAGTGGGAGGAGCAGTAGAAATTTTAAAAAGGCAACAAAGAAATTGAGTACAAGGGGCCTGGCAGCCTGCTGGGGCAGGTTGAATGTTGCCTATGAGTGTGTGGGATCTTGTAAAGCAGTGCTTCCTGCACCCTTCTCGGCACACCCAGGAAATGGTAATGCCTGCAAGGCCCAAACCAGGGTAAACAGAAGAGGCTGCTCATGCAGGAGTGGCAGGGCCCTTCCACCTGGAGGGCTGAGGAGACCAATATTTACAGGTCTGTAACTCATTCCATGGCACGAAATTGGAAAGCTTTGTTCTGAAGTTCTAGCTGGCAGATTTTCTTACCTACACTTTCCCAAACCACCTAAGACTGCCTCCTGAGATGTCAACACTTGAGCCTCAGACAGTGAGGAACCACCAAGACAGAAGCCTGGAGCAATACACTACAGGAAATGGTGCTTAAAACTTTACACCTCCCAGCCCTGGCCGGTTTGGCTCAGCGGTTAGAGCGTTGACCTGCGGTCCAGAGAGTCCCGAGTTCAGCCCTCACTAAGGGCACATACCTTGGTTGCAGTTTGTCCCCAGCCAGGGTTGGTCTTGTGGGTGGCTGCCACTCCCCTTTCACGTCAATGTTTCTCTCTCTCTCTCTCTCTCTCTCTCTCTCTATCTTCTTCCCTCCCTCCCTCCCTCCCATGAACAAAAAATGGAAAAATGTCCTCAAGTGAGGATAAAAAAAAAACTTTACACCTCCCAAACCGGTTGTTTCTGTGGTCTTTAACTTAGGACAACTCCCACTCTTCTACCCCCCCCCCCCCCATCTCATTCCTCAACTTTCATCACTAGCAAGTCAGAAGATTCTATCTTCTCTTTCAAATTTATCTTTTAGGTCCATCCCCACTGTTATTGTTTATTAAATTAGTCTCATAATCGTATCTATGATGACAAAATTAAAATAGCTTGATAGTTTAAAAAGAAATAGTTTAAACATGATATTTAGAAGTAAAAAGGCAAATACCAGAATAGTTAGAAGGTGAAAGAATTTGCCTTTAGAGAGCAGGAACTTGGGGAGGGGAGGGTGGAGCAGGAGACTGCTGTTTTTGTGACCAGCAATATATGATGAACATTCTGAATCTAGTCCATTGTCCACTTTGCTCCCACAGAGACCATCCTACATCGCACATTTGAATGGATTCCTTGCTTAAAAGCCTTCATTGGTTCTCAAGCACTGGTAATATCAAGCTCCTAACCTTGGCCTTCAAGGCCCATCTCCCCCTTCTATCTGGCAACCTTACCCCTTATATTTGACACCCCATTTTACTACACCACATCTAGTTCCCTAAATGCATAAACTTGTTTCATACCTTTGTACCTTTATACGTGTTATTTCTTTTGCCTGGAGTATTCCCCACTGCTATAATAATAGCTAATGGTACTGTGCTAAGTACTTTCTGTGCTTTATAGCTGTTCCTTCTTCCATCAACCCTATGGTAGGTATTATTATTATCTTCATCTAATAAAGGATAAAACTGTCACTTAGGTTAAGTAATTTACTCAAATATGTAATATGTAGTGAAGTCAAATTTAAGCCCAGCAATATGACTCCAGGACTCACATTGTATCACCTATTCTTACTTTAAAAATCTTTCTCAGACAATAAATGTGAGCAGGATTAAAAGATTTAAATGTTTTAAAGACTCAAAAGTGCAATGAGAAAATATAAGTGAAATAAGCATGAAATAAAGGGTAAAATTAAAAAAGAAAAATGGCAGACATGACTAGAATTTTTAATTTCTTTCATCAAAAAGACCCATTAAATAAAACTATAAGTTATCAAAAATTTTGCAAATATAAGAGTGAAATTCTTATTTAATAAAGAGGTCTTACAAAGAAATATAAATACATATCCTTTTTTAAAAGATGGGCAAAAGTGTAAATTAGTTAAAAATAGCGAAACATATTTTTAAGGAAAGTGAAAACTTAAAACAATAATGTACCATCAACTTGACTGAGAACAAAAGAAGACTCAGCTAACTAACTGTGGGCCAGTGACCCTTGAGGCAGGATACATGGCAAGTGACCAAGCTAGTACAGAGAAGGACATAAATTGCTTCAATGTTTCTGGAGGGAAATTTGGCAGGATGCAGTAAAAGCCTCAAAAAATGTTCACACCCTTTGACTCAAAAATAGCATTTCTTGGAATTCATAATACAGGGATTGACAAATGTTTTCTATAAAAGCCCAGATAGTAAATGCTTTAGGCTTTGCAGGCCACATATGTCTCTGTTGCTTTTCTTCTTTGTTTGTGTCCTTTAAAAAAAAATTGTTAAAAAATGTGAAACCTATATTAGTTTGAGGGCTGTAGAAAAACAGGCGGTGGTCTGAAAATGGTCTGAGGGCGGTACTGTGGGCAAAGAGTAGATAGATTATAAGAAAGCTCATCACACAGTGCATTTAGTAATTACCAAAAGAGAGAGCAAGCTAAGTGTCTGAGAATACAAATTAGTTACCAGAGAGAGAAAAAAAGTTTTTTAAAGGTTTTTAATGTTTTAAAAAGTTACAGATGATGTTTATTTCATGAGAAAGTATTTATGATTTGAGTGGAAAAACATAGTTTACAAAGGAATGTCTGTGTTATCATCCCAAATACAACATAATCATATTTATATATATACATAGAATAAGATCTAAAAGATATAAACACATTAAGATGTTGATAGTGGTCTTGGGATGGGGGTGAGATTGTAGAGATATATATATATATATTTATTGTGTGTGTGTTCCTAGACTTAATATGTATTGTTTTTGTATTAAGCAAAAATACAAGAAACTTTGCTTGGGCAACCACAAAGCACCTTAGTTTTCAAGATGAGAAATCTTTCCTGAATCTACTCCCCGGCGATGGAGTTGGTCACTCTCTCTTCTGCACTCCCTAAGCACATAATGGTCTTTTGAGTACCATTATTTACTTAATTGGGGAATGATTAATACCATCATTTAGTTAAGCATTCCTCAATTATTGGGCATCTGGGTTCCCGATATACCACTATTATAAACATCCTGGTTATTTTCAACTTGCTCTTTGCCAGAACCATTTTTCATACTTCTCTGCTAGACAGTACCTCAGAAGGCAGAACTTCCTAAATTATTTTCTCTGCACTCTCTTGCCAGCTGGCTTTCAGGTAGGACTTGCAATGGGTAATACCAACAATAGGTTGGAGGGTGGAGAAGGAGAAAGGTTGGGGTATTTCTTCTCACCTTTTCTCCTGCTTTTGTCCTCTAAGGCACAAGGCAGTATCCCCCTTCACTGCTCTGCTAATTTGACTTTCTCACCCTATCCCTTTCTCTTTTTTTTAAATCCTCACCTGAGAACATTTTTTGCATTTATTTTCAGATAGAGCGGGAGGGAGAGAGAGAAACATCAACATGAGAGAGACACATAGACTGGCTGCCACTCACATGACCCCAACTGGGGCTGGGAACAAACCGCAACCGAGGTGTGCCCTTAGCAGGCATCGAACCTGGGACTCTCCGGTCCAGGGGCCATGCTCCAACTGCTGAACCAAACTGGCCAGGGCAAAAAAATTTTTTTTAAATCCTCACCCGAGAACATTTTTGCATTTATCTTCAGATAGAGCGGGAGGGAGAGAGAGAAACATCGACATAAGAGAGACATATCGACTGGCTGCCACCCACGTGACCCCAACTGGGGCTGGGGACAAACTGCAATCAAGGTACGTGCCCTTAGGGGGAATCGACCCCGAACCCAGGTCTCTCTGGACCATGGGCCGACGCTCTAACACAGTGCTGAGCCAAACCCGCCAGGGCTTCACCCTATCTCTTAAGCCATAGTGGTGGTAATTGCTTCCTACTGTTGTAAGAGCCTAAATACCTCCATGTCTCTTGTCATCTCCATGTAGTGTTGTTTCCCTTCACCCAACCCAAACCCAAAATCTAAATGAAACTTCTGTAAATAGTCCCTTCAATAAAATCTCTTCTGTTGAAACATCTGAGTGGACATCGGTTCCTGTTAGGAAAGATTGATAGATTAAAGAGCACTAGTGAACACAAATCTTTCATTTATTATGCAACAAGCCCTGGATATTCTCAGACTTTACATCTGAGGTTTTGATGATTTGCAAGGTAATTATAGAATGATTTATAAGTTTCCTGAAGCAGGAATTTGAATTACTGTGAGACCAGTGTTTGGGAATGTAACAAGATTGTTCTTCACTTCTCCAGTAGTTTTTGAGAAGTAATATTCCATTGCATTTTATTGAAGAAATCATATGCTACAGGACAGTGGTGTTCAAATTTTGATGTTTTTACAGAATCTTTAAGAAAATATTCTTATACTGAGCCTACCATATGAATGAGATAAAAGTCACATGCAGATCCCAGGGCACCTTGGAACACAATTTGAAAACACAACTTTGGAGAATCCAAGAGTCTAGAAGATATTCCTCATAAATATCAAGTGTCTATTATATTTCTTTCCACTAGATTCTAGAATTACATGGTCAACTATATGACTTTGCCAGTTGCCCTTCAAAACTCTCCACAGTCTAAATGATGTTGCCTATCTCATTACTGCATTTATTATCAAATACACAAACAAAAATACCTCTCCTGATTTCTCATCATAGTTTTAACTGCATTTTTATTAGTGAAAGAATGTTTTATAGTTCTGTTTGACATTTGTATTTCCTTTCTCTTCCTCTTCCTTCCCTGCCCCCTTTTACTATTCTTTTCATGTTTAACCATTACTCTATTCATTCAAAACATATTAATTTCTTGGGTTGTATCTGGGCATTATACTAATGGGTAGAAATGGTAAACAATACAGTTATGCCTTTGCCCTCCCAGAGCTCTCAGACCAGCAATATTGTAGTCTTATTATTTATCTTGTTTAATTCAAATAACAATATAGTAAGTATGGCAACCCTTTGTCATTTTTGTTATGAATAATTTTACTAGTTTGCCTTTTAATTTTACTGAAGAATTTTTATTGCTTACAAAATTAAAAATATTTTGTACAGTTAAATCTACAGATCTTTGTTTTTTTGTTTTTTTGTTTTTTTGCCTAGATCCTTTTAAGCCAAACGATTAGGTCAATATTCACTTATATTTCTCCTAATATTTTTACTATTTGAATTTTAAGGTTTAAATCTTTAATAATTTGGAAGTTATTTTGAGAGGTTCTAAATTGATTTCTCCCCTAAATAGCTAGCCATTTTTTTTTTTTTTCATCCTTATTGAACAAACATCCTTTTCCTACCAGTCCTTAATGGCTAGTGTATCATGTATTAAGTTCATTTATGTACTAGGTCATATTTATTTCTAGGTTCTCTATTTTCTTCCTTTCATCCTCTTTTGGGTTACTGTGTCAATGGCGTAGCTTTTTAATAATGATAGGGTAGCTATTTGCCAGAATTCATTTTTTCAAAATATTTTTATTTATTTTTTTTTTTATCCTCGTTCAAGGACATTTTTTCATTTTTTGTTCAGATAAAGTGGGAGGGAAAGAGAGAGAAACATCAATGTGAGAGGGACACATTGAGTGGCTGCCACCTGCACAACCCAACCAGGGCCAGGGACAAACTGCAATGGAGGTACATGCCCTTACTGGGAACTGAACCCCGGTCCCTCTGGACCGCAGGCCGACGCTCTAACCACTGGGCCAAACCAGCCAGGGCTTCAAAATATTTTTAATATCTATACTTTCAGAGAAATTTATTAACTATTATTAATTGATTTTTTTTCCCTGGTTATAAAAGTAATGCATTATGAAGAAAAGTTTATGGAAACTTTATTTTTAAAATGTGAAACAATAACCCTGGCCGGTTTGGCTCAGTGGTTAGAGTGTCAGCCCGTGGACAGAGAGACCTGGATTCGTTTCCTGCTAAGGGCATGTACCTCAGTTACAGTTTTTTTGCGGCACCCCGGTTGGGGTTGTGTGGGTGGCAACCAGTTGATATGTCTCTCTCACATCGATGTTTCTCTCTCTCTCTTCCTCCTGCTTTATCTGAAGATAAGTGCAAAAAAAAAAAAAATGTCCTCTGGTGACGATTAAAAAAAAAAAATGAAATAATGTAAAGAAGGAAACAAAATCCATCCCAAATACTGTATCTGTTAACATTTTGGAATATAACTTCCCATCTTCTCTGTGTGTGTATATATGTTTTTTTTTTTTTAATTGTACAAATACTACACATATTGTTTTGTAAACTTTTTTTAAATCGTCATTGTCCGATGGCCTGGGGACTGGCGCCAGGCAAAGTGCTCGACCATCTCGCTTGCTCAGCCTTGCCTCCCACCCTGAACGGCCTGCCTCGAGCTTGTAGATTAACTCCCATCTTGCTCTTATCGATTCACATTCCAGAGGCTCCATGCATAGCCCCCGCAGGGCCAAACCCTACGGGACAAATTCCAGCTGCAACAGGCAGATATGAAAGACACAAGCCCCTACATTGAGCGCGGCTTCTAGGACTCGACCCCCGGAGTCTGTGAACCCGCCCGGAGTGCACCCAATAAAGCCTGATCCCTGTTTATTGGCTCTCCAGTCTCTTCTCTGTTTTATTCGGCGGCGCCCCCCACCCCCGATTCCTTACAGTCATCTATGAGCATTTCACCATGTACTAAATATTCCTTTGAAATACAATTTTTTTTAAAATCCTCACCCAAGGACAATCTTAGAGAGGAGAGAGAGAGAGAAACATGGATGGGTTGCTTTCCATACGTGCCCCAACCAGGAGTGAAACTCACAACCCAGGTATGTGCTCTGAACAGGAATTGAACCTGCAAACTTTTGGTGCACGGGACCACACACAACCAACTGAGCCACTCTGGCATGGCTGAAATAGGATTTTTAATGACACATTAGCCCAGGTCTCTGTAAGGGTCAACTGTAATAGTGTCAGCAGGTAGCTCTCAGAGCCTTTCTAGACTAAGTCATATCCTTTACTGATATGTCAAACTAGCATTGTAGTCACTAATTGTTGTCACATAGATCAACATTGCATGGCTGCCACTGATGTCAGCTGCTACGAACTTGAAATTGGTTTAAATTGTAGTTCACTGGATTAAAATGAGTTTTGAAGCATTTGCCACCTAATCTCTGGTGTTAGGTATGTGTGAAAATGACCTCACTGCCCTGGCTGGTTGGGTTCAGTGGTTAGAGCATCAGCCCGCAGACCAAAGAGTGGAGGGTTCTATTCTGGCCAAGGGCATGTACCTTGGTTGTGGTTCGTCCCTGGCCCTGGTCGGGGTCGTGTAGGAGGCAACCAGTTGATGTGTCTCTATCATATCGATGTTTCTCTCTCTCTCTCCCTCCAACTCTATCTGAAGACAAATGGAAAAGATATCCTCAGGTAAGGATTAAAAAAAAAAAAAAAAAATGGCCTGACCATAGGATATTAGGTAGTTAACAAACATGGGACATGTAGGTCACCCACCCAAGGACTGAATTTGATTTAGTTGTAAGAGATTCCTAGCACCATGTTGCACAATCCCACTTTTGTGGGTTTTTTAAAAGTCATTAACTAATATAAATCACTTGTACTTGCCTTAGAAAAGATTAAATAATACTTGACCAGATGGTGTGGCTCAGTGGATTGATTGAATGTCATCCCATGGACTGAGAGGTCCTGGTTTGATTCCTGGTCAGGGCACATGCTCGAGTTGCAGGCTCTATCCCCAGTGAGGGGTGTGCAGTAGGCAGCTGATCAATGTTTCTCTCTCACATGGATGTTCCTATCTCTCTCTCCCTTCCTCTCTCTCTAAAAAATCAATTAAAAAAAAAAGATTAAATAGCCCTCATGAAAACAAAGCATATTTATGATTTTTAAAAAAGAATTAGGGAAGGAATTCTTAACATTTGTGATAAAATACTTAAAACTATGAGTTTTTCTTAATTTAGAGTGCAAGTTTAGTAAATTAGGGGGAGTTGAATGTGGTATTGAGGACCACAAGTAGCTGAGATATTTAAATCAAAAGATAAAATTTTAGAACAAGTCATGCAGATATATTTATAGTCACTTTGCAATACATGGGAATATAAGCTTCTCTCTAACAAGGTTTCAATGGGCCTGAGTAATTTTCTTTATGCTATCATCACACCACACATACAGTGTATATATGTTTAATTTCATAAAATGCGAATTGTCTTTTATTTTCCACTTACCTTTTACTTACTAAATTCCCAGATAGTATAAAGTATAATATAAGCCTGGAAGTATGTGACTCCTTAGGATCTGAATTTCCCTCTAACTCGAGTAAATTAAAGCCTGGAATCCAAGAGCAAAAAGTTCAGGGAAAGGACACTGTACTGCCTTTCCCTGCACTTCATCTGAACATTCTTAACATGCCCAGCCCAGAGCCTGCTGATTAGGTGTCGAGTTCTTCCTTCTGTACAAAGGTTATCCTCTGGAGCAAGCATATTATCCATGAGTCATTTCCTTCCATTCTTAAGCTTTCCTGAATATTTTCTTGTTTACTTTATCTGTGGAAGATCCTAAAATCAACTTATTGTTGGATTCTCTCTGATGACTCTTTAGTTTGTAAAATCATTTTCTTGCATACTTTGTTATCTCCAATGTTACATCCTGATTGCTTATTCCTTTTGTGTATTTTGCTTTGGAATGTTTGCCTTGCTTTACTTTTAGAACTGTTAACAATTTTATAATCTATCTTTTGGATATTATATGATTAATGTAAAAATAAAATTAATTTCATAGGGAATAGTGTATTAAAAGTCTTCTTTAATTTCTTAAGCATTCAAAATAGAGATTTTAGAGGCTTCCTTAAAATATCTTACACATGAAATCATTTTTTTCCCCTAAACCGCACCCATTGTATCCCTCACATTATCAAGTCATTCTGATAAGATCTTAAGCCAACAAGAGACTGGAAGGGCAAGAGGAGACAAGAAGTAGATTTCTCATATGCTGATTATACTGCATTTTAAATTTGTTAAGTAACTTCCTTCTGTGATTATATATAAAGTGCTTCATTATTTAGGTACTATTTGGAGATATAGTAAATCTATTTGGGCACATGACACTGTACTGTTACCTATTCTACCTTACACCTTAGAAATAATTTTAAGCTTCTAAATGCCTTCACACATTGACTCTTTGATCCTAAATGCTTTTTACAAGTTTTAAAAAATAGAATGTCCCAACCCTAAAATGTTTACTTATTGTGATTAATATTTGTTTCCACAAATAAAATGCTTTAAATGGAAAGAAAACATTGGAAAATTAGAAAGAACATATACTTTTCTCTGTTTTTTTTTTGTTATTGTTGTTTGTTTTTTTACTTCACATAGTTTCTTTCTTTAAATACATTTTTTTTTTCACAAGAAAAGTTAAATATCTTTCCTGACATATACAGTTAAATTTTATCTTGGAAATAGTAACAAATACAGTTCAGCGGATACTTCTGAAGGGACCAATGAATTAAATGAAAGCTGCAGACCATTGCTTCACACCAGTGAGGAAAAGGAAGCTAAGCCCAGTCACCATTCACTTCTCCACTGTCATTTCTGGTCTCCCACTCTCCTCCCCTCATCTTCTGGGTGAGCACGGAGGTTTGTGATACTCCAGAGTCCAGGAGATTAGCACAGAGCAGCAGCAGCAGTCTAATTTGTTGTTGTTGAAATCAAAAGTTAAAACTTGAAAACAGAAATCTATGATGTCACCATTTACTGTCTTTCATCAACTACCAATTATTTCCCACCTTATTCTTGTTGAATCTTTAAAAATATTCTTTTTTTTTTTTAATCCTCACCCGAGGACATTTTTTGATATTTTGTTCAGATAGAGAGGGAGGGAGAGAGAAAGAGAGAAACATCGATCTGAAAGGTACACATCGAGTGGCTGTCACCCACACGACCCAACCAGGGCCAGGGACAAACTGCAACCGAGGTACGTGCCCTTAGCAGGAACTGAACTCAGGTCTCTCTGGACCGCAGGCTGATGCTCTAACCCTAGGGCCAAACTGGCCAGGGCGAATCTTTAAAAATATTCTAAACACTGCTATCTTCTACTATTTTTTTGCTCTGACTCTTTTGCTCTTAAATACAGGCAGAAATTATATAAATTTCAATTGATTTTACCACTAATATCATGAAATGAATAATTTCTTTTTCAATTTAGGATTTGGAGGCAAGAGTCTCAAAGGAGGGTTTCTGCGATAGTAGCTGCGCAGAATGCAGATAATTACAATGTTCTTTTTCCTCACTACTTTCTTATCTTCCATAGAGAAAGCAAATATAGCATTAAGAACAGTAGAAAATTTCACCAACCAAACACCATAACAATATGAAAGTGACTCTGAAAGGACTCGAAGTTTTTCCATGAGTGGAAAAACATCATCATTATTATTATTATTATTATTATTATTATTAGAAAGAGAGAGGAAGAAAGAGAAAAACATCAGTTTGTTGTTCCACATATTTTGCATTCATTGCTTGATTCTTGTATGTGCCCCGGTCATAGATCTAAACCACAACCTTGGTGTATTGGAACAATGCTCTAACCAACGGAACTATCCAGCCAGCACCAAAAGCATACTGTTTTGACACTCATTTGATTTTATTTCTCTTCCCCCAAAGAAATATCAAATATTAAGTAATCTAATGTTCATCGGGGGGAATATATGCCTACCATAAAACAATTTTTAATCTAATTACATGTTATTATTACTATGTATACATACATTCAAACAATTCTAGAGAAACCCAGAAGAGTTCCAAGGCAATAATTATTACAAAAGATTTTCCTCATGGGTTTTGCTAACATCACAAAATTTGTAACCCAACCTACCAAACCGGTAGGGCAGGTGAACTTACTCATTTGGAGATGTTTTTAGTGATAATTTAAAATATTGCAAAACTGAGGTCCTCAAGACTGTATCTATATAATATGCGTACACATATATATCTTTTAATCTTCACCCGGGGATATTTTTCCATTGAGTTTCAAATACAGTGGGAAGGAGAGAGGAAGGGAGAGATAAACATCTATGTGAGAGAGACACATCAATTAGTAGCCTCCCATATGACCTTGACAAGGGCTGAGGACCCAACTGCAACTGAGGTACGTGCTCTTGATGTGCTCTTGACGGTAATCGAACCTGAGACTCCTTGGACGGCAGGCCAATGCTCTAACTGCTGAGCCAAACTGGCCAGGGTTGTAATATGCATATTTTAAATAATAAAGATAATTTGACATTGCATATTAGAAATATGGCAATCATTAGAAATATATAAATAGACATTGTACTATTCTTATGTACCAAGGTTTATGCTCTTTGAAAATACAGTGCAAAGTCTTTATAATGTCAAGGATATATTTTATGTTGTGTATATAAGTGTTATGTATGTATATTTATTTTAATTATTGGGAACATAATTTGGCATGCAATATATCAAAATGATGAAATGTATTTCTTTTTCCTAAGAAATCTAATTTGGAGGTACTATCTTATGGAACAACATAAGCCTTTCAATGTTCTTTGATGTGGCTGGCATATTCACTGCCTAGTGGCAACTCACTAGAAACCCTGCACATATAGTAAAGAAAAAACTCATCCAAAAGGTATTTTGGGAATTACTTATAAAAAAAAATATGGTACAATTTGTGTAATGTTTTTTATTTCCTTAAAACCACTTTTACTTTTGTTATAAAACTATTCTAAAAAATAACAATAGAAAACAAATAATTATAGAGAAGTACTGAGTTACCCATATTTCCACCCATCACCCAAGGGTAGCCACTGTTAACATTTTGGGTATATATTCTTCTAGAATGTTTCCATACATACATACAAACTTTTTTTTCCTAAAAGAAAACATATTTGTTTTTAAAATTTTGTAATTTATTAATATTCCTATGTCTATTAGCTGCTATTTGAATCAATATACTTGGCATGGATACTGGTTGATAATCTGAGAAATAAACCATCATTGTGTGCCAAATCTTGGAACCCATGAACATTCCCAGTATTCAAACAGATGATTAAACTACAGAAAAGCAGACAATCCACAAGTCTGCATGAGATTCAATGTGGCCAAGGAAAGAGAGACTGAGAAGAAAGAGCACCTAGATGTAGCTCAATTTCTAAGGTTTTCCAGATCCAAGTTTGGTCTATGCGATCCTTTCAATAACCGCACTATAATGAATATAGTCCAATACTGTTTGTTTGGTTGCACACAGTGTTTAGCATAAGCATACAAAAGGGCAAGGGTAATATTCAAAATATTCACTCTGGTCGATTTGGCTCAGTGGTTATAGTATTGGCCTGCAGACAGAGGAGTCATGGGTTCAATTCTCAGTCAAGGGACCCTCATTGGGTTGCAGGTTTGATCCCCAGGCCCTGTCCGGGTCATGTGGGAGGCAACCAATCAGTGTATCTCTCTCACATCAGTGTTTCTCTCTCTCTCTCCCCCCCTCTCCCTCTCTTTGTCCCTCCCCCTCCCCCTCCCTCCCTCCCTCCTGTCTACTCTATCTAAAAATTTATTTAAAAATATCCCTGGATGAGGCTTAAAAAATACACACACACACACACACACACACATAGCTGTGGTATTTAATACTGAGCTTGGGGTATGCCATCTGGCAGCAGACACTCTCTGCCAAGGGAGGAGCATGCTGATGGGCACGGGGCAGATGCATCAGGTATGTAATCTATTGCCACCGGTACTATCTCCCTTCAAAGGACCTGGCCCACTGTGAACACATGGGAATGTGGACAAGTGTAGGTACCTCTGGCCAGGCTAGTTTCCTCAGCAATGTCCACGTACGGCTTTTTAGGGCTAGAGTAATTGGATTGGTCGACAGTGGGCAGTGGGTGTTTATTAATTGGGTTTTCAATGTCTTAACAACTATGTATTAGACCATACTGATGCTTATTTGTATTGCAGAAGGGCTTATGTAACTTGCTGTGGGTATTAAGCAAGAGGGAAGAGAGAGGATCCAGATTTCATCACTTAGCCTTAGGCATCTCCCATATCTTGGAGTCCATGTCTCTAGTACAAAGGAGAAAATGTTAAATGCTTTAAGAGTCATGTTGCTAGGTCACAGGCCCCACAGTACCCCATACTCCCCACCTTGTTTCACATAAAAAGGGTGCTGATACCCTTTGGGGATCTGTAAGTTGAGATCCACATTGTCCTCTAGAGTCATTGGAGCAAGGTCTGTTTTCCCTACTTGTTAATTATAATGAGTGATGCCTTACCTCTTGGCCTTTAGTTTTATGATCCAATTTCTTTTTGATAGAGGAAGATACCTGACACTTGATACAGCTGGTATATTTTCTGCTTATCCTGTGGTTGGCCTTGGCCTATGGTACCCTAAAATCACCATACTCATAGCCTTGAAGTAGGGACCAAAGAGATAGTTGTAAGTTAGGATCTTGTCTTCTGGCTTTGGGAAAGAAGAACATTGGCGTCAAAATGCTCCTCCCACAAAATACCACTTTGCTAAATTTTGGGAAACTCAAGTGTGAAAAGAAGGTTAAATGAGTGGGTTTCAGTGCCCTTCCAAGAAGTGTGAAAGAAAAAGGTGGAGGGTTGAGCCTTAAGACTTCCAACTAAGCCAAGGGCAAAGAAGCAGGGGAGAGCTGACCATGTAGCACTGACCACAGAGGTTCTTCCGGAAGTGGGCTATTGGGACAGTCAGAGTAAGCATCTCCTTTCTAGCATTGGCATAGATCCTCAATTGGTGATAAGGCCTGGGGAAAAGTGGATAGGGTGAAGGTTGGGTGCACTGAGGGGCCTCAACCCAACTGCAATGACCTTTTTTGGTAGACTTTTCAGAGACTTTCATTGATTACCAATATTTAATTTCCAACAGTCAAAAATAGGAGGGAGTCACTTCCCTGCCATTCAGCCATGGTGTTGGTTTCTTCCACATATGTGGTTATTTAATACACAGAACGTCTGTAATTTGACAAATAAATTTTACATCCTTATTTTTCATACCAATGCCAGCTTTACACTGACTAAAATACACACAGAATTGTTTATACATAAAATTTGTTTCCTAATTAACTACTGTATCACATGTGTATGCTTGCTTATCATGTCCCAAACACTAGGTTTTTGAAAGATTTAGACAAGATATAAGATATAGTTCCTGTCCTCAAGGAAGGTACAATTTGTTTGAGAGAGAAAAATAGCATCTCACAAACAATTAAGAAAGAAGTGAGTGATGAACTATGTGTAAATTGAAATTCTGGAAAAGAGCTTAGTACAGGTTAGAGTAAGAGATAATTGCAGAAAGATAAAACCTAAGACAGACCTTCAAATGGAAACATTTTAGAAGAAGATAAAAGAATGTACATGCATGCATGGGTAACCATGGACATAGACAATAATGTTAGGGGGAGGGGGAGATTGGGAGGAGAGTGTCAATAGGGGAAAAAGGAGAAACATCTGTAACAAAAATAAATAGATAAATTAATTAATTAAAATTGAAAAAAAAAGAAGAATGGCTTTTCTGGTATGAGGAATTATATAAGCCAAGACACAGGCAGAAAATCATTATGTGCTCAGGGTTATTTAGGAGACATACATGTGACAGGAAGGAGAGCAGGTAAATGGGGAAGAAGATGGGTTATCTAAGGTGGAGCCCTGTTTCTGTTGCCTCAAAAGTCAGTCAGTTTGAACTCAATGTTACAGACCACTGTTGTTCAATCCAAAAGTTACCTATATCATTAAAGAATGTCTAGTAGAGCCTGGCCTGTGTGGCTCAGTGGATTGAGCATCATCCCATGGACTGAACACTTTCAGTTCAATTAACGGTCAGGGCACATGGCTGGGTTGCAGGCTCCATCCCCAGTGGGGGACATGTAGGAGGCAGATGACTGTTGTTTCTCCCTCACATCAATGTTTCTATCTCTCTCTAAAAATTCAATAAAAACGTATTTTTAAAAAATGTCTAGAACAGTACACACATAAAAATAAATAAAAAGAAGTAGGTGAAGAAAATCTTAATAATATATTTTCCCTAACCCAATATATCTAAAATATTATCTTTTTAATATGTAATTAATATAAAATTTATTTTACTGCTTCAGTTGTTCAAACATTTCAATTCCTCAGTTGTACAAGCCACATTTTAAGTGCTCAGTAGCCACATGTGTTAGTATTGGACAATATAGCTATAAACAATTGTGAGGTTGTCTAGCAGCTGAATAATTGGTTGAAAGTAGTATCTTTGGAAGATATGTTGTCAGTAAAACACAGTGAATGGAAGGACATGATAGAGCAAACTTGAGAGATGTTTTAAAGGAATAGTTATTATACATTGATGACTGATAGGCAATGAGAGAAGGAAAAAAATTCAATACTTGTAGCCAGCCTCCCAACCGCCCTCAATGATCCTTGCCTCCTAGTACTCACACTTTCGTGTAGTCCCCTTCCACACTGGACCAGGGATGGTCTGCATGACCAATAGAATAAGTCAGTAGTGATGGTTTGTCACTTCCAAAGGTTAGATTATAAAAAATACAATGGCTTCTGTCTTGGTGGTTCTCTCCCTTGGATCACTTAGTCTGGAGGAAGCCAAATGCTACATTGTGAGCAGCCCTATGGAGAGGCCTTTGTGGCAAGGAACTGAAGCCCGACAGCAATCCCATGGGTGAGTTTGGAAAAGAGTCCTCCTGCCCTAGTTGAGCATTCAGGTGACTGCAGTCCCAGCCAACACCTTGATCACAACCTCAGGAATGGCTCTGGGCCTAAACCACCCACCTAAGCATCTCCTTGACTCCTGAGCCTCAGAATCTGTGAGAAATAATAAATGTTTGTTATTTTAAGATGCTAAATTTTGGAATAATTTACAACAGCAATTGATGATGACTGTATCAATCAATAATAAAATAACCCAATTTAAATATGGGCAAAATAATTGAATAGCTACTTTACAAAAGAAGACGATAGTACATGAAAAAGTACTCCATATCATTAGACACTAGAGAACTTCAAATTAAAGTACACATCAGCATCACCTAAGGCAAGAGAAACAAACAAAAAAATGAACACGTGGGACCACATCAAACTAAAAAGCTGCAAAAAAAGCATAGCAAAAAAAACAACCATCAGAATGGAAAGGGAACCCACTATATGAGAGAGCGTAATTGCCAATGATACATCAGATAAGGGGTTAATTTCCAATATATATAGAGTACTCACACAATTCAACAAAAGGAAGACAAAGAACCCAATTAAAAAATAGGCAGAGGACCTAAAGAGACACCTCTGTAAACAGGACATACAAATGGCCAAGAGACATAAAAAAATGCTCAATGTCACTAATCATCAGAGAGATGCAAATTAAAACAACAATGAGGTATTACTTCACACCTGTCAGAGTGGCCACCATCAATCAACAAATCATCAAACAAGTGCTGGAGAGGGTGTGGAGAAAAGGGGACTCTAGTACACTGCTGGTGGGAATGCAGACTGGTGCACCCACTATGAAAAACACTATGATGTTACCTCAAAAAGTTAAAAATTGAACTGCCATTTGACCTAGTGATCCCACTTCTAGGAATATACCCTAAGAAGCCTAAAACACCAATCAGAAAGAATATATGTTCCCCCATGTTCATAGCAGCACTATTTACAATAGCTAATATCTGGAAACAGCCCAAGTGTCCATCAGTAGACGAGTAAAGCTGTGGTACATATATACAATGGAGTACTATGCAGCTGTAAGAAAGAAACATCTCTTATTCTTTGCGACGACATGGAGAGACCTGGAAAGTATTATCCTAAGTGAAACAAGCCAAGCAGAGTAAGACAAATATCACATGATCTCACTTATTTCTGTAATATAAAGAACTAAACAAACTGATGAACAAAATAGACCCAGGGTCATAGAAGTAGGGTACACAGTGATAATTCTCAGAAGGGGGGGGGGGGGGATAAACCACAGAACTTATATGCATGTATGCATAACTGATGGACATAGACAACAAAGCTGGGGACGGGGTGGGGGCATGGCAAGGAGGGTGTCAGTGGGGGGAAAAAGAAACATTTGTAACAAAAATAAATTAATAAAATAAATAAATAAACAGTAAAAATAAAGTACAAATCAGCAGGCTAAAATTAAAAAGACCGACAAAACAAAATGTTGAGGTTATGGAGCAACCATATGTCTTTTTAAAAATTTTGATATGTAATTCATATACCATACACTTCATCCATTTAAAGTATACAAGTAATGCCTTTAGGATAATGCAACCATCTCCACAATACATTTTAGAATATATTACTCCAAAAAGAAAACCTATATCCTTTAGCTATCACCCTCCAATTATCTCACCACTCCTCTCAAATGCTAAGTCACCACTAGTCTACTTTCTGACTCTATACATTTGCTTATTCTAAACACTCCTATCCATGAGCAATACAATATGTGGTCTTTTGTGACTGGCTTCTTTCACCTAGTATAGTGTTTTTAAAGTTCATCCATTTCTAGCATGAATCACTTTCATTTCTTTTTTTTCTTATTCCTCACCTGAGGATACTTTTCTATTTATCATCAGATAGAGTGGGAGGGAGGGGGAGAAAGAGAAACAGAGAGAAACATCGATGTGATAAAGCCACATCAACTGGTTGCCTCCCGCATGACCAGACCAGGGCTGGGGACAAACTGCAACAGAGGTACGTGCCCTTGACTAGAATCAAACCCACAACTCATTAATCACAAGCTGATACTCTAACCACTAAGCAAAACCGCCAGAGCACTTTCATTTCTTTTTACTGCCAAATAATATTTCATTGTATGGAATGTCCCTTAAAATTCCATCATTTGATAGACATTTAGGTTATTTCCACTTTTAGGCTACTATGAATAATACTGCTATAAACATTTGTGTGGGTTATGTTTTCATTTCCTCCTGGGAATATATCCAGGAGTTGAGTTGCTAGGTCCTTTGGTAACTTTATGTTTAACCATTTGATGGACTTCCAGGCTTTTTTTCTGAAATGGCCACACCATTTTTACACTCCCATCAGCAATGTATGAGGAATCCAATTTCTCCACATCTTCATAGACACTTATTATCTGTCTTTTTATTGCAGCCATCCTATTAGGTATGATTTACATTATGATTTTGATTTGTACTTCCCTGATGGCTAATCATATTGAACATCTTTTCATATGGTTATTGATCAGCTGTATATCTTCTTTGGAGAATTGTCTATTGAGATCCATCGTCCATTTTTTCCTTTTTAAAAAATTCTTGGGCACTATGAAGTCCTTGCAAACACAGCTTGTTTCTGTAGATTATTTTCCAAACGTATACAAAATGGAACTAAAATGAAGAATCTCATAAGAATCTGAAGAGGTACAATATTAAAAGCTACGATTACCCAGTAGCAAGTGTTCCAGCCTTCAATTGCCAGCTGCTTCCTCTTCCTGTTCTCAAGAGTTAGCAGGATAAAAATGTCTTCCCCATGACTGTTTCATTTCTTTCTTCTCAGCACCTGGGCCTGCCTGGTTCAGCATCTCGAAGAAGTCTGATGTTTTTGCCTGAATATAGGCCTTAGCCCACTTGATAAGGTAGTGTAGGTGGTCCTAAAACATGTGGATCAGGTTGAAGGTGTTGTCTCAATCAATGATGTTGGTGTGATGAGGGAACAGCATGAAGGTTGTCACCCATAGCAACCAATTTTGCTACCCACAGCAGCACTAATATCTTTCAGCTCCAGAGGAGTTCCCTGTGGCTAAAGAGGAACTGTGGGGCTGTGGAGCTGGTTTGTTGTCTTTCTTTGGACTCTTGCACAAACACCTTTCCAATGACCACATCATTATCATCCTTAAACACTGTGCTGAAGACTACTGTCCTTTTTAGATTCAACATACATGAGCTCATCACTCCTATAATGGATAACTGCCCTGTTCTCTCCTTCCTTGCTTTTCTTCTTAGAATTGGAAATATTTCTCAAAAACAGAGTTTTTGAGAAACAATTTCATTTCAACATGCCAGCTTGATGCACAATGGAATCCTTGGAGGCAGGCAGATTTTCAAGATGGTATAGCAAAGAGACATTATATCCTGATTTACCAAAAAACTCCCATACACTCTCTTGAGCACACTTTGCCTGATGTTTTTATCACTTTTATTTTGTCTCCATTAGGATTTGAAATATCACAGAGGACCCCATCAAAATCTGCAAAAGTTACTAATACAGCTTCTGATTTGTTTCTGGTGGCCACCTTCTTGAACTTGAGCACAGTCACCTCCTTGATGATGTGGTTGTTCACCTCCAGCAACCTGCTTGCTGAGCCACCATGGCTGCTGCCTACCAACCCCATTGTCCATTTTTCAATTGGGCAATTTGTCTGTTTTATTATTGAGTTATAATAGTTCTTAACATATTTGAGATACTTATCCCTTATCAAATATATCATATGCAAAAATATTTTCCATTCTGTGGGTTGTCTGCAATTAGAAATCTTAGTTCAAAGTGATACACTTTTGAAAAAGATCTTGGCTTACATTATTTGTCAGTAAACTAGCATGAGGCCTTGTATGATACAGGTTGCACGCACATGAAGTTAGGGGGTTAGGGAAGATTTGAATCTTGGGCCAAGCTCTTTCCAGTAAAACATGATGGATCAGATGACTAGTTTGTTTATTGTGCACACTGAATGAAACATACTGGCAATGTCAGATGGTGATGTCAAATAGTGATGTCTCATAACTGTTTAAAAACTGAATTGCAAATAAAAACAACTACTTATCCTTCAAAGCCCAGTTAGTGATACTTTCTCCAAAGTTCTTAGCTAGAATCTCCACAATATTCTATGAAATTCTCCTTAAACTCATTTTCATAACATTTTTAAATTTCCCCAACCTTGAAATGAGTCAGAGGTTTAAGGACTTGTGAAACTTGTTAATATATATTTTTCTTGAAAATTACATTATGGTCATTTGATAACTGATATTTATCATATCTTGGCACTTTAGTCAAAACCTTGAATTTAGCATTCTGTCACAGTAATTATCCCAGAGAGAATAATTTATCATTATGTAAGCCTATCGTTTCCACCAGACAATAGGCTAGGACTGTCTCAATCCTTATATTCACTTTATTCAGGTTGTTATGCCTATTATCTGTCCCAGAAGAACTTTTCCAGTCACTTGCCATTCTATGCCTTTTCAATACCAGATAGAGATAAAGATGGTATCTTATTATGTAATATAAAGTTCAAAAAGGCAGGGTGTTTTAGTTTTTGTTCCTTCTGGTATTTCTAGCCCTCACAGTTCCTAACATAAGTTACAAAAAGCAAATAAACTGAATTGTAGGTTAGGAGTTCCTTTTGAGATGCCTATTGTCTTCTGGTGTGTATTTGGGAATTATATTTGACCTAGGTTAGAAAGGTAATTTTTGGAAAACAATTTTTAAAATTGATTTGAGAGAGAGAGAGAGAGAGAGAGGAAGGGGTGGGGGAGAGAGAAAATGATTTGTTCCATTTACTTATGCATTCATTGGTTGATTTTTGTATGTGCACTCACCTGGGATCAAACCCACAACCTTGGTCTATGGGGAGGATGCTCTATCCAACTGAGCTACTTGGCCAGGGAGAAAAGTAATTTTAGATCAAAGACTTGACATTATGTTTCCAATGTGAAGAAGCTAAGACTAACTCCTTGAACGTCCTTCTCTCTCGAATTTTTCACTGAGTCTTTGTGATGAATGAGTCAATATTTTAGTGGTGATGAAATGGTTGCTGCTGGACATCTGGGTGTATCTGGGAGCAGAGGACTATTTTTCTGAATCAAATTTAACAGTGGGTCCTAGTAGGTGAGTTAAATCTTATTTCATTTAAAAGTAAGCTACTTTCTGAATAATTACACTTTCACTGATAATGGTAACTTTTAGCTTAGTTGATGAAGACATTATTTTATATCATCTTTTAAAAATATATTTTTTTCTTGCCCTGGTTGGTGTGGCTCAGAGGTTAGAGTATCGGCCCATGGACCAATGAGTCGCGGGTTCGATTCTGGTCAAGAACATGTACCTCCATTGCGATTGGTCCCCGGCCCTGGTTGGGGTGGTGGGAGAGGCAGTCCCTTGATGTGTCCCTTTCTCATCGATGCTTCTCCTCTCTCTCTCCTTCCACTCTAACTGAACAAAAATGGAAAAATGTCTTCCAGGGGAGGATAAAAAACACATTTTTTTCTTTATTGATTTTAGAGAGAGAGAGGGAGGAAGAGGGAGAGAGAGATCATCCATAAGAGAGAATATAAATTGACCGCCTCCTGCATGCCCCCCACTGGGGATCAGGTCCACAACCTGGGCATGTGCCCTGACCAGGAATCGAACCAACAACATCTTGGTGCATGGGTGGATGCTCAACCGCTGAGCCACACCCGCTGGGCTACTATATCATTTTTTTTTTAATCCTCATCCGAGGACATTTTTCCATTTTTTGTACAGACAGAGTGGGAGGGAGAAAGAGGAAGAGAGAGAGAAACATCGATGTGAAGGGACACATCGAGTGGCTGCCACCCGCACGACCAACCAGGGCCGGGGACAAACTGCAACCGAGGTACATGCCCTTAGCGGAACCGAACCCGGGCCTCTCCGGACCGCAGGCGGACACTCTAAGCGCTGAGCCAAACCGGCCAGGGCTACTATGTCATTTTTTAATGAGCCAGTTCTTGTCTGTTATTGAGAAAGAGTGGAGCATCTATAACTCTTCCCCCAAACTGGAAATATCCCAATCCTAATGTGAGAGGAGTCTGCTGTGTTGGATTAAGAATAAACTACATTGATGTCCTATTACGAAGTGCATTTCATTTGTTTTAATCCTCAAAGAAAAGAATTTTAAATTTATAATTTTAATTTAAAAAGTTAAAATTCCAGAAAAGCTTTTCACGCTAGTCAAATTATACACGCCAAGCCCAGACCACGTGAGCTTTCCCCGACAGCGCCTCTGGGCTGGAACCTGCCTCCCCGCCAGCACACGTCTGCTCTCTGGCGGCCGCTTCAGCCCGGCCCTACTTACCGGCCCTGGCCTGGGCCCGGCCCGCCAGGCCCCGCCCCCAACCTATTCTCGCGGTTTTTCTCGCCCCGCCCCTCAGCGCCGCGAAGTATGAAACCCCGCCCTGGGCCTCTCTGGTCCCCTGGAGGACTTGTAATCTGTTTCCGGCGGCGCGCGGCGTTGGTGGGCGGGTCTGACGTAAGGCGTGGGGAACCATCTGGGTGCGCAGCCCGGCTGATTTGGTTCCCTAGTGTTTTGGAGACTTAGGCTACGGAAGATGTCGGGCTTTCTGTCAAGGTGAGTGAGTGAACGAGCGAGTGGCAGGCTCGTCCGCGGCGCTCGCCGAGATGAAAAAGTGTCAGGCCTGAGGACTTGCCTCGAAGTTTCGAGTCACCCTTGGGGACGCAACATTGGGACGCGACATTCAGACCTGGGTCCTGTCCCGGCCGCCGCGCCCCCGGCCCGCCTTCGGGTTTCGTCCTTTCTCCTTCTAGCACCTTCTTTGAAGCATCACCTTCGATTTCTGCTACTCCGGATCTTATTCAGCCTTGATCCCGCAGGATTTTCTTTCTTTTTGACCCTAATTTCTTTCCTTTCTAAACAGTTGTGTATAGTTTGGGGGACACGCAGGGTTTCAGCCTGGAGGAATTTTGTAGCATGTTTTGTGCAGCTAACAAACGCTCCTGGCTTCGCTAGTGGTTGCACCTGTGCCCCTGGTGTGCCTTTAGTGTTCAACTCTCCCAGGGGGTTTCCAGCATTAATACAAGTCTCTGGAAATTTCAGACTAGTGTTGTGACATGTAACGTGGGTTGGTGGAGTATGTGTGCCAACATTGTTTAACTTTTGAGAGTGCTGCTCTGTGCAGCTTGAGCTAGTTGAGGAAAACTGGGAGCAGTCATTTTAGGGAGTTAGGCTGCATCATCAGTCTTGAGGCCTACTGCATGCCCCAGGTAGCAGCTGTGATCACTTTAAGGGAGACCCATCTTATTTTTTCAATAGCTGACATTCTTGGGTTCTTCAGCCTTTGAGTTTGCCTGGGGGTGGGGAGGAGTGTTTCTTTTTCTTAAGAAGAATAGCTACTCACTGCAACATTGTATCCACAGACCTGATTCTTAATAAATATTTGAAGAGAACTTGGAGAATTGCTTTCCTTTTTTTTTTAATATCTTGTAATTAGCTGTCCCTGTGTCTCTAAGCAGCTCATAGAGAGATTTGGTAGATACTAAGAAAATCAATACATATCATCATTGTTGCTGATGTTTTGAAGTTGTGGTCAAATCCCAAATTATTTGAGAAACAAATTGGGAACTCACATTTATTAACAAAGTTAACTGACTTGGGAAATAATTTGTCATTCCCAGAGTTCAGGTTGGCTTTATTCCATTCCATATTTCAAGGTGCAGACTGACTAGGTGAGTTCCGGAGAAGTTTTAGAGATGCTTTTTCCTGTGCCAGCCCTGGCTTGGATATTATCCTAGTAGCAAAGCAGATAGCAGAGCCCAAGGTCATTCCGTCTTACAACAGTCTATCACAAATGTATTTAGAAACAGGGTGCCACGGAGAGTGTTTCTGAGAGGCAATAAGGTCTCTGTGTTGTGGCTGATGTTGTTGAGTAAGCCCTCCTAAACTCCAGCCTTGGATTCCCTGGCACTGTCTTCATTTCCTACTACCACTCTCCACTATTTATCTAGCCTTAGTGCCATTTCAGTCCTTGGACATTTTTGTTGTTGTTCTTGTTCCCAAATAAAGCACCTCTCTTTGAAGATAACTCTTCAAATTTGTATTTCTTTCTTTCTTTTTTTAATCCTCACCTATATTTCTTTCTTTCTTTTTTCTTTTTTAATCATCAGATAGAATGGGAGGGAGGGAGAGGGAGAGAGAGAAAGAAACATCAATGTGAGAGACACACATTGACTGACTGGTTGCCTCCTGCATGACCCCAACCAGGGTCATGCACGAACTGAAGAATGTGCTCTTGACCAGAATCGAACACACTACTCATTGGTCCTTGCACTGATGCTCTAAACATGCTCTAAACACTGAGCAAACTAGCCAGCGCTCAAATTTGTATTTCTAACCTTGATTTATCCTGAGCTCTAGTTCTAGTCAGAACCACCTGCATATCTCACTTTGCACTTCAAGTACAAATTCGCACAAAAGTGCAACCTTTACTTAGATCTGCACTTTCAACTTCTTGACACTGTCTTCTAGATTCCTAAAGTTATCTGAGTTCTCTCACATTCCCAATCCGTATCTTTTCCTGCTGAGTAGAATTTGAGCATTCCTCCCAAATTTATCACTAGTTCATTGATTTTCAGAAACTTGATTGGTGGATTTATCTTTTCCCATTTTAAATTTGCACATGACTGTCTTATTAATCTTGCTCAAGTTTTCTTCGGTGCCTGCCATTCTTCTACTCAGAAGCTCTTGGAGAGGAACACTCCTACCTTTGGAAGTTTAAAACGTTTCCAGCCCAGGTTTCAAGATTTGGCCTCAATTTACTTCATGAATTCAACAATACTTTCTGTTATGTTCTTGTTTGGGGGCGGCACTGTTCTAGGTACTGCTATTATCTTATAGCCCACCTAGAGTACTTGATGTTCTTATGTAAGGCCCTTGAAATCTGAAAGGAGAGCAGATAATGAAACAAATATTTAAACAAAAGTAATATATACATTTTTTTTTTTTTACCGACTCTGATAAGTGTCTTAAAGGAAAAGTACAATTATGAGAGAGCCAGGTTTAGAAAGGAAGATGGGTTCAGGGAGCTTCTTCAAAGAGGTTAATCTTGAAGTTGTTTATAGTGATCATTCCCTTCTCTATCTTCTCTTCTGTTGAACTGCATTGGTTTGGTTCTTGCTTCTTGGGACAGACACATCGATTGGTTGCCTCCCACATGACCCTGACCAAGGCTGGGGACCAAACCACAACTGAGGTAGGCACCCTTGACCAGAATTGAACCTGCAACTCTTTGGTCTGTGGAGCAGTGCTGTAACTGCTGAGCCAAACCAGCCAGGGCTTGGGCTGCTGCTTTTTATTTTACTTCTACATAGTTATTTCTGAAGGCTTAATATTTGATTCCCTGTCATGTTATTTCTATGCTAGGAGTCACCCAAATGAGGAGGCTAAGAAGGAAGCACTGAGCAATGCTGGCTGAATGGCAGCAGTGCTCTGTATAAAGGAGGTAGCTTCTCAATTCCAGGCATTGTTGACATTCTAAAGTGTAGATCCACAGTTTCTGTAACTACCAATTTTTTTTTGAAAAGCTGGAAAACGGCATCTTTTAGGAGAAATTTCTTGATTTTTACGTTTGTGGTTTTAAAACAATGCTGACTAAACAAAACACATTTGTAGACCCAGGCCAACTTCAGCCCACTAGTTTTGGACTCCAGCTTATTTCTCAGTTATTCCTCATAGAGAGCTACCTCAGTGTCTACATGTGACTGCCTAACCTATCTTTTCTTTCAAACTCCTCTGTCTCTTTCCCACTTGAATATTTTTACTTATGTCAGTACATCCTCAAGAAATTCAAAATGAAATTCATATTTCATCCTAGAAACCAGTTAGTTTCCTTTCTAATCTTTGTAGTAGCTATATTCTCCTGACTTGAAATCTGGGAGTTGTTTCTAGCATCATTCTTTTCTTTTATTATTGAGTTTTTACTTTGTAATAACTAAATAAAATCATTCCTTTCTATTTCCACAGCTGCTGTTCTTCATCAGTTCATGCTTTAATTACTTTGCCTTGTACTCGATTGCCTGCTTTATTCACATTTCACATTCTGCCCTGCCTATTTCTTCTGCAATCAGCTTCATTAAGCACGATATTTATTATATTATCTTCTTAAACAGTTTCATGAATAGTTGTTTAATTTTGTGAGCCTATGTGTGTTTCATTGGATAATTTAAAAAATCTAGGATAAGGTTCTCATCCTTCTAAGACAGTTTTTAATTTTAGCATGTATCAGAATCACCTGAAGGATTTGTTAAACAGATTTCTGGGCCTCACCCCACAATTTCAGTAGATTTTCACAGGGTCAGGAATTTACATTTTCACAAGTTTTCAGGAGATGCTGATGGTGTTGGTCAAGGAACCACACTTTGAGGTCTATTGCCCCAAGCAGCCACTTTGACCATAACCTGAAGGAAATAAACCTGACCAAGTGAGTTAGTAAACAAACAGTAAATATCAACAGTATAGTAGTATTTTAAAAACTGTCATCTATACAAAAACATCACACAGCCAATAACAATATTTAAAATATTTAAATATGTATGATATGAAAAAGTAGTCATGACAGAAGTTAAAAAAAGAAAGCAGGCTACAAAACAGTAAATATAATACACATCTAAATTTGTTGTTTTAAAAGTGTTTGTTAGGCCCTGGCCAGTTTGGCTTAGTGGTTTGAGTGTCAGCCTGTGGACCAGAGAGGCCCGGTTGTTCAGTTCCCACTAAGGGCACGTGCCTCAGTTGCAGTTTGTCCCTGGCACTGGTTGGGGTCGTGTGGGTGGCAACCACTCGATGTGTCTCTCTCATGTTGATGTTTCTCTCTCTCTCTCTCCCCCTTTCTCCCTGTCACTCTATCTCAAGATAAAAATGCAAAAATGTCCTTGGGTGAGGATAAAAAATAAAATAAAAATGTTTGTTAGGCTAGGAATACAGACACAGCTTGGCAAAAGTGATCAGTAATAACAGAATTTAGAATGGTGGATGGCCGGGAAAGCTGGGAAGGGGCATCCTCGAGGAAACACTGAATGTTGGAAATTGTCTTTATCTAGAATTTGAGATGATCGTTAAGGACTGAATGCACATGTAAGAGTTCACTGAGCTACCAACTTCAGAATAGCACATTTAAGAACTTCATAATTAAAGCAAAAGCAACATGGGAGGAGAGGGTAGTGACTGGAAGGAACATGAGGGCTTCTGGGATGCAGGCACTATCTTGTTTTTTTTTTTTAATCCTCACCCGAGGACATTTTTCCATTTTTTGTTCAGATAGAGTGTGAGGGAGAGAGAGGAAGAGAGAGAGAGAGAGAGAGAAACATCGACGTGAAAGGGACACATCGAGTGGCTGCCACCCGCACGACCAACCAGGGCCGGGGACAAACTGCAACCAAGGTACATGCCCTTAGCAGGAACCGAACCCAGGTCTCTCCGGACCGCAGGCCGATGCTCTGACCGCTGAGCCAAACTGGCCAGGGCACTATCTTGTTTTTTGATCCAGGTGCCAGTGAAATGAGTATGTTCGGTTTGTGAAAACTCATCAAATTGTATCTTTGTGCTTTGGGCCCTTTTTGAAAAGTTCCCCAAAAGACATCACTCTTGCTGTTAAGTGAGAGAGCTGCATATAAAAATACTGTAGTTAGAATATACTGGGATGCATACTAAACAAGAAGTGACATTTAAGATGTATGGAGAGATGTCAAAGCTGAAATCAGTAGCAATATCTTTATAAGGACTGCGCACATATGGAGATACACTATTTGATGGAACTGAAAACATGCCAATTTATTTATTTTTCAGGGATACTTTGAGATTATTTGAGGGGCAGTAGTTTAGGTGAGGCATTCAAGAAAAAAAAAAGGGCAATATGACCATTGTTACCACTTGTAAGCACATCTTAGGTGACTGAATTTATAAGAATATTTGCAATCTAACTTTACAGAATTTATATTGCTTTCCTTTTACATTACATTTATTTATTAAAAAAAAATTTTTTTTTCTTTACTGATTTTAGAGGGAGAGAGAGAGAGATAGAAACATAGATGAGAGAGAACATTGATTGACCACCTCCTGCATGCCCTCACTGGGGTTTTGGCCCACAACCTGGGCATGTGCCTTGACCAGAAATTGAACTGACGACCTCTTGGAGCATGGGTTGATGCTCAACCACTGAGCCATACCAGCTGGGCTCCTTTTACATTACATTTAAATTAATACTACAAAACAAGGGGCAGAGGAAATCGCTAATTTGTTTAAATCAGTCACACTTCACATTCCTGGGTTAGCATATTTTGTTTGTTTTGTTTTGTTTTGTTTTGTTGTTTTTATCCTCACCCGAGGACATTTTTGCATTTATCTTCAGATAGAGCAGGAGGGAGAGAGGGAGGAAGAGAGAGAGAGAGAGAAACATCAATTGGTTGCCACCTGCACAACCCCAGCCGGGACTAGGGAAGAACTGTAACCGAGGTACATGCCCTTAGCAGGAACTGAACCTGGGACTCTGGTCCACAGGCCGATGCTCTCTCTATCCGCTGGGCTGGGTTAGCATATTTTGAACATGCCATGCCAAAAGTAAAATGTTCTAGTTCAGCGACTCCACAATTTGTATGCATATTAAAATCACTTGTAGACTTTTGCAACTATTTCAAGGCCTAAGTCACATCCAAAACCAATTAAATTATAAACTCTGGAGGTGGGACACAGGCATAGGTATTTTGTTTGAAGCTCCCCCAGATGATTTCAAAGTGCAGACAAGTCATTAAAATTAATGGTTTATACAAATTAAACAGAAATGACAGATCCTAACTTATTTACTGATATTTTCTAAACAGGATTTGCATATAGACATTTAAGCCCGGCTGGTGTGGCTCAGTGGATTGGGCATCATCCCATGGACTGAGAGGGCCTGGTTTGATTCCTGGTCAGGGCGCATGCGTGGGTTGCAGACTTGATCCCCAGTAGGGGGCTGCCCATCAATGTTTCTCTTCCACGTCAATGTATCCATCTCTTCCTTCCTCTCTCTCTAAAAAATAAATAAATAAACATTCATGTAAACATTTAAAAATCTGAGCTGTATTTACCCTGTAGCACCATTTCTAAAAATTTTTTAAACTTAATTTTATCTTTTTGGGAGTTGTTTTAAGTGGCAAAAAATATAAACGCTAATTTCTTTAAATCAGAATAACTTCAAATTTCTTAATGAGGCTGGTACCTAAATGCCAGTTCAAGGTTAAAGATCATACTGCCAGATTGGCAAGTTTTTTGTAACAGTTTAAATATTTTCTGCAACATAAAGAGTAAACAGAGAAACATAGGTCTAGCTTCAAATCCCAGTTTTATTTGAGAAAGAATTTTATTTTACTCAAAGTTAATAACCCACCAATGCAAGTGCAACTTAATGAACACTGCATTCATAGGTCACAAAATTCTCTGGACCAAAATAGGAAACAAACCAAACTACAGTCAAGTTCTTTGCCAGATTTTATATAATTGTATCACTTCTATTTGTTCTGATTCATACTCATATTTGAGTATCCAGAATCCCCAAGTAATTCTGAATTTATGGTCTTCTGTTTCCTTCCTATGGCTCCAAAACTGTCATCTGATGGAGGGGCTGAGGACATACATGTCCCAGATTTTATCACTCAACCTTGGGCATCTCCAAAGCCTTGGAGTCCATGTCTATAGTACAAAGGAGAAAATGGCAAATGCCTTAAGAGATGTGCTGCTGGGTCACAGGCCCCACAGTATCCCATACTTCCACATAAGAGAGGGTGTTGATACTCTTTGGGGATCTGTTAGTTGAGATCCACTTTGTCATCTAGAGTCACTAGAGCAAGGTCTGTTTTCCACACTTGTTAATAATGAGTGAGTGATGAAAGAAGTGAGTCTTACTTGACCTCCAATTGTATGACCCAATTTCTGTTTTGGAGGGGGTAAGATACCTAGGACTTGCCACAGGTGGTCTACTTTCTGTTCATCCTGTGGTTGGCCCTGGCCAAATGAGTACCCTGAAATCACCACACTCATAGCCCTGAGGTAGGGACCAATGAGATAGTTGTAGGTTAGGATCTTGCCTTGTGGCTTTGACAAAGTTAAAAAAGACAAGGTCATTTACTTTTTGTTCCTTCTGGTATTTCTAGTCCTTCACAGTTCCTAAGGAAAGTTATAAAAAACAAACAAACTGAATTGCAGGTCAAGGGTTCCTTCTATAATGCCTGTTATTTGTCCTCTGGTCAGTGTGTATTTGGGAATTATATTTGACCTATGTTAGAAAAGTAACTTTTGATCAAAGACCTGACAGTATCATCTTAAATGTGAAGGACTAAGACTAATTCCTTGAACTTCCTCCTCTCTCAAATTTTTCACTGAATTCTTTCTGATGAATGAGTCAATATGTTAGTGGTGATGAAATGGTTGCTGCTGGACATCTGAGTGTATCAGGATGCAGAGGAACCTTTTTCTGAACTAGGTTAACAGTGGCTCCTAGTGGGTGAGTTAAATCTTGGTTTCATTGAAAAGTAAGCTACTTTCTATATAGTATGGCATATGCAGACTAATTTCACTGCCCTAAACATCCCAAGTATTCCATCTGTTCTTTCCTCTTCCTGGCAACTACTGATCTTTTTACTGTCTCCATAGTTTTACCTTTTTGAGAATGTCCTATAGAGGACTCATACAGTACATGTTCTTTTCAGAAAAACTTCTTTCACTTAGTTGGTTTTCGTGGAATTATAGCTGATTTCTTTTTATTGCTGAGTAATATTCCATTGTATGGATATACCACAGTTTGTTCATCTTTTCATCTATTGAAGGACCTCTTGGTTACATCCATGTTTAGGCTATTATTAATTAAGCTGGGAGTGCAATTTATTGTTGTATTGTATGATAGTGTATATTTAGTTTTGTAAGAAACTGCCAAACTGATTTACAAAATAGCTGTACCATTTGTTTCTACCAGCAATGAACGAGAGTTAAACCTTTTTTTTCTTCTTTATTGAATTCATTGGAGTAACATTGGTTAATAAAGTTAAATAGGTTTCAGGAGTACAGTTTTATAATACATCATCTGTATATTTTACTGTGTGTTCACCACCCCAAGTCAAGTCTCCTTTCATCACTATTTATCCCCCTATAATACTCTCTTTTACCTAAACCTTTTTTTCTTTTTAAAACCTTTTTGTTCTAATGCTTTTTAGAGGAGGCTAAAGCACAAGGGAATATAATATTTGTATATTGTAATGTGACTGCTCACAGTACTGTACTCATTGTATTCTACATTTGTTTCAGGTTGAATTCATTCAAAAGGACTAATATCATACTGCAACATTTGGTAAGTTTGGACTTTTTTTCTGGCATGATGTGTAACTTATGTGGTTATGATGTGTAACTTAAAATGTCATTGTTTGAGAAGCAGAGAAATACTGGCAGGTGTCATTGACCTTGGTACACAATGGTTCCCAATTTTATAGTGTCAGGACTTGACAAATATAACCTGTAGGAGGTGGCATAAGGCTGTGGATAAGAGCATGGATCTTCAAGTTGGAATACCTGGTTTAATGGGTTCACTACTTAATCTTGGGCAGATCACTTGGTCTCTCTCAGCTTCCTTTTTAACACATATAAATGAGGATAATAGTATCCACCTTAGAGTTATTATGAATAATAAGTAAGATACTTCATTTAAAAATTTAGCCTAGTGCTTGGCATGTAATAATAATTTTATACATGTTAGCTACTATTGTACTAATAGTTCCCTTCTAGAGCTTAGATGTCTTTATCACAATATTGCAAGGAAGATAATTTTTATTCATTTTTGTATCTCTCTGCTATAGACTGAATGTTTATGTCACCCCTAAATTCATGTTGAAATCTATTCTTAATGTGATGGTAATTGGGGTGGGGACCTTGGGAGGTGATTAAGTCAGAAGGGTGGAACCCTCAAGAATGGTACCAGTGTTCTTACAAAAGAGATTCTAAAGAGCTTCCTCATCTCTTCTGGACACAGTGAGAAGACCAAGAAATGAGATATCAGTAGACACCGAATTTGCCTTTGTCTTAGACTTTCCAGTCTCTAGAACTGTGAGATATAAATGCTTTGCTGTGTAAGCCACCCAGTCTATGGTATTTTTGTTATAGCAGCATGATCAGCCCAAGACACCTTTATACAGCCTGAAAAGTACCTTGCATATAAAAATGACAAGTTGCCCTGGCCGGTTTGGCTCAGCGGTTGGAGCGTCGGCCTGCGGTACAGAGAGACCCGGGTTCGGTTCCCGCTAAGGGCACGTACCTCGGTTGCAGTTTGTCCCCAGCCCTGGTTGGTCGTGCGGGTGGCAGCCACTCGATGTGTCCCTTCACATCGATGTTTCTCCCTCTTTCTCCCTCTCTCTCCCTCCCGCTCTGTCTGAACAAAAAATGGAAAAATGTCCTCGGGTGAGGATAAAAAAATAAAAATAAATAAAAAAAATAAATAAAAATGACAAGTTACTCTGATATAGTACTCACTGTATGCCAGGTGCTATTCTAAGTACTTGATATGTATTAGCTCAGTTGATTTCTTATAGTCATACTGAAGATCTTTTATCTGCAATTCTGAAACCTCAAAGCCAGGAGTATGTGGTAAATGCATTTGGTTGCAAAATATGACTTGAATGTATTTGAAACTCTTTTTGTTTTTAATCCTACTTGTGCAGCTATTTATAGTTTGGTGCATAAGTGTTAAAGCATTTGATTACAGTACAGACTCACTGGGGGTGTTTATATATGGTATATAATATGTATTTTGTTACCTTTTCACAATCTAGAACATTTTCTGAATTATGAAACACACCTGGAACCAAGGGTTTCATTTAAGGGATTATGGCCTTATTCCTATGTTATGGATTAGACATGGAGGGACAGAGAGGCTAAGTAATATGCCCTAATGTCATGCAGCTAACAATGGGAGGTAACATTTGAATCCAGGTAAACTGGCTCCATAGACTTAACCTACTGCACTCTATAGCCTCTGGCAGAGTAACTATTGCACAGCGTTTCTCAGTTGAGCCTCAGTCGAGATGGGTATATGAAGACTGGAATGTCCCTTTCTACCCTTATTTATTTTAAGTCAGCTGATATACATGGGGTGGAGGAGTTTCCTGGAAAAAGCACTTAGAATAATGTCAGTGGTTCATATTTAGACATATACGCATAGATGGAATAGAAAGATCTGACAGAATCTGGATTCATGAGGCTGTGATGACCTGGGCCATAAACAACATTGAGAGATGACAGATAAATTAGGCTCTCGTCAGGGCCTGAGGGCTGAATAGGTTGTAGGTCTCAATGTTGGCTTTTACATCAGAGATAGAGAAGTGGTTTCCCAAGCAGTCCTCTGGGACCCTTCAAATACAGCCAATAAAGAGAATAAAACCCTTTTTATTTCATAGTGGAGTGATGGGAACATGCCACTGGTGGCAGTGCTGTAGACAGAGTAATGAGAAGTGGACAGGACAGGAGAAGCAGATTTGTTGGAAAGAGATTTGTTGGTAAATTTGGTTTTTAACAAGTTGAGTTTGGGGTGCCAAATGGTTAACTCCTGTGATAAGAAAATTCTGTGTAGCAGGCATTTATTTGGAAGTAAGGGCCTGGGCCTCTGGAGCAGTAAAGATACAGATGCAGGTTCGATCCAGCTACTTACAGGTAATAATTGTAGATGGAAAATAGATGTCCTCACAGAAGGTCAGAGAACAAGGGAATAGCTAAGAATGATCTTAGGGGCTCTAAATTATTGACATGTGGAGGAATTTACTGACCCAGTTTGAAATTACTAAAATGAAGCTTGAGTAATCAGCATTTATTAAATGTTTTTTGATGCTTGACCAAAGTGTTGACGATCCATGCTTTTTTTTTTTTATCCTCACCCGAGGACATTTTTCCATTTTTTGTTCAGATAGAGTGTGAGGGAGAGAGAGGAAGAGAGAGAGAGAGAGAGAGAGAGAGAGAGAGAACCATCGACATGAAAGGGACACATCGAGTGGCTGCCACCCGCACAACCAACCAGGGCTAGGAACAAACTGCAACCGAGGTACGTGCCCTTAGCGGGAACCAAACCTGGGTCTCTCTGGACCACAGGCCGACGCTCTAACCGCTGAGCCAAATCGGCCAGGGCGATCCATGCTTAAAGATACTCCTGCGTGCCTGGCTGGTGTGGCTCAGTGGATTAAGCATCATCCCATGGACTGAGAGGTCCTGGTTCGATTCCTGGTCAGGGCACATTCCTGGGTTGTAGGCTTGATCCCCAGTGGGGGGCTTGCAAGAGGCAGCCAATCGATATTTCTCTCTCACATCTGTGTTTATTTCTCTCTCCATCTCTCTCTTCCTTCCTCTCTCTAATCAATAAAAAATAAAATCATCTACTTTAACAACAAAAAACCAAAAACTCCTACATCATTGTAATAGCAAAAACTGGAAATTATCCAATGCTTACCAGTAGGGGACTGATACATTGTTATGTAAGAATGCATAGCTATATGTACCCCCATGTTTGCAGCAGCACTATTTACAATAGCTAAGATCTGGAAACAGCCCAAGTGTCCATCATAGACGAATGGATAAAAAAGCTGTGGTACATATACACAATGGAGTATTATGCAGCTATAAGAAAGAAATATCTCTTATCCTTTGAGACGACATGGAGGGACCTGGAAAGTATTATCCTAAGCGAAACAAGCCAAACAGAGAAAGACAAGCATCATATGATCTCACTTATTTGTGGAATATAATAAACATAACAGTCTGAGGAATGGGGTAGTCCCAGAGACGTGGAAGTGGGGTACAGACTGACAATCCCCAGAAGAGAGGGTGGTGGGGGAGAGATAAACCACAGAATTTATATGCATGTATGCATGAACAATGGACATGGACAACAAAGCTGGGAACAGGGCAGGGAGGGAGAGGGAGGGGGAATCAGTGGAGGAAAAAGGAGAAACATCTGCAACAAAAATAAATTAATTAATTAATAAAAAAATGCATAGCTATTAAAAATAAATAGGTATTATATGGTAAAATCCATACTGGGAAATTTTGCTGATTAAATGGCATGGATTTTTTTCAACAAATTGTAAAGAAAAGAAAGGGATGAAGGGAGAACCTATAAATAAAAAGACTTGAAAGATAAATCCAGTTTTAAAAAATTGACAATTATGTTTATGGATGCACAGTTTGCATTTATTATAAAAACCAGGGCAGTTGTTGCTTTTGTAGGGAGGAAGAGGGCCATGATAGGTATGAGACAGGTGGAGGGCTTTTGGACTAGCTGGGCAACATTGGATCTGGAGTTTGATTTTACCCCAATTACATGCTAATAGTTAGCTCGTTACGATTTCATGGATGTTTGAGGAAGACGAGGAAGACATGAAACTCTTGAGTTTGAGACAAAGGACTTGCTATTAGTGGGATAGTGAGCAGCATTGAGCAGCATGTTCTTATTGGCTCATCATGGTCCCCAAGTCCCACAGGGGTGACATAGAAAGCCCAGATGGATGCCTGCATATACAGTGGTTTGTGTTACCGGACAGTAGTACTAAATTTGAGGAACCTGCCTGCTTATAGCAAGCTGTAAGCTGGAAGCAAGCCTACTCTCTCTCTCAGAGGGAGACATTTTATTTTCCTTAAACTTGCTCAAGCCAGTACAACCCTGAAAAGTGACCCAAGGAAAGAGTGGTCAGGCCCTTGGGTTCATGGCATATCCAGCAGTAAAGTTCAGGGAAACCTCAGGGCCCATGGCAGATGGCTTCTTCCACCACCAATGGAAATAGGGTCATTGTAGATTTAATTAGTTAAGATAAGGTCATACTGGAGTACGAATTACTAGAGTAATTCAATATAATTGTCCTTATAAAAAGGGGAAGTTTGGAGATATGAGACTAAAAGGTATGCTCTGGGCTCTTCTCCTATTTTCCCTGTCCCAGCCATGGAATCACTACTTCTCCAAGGAGCCCTGGTTTTCTTCATTTGAGACTTGCATTTAGAAATTAAGATCTGAGCTCTGGGAATGTTCTCTGCTACTGGGGTGTCATGACTTTCTCTTGGGGGGTTGTGCTAGGAAAATATATGTATAGTGGAACATATATACACTATAGACTAATCCATGTATGTATACATATCTATAATTTTGTTTTTTGCATGTATCTTCAGATAGAGCGGGAGGAAGAGAGGGAGGAAGAGAGAGAGAAACATCAATGTGAGAGAGACACATCAACTGGTTGACACCCACACGACCCCAACCAGGGCCGGGGACAAAATGCAACCCGAGGTACGTGCCCTTGACAGGAACCGAACCTGGGACTCTCTGGTCTGCTGGCCAACACTCTAACCACTGAGCCAAACTGGCCAGGGCTCTATAATTGTTTTTATATTTGTCCGTGTGTGTGTGTGTGTGCACGTGCACACACACACATGCATTCATACCAATGTCTCTGACTTCAGTGCTACAGGACAAGGTTCATTTTAGTCATCCCTTCTTGCATCTCTGTAACTCTCCTCATGACAGTGGCTCTGACTGTTACTTGTTTAACCCTAGTATGCATGCAAAGCAGTTTCAAAATTGTTAGCCACCCGCCATGAGAAACAAATTTACTAACTAGAGCCCAGTGTTGATGTACAGTTCCTTTTGTATTTATCCTTACAGTTTCCCATCAAATCACTACTGGGTCAGTTCCCCTGTCACCCCTACCACAATCACTTCAGTGAGGTTACATCATGCATGTGCAGTTGAGTTAGATTCATTTGTCACAGTCTGCATTTTATGTTGGAATCCCATGATATACTACTGATTTTTAAAAAAAATATGTAATTTGTATTAGAGTTCACTCTTGGTGATGCACATTTTTGTGGGTTTTGACAAATGCATAAATTATGCATTCACAAACCTAAAACCATTCATAATGGTTCCATCACCCCAAAACTTCCCTGTACTTTCCTTTGTAGCCAACTATTTCTCTTATCCCCAGCTACTGATCTGTGTTATGTCTCTATGGTTTTGTTCTTTATAAAATGTCATGTGATTGGAATCATACAATACATAAACTTTTGGAACTGGATTCTTTTACTTGGCAAATGCCTTTAAGAATCATCTATGTTCTTACATGAACTGATAACTTGGTCCTTTCATCATGGAATAGTATTTCATTCTATAGATGTGTCACAGTTTATCCATTTCCCCATTGGAGAGCATCTTCTGGTTCCTTTCAGTTTTCAGAGATTATGAATAAAACTGTTGTCTTGGTTCACAACTTGGCTTTTCCTGGGCACCTCCCAGCCCAGCACAAGAAGCAGCCATCTGCAGATCGCTTTGTAGCTTATGCCGGGTGGCCCTGGATAGAACACAGGCAGTGACTGACCTTGCCCCAGAGCCAGCACACCCAGTGGACAGCTTCAGACCACATTGAAGCACCACCACCCAACCACCTCCACAAGTGACAACACACTCAATGAGTGGACTCAATGGGTACCAGAACAAGTCTTGCTCTGTGTGCTGCCCCTGCACAGCTGATCCTCCAAGGTAGTCAGAGGCCAGTGGTCAGTGGGCATAGCCAATCTTTGCATTTGACCAACCTAAATAAATCCCTCCCATTGACGTACCAACAGCAATCAAAACTCAATTACAAGACAAGGGTGTATGGTCCATACTAGGGGTGTACCTTAAGGGCCCAGCTGGGGTGATCAGAGAGGCAATGCCACTGGATCCTACAGGACACCTACAACAATAGGCCACCTGACAAAGCCTAGGAGACATAGCAACTCTACTAATATATAGAAACAAATGCAGGGAAGCAGCCAAAATGAGGAGACAAAGAAACATGTCCCAAATGAAAAAGAACAAAACTCCAGGAAATGAACTAAACAAAATGGAGATAAGCAATCAATCAGATGCAGAGTTCAAAACACTGGTTATAAGGATGCTCAAGGAACATAGTGAGAACTTCAAGGAACTTAAGGGGAACTCCAAGGAACTTAGTGAGAACATCAACAACATGAAAAAGGACCAGTCAGAAATGAAGGATGCACTAACTGCAATAAAGGATAATTTACAGAGAATCAATAGTAGAGTAGGTAAAGCCAAGAAGCAGACCACCGATTTGGAATATAAGGAAGCAAAAAAGACCCAATCAGAACAGTAAAGGAAAAAAAGAATCCAAAAAAGTGAGGATAGTGTAAGGAGCCTCTGGGACAACTTAAAGTGTGCCAACATTTGCATCATGGGGGTGCCAGAAGGAGCCCCTGTCAGCAAATGGCTGCTAAGACTTATTGTTCATAAAATCTGGGTCCTGAATTGACCATGGGAAGTTCATCTCAGCAGATAAATTCCTTCTCAGTGTTCACCTCAAAAGAAGCTTTCTTTTTGGGGTCTACACTGCTAAACATTTGTGTACAGGTTTTTGTGTGACTAGAAGTTTTTGAGTCACTTAAGAAATACCTAGAGGTGTGGTGTGATTGCTGAGTTGTATGGTAAATCTGTGTGTGACTTTATAAGAATTTACTAAATTGCCTTCCAAAGTGGCTATGCCACTTTGCATCCCCACCAGCAATGAACCAGAGTTCCTGTTGCTCTGCATCCTTGGTAGCACTTCTGTCTGGGAGAACCCCCCACGCCCCCCCCCAAGCTCTTGCCCCAATGTTGGACAATTCAGTTCTTCCTCTTTAAGAGAAACTTCCTGGGACTCCAGAAGAATTCTGTCTCCCTCAGCCTCAATCCTTGCTTCTCTTTCTGGCACTGGAACCCTGGGCTGGAGAGCCTAGTGTAGGCCTGAGATCCCTTGCTCCTCATGGGGGATCTCTGCAGCCAATATATTCCAATTTTTATTCGCCACGTGTGGGTGTGGGACCAGCCTGTTTTGCATCTCCTCCCCTCCTACCAGTCTCAATTTGGCTTCTTAATTCCCTAGTTGTAGGACTACTACCATTCAGCCTTATTTCAGGTGGTTCCAAATGATGGTTGTTCTGTATTTTAATTGTAATTTTGATGTGGTTGTGGGAGGAGATGAGTACCTTGTTTACCTTCACTACCATCTTGACTGGAAGTTTGTTTTATTTTCCAGAAGGAGAATCTCTTCAGCTTTCAACATTTCTGAGCTGAAACCAAATATTAGAATTTTAAAAGGTTGCCTCTAGTACTGGGTGATAATTTATGTTAAATTGTTCAGTTAAAACAATCATGAAACTTTTTTTGGCCAAAAAATCTGATTCGGTTCAAATTAAATTTAATATGGAGAGAGATCAAAGTTTATTAACATAGACATACCTTGTTTTAGTAAGCTTCATTTTATTATGCTTCACATATGCTACAGTTTTTACAAATTAAAGATTTGTGGCAACCCTGTGTCAATCAGGTCTATTGGCACCATTTTTCTAACAGCATTTGATCACATCATGTCTCTGTCACATTTTGGTAATTCTCACAATATTTCAAACTTTTTTGGTATTAAGGTCCTCTGTGATCAGTGATCTTTGATGTCACTATTGTAATTATTTTTGGGGCACCATGAAGCATGCCTATATAAGACAGCAAACTTAACTGATAAATGTTGTGTGTGTTCTGAGTGCTCTACTAACTGGCCATCCCCCATCTCTCTCATTTGCCTAAGGCTTTCTTATCCTCTGAGACACAACAATATTGAAATTAGGCCAGTTAATAACCCCACAGTGGCCTCTAAGTGTTCAAGTGAAAGGAAGAGTTGCATATTTCTCACTTTCAATCAGAAGCTAAAAATGATTAAGCTTAGTAAGGAAGGCATGTTGAAAGCCAAGACAGGCTAGAGAGAAGTCTATGTCTATCTTCAAAGCTTCAAAGGACAGGCTGACTCTCTTGTTAGTGGCTAATGCAGCTGGTGACTTGAAGTTGAAGCCAGTGCTTATTTACCATTCCAAAATCCTAGGGCCCTTAAGAATTATGCTAAATCTTCTCTGCCTATTCTCTATAAATGGAACAACAAAGCTGGATGACAGAACATCTGTCTGTAACATGGTTTACTGAATATTTTAAGCCCACTGTTGAGATCTGCTCAGAAAAAAGATTCCTTTTAAAATATTACTTCTCACTGTCAATACACCAGGCCACCCCAAGAGCTCTGATGGAGATGTGCAACAAGATAATGTTGTTTTCCTGCCTGCTAATACAGCATCCATTCTGCAACCTATGCACCAAGGAGTAATTCCGACTTTCAAGTCTTATTGTTTAAGAAATACAATTTTTTAAGGTTCTAACCGCCATACATAGTGATTCCTCTGATGATCTGGGCAAAGAGTACAAAACTTTCTGGAAAGGATTTACCATTCTAGATGCCATTAACACTTGTGATTCATGGGAAGAGGTCAGGATATCAACATTAACAGGAGTTTGAAAGAAGTTGATTTCAACCCTTATGGATGACTTTGAGGGGTTCAAGACTTCATTGGAGGAACTAATTGTAGATGTTGGTAGAAGTAGCAAGAGAACTAGAATTAGAAGTGGAACCTGAAGATGTGGCTAAATTCTCATGATAAAACTTGAGCAGATGAGGGGTGGTTGTGAAGATTATATTTTGCTACACTCATTTTAAACCTAATCTATCAATAGTTCAAAACTATTTTTCTGAAAAATTATATAATGACCAAGGTTGTATATTGTGTATTTCTAAAAACATTAAAATTATGTGAAAGATCGCTCCTGAAAATTTATAAATAAAGCATAGTACAATGAGGAAAACGAAAATAACCAATAATCCTACCCAATCAAATCTACTTACTAAACATTTTGGTATATTTCTTTGACTTTTATCTCCTGTATAGTAGCTGTTATTGACCCTTCTTTTTCAATTACCATCATATTATGAAACATATACCATTAAATATTCAAACACATGTTTACCAATAAACTGTACAGTATTGTCATGATTATCATAAATAAATCATGAGCATCATAAATTAAGTATTTTTGATATTATAAATAATTGCGGCAAACATTTTTTTTCCTTTTTCTTTGAGACACTTTTGAGTAAACCAAATATTCATTATGCTTAGGGTAGAAAATTTGAAAATCATATAAAATCACAAAAAACATGACCCCAAATAATTATTTATAACTTGATATATATGGCGCCATTTTTTCTGTGTATACCGATTATACTGTAATATAAATATTTCCCCAGATTTTTGCTTATATTTTTAGTATAAATTTCTAAAGTAGAATTATTTCTTCAATGTAAGAATATTTAAAAGACTCTTCATGTACTTTGCCAGATTGCTCTCCATTTATACTTTCCTTTGTAAATGCTTTTACTTTGTAAGGTTATTTGTTATCAATTATTAGGCTGCTGCAGTTGTATTTGTTAACATAAATTACATCCTGGATTATATATGTATTTAGAACTATTCTCCTTTAGCTGGTTATTAAGCTTGACACATGTATTTTTTCAACATTACTGAAAAAGGAAATAACATTTGAAAGTCTGGTTTCTTTTGTGATTTTTGTGTATGGTTTTCTATTGCCATAAATTTTTCTTTACTACCAAAAAGTTAAGAAAAGTAAAAATATATTTTTTCTAAGTCATCTAACTCAGCATCTTTTTTTTTTTTTATCCTCACCCGAGGACATTTTTCCAGTTTTTACTCAGATAGAGCGGGAAGAGAGAGAGGAAGAGAAAGAAACATCGATGTGAAAGGAACACATTGAGTGGCCGCCACCCACACGACCCAACCAGGGCCGGGGACAAACTGCAGCCAAGGTACATGCCCTTAGTGGGAACTGAACCCGGGTCTCTGTGGACCGCAGGCTGACGTTCTAACCACTGAGCTAAACCGGCCAGGGCTAACTCAGCATCTTTTAAACCTAACCTATCACTTAAAAATTATTTTAAATAGGTAGTAAATACATACGGTGTAAAATTCAAAAAGTTCAAAGGGGCCATGCAGTAAAGTCTTCTTACTCCTCTCTCTCAGTTCTCTTTCCTGGAAGCAACCATTTTAGCAATGTCTTGTGTATTCATCTAGAGATACTGTATAGTCTTTATATAAATTTGTATGCATACATGTACACAGTGGGTGGGTAGCATGTCTGCACTTGAGATTCTTCCATTACATCTTATGGAGAGGTAGCTGCCTTGTTCTTTTTAAAGGCTCCATTTAAAAGCATGTGTTTGTATGAATGATTATAACTAATTTAATTAGTCTCCCACTGATCATTTCTAGTCTCTTCCCATTGCAGATGACACTGCATTTTGCTTTGCCTGTGTGTAAATATATCTGCAGGGTAAATTTCTAGAACAAGAACTATGTCAGTGTGTGTGCTTTAAAAAAATGTGTTGTCAGATTGTTTTTCCTAGGCTGTAGTAGTTTATGTTCCCACAGTATATCTGTTTCCTCATATTCCAGACATCACAGGATATCAAACTTTTTGACATTTATCAATTTGTTTAAAAATATATCTTAAAATAGTTATAATTTTAAGTTTTAGTTTAAATGGAAAATATGCAATTGTTTTTGTTGTTTAATAGCCTTTCCTATAACCCTTTTAAGTGAACATGAATTATTTAAATTTTTATCTGATAATGAACTTTAATAAAATTAACGCCAACATTAAATATAGATCATTTTATAAAGGAAGACTTAAACATTGTGTAAAGATGTTGCTTAATGCTGTCAAAATATGGATTTATGGGTTTTATTAGATTTTTGTTAATAAGGATGCAATCTCCAGTTAAAAATTTCCAGTTTAAGCTGACTCTTAATTTTATATTTTACCTTGTTCCCATGTAAAGTTTTAAAGCACTGTCCTTAAAGGAATGCATTATGTAGACAATGCCATTAGCCCTGATAGTTGTGTGTATAGCAGAGACCTGGGAAATTGCTGTATAGTTTAAAACATGTTGCCTCCAGGTGTCATATTAGTCTGTATATTACATGAGCAGTGAGGCCCGATGACTAAGTTGGGGTATATGAGGCCCTTATGTAAGCATATAGGCAAGTTCTTCACAGCTATATGACACGTAAATCTGTCATTTTATAATCCGGCTTCACACTACTTCTTTCTTACTTTCCCATTACTCATTTCTTTTTTTTTTAATTAATTTATTTTTTTATCCTCACCCGAGGACATTTTTTCTTTTCTTTTTTATTTTGTTCAGTTAGAGTGGGAGGGAGAGAGAGAAAGAGAGAGAGAGAGAGACACATCAACACGAAAGGGACACATCGAGTGGTTGCCACCCGTACGACCCAACCAGGGCTGGGGACAAAGTGCAACCGAGGTACATGCCCTTAGCGGGAACCGAACCTGGGTCTCTCTGGACCGCAGGCCGACGCTCTAACTGCTGAGCCAAACTGACCAGGGCCCATTACTCATTTCTTCAACCAGCCTTTGTTCTGCTAAGGATTAACATCTTAATATTTTCAAATATTCATTGCTATGTTTTTGCATGTACTGTTCTTTAGGATTCTCACCCCCCTTTTCTTGGCATACATGAAGGCCCAGCTCAAATGTTACATTTTTGTTTTTCAAGTTGTTGGTAGCTACTGTAGTCTGAATTATTTGCCCTCTGTATTCATCTTTGCTTTCTAAGTACCTAATATATTGCTTGGTATACAGTAATAAAAGATTTAAAAGTATTTTGTAGTCCAAGTTGACTCAGTTCACTTAGAAATGAAAATTAGATTTAAGTGGTATGTATAGTTTTGTGATCTAAATAACTTTAGAAATCTTTGTCAGATGTACTTAGTTAACCATTTGATTAATTACCATTAACATTGTGTGAAATATTTGTATTTGATGTATATGTGTTGATGTTGGCTTGTGACAAAAATGTAAGGAATTTTATTGTAAAGATATTATTTGTTTACACAGAGAATGTCCAACCACACAGATGCAGCAGGAGAAGTACTATTAGAAAGAAAAGGTTGTGCTGGAGTGATAACACTAAACAGACCAAAGGCCCTAAATGCATTGACCCTTAATATGATTCGGCATATTTATCCACAACTAAAGGTTTGTAATTTTCTTAAGCAATTATATGGATTATTTTAAATGTATCTTTTTTCCCCCCTTGGTTAACCTTCACTGAGGATATTTGTTTATCGATTTTTAGATAGAGTGGAAGGGAGGGTAGGAGGGAGAGATGGAAACATCGATGTGAGGATGTGAGAGAAACATTGATTGGCTGCCTCCTGCACGCCCCCTACTGGGGATCGAGCCCCAAACCAGGAACTCTCAGTTCATGGGACAATGCTCAATCCACTGAGCAACACTGGCTGGGCTCTAGTTGACTAATTTTTTATTGGTCCATTGTTCTAGTCTTTTGAATTAACATTGGCTCTTGATTCCTTCATCCTACTTAATTATTAGCTGGCCTTACTGATCCCAAATCACTTCCATATCTGATCCATTTGTTTTCACTCTGTTACTTATAAATTTGTCAGTAGGACAGAGCTCTATATCACCACAGTCAAAAGGTTATTGCTCTGTTTATCAATAATCTTTGGATTTATTTGTTCACGAAGTTTCTAAGCTTATCCAACACACAGTATTATTAAGCCCATCTGTTTTCTTTTAACCTTCATCTGAAAGTTTTCATGGCAAAGATTTCAGATGCCATCATGAAATTTGGATCACAAAATATATTCATCTAGCAACGTTATTGGAGTAGCCTCTGATTTATGTCAGAAAAGAAAATGAAGTTGGGACCCATTCTTCTGGATATATTTTACAAAGGTTATGCTATATATTATATATGGAGATATATACAGGGTGGGGCAAAAGTAGTATATCCATATACTATATATCTATACACTATATATGTATGTATATATATGTATCTGTGCAAGTGGATATATCTTTAATGAGTTTGTAGTCATAATGTGTTTATACCATCTTCTTTTTAGAAGTGGGAACAAGATCCTGAAACGTTACTGATCATTATAAAGGGAACTGGTGGAAAGGCTTTCTGTGCTGGGGGTGATATCGTAGGTAAAAAATTTTTTTCTCTCATCTAAATGCTTTTCCTCTTCAACAGAACTGATAAAGTATTAACACATTTTTTAAGTACTTCATAATTTTTGTTACTTCTTAGAAATTTTTTTGTTTTAAAGGTAATATATTCTCATGTAGTTAACTTAGAAAAAGGAAAAAATTGACTTATTTTTTGTAGTTAATGTTAGAAAAATGAGAGAATACTGAATTTAAAAAAAAAAGAACTACACAAACAGACTCATAGATACAGAGAACACTTTGGTGGTTGCCAGATGGGAGGAGGGTTGGGGGAATGGGGGGAAAAGGTGAAGGGATTAAGAAGTACAGATTGGCCCAGCCAGTGTGCTCAGTGGGTTGAGTGTCATCCCATGCACAAAGAGGTCACTGGTTCGATTCCCAGTTAGAGCACATGCCCAGGTTGCGGGCTCAATCCAGTAGGGGGCGTGCAGGAGGCAGCTGACTGATATTTCTCTCTCATTGATGTTTCTATCTCTCCCTCTCCCTTCCTCTCTAAAAAATCAGTAAAAATATTTCTTTTAAAAAAAGGAAGTATAAATTGGTCGTTACAGAATAGTCATGGGGATGTAAAGTAACAGCACAGGGAATATAGTCAATATTTTAAGAAGTATGTATATGTCAGATAGGTATGAGATTTATTGGGATGATCACTTAGTAAGTTATGTGATGTCTAATCACTGAGATGTACACCTGAAACTAATATTTTATATTATAATTGAAAAATAAAACATTAATAAAAAAGAAAATAAAAAACTACACATATGCCCTTCAGATATCTTGTCTCTCTGTGTGAATCATCCCATACCAAAGGTCCAGTCATGGTATGTGAGTCCACATTCTATTTTAGAATAACTGATATTAAGCAGTTTTACTTGTCACATAATCTGACAGTCTGGCCGTGTTGAGTGATTTGCCGTTCTCCATGTATGACATACTCTCTCATATTTCTATGCCAGAATGTACTTAATTAATAGTATTTATCCTTTTGTATTTTAAATATATTTTTATGTGTGTTTAAATAAACATGCTGAGATAAATAAAAAGATTAATTCTCCTTTCTAATTGTTTAGGTCAATCTGTCATATACACTTAATTATTAAAGACAAAGAGAAGAAATGTTTGCTCTCAGGACCAACATTATATACTTATTATTATCACTACTAATTGTTAATATTTTCTATATACTGAAAACTATTTTAACATTATATATTTTGTTTTTCATGGAATTGGTAAGATCCAGGGATGGTTTTTCCTTGTGTTTTATTTTACATATTTGTGTTTTGTATTGTGTTAAGACAATCATGTTTGGGTTGATCTATTTATTAAATTACAAGTTTATGCAAACCATTACATTTGGAATAGGAAGAAACAAGGTTGATTCAGGACATAATTTCAAATATCTATTAAATTTAAAGAAAACAATAAAGTAAGTCTTAAAATTATAGTTTAAATGTTTTGATAGTTTAGAGTGATTTGTTAACTGAATTGTTTAACTTTTTTTGCCCACAAAATGAATTATTTTCAAAACATTGTTTTTCAGCTTGGAATTAACCTTTCCTCTGGAGTTGGGCTTATGATCTTGTCGATTTATAGATGGGCAGAGTCTTCTGTATTGATTTGAGCTTCTGACTGTGAGCTATTTTTACATAAAGACCTAACTTTATGTTGATGTTTGGAAATACAGTTAAAAATTCTAGAATTATTCTAATTTACATGAAATAAAGCAATGGATTTCAATTCCAGGAAATTTAGTTCTTTTAAAAAGATCATATTTCAATACGATATGTGGGGCAGTCAGAAAAAAAATATTTTAATGATATTGTAAACATCATTTAATTTTACTTTATATGGAAATGATTAGAATAAGATAGAAGGAAATTTAAGAAGATTTTTGAGGTAAAAGAGCATCAACATACAATACAATTTATATTCCTTTCTTTTTAAATTGGTAAGTAATGATAAGGACTGAATAAAAGATGATAGATGAGAGTTTTTTGAGGGGAATATGTCAGGGAAAGGTTTAGAATGACAAAATATGTTAAATCTTTCTTTTAAAAGCCAGGAAAAGAAGTCAAAATTTGAAACATTTCAAAGAAAGATAATATCAGAGTGCTAGAGTTAGTCTAAAACACCATAAATAGTCAACAATTTTTGTGTAGCTTTCCCATAAAAGAAAAAGCATGCATACACCACACATTTAATTTGTATTTTAGTAGATAATTTTCATAGGACTTGAAGACAGGAGAAGGCACATGAATTTGCAGTATATACATGGAAGAGAATGGTCTGATAGTAGTATTGACATTGACTGCAGTAAGAATACAGTAGATGTGCACTTTGGATAATAGGCAGTTGCAATAGAAATGAAACCATATTATAATACTTATAATTCAGATATTCTGCAACTTTTTATTAAGCCAGGCAGTAGTATGCTATAGCAACATCTTTGAGAAGATATGTTTGTTTTTTTTATCCTCACCCGAGGGTATTTTTGCATTTATCTTCAGATAGAGTGGGAGGGAGAAAGGGGGGCAGAGGAGAGAGAAACATCAGTGTGAGAGAGACACATCGACTGGTTGGCACCCACACGACCCCAACCGGAGCCAGGGCCAAACTGCAACTGAGGTACATGCCCTTAGCGGGAACTGAATCTGGGACTCTCTAGTTTATGGGTCGAGGCTCTAACTGCTGAGTCAAACTGGCCAGGGTGATATATTTCTTTTTATATTATTAATAAATAAGGATAATACTCTCATTTACCTCTCTAGCATCACCTTTTACTATTGCCCTTCAGTCTTTTAAAATTACTTACTTTTTAATTTTATTCCTTCTTGCCTGTGTGCCTTTGTAATAACTCCTTTCTCTACTCAAAACTTTTCTCTTTTGTCTACTCAAAACTTTTCTCTCTGTCACTTTCTAGGAAATCCCTATCTATTGTTCAAACTTGACTCAGATTATGTCTTCTGGGAAGCTTTAAAAAAAAAAAAATCCTCCTGAGGACATGCTTAGAGAGAGAGAAAGCATATCAGCGTGAGAGAGAAAAATTCATACATGCCCTGACCAGGGACCACACCTGCAACCCAGGCATGTGCCCTGACCGAGAATCAAACCAGCAACTTCTCTGTAGGATGACACTCAGTCAACTGAGCCACTCTGGTAGGGTTGGGATACCTTTTAATGACACCTCTCCTGCTCCCTCCCATTCCCATGACACTCAACCTTATAGTGAGCATAGCACTAAGACTGTTTTAGTAGTCTTTCTCATTAGTCTGAACTAAAGGGCAGCCATCTTATATTGCTGTCTTGTTATCTACATCACCTAAAACAGTGCATAATACTTAGTAGATGCTCAGTAAATGTTTAATGGTAAAATGAATTTTGCAGATATATTTAATTAGATGGAATATATATATTTCTCTCTGTGTATATGTATAATATACTTTATATTAAGATCACCTCTTATTTGGTTAGAGCATCATCCTGATGCACCAGTATCATGGATTTGATCCCTATCAGAGCACATACAAGAGTCAGCCAATGAATGCATAAACACAATGTTTCTTTCTCTCTTTCTTTTTCCCTCCCTCCCCTCTTTCAAATCAATAAATTAAAAAAAATATTACCAAAGGAAATGTATATCCAGCAAATGTTTATTCAGGTGCTATAGAAAATAGTCAAAAGAAAATGTATTTTGTAGCAATATATAACTTCTAATTTAAGTGTAATGCTTTGTAAGAAATTCTTAAGAATTTTTGCCTTAAAGCTCCGACAATGGACTGTAGATATGGGGATAACTATAATATGAAGTGGCATGGGCAACTTCAAAACATTAACAAATCATTCTAGAGTTTCCCCTGGTACTGAATATTACAATATTGTAAATTTATTTTGACTAGAAAACACTTTTAAAAATTTGTCATACTTTTTTCCTTCTTCTTTTTTTTTTTAGCCATCACAGAAAATTCAAAGACAAACTGGAAGATAACTCAGGATTTCTTCAGAGAAGAATATATGCTAAACAATGCCATTGGTATGTGTGCTCTGCTGAGAGCTTTGAAAATGGAATCAAGAAAAGCAGCACAGTAGGAATTATTAAAAATGTAATCAATAGACACTCTTATTTAATCTTTTATATACTATGTGCCAGGCATAAATAAATTTGATGAACTATTCTGACTGCTCATTCCAAAGCAGTTCACACCTTAATATTAGTAGGCTATACTTACTATTTGTCATTCAGTCAATATGAAAACATAATTCTGATCATATGGCTGGCTTTCTTGGAAAACTAAAAACTTGGGTCCCAGTTTTCTCTGTAGAAGAAAGTATCACTTCCTAATTCTTGAAGAACTTTGGGATGAAAATTTCTTTATAGTTGATGTTCCAGATTTCATTGGAAGTGAAATAGTAGTTTTATCAAGCATGTGTTTCAAATGTGAAATTACAGGGAATAATGCAGTAATTACCTGTGTACCCACCAGAATGAGCAGACATCAATATTTTATTTTTGCTTAATGATTTACAATTTATATAAATAAATTAATTCTACAAGTTTTAAAATTATAGTTATGTCTACTTTGTTGCTTTACTCAGTGCCATTTCTTTCTCTCCCCAGAGGCAACTATTGTCTTTAATTTGTAGTATTGCTAACTCCTAGACCATACTCTATATTTATATTACAGATTTATGAGCAAAAATACTATTATCTGTGTTTTTGAAACTTACATAAATACTATTCTTAAGTTTTTAATAACATGGAATAACTTTTCTAAAGTATTCAATATTATAAATATATCCCATATTATTTATTCTGCATTAATGAATATTTTAGTTTTCAAACTTTTTACCAGTATACCTTGTTGTACCTTTATATATATCCCCTTCATGCCCATGTGGAAAACTTTCTCTGGAAGCAGAATGGATGGATCACCAGAGTTTATACGTCTTCAGTTTATTTCCAGATTCTACTCTAAAGTCCAAGACTTGATTTTCTACCCATCCTTTCCATAATGTTCTGTTGTTAAACTTTGCATGTTTAATATTTTATTGTGGCTTTAATTTGTATTTCATTGACCAATGGTGAGGTAGAAGATGTTTTCTTATGTTAATTGAGCATTTAGTTTTTTTTTTCCCCTCAGTTTTGTACTTTGTTCATCTTTCTATTGTATTTTTTTGTCTTTCAGACTTTGTAGGTCTTTATGTATTTTGGATTCTTTGCTTTTGTAGATTATACCTATTACAAGTCCATTTCTCTCAGTTTGTTGCTTTAAGTTACCTTTTGGTATATACAGGTTTTTTTGTTTTGTTTTTTTATCCTCACCCGAGGACATTTTTCCATTTTTTGTTTGATAGAGTGGGAGGGAGAGAGAGAGAGAAACAGCGACGTGAAAGGGACACATCGAATGACTGCCACCCACACGACCCAACCAGAGTCAGGGACAAACTGCACCCAAGGAACGTACCCTTAGTGGGTCTCTCTGGACCACAGGCTGACGCTCTAACTGCTGAGCCAAACCGGCCAGGGCGATATATACAGGTTTTTATTTGATGGTATGAAATGTATTCAATCTTTTCCTTTGTGATGTCTGCTTTTTTGCATTGAAAAAAAAAAAAGGCACTTAACACTGAGGTTATTAAGATGTTCTCTCATATTTTCTTTTAATAGCTTGAATATTTTGTTTCTTTATACTCTAAGTCTTTAATGTTCTTGAAATTTTTTGCAGATGACATCTAACTTTTATATTCCAGCTAGAAAGCCAGATGTTGCCATACTTTTATTAAAAAGTATATTCCTTCTTCACTGACTTTAATGATACCTCTGTCATATATCAAATTCTTATATATGACCAGGTGTGTTTTATGATTACTTTGTTCATCAATCTGTTTGTACTTATGTTGAAAGTTAGTGTCAAAATTATTACAGCTTTAATATATATCTTTAATATGCCCTAGTTTTCTTTTAGAATTGTCCTGGCTGTTCTTGGACTTTAGATCTTCCATATGAATTTTAGAATTATTTTGTCTGATTCCACAAACGATTCTATTGAGATTTTTACTGGAATGAGAATGAGTTTTAGATAATTTGGGGGGGAGGGATATTGTTATCAAAATATCAATATTTTGATATTGAGTTTTCCTATCCATGAATGTGGCATATCTCTTTGTTTATCCAAGTAGAAGACTTAAAAAATTATTAATTATAATTTGCATACTATAAAATTCATTCATATTAAGAATACAATTCAATTTTTTAAAAGATCCTCACCCAGGATATACTTTTATTGATTTTTAGAGATGGGGTGGGGGTGGGGCATCTATTGGTTACCTTCCATACACTCCCTGACCGCAGACCAAACCCAAAACCTAGGTATGTGCCCTGACCGGGAATTGAGCCCTCAACCTTTTGGTGTATGGACAGTGCTCCAACCAACTGAGCCCCCTGGCCAGGGCCAATTCAATAATTTTTGGTAAACTAGTGCAACCATCAACATAAACCAGTTTTAGAACATTTTCATCAGATTGACTTCCATGTCCTTTCATAATGTTTTGTCATTTTCTCCATGAAGATCTTCCTTTTTAAAAAATGTTTCTTCTAGGTAGCTTATTATTATTTTTGTTACTACATTTAATGGTAATAGTCCTATTACATTTACAAATTGACTATTTCTGGCATATAGAAATGAAATCTTTTTATTTTAATATATTTTTTAATATGTCTTTATTAATTTTTTAGAGAGGATGGGAGAGAGAGAAACATTGATGTGAGAGAGATGCATTGATTGGCTATCTTCTGCACACCCCCTACTGGGGATCGAGCCTGCAACCTGAGCATGTGCCCTGACCAGAATCAAACCAGGACCTCTCAGTCCATGGGACAATGCTCAATCCACTGAGCCACACCGGCCGGGCAATATTTTGTTCTTATATCCAACAACCCTGCTGAAATTTTTAATTAATTCTAATGCTATTTTTATAGTTTCTCAGACTTTCTACTAGGCAGTTCTACCATCTGCTCATAATTGTTTTGTCATCTTTCTTTCCAGTCCTCTTATTTATGATTTTTCTTGCTGTATTTTGACTAGGACTTTTATTATAATGTGTTATTTTTGATGTCCATGGGCAAACATTAAAATTTTTCTTTTATTTTATTAAACTTTTTTTTTTCTTTATTGATATTAGAGAGAGAGGGAGAGGGAGAGGGAGAGAGAAACATCGATAAGAGTGCCCTGGCCGGTTTGGCTCTGGTTGAACGTAGGACCAAGGAGTCACAGGTTCAATTCCAGCTGAGGGCTCGTCCCCAGCCCTGGTCTGGGTAATGCGGGAGGCAGCCATTCGATGTTTCCCTCTCACATCAATGTTTCTCTCTCTCTCTGCCCCTTCCCACTCTAACTGAGGATATTTGAGAAAATGTCCTCAGTGAGGATTAAAAAAAAAAACATCAATGAGAGAGAACATCGGTTGGCCACTTCCTGCACGCCCCCCAGTGGGGATCAGGTCCACAACCTGGGCATGTGCCCTGACCGGGAATTGAACTGGCAACCTCTTGATGCTTGGGTCAACACTAAATCACTGAGCCACACCATCTGGGCAATATTTTATTTATTTAGTTTTTGGTACGTGCTCCTAGCAGGAACCGAGCCCAGAACTCTCTGGTCCGTAGACTGACACTCCAACTGCTGAGCCAAACCGGCCAGGGCTTATTCTTTAGTGTAATCCTTTTGTAGATACTTTTTTTAAAATCAAATTACAGGTATTACTTCTATTCCAGATTTGTTAGGGTTGTTGGTTTAGTTGTGGTGGTGGTGGTGGTTATCCAGTGCTTGAGCATCTACTTTCTCTGACTTTTCTCTCTTCTCCTGGCAGGCACTTAATTGAGTTGCTGGGTTAGCAGATAGTTTTTCTAGTCATTTCTAGTTTTACAAATTGAATAGCTCTTCCTGAAATTTGTGTGGGTAGTTCATTGAATAAGATATGTGGCCCAGAATTTCTTCCCAACTGAAAACAAATACACACTCACTCATAATCTTTGGCTGTACATTCCAGTCAATTACTGATTTGAGTTTCTTATTTATTTCCGGCATCTGGGGATTTCCCTTGTTTGGCTTTGAACTTGGATATGCATTTTAAATATATTTTTTTTTCCTAGAATTTCTGTATGTTTGAAGTAGGAGTGCGGGAAAGAGGCTGTTTCCCACTTTAGCTCAGTGAGCCAAATTGAATGGACATTTCTCACTTCTTTAAGCCTAAAATAGAACATTCCAAGTTTACTTATAATGTTTTCTTCATTCTAAAAATTTATACCACCACTGTCCATTAGGACTTTCTGCAGTGATGAAAATATTCTATATCTGTGCTGTCCAGTGTGATATCTACTAACCACATGTGGCTAATGGGCACTTGAAATGAGGCTAGTGTTACCAAGAAACTGAAGTTAAAATTTTATTTAATTGTAAGTAATGTAAGTCTAAATAAGTATGTTTAGATGGTGTAGTACTATGCTAAATAAAAGGAAATGGAAAAAACAAAGCTTTAAGTAGTTTGAAAAGAGTATGGTAAAATGTTAATGTACAGAGAGAAAGCCTTCAAGGTATATCTCTGTACATTGTAATGATATTTTAATCAATAAGGAGTTTGACAAGTTCTGGCTTTGTGTTCTACATCAATTAGCTTCTAATATTTTATATCTGAAATACATATATTTATAACTGAAATGGTATGTGTGTATGTATCTCCATTTTAATCAGTAGATAAATTTCCATAGTTTCTGGGGAATTATAGTTCAAAATCAAGGGCTATCGAAGTCCTTGTGAATGTGAAATTAGATTTGTGCTTTGGTGGCCTATTTGGCAAATTGGGAATATTTATAGAATTGCTAGATGGATCAAAACTGCAGTTTTATATTGACCTTTGGTAAGGAAATAATATAGGCAACAAACTGTAACAGAAGCTCAGTGATTTACATTTTTGTTGTTGTGAACAATTCCCCCTCACAAAGGGGGGTGGGGAGGGACAGAGTAAAAGTTTACAAAATTTTTGAGCTGATCTTCTGAGGCCATATATTAATTCTTGTCATGTAGTAGATGAGGCAACTTATCTATGTATAATATATGATATACACATATGTTATGCATATAACGTGTGTATATACATATACACACGTAAGTATGTATATTTATACCTAACTTCCAGTCCATGCTTTTTTCTTTATGTTACACTTCTCTTTGTATCCATGTATACTTGAGATATATGGAAAAAAGTTATGTTCTTTAAAATACAACTGTGTATAAAAACACCAGTGGCTTATAAGGCATTTGTTAATCATATTTCTCAATAGCTGAATTAAACAAGGTTTCCATTTGTTCCAAATTGGAGTATTAAGTTTTTAAATGATAATGAACAGATGATTAGGATTGTTTATGGATTGTCGTTTTAAGAAGAACATTTTACAAGCCATACATTTAGCCTACCTTGGGATTTTTTGTAAAATTTTCCTAGGGAAAATACTCAAAATTCATGTAATGTGATATTGGGGGGCGAGAGTGGCGGTTAAAGAGTATTTTAAACATTGCAGTTAATTATAGCTCTTTTTCTTTTAGCTTCTTGCCAGAAACCGTATATTGCATTTATTCATGGAATTACAATGGGTGGGGTAAGTAGACTGTTTTACTTTCATCGTTACTATGTGAGTTATATTAAAAATAAGTTTATTATTATTATTATTTTTTTTTATCCTCACCCGAGGACATTTTTCCATTTTTTGTTCAGATAGAGCGGGAGGGAGAGAGAGGAAGAGAGAGAGAGAGAGAAACATCGACGTGAAGGGACACATCGAGTGGCTGCCACCCACACAACCGACCAGGGCCGGAGACAAATTGCAACTGAGGTACGTGCCCTTAGCGGGAACCGAACCCGGGTCTCTCTGTACCGCAGGCCGACGCTCCAACTGCTGAGCCAAACCAGCCAGGGCTATTATTAAATAGAAGTAGGCCGTGGCTAGGTAGGTCAGTTGGTTAGAGTGTTGTCCTGATACGTGAAGGTTGTGGGTTCGAATTCTGGTCAGGGCACATACAAGAAGCAACCAATGAATGCATAAGTAAGTGGAACAACAAATTGAAAGCAAACCAGGAATTAAGTGATGAATATAATACAGTAAAACTCATTGAAACAAAATTGTGTTTGGATTTTAGAGCCCTGCAAGTTTCAGATATAATATTTACTTATAGCACTTTTAGACTGTCTCCACCCAAAAGAAAATGTTCTTAATGTTAGGTGAATAGAGGGGATGTGGTTGCCTAGACTGTATCTGTTGCACAAAACCTCACCTTAGTGAAAATGTTTGGCTATTTTATGAAGTTCTCTGAAACTGCATTTCTGTCTGTTGAAAATATTTATTTTGAGTCTGTGCTATTACAAAGAAGTCTTAAACGTCACTGGTCTTAAATTTGATATGGAGTTGGATTGGACAAGTGGTAAATTGTATGGTACTGACTATAACAAAGACAGACCTTTAAAGAAATGAGAGGTCAGAATGAGCCTTCATGGCAGGAAAAGGTAGGATTTAGGTAGATAGTAGAAGGCCAAAGGGTAGAATTTAAACTTTCACCCGTTCCAGTGTTTCAGAGATTTAGACATTGGGAATATAAGAAGTCCTCCTCTTTTTCTATCGAATGGTGCTAGATAAAGCCGGTTGGGCACTGGGAATTCCTTAAAACTTGCACGTCATTTTGGGAGGGGATTCCACTAGCAGCTCTGGTTAGGAAGCAGGCTCAAGGGCAATCTATGAGTCTCTGCTTGGTGACAGGTACTGAGCATGAGTTAATTGTGTTGTGTGTGTGTGGGTTTTTTTTTTTTTTTTTGACAAGGAAGTGTTAACATAGGGAAGATAAGAGCTCCCTAAAAAAATACTGCAGAACAAGGGGAAGAAAAATAATCTGAAGCATTGAAGGTAGAGCTGTTCTATGAATGTGGAAGGAACCAAGAAAAAAATGAAAACAAAAAACATTGGGGATACTTCCTAACATGTAGAAAGATGTGGCCCCAATAAAATAGGAAAAACAACCCATAAGGAGACAACAAGTTCAGATGAAAGGTTAATAGGTTGAAAAGGTGAACCAGGAAGGATGACTGGAAATTAAAATGCAGTAGCAGAACTGACATACCACTTTGAAAGCAATAGATTAGAAGGAGTCAAATTTGATATTTATTTAATAAGACAAATAATAACATGTCTCTGGAGGACAAAAAGGATAAAGGTAAAAATGATGAGAATGAACATTTTTTAGGTAATGAATGTGAAAGATACTGGAAACCCAACAAAGGATTGATAAATATTCCATGGAAAGTAAATCAAATAGTTGGAACAGAAATGATAGTCAGATATAATTAAAAATGATTTTCTTTAATTAAAAACTAAAAACGCAATAAAGGGCACAGTATTTCAGATTAAATCAGTGAAAAGAGTTGCATACTTAGATAAAAGCTCAGTGAAGTTTTTTAAAATTATAAGATTTAAGGAAAAACCAGAACAAAAAAACAACTGCAAGTGTTCAGGCCAAGGAGTGGGAATGAAGGGGAGGTTAGTGAATTCAGATTATGTACAAAAGAACATAAATCATTCTGGTTTCAGACTTTGTTGTATTAAGTGCCAGAAGACAGTGGATTGATGAAGTTGTGAAATAAAGTAATTCAGACCCAAGAAATTTCTATCAAATCAAGTTATCATTTAGTATAACTATAAAACAAAAATATCCTCAGAAATGAAAGGACTTGGAAAATATATTGCTGACATACTATTGTTGAAAATATTTCATTAAACATTTGGTCTAGTTGACCAAGAGATTACTCAAATTTAATAACACAGACTAATTTTTAAAAATATTTGTTGATTTGAGAGAGAAGAATCGGGGCAGGGGGGAGAGACATCAGTTTATTGTTCCACTTATTGATGCATTCATTGGTTGCTTCTTATATGTGCCCTGATTAGAGATCGAACCCACAATCCTGACATATTGGGATGATGCTGTTACCAACTAAGCTACCCAGCCAGGACCAACACAGACTAATTTTGAAATGAAAGGTTTGGTGAACTGTTTTCAAGGTGTTATCCCTGCACCAGTTGTATCCGCTGCCCTTGGGAACTTGTTAGACATACACATTCTTGGGACCTACATCAGAGTCACACTGTAGTGGTAGAGCTCATCCGTCTGTGTTTTAACAAGCCTTCCTTGAGTCATGATAAGTGTGAGAACCAATTAGTGCCCCAGGTCATCCATTGTATGTAATAAATTGACTTCTTTCCTGTTTCTGTCCTATGCTTCAAGCATGGTACCAGTTATAGACCATCCTTGGGAAAATTGAGAAAATAGTCAAGTTGTTTACGGTGTCATGTGGCTCAGATGAGGAACCACTCAGAAAAGTTCTTTTATATTACATATTATTAGTTCCTCCTAAAAAGAACCACATATACACCTATGTGTCTGTTCTCCCATCAGATCTGCCACCTACATGTTTTATATATAATTTATATCTAATTCATCCTTAAAAACCAAAGTTCTACCCTATTTTGACAGTCTTAACTATTACTATGATTAGATGTGATTTCTTCCTCCACCGACACTGCATTCAGTCATACTTCAAATTTTGCATTTATACTTTATTAGTTATTATGAAATATACCTAAGTATTTTTGTGGTCTATAAGAGCAAAGACCAGCGTGTCTTTTTTTTCAATCTTCCCATAACAACTAGAAATGCAAAGGGTGTATTTAATAAATTATTAAAACAACTCTACTCTATCCCCAGACAGGTGGCTCAGTTGGTTGGAATGTTGTCCCATGCATCAGAAAGGTTGTAAGTTTGATTACCAGTCAGGGCACATACCTAGGTTGTGGGTTCGATGTCTCAGTCCCCCCACCCCCACCCCTATAGAGGAGGCAACTGATCAATGTTTCTTTTTTTAATTTTTTAAAAATTGATTTTAGAGAGGAAGAGAGAGGGAGATAGAAGTAAAAACATTGATGAGAGAGAACATCGATTGGCTGCCTCCTGCATGCCCCCCAGTAGGGATTTGGCTCACAATCTGGGTATGTACCCTGACCAGAAATCAAACCGGCAACCTCTTGGTGCATGGGTTGATGCTCAGCCATTGAGCCCCACCACCCAGGCCTGATCGATGTTTCTTTCTCACCAGTGATGTTTCTCTCTCTCTCCCTCTCCATCCCCCCCTTTTGTCCCTTCCTCTCTCTCTAAAAATCAATGAACATATCCTCAGGTGAGGATTAAAAAAAACAACACAAAAAACCCAGCTTTACTCTAAATAATAATAAACATCTTTCATAGCCTTGAAAGAGAGAAATTTAATACTGGAAGTGAACCAGTTCTTTATTTTTGCAATGGGATTTTATAGGTATCTTGGTTTTGAAGGCTGACTTTTCATGTCTCATTTACAGACTTTGCTTAATCTAAGACTCGTAGTGAACTCCAGGTTTTTGGGGTTTTTTTTGTATGTGCTGCTAGCGGGAACCAAACCCGGGACTCTGGTCCGCAGGCCGACACTCCAACCGCTGAGCCAAACCAGCCAGGGCTGAACTCCAGCTTTTGAAAAAGTAATCTTCTAGGTCAGTGGCTCTCAACCTTGGCAGTGTTTTAGAGTCACTTGGGAGTCTTTATAAATCCCAGTGCCCACGCTTTACTCACCTCCCAGAACAATAAAATCAGATATTGGACTGAAACTAGGCATTTTTAAAACTCCCCAGTGATCCCAAAGTGAAGTTAGGTTGTGAACTGCTGGTCTATCTATTCAGTGTGTAGTTCAGTGTTATCTGTGGATCTTTTTCATAGTTCTCTTAAGACCATGGTTTCCACAGGTTAGCTTCTATCAGAATCATTTAGGGGGCTTGTTGAAACACAAATTCTTCATCCTACCCTCATTTCCAGTTTAGTCAGTTTGAAGTGTGGCCTGAGAATTTGCATTTCTAGCAAGTGGCCAGATGCTGCTGCTGATAGTGAGGCTCCTCACTTTAGGAACTCTATCATAAGGTGTTGAGAACATGGAGTTTGTTATTCAAAAGGCCTTTATTTTTAGAATTTTTATCAGAACCTGAGTGTTATACAAAATTATTTTTAAGTATTTCATTAATATGTATTATATTTTAATATATAATATATGCTAATATTTTAATATGGAAGTATGAGAATAAGATAAGCTCATCTGAGGATATTGTTGCATTTATCTTCAGATAGAGCAGGAGAGAGATGGGGGGAAGAGAGAGAGAGAAACATTGATGTGAGAGAGACACATCGACTGGTTGCCACCCACATGACCCCAACTGGGGCAAGGGCTGAACCACAACCGAGGTACGTGCCGTTAGCGGGAACCAAACCCAGGACTCTCTGGTCTGCAGGCTGACACTCTAAACACTGAGCCAAACTGACCAGGGCACAAATTGTTTCATATAATGTAAGAAAGAATTATAAGAAAACCTGAACCAACTAAAAGATGGTACCATAGAGCTTGATTTTTTTTTTTAGATATTTTGTTCAGGTAGAGTGGGAGGGAGAGAGAGAGAGAGAGAGAGAGAAACATCGATGTGAAAGGGACACATTGGGTGGTTGCCACCCACATGAACCAACCAGGGCCGGGGACAAACTGCAACTGAGGTAAGCGCCCTTAGCAGGAACCGAACCCGGGTCTCTCTGGATCGCAGGCCAACGCTTTAACCGCTTAGCCAAACTGGCCAGGGCTTTCTTTTCTTTTTTATAGAAAATGTCTCTTTTACTGTCTTTTGTTATCCACCATGAAAAGGAGCATAACACTTTGTAGAGGGATGGCTAATTTTGTTATATTTCAGATTTCAGAAATTTGAACATTTACTCAATATTTTGGTATACAGTAAAATAAAAATGAATGTTTTTGAGTGCTTCTTCACTTAGTTGATCAAAATTATGTAAGATATAATTCCAGTGTTTTTGAAAGAGATAATTATTTTACGAACAGCAATTTTGAAAGAATACTATACTCTGTTTCCTAGGAAAACAAAATTTTAATTTCCTTTAGTCTTTATTTGAAATATCTGAAGTCATATTTTCTCTAATATATAACAGAAAGGCAAATTTGCTTTAAAAATTAAGATTTGAAGTATGTATAGAGCAGAGAAAAATCCTTAAATTTTTATTCTATGTATGTAGTGCCTTCCCAACTGAATTGGATTTAAATAACTTTTAAGTTTCTTTTCTTCCTTTCTCCCCCCCACCACCTTTCTTCCTTTCTTTTCTCCCCTTCCAATGCAATTTACAATTGAAATAAAGTTAGCTGCCCCGAGCCAACTCAAAATATGGGTGCAATATGGTATTGTTTTTGTGTTTCTCAAAGTGTTCTTAAAATGGTGCTGGCAGAAGTGTTTTGTGATTATTATAATGGAAAATTGAAAGTTTTAAGGCATATTTAGAATGGGTATGTTCTGGCCCGCCTGTTGTTGCTCACTGGTTGAGCATCTACTCATGCACCAGCAGGTTGCTGGTTCAATTCCCAGTCAGGGCACATGCCCAGGTTATAGGCCCAATCCTCAGTGAGGGGCTTACAGGAGACGACCATTCGATGTTTTGTCTCATCAATGTTTCTATCTCTCTTTCCCTCTCCCTTCCTCTCTCTCTCAAATCAATAAAGAAAAAAAAAATAAAAAAAAAAAAAAGAATGGGTATCTTCTGGTAATTGGAGAAGATGTGGGAATTGGAGTGGAAACAATGAACATATTGTGGGGAACAAACCAGCCATATGGAAAACTGACAGGTACTCATTGTTTATTTCTATTTTTAAACCTCCCTTGAGGATATTTTTTATTGATTTTAGAGAGAAAGAGAAAGAGACAGAAACATTGATTGGTTGCCTCCTCTGCATGCGCTGACCAAGGATCAACCCGTAACCTAGGTATATGCCCTGACTAGGAATCAAATCCTCCACCTTTTGGTGTATGGGATAATGCTTCAACCAACTGAGCCACCTGGCCAGGGTGACTAATGCTGAACTAAATGGGAGCTACTGACTGAAATTAAAATTCATTGCTGATTAATTGAGACATGTCCTTTTTTTTTTAAATTTATTTATTTTTGTTACAGATGTTTTTCCCCCCTTCCCCAACCTCCCTGCCCTGTCCCGTTTTGTTGTCCCTGTCCATTGTTCATGCACACATGCATATAAATTCTGTGGTTTATCTCTCCCCCACCACCCCCTCTTCTGGGGATTGTCAGTCTGTACCCCACTTCCACGTCTCTGGGACTGCCCCATTCCTCAGACTGTTATGTTCATTATATTCCACAAATAAGTGAGATCATATGATACTTGTCTTTCTCTGTTTGGCTTGTTTCACTTAGGATAATACTTTCCAGGTCCCTCCATGTAGTCTCAAAGGATAAGAGATCTATCTTTCTTACAGAGGCATAGTACTCCATTGTGTATATGTACCACAGCTTTTTTTTTTTTTTAAATCCTCACCCGGCGACATTTTGCCATTTTTTGTTCAGATAGAGTGGGAGGGAGGGAAGGAGAGAGAGAGAGAGAGAGAGAGAGAGAGAGAGAGAGAGAGAGAGAGAGAGAGAGAGAAACATCGATATGAAAGGGACACATTGAGTGGTTGCCACCCGCATGACCAGCCAGGGCTGGGGACAAACTGCAACCGAGGTACGTGCGCCCTTAGTGGGAAACAAACCTGGGTCTCTCTGGACTGCAGGCTAACGCTCCAACCACTGAGCCAAACTGGCCAGGGCTGTACCACAGCTTTTTTATCCATTGGTCTACTGATGGACATTTGGGCTGTTTCCAGATATTAGCTATTGTAAATAGTGCTGCTACAAACATGGGGGTACATATATTCTTTCTGATGGGTGTTTCAGGCTTCTTAGGGTATATTCCTAGAAGTGGGATCTCTGGGTCAAATGGAAATTCAATTTTTAATTTTTTGAGGTAACACCATATTGTTTTCCATAGTGGCTGCACCAGTCTGCATTCCCACCAGCAGTGTACTAGAGTCCCCTTTTCTCCACACCCTCGCCAACACTTGTTTTTTGATGATTTGTGACAGGTGTGAGGTGATACCTCATTGTTTTTTTAATTTGTATCCCTCTGATGATTAGTGATATTGAGCATTTCTTCATATGTCTCTTACCTATTTGTATGTCCTGTTTGGTGTCTATTTAGTTCCTCTGCCCATTTTTAAATTGGGTTCTTTGTCTTCCTTTTGTTGAGCTGTATGAGCACTCTATATATATTGGAAATTAACCCCTTATCGGATGTATCCTTGGCAATTATGCTCTCCCATACAGTGGGTAGCCTTTCCGTTTTGATGATTGTATCTTTCGCTGTGCAGAAGGTTTTGAGTTTGATGTAGTCTCATGTGTTCATTTTCTCCTTTGTTTCTATTGCCTTAGGTGATGTGTCAGTGAAAATCTGCTGTGTATATTTTTCTTCTAGGATTTTTATAGATTCATGAGTCATATTTAAGTCTTTTATCCATTTTGAGTTTATTCTTGTGTATGGTATAAGTTGATGGTCCAGTTTCATTTTTTTGCATGTAGCTGTCCAATTTTCCCAGCACCATTTATTAAAGAGGCTGTCTTTACTCCTCTGTATGCAATTGCTACCTTTGTCAAATATTAATTGAGCATTTTGCCTTGGGTCCATTTCTGGGTTCTCTGTTCTGTTCCACTGGTCTTTATGCCTGTTCTTGTGCCAGTGCCAGGCTGTTTTGATTACAGTGGCTTTGTAGTATAACCTGAAATCTGGTAATGTGATCCCTCCAACTTTGTTCTTCTTCTTCAAGATTGTTGTGGCTATTCGGGGTCTTTTTTGGTTCCATATGAACTTTTGAAGTATTTGTTCTAGTTCTGTGAAGTATGTCGTTGGTATTTTGATGGGGATTGCATTGAATCTATAGATTGCTTTGGGTAGTATGGACATTTTAATGATGTTAATTTTTCCAATCCATGAACAAGGTATGTGCTTCCACTTTTTTATATCTTCCTCTATTTCTTTGTTCAATGACCTGTAGTTTTCTGCGAATAGATCCTTTATTTCTTTGGTTTAAGTTTATTCCTAGGCATCTTAATTTTTTTGCTGCGATGGTAAGTGGGATTGTTTTTTTTCAGTTTCTCCTTCTGTGAGTTCATCATTGGTGTATAAGAATGCTGTCGATACCTTGATGTTAATTTTGTATCCTGCTACTTTGCAAAATTTATTTATTAAGTCTAGTAAATTTTTGATGGAGTCTTTGGGGATTTTTACATATAGTATCATGCCATCTGCGAATAATGACAATTTCACTTTCTCCTTTCCAATTTGGATCCCTTTTATTTTTTTCTTCCTGTCTGATTGCTGTGGCTAAGACTTCTAGTACTATGTTAAATAAGAGTGGTGAAAGTGGGCATCCTTGTCTTGTTCTGAGACATGTCCTTTTTTTATGAAAATAATTAACAGCCCTCAAAGATTGAATTATATTAATGTATTGTAAAGGTTTATAAGCTGTAAGAAGTGTGTTCATTTCTGAAATGTATTCTGTTTTTCTTGCTGCTGTTAGTGACAATGAATAGATGACATTTTAAAATACCATTTTTAATTATAAAATGCTCTGTTTTTCATAACAACATTTTATTAATAGAACCTGTGAGCTTGTGAAAGAACAGATTAAGTAATTTTGTTAACTACATTAAGATTTTTTTTCCCCAACAAAACCAAAGAAAGAAAGAAACCCAGAAAAGTCATATACATTGATATTCAGGCTATCAGGAAATATATGATTTCAAACTTTTTTTTTTAAAGCAGTTTTGTAGGCCTATTGATTCCTTTTGCACATTTCAAGGTAAAGTAGTTACTTTATAGTTGACTTAAAAATAGAACAAAGATCTCCAAGGAATCTAGATTTAACAAGAACCCTCTCTATTTTTGAAAGAAAATCTAAAATAAGTTACAGCTCAAACTAACTGAAATAAATGGTTCGCAAGTACATGTGCTTAGTATACAATCTACTTAGGCAATAATCCCATTTTTCTTCCAAAGCATAAGTCAATAAATCTTTCCTGCTGAACTATAAATTCCAAGGTCATGGACAAAGATGTTTATTAGTATATTACAATGTGGAAATAATGCCACTAAACCTCCAGTTCCAGGTTTCATAAACATTAATAGAAATAGAAGATTAAGAAAGTGTGAAGTATGGTTTTCATTCTTAGGTACTGAAAAAAATCCTAGGGTAAGCTCTCTTCTTTTACATGATCTAACTTCTGGTCTCACTTTAATTGATCTTTGAGGTTACTAACATTTTTTATTGCTTTCTTTTATTTTTTAATTTTATTTTTCAACTACAGTTTGCATTCAACACTTTTTTATTAGTTGCACGTGTACAGCATAGCAGTCCGACAATCATATACTTTAGACAGTGATTCCCCTTGATATTTCAAGTACCCACCTGGCACCATACATAGTTATTGTGACATGATTGACTATATTCCCTATGCTGTACTTTATATCCTCATGACTATTTACTTTTGTACAGATGATATGGTAGTTCTATTTTTAATTTTTTGAGGAACCTCTGTACCATTTTTCATAGTATCTGTACTAGTTTACATTCCTACCAGCAGTGTACTAGGGTTCCCTTTTTTCTATATCCTCACCAGTATTTATTGTCTCTTTTTGATAATAGACATTGTTAACAAATGTGAGGTGATATCTCCTTATGGTATCGATTTACCTTCTCCTGATAATTACTGATGAACTCCTTTTCATGTACTTCTTGACTATTTTGTATGTCCTCTTTGGAAAAATGTCTATTCAGATCCTTTGTCCACTTTTTTTTTTTAGATTTTTTTGTGGGAGGGAGAGAGAAGAAGAGAGAGAGAAACATCTATGTGAAAGGGACACATTGAGTGGTTGCCACCTGCACGACCCAGCCAGGGCCCGGGACAAACTGCAACCAAGGTACATGCCCTTAGCGGGAACCAAACCTGGGTCTTTCTGGACTGCAGGCCAATGCTCTAACCTCTGATCCAAAGTAGCCAGGGCCCTTCATCCACTTTTTAATCGCGGGGTTTTTTTTTGTTTGTTTTTGTCATTATTGAGTTGTATGAGTACCTTGTATAGTTTGAATATTAACCCCTTATCAGATGTATGGTTTGCAAACTTTTTTCCCCATTCCATAGGTTGCCTTTTCATTTTGTTGATGGTTTCCTTTGCTGTTCAGAAGCTTTTAGTTTTATGTAAATCACTTGTTTGTTTTTGATTTTTTCAGTTTGCTTTTGCTGTCACATCCAAAAAATTATTATACCAACATCAAGGAACTTACCCTCTGTTCTCGTCTAGTATTTTTATAGTTTCAGGACCTACATTCAAGTCTTTAATCGATTTTGAATTGATTTTTGTTTATGGTGTAAAATAGGGGTTCAGTTTTATTTTTTACCATATGGATATGAGGTTTTCCCATTACCATTTATTGAAGAGACTGTCCTTACCTCATTGTATATTCTTGACTCCTTTGTTGAAAAGAAATTGACCATATATGTGTGGGTTTATTTCTGTACTATATTCTGTTCCATTGACCTTGCTGTCTGTTTTTATGCCAGTTCTGTAGTGTTTTGATTACTATAGCTTTGTTATATAGTTTGAAATCAGGAAGTGTGATGCCTACAGCTTTGTTCTTTTTAGGATTGCTTTGGGTATTTGGGGTCTTTTGTGGTTCTATACAAATTTTAAGGTTGGTTGTTCTATTTCTGTGAAAAATGCTACTGGAATTTTGATAGGTATTTCATTGACTCTGTACATTGGTTTGGGCAATGTGGACATTTTAACAACATTTTTCTAATCTGTGAGCACAGAACATCTTTTCATTTATTTGTATCTTCTTTAGGTCTTTCATCAATGTCTTATTTTTTTCAGTGTATAGATCTTCTACCTCTTTGGTTAAATTTATTCCTAGGAATTTTGTTCTTTATGCACTTGTTAATAGGATTTTCTTTTAAGTCTCTCTTTCTGAAAGTTTATTAGTATATCAAGGACAACTGATTTTTGTGTATTGATTTTGTATCCTGCAACTTGACTGAATTTGTTTATTAGTTCTAACATTCTTTAGGGTTTTCTATATATGTCATCTTATTTTAAACAGAGACAGTTTACTTTTTCGCTTTAGATTTGGATGCCTTTTATTTCTTTTTTCTTGCCTAATTGCTCTAGCTAAAGCTTCTAGTAAATGTTAAATAAAAGTGGCAAGAGTGGGCATCCTGATCTTAGAGGAAAAGCTTTTCTGTTTTCCTTGATGAGTATGATGTTAGCTATGGACTTGTCATATATGATCTTTATTTTTTAAATTTATTTTTATTGTTGAAAGTATTACAGATGTTCCACCACCACCCCTATTTTCCCCCCATTTCTCCCCTGCAACTGGCTCCCACCTTCTAGTCCCAGCCTTAACTGTACTATTGTGTGTCCATAGGTTATGCATATATTCATATAAGTTCTTTGGTTAGTTTCTTCCCACCCTCCCCCCTTTGCTCTGAGATTCATTAAACTGTTCCATGCTTCTGTGTTTCTGGATTTATTTTGTTTATTAGATTCCACATATAAGTGAGATTGTGTGATGCTTGTCTTTCTCTGATTGGCTTATTTTGCTTAGCATAATACTCTCCAGGTCCCTTCGTGCTGTCTCAAAGAGTAAGAGATCCTTCTTTTTTACAGTTGAACAGTATTTCATTTTGTAAATATATCACTGCTTTTTTCTTATCCACGCATCTACTTATTGGCACTTGGGGTGTTTCCAGATCTTAGCTATTGTAAATAGTGCTGCTATGAACATGGGGTGCATATATTCTTTCTGATTGGTGTTTCAGGATTCTTAGGATATATTCCTAGAAGTGGGATCACTAGGTCAAATGGCAGCTCCATTTTTAATTTTTTGAGGTATATGGTCTTTATTATGTTGAGTTACATAATATCTACAGTCATGTGCTGCTTCAAGATAGGGATACATTCTGAGACATGTTGTTAGACAGTTTCATTATTGTGTGAACATCATAGCATGTACTTACACAAACCTAGATGGTATAGCCTATTATACACGTAGGCTATATCATATAGCCTATTGCTATAAGCCTGTACAGCATATTACTATACAAAATAACATGAGATTAAATCAAGCACAAGAGAAAATGATGCAATCAAAAGATGCAGTAAATACAGAATGTATGAGTCTGCTGCCAGTGGAACACATCATACTATTTTACAACTTTTTTTTTTATGTAAGTAGAAGGAGTATTCTCTAAAATAATGATAAAAAGTAAACAATATAATGAGTTGATATATGTATATATTGTGAACTGACTACCACAATAAGTTTAGTTAACTATCACCACACATAGTTAACACATTTTTTTTCCTTATAATGAAAACTTAAGATTTAATCTCTCTTAAGAACTTTCAGATATCTCCCTGGTTCTTTTATTTAAAGTAAAACTATGCCTTCAAGAATGGTAGACTGTTACACATAAATATTTCTACCTCAATTATTTGCCTTTGTTAATTATAATTTTTGTCCAACTATAATATGAATTATATGCATTTAAAGCAGGATAAAATATTTGTTTGCTGCTGATCTCTGTATATTAGTCTGTTAAAATACATTAATATTTATATAATCAACATATTAATATTATTAATATGCAGTATTAGCCTCTAAATATAAATGTGAGAAGCATAATCAGTCTTTGTTTTTACTGTGGAGACTGCTGATTAGACTGCTGGTGTCTCAGAGATACATTATGAAACTTACTTTATAGTTACAATGTTAAATTTCATAGCATAATGAAATAATGTATAATGAAAAATCTATCCAGATTTTTAACAAGAGTATCTACCTGTAACAAAGCATCATTTATATCTTAAATGATGGTAAGGAAAGACTCTCACATATTCTCTGATTCTGATGCATTGTTCATTCTGTGCAGGAGCTTACGCATTCTCTCTGATTAGAATTTAAATCCATGACTGTCTGTGTAAGCATTCATCACATCATTCCATTGTATGCCTTCTGAGTTTATTGTTTTCTAACTGTGGTTGTGGCTCTTTTTACTTTGAAACATTTACTTATAATTTTTAAAAACTTTTTATTGTGAGACAATTTCAAACTTTCAGGAAAGATACAAGAATAGTGCAGGGAACTTCTGTATTTCTGTTATCCACATTTCTTGTTCTTATTTTGCACATTTGTGTTTTTCTCTTTCTACCCCCCCAGTCTGTCTGTGAATAATTTTTTTTCTGAACCATTTGAGAGGAAGTTGAAGACCTGATAACCTTTTATTTCCAAAATTTTCAGTGTGTATTGTCTAAGAATAAAGACTAAAAATCAGGACATTTAATACCAATACAATACAATATCTGAACATTTCTTTTTCAAGCACCAAATTAAATAGCTATAAATGTTCTTGTTTGTGTATTGGGGGATATAATTTTGCCATTGATATAAATCAATTTAAAAATATTTAAACTATCTTTAAATATATTTATAATTATCAATTTCAAAAAGTTAATAGATTTTTGTCTAGAATAGTAATATCTGGAAATATAAAAGTGAATGCTTATTTCTAGTTACTGATGAACATATTTGCATGTTCATGGAAATTATTGTGCTTTTAAAGTAATTAGATTTTCTTTAAAAGCCTTAAATAAAGCTATGGCTTTTTTTTAACAGTTTGGAAACTCATCTTGCTATGTGTCTTAATTAAAAAACAAAAGTCTAGCCCTGGCTGGTTTGGCTCAGCAGTTAGAGCGTCGGCCTGTGGTCCAGAGAGACCCAGGTTCGGTTCCTGCTAAGGGTGCGTACCTTGGTTACAGTTTGTCCCTGGCCCTGGTTGGTCATGTAGGTGGCAGCCACTCGATGTGTCCCTTTCACGTCGATATTTCTCTCTCTCTCTCTTCCTCTCTCTCCCTCCCACTCTATCTGAACAAAAAATGGAAAAATGTCCTCTGGTGAGGATAAAAAAAAAAAAGTCTTGCCTGGCCTGTGTGGCTCAGTGGATTAAACATCATCCCATGGACTGAAAGGTCCCGGTTTGATTCCCAGTCAGTGCACATGTCCGAGTTGTGGGCTTGATCCCCAGTAGGGGATGTGCAGAAGGCAGCTAGCTGATTGATGTTTCTCTCTCACATCGAGGTTTTTATCTCTCTTTTCCTTTCTCTCTTTCTAAAAAATCAATCAAAACATACATACATACACACACACACACACACACACACACATATGTATGTATGTACTTTTTTATCCTCACCTGAGGACATTTTTGCATTTTATCTTAGGATGGAATGGGAGGGAGAGAGAGAGAAACTTTAATGTGAGAGAGACACATTGAGTGGTCACCACTCACATGACCCCAACCCGGGCTGGGGACAAACTGCAACCGACAAATGTGCCCTTAGCGGGAACTGAACCTGGGACTCTGTGGTCCGTGGGCTGATGCTAACTGCTGAGCCTAACCTGCCAAGGCAATAAAAACATATTTAAAAAAAATAAAAGTCTTGCCTGTGTTTTGTCTTTAAGAAATGCCAGAATTTAAATAAATAGGTTGTCATTCTTGTGACAGTATGAGTTTAACTACATTTATATATTCTAGTTTTGTTCAGTTATTTGTGCTTGTTCTTATTAGCTTTATAGTAGATTATAAATATGGCTCAAATTTATTTTACTTTATTTGCACACTGTCACTACAGTACTGCAGTGATAATTGTTTAATAATACAAGTAAAATAAGTTCAGAGTGCTTGAGATACCATAAATATAAGGAACAAAAGGGTTAAATGTAAGAGAATAGAAAAAGAATACACAAACCTTAACAGAAAGCTGATACTGCTATTTTAATATCAAATAAGGTACATTTATGGCAAAAACTGTTTACTTAGTACAGGATATTTCCTAGTTATAAAATGGTTAGATACAACAAATCTAAATTTATATGTCCTGTGAATCTGTTTCTATTGTGTATTGTTTCTCTTTGGTTTTAGTTGTGTGGTCTTATGTGTTGGATTATTTCTAATTGAATAATGGTTATTTCTAACTGAGTTATTTCTTTTTAGTGTTAATTGAGTCCTAGAATGACATTATCTTCCTCTAAGGAAGATGTACTTTTGTTTCTAGTAGGTGTCTGGGCTAGGGCACTGGTAATTCCAAATAATCTCAATCCAGTCAGAAATGGGAGGATTTGAAGCTGAGCTTCACTCCAAGTGAGGGCTGGTATCAATCCATAGCACTCTAATTTAGGGGTGAAATTTGGAAAACCCAAAATTCCAATTTTTGTTTCCTTAGCAGGTAAGGATTAGTTTGTTTAAAACCATTTAACTATTTGCTGTCTTAAAATCACTGAGATCAGGTTTTGAAAATAATTTATTGACTGTAATCAGCTATAGCAAGATATTTTATGTAAATACTTGTCTAAAACTCTTAGTTTATAACAATATGAAGCTGGACTGAAATTAATGCGTTTCCTAGCATACAGTATGACACTAGTACTAAAACTGAGAAACTCTGGGAACAAATCTCTGCCTATATGAAATAACTCTACAGTGTTATATTGTCAAATATTTAAAACCTTTTGATCTTGCAAAAAAGTGGAAAATCCTAGAAAGGGAAATAGACAAGACCACAGTTCTGGAAGATTTGAACATCTTTCAATAGCAGATGAAACAGACATGCTCAGTCTGTGTACATATGTACACACGTTTTACATGCTTGCTCATGATTCACTCTAATAAACTTGATCCAATTAACATTTACTCAGTAACTACAGATTTCATGTTAATTTCATGTATACATAGAACATTTACCAAAATTGGTCATAGAATTAGTTTCACATATTGCAAAGGATTAATTTTACATATTATGTTCTCTGGCCCCAATGGAATTAAGCTAGCAATAAAAAATAGGAAGACAGCCCTGGCCACTTTGGGTCAGTGGTTAGAATGTTGGCCCACAGACAAAAGAGTCATGGGTTTGATTCTGGTCAAGGGCATGTACCTTGATTGCGGTTTGGTCCCTGGCCCTGGTCGGAGTTGTGTAGGAGGCAACCAGTTGATGTGTCCTTCCCTCCATCCTTCCCTCCTTCCCTCCCTCTCTCCCTCCCTCCTACTCTGACTGAAGATAAATGGAAAAATACCCTCAGGTGAGTATTTAAAAAAAAAAAAAAAAGGAAGATAACTAGAAAAATCCTAAATGTTTGGAACATATGCTTATATTACACCTCGAGGGTCGGAAGGATTACTTAAATAGTACATAAAATACACCATAAACAAAATTAACAACTTAGACTGTTAAAATTAAGAAATGCTATCCAAGAAGACATCATTAAGAGAGTGAAAAGGCAAGCAACAGACTGACAAAAGGTATTTGGAATACATATATATCTCTCTCGCTGACAAAGGAATCATATCCAGAATATATAAAGAATTTCTACCAATAAGAAAATCTGGTAGGGAAAACAAAAACGATCAATAGGTTAGAATAGAGATTTCACAAAGAGGCTATCCAGATAGCCAATACACATGACAAAGCACTCAACCACATCAGTCATCAAGGAAATGCAAGTTGCAACCATAGTGAAATACTAATATTCACTTATTTGAATGGCTAAAATGTGAAAGACAGTTTCAAGTATTGATGAGTGTCCCAGAAGGTAAAATGGGAATGGCTAGTCAGGGAGAGCAGTGTTAGGGAGAAAAAGCACAGATTGGTATTGGGATGAATATATTCTAGAGGTCAAAGGAATAAAGGCTTTATCGTGTGATGCTGAAGCATGACAGGATATAGATCTGGTTCTAATTGAAGATGTGGTGAAGAGACTTTTTTTAATTGAAAAGAACAGAACCTCACTCAAACAGATTCAGAAGAGAGAATGCAGCAGTTAGTTAACAAGTACAGGGATCAAATGGGAATCCAGAGGTGACAAATGCAGCATGACTTGTCTTCCTGAAAACTGGACTGCAAGTGTGGACTTAAGGCAAATTTAAGTAGTGTGTTGGTTTCTTTGTCTTTCTTCTCAACTGTTTCTGCTGTTTTTTGTATGTTTGCCCTGTTCTCTGTGTTGTATAGGCCGTATGCAGCCTTCTAAGTTTTTTGGTGGTTACCCCATATAATTTCAACATTCACTTGACTGTCATGTCTTCTTCAACTCAAATTTAAATGACCTTTAAGTTTATTTAGATGTTATCAACTCACAGCTGCCACTGTTTTAGTTTAATACCTAAGAGTGAGAATCTTGTTTAATGCCTTTTTCTTCCCCCTTTGCTCTTCAGGCCTTAGAATTCTGGTTAGGCTCAGTTGTTTTCCTTTGGGTCCAGTGCCTATCCATAGTTCAGCTACTGTGTCTCTGGGCAGAGAGAGGAGACTAGGATTGGGGATTGTGGTCAGACTTTACCTTATATTTAAATATTTAATAAAGGGAGAATAGTCATATGCTACTGTGGGAATTCTAAGTTAATTAAAAGAGGTAGAGGGCAATAACCAAACGAGTGTGGTTGAGGCAAGGTCAGTTAGTGAGGCCTGGGGTTCTTACCAGCTATGCAGCCCCAGAGAGAAGTAGCTCTCCTGAGCCCTAGGACTCAAAAAAACATAGGCTGGAAACTGCATATCCAGTCCAACTTTTTCTTTAAGTTTGTTTGTTTGTTTGTTTGTCTATTTATTATATTTTCTTTCACTCAGCATAATTTGAAATTCATCTGTGTTATTGCATTTACCAATTTTTTTTAATTGCTTAGTTTTTCCATTGTATGGATGTACCACAGTGTGTTTACCTGTTTTGAATGATGATTGTTCTGTAGTTTAGCTGTCTGATTGATGGAAATTTGGGTTGTTTTCAGTTTTGGGCAATTACAGATAAAGCCGCTATGTACAACTGTTTGTAGGACACATGCCTTTTTTGTCTTGGGAAAACAACTAGAAGTAAAATGGCTGAGAATATGTCTTTCTTTAAGATCTTAGCAAGACATTTGTGAACACTAATAACTTTCAGTTACAATCTGATAAACTAAAAAGTAGAGAGTAGAATTTTAGGCAAAGGGCTCTTAAAATAATACAAAAATTATTTTAAAAACTAGCAATGTTCTATTTTTATTAAAATTTGTAAAATTTTATATAATCTTTACATTATAAAATCTAATTTTGGTTAATATTGTCAGCTGACTGTGTGTGTGTGTGTGTGTGTGTGTGTGTGTCTTTTTTTATTTAAATGATTTTTTACTTTTCAACTGCAGTTGACATACAGTATTATATTAGTTTTAGGTGTATACCCCAGTGATTAGACATTATATAACTTACTGATTACCCCAATAAATTTTGTACCCATCTGACACCATACATAGTTATTAGAATATTATTGATTATATTTCCTGTGTTTTACTTTACATCTCCATGACTTTTCTGTAACAATTGATTGGACTTCTTAATCCCTTTACCTTTTTCACCTACTCCCCCCAAACTCCCACCCATCTGGCAACCATCAAAATGTCTTCTGTATCTGTGAGTTTATTTCTGCTCTGCTAGTTCATTTATTTTGTTTTTTAGATTCAATTGTTGATAAATATATATTTATTGCCATTTTATTGTTCATATTTTTTTATCTCTTTTCCCCCCTCTTCTTCTTAAAGAAAACATTTTAACATTTCCTATAATACTGATTTGGTGGTGATGAACTCCTTTAGCTTTTTCTTTTCTGGGTGGCTCTTTGTATGTCCTTTGATTCTAAATGATAGCTTTGCTGGATAGAATAACCTTGGTGGTAGGTCCTTGCTTTTCATCATTTTGAATATTCCTTGCTCATCCCTTCTGACCTGCAAAGTTTCTGTTGAGAGATTAACTGGCAGTCTTATGGATGTTCCCTTGTAGGTAACTAACTGCTTTTCTCTTGCTGTTTTTAAGATTCTCTCTTTGTCTTTAACTTTTTGCATTTTAATTATGAAGTGTATAAGTGTGGGCCTCTTTAGTTCATCTTGTTTGGGACTCTGCATTTCCTGGACTTGTATGTGTATTTTCTTCATCAGGTTAGGGAAGTTTTCTGTCTTTTTTTTTCAAATAGGTTTTCAATTCTTTGCTCTCTCTCTTCTCCTTCTGGCACCCCATGATGCAAATGTTGGTATGCTTGAAGTTGTTCCAGAGGTTCCTTACACCAGCTTCTTTTTTTTTTTTGTATTTTTTTCTTTTTGCTGTTTTGATTGGGTGTTTTTTGCTTCTTTATATTCCAAATCACTGATTTGAGTCTTAGCTTCTTCTGCTCAATTGTTGATTCCCTGTAATGCATTCTTCATTTCAGTTATTGTATTCTTCATTTCTGACTGGTTCTTTTTTATGGTTTCTATCTCCACTTTTATGTTTCCTGTCTCTTTATTGAAGTTCTCACTGAGATCACTGAGCATCCTTATAACCAGTGTTTTAAACTCTGCATCCAGTAGCTTGCTTGTCTCCATTTTGTTTAGTTCTTTTTCTGGAGGTTTTTTTTTTTTTTTTCCATTTGGGACACGTGTCTTTGTTTCCTCATTTTGCGGCCTCCCTGTTGTGTTCGTTTCTGTGAATTAAGTAGAACTCCAGCATCTCCTGGGCCTGATAGAATGGCCTTATATAGTAGATGTTCTATAGGGTCCAGTGGCACAGCCTCCTTGATCACCCAAGCTGGGCACTCCAGGTGCACTCTCCCCACCCCCACCATGTGGGCTATATGCCCTCCTGTTGTAGTTGTCTTAATTGCTGCTGGCACGTAAGTGGGAGGGATATACTGGCAGGCTGCAGTACTGGCTATGACCACCAACCATTATAGAGGGTCAGCTGTATAGAGGCCTGCCACTTGGAGCAGGACTTATTTCAACAGGTGTCTGGTGCCTACTGAGTCTGCCCCTTAAGTATGTCACTTGTGGAGGTAGTTGAGTGTTGCTTTGATGTGGTCTGAAGCTATCCACTGGTTGTGTTGACTCTTGGGGCCTCCCAGAAGGTGCAGGCAAAGGTCATCTGCTACCTGTGTTCTGTCTGGGGCCACCTGGCATAGGCTACAAAGCAATCTGAAGATGGCTGCTATTTGTCTTGGCCTTGGAGATGCTTGGGAGAGGCCAAGGTGTGAAACAAGGGCAGCTGCTGCTAATTTCGGGCCTGTGTCCATTTAGCGAGAGGTATGGGGTACACTGAAGCCAGATGCTGCTTGTTTGAGAGGTTTTAGGAAAGTCTGAAGTGTGAGCCAAAATAGGCCATTCCTATGTTAAAGCCACTGGAAACAAATTGGGTGGATCTATCTAAAAGTTGGGTAAGGCAGGGTCTCAGGGGATCACTAGGGAGGGGGAACAGTGTGAACCAAGTGGATGGAGACTCAGATATGGCACCTGCCTGCTGGCTTTGTTGGAGGCAGGGCTCAGAAAAAGAACAGTGGCCTCTGCCAGTACTTCTGTCTGGGAGAAAGCTGTCGCCGCACCCCCCCCCCCCCCCCAGCTCTCACCCTGATGCCAGACAGTTCATTTCTTCCCTGAATGTCCCTGGTACCTTTTGAGGGGCTGTCCCAGCCCTGGAGCTCAGAAGGAGTAAGTCTGCTTGCAGGCTTTAAGAGGAACTGCCTGGGACTCTAGAAGCCCTCTGTCTTAGCCAGAATCCCCGCTGGTTTTTATAGCGGGGCTTTTCTTCCTGGCACTGGAACCCTGGGCTGGGGGTTCTGGTGTGGGGCTGGGACCCCTCATTCCTCAGGGAGGACCTCTGCAGCTGAGATATTCCTCCAGATTTTTATCTGCCACACATAGGTATGGGACGAGCTAGTTCTGCTGCCCCTCCTACCAATCTGGATGTGGCTTCTTTAAATCCCTAGTTGTAGGACTTCCATTCGGCCAGATTTTATGCAGTTTTGAATGATGGTTGTTCTGTAGTTTAGTTGTCTGATTGCATCCTAATAGAGTACCTATAACATAGTATTTGTTTTTACAGAGTGTATCGAACTTTGTGGATTGAACTTATAAATGTTGATACCAAAGCATATAGGTAGTAACTGAAGAATTTTATTCATTTCCATTGTCTTTTAAAATTTAAGTTTGTCATATAGTACGTAAAATGTATAAGAAATTGCAGCCCTGGCCGGTTTGGCTCAGCGGTTAGAGTGTCGGTCCACAGACCAGAGAGTCCCGGGTTTGGCTCCTGCTAAGAGTACGTACCTCGGTTGCAGTTTGTCCCGGCCCTGGTTGGGTCGTGTGGGTGGCAGCTACTTGATGTGTCCCTTTCACGTCGATGTTTCTCTCTCTCTCTCTCTCCCCCTCCCACTCTATCTGAACAAAATATCGAAAAGTGTTCTCGGGTGAAGATAAAAAAAGAAAAAGAACTTACATGTGTTTTTTAATATTTTCTCAAAAATGTTAAACATTTTAAGAACTTATAAATGTCTGAACTTGAACTGAGTGGAAAAGCACATGAAGGACTTGAGGAAATTTAATGAAAAATTATAATAATCAAATAGAAATGAAGCCCTTTGTATTGAGCTCACACTTACAGAACTCTTAAGTGCCTGCCATTGTTTCAAATATTTTACATGTTTTAACACATTTAACTGTGTGATGTCAGAGATAGGGTACACTGGTTAGAAAGGGTTAAGAATGAGAACTAACTCTAATAGAAGTTTTGAACAATGTGAAAAGAACATATGGAAATGTATGTTACAGTGTGAACACTGACATAAATTTGGATATTTGGTCATCACATGTATACCTTTTATTTATTTTATTCAAATGTCTGTTTATTCAGAGATTACTGTTAAGTTTTTCCTTTTTAGTGAGATTCAACAAGTCAGAGACTTTCAGCCAGTTATTTTTATTTTCTAAAACTTGTGTTTTAGTAACCATTTTTAAAGAGTTATGTGGTTGGCCCCCTTGTATCTGAGAAAATGATGTTGCTAATGTTGTTTGATGAGATATATGAATAAATAAAATTGTGAATATTTTACTTAAAGCTACTGAAATTTGCTAGAATAGCTTGATTGTGCTTCTTTGATGATTGGTTCCACTAACAGCACTCAGTGGTTCTGGGTAGTCGATATTCTACAATACTGTATCTAGTTTGAAATGAGAGGGATCTGGGGAAGAGGATATAAAGCATAACAAAAATTACTGAGTGAAAATATCTTAGCTAAAACAATGCTATTCCAAATACAAGGGATACCCATATATTTTTTGCCCAATGAGATCTTCTGAAATTGTGTGGTTTAGGGTTTCTCTTCAATCTATCTCTTGAATGAAATTCCTTTGGGATATAAAGATAATTTACTTGGTTTACAATATTGTGAGTGTGTGAATTTTTTTTTATATTTTTCAGTATTTAAAATTTTTTTTGCCTTATTTGCCTAGGGAGTTGGAGTCTCAGTTCATGGGCTATTCCGAGTGGCTACCGAAAAGTCTCTTTTTGCAATGCCAGAAACTGCAATAGGTAAAAAAAGAACAACAAAAACATTCAAAACTTTTTCATAATTACTTTTAAATCATCTTGTTTTGATGCATTTCAGATTATACTGTTGTTGAAGAAATTGATGGATTCTTATGTGAGATACAGAACTTAGATAACTTTTAAAAAGAAATTAGAATCTAAAAGTTTATATTACTAGATCAATAAGTATATTTGACAACATAAAAGAAAGAATATTTAACTGGAGACACCAACACACTGTAGTTAATTTTACATAAAAGATTATTAGGGGAAAATATTCTTGCATTCAGTTCTGTGTACTTTTTTGAATTATATTTTGCATGTGCTGTGAGGAATGGATCAAAGATATAGATCTAAGTTGATTATTTCACATATTGAGATACTGTCATTGTTCCTACACCATTTTTTGAAAAAGCTATTTCCTTCATTCATTGACTTTCCACATTTTTCTGTATGTGTTTATCTCTGTGCCAATATTATGCTGTCTTTATCGCTGTTGCTTTATAGTAAGTCTTGATAATTCTCCAATTTTGTCCATCCCTTCCCATCCCCCCATGCCAAGTAGTTTTGGCTATACAGATGTTTTGGATTTCTACATGAATTTTTAGAGTGTGTCAATTTTTTTAAAAAGCCTTCTAGAATTTTGATTTGGATTATCTAGAGTTTATTAATTTAGGGAGAATTGACATCATATGATATTATTGAGTAAGTTACATTTATTTAGGTCTTCTTTAATTTCTTTAAGCCAAGTTTTGTAGTTTTCAGTGTATAGGTTTTATACAGTCATTGTCAGATTTGTTTTTAAGTATTTTATATTGTTTGATACTATTGTAAATGATATATATTTTTAAATTAATTAACTTATTTTTGTTACAGATGTTTCTCCCTTTTCCCCACTGATACCTCCCAACCTCTCCCTCCCTGCCCTGTCCTCAGCTTTGTTGTCCATGTCCATTGTTCATGAATACATGCATATAAGTTCTGTGGTTTATCTCTCTCCTCCTCCCCCTGTTCTGGGAATTGTCATTCTGTACCCCACTTCTACGTCTCTGGGACTACCCTGTTGCTCAGACTGTTATGTTCATTATATTCCACAAATAAGTGAGATCATGTGGTATTTGTCTTTCTCTGCTTGGCTGGTTTTGCTTAGGATAATACCCTCCAGGTCCCTCCAGGTCCTCTCAAAGGATAAGAGATTTTTCTTTCTTACAGCTGCATAGTACTCCATTGTGTATATGTACCACTGCTTTTTTATCCATTTGTCTACTGATGGACATTTGGCTGTTTCCAGGTCTCAGCTATTGTAAATAGTGTTGGTATAAACATGGGGGTACATATATTCTTTCTGACGGGTGTTTTAGGCTTCTTAGGGTATATACCTACACTTGGGATCACTGGGTCAAATGGAAGTTCAATTTTTAATTTTTTGAGGTAACACCATATTGTTTTCCATAGTGGCTGCACCAGTCTGCATTCCCACCAGCAGTGTACTAGAGTCCCCTTTTCTCCACACCCTCGCCAACACTTGTTTTTTAATGATTTGTTGATGGCGGCCATTCTGACAGGTGTGAGGTGATTCCTCATTGTTGTTTTAATTTGCATCTCTCTGATGATTAGTGATGTTGAGCATTTCTTCATATGTCTCTTACCTATTTGTATGTCGTGTTTGGTGTCTATTTAGTTCCTCTGCCCATTTTTAAATTGGGTTCTTTGTCTTCCTTTTGTTGAGCTGTATGAGCACTCTATATATATTGGAAATTAACCCCTTATCTGATGTATCCTTGGCAATTATGCTCTCCCATACAGTGGGTAGCCTTTCCGTTTTGATGATTGTATCTTTCGCTGTGCAGAAGGTTTTGAGTTTGGTGTAGTCCCATGTGTTCATTTTTTCCTTTGTTTCTGTTGCCTTAGGTGATGTATCAGTGAAAGTTCTGCAGCATATGATGTCTGAAATTTTTTTGCCTACATTTTCTTCTAGGAGTTTTATGGATTCATGAGTCACATTTAAGTCTTTTATCCATTTTGAGTTTATTCTTGTGTATGGTATAAGTTGATGGTCTAGTTTCTTTTTTTTTTTTTTTGCATGTAGCTGTCCAATTTTCCCAGCACCATTTATTAAAGAGGCTGTCTTTACTCTGTATGCTCTTGCCACCTTTGTCAAATATTAATTGAGCATATTGTCTTGGGTCCATTTCTGGGTTCTCTGTTCTGTTCCACTGATCTATCTGCCTATTCTTGTGCCAGTACAAGGCTGTTTTGATTACAGTGGCTTTGTAGTACAACCTGAAATCTGGCAATGTGATCCCTCCAACTTTGTTCTTCTTTTTCAAGATTGCTGTGGCTATTCGGGGTCATTTTTGGTTCCATTTGAACTTTTGAAGTATTTGTTCTAGTTCTGTGAAGTATGTTGTTGGTATTTTGATGGGGATTGCATTGAATCTATAGATTGCTTTGAGTAGTATGGACATTTTAATGATGTTAATTTTTCCAATCCATGAACAAGGTATGTGCTTCCACTTTTTTATATCTTCCTCTATTTCTTTGTTCAATGACCTGTAGTTTTCTGCGAATAGATCCTTTACTTTTTTGGTTAAGTTTATTCCTAGGCAACTTAATTTTTTTTGCTGCAATGATAAATGGGATTGTTTTTTTTTAGTTTCTCTTTCTGTTAGTTCATCATTGGTGTATAAAAATACCGTTGATTTCTTGAGGTTAATTTTGTATCCTGCTACTTTTCCAAATTAATTTATTAAGTCTAGTAGATTTTTGATGGAGTCTTTGGGGTTTTCTACGTATAGTATCATGTCATCTGTGAATAATGAGAGTTTCACTTCCTCCTTTTCAATTTGGATCCCTTTTATTTTTTCTTCCTGTCTGATTGCTGTGGCTAAGACTTCCAGTACTATGTTAAATAAAAGTGGCTAAAGTGGGCATCCTTGTCTTGTTCCTCTTCTTAAGGGAAATGCTTTTAGTTTTTGCCCATTGAGTATGATGTTGGCCGTCGGTCTTTCCTATATGGCCTTTACTATGTCCAGATATGATCCCTCTATTCCCAGATTGCTGAGCGTTTTTTTCAGAAATAGGTGCTGGATTTTGTTGAATGCTTTTTCAGCGTCTATTTATGTGATCATATGATTTTTATCTTTCATTTTGTTTATGTGGTGTATCACATTTCTTTTTTTTTTTTATCCTCACCCGAGGACATTTTTTCATTTTTTGTTTAGGTAGAGTGGGAGGGAGAGAGAGGAAGAGAGAGAGAGAGAGAGAAACATTGATGTAAAAGGAACACATTGAGTGGCTGCCACCCGCACAACTGACCAGGGCTGGGGACAAACTACAACCGAGGTACGCGCCCTTAGTGGGAACCGAACCCGGGTCTCTCAGGACCGCAGGCCGACGCTCTAACCGCTGAACCAAACCAGCCAGGGCTATGTGGTGTATCACATTGGTTTGCAAATATTATACCAGCCTTGCTTCCCCTGGGATGAATTTCACTTGGTCATGGTGAATAATGTTTTTGATGTATTGCTGGATTCAAGTTGCTAGTATCTTTTATTTTTTTTATCCTCACCTGAGCACATTTTTCTATTTTTAGTTCAGATAGAGTGGGAGGGAGAGAGAGAAACATCAGTGTGAGAGAGACACATCCAGCGGTCGCCACCCACACAACCCAACCAGGGCCGGGGACAAACTGCAACTGAAATATGCACCCTTAGCGGAAACTGAACCTGGGCCTCCCTGGACCGTAGTCCAATGCTCTAACTACTGAGAAAAACCTGCCAGGGCCAATTTACTAGTGTTTTGTTCAGGATTTTGGCATCTATGTTCATCAGGCATATTGGCCTGTAGTTTTCTTTCTTTGTAGTGTCTTTTTCTGGTTTTGGAATTAGAATTATGCTGGCCTCATAGAACGAGTTTGGAAGTCTTCCTTCTTCTTGAATTTTTTGAAATAGTTCGAGGTGAATGGGTATTAGTTCTTTTTTGAATGTTCTGTAAAATTCCCCCGTGAAGCTGTCCGGGCCTGGGCTTTTGTTTGCTGGGAGAGTCTTGATTACATCTTCAATTTATTTTGTTGTTATTGGTCTGTTCAAGTTTTCTATCTCTTCCCGGTTCAGTTTTGGGAGACTCTGTGTTTCTAGAAATTTGTCCATTTCACTTAGATTGTTGAATTTGTTGCTGTATAATTATTCATATTTGTTAAAAATCCTTTGTATTTCTGTGGTGTCAACTATTATTTCTCCTCTTTCTTTTCTGATTTTTGTGTATATGGGTTCTCTCTCTTTGTTTCTTGGTGAGTCCAGCTAAGGGTCCATCAATCTTGTTTATCTTTTCAAAGAACCAGCTCTTTGTTTTCATTGATCCTTTAAATTGTTTTTTTGGTCTCTATGTCATTTCTTTCTGCTCTGATCTTTACTATTTCCTTCCTTCTACTTGTTCTGGGGTTTTCTTTCTTTTTTTTTTTTTATCCTCACCCGAGGACATTTTTCCATTTTTTGTTCAGGTAGAGTGGGAGGGAGAGAGAGGAACAGAGAGAGAGAGAGAGAAACATCGATATGAAGGGACACATTGAGTGGCTGCCACCCGCACGACTGACCAGAGCCGGGGACAAACTGCAACCAAGGTACATGCCCTTAGCGGGAACCGAACCCGGGTCTCTCAGGACCGCAGGCTGGCGCTCTAACCGCTGAGCCAAACCGGCCAGGGCTGGGGTTTTCTTTTTGTTTGCTTTCTAGTTCTTTAAGTTGTGAGGTTAGATAGTCTATTAGAAATTTTTCTTGTTTCTAGAGGTAGGCCTATATTGCTATGAACTTCCTTCTCAGAACTGCTTTCGCTGCATTCCATAGATTTTGTGTTGTTGTGTGTTCGTTTTCATTGGTTTCCAGGAAGTTTTTAATTTTTTCCTTGATCTCCTCGGTAACCTGTTTATTTTTCAAATGCATGCTATTTAGCCTCCATGTTTTCAAATGTCTCTGCATGTTCTTGTTGCAATTGATTTGTAGTTTCATGCCATTATGATCTGAGAAGATGCTTTATATGATTTCAATCATCTTGATCTTATAGAGACTTAGTTTGTGCACTACCATGTGGTTTATCTTTGAGAATGTCCCATGTTCACTTGAGAAGAATGTGAATTCTGTAGTTTTGGGGTGTAATTCTCTGTAGATATCTGTGAAATCCATTTGATCTAGTGCTTCATTTACAGTCTGTGTTTCCTTGTTAATTTTTTCTCTAGATGATCTATCTAGTGATGTCAGCAGGGTGTTGAAGTCCCCTGCTATGATTGTATTGCTGTTGATTTCTCCTTTGAGGTCCTCCACAAGATTTTTAATATACGTTGGTGCTCCTATATTGCGTGCATATATGTTTACCAAGGTTATATCTTCCTGTGGGATAGATCCTTTCTATAATATGTAGTGGCCTTCTTTGTCTCTAATTATGGCTTTTGAAATGTACTTTATCTGATAAGAGCATTGCTACCCCAGCTTTTTTTTCCTTTCCATTTGCTTGAAAGATTTTATTCCATCCCTTCACTTTCAACCTATGTGAGTCTTTGGCTGTGAGGTGGTTCTCTTGTAAACATCATATATGGGAGTCATGCTTTCTTATCCAGTCAGCTACTCTGTGTCTTTTTATCAGAGCATATAAACCATTCACATTTAAGGTGATAATTGATATTTATTTATTTATTGCCATTTTTGTTTAGTGTGCTTCTATTTTTCTTTCTTTTTCTTCTACTAATTAGAGCAGTCCTTTTAGCATATCTTGCAGTGCTGGTTTGGTGTTAATATATTCCCTTAGCCTTTCTTTTTGTCTGGGAAGCTCTTTATTTGACCTATTTTGAATGATAGCCTTGCTGGATAGAGTAGTCTTGGATTTAGATCCTTGTTTTTCATGACCTTGATTACTTCATGCCACTCCCTTCTGGCCTGTAGTGTTTCTGTTGAGAAGTCAGCTGAGAGCCCTATGGGGTTTCCTTTGTAGGTAGCCTGTTGCTTATCTCTTGCTGCCTTTAAGATTCTCTCTTTGTCTTTAATTTTAGGCATTTTAATGACTATGTGTCTTGGTGTGGGCCTGTTTGGGTTCTTCTTACTTGGGGCTCTCTGTTTTTCTTGAACTTGAATGCCTTCTTACTTCACCGAGTTAGGAACGTTTTCTGTCACTATTTCTTCAAATATATTCTTTAACCCTTGCCCATTTTCTTCCTCTTCGGGGACTTTTATGATGCAAATGTTATTACGTTTCAAGTTGTCCCACAGTTCTCTTAAGCTATCTTCTTGTTTTTTAATTGTTTCCTTTTGGTTTTCTGATGGGTTGATTTTTTCCTACCCTGTTTTCTAATTCACTGATGCAGTCCTCAGCTTCCTCTACTCTGCTGGTTAGTCCTTCCAATGTGTTCTTAATTTCTGCTATCTCATTCTTCATTTCCACTTTGTTGGTTTTCTTTTTTTTTTTTTTTTTTATCCTCACCCGAGGACATTTTTCCATTTTTTGTTCAGGTAGAGTGGGAGAGAGAGAGAGGAACAGAGAGAGAGAAACATCGATGTGAAGGGACACATCGAGTGGTTGCCACCCGCACAACCGGCCAGGGCCGGGGACAAACTGCAACCGAGGTACGTGCCCTTAGCGGGAACCGAACCCGGGTCTCTCAGGACCGCAGGCCGACGCTCTAACCGCTGAGCCAAACCGGCCAGGGCCACTTTGTTGGTTTTCAATGTTTCTATATCTTTACTCATGGTGCTGATGTCCTTACTCATGCTGTTGAGCTTCCTCAAGATCATGACTCTGAACTCTACCTCTGATAATTTGCTTAGCTGCATTTCATTTATGTCATCTTCGAAAGAGTTCTCTTGTTCTTTCGTTTGGGATTTGTTTCTTTGTTTCACCATTTTGGCTATCTCAGTGGGTTTTGTAGCCTCCCAAATTTTCCCTGTGGGTGTTGGTGTTCTGCTGTTTGTGGTTCCCTCTACTGGGTTTATATGAGCCTGGGTGTGCCCATGTTAAGCACCACTGTCAAGTCTTACTTTCCTGGGTAGATTTGCAAGCCCAGGAAAGGTTCAGTTATCCTCTAATTTTTTCCTGAAGGCTAGTAGTCTCAGATACTCAGTGCCTTGGAATGTAGCCCTGGTGTTCTGCATAAGAGGATTTTCATAGGGTGGGATAGATGCTGGTTGTTAATGATCCTCAATTTGCATTTCTTTGCCTCACCTGGGAAAGACTGAATCTCTGAGGGTGGGTGGGTGGGTGGGGAGCTGCTGCTTTCCCCCACAGCTCTGGGAAGGAGCACACTGGCCACAGTCTTTTGTGGCTGCAACTCAGCAAAAACTCTGAGTGCCCTGCAAATCCCGGTTATTTCCACAGAGTTCCATCTCAGTACCCTCCCTCTGCCAGGTGAGTGGCTGTGGCTATTTTAGCGCTCTGTCCAGGCTTTCTGCGCTGTGGAGCGGGCTTGGTCTTTATTCCCCAAGGGCGCTGCTCACAGCTAAGCATGCTGCTGTCCATGGGCTCCCAACCCGCCACCCTCTCGTGCTTCCGCACATCCTACCAGTGTCCTTGGTCATATGGTCCTATCCTGATGCTTTTCTGTTGCTTCTTCCCGAGGATTTGCCTTTATTTTAGTTGTAATTCCCGGTTGGTCCTGGGAGATTGTCTGTGTAGCTTCTATTCACTCTGCCTCCATTTTCACATCCTCTATGCCTATCTTGTGCACAGCTGTATCGCACAGGCCTCTCTGGTACCCCCGCACCCTGTAGGTCCCGCGGGTATCTGGATTGCACAGTCCCTTTGGGGACCAGGCTCTATGCCTATGTTATGGGCTGTTGGGTCGCACAGGCCTCTCTGGTGCTTTAGCTCCCCGCAGGTCTCATGGGTAACTGGATGGCACAGTCCCTGCTGGACTGCACAGGCCTCTGTGGAGCCCCAGGTCCTGCGGCTGGTGGCTGGGGGGTGCTGCTGCCCCGTGGGGATCAAGTCCTGCTCAGCTTTTGCTGTAGTTTTTGGGGATGGGTCTCAGCTGTTGGTCTGTGCTTCTGTTGCCTGGGGATGGATGCTCCCCAGCCTCTGTTGCTGGGCGTATATCTCGACTCTGATAGGGTGCTTCTGTGGGTGATGGTGCTGGTCGCTTCCGAGACCGGCACCTTGGGAGCTCCACTACTGTGCACTGGTCTGTGTTGCCACAGAGTGTCCACTAGTCCGATGGTGCCAGGTGTGCTGGTGGGCTCAGGTTGCTGGGCCCTAGCTGCTCCCACTGCCTCCTCCCAGGGAAGACCCTGCCGGGATCTTCCAAAATGGTGGGACCTCCCCGTGTCGCAAGGAGAAGTACCCTTAAGAGCCCCTTACCAGGGTAGCTGGCTGCTCCCGTCCATAGCTCAGGAACCTTCTGCCCCGAGTCTCTGCACTGCTCGGGTTTGGTCATCCACCTTCACTTTCACTCACACACTCTCATGACAATTTTTTTTTTCTTTTTAGATTTATGCCACTTGTGGGGCATGCTATTTCCTTAGATTTTGTTGAACTCTTTTAAGCTAGAAAGAACCTCTGGGAAGTTTTGTTAAAAGATGCATTGAAGCATATAAAAAATGTGGAGTTTAAGCAAAAACCCATTTGAATCAGGTAACACCAAACTGATCAGAGCACTCTCGTAAATGATATTTTAAAAATTCAGTTCTGATTGTTAGTTGCCAACATATAGAAATACAAGTGATTTTTGTATTGACTTTGTATCCTGCAAACGTGCTAAACTCACTTATTAGTTTTAGATGTCTTGCACATTACATTGGATTTTCTAAGTAGATAATTATGTCATTTATAAAGTCATTTTTACTTTTTTCTTTCTAATCTGAATTTTCTTTTTCTTTTTCTTATTACACTGTGTAGAATCTCCAATTCAATGTTGCATAGAACTGTTGAGAGTGGACAGTCTTGTCTTTTTCTTGATCTTAAGGGAAAATATTCAGTTCTTTACCAATTAAATATGATGTTAAGTGTAGTTTTTCATAGATGTCCTTTATCAGGATGAGGAGATTAGCTTCTGTTCCTAGATTGCTGAAGGGTTTTATTAGGAGTGGAATTTGAATTTTGTCATATTGTTTCTGCATCTAATGAGATGACCATTGGTTTTCCTTTTTTAGCTTGTTAATGGTGAATTACTTTGATTGGTTTTCCAACATTAAATTAACCCTCAGTTGCTAGTATAAATCTCATTCTGGTATATGGTGTTACACTTTTTGTATGTTGTTGGGTTTGATATACTAAAATTTTATTTGGAATTTTTGTATCTGTTTTATGAGAGATAATCTTTAGTTTTCTTATAATGTTCTTGCTTCATTTTAGTATCAAGGTAACGCTGGCTTCATTTTCTGGAAGAGTTTGTATAGAATTGTTACCAGTTTTTTCTTTCTATGTTTGGTGGAATTCACTCATGAAACCATCTAGGCCTGGAGTGCTTTTTTGTTTATTTGTTTGAAGTTTTTTTTTTTATTCCTCACCCAAGGATATTTTTCTATTTATCATTTGATAGAGGCAGGGAGGGGGGAGAGAGAGAGACATTGATGTGATAGAGACACATTGACTGGTAGTCTCCGCACAACCCTGCCAGGGCCTGGGACGAAATGCAACTGAGGTACATGCCCTTGATCAGACTCGAACCCAAGACTCATTGGTCCATGGGCCGATGCTCTAACTGCTGAGCCAAACTGGCCAGGACTTTGTTTGAAGATTTTTAACTGCAAATTTAAAATCTTTAATATGTATAGGGCTAGTCAAGTTATCTGTTTCTTTTTGCATCAGCTTTGGTAGTTAAGTCTTTTGAGGAACTTGCCCAATTTATTAGCATAAAGTTGTTTATAATATTCCCTTATTATCTTTTTAAAAAAAATTTTTATTGTTGAGAGTATTACAGATCCCCCCCCCTTCTTCCCCCTTCCCACCCACCACCCAGTTCCCACCCTACCCTAGGCCTTCACCACCCTATTGTCTGTATCCATGGGCAATACATATATGCATTTAAGTTCTTTGGTTAATCTCTTCTCCCCTCCCCCTTTCCCTATGAGAGTCATCAGTCTCTTCCATGTTTCCATGACTCTGGTTCTATTTTATTTATTTTGTTCCTTTGATTCCACATATAAGTGAGATCATGTGATATTTGTCTTTCTCTGACTGGCTAATTTCACTTAGCATAATCCTTATCATCTTTTAAGCATCTGTAGAATCTGTAGTGGTATCTGGCCCTCTCATTCCTTTTTTTTTTAAATCCTCATCCAAGGACATGCTTATTGATTTCAGAGAGAGGAAAGGAGAGGGGGGGGGGGAGATCTATGTGAGAGAAAAACATAAATTGGTTGCCTCATATGTGCCCTGACCAGAGAACAAACCTGCAACCTAAGTATGTGCCCTGACCAGGAAGTGAACCCACAACCTTTTGGTGCACAGGACAACACTCCAACCCCCTGAGCTACCCAACCAGGGCAGTTCTGGGTCAATTTTGATTGATTGTTTTATCAGCTCACTTTGGGAAGTGTTTTCCAACTTTTTTAGGTGCCTGTCAATTTCTTATTGGATTCTAGATATTGTAAACTTGACCTTGTTGGGTGCTGGATATTTTATATTCTTTTTTTTTTTTATACTCACCCGAGGACATTTTTTGATATTTTGTTCAGATAGAGTGGGAGGGAGAGAGAGAGAGAGAGAGAGAAACATCAATGTGAAAGGGACACATCGAGTGGTCGCCACCCACACGACCCAACCAGGGCCGGGGACAAACTGCAACCGAGGTACGTGCCCTTAGCGGGAACCGAACCCGGGTCTCTCCAGACCGCAGGCCAACGCTCTAACCGCTGAGCCAAACCGGTCCAGGCTTATATTCTTATAAATATTTTTGAGCAAGCTTGTGGGATAAAGTTAAGGCACTTGGAAACAGTTGGATCCTTTTAAATCTTGTACGATTTGGGGTTTTTTAATGCAGGATTGGAGCAGTTGCTCAGGCTAGTGCTAATTATTTTCCTCTTGTATTCTGCTCAGTTCTCCATGAATCATTAATATTTCTAGTTTGCTTGGTGGGAACATGCATTATTTCCAGCTTTGTGTGGGTTCCTAGTACTGTTCTGTGTAATCCTTTCTTATGGTTCTTGCCTTATCCTCAGGTAGTTTCCTCATACACATGTATTGCTCAATACCAACCTGATCTAAAGTAAAGAAAGTTATATTTATCTCTCTCATTTGAATCATTGCTGTCTCTTTTTATTATTTAATTACAGGATTATTCCCTGATGTGGGTGGAGGTTATTTCTTGCCAAGACTTCAAGGAAAACTTGGTTACTTCCTTGCATTAACAGGATTCAGGCTGAAGGGAAGAGATGTGTACAGAGCAGGAATTTCTACACACTTTGTAGATTCTGAAAAGGTAATTACTTGGATACTTGAAGTTTGTGTTGTTGGAATAACTTATATTACATGGGAGGCAGTATGAGTAGTTGAGATCAGGCTTTTGGTAGATATAGGTCTGAATACTAGATGTACTACATAAAACTCTGTGACCTTAGGAAAAGTTCTTAAGCTCACCAATCTTCAGTTTCCTCATACACACAAATGTAGATAATTATATCTGGAGTCAGGGCTGTTTTGCCTGATACCTTCAGTGAATATTTTTTAATGAATAATTACATTCTGTAAAGAAATCTATTCTAAGAAAGTCTAATATATAAAAATCTAAAGTTATATATAAAAAAGTTTTTTATTTTATAAAAACATTTTTGAAATGTTTTGGTTTTATATTTTCCCTGATGCATTTCTTTCTTTTTTTTTTTTAATCCTCACCTAAGGACATTTTTTCCATTTTTTGTTCAGGTAGAATGGGAGGGAGAGAGAGGAACAGAGAGAGAGAGAAACATCGATATGAAAGGAACACATCGAGTGGCTGCCACCCACACGACCGACCAGGGCCGGGGACAAACTGCAACCGAGGTACATGCCCTTAGCGGGAACCGAACCCGGGTCTCTCCGGACCGCAGGCCAACGCTCTAACCGCTGAGCCAAACCGGCCAGGGCTCCCTGATGCATTTAAAAGTTACATCTATAAAATATGGTCTTGAAAACTTTCCTAAAGGATATCTGTTGCAAGGGACAATGTTACTTTGTCTTTTTTAAAAAACAATGTTGCCAGTTTTCTTAGCACAGTGACAAAAAATACTAGACAGCCTGGGTTTAAATTCTAGTTTACATTTAGCTTCTTTAGGTGACCCCCCTCCCTGATTTTCCTTCTCCAACATGGGGGCAGCAGTTTTACCATAGTAGTTGAAACTACTTGTATTAAATGTAATAAAATCCAATTCAAGGTGATTTTTGCCTCAGAATTCCCAGCAAGGGATTTGGGATTTATTCTGCTTCAACTGGTTTAGCTCACTCTGATGGGACTGGTTTATATCACTCCTGAACCACAGGGGTGGGTGGAATATACTGACTAGCTTATCTAGTTAATACGCTCCATTCCTGGAACTGTGGGGTGAACTCAGCTTCTCAAGAAGCATATAGATCTCCAAATGAGTATCTGCTCTTGAGGAAGGAGAGGTTTGGAAGAGGGGAAGGAATGTTATAAAAATGAATGAAGTATACAAAGTTGAAGGTTGTCCCCTATACACTCCTATGAGTGCCTTCCATCACATTTGCTTGTAGTTTCAGGTTTTCTCCATATTATGAAATCCTCAGTCACATTGAGTAGGTAACTATCTCATACTTCCCTTGAGCTATAACAGGAAACAAACATGGCTGCTCCATTGTCTATTCTAGGGGAACACTCTTGATTGTAGTATATTTAGTGAAGGATGACAGAGAAAGCTGATCCACAGCTTTCTTCCTTTTTTGTTAGTTTGCCTAGTTATAATATCTGCAGTGAGTAGATTGCCATTTACAGGGCCTATAGAGGATAACAGAATACACATTGGGGATGGGGCTAAATAGAGGTAGGTATGAAATATAAATAACCATCTGTCTCATCTGACGGGGTAAAGTATGATAAGTGTAAAAACAGAATACAAAGCAAGTACTCAATGGGTTGAAAGGAAGAAGGGCTTACGTATAAGAAAGGACTGAAAGTTTTCTCATAGAGTTGCAGTTCAGCTGGGTTTTAATGAGTATGGTCAGGAAAAGGCATTCTGGATAGAGGAAACATTTAATGTGCAAGTACGCAGGTGCAGGAAAACATTAGCTATGTTTTGGAAACAGTAAAAAGCCCCATTTGACTGAGCATAGGATAGATATGTGAGGGGTATAGAGAGAGAGTTAAGTGTGGCTATATTACAGAGCTGTACATTGATTGTAGTAGCCATTAGTCACATGTGATCATTTTGGTTAAAATTCATAATTCAGATCTTTGGTTGCTGTACAACATTTCATGTCCTCAGTAACCAGAGGAAAACAGAGATAAATGTCTTTATTTCTCCTCTTTAGTTCTCCCACATTTATTCATTCCTTGCAAGGCAACATCTGCTGTGTAGGAATGTATATGAATAACTTCAGTGAAAATTTCCTTCATTGACTCAGCTGAAGAGAGAGCATCGTAATTTTAAGATAGGAATTTTAAAAAGTATAAGATTTGTAAAAAAAAAATGTTGTGTTACTATGGTGTTTCAAATCTTTTTCCCCCACCCCTTATTTTTTTTTTTTACCTTTAGTTGGGCATGTTGGAAGAAGATTTATTAGCCCTGAAATCTCCTTCAAAAGAAAATATTGCAGATGTTTTAGAAACTTACCATAAAAAGGTAATCTTGTCAATATTCTAAACTCAGATTTTAATTCATGGGGAAGGGTAAGTGACTGAAAAATAGCAGTTGATGAACATTATAGTTTGTGAATGTAAATAAATGTACTGGGATTTATTTACTTCAAAGCTTGATGGGAGAATCAGTGCTTCACAGTTGTTACAGTAGCCATCTCAGAAGGTGACTGCTGTGCAGCTGTACAGCCTGTCTTCTCATTGCTTATGAATTTCAGTGCATAGCCTTGTGACTGGCCCTCGCAGGAGCTTTTCACATTGCACTGTGAGATTTCTATAATGGAGGTTCAATTTGACATGGTTTGTGGAGATGCTAAAGTGAAACTCTGGAGTATAACTAAATATAATAACAAAGTATATTGCAGTGTTTACTTTTAATGCCTTACTTATGTTGTCTAAATTAAATTTACTTTTAAGAGCCAAGACTCTATTAAAATGCTACATGACTTCGTTAAACATGATGGATTGAATACATGTTCTCTCCTAAAACCCCACTTAAATTGTAATAAGAAATAAAAAAGACACAAATCCACAAAGACAAATGGAACATAAGAAGAGACAGCGGCAAGAATGAGATGTAAATATTTTGGAACCTTGAAAGAAGGATGAGGGCAGCTACTTTAGACATAACAATGAAATGTTATCCTTTAGTGGGGAAAGCCAGTAAGAAACAAGCCACTTGTTACTGTAGACTAGAGCCTTTGTGAGGTACAGGTCGCTCTGAAGACAGGGCTGTAGAATAGGGCAGAAAAATAGGAAGATCTCTGCAAATTTTTAAGGAGCAGTTATGCCTCCAAAAGTCCTCCTGTAGGAGCAGCTACCCTCTCATAGCCTGTTAGGAGAATAGATACTTACTCCTTAAAGAGACCAAACCAGAAAGGCCTAGTCGACTTAGGGCAGGGGTAGGTGAAGTGCTCTACTGAAAAGAGGCAGAACATCTAAATGGGAAGACATCTAGCCTCTTTCCCTAGTAGCTTCCAGAATCATTACATACCATCATCTTAGTCTGTTTGGAGAGCTGTACCAAAAATACCATAGACTAGGTGGCTTAAACAGAAACTTACTTCTTACTCTTCTGGAGGCTGGGAAGTTCAAGTCAAGATGCCAACCAATTAAGTGCCGAGTGAGGACGCTCTTCCTAATTTGCAAATGGAAGCCACCTTGCTGTATCCTCACACAGGAGAGAGAGAAAGTTACCTTTCTCAGATCCCTTCTTAAAAGGGCACTAATCCCTTCACAAGGGCTCTATCCTCTTGAGTAATAACATCCCAAAGTCCCTTCCTCTGAATACCATCACATTGAAGATTAGGGTTTCAATATGAATTTGGGGGAGGAGGGATTACAGACATTCAGTTCATAGCATCATCTCACTCACAAGCAGTATATCAGAAGAAAAGAAAAAACCTGTAGATAACTGACATTTGAAGACTCCAAACAAAACATTCAGGTCGTTGCCTGATCATCTTTAATGCATCAGACAATTGAAAATCTTATAACTGCAACTAACATTACACACAAAGCTTCCTAATTTTAGTGCTTCACACAGAAAAATGAGAATTGCCAGACATAAAAACAAACAAACAAACAAAAACAGAGATTGGCCAAAGTGAACAATAAATGTAAGTGAAGGAAGCAGACAATGCAGAGAGAAGAAGGAAACTTTAAAAAGAAACAAACCTGTAATTGTTATAATCACATAAGAGGAAATTATTTTATATATGAAATAATAACAGATCTTATGCAGAGAAGTAAAGAACAAAAAAATTTAAAAGAGGATAGCAAAGGGGGAAAATAATCCTCAACAGATTAAATTAAAATTGATGGTTTAGGGAAGCACTAAGGACAAAAAGGATACAATCGTCTCTTGCCGCTTTGCGCTTCTGTGATAGTGAAGCTGCAAAAGTGGAAGTGTGAAGTGGCGAGGGATGACTGTATATAAATAAAGAATCCTACTTCGTGGAAATTCATTTATTGTGGTAGAGTCTGGTACTGATTAATCGTGATAAACGAGGGCCGACTGTAATAAGTCCCAGCTGGTGTGGCTCTATGGTTGAGCATGACCCATGCACCAAGAGATTGTAGGTTCAATTCCTGGTCAGGGCACATGCCTGGGTTGTGGGCTTGGTCCCCAGTAGGGGGGCATGTGGGAGGCAGTCGATCGATGTTTCTCTCTCACATTGATGTTTCTATTTCTTCTCCCTTCCTCTTTTTCTAAAAATCAATAAAAATATATATATATTTTTTAAAAAAGGATAGTAAGATGGAAAATGGAGACGAAGAAAAATTAGAGGTATTATTCCAGGAAGTCTAATAAATACATACTAGGAATTCATAACAGAGAAAATATTTAGAGAAATAGTACCAAAATATTACCCAAAAGCAAGGAACAAGAGTACAAATCGACAGGGCCTCGAATACTCTGTGCAGTGAATATGAATACACAGCATGTGAAGATTTCATCAGATTTTGTCAAGTATTTGACAGTCTCTCATGTGGTCAAGTTGGTGTAATGTGTGGGGGTTGAAGGGCCTTACCAAAGAGTTCCGTTAAATCTGTAGGTACAGTTGTGTTGGCCTTGTTTTATTCAGTGTTTTTCTCAGTGATCTGAATGAGGATGTTGACAGCATTTTGATCAAATTGATTTCAAACCAAGAAAATAAATTAGGTAAAAGAATATGGTTTCAAAACAACCCTTTGAGCCCTGTCCTGTTTGGCTCAGCAGTTACAGCCTTGGCCTTTGGTCCAGAGAGACCCGGGTTTGGTTCCTGCTAGGGGCATATACCTCGGATGCAGTTTGTCCCTGGCCCTGGTTGGGTTGTGCGGGAGGCAGCTACTCGATGTGTCCCTTTCAAGTCGATGTTTGTCTTCCTCTCTCTCCCTCCCACTCTATCTGAAACAAAAAATGGAAAAATGTTCTTGAGCGAGGATTTAAAAAAAAGCCCTTTGAGTTTAGAGTAATCTAACAGCAACGATGCAAAATTTAATAGATGAATGAGGAAAACTGCCTATGTTTTCCTTTACTCTCACACTGCTACCACACTCACAACACTTCTGACACCTGATGTGTGAGTTTTCTACCCATCAAGCCATTCTATATGACACCATTTGGGTGTCCTTTAATTCATTTCAATGCTAGCACTATCTACCTGGAGTTAGCATCAGATTCCAGAGCTTAAGGACCCAGTCCCACAAGACTGACCCCATTTCAGATGTCAGTCCCAAGTCCCAGGTTGTCACTTGTACTTCTGACTGACCAGCAATAATCTGGGGTTCTCATGACCCCCTCCTTGAATAAGAAAATTTGCAAGAATGGCTCATAAAAATAGGGAAACCCTTAACATTTATTAGTTTATTATAAGATACAAAAAAAAAGGATGATGAATGAGCATCCAGACAAAGTGCAAAGTCTAGAAGGGTCTCAAGCCCAGGAGCTTCTGTCCCCGTGAAGTTGAGGTGCACCACTCTCCCAAAATGTGATTGTGTTCACCAACCCTGAAAGCTCTCCAAACCCATCCTTTTGGGGTTTTTATGAAGGCTCCATTACATAGGCATAATTAATTAAATTATTGGCCATTGGTGATTGAACTCAGTCTCCAGCCCAGTTCCCTCCCTGGAGCTCAGCAGGGTGGGACTAGAAGTCACGGTTGTCCTGTCAACCAGCCCCCATCCTTTGGGGCTTTGCAATAGTCCCCTCATTAACATAAAACAGCCTTGTGGTTGAAAAGGACTTGTTAGGCATAACAAGACAACTTATTTCACCTTTATTTCAGGAACTGAAGACAAAAGACCAAGTATTAAAAGATGCTCTACTGCCCTAGCTGGTTTGGCTCAGTGGTTGGAGCGTTGGCCCGTGGACCAGAGAGTCCCGGGTTTGGTTCCTGCTGGGGGCACATGCATCTGTTGCAGTTCATCGCCAGCCCTGATTGGGGTTGTGCGGGTGGCAGCCAGTCGATGTCTCTCTCTCATGTTGATGTTTCTCTCTCTCTCTTCCTCCCTCTCTCTTTCCCACTCTATCTGGGAAAAGAAAAATGCTCTACTTAGCATATTCCAAGGGCTTGGGTAGCTGTAGGCTATGAACAGAGATATATAAATATATATTTATAAATATATAAATATATATTTATAAATATATATAAATAAATAAATATATATTTATTTTAAATTATGGTATCACAATAGAGATAAGTGAACATTTTGGATTTCTGTCCCAGAATACCAAATTCTTAAGTACTGGATGGGAGAAATATAGCTTATAATGGCACTAGTTTAAAAAAAGGTTTAAATTTTTAGTGTAAATCAGCCTAATAGGACTGCCCCAAAACTAACCCAGTGCTGTTAGTAAAAGCATTGTATCCAAAACAAGCAAGAGTATGTGGAGTGCTGTTGTACTTTGTTCTGATTCAGCCACACCTGCAGCTAAGGTATGTGTTCCACACTTAATGACCTTGATAAACTGGAATTTGTACATAAAAAAGACCTGGATTATGAGGGGGCACAGAACTGCAGTATGTAAAAAGATTGAGATGAAAGAGGGATAAACTAGAACTAGAAATATGAGAGGGCTTATTTTGGTCCAGAATTAAAGAAAACATATTCTAATTAGAGTTCTTAAGCACTTTTGAGTTTCTTCCCGAGGTACTGTTTTATCACTCTGGAAGTCAGTGCTGCAGACTATCATGGATGTGGTAGGAATTTTTATGTCACATGGACATTTGGGCAGGATGACTTCTCAGGTCCCTTATGGTTCTTAAATTTATTGACACACTAATGATAATGTGTCATATATAATGATATGAAAATAAAAATACAAGAACATTTGGCCTTTGACACTTTCAAATATTGTCTAGAATAATACATATTGTCAGAATCTTGAAGATAGGTGGTAGTTTTTATGAGATTGTTGAATGTAATTTGACTGAAAGTGATTGATAATCTGTCACATAGTGTATTGTTAAACATGAAGTTACTAAGAAGATTTTTAAAAGATTTGAGTTATTTCAAATGAATTATATATTTTTCTTTTCAAACAGTCCAAGATTGATCAAGGCAAGCCTTTCATACTTGAGGAACACATGGACAAAATAAACAGGTACTTAAAGAGAGATCTCAGATTTATCTATTCCTTTCGAAATTCTATATTAAATGGAATTTGCTAGCATTGTAATTACATTGTGTTTGATAATGCATCTAATTCTGAAATCAGAAAGCACAGAGCTTTTATTTTCACTTACCTTTGAAAACAGCTTCTTATCTACTCTTTCCATTATGTTTAAGTAATCTGTCATGCTGACTTATTTCAATAAAAAAACATCTTTTTTTTCTTTTTTTAAGTGGAGAAGAGAGGCTGGAAAGTAATTGGATTAATTTGTACTTTATTTTTGTGAAGTAGTCTTCCATGAAGATCTTATCAGGCCCATCAGAAAATGGTTTTGTGCAGTGATTTGAGAGATTGACTGGCTTAAGGGATACAAGAGGAGGAAAACTATTGGAAAATAAGACAGCTATGTCTACATCTTAGAAGCATAAATTTTTCACAGTTAAGATATCATTTATTTACAAATAATAGATGCAAGAAATCAGAAGTGAAAATGTAGGCTTTATTTTGCATTACTGAAAGTAGACTGAATACACTTACCGAGAGAAGCAATGCTTTATTTCATCATCCTGTAAGATAGGTTGGAAATTTTTTCATTTTTGAAATGGAGTCTGGGGGAAGCCTATGTTTAGGTTCATTGCTATCTCAGAAAGAAAAAATCTAACTGGTGAAATCATTTGTTTCCCTTTCTTATAGTTGGTTCTCTGCCAATAATGTGGAACAGATTATTGAAAATTTACAGCAAGATGGTTCATCTTTTGCTCTAGAACAGTTGAAGGTAATATATGGACCATTTCTGCCTTGAGCATGGTGAATTCTTATAATAGGGAAGCCCCACCGAGGGGTGTCAAATTTCTGTGGAGGTGACATAGCCCACTGTTTTTGTTTTTGTTTTTCTGAACTCAGTTGAGACTCAGAAAGCAGTTTTACAAAATCTTACCAAAATCCAAGTGTCTTTTCTACCTGCTGGATGCTGAAGGCAATGCTAAGTTGTTTTTAGGTCCTTTAACTGTAACAAAAAAAGACTTTAGTAAGCAAGCTTCATCACTAGTAGTCCTTGTCCTTTGGGAGAAGAATGTCTTTTTCAGACATTTTTTTTTTAGAAAGGTTGGGTAACTGGAGAATAGTCACTTTGCAATATATTGCAATTGTGACATTAATCTCTTAAGTTTTATTTAATATGCAGCAGTTCAATATATGGTCTTTCTAAGCAATAGGTGTAATAAAAATAAAAAAGTGATGTTTTTTAAACTAACCAGAGGCTCCAGCTATAGCCATAACTGAGTGAAGCAGTATTTCCACAACCGTATTCAACTGGTAACAGCAGAAGAAAGCCTTTTTTTTTTTTTTTAGAAAGCCATTTTTGTGTAACTGACTGCACATGGGGTCCTGCCATTCTTAAAACTATCAAACTATCATATGGTTATGAAACTGAGTTTTTCAGACTTCTAGACAAAGGAAAGAAAAAAAGCATGTATCCTTACAGTTAATAGAAAAGGTATTTTAGCTTGTCTCCATCTGAAAGTATTTTTCATTTTATTGGTATTACAGCCTTTCAGTTGTCAGGAAACGTGACCAAAAAAAAAAAAAGAATTAGGTAAGGCCTTTCCTGTGAAGATGAAAACATTTCCCCATTGTTACTGTATTCTTAAGAGGAAATCCTAAGTTAATTTGTGTCCTAGAATCTTATTCAATATTAGAATTCTATTAACTTTCAAGGATAGGTGTAAATCAGAGTGGGTAGAACAGCTGTATATTTCCCTAAATCACAAAAGTAATTAATGTTATTAACAACTTTTAGGAATGTTCGCATAAATGTACATTTATATTTTAAGGATTCTGACTTTAACTTGGCTCTCATTTCCAGAGCAATATAAAAACTAGTATTCCTGTTTTTGCCTTTTTCAGCAATATAGCCCAATTAGGTATGCACTTGGTAATTCCATTTAAAAATAATCATGCAGCACTTTATCTAATAGGCTATATGATGTCACTCTAAAGCAGTATGGATATGCAATTAACCATATTACTTTAAAAGCACTGGCCTGCCCCAAAACTGAGGGATAGGTCTCAGATGGTTTTCCAGTTTTCCTTTTGTTTCTCTGCCAATATGATTACTCTGCACTTAGAATAGGGTTCTTGGCAAGCCACCCATCACAGCTAAGATCACCATAAACACTTTCACTGAAAGGACAGATTTTCATTTTTATTCAGTTTACCTTTAGCTTTGGGAAAATGAACATGGCCCCAAAATATTCGTCTCTGCTGGGAGTAACATGATGTGGGGATCAAAAAGTTCCCACTGAGGCTTCCCTGATAGAACTTAGATAACAGGGCTCATTTAATCACGTCAGTCAGAAATGCACCAAAAAACAACCCTGAAGGAGAATATAGTTGTTAGTGCTTAGGTAAAAGGTTTGCATATGAAAGAAATGTTTGAAAAGATTTTAAGATTCCAATGTTTGTTTCAGTAAGCCTCTAGGATAACCCCCGTGGGAGCTCTTCAGGGATTCCCGTCTTCTTTCTGCAGTGCCCAAGAATTGCATCTGTGTTTGTTCCAAGTTGCATCCATGTACTCTATGTCTTAGGGGTTCCTTTTTTCCCAGGATTGTCTGTGGGGAAAGACATAGTCTTTGTCAACATGCTTAGTAATCATTAAATAAAAACATAGGATTCTTTTTTATCCTTTCTTTAGAATTTTTACGTTTTTACTGCTAATCACTATAGGGCAACAAGGGGTTAAAACTACATGTGATAAATAAAACATAATCCTTGCAGATTTAATATAAAGAGAAGGCTCTCTGTTCCAAGTAAAATCATTTGATTATAATTGTACCTTCTAAAGGCACAACCTTTATGATAGAATTAAAAGTAAATTTGACATAGATTTTAAAAGCAGAGATGATTAAAAAGAGAGATTAATCGCTATTAGTAGTTTCTCCCCAACCTCGACATAGAGAACTATGAAGGGTAATATTTCCTATTTTAAATCCTGAAGCTATGATCCTATATAAAGAGTTCTAAAAATTTAGATTCTGAGTAGAATTTAATACATATGCCTAGTGTAATAATCTAATAATTCTTTCAAAAATCTTCCATTGCTATGTAGAAAGCATAGTTGAACTTAGATTTTCATTAGCCAACTATAATAAATTACTGTATGCCTGCCATCTATCTTTTAGATGTAGCTTCTCTTTATGCTTATAGCTATTACTGTTTTTATTTTTGACATGAAAAAGTTGTGGTTCAGAGAATTCAAATGATTTCTGGATAGAGAGAATTAAAAAGTGGAAAATTGGGACCAGATTTTAGATCTCTTATTCTCAATGTAATTATTGATCTTCTGTCTACATACCTAAAATGTGAAGATGTTATACTTTATCTCTAATTGTTCTTGTTGCACAGTGAATTTGTGTAATGGTACCTTTTTTATCACAACCTTGAGTCATAATAATGACTTTACCTTCATATCTAATGGATGTGTGCTTATTTGTGCCTCAAGTACTCCAAATTTATACCCAGATTAGAAAAATGCCATGGAGTGTAGTAGATAATAAGTACTTGTTGACTGAATGAAACATTACAAAATAAATAAAGTCAAACATTTTCACATTAAAAAACAAAAACAAAACTACATGTGAAGTTGTAAATACTTCTTATTTATTTATTTATTTATTTATTTATTATTAATTTGTTTTTGTTACAGATGTTTCTCAGTTTTCCACCATTGACACCCTCTTCCCTTCCCCCCTGCCCCATCCCCAGCTCTGTTGTCTATATTCATTGGTCATGCATACATGCATGTAAGTTCTGTGGTTTATCTCTTCCTCCCCCCAACACCCCCTCCTCTGAGGCTTGTCTGTACCCCACCTCTATGTCTCTGGGTTAATTTTGTTCAGCAGTTTGTTTAGCTCATTATATTCCACAAATAAGTGAGATCATGTGATATTTGTCTTTCTCTGCTTGGCTTGTTTCACTTAGCATAATACTTTCCAGGTCCTTCCATGCCATCTCAAAGGATAAGAGATCATTCTTACTTACAGCTGCATAGTATTCCATTGTGTACATGTACCACAGCTTTTTAATCCATTTACCTACTGATGGACACTTGGGTTGTTTCCAGATCTTAGCTATTGTAAATAATGCTGCTATGAACATAGGGGTACATATATTCTTTCTGATTGGTGTTTCAGGTTTCTTAGGGTATATTCCTAGAAGTGGGATCACTGGATCAAATGGTAGTTCAATTTTTAACTTTTGGAGGTAACACCATAGTGTTTTCCACAGTGGCTACACCAGTCTGCATTCCCACCAGCAGTATACTAAAGTCCCCTTTTCTCCACACCCTCACCAACACTTGTTGTTTGATGATTTGTTGATGGTGGCCATTCTGACAGGTGTGAGATGATACCTCATAGTTGTTTTAATTTGCATCTCTCTGATGATTAGTGATGTTGAGCATTTCTTCATATGTCTCTTGGCCATTTGTATGTCCTGTTTGGAGAGATGTCTATTTAGTTCCTCTGCCCATTTTTTAATTGGGTTCTTTGTCTTCCTCTTGTTGAGTTGTATGAGCACTTTATATATTTTAGAAATTAACCCCTTATCTGATGCATCATTGGTGATTATGGTCTCCCTTTCCGTTTTGATGGTTGTTTCTTTTGCTGTGCAGAAGCTTTTTAGTTTGATGTAGTCCCATGTGTTCATTTTTTCCTTTGTTTCTTTTGCCTTAGGTGTTGATGGACTTTTCATAGTATTTTATTTTATGGCTTCTCATGTCCTTTTGTAGATTTTCTTCTGGATTGTGATATTGTCATATAGTGGAATCTACTCAACTGTAAGAAGGGATGAACTATTGATACATGAAACAACAGGGATAAATCACAGAAGCAAGTGAAAGAAGGCAGACATAGACAACGTACTGCATGATTTTAATTTTATGAAATTCTAAAAAAGGCAAAACTATAGGGATGGAAAGCAGATCAGTTGTCTGGGGTAGAGTTGAGGGGAGAAGAACCCTTGTTCTATATTTTGATTGGGTAGTTGCACAACTGTATACAGTTGTCAAAACTTCTAGAACTGTGCAATTAAAAGAGTGAATTTTGTCATATATAATTTGACATATTAGCTTAACCTCAGTAAAAAAAATTAAATGGCATATCAAATTATGCCAAAAAACAGTTTGACTTATATTTGCTGAAGGTACCCATTACTCTATGCTGTTTATTGCTATTAATAAGAGTAATTTAGCCCTGGCCTGTTTCGCACAGCAGTTAGAGAGTAAGCCTGAGGACTGAAGGGCTGTGGGTTCAATTCCTGGTTAAGGGCATGTACCTGAGTTGCAGGTTTGTTTGATCCTCACCCCAGTCAGGGTCTTGCGGGAGGCAACCAATTGATGTGTTTCTCTCACATCGATATTTCTCTCTCTCCCTCCCTCCCTTCCCCTCTATGTAAAAATCAATGGAAAAATATCCTTAGGTGAGGATTAACAAACAAAAGAGAGTAATTTAATGACAGTGTTGATGGATACATTGTGCCTTTGTGGAAAGAGTACAATAAACTTAAAGGAAAATGCATCAGTTTATGTCAACATGAAAACAGTTTTCCAGTCCACTGATGGATCTTAGTGAACTTTAAGCACTAACATGACCATTTAGAATATCATGAAATAGCTGTACTTGCTTCTTTAGATACTGTCTTTTCATTTTATTTAAATTGTTAGTGTTTTTAAGAAATTACCAGAAAAGCCTTAAGTCTGCAGAAAGTACTCTTCTTAGACTGGCTCTAGGCCTTTTACTATAGATAAATGAAAAGGAATATTAGGGCCCATTTCTTTAAGTAAATTTCTATTCTTTATATAATAATGTGACCCTTTAGGAGGTTGAAAACAAAATATTTTGTGCAACTGTAGTATTCAGTGAAGCAGAATGACTTGTGGTAGTTTAGGTATTTTGTATTTCTGTTGGTTTTTTGTCAATCTCAACACATCTGGAAAAGATTTATAGGTATAAGTACATAATGTATAAGATAATTATTTAGAAAAATATCCCCAATTCATAGCAAAACAACTCTTAACTATGGTTTATTTAAACTAGCTAGAAAGAACGGAAACCTGTTTAATAGACAGGATATAAAAATGGCTTATTGTGGATTAAATTCTACCTTCTGCTTTATTTCATTTAACCCAAGGACGTATGATAAGAGATGCTTCCAATTTAAGCTTTAAAACAATACAACACAGCTCTAGACCTTTAGAGGCAATGTTGTAAAACACCATGAAAATGGCAGTGTTATTTCATAATGATCTGTGCACCTCTGTCTGCGTGTCCCTATCCTATTATGTGTCCCTTTCTCTCTAAATCTTCTCTCTTTTTGTTTTAGTGAGTGTTCTCTTTGGCAGACCATAAGCTCCTAGAAACTTGGTTACTCCTGTATTTCCAGACACCTGCTACAGAGCATTTCACGATAGGTATGATGAATGAATAAGGTCGTAGGCTTCCACTGAGGTACAAAAATGAAAATCCAGCACCTGTTCTCAGCTCACAGACAGTTCACATTCTAGTGGAATAAACACATAAACAGTTATAATACAGTATGGTAAGTGATGCTAAGATAGAGGATTTTACAGACTATTGTGAGTGTCCAGAAAATCATTGGAGTGAGTCTGAAAGGCATCATAGAGGAGACATTTGAACAGAGAATGAAAGATGGGAATGAGTTGCCAAGTGGCAACGGGTATTCAAGACAGAGCAACACACATACTCAAAGGACAAATGTCTGGAGAATCAGAGCCGGGAACAGGAGTAAAGTCTTAGAAATATGGCCAAACAAATGATTGAGCCAGATTGTGAAGGGTCTTTTGTTATGCTAAAGAGCTTGAATTCAGGTTTTTTTCTTGAGTGTGTATATTTTAAGAATTCATTTTTGAAGTACAGAAAAATATATCATGAACGTGCGGCTCAAAATTTTTCACAGTATAAACATAACCAACACCCAGAATACATTATCAAGCACTCCAGATGTCCCACTTGGGTTTCTTCCCAGTCACTACCTCTCGTCTAGAAAAAGTCATTTCACTGACTTTTAACACCAAGGATTTTGTGTTTTTTATAAATGAAATCTATAGTTGTGCATCTGTCTTCTTTTGCTCAACATTATATTTATGAGATTCACCTATATTGTACATAATAGTAGTTTGTTTTCATTGCTATAAGTTATTTCATTGTGTGATGTATCATATTTTATTTATTCATTTCTACTGTTGATGGACTTTGCAGGTTTTTACTGTTAGATAGTGTTGCTGTAAACATTTTTGTCTATGTCTTTTAGTAACATAGATACACATTTTTATATATCCACTGATAGAATCTGGAGAAAGACTTTTATAGAGAAGAGGTAGAAGTAAAGCAAAGCAATTATTTGATTGGTTATAGCTTAAGCAGTTGGGTTACTGGGGAAAGCCTAGTTGGCTGTTCATGATTGGTTGTTCTTAGGTTTCAATTTCTTAACCTTGAGGCATTACAGGCTTAGGTTTTAGTTTACTTGTAGGCTACTACAGCATTAAAGTCTCCTCAGTCTAATGGCTTCCTTTTTTAATTAGATTAACAATGTATTTATTCATCTTAGTAGTTATTGTCAAATAGTTTTCCAATTGGTTGTACCTTTTTACATTCTCTCTCGTATTTTTAATCATTTTTTATTTTTCAATTACATTTGTCATACAATATTATATTAGTTTCAGGAGTACACCTCAGTGATTAGACATTATATAACATGCTAAGTGATCATCCCTATAAATCTCATGACACCAGACATAGTTATTCAAATATTATTGATTATATTCCCTATGCTGTATTTTACATTCCCATGACTATTATATTACTACCAATTTGTACTTCTTTTTTTTTTTTTTTTTTTTTTTTCAAATCTTTATTTTTGGATGTAAAATGTATTACAGATGTTCCACATTTTTCCCCCATTGACCCCCTCCTCCCCACTCCCGCCCCCCTCCCACCTTTTCTCACACTATTGTCTGTGTCCATTGGTTATGCATATACGTTCTTTGGTTTACTTCTTCCCACCCCCCCAACCCCTTTCCCTTTGAGGTTTGTCAGTCTAGCAATGAATTTGTGCTTCTTAATCCCTTCACCTTTTTCACCCATTCCCCCAACCCCCTTCCCAACTGGCAACCAACAAAATGTTCTCTGTATTTATGAGAATGTTTCTGTTCTTCCTGTTCATTTTGTTTGTAGATTCCATTGTTGATAGATATGTATTCATTGCCATTTTGTTTGTTCATACATTTTATCTTTTTCTTCAAAAAGACCCTTCATCATTTCATATAATAACGGTTTGGTAGTGATGAACTCCTTTAACTTTTTCTTGTCTGGGAAAGTTTTTATATGTCCATCAATTCTAAATGACAGTTTTGCAGGATAGAGTAATTTTGGTTGTAGGTTCTTGGTTTTCATCACTCTGAATATTTCTTGCCACTCCCTTCTGGCCTGCAAAGTTTCTTTTGAGAAATCAGCTGACAGCCTAATGGGTACTCCCTTGTAGGTAACTAGCTGCCTTTCTCTTGCTGCTTTTAATATTCTCTCTTTGTCTTGAACCTTTTGCATTTTGATGATGATGTGTCTTGGTGTGTGCCTCTTGGGGTTCATCTTGTTTGGGACTCTCTGTGCTTCCTGGACTTGGATGTCTGTTTCCTTCACCAAGTTAGGAAAGTTTTCTGCCATTATTGTTTCAAACAGGTTTTCGATTTCTTGTTCTCTCTCTTCTCCTTCGGGCACCCCCAAGATGCGAATGTTGGCACGCTTGAAGTTGTCCCAGAGGCTCCTTACACTATCCTCATTTTTTTGGATTCTTTTTTTCTTTTTGCTGTTCTGATTGGGGATTTTTTGCTTCCTTATATTCCAAATTGATGGTTTGCTCCTTGGATTTACATACTCTATTATTGAAGCTGTGTAAATTATTCTTTATTTAAGTTAATGCCTCCTTTAATTCTAACTGTGTATCCATGATTTCTAACTGGTCCTTTTTATGTTCTTGAGGCCCTCCCTAAGTTCACTGAGGTTCTCACTAAGTTCATTGAGCATCCTTATAAGCAGTATTTTGAACTCAGTATCTGTTAGGTTGCTTATCTCCCTTTCGCTTAGTTCTTTTATTGGGGTTTTGTTCTGTTCTTTCATTTGGGACCTGTTTCTTTGTATCCTCATTTTGGCTGCCTCCCTGTGTTTGTTTCTGTGTATTACTTAATGAGAGGTATGGGGCTCGCTGAGTCCTGATGCTGCTCGTTTGAAAGAATTTAGGAAAAACCTGAAGAAGGATCCAAGACAGGCCAATCCTATGGTTAAGCAAGTGGCAACAGCTTGGGTGGGCTTGAAAGTTGTGTGGGCAGGGCGGGGCCTCAGGGAGTCAGCAGGGTGGGGCTACCAGTGTGAGCCAGGTTGCTGGAGTCCCAGATATGGCTTCTGTCTGCTGCCCCCGGGAAGGGCTCACCAAAGGAACAAAGGCCTCTTACAGCACCTTTTTCCCCGAGGAAGCCCCCTCTCCAGCCCTCACTCCAGTACCAAACAGCTCAGTTCTTCCCTGTATGTCTCTGGTGCCCCTCAAGCTGCTTCCCCTCCAAGCTTAGAGGGAGAGAGTCTGATAAGTCTGTGCGCCGGCCTTTTAGGGAGCTGCCTGGGGTTCCAGCCGCTTCAGCTTCCCTGAGCCTCAGTTTCCGCTGGTTTTTCCAGCCAGAAGTTATGGGGACTTCTCTTCCTGGCACTGGAACCCTGAGCGGGGCACCTGGTGTGGGACGGGGACCCCTCAGTCCTCAGGAAGGACCTTCCCAGCCGCGGGAGCCTCCTGATTTTTATCCACCATGCTTGGGTGTGGGACCAGCCCGTCTCGCCGCCGCGCCACCGCCACCCCTCGCGCCGCCAGTCCTACCAGTCTGGATGTAGCTGCTTTTTTTTTTAATTCCGTAGTTGTACGACTTCCATTCAGCTTGATTTCAGGCGGTTTTGAATGATGGTTGTTCTGTAGTTTAGTTGTAACTTTGATGTGGTTGTGGGAGGACGCGATACCGCATTTACCTACGCCGCCATCTTGACCGGAAGTCCCAATTTGTACTTCTTAATCCCTTCACCTTAGTGACCCAACTCCCCCAACCCTCCCCTCCCATCTGGCAACCATCAAAATATTCTCTATATCTATGAGTCTGTTTCTGTTCTGCATGTTCATTTATTTTGTTTTTTAGATTCAATTGTTGATTGATATATATTTATTGACAATTTAGTGTTCATATTTTTGGTCTTCATTTTCTTTTCTCCTCCTCCCCATCCTCTCCTTCCTCTCTTCCTACCTTTATTCTCCCCCTTCCAGGGCTGTTCAATTCTTTTCCTAGAGTTTTTCTCTGTTCTTTCATTTGAGACATGTTCCTTTGTCTCCGTATTTTGTAGCCTCCCTGTGTTTGTTTCTGTGTATTAGATAGAGCTACTACACCTCCCAGGCTTGGTAGAGTGGCCTAATATAGTAGGTGTCCTATAGGGTCCAGGGGCACAGCTTTCCGAGCTAGGCACTCCAGGTGCACCACCCCTCTTCTCTTGTGGGCTGTACACCCTCCTGTTGTAGTTGAGCTTTGATTGCTGTTAGCATGTCAGTGGGAGGGATTTACCTGCAGGCTGATTGGCTGCAAGAACTGACTGGCACCACCATGGAGGATCAGCTGTGCAGGGACCCACCCTATGGAGCAGGACTTAATTCAGCAGGGCTCTGGTGCCCACTGAGTCTGCCCTTTGAGTGTGTCGCTTGTGAAGTGGTTGGGTGGTGCATCTCAGGAGGTGCAGGCGAAGGTCAGCCGTCCCCAGAGTTCTGCCCAGGGACACCTGGCATGAGCTATGAAGCAATCTGCTGATGGCTGCTATTTGTGCTCGGCTTGGAAGTGACCAGGCAAGGCCAAGCTGCAAAGCGAGGCTGGCTATTGCTAGTGCCACATTGGGGCCACATAGTGAGAGATATGGGGCTCTCTCAGGCCAGATGCTGCTTGTTTGAGAGATTTTATGAACGTCTGAAGCATAAGTTAAGACAGGTCATTCGTATGAAAAAGTCACTAAAAAGAGCTTGGGTGAGCCTGCAAGTTTGTGGGGTGGGGTCTTAGGGAAGTGCTGGGTGGGGGGAACAGCGATAGGTTGATGGAGACTTGGATATGGGGCCTGTCTGCTGGCTCTGTGGGGGAAGGGCTCAGAAAAAGAACATGATTTCTGCCAGCACTACTGTCGGGGAGAAAATTGCCCCTCCAGCCTCACCATGATGCCAGACATTTCAGTTTTTCCCTGTATGTCCCTGGTTTGAGCTGCTTGTGGAGCTCAGAGGGAGTGAGTCTGAGTAAATCCATGAGTGGGTCCTTTAAGAGGAATTGCCTGGCCCTGGCCGGTTTGGCTCAGCGGTTAGAGCGTTGGCCTGCGGTCCCGAGAGACCCGGGTTCGGTTCCCGCTAAGGGCACGTACTTAGGTTGCAGTTTGTCCCCGGCCCTGGTTGGTTGTGCGGGTGGCAGCCACTCGATGTGTCCCTTTCATGTCGATGTTTCTCTCTCTCTCTCTCTTCCTCTCTCTCCCTCCCACTCTATCTGTACAAAAATTGGAAAAATGTCCTCGGGCGAGGATAAAAAAAAAAAAAAAAGGAATTGCCTGGACTCCAGAAGCCTCTATCTCACTCTGTCACAATCCCCGCTGGTTTTTACAGTCAGAAGTTATGGGGACTTCTCTTCCCAACTCTGGGACCCTGGACTAGGGGCTGGGACCCTCCTCATTCCTCACGGGGGACCTCTGCAGCTGAGATATCCTTCCGGTCCCACATGGGTGTGGGACCAGTCCATTCCGTGTCTCCACCCCTCCTACCAGTCTCAATGTGGCTGCTTCTATATATATCCTTAGTTGTTGTATTTCATTCAGCTAGATTTCAGGTGGTTCTGAATGATGGTTTTTCTGTAGTTTAGTTGTATTTTTGATGTGATGGTGGGGGGATTCTAGTACCGTGTTTACCTGTACTACCATCTTGAATGGAAGCCCAGTTTACATTCTCATACTAAGTTGCTCCACATTCTCACCAACACTTTATATTTGTCTTTTTTGTTTTAGTCATTTTGGTGTATATAAAATAACATTGCATTGTGATTTTAAACTTGCATTAACATAATGACTAATGAGGTTGAGCCCTAGTTCATATATTTATTGACTGTGCGTTTTCCTTCTTGTGTGGTGCCTGTTAAATCTTTATATTATTACTGTTAATTTGTAGGAGTTATTTACATATTCTGGATATAATTCCCTTATCCAGTATATGTACAGTATATATCGTCCTTCCGTTTCTGGCCTTTTCTTTCTCTTAATGGTGTCATTTAATGAACACAAGTTTTAATTTTAATGTAATTCATCTTATCCCTTTTTTCCCTTATAGTTCTTTTTATGACTAATTTAAGAAACCTTTGGCTACTCCTACAAGCTGTCAGAGAATAAAACATTTCACTCACTAAGGCTTCACATTTCTCAACATTGGAAGTTTAAAGGCAATGGAATAACCCTGGGTTTGGTGATCCACTAAAAGAATTCATAGGACTTTGCATATAGTCCTCATGGCTAGGATTTAATACAGTGAAAGAATACAAACAAAATCAGCAAAGGGAAAAGGACATGGGGTGAAGTCTGGAGGAAACTAGGTGCAAGTTTTCAAGCATTTTCTCCCAGTGGACTTGTTTAATTCACACAGGACTTGCTTAATTGCTCTAGAAACTAGTCGAGACAGCACATATGTGAAAGCTTTCACTGTGGATTGGTCATATGGGTACTCTCTGTGGAGCACATAACAAAATTTCAGACTCCCAAAAGGAGAGCCAGATGTTGAATCTTCTGTTCCATAAATACGGTATGCTGCGCTATTTATTTAGGTCTTCATTGCTTTCTGTTTGTTGACCTATACAAATATAATTGAAATTAAGTTCGTATATTGCCCTTGTTTGCTAAACTCACTTATTCTAGTAGTTTTTAGATTACTTTGGATTTTCTGCATAAATAATAATGTCATCTTTCCTTCTTCCTTCATTCCTTCTCTTCCCTTCCTTCTTCTTTCCTTCTGCCCCCCCCCCTTTATCTTGTGTGTTTTCTACCCCCACAACCCTTACCCAATTTCCTATACTGGTAGTACCTCCAAGCAGAATGTTTAATAGAGAAATTTAATTATAAATTTTCACAGTAGCCAACTATAATGTAGAATAGGAGTTTGTTACTTTGGGTTTTTAGTATCTGTTTATTTAACTGTTATGTTTCTATGGACTTCTTAAAAAGTGATTGAATATACTATTTTAGATTTTTCTTTAGGAAATAAATCCAGCAGTGTAAGATATTTCTATCTGCAGCATCGCTCAGTTTTTTATTTTCTAAGCACCATTTGCCCTTTTAGAAAACATTGTTTCTATTAAAATGCTTTCTATATTCTTACAAGTAATTTATTTTGACCTGTTTTATACTGATTTATTTCTCTTGTGCCTTGCAAATCTTTTTAAATATCTGCTATTCAAATTAAGCCATTTTTGCAGTATGATATGAACAAATAATTTATCCATTCCCTCTGACTTGTATAATGTGGTACTTTTTTTTTGTTAATCCTCACCTGAACATATTTTTCTATTAATTTTTTAATCACAAACAGGATTTTTAAAAATATGTTTTTACTGATTTTTTAGAGAGCGAGGAAGAGAGAGAAAGAGACAAAAAAATCAATGTGAAAGAGAAACATTGATTGGCTGCCTCCTGCATGACCCCCACTGGGGATGGAGCCCACAACCTGGGCACATGTCCTGACCTGGAATAGAACCGGGATCTCTCAGTCTATGGGCACCGACTGGGCTTTCCATTAATTTTTAGATAGAGTGGAAGGGCGGGGAGAAAGAAACATCACTGTCAGAAAGACACACCAATCAGTTGCCTCCCACACAACCCCAACCTACCCAGCATGGAACCTGCAACCCAGGTATGTGCCCTTGACTGGGAATTGCACCTGTGATCCTTTGGTCCGTAGGCCTATGCTCTAACCCTCTAACTGCTGAGCCAGAGCAGCCAAGGCTATTGAGTACTTCTTAAGTGGCCACTGTGTGACTTGCTTAAACTTTTTGATCAGTGGCATTTTTAGCAGTTTGAAGAAAGTTTTTAGAAATAATTAATTTGGTTTTTTAATGGAAGGATTAGAAAGTTCATCTCACAACATGTTAGCAGATCTGAAATACACTGCACAGCCTTTCTGCAGAGGAGAGCAAAATTGCACCCATTTATATTCACCCAGTAGCTTCATGTCTTCTTTTCATTAGGTAAAAAACAGACAATTTGTTTTCTCTAGTTAGCTTCTTAAGCTTTCATTTCCTATTTATTGTCTCTACCCTCTCTTCTGTGTCAGTATCAGCTCTATTTTTAATGCATTTTTAAAAAGTAAAATAATTTAAATATACATGAATTTCTAACTGCTAGGGTTTCTTTTGGGGGTGATTAAATCTGGCAGAGCCTAGACTTTCAGAGAATGTTATAAATGACATCTTTCTTTATAAAGGAAAAAAACTGAGAAGATTATTTTCTAAGATTACAGAGAATCAGAGAAAGAGTTGGGGCTTATCTATCTGTATAGCCCTTGGTAGAATTCTTCTAATTGTATCAGTAGGCTTGTTGAATATTATTCAGCTGTATCTGTAGGCTTGTTGAATACTGTTTTTCTCTTGATAATGTAAGTCAGGCTATATGTTATTGGGGGTTCTGATATATTTTTGAGGTGAGGGGCAGAGGCAGTATCCTGAGTTTTTCTTTAGTTGGAAATGCTCTTTGAGTACAAGTACCATGTCCTGTTCATTATTGTCTCCCCTGAAGTGTCTATTGCATAATAGATGCTCAGTAAAATTGTTGAATTGAGATGAGAATGTGAATCATTTGATAAAAAACAGAGGAAAAGGAAGTTGGCTCTTTGACATTTAGGAGTTTCCTTGTTAATGAACAAAGCTGTATTATATGAGCTCCTTGAACTCTTTTCCATTGTTCCCTCTTTGATTCCTCTGACCTGAGTCTCACTTCCTTGTCAAGAGAAACATCTCCATCTATGTCCTCATTCCTTGCTTTCCTGCCTCCTATAGGAAGGACCTAGTTGTATCAGTCATCTCTGACTTTCAGTATCTTCAGTTCTACCTTCTTGAGTCAGTGGCACATTGGGTGTTATTTTCAAAGCTTTACTACCCTTAGAAAAAAGCCCCCCTTGACTTTTATCTCAAGCTACTGTTCTTTGTCTTCCCCTTTGCCATCAAAATTACACAAATTTTTATTCACTTCTCGTTTTCACCTGATACAGTTTCCTCTTTTTATCTTTGTCCTTTTTTACTTTTCATCAGCCTTTGACATTCCTGACTACTTTTATAGTCTTGTATAGCAGAAGGAGGTGGGTTTTGGAGTAGGCAGGCTTGGGTTTGGATTCCTGCTCTTTGTGACCTTGGAAAAATCCTTATCAGAGTCTGGTTTCCTCACTTGTAAAAGGCACCTATGTATGAATGTACTTGCCTGAGAGCTAAGGGAAATGTATTCAATACATGTTCCTTCCCTTGCCCTTGCTGGTTTGTCTCAGTGGTTAGAGTGTTGGCCTGTGGACTGGGGTGTCGCAGGTTCGATTCCCAGTCAAAGGCATGTATGTGCATTGTAGGTTGGATCCCCGGCCCTGGTTGGGATCATGCCAGTGGCAACTAATCGATGTGTCTCTCTCACATCATTGTTTCTCTCTCTCTTTCCCTCTCTTCCTTCCATTCTATCTGGAAATCAATGGGAAAATATCCTCAAGTGAGGACTAAAGAAAAAGTTCCTTCCCTTTGTTTTGCTTGGTTTCTGACACATTGCACTATCCTATATTGCCATACCATTTATGAGGTGGGTAGCAATATTATCGCCATTTTACAAATGAGGATGCTAAGATCATGTAGAAGGTGGTCGTGCTGGTATTCTACCCTGGTGCTTTGGCAGGATTAGCCTAAGGCATAATCTCACTTTTGAAAAACTCTGTCATATGAAAGCACTGTTAAGGAGCAAATTTTAATATGATTTATATCAAAACTCAGTTTATTATAGACAGTAAAGAAACTATTGGTCTAAAACTAGTAAACATTTTTTTTCTCTAATAGGTAATTAATAAAATGTCTCCAACATCTCTAAAGATCACATTAAGGCAACTCATAGAGGGGTCTTCAAAGACCTTGCAAGAAGTATTAATTATGGAATATCGGCTGAGTCAAGCTTGTATGGTAAGACTATTTTGAATTGTTATCATTTTAGAGTTATTAACAATATGTGGTCATGGTAGAACATGTAAAATACAGAAAACTATAAGAAAATGAAAACTACCTGTAAAATGTACTCTATGAAAATCCAATGGGCCAGTTAGCTTAAGGTGTGTGGAGGTATTACTCTCAAGTTGTTACTAAGCCTTTATGAAATAGCAATTACATTAGAATTTAAGTATAAGGCCTCTAACCTTATATGGAATTCAAAATAGAAATTAACCATTTTTCAGGCATGGTCTCTGACCTTGGGCAAAAGGCATAAACTCTCTAAATCTGAATTCCTTCATTGTTTTAAGGTAGTTATGCTACTAAATGGAGATGGGTTCAAGGAGTTCATGAGTGGATATAGAGACCAGATAGGAGTGTATTGCAGTATCCAGGTGCAAAATAGTAGTGGCTTAGACTAGACTGGTGGCAATGGAGAAGAGTAAATGGGTTTGAGACAAATGTAGGAGATAGGATTTAATAGGCCTTGATGATGGATATGAGGGAAAAAATGCATTCATTTATTTATTTTTTAAAAATTGTATTTATAGTCTTTTTTTTTTTTTTAATTGTTGAAAATATGGAAATAATGCATTTAGGAGTTGGAGCTTAGAGGTATGGCTTAGATATTTAAATCTGAAAGACACTAGCACCAATTTTTAAAAAACTGTAGAGCCCAGCTGATATAGCTCAGTGGTTGAGCGTCGACCCGGGCACCAAGATGTCACCAGTTCGATTCCTGGTCAGAATACATGCTCAGGTTGTGGGCCCAACCCCCAATGGGGGGCATGCAGGAGGCAGCCAATCCATGTTCTCTCTCATCGATGTTTCTATCTCTCTCTCCCTCTAAAAATCAATAAAGAAAAAAAATCTGTAAAATCTTTTTTATCCTCACTGAGGACATTTTTTTTTTTTGACTATATCTTCAGATAGAGCAGGAGGGAGAGAGGGAGGAAGAGAGAGAGACATCGATGTGAGAGAGACGCATCAACTGGTTGCCACCCACACGACCCCAACCGGGGCCGGGGCCAAACTGCAACCAACATATGTGCCCTTAGTGGGAACCGAATCCAGGGCTCTCTGGTCCGTGGGCGGACGCTCGAACCGCTGAGCCAAACTGGCCAGGGCTCTGTAAGATCTTTTAAAAAAATAAAAATAAAAAGCTGTAGAGATTTATTTACTTAACAAATAAGAGTATTTACCATGTGCTAGGCACTGTTTGAGGCACCAAGAATACACAGGTAAACAAAACAGACAAAATCCCAACCCTCGCAGAACTTATTTTGTTGTTGAGGAGATAGATCGTAAACAGATAAATTTGCAAAACATACTGAGTATAAGTACTAAGGGAGAAAAGTAAAGTGGAAAGGAGGATATGGATTATAGGGGTAGAGAGGAGGTTTGAACTTGTAGGTGGGTTGCTCAGAGAATACCTCACTGAGATGTTCTTTGAGTAAAAACCCGAAGGAAGTGAGGGAGTGCGCTGTGCAGGTGTCTGGAGGAAGAGTGTCCATGCTGAGGGCCTGCAGAGAGAGCTCAGATGGGGGGCGTGCCTGCCTGCTTTAGGAACCTCAAGGAGGCCTTGTGGATGGAGTGGGATGGGTGGTGACTGGTGAGTGAGAGAAATGAGGTCAGAGCCAACGGGGTAGGGAAGGGCTGCCTAGAGCATGTATGGCCTTGGAGGCCTCTGTAAGACTTTGATTTTTGTTCTAAGAAAGTGGAAAGCCACTGGATGTTTTTGAGCAGAGGAGTGACATGATCTTATATTTTAACAGAATTGATCATTCAGCAGTTGAATGGATAAGATCATATAGAAGGAAAATGAGAGAGCCCTGATCTGAGCCCCAAGCAGCTCCAACATTTTGAAGTGGGCTAGAGTAGAAAGAGCAGTGCAAGGGAAAGATGGAGGGGGAGAACCAGGAGAGTGAGGTGTCAGGAAAGCAAGGGAGAAGTGTTTCAAGGAGGAGGGAGCACTGGTGAAGCATCTGGTAGGTGAGGATTAAGGCATCGCTGTCTACTAAAGTTATGGGTGATTTGGGCAAGCCATGTCAGGAGTGTTGGGGCAGAAGTGACAGTGTGGTAACTTGGAGAGGAAGTGAGTCAATGGGATGTGAAGAAGTGGAGATTGTTTAAAACTCTTTGTTCTTCAAACAGAAATAGGGTAGAATATGGGACTGTGGAACCAAGTGAGGTTCCTTTATCTTGTAAGGTGGAAGATTCTAGAACATGTTTATATATCATTGAGAAGGATATAGTGGAGCATGCAGGTCATGTCGATGATACTAATAATAGTTAACATTCACTGAATACTTACTGTGTGTCAGACACTGTGCTGGTATGTGGATCAAGGTAATCCTATGATTGATGCATTGATACTGCCATTTCAGGAAATTAGGGGTTAACAAGAAATGACTGCCCCAAGGTCACACAGTTACTATGTAGTAGAGCCAGGAGGTGAACCCTGACATTTGAACTGCATGCACCCAGCCACGAATTTATACTGCCTACATTGATGCCAGGAAAAGAGAGAGAGATGGGAAACCTCCTCAGGCAAAGTCGTTGAGAAGGAAAGGGAATGGGAATGGAAATGCAGGGTGGGACTGGCCTTTGAAAGGCGATGGTCCCTTCTTCCACCGGCAGGAGAGGGAAGTCATGGTGCAGATGGCTGTAGTTGGGCTGCGGGTGTTTGAGAAGAGAATTTCATGTCTTAGGTCTTCTTTTTTTTTTAATGAAGTAGAAGGTTAAGTCGTTAGCTGAGAATCTAGTGAGGGTAGAGTTTGTTAAAGAAACAGAAGACAGTTTAAATCATTATCTTAGGGAATGGGCAAGAGAGCATGGGCTATTGGGCAGTTTTCCATGCCTGTTTGAGATTTGTGATTATGAATTTTAAGTGAAACAAGTCACAGTTTTAAAATTTTATTGCAGCAAGATTTAGCTCCTCGAATGCAAGCAGAGGTAAATGGTAGGATTCAGCTGGTGCTGGTACTTTGCCAGGGCAGAATTAAGGGGGGCGGGGAGGAGGGTTGAGGGAGATGAGGACATTTTCAAGGAAAAGTGACCACATTAATTGGGGAAGCTGGGCTGGATGAAGAGTGACATGAAGCCACAACAAACTGTGAGAGTTGCAGGGTCAGAGGCCCTCGCAGTAAGACCAGGGCTTTGCAGCAGTGGAGATACTTGAGCACATCAGGATCAGGATGGTGATCAGAGAGTGGGTCATAGAGCCCATCCAGTTTCTGATGTGGCGGTTCAGGGTGTGCCATGGAAGGGGGAGGCTAACGTGGGTGTAGAGGGAGATCACCAGGAATAAGGACGCTCAGAAAGTTTCCATTTAATCTTGTTTCTTTCAGGGAGGCCATGACTTTTTTGAAGGTGTCAGGGCAGGTAAGTGACAGTTGTTTCCTTCCTAGATATCATGGAAATAGATGTGAGCATATACCGGTAATGAGAGATGATAGTCGTCTTATTAGTAAAAATTACTTTTTTTTTTAAATCCTCACCCAAGAACATTTTTCCATTTTTTGTTCAGATAGAGTGGGAGGGGGAGAGAGAGAGAGAGAGGGGGAGAGAGAGATAGAGATAGAGATAGAGAGAGAAGCATCGATGTGAAAGGGACACATGGAGTGGCTGCCTCCCACACGACCCAACCAGGGCCGAGGACAAACCACAACCAAGGTACATGCCCTTAGCGGGAACCGAACCCAGGTCTCTCTGGACCGCAGGCCGACGCTCTAACCGCTGAGCCAAACTGGCCAGGGCAAAAAAATTAGACTTTTATAAAGACTGTAAAATGTTTTTAAAAATATTATCAACTGGCATATAGGGAAGATAAGTCTTTGCATCCAATATTGTTTTAAAAATGAACATACCCTGGGCCCTGTTCCCTAATATATATATAAGAGGTTATCCTGTTTCTAAAGTCACATGCAGAGGCAGTGTGAGCTTGTAAACTCATTCTGATGCTGAAACCTTTGAAGGGACATTTATTCCCTTGCAAAATCCCAGCAGTGGCCGGTGCCTCCCATCCACCTCGTCTATACCTGAGAAACACTGACATTGAGAAAAACTATATGGCATAATTAGTAAAATCTGCTGTTTTTATTAATTTCTATTTTTGCTTATCACCTTCAAAGCCAGCATATTTAGAAAAAGCAAGTGCAGTGGTGGTGGTTGTTTTTTTTGTTGTTGTTGTTCTAGCAAATTTTCGTATGCATATGCTCATATCCCTAAAAATAATAGCTGTTATGTCTGTTGTATGAGTTTTCCCTCTGCATGTACTTTGCATATCTAATTTTGTTATATTTTTATTGATCGCTTTAATATAGTACAGACTGTGGATATACTTTATCTGAATAAAAGGTTATGTTTTCTGAGCTGTAAGCTTAAGTAAACATTGGTCATTTTTTGTAGAATTTTCTTAATTTATGGCATGATATAATATCAGAAATAAGCAGTGGGTTCACATCCTTTTAGAGAACACATGGAAGTGAGTCAGAGGAGATAACTATATGTTTTATAAAAAAACAAATAAAATATGCATTTTTCCACTAATTTCCATCAAATTCTTGCTGCATGTGGATCAGAGTCTAGACTTTTGATTTTAGGAGAATCTGTGTGGTGGTTATGCTGCTAAAGTAGTCATTATATGTTATAGCAGCCCTTCTTAAACTTAACAGAGAAAGGTATTGTTTTTAGATATACAGTCGGTGATTTTAAGGAAAAGAATTGAAACCAAGCAGCATTAAAGTTCTGATTTATAATGCAAGTTCTTATCAAGCTACTTTTTATTTATTATTTTTAATAATTTTCTTCTTTACTGGTTTTAAAGAGGAAGGGAGAGAGAGAAACATCAATGAGAGAGAAACATCGTTTGGCTGCCTCCTGCATGCCTCCCACTGGGAATTGGGCCCACAGCCTGAGCATGTGCCCTGACTGGGAATTGAACCGGCGACCTCTTGGTGCATGGGTTGATGCTCAACCACTGAGCCACACCAGCTGGGCTCAAGCTACTTTTTAATAAAGAAAAGTATATTGCCTTGTTTTTCAGTATAACCTTTTTGTTCAGAAAACAGTATTTATTCTAGGTAAAAATGGTGTTTTTGCATAACCAAATGTTTGCTTCAGTTGGCTAATTATAAAATATATTAGCAAATGAAATAAAATTAGCAAATTAGGGGAATGGTTGTCAAAATTTTTTACTCTTAACATCAAGAACAGACTTCTTCCTGGTCATAGAAGAAAATAAAAATAGATTATCTTAGCAGAGCTAGAGAGCTACCAAATGGAATTTGAGAGGGTATCTCATGAGACCTGAAAAACCTGAGCTGCCTACATGGCAAGAACTTGTGATATGTATGCTAGGTAAAAATTTCGGTTAGTTTGAAATAAAACACGCAGATTTTATCATTCTCTTTCCTTTTGCCCTTCAGTGGACTGTCAAGGAGGTATAGCATTGGCCAGAAGGTTTAAAAGGAATCCTCGTAGAAAGAATGTTCCAGGATTGTTTTTAAAGTTGGCAGGGATTGTAGCATCATTGTTCAATATCATCACTGATCTGGTGATGCTGGAATCCTGAAGTTAGGCAGCCAAACCTTAAAAACCTCCACTATCCATATTTAATTATGCATGAAGCCCCCCTTCCCTCTACCTCCTGAGGCAGCCTGCTTTCTTGGTTCCCAGATTGCATCTTTAATTATTTACCCTTTAATTTTAAATGCAGTTTTTTATATAGAATTTGTATGTTTAAATATTTTCTTTCTTCACAAGAACTATACACATTTTAAGCATGGTTAAAATTGCCTTCTACAACCAGATTAAATATAGTCCCCTTCCCTTAAAAATTTTTTTTGAGATAACTGTAGATTCACAAGCAGTTGTGAGAAACACTGTCGAGAGATCCTGCATACCCTCCATCCAGGTGCCCAAATGGTAGCATTTGTATAACTATAATATATTGTCACATCCAGGAAACTGACATTCCTCTCCCTTTTTAAAGGCGACTTTACAGATGGCCTCATACTATAATCCTATGGGAATACTGTATGTCTATACTAAATGATGACACCACTGAAATAGGAGAAGTAGGGTTTTTCATGATAACCTGAAGATGGGCTGGTGTTTTAATTCAGAGCTGTGTGAACTAGAGGACTCAGCAGAATGGCAGTGTCCACATTTAATTATGCATAAAGCCCCCTTTCCTCTGCCTTAAGTAATTTTCCTCTCAATTCATTGTGGAAGACGTTAGAAGGCAGATCTGCACCCTCTCCTGCTTTCCCTTGAAATTACACCAACTCTGGTTTTAGCTGTTTTAAATAAGAGGGATATTTCATTTATGATTTAGTTTGAAGAAGAAAAGACTTCTAGTCCAATCCACTGGATTTGTTCAGTAGGCTGTATTCAAGCTAGAGGCATCAGGCCTAGCAGGCTAGAAAATAACCACACAGTCCTCATCAGTACATTGCTCTCCCTCCAAAATCCATCGGGCTTAATTTATAAGAAAAAACAGACATACAAAAATTCAAACTTTGCAGAAAAATATGTGCTGTAGAAATATATGCCGCCTAGGCACAAGGTAGTTTGTCAATTCAGTAATTAAAATCTGGCAATCCAGAAAGAAATGAACTAACATTTCTTATGTCTTCACTTTACAGTTTTAATAGATAAAGACCAGAGTCCAAAGTGGAAACCAGCCAATCTAAAAGAAGTTACTGATGAAGATGTGAATAATTATTTTAAATCTCTGGGAAGCAATGATTTGAAATTTTGAAGTGACTGGATTTTGAAGGTATTTTGGAACAGGGGTTGGCAAACTACGGCACAGCACCCAAGTCTGGCCTGCTACCTGTTTTTTATATATCCTGCAAGCTGGGAATGGCTTCTGCATTTTTAAATGGTTTGGGTAAGAAATCAAAGACTAATCTTTCATAACTTGTGAAAACTGCATGAAATTCAAATATCACTGTCCATAAATAAAGCTTTATTGGAACATAGCTGTACTCATCTGTTTACATATTATCTATGGCTGCTTTGGGTGATTGCAGCAGACATTGTAAGACCTGCAAAGCCTAAATTATTTACTATTTGGTCTTTTCAGAAAAATTTTCAACCTCTGTTTTAGAAGATGGGAAATTTGAAGATCTTTAGAGATTCTTGAGTTACTATAGCTAATTGAAATAGGAACTTAATGTTTTGGCTTTGGGTAGTTGTTTATATGTTTATTAAATCAAATTATGTATAGCTTATAAAAAAATTAAAACCCTGAAATTCTTTTGGATACTGTGTTAATGCTTTATAGAATTTTCTCCATATATAAATCTATTTTAAAATAATTATGAGTTACTATAGCAGAAGTGTTCCTTTTATAACATTAGAAATCTCAGGCAAAGAGAAAAGGTTTTTATGAAGTTGTCTTTCTAGTATTATTAAATCAGCCTTGGCATTTTCTTTTTTTGTTTTGTTTTGTTCAGATAGAGTGGGAGGGAGGGAGAGGAAGAGAGAGAGAGAAAGAAGCATCGACGTGAAAGGGACACATCGAGTGGCTGCCACCCGCACGACCAACCAGGGCCAGGGACAAACTGCAACCGAGGTACGTACCCTTAGCGGGAACCGAACCCGGGTCTCTCTGGACCGCAGGCTAACGCTCTAACTGCTAAGCCAAACCGGCCACGGCAGCCTTGGCATTTTCTAAAGTTAACCACAATCCTGCCCTGGCCGGTTTGGCTCAGCGGTTGGAGCATCGGCCTGCGGACCAGAGAGTCCTGGGTTCGGTTCCCACTAGGCCCTAGCGGCTAGGGGCATGTACCAAAATAAATAAATAAATAAATAAATAAAGTTAACCAGAATCCTTTCCTGTGGTGCAAGTGAACACATTCTTTTTTATTGTTCGCAATATTTGCTAATCTGGCAGATGAGGAATTTGGAAACTCTGGTCTCTAAGATAGAGGCACTCTGCTTTCTGCAATTTACATCAAACTTTTGTGTGATAATTGTTATTGTTATTTGTCCTTACACAGTTCAAATCAGGAGGGAAAAAATAACAAGGACTTTCATTTAAAATAGAAATACCTTCTCCCAGCTGGTGTGGCTCAGTAGTTGAGTGTCGACCCATGCACCAAGAGGTTGCCAGTTCGATTCCCAGTCAGGGCATATGCCCAGGTTGTGGGCCTGAATCCTAGAGGAGGGCATGCAGGAGGTGGCCAGTTGATGTTCTCTCTCATCGATGTTTCTATCCCTTTCTCCCTCCCTTTCTCTCTCTCTAAAAATTAATAAGGAAAAAAAAATACCTTCAATAATTGGTACTGTTGACAAAATAAGTTTTTTTTTAAGGTATGTAAGAAACTGCAAGGTATTTGAGACCTGGGACTTTAAAGTCTAGGTAAGAATAATTTAAGTTAAAGATCAGTTTATCATTTATTTTGTAACTTGTATTGTTTTTCCTTCATTGTGAACCCCTCAGAAACTAAGAGAACTTCAAGTTTGTAAGAACAAAAATTGGCAGAACTGAAAATGACATCAAAGGTTTTATCCTGTACCCTTCTTATAGATGGGGAGGTTGCAGGCCACAGGAATTGCTTTAAATATTGTTCTTAATATATTAAACAAGAAGGATTTTTTTTCTTCCAAAAATTTTAAGAACAGTTTTGGAATAAAGATGCCGTGATAATGGACATGTTTACATTTCTATTCTTAAAGCTCCTAAATTGGACCTGAAAGATCTGGGCAGTTGCTTGCATTAGTGGATTTTTATTCACTTTGTATTTGTTAGAAATGCAGAAAATGTTAAGTCCTCTATGTTAAAATGTTTACACAGTGTTGAAAAGCATTTGCTTACCAAAATTAAATAAGAACTTATATCTAGTTAGTTGCAACTAGATTTTTATTGTACAGTTACAAAAAAGGTGTTTTCACAAAAATATTTGGAAAAAATATACCATTTCATAGCTAAGTCTAACAGAGAAGAGAATTGGCTAATAAAAATTGAGTTTTGCAAAGTAAGATATAGAGAGTGCATCCAAGCTTGTGCCCAGTGCTCCAAGCTAGACATGTCCTATTTGGTCACACAAATACAGGAAGGCATTATAATTAAGCAAACAATATATTTGTTAGAACTTTATTTTTAAATTACCGTTTATTAACATTATTTATAGTGTGTCTTTAACTTTTGATTTCTAAAACTTTATAATACAAAAGTACAGTTCCTTCATTTCATAAAACATCAATGATACTGAGTAAGATACAGGAATATTATGCTTTGTTAGTTCCATATGCCTATTTTCAATATTAGTAAGGCAATTTGACACAAATTATTCTTTTGGGACTATGATCATTTTTATCCCTTTCAAAATTGTGCTTTAAGTGCTAATAATAACCATAGGTAGTTTGCAAGAACTGGTAAGGCAATTGAAAGTGGAGAGGGAACTTGCATCACAAGCCTGTAACTGATGGTGATTGGACTGGGGAAGCCCATTTGTGGGGTTAGGTCATGAGACTCTTTGTAAAGGAGGAACTGGCACATTTCCTCTGATAACCTGCTTCCATAATTGCCACCTGCAGGTTCTTTGTCACATTGGGAGCAGCTCATCTGCCCCTGTGCTGGATCCAGTGGTTGGGTATGTATCAGTGTGGTAAAGAGGGGAGCTGCTACTCCAGTGTTCTGTCCCTGAGGGGAAAACACTGGAAACTTGTTTCTGCAGTGTGTCTTCTGATGGAGTTTGGCATTAGTGCTGTTTCGGGGGCTCTCTTTTCCCCACTTTCCTTTCCCTTACTATTTAAAAGAATTATTAGCTACTGAAAATGGAAACGTTTGTTCCAGTTTATAAGAATAATGACTGGTCCTCTCTCAAATAGTCCTTTTACTTTTTTTTTTTTTTTTAATCCTCACCCGAGGACATTTTTCCATTTTTGTTCAGATAGAGTGGGAGGAAAGGAGAGAGGGAGAGAGAGAATGAGAGAGAGAGAGAGAGAGAGAGAGAGAGAGAGAGAGAGAGAGAAACATCAACATGAAAGGGATACATTGAGTGGCTGCCTTCCTCAACCAGGCCAGGGGACGAATCACAACTGAGGTACATGCCCTTGACCAGAATCAAACCCGCAATTCATTGGTCTGCAGGCCAACACTTTAACCACTGAGCCAAACTGGCCAGGGCTCCTTTTACCCTTTTATTGTCCATGTAAGACCTTTAAAATGAAGTAAATCTAATATTTAAATATGAAGGTATGCAAGAATCTGAATTATCTTATTAAAGATGTTCTTATGTATCTTGTCATCAGTGCCAAACTATACCGCACGCAGTACAAATTTGTTTATGCGGCTCTTTCTCCTGCCTGCTCCCAACTTGGTTTATCCACTAATGCTCTGATGATGCAAGCCTTGTAGTGCCTTGTCCATGATTTGACATATATAGCGTACATTTCCAAGATAAGTCTGTGTGTCACAGGATATTATGCTCTGTTAAAATGATTCAGGAGTGAGGGCATGGTGCTTGGTGACAAAACTACTGCCAGAGTGTCAGAGCGGGTGGCAACAGTTTACTCTTCCAGCTAGATGTGAGTCTGGAGGGCATTACACCCCTGGGAAATAGGGACCCAGAATAAAGTAGGAACCTGAAGTTAAAATATTTAGATAAAATCAAAACCCAGTAGCTAATATCCCTATGTGTGCCAAAAATTTTAGTGTGATGTGCTGCTTTTATATGGCTTTGTGTTATCATCATAATATGTATTATTTTACATACCTAATTTATCTTTCAGCAAATGACCTTGCAGCAAAAGTATCCTGATGTGAGATATAAAATGAATGAAAAATGGCAACATCTAGGCTTTTGTCTGAGTCAGTAGTATCACTCAGAAACCTAAATTTTTCTTTCATGAGCTGAAAATACATTTTGCTGTTTTAGGGAACTTTTTTTCTCAGCCTTATGGACTTCAGGTCCTTGTGTAAACAGGGGTGGTTTTTCTATTTTCTGAGTTGCTAAGATGGCCTGGGACTAGGTGAAGTGAAGGTTAAATGACCAGATATCCAAAGGCAGCAAAAAGATAGCGCATCATTCACTTCAAATAAGTTTCTTTGCCTACATAACTTAGAGAATTCATTCTACTCAGTTGTGGGTTCCAAAGTATAATTGTTAAAATTAGAGGTAGCATTTCTGTCTGCTTAAAGGCCAAATATTTATTTCATTAAAGAGCCTTTCTCTGCCTTCCTGTAGATTTCAGTGACAAGGGACTGTTGTATCTTAATAAAGTGATCTAACACACATGGGATCCTTGACACATGGTTTTGACAAACAACCCATTGCCAAGACGTTTCAAGAGAAATTCTTTTCATGTCTTGGGGGTTTGGGTGTAAATTAAAAAATAGTTATTTTAAAGGATTGTCTTTAAACTATTTGGAGATTTGGGGCACTTTTTATTTCTTTGGTGATGCTATATTCTCTCAAGAAGAAAGTGGGGTGATATACAGCGGATTACTGTACTATAGGACCCATGTTGAACCCTTTAAGTAACTAAAATCTAAGACCGAGCAGATAGAAATTGCTATTACCAAAGAATTGCTTAAAACACATTTCACTTTAGGTATTCCTGTACTCTTGATATTATCATAGACTGATTTTTACATTCAGATGGAATCATGTATATATTTATACAACTTTTTGCTTTTGTTTCATGTATTTAAACTAGCACCAACTATGTCCATAGTTCAAGAAAGTGTCATAATTCTGCAGGGTCAAGGCCCCTCACTTTCAATGAAGGGGATGTCAGAGTACTTGGTGTTCCTGTCGGCCCACTGCTTCAAGGCATCACTCAGGATTTCCTGGGACAGGCGATGTGCAAATTCGCAGACCACGACTTTGGGTCCTTCGGGTTCCTTCACTTCCTCATTAATAACTGGAGGAGGTGTTGTAGGTTGCAATCTCTCTTCCGACATAAAACTTTCTGCACTTGGGTGCCGCTTGTCACTCTCAATTGTGGTGGGAAATGGGAAAGTTTGCTTTGATTTCATGCAGCCCATGTTCTGAAGAACTTTGAGTGAAGCAAGGCAGTAGGAAAAACTACTTCAACACCATCTTTGGAAAACACTGAACATTTGTCCACGTGATATTGACCACTAGTTTTCCTCTCCAGGCCACTTCCAAAATCTGTTCCTTTCACCCCCTCCTCACATGTAGTGTTGATCTGTCAAGAGAAGAGAAGTTTCATTGTGAAGGTATAGAACGCAAAATACGACATGATCATGTAGCATGTAGAAAGGCTTTTTTTGTTTGTTTGTTTTTAACACTTTGGTCGCTTGGAGGTAACTATAGCTTTATCTTATCAGTAGAAAAAAGGATAATCACTCAATGAAAATGGCAAGTTACAAAATAGGAAAACATTTTTTCTCAAGATCTTGAAAAGTTTATAACACTAAAAACACAGTTAAACTTTTGCTAGTTTAGATTTATTTATGTTTACCAGGGATCAACAAACTATAGTCTTTGGGCCAAATCCTAGCTGCCTGTTTTGTATATAAAGTTCACTGGAACACAGCCATACCCACTTGTTTACATAGCTATGGCTACTTTTTAATTTTTTTTTAACTTTCTCACTCTGCAGGGGTCTTATACAAGTTGAGGACAAGTCTGAGGGGTCAGATATAAGCAGCACAATGTATACAATCTTGAAGTAGATTGTGGAGATCAAAGGTGGGAGCTAAGTGGGCAACAGAGCCATGAGAATGATGCAAACTCATTTCTGGCCCAGGCCTCTGAGGGCAAAGTGGTGGGAGCTACTGTCCACTCTGATGGCACAGAACTACAATCAGAGGCTCCCGGACTACACGAACTAAAAACGCAGACCAGGCAGCAGGGCCTGGGCGAGCTCCCGCACATCTCTCTCCAGGCGGTCCTCATTCTGTGGGCAGCAGATTGGATCAGGTGGTGGACAGTCTTTCTGGTGGAACCAAGCAGAATCTTTTGAAATACTTCACTTCTTTCTCTGTCTCATCCATATCTAGTGTTTGTAGTCAATATCTTTTGTTTTCATTTTCTTTTTTTAATTTTTTTAATGTTATTTATTTTTGTTACAGATGTTTCTCCTTTTTCCCCCCACTGATTCCCCCCTCCCCCTGCCCCTCCCTCCCAGCCCTGTCCCCAGCTTTGTTGTCCATGGCCATTGTTCATGCATACATGCATATAAGTTCTGTGGTTTACCTCTCCCCCACCACCCCCTGTTCTGGGGATTGTTAGTCTCTACCCCACTTCTACGTCTCTGGGACTACCCCATTCCTCAGACTGTTATGTTCATTATATTCCACAAATAAGTGAGAACATATGATACTTGTCTTTCTCTGTTTGGCTTGTTTTGCTTAGGATAATACTTTTGAGGTACCTCCATGTAGTCTCAAAAGATAAGGGATCTATCTTTCTTACGGATGCATAGTATTCCATTGTGTATATGTACCACAGCTTTTTTATCCATCTACTGATGGATGGATCTTAGCTATTGTAAATAGTGCTGCTACAAACATGGGGGTACATATATTTTTTCTGATTGGTGTTTCAGGCTTCTTAGGGTATATTCCTAGAGGTGGGATCACTGGGTCAAATGGAAGTTCAATTTTTAATTTTTTGAGGTAACACCATATTGTTTCCCATAGTGGCTGCACCAGTCTGCATTCCCACCAGCAGTGTACTAGAGTCCCCTTTTCTCCACACCCTCGCCAACCCTTGTTGTTTGATGATTTGTTGATGGCGGCCATTCTGACAGGTGTGAGGTGATTCCTCATTGTTGTTTTAATATGCATCTCTCTGATGATTAGTGATGTTGAGCATTTCTTCATAAGTCTCTTAGCCATGTGTATGTTCTGTTTGGAGAGGTGTCTATTTAGTTCCTCTGCCCATTTTTTAATTGGGTTCTTTGTCTTCCTTTGGTTGAGTCATATGAGCACTCTAAATATATTGGAAATTACCCCTTATCTGATATATCATTGGCAATTATGCTCTCCCATACAGTGGGTAGCCTTTCCGTTTTGATGATTGTATCTTTCGCTGTCCAGAAGCTTTTGAGTGTGATGTAGTCCCATGTGTTCATTTTCTCCTTTGTTTCTGTTGCCTTAGGTGATGTATTAGTGAAAATTCTGCTGTGTATGATGTCTGAAATTGTGTTGCCTACAGTTTCTTCTAGGATTTTTATGGATTCATGAGTCACATTTAAGTCTTTTATCTATTTTGAGTTTATTCTTGTGTAGGGCATAAGTTGATGGTCCAGTTTCATTTTTTTTGCATATAGCTGTCCAATTTTCCCAACACCATTTATTAAAGAGGCTCTCCTTACTCCACTGTACGCTCTTGCCACCTTTGTCAAATATTAATTGAGCATAATGTCTTGGGTCCATTTCTGGGTTCTCTGTTCTGTTCCACTGGTCTATATGCCTGTTCTTGTGCCAGTACCAGGCTGTTTTGATTACAGTGGCTTTATAGTATAACCTGAAATCTGGTAACGTGATCCCTCCAACTTTGTTCTTCTTTTTCAAGATTGCTGTGGCTATTCAAGGTCTTTTTTGGTTCCATATAAACTTTTGAAGTATTTGTTCTAATTCTGTGAAGTATGTTGTTGGTATTTTGATGGGGATTGCATTGAATCTATAGATTGCTTTGGGTAGTATGGACATTTTAATGATGTTAATTCTTCCAGTCCATGAACAAGGTATGTGCTTTCACTTTTTTATATCTTCCTCTATTTCTTTTTTCAATGACCTGTAGTTTTCTGTGAATAGGTCCTTTATTTCTTTGGTTAAGTTTATTCCTAGGTATCTTAATTATTTTTTGCTGCAATGGCAAATGGGATTGTTTTTTCAGTTTCTCTTTCTGTGAGTTCATCATTGATGTATAAGAATGCCATCGATTTCTTGACGTTAATTTTGTATCCTGCTACTTTTCCAAATTCATTTATTAAATCTAGTACATTTTTTATGGAGTCTTTGGGGTTTTCTATGTATAGTATCATGTCATCTGCGAATAATGAGAGTTTCACTTCCTCCTTTCCAATTTGGATCCCTTTTATTTTTTCTTCCTGTCTGATTGTTGTGGCTAAGACTTCCAGTACTATGTTAAATAGGAGTGGCGAAAGTGGGCATCCTTGCCTTGTTCCTGTTAAGGGAAATGCTTTTAGTTTTTCCCCATTGAGTGTGATGTTGGCTGTAGGTCTTTCATATATGGCCTTTATTATGTCTAGATATGATCCCTCTATTCCCACATTGCTGAGCATTTTTATCAGAAATGGATGCTGGATTTTGTTGAAGGCTTTTTCGGCATCTATTGATATGATCATGTGGTTTTTATTCTTTATTTTATTTACGTGGTATATCACGTTTATTGATTTGCGAATATTGTACCAGCCTTGCATCCCTGGGATGAATCCCACTTGGTCATGGTGAATAATTTTTTTGGTGTATTGCTGGATACGATTTGCTAGTATTTTGTTCTGGATTTTGGCGTCTATGTTCATCAGGGATATTGGCCTGTAGTTTTCTTTTTTATTGTAGTGTCTTTTTCTGGTTTTGGAATTAGAATTATGCTGGCTTCATAAAACGAGTTTGGAAGTCTTCCTTCTTGAATTTTTTGAAATAATTTGAGGAGAATGGGTGTTAGTTCTTCTTTGAATGTTCGGTAAAACTCCCCTGTGAAGCCATCTGGGCCTGGGCTTTAGTTTGTTGGGAGAGTCTTGATTACATCTTCAATTTCTTCTGTTGTTATCAGTTTGTTCAAGTTTTCTATCTCTTCCTGTTCCAGTTTTGGGAGGCTATGTTTTTCTAGAAATTTGTCCATTTCGCTTAGATGGTTGAATTTGTTGCCATATAATTGTTCATAATAGTTGTTAACGATCTTTTGTATTTCTGTGGTGTCAGTTGTTACTTCTCCTCTTTCATTTCTGATTTTGTGTATTTGGGTTCTCTCTCTTTGTTTCTTGGCGAGTCTAGCTAAGAGTCCATCAATCTTGTTTATCTTTTCGAAAAAGCAGCTCTTTGTTTCATTGATCCTTTGAATTGTTTTTTTGGACTCTCTGTCGTTTATTTCTGCTCTGATCTTTACTATTTTCTTCCTTCTACTTGCTCTGGGGTTTTCTTTTTGTTTGCGCTCTAGTTCTTTAAGTTGTCAGGTTAGTCTATTAGAGATTTTTCTTGGTTTTTGAGGTAGGCCTGTAGTGCTATGAACTTCCCTCTCAGGACTGCTTTCACTGCATCCCATAGATTTGTGTTGTTGTGTGTTCATTTTTATTGGTTTCCAGGAAGCTTTTAATTTCTTCCTTGATCTCCTTGGTAACCCATTCATTGCTTAATAACATGCTATTTAGTTTCCATGTGTTCAAATGTCTTTGCATGTTTTTGTTGCAGTTGATTTCTAGTTCATTGCCATTGTGATCTGAGAAGATGCTTGATATGATTTCAGTCTTCTTGAATTTGTAGAGACTTAGTTTGTGTTCTAACATGTGGTCTGTTTTTGAGAATGTCCCATGTGTACTTGAGAAGAATGTGAATTCTGTAGTTTTTGGGTGTAATTCTCTGTAGATATCTATTAAATCCATTTGGTCTAGTGCTTCATTTAGAGTCTCTGTTTCCTTGCTAATTTTTTGTCTAGAGGATCTATCCAGTGATGTCAGCGGGGTGTTGAAGTCCCCTACTGTGATTGTATTGCTGTTGATTTCTCCTTTGAAGTCCTCCAGAAGATTTTTAATATATTTTGGTGCTCCTATATTGGGTGCATATATGTTTATCAAGGTTATATCTTACTGTTGGATAGATCTTTTCAATATTATGTAGTGACCTTCTTTGTCTCTAGTTATGGCCTTCATTTTGAAATCTATTTTATCAGATATGAGTATTGCTACCCCAGCTTTTTTTTCCTTTCCATTTGCTTGGAAGATTTTTTTTCCATCCCTTCACTTTCAACCTATGTGAGTCTTTTGTTGTGAGGTGGGTCTCTTGTAGACAACATATAGATGAGTCATGCTTTCTTATCCAATCAGCTACTCTGTGTATTTTTCTGGGAGCATTCAATCCATTTACATTCAAGGTCATTATTGATATGTACTTATTTATTGCCATTTTTGTTTAGTTTGGTTATATTTTTCTTCCTATTTCTCCTGCTAATTACAGCAGTCCTTTTAACATTTCTTGCAGTGCTGGTTTGGTGCTAATGTATTCCCTTAGCCTTTTTTGTCTGTGAAGCTCTTTATTTGACCTTCTATTTTGAATGCTAGCCTTGCTGGGTATAGTAGTCTTGGATTCAGATCCTTGTTTTTCATGACCTCGATTACCTCATAACATTCCCTTCTGGCCTGTAGTGTTTTTGTTGAGATGTCAGCTGAAAGCCTTTTGGGGTTTCCTTTGTAGGTAACCTGTTGCTTCTCTCTTGCTGCTTTTAGGATTCCCTCTTGGTCTTTAATTTTTGGCACTTTGATTACTATGTGTCTTGGTGTGAGCCTGTTTGGGTTCTTCTTACTTGGGGCTCTGTGTGCTTCTTGAACTTGAATGCCTTCTTCCTTCACCAAATTAGGGAAGTTTTCTGTCACTATTTCTTTGAATACATTCTCTAAGTCTTGCTCATTTTCTTCTTCTTTGGGGACTCCTATGATGCGAGTGTTATTACATTTCCAGTTATCCCACAGTTCTCTTAAGCTGTCTTCCTGTTTTTTTAAATTATTTTTTCCTTTTGGTTTTCTGATTGGTTGATTTTTTCTACCCTATCTTCTAAATCACTGATCCGGTCCTCAGCTTCCTCTCCTCTGTTATTTAGACTTTCCAATGTATTTTTTATTTCTGATATGTTATTCTTCATTTCTTCTTGGTGGTTTTTAATTTCCAACTGGTTGATTTTCAACATTTCTATGTCTCAACTCATGGTACTCATGTCCTTACACATGCTGTTGAGCTTCCTCAAGATCATGGCTCTGAATTCTAGTTCTGTTAACTTGCTTAACTGCACCTCATTTATCTCATATTCGGTAGAGGTCTCTTGTTCTTTCATTTGGCTTTTGTTTCTGTGTTTCACCATTTTGGCTATCACAGTGGGCTTTGGAGCCTGCCAAATTTTCCCTGTCGGTGTTGGTGCTCTGCTGTTCGTGGCTCCCTCTCCTGGGTTTGGATGAGGCAGGAAGGACCCAAGTTAAACACTACTGTCAAGTCTTACTTTCCTGGTTAGAGTTCCTAGCCCAGGGAATGGTAGTTATCCTCTAGCTTTTTGCCTGGAGGCTATTAGTAGTAGTCACCTGAAGAACCTTGGTTTCTGAGTTGAATGAAAAACTCCCTCAGGTGCTCAGTGTAAGAGGATTTCCCGAGGGTGGGTCAGATGCTGTCTGTTAATGGGCCTCAGTTAGCACTTTAATGGCCACCAGGTAGGGTTGAATCTCCAAGGGAGGTGCCGCTGCCGCTGCCTTGGGCCCTGGGAAGGAGTAAGATGACCACTCTCCTATGTGGCCGAAACTCAGCAAAAGCTCTGAGCGCCCTCCAAATCCCGAGTGACCCCACACAGTTCCAGTCCAATCTGCCCTCCCTCTGCTGGAGCCCAAGGTGAGTAGCTGCTGCTATTTTAGCCTCTGTCCCAGCTCTGCGCTGTGGAGCCGCTTGGGAGTGTAACCTGTGGGCGCCTCTCCCAGCTAAGGCCGTCGCTCCTGGCCAGTGCTGCCGCAGCTGCCAGCCGAGGGCGCACCTCCCAGCCCAGGCTGCTGTGGACAGTGGGCTCCCGGGCCCCCTCTCGCGTCTTCACAAGCCTACCAGGATTGAGTCAGTGTCCTTGGTTATGTGGTCCTCCAAGCTGCTTTTCGGTTGCCTTTTCCTGACGATTTGTCTCTTCATTTTCATTGTAATTCTAGTTTGGTCCTTGGATATGGTCTGTGTAGCTTCCATTCACTCCACCGCCATTTTCCTCCGCCCTAGGTCAATATCTTTAGGGAGAAAGACATCACCAGGTGAGCTGCTGGCTGTCTCCCTTCTGTTTTTCTTGCTCTGGCCCCTGGGCTGAGGGGAGTCGGCCAGCACCAGATTGCTGCTGTGTGTGAGCTCCTGGGGCCAGCTGTCCCCCCCTTGATTTGGTTCAGCTGGTGGCGGTATCTGTTGGCTTTTCGTCCCCCTCTCTCCTCTACCAGGGAAGTGAGGTCAAGCACTTAAGACTCAGTCTGGGGCCAGGATTCTGGGCTGGCTCTGGGGCGCTCCACTGGCCTCCTGTCTGCCTCACTGTCAGCCTGTTTGGGCCTCTGTTGCCAGTCCCCTCTTGAGGTGATACATTATGTCCAGAAGGAAACACAGAGACTCCTGCTGCTTCCCTCAGTGACCTCAGGCAGGAGGAGCTTGGAGTCCTCCTGGTGTCCACCGCCTTCTCTGGCCCGAGCCCTGTGGTCAGCCTGTCTGGATTGGGGGGGCGGTGAGGTTTCTGGTTCTTCAGTTTGCTCTAGGGAGCCATTGTGCACGTGCGTATAGTGAGGCCCTGACTCTTGTCGCCTGGAAAGGCCCAGCAAGCATGTGCAACTCGAGACGGTCTTTATTTGGCCTTTCCTCCTTTTTCACAGCTTGGAGCTCCTGCCACCACTGGAACTCCTCGGATCTATGGCTACTTTCACCATACAGTGGCAGAGTTGAGTAGTTGGGACAGACTATGAGGCTTGAAGAGCCTAAAATATTTACTATCTGGCCTTTTATGTTTTACACCCTCTGGCCTATACTGTTAAAGGAAACAAGCATATCAAAATTTGCTCCTGCCTCAAACAAACCTCATGAACCTACATACCTTGGTCTGCTATTAGAGTCAGACTTTGTCCCCTGGTCTTATGCTTAGGAGTAAGACAGAATGATGGCTGGCCTTTATACTAGTGCCAGCAACTCTAAAGAAACACAAGTTAGATGTGGCAAAGTACTGTTTTCCTTCTGAATTAGATATTCCCTGTGAAAAGCTCAGATTGATTCAAAATAAGGTTAAAGGTTTCTCACCCTAAGTATCTCATTCTTACTCTTGTTTGATATGTTGACAAAACGAAGTGCTAAAATAAACCATAAATTCCAGCTAGGAAGGGTAAGGTGGGGTAGTCACACCCCAGGCCTACAACTTCTTTATTGAAAGGTTTTTAAGCAAGCCCTGTTCATTGTTTGTGCCTCTAGGTTAAGACACCTTTGAAATGCCAGAAGTAATACCCCCTGGAAGGTGTAAGCACCCTTAAGAAAGCTCAAAATCTTGTGATCCAGCCCTTGCCTTGCTTTCTCCCTCTTAACATTCCTTCCTTAATTTCAGATGTATAAAAGAAACTGCAAACTATTCCCTGGAGCATTTTAGATCTTAGTTTCTGGCATTTTTCATCAGCTTTGGCTCAAATAAACTCATAAAATTCTCTACAGGTTTGGACATTTCTCTTGAAGTAAGTAGGCCGCGGTGCTTGTCCTGATGAGCCTTCTAAGCTTCAGTGATACATTTGGTTGCTATCACTGAATGAATTTCTCTTAAAATAGGACTTCAAGTAACTACAGCAATACAAAGCAGCTTTACTGGAGGGAGGTTTAGCCATAATAAAGCACAGGCAAAGTCTATGTATGAGGTTATGTCCATGATTATATCTTAGTTTTTGGGTCAAAGACATAGGTCTAAATATTCATAAAATAAAACTCAGTTGATTTAAGGTAAAAATTAGCATGCATTTAATTCATTTTTTTAATAGCTTGTAATTAAAGTCCAGAAAAGGTGACCTTTGCTCAGGTCTTACTGCTATACTTTTTTAGGATTCTTTAAATTCTACCTAATTTCTCCCATAATGTTCCCCACTTCTACCCCTAATAGGGATGATATGAGTAGAAAAGAAATCCAGCCTCCTGCTTTTAATGACTGTTCATTTTATATGCCCTGTTACATACTCCAGAGGTTATTGGAAACATGGAACAAGGGAGTGTGGTGTTTGTCTGGTTTACTAGACTGAACTTCCTGAAGACGAGAACTGTCGTGATTGTACATCGCCAACATGTAATGTCTTCTTTTGTACTTTGAGGGATGATTAAATTCAGTGAGTGACAGATATATAAAAGGCCATGAACAGAATCTTTTCTGAGATCTTAGGTTTTGCAAAAGTGGTTTTATCATACCATAACAAAATAACTAGTACCGGATTGGCCTTCTCTCCAAAAACTTTTGAGCCAGCAAACTATATGTGGACAGTGTCACCATAAGAAATGACCAAGCCTATAGAGAATTTTTATAGTTGGGCCAAACTGAAGACTTATGCTGGGGAGCAAGATCTAAAAGGCTCCAGAGAATAACAGTTTTGCAGTTTCTTTTATGCATTTGAAATTAATGAGGAAACATAAAGATTGTAAGAGGGTGGGAGAAAGCAAGATGGATTGGATGACCTCTTGCACGCTTTAGAAGGAAGGATGTAAAAGGGGACATTTCAAGAGTGTATTAGACACAATGGACAGGGCTTGCTTAAGGCAAAAAGATAAGCCTTTTAGTGAAGCTATAAGCCTGGGATGTGACTACTCACCATGAGCTGTTCAGTTAGGAATTTATGATCAGATCACCCTATGAGAGGTTACTTTCTATAGAAACCCTCTTTTTTCCATCCATATCAGGTATTTTCCGGCATTGCACAATAGACAGCACAGGAGTGATCCCCAAGAGAAGGTAGACACACAGTGTTAAAGGCCACAATTGATTATCCTGAGTTTCTGCAGCACTATCATGAGGAGGTTGAGCCCTAGCAGTATTGAGCAGAAGGAATTTAGAAAACGATTCAAGAGAAAAGGGAGCTGGGAAGGGAGGCAGAAATGCATAAGGTCTTATCAAGAGTACTTATTTGAAGGCTGGGATGTGCATGTACAGGAAAATGACCCATCCGAAAGACCTAGCAAAAGATTACCTGCTCTGGGACTTAAAATTAAATAGTGACATCAGAAGTTAGACAGTGCCGGAGAAGCCTTGGAGTTTCAAACCAGCCCAAGTGGAGAGGCCTCACTGAACACTTCAGGTATTTAACTACTATAGAAATGTGACACCTTAGGAGTCATAAGTGTATTGGCAGGGGTTGGCAAACTTTTCTTAAAGGGCTACATAATACATGATTTAGGTTTGTGAGCTGTAAGGTCTATGTTGCAACTACTCAGCTCTGCTGTTTTGCAGAAACAGTCACTCACAACATGTAAACAGTGAGCAATGGCTATGTCCTAATAAAACTTCATTTACAAAAACAGGTAGCCAGGCCATGTTGGTCTAAGAATCTCATTCTAACAAAGAATACAACTCAATGCCATTTAAAGGAAGATGACATGATCCAGACTCCAACAAGGTATTATCCACAAAGTTCATCATACAATTAAATAACTAGCCAAGTGAAAAAAACAGGAAAATGTGCCCCATGATCAAGAAAATAAGTCATTAGAAACAGACCACAAAATGATACACCATATGGTGATTAAAGGATGTTAAAGCAGCTACTTAAACATATTCAAGGATGTAAAGGAAAAATGCTCATAAGGCATGACCAAATAAAGAATCTCATTAGAGAAATGGAAATTGTGAAAACAAAAACCAAAAGAGGGTAAATTCATTGTATGGGCTATTAGATATTGCAGAAGAAAGGATTAGTGAACTTGAACATAAATCCATAGGTACATGTAATTTGAAAAATGGGGGGAAAGGTTTTTAAAAACTGAACAGAGAATCCATTAGAAAGATAAATATGGCATAAAAACAATGAAGAATTTAACACATTTAACCTAGAAGAAGGCAGGAAAGGAGGTATATAGGAAGAAGAAAAAGAAAATGAAACAATCAGAAAACAGTAAAATGGCTGACTTAAATCCATACATAGCAAACATTATTGAAAAGAAATGAACTAAAAAATTCAATTAAAAGGCATTAAAAAAAATAAGATCCAACCCACACAAATATAGCCAACTGATCCTTGACAGAGGAGCAAAGGTAATGTAATGGAGTGAAATAGTCTTTTCAAAGTGTACTAGAGCAAATGGACATCCGCATATAAAAAAATGGAATCCAGACCTTACAACCTTAACACAAATTAACTCAAAATGGATCACAGACCTAAATATAAAAACACGAAACAGTAAGACTCTTAGAAGACAGCATCTGGGAGGTAAATCTAGATGACTTTAGGTCTGGCAATGACCTTTTAGATACACCACCAAAGGCATGATTCATGAAAGAGATAATTGGATTTCATCAAAATTTTTAATTTCTGTTCTGTGTAAGATACCAACCAAAAAAAAATGAGAAGACAAGCCATTACTGGGAGAAGACACTTACAAAAACATATCTGATAAAGGATTGTTATCCAAAATATACAAGGAACTCTTAAAACTCAACAATAAGGAAACATTAAAAATATTGGGCAACGGATCTGAAGAGACACCTCACCAAAGAAGACATGCAGATGGCAAATAAGCATATGAAAATATGATTGACATTATCATTAGAGAACTGCATGTTAAAACAACAGTGAAACACCACTACATACTATTAGAATGGTGAGACTCCATTAAAACACTGACACCATCAAATACTAATGAGGATGTAGAACAACAGAACTCCCACTCACTACTATTGAGAATACAAAATGGTACCACCACTTTGGAAGACAAGTTTGCAAATTTCTTACATAACTAAACATACCCTTAACCATACGGTCTAGCAATTAATCTCCTTAATATTTACCCAGGTGACTTGAAAAATTATAGCCACACAAAAATCTACACGTGGATGCTTTTAGCAGTTTTATTCATAATTGCTAAACTTGGAAGTAGCTAAAGTGTCCTTCAGTAGGTGAATGGGTAAGCAGTGTTTCCAGGCAATAGAATATTATTTAGTGCTAAAAAGAAATGAGTTACCAAGCCATGGGAGAAAAAAAAGGAGGGACCCTAAGTGTGTATTAGTAAGTTTTTAAAGCCAGTCTTTCCAACTATATGACATTCTGGAAAATGTAAGCTCTGGACAATAAAAAGCCCAGTGGTTGTCAGAGATTAGAGAGGACGGAGGGTTGAATAGGTGGAGCCCAGAGGTTTTTTAGGGCAGTGAATTAACACTGTAGGATACTATAATGGTGGATACACGTCATTACATATTTGTCGAAACCCACAGAATGTACACCACCAAGAGTGAATCCTAATGGAAACTATGGACTTTCAGTGGTCATGACATGTCAATGTAGGTTCATTGATGGTAACAATGTAGCTCTGCAGTGGTATGTCGAAGGTGGGAGAGTCTGTAAGGGTAGGGAGACGGGATAACTGCACTTCCTGCTCAGTTTCACTGCAAACCTAAAACTACTGTAAAAAATAAAGTCTAGTTTAAAAAAAAATCCAACCAGATGTACAAATATACAGTTTGCAACCAAGAGGGTTGGAACGGATACACCATGCAAACAGGAAGCACAGAAAGGTTGTTGTGGTTATATGAATATGAGACAAGACAGACTTCAAGGCTAGGGGTATTACCAGAAATAAAGAGGGGTATTTTATTTCTCAATGAGGAAGACATGAAAATCATAAACGTCTATGTAACTAATGACAGAGATTCTAAATACATGAAGGAAAACTGACATCTAAAGGGAGAAATGTAAACATTACTCTATCAGGAATGATAGAATATCCAAAGGAAAAAAAAAAGGAATTTAAGTTTTGAACATTGTGATTCAATTCGAGATAAATGACATGATAGAAGACTATACCCAACAACTATAGCATACATATACTTCTCAAGTGCATATAAAACATTCACCAAGATAGACTACATGATGGTCTTAACAGATTTCAAATGCTTGAAATCTTTTTTTAAATTTTTTATTAATTTCTTTTTGTTACAGATGTTCCCGCCCCCCCCCCCAGACACCTTCTTCCCCGTCCTGCCCCTCCCCCAGCATTGTTATCTATGTCCGCTGGTTATGCTATACATGTATATAAGTTCTTTGGTTTATCTCATCCCTCCCCCCTACCTCCCTCCTCTGAGGTCTGTCAGTCTGAAACATACTCCTTTCTATGTCTCTGGGTCTGTTTTGTTCATCAGTTTATTTTGCTCATTATATTACACAAATAAGTTAGATCATGTGTTATTTGTTTTTCTCTGATTGGCTTATTTCGCTTAGCATAATATCCTCCTGGTCCCTCCATGTTGTCTCAAAGGATAAGAGATCTTTCTTTCCTACAGCTGCATAGTCTTCCATTGTGTACAAGTACCACAACTTTTATCCACTCATCTACTGATGGATACCTGGGCTGTTTCCAGATCTTAGCTATTACCTGGGCTGTTTCCAGATCTTAGCTATTGTAAATAGTGCTGCTATGAACATGAACATAAGGGTACCTATATTCTTTCTGATTGGTGTTTCAGGCTTCTTAGGGTATATTCCTAGAAGTGGGATCATTGGGTGAAATGGCAATTCAATTTTTAATTTTTTGAGGAAACACCATATTGTTTTCCATAGTGGCTGTACCAGTCTGCATTCCCACCAGCAGTGTACTAGAGTCCCCTTTTCTCCACACCCTCACCAGCACTTGTTGTTTGATGATTTGTTGATGGCAGTCAAAGGATTGAAATTTTAAAATATATTTTCTAACTACCACAGAATTGAATTAGAAATAAATGATAATAAAATATCCAGAAAATGCTCCAATACTGGGAAGCTATCACATTTTTAACCCATGGAGCAAAGAAGAAATCACAAGAAAATTAAAATATATTCAACTAAATAATATAAACCATAACATATCAAAAATTTTGAAATGCACTGTGAAACCTTAGAGGGATTTTTATAGATTTAAGTGCTTGTAACAGAAAAGAAGAAAGGTTCAAATCAGTGATCTAAGCTTTCATCTTAAGAAGCTAGGAAAAGATTCCCTGGCCAGTTTGGCTGAGCAGTTAGGGCATCAGCCCACAGACTGATGGGTCATGGGTTCGATACCCAACCCTAGTTAGGGTAATGCAGGAGGCAACCAATCGATGTGTTTCTCTCACATCAATATGTCCCTTTCTTTCTCTCTCTCCCCCCCCTCCTCCCTTTCATTCTATCTAAATAAATAAATAAATGAAAAATGAAAAAACATTCTCAGGAAAGGATTAACAAACAAACAAAAAACCTAGGAAAGGAAAAAGTAAATTAGACCTAAAGTAAAAGGAAGGAAATACTATAGATAAGAGCAGAACTCAATGAAGCAAAGAAAAGAAATAATAGAAAATCAATGGAACAAAAAGGTGAAAGACAACACTTTTTCCCTGTGATAGGAACAACACTACTGTGTTCATTCTTACTCTTCCTATTTAATATTGTACTGGAAGGAGGGAAGAAATGCAAAGCATAAGGGTTGTCAAAGAAAAAGAAAACCGTTTATTTTCAGGTGACATGATTGTATATGTAGACAATTCTAAGGGTTATATTTTCAGCAAGGTCTCAAGATGAAAAATTGATATACAAAAATCAGTTATATCTCTGTATACTTAGGCAGTGAGAATTGGAGGGTGAAATTAATGCTATTTGCAATAACAAAAAGTAGGAACATTAAAGGATAAATTTGACAAAATATATGAACAAAAATTACATTGTGTATTGTATGTATAGTACATGCAAAATACAGTTTGTTACTGAGAAAAAGGAAAGACCCTACTTAGATAGCAGTGTTCATGACCTGGAAGACGATATTGTTAAGATGTTAGTTCTATCCAAATTGATATTTAAATTCAGCACAATTCCAGGAGGTTTTTTGTAGACACTGACAAACTGATTCTAAAATTCCAATAAAAATCCCAGAAGGATTTGTTATAGATATACTGATTCTAAATTCTATATGGAAATTTATAAAGAACCTATACAACTCAACACCAAAAACCCCAACAATCCAATTAAAAAATGGGCAAAGGACCTGAATAGACACTTCTCCAAAGAGGACATACAGATGGCAAACAGGCATATGAAAAGATGCTCAATGTCACTAATCATTAGAGGAATACAAATTAAAACCACAATGAGATATTACCTCACACCTGTCAGAATGTCTATCATCAACAAATTCAACAAACATGTCTTGGTGAGGATGTGGAGAAAAGGGAACCCTTGTGCATTGTCTGGGGGAATGCAGACTAGTGCAGCCACTGTGGAAAACAGTATGGAGTTTTCTCAAAAAATAAAAAATGGAACTGCCTTATGACCCAGCAATTTCACTTCTGGTAATATATCAGAAGAAATGTGAAACACTGATTCGAAAGAATATATCTAACCCTATTTTTGTTGCATTGTTATTTACAATAGCCAAGACTTGGAAACAGCCCAAGTGCCCATCAGTAGATGAGTAGATAAAAAAGCTGTGGTACATTTACACAGTGGAATAGTACTCAACTGTAAAAAAGGAAACCTTACCCATTATGACCGCATGGATGGACCTGGAGAGAATTATGCCAAGTGAAATAAGCCAGTCAGAGAAAGACAAGTACCATATCATTTCACTTATAGATACAGAGAACAAACTAACAGGTGTAAGAAGGGAGGGGGCATGGGAGGCTGGATGAAAAAGGTGAAGAGATTAAGCAAGAAAACAACTCAGACACAGACAACAGCATGGTGGTTACCAGAGGGAAAGGGGAGTGGGGGCAGGTAGAAGAGGGTAAAGGGGGATAAATGGAACAGAAGGAGGCTTGACTTAAGAGTGGTGAACAGATGATGTATGATAGAATTGTACACTTGAAACTACATAATGTTGTTAACCAACATAACTGTAATTAAAAAATAAAAATAAATCACATGGGAAAGCAAAGAAACTAGAATAGCCAAAATAATTTTGAGAAAGAACAAAGTTGGAAGACGTGTATTACTCATTTTTAAGAATAATTATAAAGCTACAGCAATCAAGATAGTGCTATATGGGAGGAAGGCTAGACACATAAACCTATGGAACAGGATAGAGTCCAGAAATAGACCCACCAAAATATGGTAAACTAATTTTTGACAAATGTTCAAAAATAATTCAATGCAAAAAAGATTGAAATAATTGGATATACATTCCTCCCTCCACCCCCCCCCCCAATTTTTTTTACCTATTCCCTACTCCTTATACAAAAAATAACTCAAAGGGGGTCATAGATATAAATATAAAATATAAAACTATAAGACTCACAAGATGACAGGAAACAGTCATCACAGATTAGGTGAAGAGTTCTTAGATATGACACCAAAAGCAAGAACCATAAAGAAACAATCAATTGGACCAGATCAAAATTGAAAACTTTTGCTCTAAGAACACAGTAAAGGAAAAACAAACAAACAAACAAAAAACAGCCCTGGGTCAGGAGAACGTATTTGCAGACAATTTATTTAAAAAATTGACTTCACTCTTGAATATATTAACGACTATCAGAACTCAACAGTGCCCTGGACAGTTTGGTTCAGCGGTTAGAGCGTCGGTCCGCGGACCAGAAAGTCCCGGGTTCGGTTCCTGCTAAGGGCACATACCTCAGTTGCAGTTCATCCCCAGACCCGGTTGTGGTCGTGTGGGTGGCAACCAGTCGATGTGTCTTTTTCACATCGATGTCTCTCTCTCTCTCCCGCTCTCTCTCCCTCCCGCTCTATCTGAAGATAAATGCAAAAATGTTCTGTGAGGATTAAAAAAAACTCAACAGTAAGAAAGCAACCCAGTTTTTTAAATAAATAAAACATCTGTACAGACTTTTCACCCAAGGCCACCTACAGTGGGCACGTAAGTATATGGAAAGATGCTCAACATCACTAGCAATTCGAGAAATGTAAATTAAAGATACAGGGTAAGATACCTCTCTACACCTATTAGAATGAGCAAAATAAAAACAATACCACTTGCTGGTGAGTATGCAGAGCACCTGGAACTTTCATAAGTTGCCGGGGGAATGCAAAATGGCACAGCCACTCTGAAACCAGTTAGCAGTTTCTTATACAGCTGGAACATCCACTTATCATATGACCCAACAATCCCACTCCAGGTATTTACCCTAAAGAAATGCAATCTGTGTTCACATAACAACTTTTACACATATTTATTGCAGTCTAAGATTTGCCAAAAATTGAAAACAAAGATACTGATACCAATAAGGATGACTCTTAAAGGCATTATGCTGATTGAAAGAGGCTACTTTCAAAAATGTACATACTGCATAGTTCTATTTTTACTTCAATAAAATATACAGTTTTTGAGAACATTCTGGGAGACATAAGTCCAGGACATGAATATTTATACCTAAAAAAGTCTGCCTGCTTGAATTTGTCACATCAAATTTTAAAAGCGGCCTGAAGTTCCAGCTCCTAAAGTGATGGGGCAGCATCCAGAGCACAGAACTGTTTGTGGTGCTGTAAGCCTCCTGTGACAGGTGTGTTGTTTGCTTTGTTTTTACACTGACCTAAAATCAACCCAGACTTGGTGGTCATATTCTTCCCAACCTACAGAAGAGCAAGAAATTGCCTCCTACTTCTAACTACCAGTTGAAGAGCTTAAACTATTCATTTCTCACTTCCTTTGGAAACTTATAGAATGCTTTGATTTTGAATAGCAATAAAAGAGAAATCACTTTGGAAATTAAATGTGAGAGTCCTTTGCCCTTAACAGTGTTGTTTCTGAACTTGTAGCTAAGGAGCGCGGAGTGGGGAGAGGGATGTATAACCTCACCCAAAGAACTAGATTAGTGGTACCCCATTCCCCATATACTTGGTTTAGTTTGTGCACATCTCTCCATTGTCCATAGGACTTGAAAGTAGCTAGATAGTAGAATGTTTATGCTGTCAACTAGTTTAGCCATAGTGTTTTCATCAAGGAGAGAAGTTCTATAGTTGTTCATCACTTCAGTTTACTAATTTACATTATGTATACCATCGCCTTCCTTCCAACAAATAGATGGAACAGGCAGACAGGCCTGGCTATTTCCACAAACAGCGGCAACTGACCCAGAGAGGTCACTTGTGAAGTAAGCATGGAGCTCCCACTCCTAATTCCAGGCTCTTCTTGAAATGAGTTTTTCAACAATACTTTATCCAATCATAGCTTATGTTTTTAAGTGTTAAAAATGTCCCCCTAGTTGTAAAGTCAGTGTTTACCCATAAAGACCAATGTAACTCCTCCCCAGGGTCTCTTGCTTTCTCTGCTCATTGTCCCAGTCCCTGAGCTGGTCTCCCTCAGTAGGGGCATTGTGGCCCAGAGCTTCCCAGGCTCCCAAACAGACCCCATCTTGGGTAAAATGACACCCATATATTGATGTCATTAGGTAGCTGTCTAATGGAACTGCTCACCACTGCGCTCAGGACCAATAGCCATCAATGTAAGTGCTTTCGAAACGTACTTAACAAAATCAAAGGGAGATAGAGTGAAAATGAGATGACAGCTTATTCCGGATGTGGGTAGTGCAGATGCCCCAAGAAGGTCCTTAATTTATTTGATCCTTGCCCTCGCAGATGAAGTGGCCATTTGCTCATGCCTCTGCTAGCCAAAAATAAAATATTAGTGTGTCTTTCCTCCCACCACTCCCTCTCCCTCTTTCCCCAAATCCCAACACAGACATACACACACAGCACATCACACGGAAAGAAAAGGAAGCCCCTTTTATTATTTGTTTCTCTTAGGGTTACTTGGAAGCCTCAAAGCACTAAGTATATAAAGTTTTAGGCCATAGCCCTGGCACTTCTCTCAGAAATGGGTCTAGCCACTACTGGGTCTTTCTACTGGGGCCTTCAAACTGCAGCCCACTCTGTAGAGTTCATTTTGGAGCTGTGGTCCTCCATCCTGGGTACAGCATCAGATTGAACCTGGTGAGTTAGCCAGGAAAGGAGTCACAAAAGAAGCTATAACTTGAATACAAGTTGAGCCTAAACACACAAAGCTCTAGCAAAAAAAAAAAGAAAAAAGAGGATTAAGTCTGCCTTGGAAATAAACAGATTGCTAAATCCTGAGAGTCTACCTTAAATACTAGATTAACAGAAATGGTTATTACTGCTGTCCTACTTTGATATCACATTCTAAGTCTTTAAATGGGCTGCTGTTAGGTTATATCTCAAGTTATGACTTAACTTAAAATGGACCCTAGCCCTGAATTAATGCAAACCTCTATATAATAAAAACCATGTTGTAGTGTGTGTTTTTTTAAAGTCTTATGAACACACACACACACACACTATCAAAGGTCAATGTAGATGCAATTAATAAAAATGCCAATTCATAAAAAAATAATAGTTCTAATAGTGTGTTTATCATTATTCTCTAATGGTACTAAGAGTGTATTTTCTTTCCTCTGGGGGGTGATGTCCATGAAAATTGGACATTAAGCAGAGGTTTTTGTACTGGTAATACTGAGAATCAGTGATTTAGACTATAAATTCAAAACAGGATCAAATGATGCCTATTAAACTGGCAAACAAATGAATTCAATTTAAATTTAATTCTCTCACCAAAAAGTAAAAGCTAGAAAACACAGAAAATGTGATTTTGGCTAGTCAAAGTCACCTACAGAACACTCCTGTACAGTCTTTGGAAACTGAGGAAATAGTTGTTTCATCCTCGGGCACAGAGCACGGGGTGTCGCTGCTCACACGGGGTGGCCTCAGGAGGACTCTTCATGAAGTCACATGCGGGGCCGGATTTTCTCAACGAAGAGGCAGAGAAATAACATTAAGTGAAGGGACTATGCTTGAGAGTCTAATCAACCTGAGTAGAGCTGTGTGGTATGACTTCATCTATAAACTGGAATCTACCTCAGATGTTTATCATAAAAATTAAGTGAGCTTAGCCCTGGCCGGGTAGCTCAGTTGGTTAGAGCATTGTCCTGATTCACCAAAGTTGCAGGTTTGATCCCTGGTCAGGGCACATACAAGAAGTAACCAATGAATGCATAACTAAGTGGAATAATGAATCAATGTTTCTCTCTCTCAAAAAAAAAATTAAGAAAAAGGAAGTGAGCTTCTATGTGTTACCCATCTAGAACTGCCTTGGAACATGGAAAGTGTCCAGAGTTATTTCCTTTCCTTCTTAGACTGTCCCCTACTAACATCAAATCATTAATTATTTTAAGTGCTTTAGCTATAATGTTTTAAGATTATAATTAAGGTAGGAGAATTTTAATCTAAGAATGCTGATGGTCACTTGGGATTTTGAAGAATTAGAATCAGGTGATGGCTCTGTGCCAGGTGTCAATGCTTCCTCTCCCCTTACCAGGTCCTCCAAGTAGAGAAGAGAAGCAGGCACTTCCCTCAGCCCCTCTGGGCTTCACTCTGGCTACATGTCTGGCTTCACCTGACCCCTCCTGTTTATGACCATGAGTACTGAACTTCGGTCTGCACTGGAAGACAGATCCTGGCAGGAAAAGGAAGAGTAGCTCTTGACTAACTAGTTGGGGGGAGTGGGGGGACTAGTTGAAGAAAACTCGATCTAGATCTTTACTAAGATTATAAAACATTTAAACTTCATATTCTATACTCATTTCTCAGTCATGTGGTGTCCAGCTAAATGACACTGCACTCGTGATACATGAAGTAAGTTCTGTGAAATTCTCAAGCCAGTTCCTTAAGCAGCAGCTGTTAAACACGGGGGGGGGGGGGGGGGGGGGGGGGGGGGGGGCTGGGTAACAATGTCAGAATATTGTCTCCAGTTTGTTACAACTGGACTATTCTTTGGATCTTGTAGCTGAATCAGAACAGGAAACCAAAACTAATGCGAAAATGAATGCCCAGTCCTTGACTCACTGCAATCTGAAAATCACGATCCAATCATCCTTATATGCTAAGACAGCTACTTATTCCACATACTCCTACCACATAAAATGCTTTCTTTTAAATGGCTTCCTAATAATGCCCCCCCCCCAGTATTAACTTCATACGATTTCTTCTCTTTAAAAATTTACCCGTTCTTAGTGTCCAACTCCAGTACTTCCTGTGTAAAGCCTTCTCACTACATATTATACTTTATCACTCTCATGGGTTTCTATAACACATTTATCTCCATCAATGTACTTTTCCTATTCTACCTTGTTTACAAGTCTGTGCTCATACCAGATAGACTTGAAGGCAGGAACATGGCCATACCACTTAATTCTTTCTGAGAAAAGGATGGGTAACACATAACTATTAATCATCTTTGTAATCTCACTTCTATATGCCTACCACAATGAAGGGCCTCAGTAAATGTATTGATTTAAATTGTTTAGATAATTTGAAAGAAATTCCTTTATTTTTACAAAGAGAGCAACAGAGTGTGTATGTATAGCCGAGATTTACAAATGATAACCAAGTTTCTGGAGCTTTCAGAGTAAATACTGGATCTAGCTCTGTTTCTATGGAGCACATCTCATTTCCATTTCCCTGGCCCCTTTCCCTGGTGTCTTATCATTATTTTATACTTTACAACATAAACTGACATTTAACTATACAGTAAGCAGGCTAACTATTCTGCCTGGGGAGCATGTGGCCTCGACGACACTGTCTGAGGGACCAATTGCACTGCCTGTTCTGGAACCCATACCTTTTAACTCCACCCAACCCCCCATCTTTTTTTTTTTTTTTTTTTTCACCATTTCAGATAGAGCAGGAGGGAGCAAGGGAGGAAGAGAAAGAGAGAAACATTGACGTGAGAGACACACACTGAATGGCTGCCACCTACATGACCCCATCCAGGACTGGGGACAAACTGCAACCGAGGGTATGTACCCTTAGTGGGAACCGAACCCAAGACTATCTGGTCCGCGGGCCGACGCTGTAACACTCCAAACCAGCCAGGGTCCATCTTTTGATTCTAGTTTCAAGGATCTTGCCACGCTATCGCATTACTTCCCTTTCAGATTTTATGACATATGCAAATTCAAGTAAACTGCCTAATTATGGAACAATTTATTTTACAAACCCATCCTTCAAAAGAATTGCCTTAAAGGGGATGGGGCCCAATGACCATACTCAGACACAGATGTTAGTAGCATAAATTGGTCCAGCAGTAGCATAACAATTCATTTGAAAAGCCCTAACCCTAATATCCCACTTTTAGAAACCTATCCTAAAGAAATGGTCAACTGTAGACAAAAATGTATATATAGAAATGTTCCTAAAAGCCTTATAATGAAAAAATAACAAATAAGTTAAATGTTCAACAATAAAATGTAGCATGTCTATATCCTGGACTATTACAGAACTGTTAAATAACTGGTGGATAGCCTCGAGAATGGCCTCCAAGGATCCCTGCCTCCGGGAATGCCCATCCCTTGTTTATCCTTAAGTGCAGGACTAATGACTCACTCTAGCAACGGAGTACAGCAAAGTGATGGGATGCCGCTTCCCAGATGAGAGGCTGACTTCCGTCTCACACTCCCCTCACTCTCACAGACACCCACTGCTGTGTTGTGAGCAACCCTGTGGAGACACCCATGAGGCAAGGAACTGAGATAAATGTCTGTACAACGGTGTGCAAGGAACTGGACTGTCCCTGACTGAAGCTTTCAGATGAGCTCGCAGCCCCACTGACAACGGACTGTCACAGGCTTTCCAGCAGAGGCACTCGGCTAAGCTGTCCCCAGACTCCTGACCCACAGAAACTGAAATTAATATGTTTGCTATTTTATCCACTAACTTTTAGGGTAGTTTATAATACAAACATAAATAATAACTTTTTTTTTAATCCTCACCCAAGGACATTTTTCCATTTTTTGACCAGATAGAATGGGAGGGAGGGAGGGAGGGAGAGAAACATCCATGTGAGAGAGACACATTGAGTGGCTGCCTCCCGCACGACCAACCAGGGCCAGGGACAAACCGCAACTGAGGTACATGCTCTTAGCGGGAACCAAACCCAGGTCTCTCTGGACTGCAAGCTGACGCTCTAACTGCTGAGCCAAACCAGCCAGAGCAATAATAACTTTTAAAAGAATATTTAATAACATGAGGAAGAGCTCATATGCTGCTTTTTTTAAAAGTTACTGGTAGAATGGTTTATTTATCCATACCAAAACAAATAAAAACTCAGGCTTTTAATAACAAAAATATTGTTGACACACATGTACTGTATACTCATTTGTTATTTGAGCAAATAATTTCTGTTCACTAGAAATGCTTTCAAAACTGTTATCAGCCTGTCTTGTAATATCATATAACTTTAGTATAAATTTTATTAGCTAAAGAAATTATACCAAACATTGAAAATATTATAATCTTCCTCCTAAAATATAGTAGAAAAGTATATAACAAGTAGATGAGTCATCCATGTGTTCAGAATGGTAATTAACTTTTGAAAATAGGAAGCTATATCCCTGGCCAGTTTGGCTTAGTGGTTAGAGTGTCGGCCTGTGGACCAGAGAGTCACAGGTTTGATTCCTGGTCAAGGGCATGTACCTCAGTTTTGGATTCAATCCCCAGCCCTGGTCGGGGTTGTACAGGAGGCAATCAATGGAATCAACATGTTGATGTTTCTCTCTTTCTCTCTCTCCCCTCTTCCCCTTCCTTCCCCCCTCCCTTCCTCCCTCCTTCCCACTCTATCTAAGAAAATCAATGGAAAAAAATATCCTCAGGTGAGAATTAACCAAAAAATAAGAACAGGAAACTATAATATACATGTATGAATCCAATTTTTAAAATACATACACTTGCCCTGGCTGGGTTGCTCAGTTGATTAGAGCATCGTCCTGAAACACCAAGGTTGTGGGTTCGATACCCACATATACAAGAAGCAACTAATGAATGCATAAATAAGTGGAACAACAAATCAACATTTCTCTCTCTCAAGTCAATAAAAAAATTTTTTAAATAAATAAAATACATACACTTTATAAAGAATAAAATACAGGAAAACATCAAAAAAGATTCTCTTTGAATGGTAGGATTATAGATAAATTTCTTCTCTACGCTTTACTCTGTTTCCCATATTTTTTCAAATGCAAATATTATTTTTATCATCAGAAATATGTCTTTTAAAAAAAGCCAAAATTGGTAATTTGATGCAATACATAGCTGCCTCAAACCCAGATTTAAGCTAATATGAGACTCAATCATTTAGTGAAGAGAGAACAACACTGGACCCCTATCAAAATCTAGGTAATAGCATTCAATTAGCAAGTAAAAATAGTTAACAGGACTACGGTATATCTAAATTAAAAAGAAGGAGGAGAAGGAGGAGGAAGAGCAGGAGGGGGAGGGGGAGGGGAGGGAAAGAAGAAGAAAGGAGGAGGAGAGGAGGAGGAGGAGGCTGTTCTGCTCAGTCAGCGAGAGGTTAACCTAATGCAGGATTCTGACTAACAGAACCAGGAAATTTTGGGGGGCTATGTCAGGTGCCCTCCACAGCACTGGTTTCAAAAAGTCAGGGTTCACAAATACAGTAAAATATTAAAAACTGAGCAACCCCAAATCTCTCATAAACAATATCGTCATCTGCGATTTACCTAAATATTCTTAAATCTTACATTCTAGTCTACATCCACTTCAGGGCAGCGTTTTCTATACCAGTGCAGTGTGCTTTTTATCAATCCTAAAGCCATATGCAGGGAAAAGTTGTTTTGGATTTTAGGATTTGGTAAAATTATTTTTGTCAAGCCCATTCTCATTTCCCTGAGTGTAGAATGGTAGTTCATCCGAGATCCTAACCATGGTTCTTATAAAAAATGACATCCCGATATAAAATATCAAACTTAACAGGCTGCACTAAACAAAATGGCTTTATACTCACAATCACTGAATAAAATCTTTTTCTCACAGGGTACTCTGAACTTCACTGGGCCTATGGAGAGAAATACAGATGTGCAGCAAACTTGTGTCATTCAGAGCTCAGAAAACCCAGCAGGTTCTATATAAAGAGTTCTTCAAATGGCTTTTGACTAGATAAGGGTAGAGGAATTTAATCAGCAATGTGACCATAGGTCTTACTCAAGCCAGAACTTTAACAAGTAGTTTCTCATTCAAGGTTGGTCCAGAATACCTAAATTGTAGTCATTTTATTTGATCAAATTATCTTAACTGACATTTTTCTGAGTCACTGTGGAACATTACTTCAAGTGTCATTAAGGAATTGAAAGGGGATCAGAGTTTGCTACCCCAAAATATGCCACATTGGCCTACAGGTTGTTCTCAGCCAAAGGCAATTAGCCCTCTGCCTTCCTCCTTTTCGGCCAAAATCAGGTTGTAAATTTCCTTTTGTAAAGGTGTCTCCCTCTCTGTGTCCGGGAGACAACTCCTACCACCTGAGACAAACCTTACTGACCAACCCTATTTATCATACATTTCCTGGTCACCTTTCCATAACCAGGAGCCCCAGAGCCTGCTTCCTAGCCTCTTCTGCACTTGACACCATTTGCTGAGATGGTATAGAAGGCCCCAATTCTGTCTCCTTGAATCACATTTCTTTATGAACTTCCATGCATAAATAGAAAATTAAATCGTGTTTTTTCTTTTTTTTTCCTATTAACCTATTATCAGTTTGATTTGCAGGCCCAGCCAATGAATCTAAAAGAGTAGAGGAAAGGTTTTTTTCTCTTCCATACAAATTCAAGACTAGTTTTTGTTATGTAGTAAAAATGCTTCAAATGTTTTTGAACAAGTAGGAAGCATAAATAATAAATTAAAAGACTGTTAAGTGCTATGCACTGAATTAAATTCCATGCAGTAGTATATGTAATTTTTAATATTTAAAAGAATTATTATTCTTACATGGAGACATGAGATAACACAATGTCCAAATCCACTGAGACTCTAGGTCAAAGGACCAAGAATTCAGAAAGTTTTGCTTTTTAAATTTTAATAATTCTTTCATGATACATACACCACAGTCCTAAGGAGTCATTATAGAGTTCCTGTTTTCTGTAGCTGATGGTATAGTATTTTGGGGGGGGGGGGGGAGCAGAGGTACATTAAAGTTAAACATTTTTTAGAGCCCTGTTTTTTACCTATTGAATTTCTCACTAATCCAAAGAAATTCCCTCTCCTATGAAGCTATAATCCTTACCAAACCTGCATTCATTTTCTCCTTCTAGCCTTCCCTTATGTTGAAATACACCACCTCTCTCTTTTCTCCACCAGCATCCTCTCCCCTCTTCCCTGCTTAAACCAAATCTGTACTATTTTCCAGACTAGGGGAAGTCCATCTCCTTCGTGATGACAACCTGGAATTCCTCCAAATCTTACTCAGAATGCTCTTCTTGTATTGATGGCCCATCTATTTAATGTATAAACGCTGTCTCTTCAAATGAGATTAAATATTCCTCAAGGGTAGCAGTCATTTCTTCTTTTATTTTGCACAGAACAGTTCCCCACATTGAGGCACTTAATGAATGCTAATTAAGGTTTGGATATTTATCAAATATCCATGTGCTTCACAGTGTGTTAAATGTTGGGAATAAAATATACATAGTTCTACCTCGTCCAGGAGACTTAAAGCAGAGGCCACAAACTCGCAGTACTGTTTGGCCAGTAGTTTGTTTGGCCAGTGAAAGGTTAAACTGTTCTGAGCTGGACTGGGCTAAGCTGGGCATTCACTCTCCAGTTCACAGCACTGTCACTCCCTTGCGTCTGGCACTCATCCAACTTCACTAATTTAGTACTTTCAGCCCTTTGTGAAACATCCTTAATTTCACAACTCTGAATTCATAAGAAGTAAGTTAATTCTTAAAATATAGGCTCTTCCCATATCAGACACTCACTGGAGTTATGTATTACTCCCCAAATTTTCAACATCATCATGATGTGGTTGGTTGTATTTCTCCACACTTGACTTACTGCATGCTGTTCATAGTACACCTTACTATAGATAACAGACAGACTCCAGTTAAAAAAAGAAGTCCCAAATGCATGGGCAGATGGTATATTAATTAATTAGAGAAAGAAAACAGAACTGCTCAGCAACTGTTTTGCTTTCCTAAAAGCAAATGATCTTTAAGCTGAAAGGACAGAAGAAACCTCATTAATAGAGAACCAAGGCACAAGCAGAAGAGGTCACTTTAAAAGAATGCGTATCTTCAAATTGCATTTTATTCCAGAAAGAACCCACAGATGTGAACACAGAAATATCCTGACAACCTTTGGAGAAACATGGAGAAGGAGGGTGGTCTCAAGAGGCTACAGACTCAAACACACTTTCCACCCCCAACCCCCAAACTGTACACCTGACACCAATACAAAGTAATACTGAAGGTGAACTGTAATCGACAAATAACATTTTAAGAAATTCTGGATCAATAAAAATCAGTTATCTTTCTTTGAAAAACAAAAACAAAATACTGAAAGACACAATTAAAATTTCTAGGCATTATAGACCAGTTAGTTTAATACCAATCTCTGGCAAAATTCAAGATTTAATCAGTAAACAGTGAACATTTGGGGGAAAAAGATTGGGGTTGTCCAGGAACTAGCAGTTCATTAAGAAACAGTCATTTTTAAACCAATGTAATTTACTTTTGTGATACATCAGAGACTACTCAAGATCTTTCAGCAAGACATTTGATCAAAACTTTTCTCATAATGTCCTTATAAAGAAGACTGATCTATGGGCTAGAATCATTTGATAAATAAGCACAGTGCTGAGCTCAACTGATTCATTAATTTGCCTCAGTGGTACCTACTGAGCTAACTAGGTAACCAAGCAGTACTGTACTTAGCACTTTCAGCACTCTGACTTCTAGCAAGCACCCTGAAAGGTAGATGGTATTAACCTATTTTCATTAACATGGAAAATAATTTTCTCAAGGTCATAAAGCTAGGAGGTGTCTGGGCCAGGCTCCAAAACTAGGCTCCAAAAGTCCAAGAACATTTCTACTCTGCCTAGGCTTCCAGATATGCCACCATAGCAAAGGGGCCTGTCCCATTTATTATCACCAATATGCAGGTGACAAAACCAGAAGGTAGAATTAACATGATGAATGCCACAATCAAGATTAAAACATATCTAACAAAGTAGAAATTGGAGTAGTGCATGAAAAAGAAATGTTTGCATTCAAGAAAATCTGAATTGCATAATTATGTGGTGATTTCATTTGAAGCTAGAAACTCATTGCACTCTGTACTGTTTGGACTAGAATGAATTTACTGAACTCAATTTGGGGCTAAGGATCTTTAGCACAGAGAAAAATCTTAAGGAAGGAAGGAAACAAAAGAGATTACTACTTAGTGAAGACAACTAACATTTACTGACTTCTAGGCAACGATACTAAGTACTTTATGAAGACTATCTCATTTCACCCTCATAATAACCCTATGGGTTATTTTATTTTTTAAAATGTTTTTATTGATTTTGAGAGAGAGAGAGAAAATAAGGGAGAAGGAGAAACATGGATGAGAGAGAACATCGATTGGCCACCTCCTGCATGTCTCCCACTGGGGATTGAGCCCACATCCAGGGCATGTGCTCTGAATGGGAATCAAACTGGCGACCTCTTGGTGCATGGGTTGACACTCAACCTCTGAGACACACGGGGGCGGGCAACTATGGGTTATTTTTCAGATGAGAAGCTGAGGCTCAGGAATCTGAAAGGCTGTCAAGTAAAGGAGACAAAAAATGCTTTGTACCACTTCAGACGTTTTGGTTTCTTAACTATTCTTTTTGTCATGGACTCTTTGATCTCTGTTGAAAAAAATCTGCATATAATTTCACAGGTTTGGGGGGGGGGGTGGCTGGCAAAAGTACAACTAATGAGAAACAGGTCCAAGGAAGCCTGTCCGTTCTGTGTAAACAAGGATTTACTAATAAGAGATAGGAGGGATACCTCAAAATGTAGTGAGCTCCCTATCTCTGAAGTTTCTATCAAAATGTGGCTAGTCTGTCAGGAGTTCTATAGAAAAGATATTAAAATGGATTGGAGTTTGGTCTTTAAAGCACCCATTTGCTATAAGATTGTGGGTCTTAATAAGTAAATTTGTTTGATGGAAAAACAAGTTAAAAAATGAAGTTACGGTTGTTCCAGACTGTTCTGCTGAATATGTCAAGCAGAATACCTGAATAATGTTATTACCCATCTACATATGATAGCTATATCAGGTACTTGAAAGCAACCTCATCTAAAGAAAAATGTATACTCAGAGGTTGATCTTGATAAGATGTATACTTTGTCATAATAAAAATAGATTACTTATTCCTCTGAATCCTTAATTAAAATTTTCCCTTTGATAAATACCCTTTACACCAGACTCTCAAAAGATGGAGTCTTTGGTGAGAACATTTTCTAGTTTGTAATTTTATGTTAACTTATTCCCATAAGGGATGGGGAGGGGGCAGCTGTGAAACAGAAGAGAACTCCAATTGTTCTGCTTTGCAGATCTCTTTGCTAATGACAGGGATTTTACCATTCTATTGCGATTCATTTCTCATTTGCATCATAATTCCTCTCCAGATTCAGCCTCCCACAGCTCTAAAGCGCACAGAACTAATGCTTTGCTCATCATATGCCATTCAGATCACAAGCCTGACAGCTTGGCACACAAATTAAATGTTCATAAGCAAATCCTTACCTGAAAATCTTCATTCAGTACTCAGGTAGGAAGGAGGAAGGAGGGTGAGCCTGCAGCTGAACGCCTTGCACTGGGGTTTCAGAGCTGGGTGGGCGGGGCAGGGGCTAACTCTCTCCAATTAGGGGACAGAGACGTGAGACTGTCCCAGGCAGCTGGCCGACGAGGGTCTGCTGGACTCGAAGCCTCACAGGTGTCTGCCATTAAAAAATCCAACCGGCAAAGCTGACGAGCAGAGACCCACAGACACACACGCCGGTCGCATCCTTCCCAGATGTTCACTCACACGACACATGGCGGGACAGCTGTGCGCCGGTCGCACGTCGGGACAGCGGCGGGGCGAGGAGGCGTCCTGCGGGCTCCCTGCCCAGGGCGGTCCCCGGAGCTCTCCGCGCCGGCGCTGCTGGGGGCGGGGGGGCAGCTGGCGTCAGGGCGGGCGGGAGCCAAGGGCAGCCCCGCGGCAAGGGCAGCGGCGCCGTCTTCTCGCCAGAGCCTGGCTCAGTCCAGGGGCAGCAGTTGGAGGACGGGGCGTCCTTCGACCAGGCTCCCGGCCCTCCTCCCGCGGCCGACGCCGCTGCCACGCCCGCCCCACGCTCCTCGCTGGTTCGCGCCCCCGCACCCGGCCGGCGGGGTCCCGCAGGTGGCAGGCGACGAGCGCTCTCTGCGGGCCCACGCGAGTACCGGGCTGCGGACCACGCAGCCTCGTCCGCCGGCGCCCGGACAGTGAGACTGGGCGGAACCGCCACCGCCCTCACGCCCACCCCCCAAACCCTAGCCAGGGTGCTGCCGCCTCCCCAGCAGGAATTCGGCCCCCGCAAAGTTCGAAATAAGACAGCGAGCTAGTCACTGCACTGCCGGCCCCAGGCCCCTGGTCTGAGACACACGGCTGCTACCTCTCCTGGGCTCTGCCCAGTTGGGGGGGGGGGGGGGGGCTCGGAGCTGTCTCCGAGGTTTCGCCAGGAGGCTGGGCCCGCCGGCCCGGGGAGAACAGGTGTTCGCCGCCAGCGCGCAGGTGAACTCGCCGCAGCTTCACCTCGGCCTTCCCACCTAAGGGTTCTGGCGCTTGGACCAGGCTTAGCAGCCAAACCTGCTTGGACCTCAAACTCCACACGTCGCAGGGCTAGGCCAGGGACTCTTCCGTCCTCACTAGCTTGCACTGTGGGTATACAGTGCAAAAGTGCTTGAAGTGCTTAAACATTTAGGAGGACACACCCATTTTGTACTTCTCTATCCAGAAATAATAACATTTTCCAGGGTTTTTCCTCCTTAAAACAAAACACGTTCTCACTCGTTGAGGTCACTACCTCAAAACCTGGGCATTATTCAAGTGTGCTTCCCTACACTTTCCAAGTGATGTCCGCATCTGCTCAGCGTGATTCCTAGTAAAGGCTCAATAAGCAAGCAAGCAAACAAACAAAAATAAAAACACAAATAGCCACCCTACCAAAAAAAATCATTATTTCAGTTGTGTTCTACAATGGATTAGTCATGCACAATTAATGCTTGAAGGACCTTAGTAATAGATAACTTCACCTGACTCCTTCAGAGATGAGGACACTGAGGTCTAGAGTCCAGCAGCAAAACTAAATGCGAAAAAGAAAGGCTGGAACCTACGAAACTCACCATCTGGAGACTAATGTGAAACTTACCTCTCTAAAGGTATAACAAAGAATATACCTAGATTGCAGAGGAGTCAAAAAGCATAAATTACACAAAATCTAGCTCATCCCTTTAGATTTTAAATGAATTAAAGATTCTTATTTTTTACTATGATTAATTTACCTAAGACAACACATACAAATACAATAGGCCAGAAATATAATTTTTCTTTGTGATAATATGATTAATGGAATTGAAGTGGGTACATTCTGGCCATCATAGAATGTAGATACATTTACATTGATTTATCTGATAAGCATCATTTTAATGTATACAATTTGATTATACTAAGGTGAAACAAATGTTTAATTTTACATATTTCAGGCATATCATGCTAAATAATTATGATCAAATGCAAGCTTCCATCTTTTGGCCTAATTCCTCACTTACAGTATGTCCTTTGCTCCTGCCTCTCCCTTCCCCAGCTTCACGGCTTCACCACCCTGGTCCTGGAATAACCCACAAGAGACCTCTGGGCTCCACACTGAGCGATCAGTGTCAGTCCTCGATGTGCTCAGGACAGAAAAGGAGAAACTTAGAACTTTGTCTTTTTTACTTCCCCGTTACCAGAGCAGAAGTAGATGAGGAAAGAGTCTCCTCTGGACTCCACCAGCAGGAAATAACTTGTATACATGTACATTCCGGTCTTTCACTCACAGACACACTGGTTCATCTTTGCCTCGTGTTAGTTCCCACCTACCCCTTTAGTCTAAGGAATTTAGGAGCTGATGGGGGAGTGAGGCCTAACCACAGTGTCAAGTGGTTATGCTGGACCCCTCTACTGGAGACACTGCTCCCACCAGATCCAGGCCAGGCCCTCCCTCCATCGTCCCGGCGATGGCGAAGATGGAGAAAAACCCAGGAGCAGTCCTCTCTCTTCTCTGATGGGCTTCCCCCAGGGCCGGGCCTCATACTCCAAATCTGGAGTCTGAGTTGGTCCTTGTGGCCGGGCTGCAGGACAGGCCAGGCTTCTCTACGATTCCTGGGTAGCCAATGGGACTTGGCCCACCTGGGTCCTGCACCTGCTCTGGCTTTGGGAGAAGCTGACCCTTCAAGTGACTTTGAGAGGAGACTGCACCCAGCCTTGGGATGTCGAGAGGTGAGTAGGGCCTTACACCAAGGGTGGGACACATCCATCCCGAGGCTGTATAAGGCCTGCAAAATCAATACCAGCTAACATCACACGCCTCGCCAAATTAGCCTGACCAAATACAGAAGGCTAATTTTTAAGTTGATAATTTTGTGTGGCCTGTGAATGATGTTATGAATATCCAAATGGCCCTTGGCAGAGAAAAGGTTCCCCAGCCCTGTTTAAACTCTCCTCAGGCCTGCAGGCCGTGCTTCTGGTCCAGAGGGAAGATGGCAGCCTTTGCTGCGGCTCAGAAGGACTGACTTTCCTCATGGCCACTTCAGCCTGGAACTGGGTTAGGGTCCAGCATCTCTGCCCTCCTGTCGTCCTCTCGCCCTGGCTCCAAGATGGGAATAAAGTGGGAGTCCACAGCTTCTCAAACTGGGAGTGGCAGAGACCCACTGTAAGATTTTGGAAGTGTACTGAATACAACTTTTAAATAGAATGTGGTAGGGTGAGGCTGTCTGGGCTATAATAAGTGTTTAGTGGGTTTTCTTTGTGCCATAAGGGCATGGAAAGTAAAAAGAATAAAAAGAGTAGTGATAAATTAGTGGGATTTGAACAGAAGTACACTGACCCCAGAGCTCATATTCTTGACAGGAAAGAGGTACTAAGCTGGACTGAGGACTGCATGCCAAATAGTAAACTTGCAGTTAATAGAATTAGATCAAAGCACCTCATACTTTTTTTCCTTATAAAGAAATCCCATTTCCAACCCCAGCCCTCTGAAACTCCCACGTCCACTCCAGACTGGTCCGAGAGAGGTAGGTAGCAGACGCCCTCCACTGGTTTCCTTACTTCAACACGGAGCACCTCTAACTTCTGTATCTGCTCAGGCCAACCAGTCAGAGCTTGTACCTCTGGGGAAGCAAGGGAGGCAGAAGGAACCTCCCTCCTCTCCAGGCGGGATCTGGGCATTTGTTGTCTTCAATTGTTTTCTGATAATGAAGTGATGAGGACAGGGTACGTGGATGGAATGGATCTGAGTGTTCACGCGGGGGCTGGAACATGCATGTATGTTAGAGAATTATAAAAGTCACAGAAAAGATTTATAATGAACAGAAAATGGCTAAGGAGACAAAAAATCCCATTATGACATGCAATTACAGGGTATGAACACAGATAGAGTAGCATATATTACCTATGAGAAAACTCATTTTGACTTTCATAATGCTAAAGCTATGTTTATGTATATAAAATATAAAATTCTACCTCCTCATTTCTCATACAGTAGTCCACTAGTCTAGGGAAAAAAACCAAAACACCTTTTAGTGGTTACTAGAAAACATGGCTATTTTCCACAGATATTTTTCACTGATCCAGGTTTTATATGCTATTTTTTATGTTTCGGCTAAAATGATCTCTCTAAAACAGTGAACTTATCTTGCATGTGTTACGATTTTATTTGGCTTTGGCTGAGAGACCCAGCTGTCTCCTGAGTAGGTGACAGACACGTATGCACGTCAGACCCTAGACCTGGTGATGGAGGTGAAGCTTTAACAGTTCGGCAGCAGAAATGGTGGACTGAGGCTTTAGCACTTTCCGTACAAGACATGGACACGTGCCCTGGCCAGTTTGGCTCAGCGGTTAGAGCGTCAGCCTGCGGTCCGGAGAGACCCGAGTTCGGTTCCCGCTAAGGGCACGTACTTCGGTTGCAGTTTGTCCCCGGCCCTGGTTAGTCGTGCGGGTGGCAGCCACTCGATGTGTCCCTTCACGTCGATGTTTCTCACTCTCTCTCCCTCCCATTCTATCTGTACAAAAAATGAAAAAATATCCTCGGGTGAGGATAAAAAAAAAAAAAAAAAAGACATGGACACGTGCTTCCTGATGAGAACTAGCTGTAGGTATGAAAGTGGTGTCACCTAGCCCTCCTGAAGCTGTTCCCGCACCCTCTGTGCTCCTCCCCGGTCTTCCCGCGCCATATTAGGCTTCACGGTCTTGAAAACTTCACTGTTCTGAAGGCCTCTTCATGTTTAACATTTTCCCAGAATCAAAGACCAAATCATGACCTTACCTTACCAGCCGAACAGGTGGAAATGTAAACCTGTTTTGATATTTTAATGTATGTCATGATATGTTTAAAAGTTCATAAATTTTCAGAGCTGTACTTTAAGCTATTGTAGTCTTATTATGTGACTAAAATGAGAAGTGATTAATGTTATCTTTCTTATATGGAAGACAAGAATTACCCCTCAAATCTTCTCTTTCCTGAAGAAAATTTTTTTTTTTTTTAATTTTTCTCACAGCATTTATTTATTTTAAATTTATTTTAGAGAGAGAGAGAAAGGAAGAGAAAGAGAGAGATAGAAACACCAATGAGAGAGAAACATCTACATTGATTGGCTGCCTCCTGCATGCCCCATACCAGGGATGGAGCCCAAAGCCCGGGCATGTGCCCTGACCAGGAATCAAACCAGCAACCTATTGGTCCATTGGTCTGCACTCAATCACTAAGCCACATTGGCTGGGCAAGATTTTTTTAAAATATTTTTTACTTTTCAATTACAGTTGACATACAATATTATATTAGTTTCAGTGTACAGTGCAGTGATTAGATATTTATATTCTCAGGATTTCTTTTTTTCTTTTTTTTAGTTTAATTAAATAAGATTTTTTTACATATAATAAAGAGTAATGAGCATAAACAATATTTCAAGATATTATCTGTAAAACTGTAATATGATATGAAAATATTTCTCTTGTTGCATCCATTGAAATTTCAATTAGAAGCTAGTGAAAATAAATAGGCAATTTTTAGATTTCAATTAGAAGCTAGTGAAAATAAATGGGCAATTTTTTTTTAACCTTAACCAAGTCCATAGACTTCCTCAGTTCTATCCAGGGACCCAGATTAAGAACCTTGGCCTCGAGAAAAGTGCAAAAATAAATTCTGGAGCCAGAGATTTATGTTCTAGAAGCCAGACTTCAGACTTTAGTCCCAAAATTAGTCACACCTGAATGACCTTAGACTCCAAACTTCTGAGACTAGGTTCACTTATTTAGAATAATTCCTATACCATAAAGTTATAAGGATCAAATGCTAGTTAACAAAATGCCAGCCAAGTGACCAGCATGTTGTTTGTTTTTTCTGTGTGTGTGAGTTTTTTTGCTGATTTTAATATATATTTAGCCCCAAGTATTTAGTGACATAATTTTTTTATAAAACTCATTAGGAGAAAAATGTAAAACCACTTACTTATTCATAAAGAAAATAATTAATGAAAACATTAATTTTATGTTAACAGTTTAGTGAGTGCCATGATTTGTCATTAGAATGACCTGTATCTAAATCTAAATCTCAATTCCACTACTTTACTTTACAAAGTTACTTAACCTCTCCACCTCAATTTTCTCATCTGTAAAACACTGCACTGTTGTTTTAGAAACAAGAGAGGATCTAGCTTCAACACTCAATAAATGGAGCTATTATTAAAGTTCACATTTTAACAAAGCCAAAGGAATCCATTTGGAACTCAAAAGTTTATTTTGTAATTATGTTGATATAAATAAAACTTCACAGTCCTTCTTTTGCCTGGCAAAACACATACACACTTAAATCTGCACTTAAATGACATAACACTCCTAGCGTAAACTGGCATTGTTTAAAATCATATCTAATTTCTTATTCTGCCCAGAGAAAAATGAGTATAAAAAACTGGTTAACAGAATGGATTCAATTAATTTTAACACTTTTCGTGATTCACCTGGAATATTACAATTGATGTTTATTATCAATGTTGGACATACCCTAAGGTGGCTGTGTCAATTTAAAACCCAATTTAGCCTGGCTGGTGTGGTTCAGTGGTTGAGCATCGACCCATGCACCAAGAGCTCACCAGTTTGATTTGTGGTTGGGGCACATGCCCAGGTTATGGGCCCGATCCCCAGTGGGGGGCATGCAGGAGGTGCCCAATCGATGTTCTCATCAATGTTTCTATCTCTCTCTCCCTCTCCCTTCCTCTCTCTCTCTCAAATCAATAAAGAAAAAAAACAACAATTTAAAGATCTCATATCAGATACACTGATTAGATAAAAAAGTGGGAACATGTATTTTCTTTACACAGAATATTACGGAGTAAGATTCCTCCCTTCCCCCCAAAGACTAGCCATTGATTGGCTGATCCATTATACAATGTGTAAACACCCTCCTTGAAAAGATTCTTTTTATGGGTATAGTTAACAAGCGCCAAGCTGCAGAGTTGTAGCTTTGTTGGTTTGACACAATGGAAGAACAATAAGATCTGGAATCTACTCAAAGCTTTAGCCAGGCAGTCAGCTGACGCTCACTCCATGAAGAGCAACATGTCTCCCCGATTTGGCCCAATTGTTCTCACCAATGCTACTCCACCTGGCTTACAGGCCAGAGTCCCAAACACTAGGATAAGGACACTTGCCTGGCCCCACCACCTGACAGTGGCTCAGGATTTCTTTTACTCACGTTTGTCAGGCTTTTCTAGATCCATTCTGGTTCTCCGAATGTAATTAAAAGCCTGGCAGGTACAAACTAGAGAAAAGTTCCAAACAATAGTTTAACACCCACCCTGGGTGTTGTTAGCTCCTGTACATACTGGTCTAGTCTTCAGCTTCTTCTTTTGGGGGGGGGGTTGGGGGGGTACCTGGGAATTTGTTTCTTTCTTGTGAGGCCACTATCTATTTAATCTTGTTATCTGAATGTAGCAAGTCGAGGTGTGTAGACAGTGATGAGTTGTGTATGAGTTCTGTCCTCATTTTGCTGGAGCTGCAAGTCCCCATTTGCTATTCAGCTACTCTGGTCTGGCTTCCACCCCACCCTTCTAAAATGCCTGTTCTTGTCAAAGTCACCAATGTTTCCTGTGTTGTCAAATTCAATGGCCATTTCTTAGTCCATACCTTAATTTTGCATGCATTCATTAGAGCTGACCAGTCCCTTCTTCCTGGAATGCTTTTAGCTTGTGACACTTGTTTTCTCCCCGTGTCTCTGGCTGCTCCTCTCTTCAGTTTAGTCCCTAAATACTGTTGTTCCCCAGGGCCCAGTGCAGGTTCTCTTCTCTTCTTTCTTTACAATATTTCATCAGTTGAGATTATCCATTCACATTGCCTTAATATCACCTCAATGCCAGCAACTCCCAAATTTACATGTGCTGCCTTATTCCTTCTGTGTAGATGCCTAACAGGCACTTCAAACTTCACCTTCAAAAACAGAGCTCTGGATGCCCATTCTCCAAATATGTTCCTCCTCTGGTATTCTCCAGTTCAGTACATGGTAACCAGTGGCTAAGTCAGAACTTGAGACATTTTCAGTTCTCCAATTTTTATTTCCCTTCCTCCCATTATATATAGTTTACTAGCTGTACCAGGACTACCTCTTCAATCACCTCTTATACAATGAGTTCCCTCTCTCCTAAGTCCTAGCCACACTTGCCTCCTCTGCCTCAGGGCCTTCGTGTTTTCTGTTTCACCTGTTTCTCCTAGTTCTCACTTGGCTGTTTCCTTCATATCTTTCATGTCTCAGTTCAAATGTCACTTGTTTGGGGAAGACTTTCTTGACTATTCTATCTTTAAAAAAATTTTTTTTTTATCCTCACCATTTTTTTTTTTTTTTTCATTTATCTTCAGATAGAGCGGAAGGGAGAGAGGGAGGAAGAGAGAGAGAGAAACATTGATGTGAGAGAGACATATCAACTGGCCGCCACCCACACAACCCCAACCAGGGCCAGGGACAAACTGCAACCAAGGCACATGCCCTTAGCGGGAACTGAACTCGGGACTCTCTGGTCCTTGGGCCAATGCTCTAACCACTGAGCAAAACTGGCCAGAGCACTATTCTATCTTAAAGTATCCTTTTCTCTATAACCAGCTACTCTTTTACACATGATACTGTTTATTTCCTTCATAGCCTTTATCACCACTTGAAATTAACTTATTTGATTCTATGTTATCTGGCTTCTCTAGAATGTGAGCCTCATAAAAAGAGTAACCTTACCCAGTGTGTCTAAATATTATCTACCAGTTCATAGGATAATAGTATCTGGTGTACAGTAGACATTAAAAATACTCCTTGAACCAATAAATAACAAGATACTCCACCTCCAATTATATCAGACTAGTTTGTATTAAACCAACTTTTCCAATGAGAACAACTATAATATTTGGATATGAAAAAAAAATCAGACTGAAAGTATGTAAGAACTATCAATGCAGCCAAAACTCGAGGAGAGAAGATCCTAATTAGAATAAACACAATGAGAAGGAAATCTAATATTTTATGCAGAATGTCTACCTGAGGCCTTTGTCAGTTTGTATTCAACAGCCAAGAGGCAGAGAAGCTGCATAGTGTTTTCTGTTGTCTTATGAAGTTGGAAGAAAAATTCAGTTCAGGATCCATCAAAGTGGAGGGGCCCAAGGAAACACTCCTGGCCTTGCACTGGAACTGCCTAAGAGGGCCACTCTGGAATAACCAGAATAAATCAGGAATAAACTAGAAATAAACCGACTCTCATAAAGACTAAATCTAGTCTTTGATTAGTGCAATCCAATATGTAGTCTTTTCCAGCCTAATAGCCGGCAAAAGCATAATCCAGAGTCTCAAATTATTCCTAGAATTTTCAACTCACAAATTTCAATTGAAAATTACTACACACACTCAAAGACAAAAGACCAAAACTAAAAGAAAATGAAAAAATAAAATAGACCTACAAGACTCTCAGATACAAACTATAAAATAACTATGAATATTTAATTTGGCCCCAAAATAGAAAACCACCTACAATTTTTAATCAGTTAGAAATTTGAGAACTGAAAATTACAGTAACTAAAATTAAGAACACAAACAGAATGCAGACTAGACACAACTAATGAGAGGAATAGTGAAGATGAACATTGGACAACAGAAAATATCCAGACTGAATCACGAAACTTTAAAAAGATGTAAAATAAAGAAAAATGTAAGAGACTTAGGGTGCAATGTGAAATGTTTATCATAGGTGGAATTAGAGCTCCAGAACAGAGAAGAGAAGAGGGTAGAAGTGATATTTGAATAATGATGGTGGCAGTGATTACAGAGTAGAACCAGGCATCTTCTAAAGTCGCTCCTGGTTCCTGATAATAAACTCATATCATCTCATTATGGGTCCCTTCTTTTGGTGGCTGGGAGAAAAAAATGTAACCTGTTTATCCAAAAGTCAGTCCAGAATACATTCCTATTTTAATGTACTGAAAAAGGCTTTCTTTAAAAAAAAAAATGTTTTTATTCAATTTTCAGAGAGAGAGAGAGAAAGGGAGATAGATAGAAACATCAATGTGAGAGAGAAACACCCGCGGACTACCTCCTGCACGCCCCTTACTGGGGATTGAGCTTGAAACCCAGGCATGTGCCCTGACCGAGAATTGAGCCAGGAACTCTCAGTCCATGGGACACACTCAATCCACTGAGCCACACTGCCCCAGCAGACAGATACTTTCTTTTTTTTTTTTTTCTTGATTGATTTTTAGAGAGAGAGGAAGGGAGAGGGAGATAGAGATAGAACATTGATGAGAGAGAACATCAATTGGCTGCCTCCTGCATGCCCCTCACTGAGGATTTGGCCCACAACCTGGGCATGTGCCCTGACAAGGAATGGAACCGGCGACCTCCTTTTGCAGGGGTCAGTGCTCAGCCACTGAGCCATACCGGCCAGGAGGCAAATACTTTCTTATGCAACAAGAGAATACGTATTCTGCTCAGTCCCTGCTTCTGCATGTTTTTGTGATGAGGCTGGGGATCTATACAGAGCTGCTGTATTTCATCTCTAACAGATTCGTGCCCCAGGGGTCAAAGGCTGATGAAAGGTCAACAAAAATAAGAACCAATAATCTGTTTTGTAGTGAGTCTAAGAGATCTCTACACAAGAAACAGGACAGTAAAAGAAAGGAATGGTTATGCCTAGCTACTTGCTACTTGTTTGGAATGTAGGCCTGAGAAGCCCAGATGTATTATTTATAGAAAGTAACCCTAGTATAATTTAAGATGGAATGCCTATTAAATAATACGTGTGTCACTTGAATAAAGAAATGCCTTTTAAAGACTGGTACAGACTACATTCTGGGTTCAACCCTATTGGACCATCCGTGTGGGACTGACAAAGGTAAACAAAATGCCTAGTTAATATGTCACCACAGGAAATGTTATTGATCACCCCTGGAGGGAAGAATTTCCTGGGGTAAGGTCTCCCTTCAAGCGTAGCACCATCACTGAAATTAGTGGAAGCCTCTTCTCTAGAGCAGCTAAAATGCAGTTTCTCCTCCACAGCTGGTTCCCTTCTGTTACAGCAGCTGGTGGTGCTGGCAGACAACTTTGAATATCTGGCCATTCCCTCAACAACTTCAGCAAGAATGAAAAAAGCAAGGCATGAGTCTTAATTTAGAATTAACCTTAACTACAAGGAGCAGCATAAAAAATTACCCTTCCTATAGATAGAAGGTGGTCTGAGAACTCTTTCTGAGTTGACCATTGACAACTGATTAAATGTTTTCCCTCCTCATTTTTACATTCACTTTTTACTATGTATATATTTTTTTAAAAAGTTTAATTTACTTATACAAGTAATAATCAAGATAAATGTACTAAAGTCCTGGTTTTATCCCTAAATAATTGGGAAGCTTTAAAAAATATTTAGGTGTTGCCCTTACTGGTTTGGCTCAGCAGTTAGAGCATCAGCCCTTGGACCAAAGAATCTCAGGTTCGATTCTGATCAAGGGCATGTACCTCGGTTGCAGTTTGATCCCCAGCTCTGGTTGGGGTTGCACGGGAGGCAACCAATTGATGTGTCTCTCTCACATTGATGTTTCTCTCTCTCTCCCTCCCTCCCACTCTATCTGGAAATCAATGGAAAAATATCCTTTGGTGAGGATTAAAAAATAAATAAGTAAAAATAAATAAAAAATAAAAAAAGATAAAAAAATGTTTAAGTCTTTTAGAGACTTTTTGCTCGTCTATAAATCAAGGATTTTTTAAAGAATCACCTAAGACCAATTAAAAGTTACATTTTAGCATTCTTTTTTTTAAAATCCTCACTCGAGGGTATTTATTTCATGGATTCTAAAAATCCATGAGAGTGGAAGGAAGGGAGGAAGGGGGAAGGAGGAGAGAGAGAGAAACATTTACGTATGAGAAACACATTGATTGGCTGCGTCCTGCTCACACCCCAACCAGGGCCAAGGACTGAACCCAGAACCCAGGCATGTACCCTTGACTGAGAATCAAACCCACAACTCTCTGGTCTGCAGGCCAACAGTCTAACCACTGAGCAACACCAGCCAGGGCCATTTTAGCCTTCTTCCTATGTCAGTATTTTATTAACTTTATGTTTCATTTAAGATTATAAGTGATTGATGGGAAGCTAAATTAATTCTATTAGTTCTTTTAAGATTAAGTGAAATAAAAAGTTTGCATGTCTTTAAAAAATAAAATATTTTAATATTTTGATATATTTCCTATCAATCATTTTATTTTTCAATCCTCACCCGAGGATATTTTTCCATTTATCTTCAGATAGAGTAGGAGGATAGGTGGGAGGGAGAGAGAGAGAAACATCAATGAGAAAGAGACAGATCAACTGGTTGCCCCCCGCATGACCCCGACCAGGGCCAGGGATGAACCACAACCAAGGTACGTGCCCTTGACTAGAATCAAACATGCGTCTCATTGGTCCATGGGCCAATGTTCTAACCACCAAGACAAAATGGCCAGGGCCCTATCAACCTTTTATATATCTTAGAGTAAGTATCTATACTAATATTTTATATAGTAGTTCTTATCCATATACAGTTCTATAACATAATTCTTTTTTTTTTAAATCCTCACCAGAGGATATTTTTCAATTGGTTTTCAGATAGAATGAGAGGGAGGGAGAAACATCGATATGAGAGACACATCATTTGGTTGCCTCCCACACGACCCTGGCCATGGCCGGGGCCTGAACTACAACCGAGGTACATGCCTCGGCTAAAATCGAACCCGCAATTTTCTGGTCCATGAGCCGACGCTCTAACTGCTAAGCCCGACAGGCCAGGGCTATAACATAATTCTTATTTTACATAACATTAAATAGGATTGACTTTGTAAATAATTACTGACAATATATTTACAGAATTTAACATATGGAATATGATATATTTCTTTCTGATTTAAAGCAAGCATGACTAGACTTTTATGTAATGCAAACAGATATGTGGCATCATTCAGAAAAATTTGCTATTCTGTTAAGAATTAGCCCTGGCCAGGCAGCTCAGTTGGTTAGAATGTTGTTCCAATACACCAAGGCAGTGGGTTCCATCCCTGGTCAGGGCACATACAAGGAACAACCAATGAATGTATAAGTAAGTGGAACAACACACCTCTCTCGCTCTCTCTAAAAATTAATAAATAAAAATATTTTTTTAAAAATTAAAAGTTTCTAATTCATGGATTAATACACTTTATTTGTCTTGGAATCTCTCAAACATTTGTAATCTCTCATGCTGAAATCCTTTTGTAGTCAGTATTTACTATTTATCTTTAATTTTTCAAAGCCTATTTCTCTTTTTAAAAATACCAAATAAAGAAAGAGAGCTAATTACATAAAACATTTTGCCTTAAGGTTATTTGACCTATATCAGTGTGGGTGAAACAAAATTTTAGTCATACTTGCATTAAATGAGAAAGAATTATATCCTAAAATTCCCATTTGTTTCCCATTCCATAGGTCAACACACACTTTCATATTTTGTAAAGTCATGGGAGAAAACAAATTTCAAAGTATACTCTTTCAGCATAGGATATGGTAAGGTATGCAATTTTCATAAGGACTATAAATAAAGGGCCAAGAAATGAATATTCTGGGCTTGGCATTTTGAGGTGGGGAATCCCCAAAGAGGAACATGGACTAATATGCCTATGACTATGGCTTAAAAAAATATAAATCCTTTTTCTGGAACTAGAGCCATGAGGCCAGTAAGAAAAACTGGACGTGAGTAGACCGTGGATAATAGACACTGTCCAAAGGCGGTTCAGACACGACCACAACATCAACCCACTCTGAGGCCTTTGAACATGCTATTGTTTGCAAAGCACCTTAGCTTAAGAGACAGAAACCAAAAAGAGCAAAGTAACCTGAGATTGAAAGTCACATCAAAAGCCAGTAGATCCATGAAAAGATCAACTGGCTCCTGACTGTCTATCTGGAAAAGTTTATTTCTGTATCTTTGAAAATGAACCTCCACTGTCAGTATAGCTGCCTAGAGAAATGTCTCAACTTGAAACTGAAAAATTAAAAGTGCTCAATAAAGTGTTATTTGCAATAAAATTCTAAACTCATGCATTACTTTTAGTTTGGCATTGGCAAATTCTAGCAAATAATAGCTTAATGCTTTCAGATAAAGACAGCAGTTTGAAAAAAACAGACATTTAGAAGGGGCTGACAATGGCTCCTAAGAATGGATTACTGCAACTTAAACTTTTCTGTATTTTCCCCCTACTGGCTTCCTTGATATTTTCACCTCCCAGGTATGCTAAAAGTCTGGTTTTGTGAGTTACTGAATTTGGCCTTTTTTTCTTAAAGTGATCTGTCAGTTTGAGATACTGAATTTATTGGCAAGTTCAATTACTTTACGTCATGTTGGATAGAAGAATGTGGTTACAAAGCAGTCAATCAGCCAAGGACCTTAGGGACAAGAGAACTTGGAACACCAAGCTTCACAAAACAAAGGGAGCTCAAAGAAATGAGTCCCACTCACAGCCAAATATGACAAAACTGCAACACTCTAACAGCCCTACTTCACAAATCAAAGTAGGACATGTCCTGAATTCAGTGGAAAAACAACAACAAAGATCTCCAGATACCAGAGCTCAGCACAACAGTGCTCATCAACCTGTAATGCCTATGAACCTCCTAAGAGGTCTTGCCTCTCAGCACCACCACTGTCATCAGGCCCATACACACAAGTACTTGGGACAGGTCAGACTGCCTGCAGAGGCCAATCACTGCCAATCAGAACTCTCATGTACAGGGAGAAAGGCAAGTGCTTAATCCCAACTCAGACCAGCTCTACCTTCTCTAGGTCATGTATGCCCGTTCTGTTTCCTCAGCCCTGGTGAATCCCACTATTATCCTTCATTTTAGCCTCTTTCACTGTAGCCTTTGGAATCCTAGTGCCAATCTAATCAGTCTCCTACATCCTCATCTTGTCATAGAAGTCTCTCCATCTTCAGGCCCTATGGGGAACCTGGTCCTCCCCTGAGGATAGCCTTTCTCCTGCAAACTTCTCTTCAAAATGGGTATAATACTCCCCTGCCCACTCCTGTCTCCAAACATGATGAGATTTCCTCTGCTTCTTTTTTATTTATTTCTAAAAATATTTTTTCTTTATTGATTAGAGAGAGAGAGAAAGGGAGAGGGAAAGAGATAGAAACTATGAGAGAGAACATCGATTGGCCGCCTCCTGCATGCCCCACACTGGGGATGTGGCCCACAACCTGGGCATGTGCCCTGACCGGGAATCAAACTGGCAACCTCTTGGTGCATGGGTCAACGCTCAACCACTGAGCCACACTGGCTGGTTGTGTATGTACATATTTAACATACACAACTTGATGAGTTTGGAGTTAAGTATATACCTGAGAAACCATCACCACAACCTATGCTGGAAACATATCTACCAACTCCAAAAGTTTCCTACTGCCCTATTTATAATTACAATAAAAACTTAACATAAGATTTACCCTTTTAGCAAATTTTAAGTACACAACACAGTATTGTTAACTATAGGCACTATGCTGTATAGTAGATATCTAGGTCTTATGGATCTTTTATAACTGAAATTTTGTACCATTTGACTAGTACCTCCCTGGTTCTCCCCCAACCCCCCCAGCCCACTCCTCTCAATCCCTGGCATCTACCATTCTATCTTCTGCTTCTAAGAGTTTGACTATTTTAGATTTCTCATATAAGTAAAGATCTTTTTTTTTTTTTTTATCCTCACCCGAGGACATTTTTTGATATTTTGTTCAGATAGAGTGGGAGGGGGAGAGAGAGAGAGAGAAACATCGACGCGAAAGGGACACATCGAGTGGTCGCCACCCACACGACCCAACCAGGGCCGGGGACAAACCGCAACCGAGGTATGTGCCCTTAGTGGGAACCGAACCCGGGTCTCTCCAGACTGCGGGCCGACGCTCTAACCGCTGAGCCAAATTGGCCAGGGCTAGAGATCATTTTATAATCCCACACACATACCGGTGTCTCCTACAACAACCCTCATGTCCATCCCTGCCAATCAACGCCAAATTCAATGAAAGAACAACAGAAATAATTAGTGACAATAATCTGTCAGCTATTGGCATTAACAGAATTGGGACCCAGATTTCAGTAATTGATATTTAGTTTGGGGATGTTCCAGCTTTGAAGCTGTGAGGGTATTATGCTAAGTGAGGTAAGTCAGACAACCCTGGCCAGGTGGCTCAGTTGGTTGGAACTTTGTCCCATACACCAAAAGGTTGTGGGTTTGATCCCTGGTTGGGGATACATGCAGGAGGTAATTGATCAATGTTTTTCTCCCATATCGATATCTCTGTCTCTTTGTCTCTGTCTGCCCCTCTTTCTCCCCCTTCCTCTCTCACTTTAAAAATAAAAAAAAATTATAAAATAATAATTATTAAAAACGAAGTCATACAGAGAAAGACAAATATCATATGATCTCACCTATATGTGGAGTCTAAAACAAACACACACAACTGGAACTCATAGATACAGAGAACAGACTGGTGGATGCCAGAGGCAGGAGGTGGCGGATGGGCAAAATAGGCAAAGGGGGAGTCAAAAGGTACAAACTTCCATTTATAAGATAAATAAGTCCTGGGGACGTAATGTACAGTGAGCAGTGTAATGTAATGTAAAGTAGTGAGCAGTGACTAGAGGTAACAAGTTGAAAGTTGCTGAGTAGAGTAGATTTTAAATGTTCTCATCACAAGAAAAAAAGTGTGTAACTATGTGTGGTGATAACTGTTCACTAGACTCATTGTGTTGATCATTTTGCAGAATAAAGCTGAGCCTTGAACAACACAGGGGTTAGGACATCCACTACCTACACAGTCAAAAATCTGAGTAAAATTGAGATTGGTCCTCTGCATACACAGATTTCCAATCATGGATTAAAAATACAGTATACATAGAAACTAACATAATATTGAATGTCAACTATAATTTAAAAAATTTTTAAAAGACATGAGTTTTCCCCTCCCCAAAATAGACTATATATATAGATATATATATATCTATATATATATATATATCTCAAATCATTGTGTTGTATACCTGGAACTAATATAATTTCATATGTCAATTATATCTCAATAAAAATAAATATGTATTTTTTAAAAGTTAGCTTAGATAAATGTAAAGATACATTGTATTCATTGCTAGGAAGACTCAATATCATAAAGCAGTGTTTTATATTTATAAATGTTCAAGGAACAATAATAATAAAAATACAAATTAGAATTAGGTAAACAAATCTTAAAGTTCACATGAAAATAATAAGCGAATAAAGAGCAATCTGGAAAATTCTGATAAAAGGCAATAAGAGTACTAGATATTTAAACATGTTATAAATGCATCAATAATTAAAAGTGTAGAATTGACTAATGAAACCCAATAGAAAGTCCAGAGACAGATCTAAATACATATGGGAATTCAGTGCACAATGAAGAATGCCTGCCAACTCACAATAAGAGACTTTTGATAAATAATGTTGGGAAAACTGGGTAGCAAGTTGGAAAAAATAAATCAGATTCTGTACTCAAGCTATGTATCAGGAAAAGCAAATAAGTCTAAATGAATAAAAGATTTAAATGTAAAAAAAGAGAAAGAGAGAAACCACAGAGGTATTAGAAAAAAACATAGATGATTTTTATTATAAACTTGGGAAGGTATTATCTTATAACCTGTATAGGTATGACTCAAAATCTAGAAAGGCTAGACAACAACAAATAACCACTAAACATGAAATAATGTTGACTTCATTAGTAAAAATGTGAATTAATATTACACTGAGATATAATTTCTCCTATCAGATTGGCAAAATCCAAAAGTCCTATAACACACTGTTGGAGAGGCTATGGGGAAATGGGCACTTTCAAACATTGCTGGTAGGAGTAGAAAATGAAATGACCTTAGGGAAAGGGATTTTGGCAATATCTACCAAAATTTCAGATGAATTTACTCTTTTATTTATTTTTTAATCCTCACCCGAGGATATTTTTTTATTTATCTTCAGATAGAGTGGGAGGGAGGGACAGAGAGGGAGAGAGAAACATCAATGTGAGAGGGACACATCCAACTGGTTACCTCCCGCACAACCCTGACCAGGGCCGGGGATGAACCGAGGTACATGCCCTTGACTGGAATCAAACCCATGACTCGTTGGTCTGAGGGCCAGTGCTCTAACCACTTAGCAAACTGACCAGGGTCAGATGCATTTAATCTTGATGCAATAATCTTATTTCTCGGAATTTCATATATAGTGTATATAGGCAGATACAGATATCTATGTATCTCTATCTCTATCTCTATCCCTATCTCTACACTTGTAAATACACACGCCTATTTCTGTGCTAACGTGACAGCTGTGCAAGATGATCCTTTGCAGGATTGTTTTTAAACGCAAAAGGCTGGAACACCAGTATCCAGCAGCAGGGGACTGGTTAAACAAATCATGGTGTATCTATGCAATAGAAAACTGCATCTGCAAGAAAGAACAAGTAGCTACCAACTACTAACATGGAAACATCTCCAGGATAAAATTTCATATTAAAGAAAAGCAAAAAATAAAAGAGTGTTTATTTTAGGCCGCCTTTTATGTAAAAAAAGGAGGGAAAACAATACATTCATACTTGCCTGTATTTGCAGGAAGACACACTGGGGGCACAAAAATAAACTAATAAAAATGATCTATAGCAACTAGAGTCGAAAGGGTGGAAAGGCATGGGTAGGAATGAGACTTCTATGCATTCTTTTTATATATTTTATATTTGAATCAAAATTAAAACTAATAAAATCAAATTTTTTCTTAGAATTTGGTGCCAATTTTTAGAGCACATATATCTGGTTAAACTTGAGCAAATTGATGTGGCTTTAGAAGATTAGATGAGGAAATTGCCAGTTTTTTACTTCCAATCTGCCAATTTTTTTATTAGAGTAGTTTATTTTTTAGTGGAACTTAATTTTGGTGAAATCCATGTTTAGGTCCCACCAATTCTGTCCCAGCCTACATCTCCACCCATGCTCTCTGACACTCTCTCACAATGGCCTCTTTCAATCCCTGAAACATGTCCGGCTGTCCCTGTCTGTGATGCCCTCTCCATCCCTTGCTCCGTTGTCTAAATCCAACTTGTCCTGTCTTTCTCGGGCTGAAGTCACCTCTTCAGGGCATTTCTCTTGACCATCCCTCCACCATCTAAATTATACCTCCAACTGAACCTCTGTTCCAGCACCCTTAATTATGTGTACATATTGTTTAAAGACACTGCAAGCTTCCTGCAGGAAAGAATTGTTTTTTCAGTACTTAGAAAAATGCCTGGCACATAAAATCAGTTAATATTTATGAAAAGAATGAATAAATTTAATATTCATAAACTTGAAAAATTATATATGTATTTTTTTATCCTCATCCGAGGATATTTTTGCATTTACCTTCAGATAGAGTGGGATGGAGAAAGGAAGAGAGAGAGAGAAACATCAATGTGAGAGAGACACATCGAATGGTCGCCATCCACACAGCCCCAACTGGGGCCGGGGACAAACTGCAACCGAGGTACATGCCCTTAGCAGGAACTGAACCCAGGACTCTCCTGTCTGTGGGCCGACTCTCTAACCGCTGAGCCAAACTGGCCAGGGCAAAAATTATATTCTTATCTCCCTTTTTCAGATATGAAAATTGAGGCTCAGAAAGGTTCGGTGATCTAACCAACCTTCCAAAATATGGGTTCAAATCCAAATACCATGTTCTTAAATGCTCTGTTGTCTCCTATATGAAGAGGGGCTTTTGGTGAAGATAAAAAGAAAGCTCTAGGAGTGGCGTAGGCAGTTAAAAGATGACTAGCTATCCCTGGCTGTGGTTTATGAGGTTATAATCATGAACAAAAAGCAGGCTCTGTCTGAGGGGCTGAGAGTGAAATATGGTCCTTAGGTTTCAACTGACATAAAGATGTGATGGAATGTTATGTAAACGGGTTGAGGGAAGTGGGTTTGCAAAGGAAGAGACTGAGTTGAGAGGCTGGACAGCAGTAAGAAAATGAGCAAGGAAAGGGGGTGAGACTTCCAAGCAGCTATGGGGTAATAGAATGGATGAATGACTAATCGAGTACAAGTGAATAGGCAGTATTTGAGGACTCTGGAAATGAGCAGCTTGCACAGAATCAGGGGGGGGCGAATTACTCAGGGGTATCAGGAAGTACTCAACCAGTAGGATGAGGCTGTGGTATTTACTACATTCCTGTAAGTTTTCTTAGTATTCTTCTCCCTGGAAAGACTTCTACTCCAAGAATATGGCCTGTCTGCTCTTCATCAAATTGTGGTACAACTTCCCGCCCCCCTTTCCTCTAAAAACTCCTGCTTCATTGCTATTAGCTGAATTATATCCTGCTGCAAGGGTCAGGGGGAAGAAAATAAACCATGATTAGCGGTGGAGGTAGAAGTGGTGACTACACAAAAAGACCAGGGATGGATTTTTCAGGAGAGTTAAAAGTTAAAAGTTTTGAGGCTATGTTTAACACTGCATCTTACACTCTCAGAAGTGGGTGTAAATCTGGGTATAAGCCTAGATCACATAAGAATGTGGCAGGCCTCAAAGGAATGGACATGAATGGTTTTTTAAAATATTAAAGCTCCTGGCCTCAGACATAATCTATTGTAGTTAAAAATCTATATACTTATGTTACATTCAGAGATAGAGGAAAAGTAATAGTGTTAGGTTTATTGTGTCAATTACTAAAAAGCAAAATATTTAATATTAAGCATTGCTAAGGAAAACTATACCTTAAAACTGGAATTCAAATAATCCAAAATAGATATCCTATGACACATGTAGAGGTAGGCTGATGGCTCCTGAAAGGCAACCACAGCTGGCTCCCAGCCACCTTCTGCCTAGAAACAGTTGCTAGGCAGTCCTAGATTTGCTCACAAATGTACTTTTCACCCAATGATCAGTATTATGATAACACACATGCCACCTCCCAATCAATTTTTCTGCTCCTGTTTTATTAAAGACAGTGGACTCTGGTAAACAGTATTGATGGGCTAATAGTCTCATGGACAATGAATTGTGCTAGGCTATTTCCTGGACAAAAAGATTAAGATCTTCGCCTCCTAGATCTAGGAGTATGTAGAGAAGTCTGAAAACTACATATTTCATTTGTTCTTAACTTCTTTGAAGCTAGTGTAAATGTTGTCCAGGGACCAGAATGAAATAACGAATTTGAGACACATTGTCTTTCACGTTCTTTTGTTGACTCACATGAACACACAAAAAATACTGTAGTTCATTTAATTTAATCTCACTTTAAAAATATTTAGTAGACAGATTCTGAGAATTTTAAATATACATCGAAAACAAAGATATCATTCTAGAATTTTAAGGTTTTACTTTTGTTTTGTATTGATGCTAATAATGTGCTCAGGAACACAAGAATAAAAGGTAAAAGTATGGCCCTGGCCAGTTTGGCTCAGTGGTTAGAGCGTCGGCCCACGGACCAAAGAGTTGTGGGTTTGATTCCAGTTGGGGGCATGTGCCTCCGTTGTGTCGGGGTTGTGTGGGAGGCAACCAGTTGAGGTGTCCCTCTCACGCTGATGTTTCTCTCTCTCTCCCTCCCTCACACTTTATCTGAAGATAAATAGAAAAATATACTCGGGTAAGGATTCAAGAAAAAGGTAAAAATACGGTTGGCCCTGTTCCAAATGGAGCTCTTCTGTACGTGCCAAACCATTTTATTGGATGTATTGCCCTCATCTGCTCTCTGCACTTCCAAAAACAAACATCTTTTCCTCAAAGTAGCTATGCTTCCAATATTCCCATTTTTGCTTAAAGCACCATCACATTCCTGGTCCTTCAGACTTAAAATCTGGAGCCATAATTTCCTCCTTCCACATCTGATAACCACATCTTGCTTTTTATTCCTTTTGCTCTCTCTCGGCTACTGATGCATCCTGTCTATATTGATGTTCTCATTATTGTATCTTCATTACTGCATCAGTTTAGTCCATTTGCCAGAAGCTAACATTTTTTTAGTCTGGAATTAGAGGATTAATCTTAGCCCCTCTTAGTCCCTCAATTGCCTAACAAGCCTTATGCTGTAATAATTCTGGGCCTTCCTCAAAAGTCTTGGCACCTACTAGACACGATTCCTTGCTTTTCTTTGTCCCTCTCCAAATATTTATTCCTGCCTATAAGTCCGTTTCACCTGAAATGCCCTTAATACTTTTGTCTCTAATCATTTCCTAATTTAGTTATTCCATAAAAATATTCTAAATTCCCGCTTCCTGAATGGAGTTTACCTCAATTTCTCAAACTCACACTAATAGAATGCCCTCATTGGTATCTTTCAAAAATCAGTCAGTTGGCATCTCCATTTGTTTTAGAATGCTAGTCAATCAAGAATCTTAACTCATAATAAGATTTGATACTTATATAGTGCTTATTCTGTTCCAAATAATACTAATCTAAATACATTATTAAATTCATATCTTCATAACTTCGTGAAGTAGATTATAATCCCTATTTTCAAATGAGGAAAATGGGGGTACAGAAAAAATATAATCTGCCCAAGGTCACATAGTAAGTGGCAGAGTGGGAATCAAATCCAGACATTCTGGTTCTAGAATCTGTGCTCTAAATTACTAATCCTTGTTATGGAATCATTCTAGTTTCAAAATTCCTACACATTATCTAGGTCAACCTCACAACTGGACTGAAGAGAAACCAAGGAGGAGGAAGACACAGCAACCTGCCCTAAGTCACATAAAGCAGCATTTCTCAAAATTTAATATACTGTGAATCACCCAGGAGTCTTTTTAAATGCAGATTCTAGTTTAGTAGGTATAGGATGAAGACTGAAATTCTACATTTTAATAAGTTCTCACATGATACTGACTTTACTGGTCCATGTACTTACCACACGTTAAATAGCAAGATAGAGAAATGCTTGCTGAGCCTGGAACTCAGTTCTGACTTATTCCATCCAGCCTTATACCAAACGTTATGATAACAGGCAAGGAAGGAGAACATGTGATTGAGAGAATTTGCTGGGGAAAAAGTTTACCTCATTTTGAATCACCTTTTTATAGATCATGAGTGGCAAATAAACTTTATGGTGCTTTTTCCTACATGTACTCTTATTTTGTAGTAGTATAGCTACTAAGTATTAAGATAGCTCTAAGATCTACCACTCTTCTTAGAGCTGCACAAATATGAGCTTGTCCAAGAATTATAACCCATAAGTTAATTGTTCACTTCTCTATATCCTATTGATTTATTGCTCTGGGTAGTGATTTGGGCATATGGGATTGAAGGAGGAACGAGTATGTGGGGGGAACCAGCTTTCCAAGACCCAGAAAGCTAGAGTTAGGACACCACTCATGGATATCTGACCACTCATTCTTTTTCCTCTGAATAAGCTTGCTGCTGAGTTAAGCTAAAGAACCACAGAGTCCAGCCCTGCCTGTATGGCTCAGTGGATTGAGCATTGTCCCATGGACTGAGAGGTCCTAGTTTGATTGCTGGTCAGGGCACATGCCAGGGTTTCGGGCTCGATCCCAAGTAGGGGGTGTGCAGGAGGCAGCCAATCAATGTTTTTCTCTCACATCAATGTTTCTGTCTCTCTCTCCCTTCCTCTCACTCTAAAAAATCAATAAAAACATTAAAAAACAAAACAAGAGTCTAAATGTCTTAATCCCCCCCCCCCCCCCCCCCCCCCAGTAAGGGCATATATTGCTTAAGTTCTTTCTAACACTAATGTGCTCTCCTGGTGTAAAAAAGTACATGGCACAATTAAGCTCCCAATTAAGATCTGGAAAGGACTACCTTGTGCAGCTAGTGTTTATAGTAGTATATCCCTTTTTCAGGGGCTCTGGTCTCCAAGGGAAGCTGCACTGAGTTACATGGCCAGGGGCTGCCACTAAGTCTGTATGTCCTTGGGCAAATAAGCAAACACATCAGAAACTTGAAGAAAGTGAGTGTGTACATCTTTCTAGCCATCTATTGTCTACTTAAACTTATACAGTGTTCTCAAAAGGTGCATGGCAGTTCTTTTAATATTTATTTATGTCTATTATTTAAGTAACCCCCCCCTTTTTTCTTACCATTCTTGCCCTCTCCAAATCTGTAATTTTATAGACTTAAATCTGTTTGTTTTTTCTTCCCTTACCCAAAGTCCTAATTATGTGACTTACTCTAATGTGCCTTTAAACAGTTTTGTATCCAGGAGCTTTTATTATGGATTTTAAGTAATATTAACCACCAAATGAAGATTTTTTTCTCTTAGAGAAACATATAAAATAAAATGGATTCTTTACATTTCTTTATATATTTAGAATGCCAGATAAAATAGTTCTTTGAGCCCTGGCCACTTTGGCTCAGCGGTTAGAACATTGGCCTGTGGACCAATGAGTTACGGGTTTGATTCCAATCAAGGGTACGTACCTCAGTTGCGGTTCATCCCCGCAACCAGTGGGGTCATGCGGTTGGCAACCAGTCAATCAATCAGACTCTATCACATCGATGTTTGTTTCTCTCTCTCTCTCTCTCTCTCTCTCTCTCCCCCTCTCTCCCTCCCACTCTATCTGATAATAAGTAGAAAAATATCCTCAGGTGAGGAATAAAAAAAAAGAGAAGAAAAAGCTCTTTGAGACCCCAAAATAAACCCTGTGGGTTTCTCTCATATATGAAAATTAAGGCTTTATTACGGATTAAGCTTTTTAAAATCCTCACCGGAGGATATTTTTCCATTTATCTTCAGATAGAGTGGGAGGGAGGGAGGGAGGGAGAGAGAGAGACATCGATGTGAGAGAGACACAGTGACTGGTTGTCTCCCACATGACCCTGACCAGGGTTAGGGACCGAACTGCAACCGAGGTATGTGCCCTTGACTGGAACTGAACCCATGACTCTTTAGTCCGCAGGCCAACACTCTAACTGCTGAGCCAAACTGGCCAGGGCAAGGATTAAGCTTTTTATTTACTTATTTTTATGTATTGATTGATTTTGAGAGAGAGAGACCCAGAGAGAGAAACAGAGACATTTCTTGGTTGTTCCACCTATTCATGCACTTAGTGGTTGATTCTTGTATGTGCCCTGACTGGGGATCAAACTTGCAACCTTGGCGCATTGAGACGGCACTTTAACAAATTAAGCTACCTGGCCAGGGCCCAAGAATTAAGCTTTTTAAGGACACTGAAAACATGCTTTCAGATCACTATAGTATTTTTATATATATTTATACAACATAATTTTTAAATAAAATTTTAACTATATAATTATACTTTCTAGTATACAATGTACCCTCATTTCTAATATATTACTTCTGGAGTAATTAATAAATCTGAATTATTAAAGATACTATTGTTTTAAAAAAGATTTTGAGGGGCCTGGCTAGTATGGCTCAGTGGTTGAGCATCAACCCATGCACCAAGTGGTTGTCAGTTTGATTCCCAGTCAGGGCACATGCCCAGATTGTGGACCAGATCCCCAGTGGGGGGCATGCAGGAGGTGGCCAGTCGATGCTCTCTCACTGATGCTTCTATCTCTCTCCCTCTCCCTTCTTTCTCTAAAATCAGTATAGGAAAAAAAATTTTTAAGATTTTGAGGTACTTCAAAACTATCTAATGTCATATATTTTTTCATAGTTTTGTATAAGTAATCTGTCGAAATCTATAGCTTTAAGACCTACCATGCTATTTTATTAATTTGCCTCCTAATTTCAAAATATAATTAAGTGTATGGGGGAGAAGGGATTTGTTGTTTCCCTCAGTATGACACTCATTAATTTATAGAAAGGCATTTTGCTCACAAACTTTTATTTTGATAGAAATTGCCTTTAGAGCGCCGTATCAGCCACCATGATCTTTGTGACAGATTTCCCAGCATACATCCCAAATGAGTGGTAGGAAAAGAGAAAGCTCTCTCAGATAATTTACTGTCCTGTCATTGATTTCTGCATTGATTACAGACTGATTTCTTGATCCAGATCACTTAAATCAAGTCCCCATTTGTATTTTATGGAAAGCTGTATAGAGAGCACAAGCAAATCCAAAACAATTTCATTAGGGTGACACAGGAGATTTAAAAAAATCCTCTGAGTTATGTAGAGGCCATTATTTTACCCACAGAAATGGGCTTCCTGCAGTCACCTTCCTGTTGTGAGTCTTGAAATTATGAGCTATTTGCATTTGACTATGGATTCCTATACTCAAAAATTTAGGCATATATAAATTTGAAAGAATTAAGACATTTTATAAAAATGGATTTGAATTAAATGCAGAAAACCTTAGGTGGAGAACCAACTTTAAAGCTAATGGTATTATCTTTAGATAGCCCAAATGAAAGCACAGGGCTGATTTTACTGCATATAGGGCAAACAGAATTCACACCCAAAACCAAGCTTTGCCAGAGAAAATAGATTTGGAAGAAGCAAACAAAGAGGAAAAATAAAAAGTCACAGGTAAAGTTTTATAGGTAAAATAAAACTGTATAAAAGGAACATTAATATAGCTAACTAAAAACTAGAGCGCTAAGGAACAAGGATGATTTGACAAGACAACTAAATCAAGAAACAATGATTAAATAAAAAGTTTAACTATATGCTCTAAAAAGATTACTGAGAAATGAGGAAAATTGATATGATACAAGTAGACTTTAAAAATGAGATTAAGATGTGCAATAATTAAAAGGTTCAAATTCTTACACAGAGTTATTTCTTGGGTAGTCTATATATGTGATCTTCTTAACAAGAACAAATCCTCAACATTACTATGTCAGTAAATTTTTCCATATTAATACAATGTAATATGAAATAGTAATCAATACATTAGTAATAACCAGTTCTAAGAAATAAAAGCTACATCAAACTTCAAGAAGTTGAACACTATTTTCGAGTCAAAGGGTAATGAGAATGATATTTAGAATCATGTTACATGAAAAATTTACTTGGATTAAAGAATAATATGGTCTGAATCACTTCAATCACAGAAATAAAAGCAAGTAAAAGCCTACCCTAAGGTGGAACTGATTAAACAAGTAAATAAAAAATTAGTCTAACTAGTATGAAAAAAACTACAGTGGTCTTGTCAAAGTCTTACTTCATCTTTAAAGAGACAAAGAAACTAAGAGAAATGAGCAGAAGCTTCAGATATAGTTAAAAAAAATGATACATAAATGAACAGCTTCAGGGATCTGAGGGCAGTCATCCTTTCTCCATTTTTAGTCCACCTACAACATGACGTGAAGATCAGTCTTCACAAGAAGCGCACAAGCACATAGCTCTTGTGTGATCATTCTCACTTGGAATTCAAATGCAGCCTTACCAATGGCCTAGAATAAATGCAGCCACTTTTTTCCCCCCAATAACAAACTCACCACTAGGTTGCAGTCTTAGCTCAATTGCTTCTTTGAGAACATCTGTTAACAAGCAGTTAACCATTCTAATGGTTAAACACTTATTTCTCCCTTGTGACAATGGTTCCGTAGCTACCTAAATTCCATAACAGATACATTGTTTTTCAATAGCAATAAAACTCACCAACTATAAAAAAAGTTCTTACTCATCAGCAGGCAGCCTCGTAAGAGCTTTCTTCTAGTACAAAGCACATGATCATGTAGCCAAAAAATTAAATCAATCAATCAATCAATCAATCAATCCATGGGTATTTTAAGCCTCCAATTTCAATACAGAACCAACAGTTAAATAACAAGTACATACCTTTTTCTTTGTTTCCATTGCCTTTCTTTTTTCCTAAGACCCCCACCCCCACCCCGTATAGCAAGCAGCTTTACTGTGCTGATTACTTTTAAAAATTCCATTTTCTCTAATCATTGTAGGCATTTCTACTAGTTCCCCAAATGAGCTTCATGTGATATTCGTTCTTTATTTTATTTTTAAATTTTTTCTTTATTGATTTTTTTTAGAGAGAGAGAGGGAGAGAGACATAGAAACATAGATGAGAGAGAACATCGATTGGCCTCCTCCTGCATGCCCCCCATTGGGGATTGGGCCCTGACCAGGAATCGAACCGGCAACCTCTTGGTACATGGGTCGATACTCAACCACTGAGCCACACCGACGGGCAATTTTCATTCTTTAATAAAGACATATTTTGAAAGGAATTTGACACTTTTTATTTTTAAAGGGAAACCACAGAGATAAGCAAAAATAAAATAAGAAAATGAAAGAAGAGTGTCTTATTTGTAATGCTTCTGAATCCTTTTCTAATGGAAGTGACCACAAATGTACTTCCCTTGTATGAATGACCACTAAGTTCTGTGGATTCTTTGGAGGGAGAGAGATAGCTATCACATTTTTTTCCTAGAGAAAATGATTAGATATTTAGTTTGGAATATATATTTAAAAATAATTTCCAATAATAGTAAAGCATACAATTATAAATTTAAAATATGGCATACATAAAACCACACCAACTCCTCCAAATTCCTACCAGATAAAGAAACTGGTAATAATCACGTAAAATAAACAACATTCAGCCCTGGCCGGTTTGGCTCAGTGGTTAGAGCGTCGGCCGGCGGTACAGAGAGACCCGGGTTCGGTTCCCGCTAAGGGCACGTACCTCGGTTGCAGTTTGTCCCCGGCCCTGGTTGGTCGTGTGGGTGGCAGCCACTCGATGTGTCCCTTCACATCGATGTTTCTCTCTCTCTCTCTTCCTCTCTCTTCCCCCTGCTCTGCCTGAACAAAAAAATGCAAAAATGTCCTCGGGTGAGGATTAAAAAAAATAATAAATAAATAAACAACATTCATTTAGAGCTTACCACTTGTCATACCTTGTAGTCAGTGCTCGTCATGCACTGTTTCATTTAATCTGCCAAAAAACTCTGTTAGGTATATTTTTTATTACACATGCAGGCTTCCATTGCATGATCCTGCAGGGCTATAAACATTATTGTGTAAACTGAGACCATGAAAAGAGATCTTAATAATCAATGGGAAAAAGTACAGTTAGTCCATGAATTTAAAAGTTTTTTAAAAACTTTAAAAATTCTCCTGTTGATTTTAAATGTATAGGGAAATTTCTAAATTAAAAAAAAAACTACAAAATTAGGATAGTGTGATTTAAAACATGAGAAACACACAGAACCAAAGTGTTTTATTTCTTTGTAAAAAAAAAAAACACAACACAAAATTTTTCAAGAGTAGTTTAAATACTTCCCTCTTCCTGTCATATAGCTTTCAAAATAGAGCAAGCATCTTTTCTATTCTTTGCCAAATTGCCATACTCGTCTCAGTCTGAACTGGTTTATCATATTTTAGCCTTTATGTTTTCAATGCCATGAAAGACCTTTGAGACCTTTAAATGTGAACTTTTTGCCAACATCAATTTCTCTGGGACATCTTCCTATTTTTCATCACAGCTACTTCCCTCATTTGTGTTGATAAGGGAGCTATCACTAAGCCAAGAGGCTCTGTCCAAGCCAAAAAGAACCAGCAGCTTCCTTCAGCAACAGACAGACAGGAAAACTGCCCAGCACGCAAAGAGGCAGCGAAGGAAGATACTGAGGTTGCCAGGCCTGTCTTGCCCCCCATGCCTTCAGGTCATGTACGCCACATAACTCTCTTTTCAGATAGCAGGCCCTCTTGGAGGAGGGAAAGAATAGGTAAGAGGCTCAGTTTTGATGCAAGAGAATCTAAGCACTATCTAAAAGAATTATTTAAAATATTGGATAGAACTTTAAACTGGATTGGACATTGCTTTTTTGTTTTGTTTTTCTAAGCAGCAGATGGTGAGCATAGCAAGAAGACCAGATCAGCTACAAATTGAAGAAGTATTTTGAAATAAAAATTTAAAATAAGAATTACATTTTCAAAGTTTGGAAGGAAAATGCGTTTAAACCTAGAATCTTATTTTAGCTAAACTATAATTTAAGTGTTAGGAGAAATAAATATCAGAGAAAGTTTATCAGACATCCTCTTTGAAATAACTATTGTAGGCCATGCTCCAGAAAAAAAAAAGATAAATCCAGGAGCAGGCAGTGAGATAGGTGTGAATAAGTAAAGGATTGTGTACTTTGTTATTGTTTAAATGAGCAATTAGTACAAACAAACTCACTTGATCAATATGAATCCGGAACTAAAATGCTAAAAGATACAAATAGGAACTTGGGGTATATAGATGTAGGTCAAAGTCTGTAAGAAGCAGCGAAGATTATTGGCTTGTTGGGGAAAAGAATAAGCTTTAGATAGTGTGTCTGATTCAGTAACTCAGGGGCAGCTTCCAGAATAAAAGTAAAGGATTCAATTGAAAAATAGAAGCAGCAGATTTGATTATCCAATATATGGTAGGAAAGAAGAAAAAAAACAAAACTCAGGAAGAAAACATGGTGGCTTTTTCTAGCTTTCCTCAAAGAACAGAGCCTGAATCAAGGTCATATATATAGGCAGTTTACTTCAGAAAAGAATCCAAGGGAACAGGAGTAGGAGACCGACAAGGGTAAAGAGAAGGAGTGAAGCCATCTTAAGAGTGCACTGTCAAATTGATCAGCATGGTGGGTGATGGTGGCTCAGTCCACTAGGGTCTTCTGAGGAGCCATGTCGAATGCATTTCAGAATTATCTACAGAGGGATGATAGAAAGGAAGAATATTTTTCAGCTCCTGTGCTTCACTGATCAAGGGACACCCATGGTTAATTTGTCTGCACTTTTTGGTTTGCCCACATGTCACAATGGTGAGAGGTTCTTGCGGGTGTCCCAGGGAGTGGTGGTAAAGAAGCCCTGGAGTAGAAAGCAAGAGATCCATAGTACAGCTGAGACAATGTGCTATCAGGTTATACCTGTATGCAGGTGGTGGCTCCAACAATGGCTGGAGTGAAAAGATGAACCAAAAAATGGCAGAAATAATTGTAATGATAATCATTGTAAATGGGTTCAACTCATTAGGTTTAAGAAATGCAGTACTGCCCTGGCTGGGTAGTTCCATTGGTTAGAACTATGTCTCAATACACCAAGATTGCAGGTTTGATCCCCAGTCAGGGCACATACAAGAACCAACCAATGAATGCATAAATAAGTGGAACAACAAATTGATGTTTCTCTCACACTCTCTCCTTTCCTCTCTCTAAAAGTCAGTTTAAAAATTAAAAAAAATAAATGCAGTATTATGTTATTTAAACTTCAAAGGATGGATATAAAAATACTGATATACCCTGTCTCCCAAGACCTGACACAGAATCTATAAAATTAGAACAGTAAAAGAAGGTTCTTGGAGAACTTCCTTTTTCTCCTCTGCCTTCTCCTTCTTCTTCTTCCTTTTTTTTTAGTTATAGCAAACTACATTATATAAATGAGTTCGTATGTTGAAAACAACTACAGGTAATAGATAAATAATTGTTTTTTTAAATCTTCTTAAAATTAATGAAGAGTTGACAAGATGCAAGAGATTACCAGGTGAGGCCTGAGGGGAACAGAGGAGCCTAAAGAGGTAGGCCAATAGAGTCTTCTTTTGGTCTCAAAGTGTTTACCAATCTCAGTAAATTTGAACTCTCATTTTGATAACTTCATTTGAGTGAGGATATCAGGAAAAACAAAAAAGTCCAGGGTCACACCAGGTGAGGGATCTAGTACTACATACTAGATACTTCCCACAATAATCTGGGATCTCAAAGAGTTGTACTCTGAGACTAAGGGTTAACTAGAAATGAACCAGTACTCGTGGTATTACAGTATATATTTCCATCATTGAGGTAGACACAAGAACCTTATGTCTTGAACTGGGATAAAGCTGGCCCTGTTATAGTAATATCATTAAGGTAATGTACCAAGGTATTTGGAAGAAGCTAATTCAAAACATCTCTGAAAAAAGGTAACTTTATCCTAGATCTCAGAATATCCCTGTAATAATTTTTTAAGTGCAATGGCTATAAGGCAGCCAAAGATAACCAAGTTAATAAATAAAACATTATAAGAACTGGAAAAAGCAATAAACAGGAAAACAACAACAACAACAACAACAAAAACAGAAAAAAGAAAAACAATTTACAAACCCTTAGCTACTAGAATTATCAGCCATAGATTATAAGACAACCATACTTACATAAATAAATGACAAATTTTGGGGGAAAAGTCTTCAGGAAAAAAAACTGATAGATCATATTCAAAAGAGAGCAAATAAAACTTTTAGGATAGAAAAACACAATATTCCAAATTAAGAACTTAGTAGACAGATTAAATAGTAGGTTACATACAGCTGAAGAGAGAATTGGTATAGTGGAAGATGAATAAGGAGAAAATATCTGGAATATAAGACTGGAAGATAAAAAGTTAGAATGTATAGAAGAAATGGTGACCCGTCCTGCAGGTCGAGCAATGAGGACTCTAGAGGGGGAGTGAGGATGAGGAGGGACAAGAGACATGAGAAATGGAGGCAAGACAGGGTTCTGATCAAGTCTTCTTTATTCTGGGGAGATCCACATTATATATAGGGCAAGAAGCAGAAAAACAAGAACATTTGTTGCCAAGCTATAAGTTTGTGGTAACCACCCTGAAGCAATTTCACGTAAATATCACGTAAATATCACGTGTGGAACAAAAGATAAACAGAGCATAACTGGCTGAGTAAATGGTTACTTAAAGGAATGGAGAAACATTGTATACAGAGATATCCTGCCTTGGGGCAGGAGATGGCAGAGCAGATTTTAACAAAATGGATGCCATGCAAATAGTCTCCCACAAAATGGTGATATGTTTAGTGTAGAGAATAAAAGTTCTAACATACTTGATTAAAGTCTCAGAAGGAAAGAAGAGAGACCAATACTTAAAAAATAATAATTGAAGCCCAAGTGTCCATCAGTAGACGAATGGATAAAAAAGCTGTGGTACATATACACAATGGAGTACTACGCAGCTGTAAGAAAGAAAGAAGGATCTCTTATCCTTTGAGACTACATGGAGGGACCTGGAAAGTATCATCCTAAGTGAAACAAGCCCAAAAGAGAAAGACAAGTTTCATATGATCTCACTTATTTGTGGAATATAATGAACATAACAGTCTGAGGAATGGGGTAGTCCCAGAGACGTGGAAGTAGGGTACAGACTGACAATCCCCATAAGAGGGAGTGGTGGGGGAGAGATAAACCACAGAACTTATATGCATGTATGCATGAACAATGGACATGGACAACAAACTGGGGAAAGGGCAGGGAGGGAGGGGGAGGGAGGAATCAGTGGGGGGGGGAGGAGAAATATCTGTAACAAAAATTAATTAATAAAAAAATAAAATATATAAAAAAAATAATAGTTGAAAATTTTATAGAATGTATAAAGGACACCACTGTATAAATTCAGGAAACCCAAATAACCAGTAGGCAAATTTATAGCTGATTTCTGTATAGTAATAATGAACGATTAAAGTAAGTAGAATAGAACTGCTGTTATGCTGACAAATAATAGTCAAATTAGATTCAGCAACAATATTTTTCAAGCATAAAGGCAGAATAAAGACATTTTGTGACAAAATGAAAGCATTTTCCACCAATATACTCTCAGTAAAGAAAATTCTAAAGCAGTGATAAAAGAAATTAAAAATGAAGAAAATGGTCCTGGCCAGTTTTGCTCAGCGGTTAGAGCGTTGGCCTGCGGTCCAGAGAGACCTGGGTTCAGACCCACTAAGGGCATGTACCTCAGTTGCAGTTTGTCCCCGGCCCTGGTTGGGTCATGCGGGAGGCAGCCACTCAATGTGTCCCTTTTACGTTGATGTTTCTCTCTCTCTCTCTCTTTCTCTTTCTCTCTCTCTTCTCTCTCCTCTCTCTCTTCCTCCCACTCTATCTGAACAAAAAATGAAAAAACGTCCTTGGTTGAGGATTAAAAAAAGAAAGAAAGAAAGAAAATGATAAATATGTAGGTAAATCCATATAAGCAATGAGTTATATAAAACAATAGTAATAATGTCTTTCAAGGTTTAGAAAACTACATATATTTCTTGTAATGGTGAACCTGGTAATTCCGATCAATGCACCTGCTGAGAACAACTAGAAAAGCTGGTATTAGAAGGTTTATGAAGAATTAATTACAGGACCAAGGTTCAACAGAAGAAAGGAACACAAATAGGAAGCCTGCTACTTGGGACATGTATTGATTCTTGGTGTTCAGGACAAATTAAGTGGTAATGTGGGTCTGCTAACCCCACAATACTACACTCTAGGAGTAAGGGTGAAGTATAAAATAGAACAGTGAGCTTCAAATCACCTCAACAACCGGATTAAATTAAAATAACCTGGAATCACTAGTGCTCCTAGACACCTGCCTATAAGAGTAAATCCTCTCTGGAGGAAATACAGCATTCTCCTGATCCTCAAAATATTTCTATAATTTTTCATATACAATTCCAGTGCTCAATCTAAAAACACCAGACATACTAGGAAACATGCTAAAATAGTAAAAGAAGTAATAGATAATAGAGAGAGACACACACACAAGGATATAAATAACTTTAATAAAGTTATCTGGAACCTACAGCAAAAATCATTATGATGAAGCTTTAGAAGCATTCCCTTTACGTTTAGGAACAAAATAAAGATCCTCCTTATTACTGACATGCGACACTGCAGGCCCTGGGTAATAGAGGACAAGCCCTTAAAATAAAGAAATAAAAAGAAATAAGTAGATTATGATATTAACATATAAAATTTTATAGTGTTCCTCTTCTCAACAATTAGAAAATAAGATATTGCAACAGCTAACAGAAACAATAGTAAGCCCCCCCTTACATAAATAAAAAATGAATACATATGAAAAATCTACATATATTCTTTTTTTTTTTTATCCTCACCCGAGGACATTTTTCCATTTTTTGTTCAGGTAGAGTGGGAGGGAGAGAGAGAGAGAAACATCGATGTGAAGGGACACATTGAGTGGCTGCCACCCGCACAACCGACCAGGGCCGGGGACAAACTGCAACCGAGGTACGCGCCCTTAGCAGGAACTGAACCCGGGTCTCTCAGGACCGCAGGCCGATGCTCTAACCGCTGAGCCAAACCGGGCAGGGCTACATATATTCTTTTATAATTTTTTTTTAATCCTCACCTGAGGATACTTTTTTTCCATTTATCTTCAGATAGAGTGGGAGGGAGAAAGGGAAAGAGAGAGAGTGAGAAAGAGAGAGAGAAACATCGATGTGAGACACACATATTTATTGGTTGCCTCCTACATGACCCTAACCAGGACCGGGGACAAAACTGCAACCAGGTACATGCCTTTGACCAGAATCAAACATGCAACTCTGGTCCACAGGCTGACCACTGAGCCAAACCAGCCAGGGCCAAAAAATCTATACTTTAAAGGTTGCAAATAAGGTTATAAAAATTCTGCTGAAGGTTACAAATGAGACCTAAATAAATGGAGGGATATACCATGTTCATGTAGAAGTGTGAAGGAAATGTTATTCTAAATATAGGAACATGAAATCAAAAACCACAACATTGAGCACATAAATAAACAGAACCAAGTTTATACAATTTAAGTAAAATTTATAAACAAACAAAAACTATGCTATGTATTTTTTAGGATATGCACGTGTGTGTGTCAAAACACACACACACACACACACATTCCTGGTATGAAATCTATTTTCTGATCATGATGTGCTTTTACACATGTCCATCTGGTCTATTTTAAGGACAAACATTAAAGACCCAGGGAGGCTTATTACTGGCTGCACAACTACCGCAAATGGTAACCTAGGCTGGTCCTGAAAGACTTAATCTCTCTAAACTCCTAGTTTAGTTTACCTAGGGTTGAAAGAGATGATGCTGGCACACACACTAAGTTAGAATAATAATAAAACTCTTCTGAATGCATTTACAGTGTAATATTATACCTCTTGGGTTTATTATTAATGCAATATCACTTGATGGCTAATGGACACTGGGCTCAGTCTTCTATTTGAGATGATGTACTACTCAGTAATTCGATTACCAGTAATGGGACTCAGCCATGAGAAGGAATCTGATTTCATTTCTGGGGTGGAAAGAAGCAAAGCAAAGCAACAGACAGACTCCAACTCAGGTTGTGTTTTGTTTTGTTTTGACCACAGGCATTTTGAAGGGATCTCCAGGTCTCTTGGCAGCTCCCATTCGTCCCTCCTTTTCCTGTGCTCTGAGGGGTTTTCTGCTCTCTTAGAGACCCAAATCACCTGCCCTTAGCACAGAATTAGAATCCTTGCTTTCGAGTTCTTGGCCAACTATCTTTAGAAAGATTAGGGGTCATAAAGAAATTGTTCTGTTCTTGCACCCTGCCTTGAGCTTCTAAGTGCTCTGAGAGTTGGCATCTGGGACACAGTGATGCCCTCTGCATCAATCAGTGTGCCCCACATTCTTAATCCTCTCCTTAGGAAGACTCATATGTGTATAACAGAAACTAAAGATGGTTTTCAGAGATGCTATACATGGCATAGCAAGTGCCAGTATCCATTAAAAGCTATAAGACGTGGCCAGAAGCATTTCATTCCCCAGCTTTATCTTCCTAAATATCATTGCTTATAGATCATTTTTTAATCAAAAAGAATCAATGATAATAAATAGCAATGTTATTTATGTTACACAGTCATATAAGAGAAGGAAATGAATTGCTATTTTTCTTATGCTTTTACACAATCCACTACTGTATTCGTTCACTTTATTTGATGTGATTATTATCAATCCTCTTTATTGTAACTTTGATTTCAACTTATCTGAGCAGCTTCTGGGATAAATCTAATATTTAAAGGAATTAAAGGGCCTTTAAAGAAAAACAATAGTTCATTCACTCCCTGATGTCCAAGGGGAAATAGCAGTGTTACAGCAGCATGCAAAGGCTGCTGTTTTATATGGGTCTGAAAGACAGGGCTCCTTCTTCCCGGAGAATTTGAATACAGTGATGCCATGGGATGCTCGGCAGTTTTCCACTTGATTTGCAGTCTCACAATGTGATGTTTTGTCTAAATGTTGTCAATTTTTAAGATAAAGGTAATTTTCATCTTATTGAAAAATATCTTAACATTTGTTGACCAAATATACCTTCATTATGTGACACTTTTGGGAGCAACATGTATGACTGAGTGACCCAGACATTCTGGTGTAGGGCTCCTGAATTTTGTTGTGGTTTTTCTCTGGATCTCATCATGCGCTAACCCAGTGGTTTTCAAAATGTGATTCCTGGGCCAGATGCATCAGCATCACATGGGGACTTTAAAATTCCAGGCCCTAAACCAGACCTGCTAGAGCAGAAACTCTGGAGTTGGGGTTCATCAGTCTGTTTTAAGAGAAGTTCCAGGTGATCCTGGTGCATGCTCAAGTCTGACAGCTACTGCCCTGTCACTTAGACCCTCACTAGGTAGCACCATGTGGTTTAAATGAACCACATTTTCTGATGTTGGATTATTGCCGTATATTAAAATTTTTCCTGGGCTCTTAGGGCAAGTCCATACCTTGAAGTTACAGTTTTTGGGTTGTTTTTTTTTGTTTTGTTTTTTGTTTTCAGAAGAAAATGGAGAGTCCTACTTTGAGAACTCTAGAAAGAGGCAGATCCTGGAACTTAGGAAGACACTTTGGCTTGCAGGTGAGTGGAAATTATTTTATCCTTATGGTCTGGTGATTGCTGAGTCCTTGGGGAGGGAAGGGAAGGTCTGTTCCTCTTAGGACAGAAGGGCCAAGGGGAGAAGAGTGCCTTTCCCCAGAAGCTAGGATGTGGCAGAGCAGAGAATTGGTTAGAGTTCTGGAAATGAGACTGCCCATGCAGAAGGACCTCATGAGACCATTGTTAGTAAAAGTGGTGGTAGAGAGACCTGATAAGAAAAAAGCCTGTGTGACAGTCCCTGGGACATTGTCAGGGAAAAAAAAAACAAAACAACGAGAAAATAGTGTAGAGGATAAAGGCAGGCTGGATGCGGCAGGCATTGCAATGTTGGTGATACAAATGAATGTTATACCCACAGCCTGGTGAAACCTAGACATACATTCACACCTGTTAGCCCACCCACTTACCACAAATCCCTTCACTCCTGGTTTGCTGACCTATAATCCTAACTCTGACTGCCTGGTATCTGCTATTCCTATGACTCATAATACACCTACCTTTTCTCTTGGTCCTGGCATTACAATATACGCAAATCAATCAGATATAAAAGGCATGAAATACAATTTCACACTTAAGTCAAGGATATTGTAAAAACAATATTATAATCTCCTACAGTTTTATAAACCAGTCCCTAAAGTAATTAGAAAGTAAAGAAAGCAGAAATCCCACATACGACTTTTGAGAGCGATAGCTAGGCTTTGCCCTTCTCCAGGGAGCATTTGAGAAAGTGAGGCAAATTTTAGTCCTGTCATCAACCTATTAGGCCTCTTTGAGAGTCAAGCATTTTTTAGAAGAAAATATTTTCTTCTCCTTTATCTTGAGTGGGGCCTTCATGGAATTGTATTAAGAATCCCAAGGAGTTCAGAATTAAACACACACACACACACACACACACACACACACACACACACACACACCAAAACACAGACAGACAACACAGCCTCCATTACCTTTTCCATCAGTACTTTCTAGTCTCTCTAACTTTTTTTTAATCCTCACCCCAGGACACTTTTCCATTTTTTGTTCAGATAGAGTGGGGAGGGAGAGAGAGAAACATCGATGTGAAAGGGACACATTGAGTGGTTGCCACCGAGGTACACGCCCTTAGCAGGAACCGAACCCAGGCCTCCCTGGACCGCAGGCTGATGCTCTACTGCTGAGCCAAACCGGCCAGGGCTAGTCTCTCTAACTTTTATCTCCCATTCTCTTTCTGATCCCAAGAGACTACTCTTAGACATGTGTTATGGGTTTGCCCTCCAGGCTGCCAAGACGAACATGTTGTCTGAGACCCTGACTCACCCCCCTGAATCTAGTTCCTTCAATCACTTCAGCTTTCCTTCAGGGATATCCATACTCTAAATGGAGGGGATGCTATTTGGGCACCAAGAATAATTGCCAGCTAAATCATAGGTAATAGCTTGTTATCTTTCCAAATGTTTATATGGAAGAAGTTTTATAATAATGAATTTAGCTTTCTTTATATGGGAGCGATTACATTGGTTAATATATCTTTTTAAGTTATCCTGTGTAAAATTTGGACAGCTTCTCCCTAAGTTTCTACATGGGATAGAAACTATCAGAAAACTGTGTCACTAGAAGAGTTTAGTGGCAAATGTATTGGATTACCAGTAATGAGAGTTGGTTTTGTTAACTTGGGCAAGATACTTACCTTCTCCAAGCCCCTATTTCTTCATCTATAAAGTGAAGGAACTGGACTTTGATTTTGAATAATATTTAGCAGTCTATAAGGTCTAATCCAGCAATTAATATTTTTGATGATGTAAAATTCAATTTGATCTGTTCTTTTGCATCACCTCACATTGTCTAGTTGAATTTCTTTGCACAGAATACTAATAAATGTTACTGGATTACTATTAGACCAGGTTTCCAAAACTGTGTCCTGGCATTGCTTTCTTGAGATACCCACACTGACTCTGTATGACTCCACTCTTTCAGCAGTGCACTCAGGAACAAGCAGTACTCAGGCTGGTGAAGGATGAGGCTGGACATCGTCCTGAAATCAAATAGACTCGTCTAAATAGCCTACTTCTATTGGCAAACCAGCCCATGTCCATATATCGCAAACTAAAATAAAAATCCATTTCATTTCCTTCTCCAGCCTGAAGGCCTGAGACCAAATACATGTGGATGAATGAGAAAACAAAACAAAACAACAACAAAAGAATAATAGAACTATAATGAAAATGGCTTTTAAATAATTGCCTATTTTATGGCAGATGTTCTGTCAGATACTTTAAATATCTTTTTTTATTTACTATCTTAACAATTCAGTGAAGTAAGTATTATTCTTCCCATTTTACAGATGAAGACATGATCTCAGAGAAACTTGGTGACTTGTCAAAGGTCACACAACTAGTAAATGGCAGACTCAATTAGAACCCAGCTTAGTTTTCATGTTCTTTCCCCTATATCACCCTTTATCTCACATTCTAGATACTGACCAATAAATATGTATTATTAGGACACAAAAGCATAATGGCACAGACATTTGAGTAAAAAAAACCATTATTCCATATAAGTATGGCTCTTCTCTTCAGCACACCTACAGGTTGCCAAAGATTACTTAGCAGTCTCTAATTTCAACTCTTCCCTCTCCAGCTTATGTTTCTTGCTGGCAGAATAGTAAGATCTAGGAATAGAATCTCCTCAGTTGGGTGAATTTAAGCTGTTCCTCAGTGATGGTCACACTTAACATTACCAAAATGTACTCGAGTTGCTAGACAATTGTTTACCCTAAATCCTAACAAGAAAACAGTTTTTAATAAACTATTAGTACTTTTTTTGAGACAGAGACAAGGAATATAGTTACCTAAAGGCATTTTGTTTAACTGATTGCAGTTCCTGCATATTTAAAAGGAGGATGTTGATTGCTATAAGGTACTTCAGTTGGACTATAACTAGGATTTTCTCTGGCAAGAATTAATCTGGATCTAAGAGATAATGACTTCATGGCTGCCATATTCAGAATCATCTAGGAGCATAGAAAATAGGTGACAAGGTGAGAGGCTAGAAAAAATTAAAACTACCAGTGTTCAAAAACAAGAACAGAAAAGTCAGCAGAGGTAGGATAGGGCAAATAGATATTGGAAAATTGGAGTTAGGATGAGGATGAATGCTTCCAGATAATGGCACAGATAGCCAGAAATGTAGGAAAGAGCTTGTTCTAGGGTAGAAACTAAAACAACTCAGTAAAACTGAATATATTTTATAAGGCTTAGAATATATTTAGAATATATAAACTGGCAAACTCCAGTGACAATATTTCCAGATATCTTTGGATCTCAGTGCCATTTTAGCTCCTCAGAACAGAAACCATAGAGGCATATAAAGTCAGTTAGATTTAAGCATAAAAATACAATTAAAACTATGTATCCAAAGTTTTAATTATTATGATATCTCATATACCTTATAAACAAGAAACATAATGTACACTTGACTCTTGCCATCATTTTAAAAGATTATAAATTAGGTGCTAATCTTGTCACACATAAATATTACAATTAAGTTCCATTGTTCCTATTTATGCTTCTTGCATTAGTCCTTTGTCTTTCATGTCAGTAGTCATTCACTCATTGACCAAGTATTTATTTCTGGTACTTACTCCAAGATGAGCAGGAGTTTGAAGGTGAAGAAGTGGGGTATGAATGTCCAGGCAGAGGGAGGAGCATTTCCTAAGGCCTTGGGATAGAAAAAAAGATTATATTTGTTTTTATTTTTTTATCTTTATTGTTGAATGTATTACAGATGTTCCTCATTTTTCCCCCACTGACCCCCTCGTCCCCACTTTCGCCCCCCTCCTGCCTTGCCCCACACTGTTGTCTGTGTCCACTGGTTATGCATATATGCATACAAGTTCTTGATTTATTATTTCTTCCCACCTCCCAACCCCCTTCCCTTCGAGGTTTTTCAGTCTAGCAATCAGTTTGCCCTTCTTTTTTTTTTTTTTATCCTCACCCGAGGACATTTTTCCATTTTTTGTACAGATAGAGTGGGAGGGAGAGAGAGGAAGAGACAGAGAAAGAGAAACATCGATGTGAAAGGGACACATCAAGTGGCTGCCACTGCACGACCAACCAGGGCCGGGGACAAACTGCAACCGAAGCACGTGCCCTTAGTGGGAACCGAACCCGGGTCTCTCCGGACCGCAGGCCGATGCTCTAACCGCTGAGCCAAACCGGCCAGGGCTCATTTTGTACTTCTAAATCCCTTCACCTTTTTCACTCATTCCCCCAACCCCCCTCCCATCTAGCAACCAACGAAATGTTCTCTAGGTCTATGAGAATGTTTCTGTTCTGCTTGTTCAATTTGTTTGTAGATTCAATTGTTGATAGATACGTATTCATTGCCATTTTGTTTATTCATATTTTTTATCTTTTTCTTCAAGAAGACCCTTCAACATTTCATATAATAATGGTTTGGTGGTGATTAACTCCTTTAGCTTTCTCTTGTCTGGGAAACTCTTTATATGGCCATTGATTCTAAATGACAGCTTTGCAGGATAGAATAATGTTGGTTATAGGTTCTTGCTTTTCAGCACTCTGAATGTTTCTTGCCACTCCCTTCTGGCCTGCAAAGTTTCTTTTGAGAAATCAGCTGACAGCCTAATGGGAACTCCCTTGTAGGTAACTAACTGCTTTTCTCTTGCTGCTTTTAAGATTCTCTCTTTGTCTTGAATCTTTTGCATTTTGATGATGATGTGTCTTGGTGTGGGCCTCTTGGGGTTCATCTTGTTTGGGACTCTCTGTGCTTCCTGAAATTGTACATTTGTTTCATTCACCAAGTTAGGGAAGTTTTCTGCCATTATTGTTTCAAATAGGTTTTCGATTTCTTGTTCTCTCTCTTCTCCTTCTGGCACCCCCAAGATGCAAATGTTGGCATGCGTGAAGTTGTCCCAGAGGCTCCTTACACTATCCTCATTTTTTTGGATTCTTTTTTCTTTTTGCTGTTCTTTTTGGGTGTTTTTTGCTTCCTTATATTCCAAATCAATGGTTTGCTTTTGGGCTTTACCTACTCTACTATTGAATCTGTATAAATTATTCTTTATTTCAGTTAGTGCCTCCTTCATTTCTGACTGGTCCTTTTTTTATGCTCTTGAGGCCCTCACTAAGTTCGCTGAGGTTCTCACTGAGTTCATTGAGCATCCTTATAAGCAGTGTTTTGAACTCAGCATCTGTTAGGTTGCTTATCTCCCTTTCGCTTAGTTCTTTTATTGGGGTTTTGTTCTGTTCTTTCATTTGGGACCTGTTTCTTTGTATCCTCATTTTGGCTGCCTCCCTGTGTTTGTTTCTATGTATTACTTAATGAGAGGTATGGGGCTATCTGAGACCAGATGCTGCTTGTTTGAAAGAATTTAGGAAAACCTGAAGCAGGATCCAAGACAGGCCAATCCTATGGTTAAGCAACTGGCAACAGCTTGGGTGGGCCTGAAGCTGGGTGGGGTGGGGCCTCAGGGAATCACCAGGGCAGGGCAAGCAGTGTGAGCCAGGTTGCTAGAGTCCCAGATATGGCGGCTGTCTGCCGCCCCAGGGAAGGGCTCACCAAAGGAACAAAGGCCTCTGACAGCACGTCTGTACAGGAGAAAGCCCCCTTTCCAGCCCTTGCTCCAATGCCAAACAGCTTAGTTATTCCCTGTATGTCTCTGGCTTCCCTCGAGCTGCCTCCCCTCCAAGCTTAGAGGGAGTGAGTCCGATAAGTCCGTGCGCGGGCCCTTTAATAGGAGCTGCCTGGGGGCTCCAGCAGCCTCAGCCTTCCTGAGCCTCAGTTCCTGCTGGTTTTTCCAGTCAGAAGTTATGGGGACTTCTCTTCCTGGCACTGGAACCTTGAGCGGGGCACCTGGTGTGGGACGGGGACCCCTCAGTCCTCCGGGAGGACCTTCCCAGCTGAGATATCTTCCTAATTTGTATCTGCCACCTGTTGTCCCTTCACCCCTCCACCCCTCCTACCAGTCTCGATGGAGCTTCTTTAATTTCATAGTTGTAGGACTTCCATTCAGCTTGATTTTAGGTGGTTTTGAATGATGGTTGTTCTGTAGTTTAGTTGTAACTTTGATGTGGTTGTGGGAGGGCGTGATACCACGTTTACCTATGCCGCCATCTTGACCAAAAGTCATTATATTTTATTTCTAAATTCTAATAGATTAAAAAAAATCCTTATGGTCTTTTTTCTTTTAGTTTCTTCTATATGGTTTATACCCCTTCCTTCATTACTTTGAACATTTTGTTTTATTTTATATATATATATATTTTTTTAATCCTCACCTGAGGACATTTTTCGATATTTTGTTCAGCTAGAGTCGGAGGGAGAGAAAGAGAGAAAAACATCAACGTGAAAGGGACACATCGAGTGACTGCCACCCGCATGACCCAACCAGGGCCAGGAACAAACTGCAACCGAGGTACGTGCCCTTAGCAGGAATCAAACCCGGGTCTCTCTGGACCGCCGGCCGATGCTCTAAACGCTGAGCCAAACTGGCCAGGGCTTTATCTTTTGTTTTTAATCCTCACCTGAGGACATATATATTTTTTTCTATTTGTCTTCAGATAGAGTGGGAGGGAGGGAGAGAGGGAGGGAGGGAGGAAGTGGGGGGGGGAGAGAGGGAGGGAGAGAGAGAGAGAGAAACTTGGATGCAAAAGAGACGTCGACTGGTTGCTTCCTGTACAAGGCTGACCAGGTCCTGGGACAAACTGCAACCGAGGTACTTGCCCTTGACCGGAATTGAACCCGTGACTCATCGGTCCACAGGCTGATGCTCCAACTGCTGAGCCAAACCAGCCAGGACTACTTTGAACATTTTAAACATACTTTGCAAACATTTTGTTCACTTTCAAGCTTTGGCTCCTAATTCTTTCATCTGATGACTCTCATGCATAGTTGTTTTTTTATGGTATGATTTATAAGTTTTGACAATGAACTAGTCATGAGTTTTTGGTGGGAATGTAGTCTACAGGGTTTCAACTTGAGCAAAAAAAAAAATGGATTCCTTTTTAGGTTGATTTCTCAGCTTCTGGTCCCTTCACACAGCAATGTGACTTTAGACTCTCCTTCTGACAACATTACAGACCTGGGTTATTTATTTCCTGCAAGTGACATTTTCTCATTTGTGAGAAAATATACTATAAAAATCTTCCTGGGTTTTTTTTGTTGTTGTTGTTGTTTTTTATCTGGGCTGATGGGTAGAGTTCCCTTAGCATTCATTTCAAAGCCAGCATAACCCTCTGTGACTCTCAGATTTATCAAAATATGTCAGTTCAAGCTTTCCTCCCAGTGCCTGGAGCCTGGACCCTCCTTCCACACCAGTTGTTAGAACCAGTTCCAGCTTTTAAGGCCTATATCTGGTTGCAACAATTCCATGCACTATTTGGGCACTGGAGTCTGCTTAGCACTCTGACTTGGAGTTCTCCCTTTCATTCTAATACTTGGGGGACTCTCTTGGTTTCAAGCTTAGCTACATACTTAAAGAAGTTTTAGCCATATTTCATTCTGGGTTTAGAACAGAAGAGTGAAGAGTTCTTTTGTATCAGTTCATGTTAAACATGGCAAATTTGAGAAACTATTTTAAAAATGTATCCATTCATCCAAAATATATTTATAAAGCACCTATGGCATTCTAAGTATTACAGGAATGAAGGGTAAAAGCGAGGGAACAGGGACATAAGATAAGGCTGAAGAGTGAGAGGAAGTTATGCAAATCAAGTTAAGAATCTGAATTTTTCTTCAGAGCAAATTGACAGCTATTGAAACACTTTAATATAAGTTTGTGCTTTTGCAAAGGAGAGTGAAGACTGGAATGGAGTGCGTAAAGAGTAGATGTGGGGTAAGTGTGCAGTAGTCCAGTGGGTGATGAAGGTGGCTAAGAGATATTCAGGCAATTAATTTAATAATACTTACTTATGGACTTAACTGGGGAAGGGATAGAGATGAGTCAGACATCACTCCCAGATGCTTGGCTGAGTATCTGAGTGGTTGGTCAGAGCATTTAATGAGATAGAGAGCATAATGAGAATGACCAAATTTGACAGTAAATATGTCAGGTTCAGTTTGGGGCATGTTGAGTTTAAGGCATCAGACAGCCCAGTGTAGATATCAAGTAAATAGTGAGCTATTTGGGTTGGGGACTCAGAGCATAAGTCAGAGCTGTAAATAAAAAGAAAATGGAATTTTTGGAAATAGATGAGATTTCCTAAAGAGAGAGGGTAGGGTACAAAAAGGTTTGTGATGTGCCTTGAGAAATTCCATCACTTAATAAGTTGGGCAGAGCCCTGGCCAATGTAGTTTAGTGGTAAGAGCATCAAACTTCAGTGGGTGGGTTCAATTTCTGGTCAGGGGCACATACCAGGGTTGCAGGTTCAATCCTGGCCCCAGTTGGGGTGCGTATGGGAGGCAGGCAATCAATCAATGTGTTTCTCTCACGTTGATGTTTCTCTCTCTATCCCTCCCTCCTTTCCTCCCCCCCTCCTTTCCTCCCTCCCTCTGAAATTAAATGGAAAAAATATCCTCAGGTGAGGACTAACAAAAAATAAATAAATAAAATAAGTTGGGCAGAATTTTTTTTAAAAATCACCAAGAAGTGAACCGCTGGAGAAGAGCTGGAGGAAAGTATTATATTAAGAATGATGTTTTCCCCTCTAAGAAGGTTGGGACTATTCATTTGCTGATGGGAAGGACATCAAAGAGAGAGACTGAAATTACTATAGAGGGGAAGGGCAAATACTAACATGAAGTTTCTGAGAAGTTGGAAGAGGACATGGATTAAAGAACGAGGTAGAATTGGCTTTTGACAGGGGTTGACAACTTTGTAATAAGAGAGAAGAAAGACAGAATGGGTACAGATGCAGATAGATTTGTAAAGTTGGTTTTTAAAAGGTTGTGGTAGTTATTTTATGATAGTTTTATTTTCTCTGTAAAGTAGAAGGTGAGTTCATCTGTTCCATGTAACAGGGTAGGCAGGAGGACAGAGGTTTGAGGAGATGAGAGTTTAAGATTGAACTGACTATAAAGACACAATGGGCTTTCCAGACAATGGTACCAGCTCAGAAATCTCCACTTCATATAATATTTCTTTTCTTTCTTTTTCTTTTTTTTATCCTTACCCAAGGACTTTTTTGCCTTTATCTTCAGATAGAGTGGGAGGGAGGAGGGGGGAGAGAGAGAGAAACATCAACATGAGAGAGACACATCAACTGGCTGCCACCCACATGACCCCAACCGGGGTGGGGACAAACTGCAACTGAGGTACATGCCCTTAGTGGGAACCAAAACCGGACTCTTTGGTCTGCAGGCTGATGCTCTGACTGCTGAGCCAAACTGGCCATGGCCATATGATATTTCCTTACCAGTGTTCTTCAGCCTGGTGTAAACACAGAGAAGGTGGATCATTGGATTCATCCAGCTTGGGCTTTGCCAGGTTTGAGGCTTTGACAGACAGGTGCTACAAAAAGACAATGAAACAAGCAAGGTAAGTTAGAATATAGACAGAAAGTGGCTAAGATGATGGCGTACGGAATGTATACTGGGTAAGGAAGGAAATGAAATACAGGAAGGAGATGACGTGAGGAAAATAGAATGATGTTAGGGTCTGAATGTTTGTGTCACACCAAAATCTGTATATTGAAATCCTAACCCCCAAAGATAATGGTATTAGGAGGTTGGGCCTTTGGGAAGTGCTTAAGTCATAAGTGTGGAATCCTCATGAATGAGATTAGAGCCCTTACAAAGAGGCTCCAGAGAGATCCCTAGCCCCTTCCATCATGTGAGGATACAGGGAGAAGGTACTGAACATGAACCTGGAAGAGAGGGCTCTCACCCAACAGGACTGGCACCCTGATCTCAAACTTCTAGCCTCCAGAACTATGAGAAATAAATTTCTGTCATTTATAACTACCCAGTCTGTGTATTTTGTTACAGCAACCCTAACAGACTATGACATATGGTCAATGAACTGAAAGTTGCAAGTGAAGTAGTCATAGATCCAAGTAAGCAAACAAAAAAGATCAGAGTCGCCCTGGCCAGTTTGGCTCAGCGGTTAGAGCATCCGCCTGCGGTCCGGAGAGACCCGGGTTCGGTTCCCGCTAAGGGCACGTACCTCGGTTGCAGTTTGTTCCCGGCCCTGGTTGGTCGTGCGGTGGCAGCCACTCGATGTGTCCCTTTCACATCGATGTTTCCCTCTCTCTCTCTTCCTCTCTCTCCCTCCCGCTCTGTCTGTACAAAAAATGGAAAAAATGTCCTTGGGTGAGGATTAAAAAAAAAAAAAAAAAAAGATCAGAGTCTATATAAACTAAGAATGTGAAGTTTGTAGAAGTGGTTTCAAAGGTGGAACACTTTCCAGTGATGAGTTCCAGAGTTTGACTCTAGGAATGGTAGCTGTATTAGTCAGGTTAATATAAGCTATTCTTCATTGACTCCAATCTCAGATTTATTACTCATGCTGTTTTATTTTGAAATGCTGCCATTTCAGCACATAGCTTCCAGGTTTCTATTGCAGGGGATGAGAAGATTGTAATGAGTCCTTAAGTGCTTTGGTCTGGAGGCAAAACATATCACTTCAATTCACAATCCTTTGTCCAGAAGTGCTCATATGGCCCTGTCTATTTGCAAAGGGGCTGGACAATTTGAAGAAGCATGTGGTATTCAGTGAGCTATAAATGTCTCTTCACAGCAACTGAGATGGATGAAGGAGAATATGATTTAAAATAAGGTAATTATGGAATTTCATTCTTGGTGATTGCCAGAATTGTGGTAGAGAAGAAAACTAACTGAACGGGGCGCTACAGCCTTTAGTGAAAGGGCAAGACAGCTGAAAAGTTGTTAGATGAGAGCAATGAGAAGGAAGAGAGTTGGGAGGTGAGTCTTAAAGAAGATTTTGCCCTGGGTGGAGAAGCGAGTGCCCAGGGAAATCTGTCATTTGGGCAGTAGGAATCCAACTACTCCACTAGACTTAGTGGAAACCAGAATTATTGCCCAATAAGGTCTTGTGGGGACATCAGAATGACCATAGAGTTGGTCTTCACAAATGCAGAACATTGTTTGGGTTATAGAACATTATTTGAATATTGATATTTTTCCTGGCATTTCTTTCTTCTTTTTGTGTTTGTCCCTGTAAATAGCCAATTTGTGCTCATTGGCTCAGGATAAGAATTGTAGCAAAGTGAAAAGTAAAAGGCCTAAAGTGCTACTCCTAAATTCCAGTCTACAAATAGCCTAGGCCACAAAAAAGAATAGAAAGATGTGGTAGGCAGAAAAATGGTCCCCCACAGATGTCCATGTCCTAACCCCTGGAACCTGTGAATATGTTAGGTTAAATGGCAAGGGGGGATTATATTGCAGATGGACAACAGATTTACAGAGACTGCTTAATAAGCTCCCCTAATTACATAAGGTCAAATCCCTATATGAAATACATTTGAATATGATATAATACAAGATAATTTATATATACCCTGTTCCTCTGAACCCTGGAGTTTCCATTATATTTGTTTCTATTACCAAATTTTCTTTTCAATTTCTGTGATTTTTAGAAATTATATTTAGTATCTTTCATGGATTATTATCCTGGCCATTTATATTTTTTTGGACTAGCAGAATCTGAATAACTCATTTTCAGGTTATGTAATCATTTGTTTGCTACTTAAAGCTATCTGTAAAATGCCTCTCCCTACCTCTCCTTTAACACCCTCTCAAAAGCCTTGAAAGGATCATTCAAAATACATAACTTGGATATAATGCTAATAAGGAACCAGTGATCTATGAATAAATTATGAATAGTGACAGAAGGCGAGACAATGTTTGTGATTCAGCTCAATCCAATAGATGTTGTTGGCAAGAAAACATCCTGCAATCAATCCTTTGACTGCTGGAGAAGATGGTACAAAATTAAAAATAAAGTAATCATGCACATACAGCCAAAAATATAAGAACAAACACTTGCAAACTTAGAAACTCACTCCTCTGGTCCCTTAAAAAAAAAACTTAGGCTGCATGGAAAGGGAGGGGATTAGATAGCCTGAAAAACCTGCGTTTGAATCATGGTTCTGGCATTCCATGGCTCTGTAACTTCGAACCAATGCTTTAGCTTTTCAGAAACTCAATTTAATTATCTACAAAAAAGTCAGTAATAGCACCAACCTCACAGGATTGCTGAAAAGATTAGAAATAATATATAAAACTTCTGGCACATAAAAGCACTAGGGAAATGCTACTATTACTATTAAACACCTCAAATGGCACATGTATGCCTTTTGTTAGTACTTAAAAAAATATATATATCTCTCTGAAAAAGATGTCCTGGAAAATCCCTACAGGTGCAGATATACTTTCCAGTTGCTTACACCCCTCATCTTACTTCCCGGTCGAGGGAAGATGGAAGCTCTTGGCAAGATAATGGGGGCCTCAGACAGAGCAAGGCCCTAGTCTTTAATCAGAGAGCTGATGCTTTAGGAGCTGCACCAAGTGCTCAGTCACAAAGACCTGGGAGGACAAAAAGAGGGCAGGCGCTTCCTGGCCCATTTTGGAGCTGAGTGGGTGAGTGGATTGCTTGCCTTTATGACTGCCTCCGACCCCTTTTCCACCTTCTTCTCTAGGTTCCACAGTCAGGCTACCAAGCCAGGGAAGTCCCAAAGTGAAAAAATACTGACCACTGTGTTTGGAATCTATTAACAACATTTTAACAATTATACACAGGGCCAAATTTGACCTTGAAATTATAGGACAGGTATCCCCAAAAGACTGAATGAAAATGAAGAGATCACATTAATAAAAATGACGCCAAAATGAAATGAAATTATGAAGAAATAAAGACATGAAAACAAAACATTACCCTACTACAGGTACTAGTTTTAAAAATTGGGGAGCTAAGAGTGTAAATCCTTACTTCTATAACCTTAAAAGAAACTCTATTTTCCCCTACCTATGTTATAAGGCTTCCAAAAATATTTATTTTCTTATTATTGCCACATGTATTATTATTTTTTTCTATTATACTTATTTTTTATTTTTATTTATTATTTATTTTTTAACTTTATTTTTGTTACAGATGTTTCTACTTTTTTACCCCATTGGCACCCTCCTCCCCATCCCCTCCTGCCCCGTCCCCAGCTTGTTGTCCATGTCCATTGGTTATGCATACATGCATATGAGTTCTGTGGTTTACCTCTTCCCTCCCCCCCCACCCCCTCATCTGAGGGTTGTCAGTCTGTACCTTACTTTCATGTTTCTGGGTCGACCGTATTCCTCAGATTGTTATGTTCATTATATTCCTTATATAAGTGAGATCATGTGGTATTTGTCTTTTTCTGCTTGGTTTGTTTCACTTAAGATAATACTTTCCAGGTCCCTCCAGGTCATCTCAAAGGGTAAGAGATCTTTCTTTCTTACAGCTGCATAGTACTCCATTGTGTATATGTACCACTGCTTTTTTATCCATTCGTCTACTGATGGACACTTGGGCTGTTTCCAGATCTTAGCTATTGTAAATAGTGCTGCTACGAACATGGAGGTACATATATTCTTCCTGATTGGTGTTTCAGGCTTCTTAGGGTATATTCCTAGAAGCAGGATCACTGGGTCAAATGGAAGTTCAATTTTTAATTTTTTGAGGTAACACCATATTGTTTTCCATAGTGGATGCACCAGTCTGCATTCCCACCAGCAGTGTACTAGATTCCCCTTTTCTCCACACCCTCGCCGACACTTGTTGTTTGATGATTTGTTGATGGCGGCCATTCTGACAGGTGTGAGGTGATACCTCATTGTTGTTTTAATTTGCATCTCTCTGATGATTAGTGATGTTGAGCATTTCTTCATGTCTCTTGGCCATTTGTATGTCCTGTTTGGTGAGGTGTCTATTCAGCTCCTCTGCCCATTTTTTAATTGGGTTCTTTGTCTTCCTTTTGTTGAGTTGTACGAGTACTCCATATATTTTGGAAATTAACTCCTTATCTGATGTATCATTGGCAATGATGTTCTTCATACAGTGGGTTGCCCTTCCATTTTGATGATTGTTTCTTTTGCTGTGAAGAAGCTTTTGAGTTTGATGTAGTCCCATGTGTTCATTTTCTCCTTTGTTTCTGTTGCCTTAGGTGATGTATCAGTGAAAATTCTGCTCTGTATGATGTCCGAAATTTGGATACCTATGTTTTCATCTACAATTTTTATGGATTCACGGGTCACATTTAAGTCTTTTATACATTTTGAGTTTATTTTTGTGTATGGTGTAAGTTGATAGTGTAGTTTCAGTTTTTTGCATGTAGCTGTCCAATTTTCCCAATCCCATTTATTAAAGAGGCTGTCTTTACTCCTCTGTATGCTCTTGCCACGTTTGTCAAATATTAATTGAGCATATTGCCTTGGGTCCAATTCTGGGTTCTCTGTTCTGTTCCACTGGTCTATCTATATGCCTGTTCTTGTGCCAGTACCAGGCTGTTTTGATTACAGTCACTTTGTAGTATAACCTGATATCTGGTAATGTGTTCCCTCCAACTTTGTTATTCTTTTTCAAGATTGCTGTGGATAGTCGAGGTCTTTTTTGGTTCCATATGAACTTTTGAAGTATTTATTCTAGTTCTGTGAAATATGTCATTGGTATTTTGATGGGGATTACATTGAATCTATAGATTGCTTTGGGTAGTATGGACATTTTAATGATGTTAATTTTTCCAATCCATGAACAAGGTATGTGCTTCCACTTTTTTATATCTTCCTCTATTTCTGTTTTCAATGTCCAGTAGTTTTCTGCAAATAGGTCCTTTACTTCTTTGGTTAAGTTTATTCCTAGGTATCTTAATTTTTTTGCCACGATGGTAAATGGGATTGTTTCTTCAATTTCTCTTTCTGTGAGTTCATCATTGGTGTATATGAATGCCATCGATTTCTTAATGTTAATTTTGTATCCTGCTACTTTGCCAAATGCATTTATTAAGTGTAGTAGATTTTTGATGGAGTCTTTAGGGTTTTCTATGTACAATATCATGTCATCTGCAAATAATGACAATTTCACTTCCCCCTTTCCAATTTGGATCGCTTTTATTTTGTCTTCATGTCTGATTGCTGTGGCTAAGACGTCCAGTACTATGTTAAATAAGAGTGGTGAAAATGGACATCCCTGTCTTGTTCCTGTTCTTAAAGGAAATGTTTTTAGTTTCTGCCCATTGAGTATGATGTTGGCTGTAGGTCTTTCATATATGGCCTTTATTATATCGAGATATGATCCCTCTATTACCACATTGCTGAGCGTTTTTACCAGAAATGAATGCTGGATTTTGTCAAATGCTTTTTCAGCATCTATCGATATGATCATGTGGTTTTTGTTCTTCATTTTGTTTATGTGGTATATCACATTTATTGATTTGTGAATATTGTACCAGCTTTGCATCCCTGGAATGAATCCCAATTGGTCATGGTGAATAATTTTTTTGATGTATTGCTGGATCCGATTTGCTAGTATTTTGTTCAGAATTTTAGCGTCTATGTTCATCAGGGATATTGGCCTGTAGTTTTCTTTCTTTGTAGTGTCTTTTTCTGGTTTTGGAATTAGAATTATGCTGGCCTCATAGAACGAGTTTGGAAGTCTTCCTTCTTCTTGAACTTTTGAAATAGTTTGAGGAGAATGGGTGTTAGTTCTTTTTTGAATGTTTGGTAAAACTCCCCCGTGAAGCCATCTGGGCCTGGGCTTTTGTTTGGTGGGAGAGTCTTGATTACCTACCTCTTCAATTTCCTTAGCTATTATTGGTCTGTTCAAGTTTTCTATCTCTTCCCGGTCCAGTTTTGGAAGACTGTGTGTTTCTAGAAATTTGTCCATTTCGCTTAGATTGTCGAATTTGTTGTCATATAGTTCTTCATAGTAGCTGTTAACAATCTTTTGTATTTCTGTGTTGTCAGTTGTTACTTCTCCTCTTTCATTTCTGATTTTGTGTATTTGGGTTCTCTCTCTTTGTTTCTTGGTGTGTCTAGCTAAGGGTCCATCAATCTTGTTTATCTTTTCAAAGAACCAGCTCTTTGTTTCATTGATCCTTTGAATTTTTTATTTATTTTTTTGGCCTCTATGTCATTTATTTCTGCTCTGATCTTTACTATTTCCTTCCTTCTACTTGCTCTGGGGTTTTCTTTTTGTTTGCTTTCTACTTCTTTAAGTTGTGAGGTTAGACAGTCAATTAGAAATTTTTCTTGTTTCTTGAGGTAGGCCTGTAGTGCTGTGAACTTCCCTCTTGGAACTGCTTTCACTGCATTCCATAGATTTTGTGTTGTTTTGTGTTCATTTTCATTGGTTTCCAGGAAGTTTTTAATTTCTTCCTTGATCTCCTCAGTAACCCATTCATTGTTTAATAACATGCTATTTAGCTTCCATGTGTTCAAATGTCTTTGTATGTTCTTCTTGCAATTGATTTCTAGTTTCATGCCATTGTGATCTGAGAAGATGCTTGATATGATTTCAATCTTCTTGAACTTGTACAGATTTAGTTTGTGTCCTATCATGTGGTCTATCTTTGAGAATGTCCCATGTGCACTTGAGAAGAATGTGAATTCTGTAGTTTTGGGGTGTAATTCTCTGTAGATAACTATTAAACCCATTTGGTCTAGTGCTTCATTTAGAGTCTCTGTTTCCTTGCTAATTTTTTTGTCTAGAGGATCTATCCAGTGGTGTCAACGGGGTGTTGAAGTCTCCTGCTCTGATTGTATTGCTATCGATTTCTCCTTTGAAGTCCTCCAGAAGATTTTTAATATATTTTGGTGCTCCTATGTTGGGTGCATATGTGTTTATCAAGGTTATATCTTCCTGTTGAATAGATTCTTTCAATATTATGTAGTGGCCTTCTTTGTCTCTAGTTATGGCCTTCATTTTGAAACCTATTTTATCAGATATGAGTATTGCTACCCCAGCTTTTTTTTTTGCTTTCCATTTGCTTGGAAAATTTTTTTCCATCCCTTCACTTTCAACCTATGTGAGTCTTTTGTTGTGAGGTGGGTCTCTTATAAACAACATATAGATGAGTCATGCTGTCTTATCCAACCAACTACTCTGTGTCTTTTTATGGGAACATTCAAGCCATTTACATTTAAGGTGATTATTGATATGTACTTATTTATTGCCATTTTTGTTTAGTGTGGTTCCATTTTTCTTCCTATTTCTCCTGCTAATTACAGCAGTCCTTTTAACATTACTTGCAGTGCTGGTTTGATGCTAATGTATTCCCTTAGCCTTTTTTTTTTGTCTGTGAAACCCTATTTGGTATTCCATTCTGAATGATAGCCTTGCTGGGTTGAGCAGTCTTGGATTCAGATGCTTGTTTTTCATGACCTTGATTACTTCATGCCATTCCCTTCTGGCCTGTAGTGTTTCTTGTGAGAAGTCAGCTGAGAGCCTTATGGGGTTTCCTTTGTAGGTAACTTGTTGTTTATCTCTTGCTGCTTTTAGGATTCTCTCTTTGTCTTTAATTTTTGGCAGTTTGATTATGTGTCTTGGTGTGGGCCTGTTTGGGATCTTCTTCCTTGGGGCTCTCGGTGCTTCTTGATCTTGAATGCCTTCTTCCTTCACCAAACTAGGGAAGTTTTCTGTCACTATTTCTTTGAATATATTCTCTAACCCTTGCTCATTTTCTTCTTCTTCGGGGACTCCTATGATACGAATGTTACTACGTTTCCAGTTGTCCCACAGTTCTCTTAAGCTGTCTTCCTGTTTTTTAATTGTTTTTTCCTTTTGGTTTTCTGATTGGTTGATTTTTTCTACCCTGTCTTCTAATTCACTGATCCGGTCCTCAGCTTCCTCTACTCTGCTTTTTATACCTTCCAATGTGTTCTTTGTTTCTGATATGTCATTTTTGATGTCTTCTTGGTGGTTTTTAATTTCCAATTGGTTTATTTTCAGCATCTCTATGTCCTTACTCATGCTGTTGAGCTTCCTCAAGATCATGGCTCTGCATTCTAGCTCTGTTAACTTGCCTGCTCCACATTGATCTCATCTTCGGTGGAGGTCTCTTGTTCTTTCATTTGGCTTTTGTTTCTGTGTTTCATCATTTTGGTTATCACAGTGGGCTTTGGAGCCTGCCAAATTTTCCCTGTGGGTGTTGGTGTTCTGCTGTTTGTGGCTCCCTCTCCTGCGTTTAGATTTGACGTTAAACACCACTGTCAAATCTTACTTTCCTGGTTAAAGTTGCTAGCCCAGGAAATGTACTGTTATCCTCTAGCTTTTTGCCTGGAGGCTAAGCAGTTGAGGTTACTTGAAGAGTTTTGGGTTGTCAGTTGATTGAAAAACTCCCTCAGGTGATCAGAGTAAGGGGATTTCACGAGGGTGGGGCAGGTGCTGGTTGTTAGTGAGCCTCAGTTACCATTTCAATGGCCCACAGGGTGGGGTTGGATCTACGAGGGAGGGGCTGCTGCCTCTCCCCAGAGCCCTGGGAAGGAGCAAGATGGCCACCGTCCTGCGTGGCTGCAACTCAGCAAAAGCTCTGAGTGCCCTCCAAACCCCGAGTGTCCCCACACAGTTCCAGTCCAGTCCGCCCTCCCTCTGCTGGAGCCCAAGGTGAGTGGCTGTGGCTATTTTAGCCTCTGTCTCGGCTCTGCGCTGTGGAGCCGCTTGGGAGTTTAACCCGAGGGTGCTGCTCACAGCTAGGGCCGCTGCTGTCTGTGGGCTCCCGGCCCCCCTCTCATGCCTTCGCAATCCTACCAGGATCGAGTCAGTGTCCCTGGTTATATGGTCCTCACAAGCTGCTTTTTCCCGTCGATTTGTCTGTGTTATAGTTGTACTTCCAGTTTGGTTCTGGGAGACAGTCTGTGTAGCTTCCGTTCACTCCGTTGCCATTTTGGAATTCCCATGTATTATTATTATTTTAGTTTAGTATTTAATGACTTTTTTTTACTGTAAACATTCATCTATTTCCCTAATATGCATATTTGTATTGTCTATATACTTTCTACCTATGGTTTGTGGTTTCTGTAGATGTGTGGCTCATACGAGAATCACCTTTATAAACAGAGACCCTGTTTTAGTCCTAATAATGATAAATTGACAACCAAACATTTCTAGTACTTTCCTTTTTCTTCTGCTTGTAGTAATAAGTCTAATATAAGTGAAATTCTATTCACAGAAGTTAGAATTAGACAATAGAACTCTGGTGATAATAGCTAGTTCTCTCCTCTGATCAGGTACAAAACTATCCTCAGAACAAGGAGATAACATTTTTTACAGATCAGATAGACAATGATTTCTTAATAGGCCATTACTCTGGATTAGCAAGAATTGGGTGAAACGGGTACTTTTAAATACTCCTGCTAAATGTTTAAGTCAATACATCATTCTGAAGGATAGGTTGGAAAGGTTATTCAAAATCTTAAAATACATATATATGTATTCACAAAAAGACTTACCATCAGTGATATGTTTTGAAATGTTATGACAATTTGAAAAAACCTAAATGTCCTATGATAAAATATTGATTAAATAAATTGTCAAATATTAATTTTATATAACACTACATAGTCATTAAAAATAATGTGTAAGCCCTGGCCAGTTTGGCTCAGTAGTAGAGCGTTGGCCTGCAGATCATGAGTCATGGGTTCAATTCTGGCCAAGGGCAGGTACCTGGGTTGCGGATTGTCCCCTGTCCTGGTTGGCGTCGTGCGGGAGGCAACCAGTTGATGTGTCCTACTCATGTGGATGTTTCTCTCTCTCTCCCTCCCACTCTATCTGAAGATAAATAGAAAAATATTCTTGAGTGAGGAATTAAAAAAAAGTGTAAAACATATTTAATGACTTGGAAAATATTCACATTGTAGTCAGTTAATTTTAGTTTATTTACTGAGTAGATAAACCAAACTGTTAGTAGTAATTATTCCTAAATGAAGGGATTAATAGTGATTTTTTTGTTTTATCTTTACACTTTCCATATTTTATAAATTTTCCACAATAAATATTCATTACTTTGTAATCATATTCTGTAAAATATTAAAAACTATTTTAGAAATCCAGAATTTAAAGCACACTTATATTTGTGTTTATAATAACTATGAAATAAATTATGGAAATAAACTTATGGAACTTATTTATATTAATATTTATGCTTATTATTAGAATCATAAAATTTCATAGTGGAAAGGGATCACAAGGACATTCTGGGACAACTTTAGATCCAAAGTTTGGCCTCTAGACATTTAAGAGACATAATTTATGTCATTGATTAGGCTTTGTAATCACTAATGTGAATTATGACTACTTTAGTCCTTAAAATGATTCCACTTGGGCCACTTGTGATTTTTATTTTTAAATAAAAGAGGATGAACTGTACTAGCTTGATAAAAATAAATGATCTTTTATTTTAAGAAATAGAGGAAACACTTTCTTACCTTTGAAAGTAGGTCACTTGTATCATATTTCATTATAACTTGAATACATTCCTTTGGATTGTTATAAAAATATCAGTGTTAGATTCCTGTGAGATAACAGACTTTCTGAAATAAATTTATATATAAGATGTCAAACTAACAATTTTAGTAATAATTTATTTACAGTCTTTTAGAATTAAACTTAAAATGAGCTTTTGTTTCTCTCCCCAAATGCAGACATGTACCACTGGTAAGTAATCTGATTTACATGGCATTAAACAATTTCTTTTTAAACACAATACATCATTAAATTTTTATAGGCATTTCATATTCTCGGAAATACTAAATTCAGTTCTTATATTGTATGGGTGGTTCTTCTATGAACATGGTAACAACCCTACAGCAAAAATGCCAAAGTCTTTTTTCATAAAGCTTATTGCACTTTATTTTTACTACATACTATGTGCCAGGTACTGTGCTAGATGCTGGGGATACATCTGTAATAGGCCAGAGTCCCTGCTTTTGAGAAGCTTATAGAATAGAATGGATACCTAAAAGTAAGCAGGCCATTAGATTACAATGTGCTAAGTACTAGTGCTGGGGAGAAGGATGGAACACTGTAGAAACGATTTGCGGCACCCTTCCCTGCCATAAGTGACTGAACAAGGGGTACATACTTGACCCAGGCTGGAATTCATCCCAAGCAGTTGAATAAGTATGGTTGTGTAAAATCAAGAGCAAAGGTGGTTTTTGAGGCTATATACAAGTAAAGAGAAGAAGGCTTCTTTGCAGAACTCTGGAAAGAAGAGGAAGCTCAATACGCCCGGGAAGAATGTGCTTCCAAGGTGACTCACTAATGTGGCTGGCAAGTTGGTGCTGGCCTGTCAGGAGGGCTCAGTTCCTCTCCAGAGCTCTGCTTGAGGCATAGCAACTGGCTTCCCCACAGCAAGCAATACAAGAGACCACAGCAGGAGTAGTAATGCTTTCTTCCCGTGACTGCATCTTAGAAGTCATATATCATCACTTTTGTTCAATTTGTTACCAGGTTCACTATAAAAGAAGACTATGAAAGGCTTATTAATAATTGGAAAGAAACCCAATTAGCTGCCTAGATTAGGACTTTAAAATAATAATATTGGAAATGAAAGCAGCAGCCGCTAGGGCTGCCGTTGAGAGAGGCAGGCAGGTATGTGTAAGGAGGAAAAGGAAGAATAAAATGTGCCCACCATACATCTGTTAAGAACTATTCTGGACTAAGTATTGTCATGATAGGGGTGCCATATACATCAGGCCAAAGAACAAGAGACATTGCTCTTTATGGCATAAGAGTGAAGTTTCTTATGCCTGGCACAATAGAACCATTGTCAAGTTTTGTATAAACATATGGAGTTTGGAGAGAGGCTTTAGGGAAGACTGGACCCTTTGGAGTTCTAAAGAGTCCCAATATTTAGGATTTAAGACTAAGGACTTAATTCTGAAACTTTGGACTCTGGAGAGTTGTGTGACTTTCTGGGAGTAACGCTGACTTTGTTGGATGCCTATCTTTCAACATCACAGACAGTGACCCCGAACTCTCTATGTTATATGCCGTAGTCACTATGTTTTCAGAGCAAAAATATATAATTTTATAAATAGGATATTTGAAATTAGAACTGTCATTGAAATATTTACCTACTCTTGGATATATTAACTAGTCCTTATATGATTTCATTTACACAGTAAAATAACTATGGGAGAATATAAGCAATTAATAGAATTCTTGAAATCTCACAAATGGATGGATGGATTCTGAAAGAGGTGACTACATTTTTCAGGTGTTCACAGACTTTAAGAAAACCCCTTCAGGATAGAATTGAATTTTGTGTGTTTCATTTTAATATAATCTCATATATTTAAAGAAGTATACACTATTTTATATTCATCACAATTCTAAGAGGTAAAAAATTTAACATAGTTAATAAAATAAAATAAATTTTCTGGAAGAACCTCAGACTCAATGGAGGTAAATGATTTCCCAATGATAGGAAAAATAAATAAAATAAATGAAAAGAAACAAAGAATACAAAAACTTTTGCAGTGGGTTTTCTCAGTACATTTGAAGATCAGTTCAGATAACATCTAGGTACAGAGTGTCTATGGAATTTCAAAGAGAAAATCAAGACAAAGGGCGATGTGATGTGTACAGTCAACTACAATATAAAAAATCAGACTCAGGGCTCAATGTGACTACAGTGACCCCTGCTGGAGCCTATCTTTTTAAATTTTAACTCAAGAGCCTAAATCGAGGTTTGTGTAAAGATAATTTCAATTTTCGTGGAATAATTGAGTTTCAAAGTTGGAAGAAGGCTTAGAGAACATTTAGCATTATCTCTTTATTTTATAATTGATGAAACAGGTCCTTAGCCCAGGGAGGTTAAATGACTTGCTTTAGGTCACAGACCTAGGATTACCAGGAAATAAAGACATCTGCCCAGTTCTCGGATCTGTTTATACAGGTGGAGTTCTCTGTCATAACAAATAAAAGTATCTATAACACACAAAATAATGAAGCCAGGCTAAGTCTCAGAAACTTACAATGATTTTAAAAATAAACTATTTACTTGATTTGGTTAATTCAGACTCAATTTTTGCCAAAAAGAGAAATTTCTAATCTTCTAATCAACATATTAACATGACACTTATTTTTTTCTTGCCTCTTTGTCCTTTTATGAGTTTATACAACTTCATATCATCCTTGAATTTATTTTTTGGAATGTTAAGTTGTTCTGTCCTTCCTAGGTTACCTATGTTCCCATCTCTGCTATTTTGATCTTTTTGAAATATTTCTTTGGCCTTTAGTATGCTTTTCATGTCCTTCCCCTTTCTTTACCTCTAACAAACTCTTGATATTGCACTCAGAAAAAGAAAGTAACAGCACAGATTGCAATGGTTATTATACTGAATTTTTCTGGAAAGCCTGACTGATGCTCACCCATTCCCGAGTGTTCTTTGCTTCATCTTTCTTCCATCAAGCAATACCTCTCCTTCTCTACTTCAAAAATCAAGGTTCCCCAGATATTTCATGACCCTGCGGTTTGTGCATTTATTCTTCAGTCACTGGAGTAGAAGATAAAATCCTGGTCCCTGCTTATATTCTTGGGTAGTTATGGAACCTTTGGCAAAGTCGCTTTATCTTTCCACAGTTCAGTTCTGTCATCTTTAAAATGCGTATAATATTAGCTATATTTACTTCACAGTGCTTCAGTGTGTATCTACTAAAATAAAGTATTTGAAAGAGCTTTGAAAAGTATAAAGAATTATATGTGGGATAGCTTCTGAGAAATTATTTTTACTTTCTTTGTAATTTTTTTATTTCCAGATTATTTTCTATTTCTTTGCTTGTGGAATTTTTTTGTATGGGGAAAACCAAAGCTGTCTGAGGTTTAAAAAATTCCTCTTATCATTTACAGAAAGCTTTTAAAAAATTCCTCTTATCATTTACAGAAAAGCCCTGGAGAAAGAGGAAGAGGAGGGCTTTAAGAAATAAGAACAAGCCCTGGCCGGTTTGGCTCAGCGGTTAGAGCGTCAGCCTGCGGTCCACAGAGACCCGGGTTCGGTTCCCGCTAAGGGCATGTGCCTTGGCATGTGCCAGTTTGTCCCAGGCCCTGGTTGGGTCGTGTGGGTGGCGGCCACTCGATGTGTCCCTTTCACATTGATGTTTCTCTCTCTTCCTCTCTCTCCTTCCCGCTCTGTCTGAGTAAAAAATGGAAAAATGTCCTCGGGTGAGGATGAAAAAAAAATGAAATAAGAACAAGATAGAAGTTTGTCCCATTCAGACTTCAAAGGTTGTAGAGGTTTATTGGTTTCATGACCAATGGGGACACTATAGAGACTACTGGGAGGCTGCCTCTACCTTAGGATGAAAGACTTCATGATGTATATATTAAAACCTGACTGTCCACTCGCCTGGCTGAGAGATAGGCTGAAGCAGAGATCTACATTGATTCACAGGCAAGTGGCTATTTGACTGAGGAGTCAGGGACTTGAAGAAATAGGATTGGGAGAGTGGTTAAAAGGAGGTCTTGAGGAAGAGTTGTGTGGATGGGACTCTCAGAGTAGACAGAGTGAAGACATGTGTGTCCTATACAAAGGCTTACTAAAAGGCATCCACTAAAACAGAGATTCTCAATAATCAAATAAACAGTATGAGCAACCTTGTGGATGTCAGTTAGCTGTCTTTCCCAGCTACCCTGGCACTTAGACAGTGGGCCCATTGAACATAATAGCCCTGGCAACAGTGCAGGTTTAAGAACATAAAACTCCCTATATCAAGGCTGATCTGGCTACTATCATTGGAGGGCCTATCTCACCAACATCAGAGACCAACACTGAGTTCCTAAAATGACACCAATCCCAGGACCTGCTAGCCACCTAATGGTGAATGGATTACACTGAACCTCTAAACATCATGGAGGAAAAGACACTTAATCTGAATATGAATTTGCCTTTTTTGCCTGTAATGTTTGTACTAGCACCACTATCCATGGACTTAGAGATTTCCTTGTTCACTCTTCTAAAATTCCATAAAATATTGCTTTTGACTAAGGAACTCCATTAAAGAATAAGTTTGAAGAAATGATTTTATGTCCACAGGAAGAAGTTGACTTGAATGGTAGAATGATTTATTGATAACTCACTTATATTGACACTTGTGGGACTGGAAAGCTCAAACAAGTAATACTATATTCTCTGAGCCAGCAACCAATATATAATGTCATTTCTTTCATAACCAGAATAGTCAGATCCATGAACCAAAATGTAGAAGTAATGGTGGATCCTTCATTATAATTCCTAATGATCTACTCACACAACTTTTGTTTTCATCCACACAATGTTATATGTTCTTAGTTTCCAAGGGAGGAATACTTTCTCTAAAAAACACCAAAAGGATTCCACTGAATGGAAGCTGAGCCTGTTACATCAGCCACTGAACCACAAGCAAAGAAAGTGATTACTGTATTGGCTGGCACAACTGACCCTAATTATAAAAAAGAAAAAGGGTTGGTATTACACAGCAAAGGGAGGGAAGACTATGTCTGGAAGCTCAGAAGTTCTCTGGGAAAATGTTAGTACTACTCTCATGTCCATGGCAAAAGCTACTAGAAGATTAGAGTAACCCACACCAAGAAAGAACCACTACTGGTTCAGATCTTTTAGGAATAAAAGTTTAGGTCACCCTGACTGCTAAATAATCACAACTATCTAAAGTATTAGCTGAGGACATAGAGAACAGAGGAAAGGTAGTGGAAGAAGGAAGTTGCAAATGCTAACTATGGCCCATAAACTGTGTAGAAATGAGGACTGTATTTATCATGTATATTTTCCAATTTTTCTCTTTTCCCCTTCTTCTCTTAAGTCTTTCAGGATTTGAATCTAATTATGAAATAGGCCTGGGTCTGGAAACCATGAGATGTAGTGGGGATTGACCTTAAGGAGATTCATCACGGTCAAATCAACTACTTCAGATAATATTAAAACAGGTTATCAGGCAAAGGGAGACTGAGATTATCAGACAGAGGAAGAAGGATTGCCTTTACTGACAACTAAGACTCAGTGCCACCTGGGGACTCAAGGTAGCTGGATTCATTAGAACTTACCCAAGTATTTGCTTTATCAGGATCCTACCCACCTAATCAGTGCCTAGAAATCCTACCGTATAATGCATAAAGCTGCAGAATCAAACTTAGGTTTGTTTGTGTGTGTGTGTGTGTGTGTGTGTGTGTGTTTGTGTGTGTGTGTACCTCAGCCCCATTGGTATAAGAAATGAGACTTTTTTTAGGTAGTCAAAGAAGTTTTCTGATTCTCTAACAGTATCCTAGGCTGAAAATGTAAGTCCCCAAGTTTGTCATTTTCTTTCTGTAAGCTTTCCAGGGTAATCAAAACCACCCCCACGGCCCTTATAATCAAAGTTTCTACCATGTTATTTCACTGTACCAGCCCCTTAGTCTTCTAAAATCTAGTCATTGAGATGCACTCGATTCCAGGAAACAATAGGTGATTATTTCAGGAATATTTTGTCACTGCATGGTATGGACTACCAATGTCCAGTTTTCCATTAATGATTAAAAATCTAATCTATGTAAGTGATAATGTCCTCTATGTGCTAATATTATATGGTAGGTTGCTTGAGAGGAAGGGGGGACACAAATGAAGGAAAGAAATAGCCTCTGACCTGAAGTATGTTGCAATCTTATAATCAGTAGCTTAAAGAGTACTGTTAAACTCCAGAGAGCAAACAGCATTATTTGTGCTGCCTCAGTCTTCACTAGATGACTAGTGGGCACAATATTTGTTAAGCTGAGTTAGAGAGGAGAGAAGCTGTTTCTTGGAGTCCTAAGTGGTGACCCCAGATTTCTCATAGAAACAATGTTATAAATGATGGTAACGCTTCTACACTAATTCCTCATTGTCTTTTGGACCCAAAAGGTTACTGAAATATAGTGCTATTTGTATATAAAATATATGCATTTCTGGAAAAATTATGAATTGACTTCAATTGAATAGCCAAGAAACCAAATTAACATCCAGGCATTGTTTCTATTGTAAAATATATTTCAAGCTCTTTATAAGACATTAAAATACCCACCCCCTTTCCCTCCCACCTAAGCATACATATCCTACCCTGGCATCTCTGGCTAAAAGGGAAACCTCCTCTCCTGGTCATCTCTCAACAATACCACATGGTCTGGCAATAAAGGATCACCCCTGAGTAGCTGTAAGGAGAAAGGCCTCTGGTTGCTTGGGGAATGTTTGGCAGTGGGATGGGTTTTATGGTCAGGTTGATTAGGAAAACTAAAGAGTTTTCCCAGGGCCTTTTCAACACACTGTCTGCAGACTTACTCTCAATAGTAGGCCACCAGAGGCAATATTCACTCCATTTATTTCAAGGTATAATCCTCTTCTGAAGAATACCTTTTACTTGTTTCATAATTAATACTTGACTGAATGCTGAGTAACTTGCCAAGGGCCACTCAGCAAGAGTCAAAGTTAAAGTTCAAAGTTAGGTCTAACTTACTCCAACACCCATACTCCCTCCTCTATGTTCTTCAGTACTTTTTAGGAAAATACAATCACTTTACAAGGGACCTTTTCCACCAATATATTATGAAAAGAGAAATTGTGGCTTACCTGATGCTTCTTAATCACTTTAACCTTTGAGAGCTATGGTCTCAAATCAAACAGCACATTAAAATCACCTGGAAGCTCTAAAATCACCTGGGTTCTACTTCAATTAATTAGACTCTCTGGGGGTAGGGCTTTAAAAAAAATCTCCCCATTTGATTTCAATGTATGCCCAGGATTGAGAACTACTGGTATAGTACAATAGAAAGAAAACAGGCTTATGAGTCTCAGAACTAGGCTTGAATTGAGATCTCTAATATGCTGGCTGTGTGATTTCTAGCAAGGCAGTTAGTTACTTTAAATGTTGTATTAAAGAAAATGCATGAGGATTACAGAGAATGTATTTGAGCATCTCACATTGTGTTTGGCACATGGCAGAAACACAATAAACTGTAGCATTAAAATGGGACACTGCTATAGTAGAAAGAAAGTGGGGTCCAAGTTGGATAGAACTGGTTTCAAATCCCAGTGCTACCATTTTTAGTCTAAGTTAAATACTCTGTGCCTTAGTTTCCTAATTTGTATAATAGTTACAATAATTTCTACCTTACAGAATTGCTGTGAGATTTAAATAAAATGCTTGTAAAACACCTGGCACATTCCTTCTATTTTTTGTAACCCAGCTATGCTAGTAAAATGCCACTGAAAACAATCATAGAATGTCCCCTACCTTTATAAATGTTCTATTTTAGATGTAGAAATGTATAGGTTCTGTATTTAGTATAATAAATTCAGTATGGATTCTATTTATTTAATGCTATTTCCTACTCTACTGCAGAACAAAGCATCAGGGTTTGGTGGTTGGGTATGATAAAGGGGCAAGTGGAATCTTCTGGGTCAATAAGCTGGAACAGAAATGCAGGTTTCTGGACTCTTTCATCCATATTATGAGGAAAAACTATTGCCTGGACCTGACCTGAGCACATATCAAAGTGACCCAAAACACAGCAGGAGGCTAGGCTAGACTGTCCTCACCACCTTTATGAAATTGAGTCTGGAACAGGCATTAGCTGCTTACATCTCAGTGTTGTCAATGCTGTTGTAGGGGGTTGCAATCAAGTTGGAATGTGTCAGCAGTGTTAAAACAAACATCCCTGCTCCATCTTGAGAGCAAAATCTATAAATAGTCGTTCTGGATATGTCTCACACCAGACCCTTGTGGAATTATCTTTCTTCACAAGATGTACTTGGCACATAGGGCTAGAGAACCTGGAACAGGGCCTGACATATACAAGGTACTCAATAAGTGTTCCTTGAATTGAACTGACCTGTGTCCTCTGCCTGGAACACTTCCTGACTACAACTAGATGCTAACATTTATTGGGTCTTACCAAATGCCTGGCCCTGTACTAGGCACTTTATATAGAGATCATCTCATTCACCTGGCAAACTCTTGCCCATCCTTTAAGAACTAGCTCAAATGTCACCTATTCTGTTAAAACTTCTTGACTCCCTCAGGCAGAGTCCTCTGTGCCATTGCACTGCCAGCACTCTGCTCAATCTTTAGAAGAGTGCTTACCACCTTCTGCTTTAATATATCTGTTTACAAGTCTGTCTACCCCACTGCAATGTGAGGTCATCAGGGGCATTGTGACTTTATTAATTTTTTTGTTACTTAGAACAGCATGATGAAATTAATTTTCAAAACACTTGCAATTCTGCTGACTAAATAATGCCACATTGAATACAATTTATTTTAAAAACTGCATCCTGAACCTGGCCAGAGTGGTTCAGTTGGTTGAGCGTTATTCTGTGCACCAAAAGGTTGCTGGTTCCCGGTCAGGGCACATACCTGGGTTGTGGGTTTGATCCTTGGTGGGGGCAGGTAGGGAAGACAACCGGTGGATGTTTCTCTCTCACATCAATGTTTCTCTCTCTCTCTCTCATGTCCTCAGGTGAAGATTAAAAACAAAAACAACTGCATCCTTCTACACATAAAGCCAGCTAATATTTTTATATAACTAAGGAAGAGGACACTTTTATATAATGACAAAAAGTGACTTCTGTACCATAGAATTTGAACTAGTGAAGAAGTGGTGTGTAAGGCCTATCTGTAAATACCAGTTGTGAGAATCAATGCTTCACAGGAAGTACCTAATATGCTTCAACTAGCACCTACCTTGGGACCAAGCTGGTATTCTCAGGGTATCTACATTACCTGGTAACCATCTTCTTGCAGAAACTATGGATTGCAACAAAAGAAGAGAAACATTAGGGGATTTAAACACACACACATAGAGCTCATTTTTCATTAAAGCATTATCACCGGAAATTTTAAACTCTATTATAAAATGGATAAATAACACTTTACTTACAGAATTTATGGGAATTAAATGAGTAATGTATATGAAATGCCTGATACAGTGACTATAATTTATTGTTAGCTAAAAACGTGGTGCCTATTTTATTATTTTACAACCAGGCAATGCTCTATTAATCTTCAAGATTTCTGACTCCTTTATCCACACTGAACAGTGTGGAGTGGAAGGCTTAGTGAGAAAAAGTTCTTTACTCCCAGGTGTTTGACATGAGCAAATGTTTGAAGGGTGTTTCCACATACTGAAATGGAGAAGTCTGAGCAGGGAGGAGAAGATTGGTAAATCAAGAGTTCTGAGGGAGGTGAGTGCGGGGGTGGGGGAGGGGAGGGGAATGGGGGACAGCTGTGATAGTGTCAACCATAAATAAAACATCTAAAAAAAATTTCTGCTTTGGCCATGTTAAATTGGAAACTCCTATTAACATCCAAAGGGATGTAAAGTAGACTCTTTATGAGTCTGGAGCAAAGATCAGCAAATATTTACTATTAAAGGTCATGAGATTAGATTAAGTATCTATGAAGAGAGCAAACATATACTGAATGTAACTCCTTTCTTTCCCCATAGTTATAAAATCTATTCTGTTCTAAAATGTATTTCCACTTAGTATATCATATTAATCTTTCTATGTCAGTACATACATGTAAATTTGCCTGGAGATACAATAATTTATGACAACTTAAAGAACTAGAAAGCAAACAAAAAGAAAACCCCAGAGCAAGAAGAAGGAAGGAAATAGTAAAGATCAGAGCAGAAATAACTGACATAGAGACCAAAAAAAAAATTCAAAGGATCAATGAAACAAAGAGCCGGTTCTTTGAAAAGATAAACAAGATTGATGGACCCTTAGCTAGACTTACCAAGAAACAAAGAGAGAGAACCCAAATACACAAAATCAGAAATGAAAGAGGAGAAATAATAACTGACACCACAGAAATACAAAGGATTGTTAACAGATATTATGAACAATTATACAGCAACAAATTCGACAATCTAAGTGAAATGGACCAATTTCTAGAAACACAGAGTCTCCTAAAACTAAACTGGGAAGAGACAGAAAACTTGAACAAATCAATAACAACAAAAAATATTGAAGATGTAATCAAGACTCTCCCAGCAAACAAAAGCCCAGGCCCGAATGGCTTCATGAGGGAATTTTACCGAACATTCAAAGAACTAATATCCATTCTCCTCAAACTATTTCAAAAAATACAAGAAGAAGGAACACTTCCAAACTCGTTTTATGAGGCCAGCATAATTCTAATTCCAAAACCAGAAAAAGACACTACAAACAAAGAAAACTACAGAGGAATATCCCTGATGAACACAGATGCCAAAATCCTGAACAAAATACTAGCAAATTGAATCCAGCCATACATCAAAAAAGTTATTCACCATGACCAAGTGGGATTCATCCCAGGGATGCAATGCTGGTACAATATTCACAAATCAATAAATGTGATACACCACATAAACAAAATAAAAGGTAAAAATCATATTATCATATCAATAGACGCTGAAAAAGCATTCGACAAAATCCAGCACCCATTTCTGATAAAAATGCTCAGGAATCTGGGAATAGAGGGATCATATCTCGACATAATAAAGGCTATATAGGAAAGACCTACAGTGAACATCATACTCAATGGGCAAAAATTAAAAGCATTTTCCTTAAGAACAAGAACAGGACAAAGATGCCCACTTTTACCACTCTTATTTAACGTAGTACCGGAAGTCTTAGCCACAGCAATCAGACAAAAAGAAAAAACTAAAAGGGATCCAAATTGGAAAGGAGGAGGTGAATCTGTCATTATTCACAGATGACATGATACTATACGTAGAAAATCCCACAGACTCCATCAAAAATTTACTAGTCTTAATAAATGAATTTGGCAAAGTAGCAGGATACAAAATTAACATCAAGAAATTGATGGCATTCTTATACACCAATGATGAACTCACAGAAAGAGAAACTGAAAAAACAATCCCATTTACCATCGCGGCAAAAAAATTAAGATACCTAGGAATAAACTTAACCAAATAAATAAAGGACCTATTCGCAGAAAACTACAGGTCATTGAAAAAAGAAATAAAAGAAGATATAAAAAAGTGAAAGCACATACTTTGTTCATGGATTGGAAGAATTAACATCATTAAAATGTCCATACTACCCAAAGCAATCTATAGATTCAATGCAATCCCCATCACAAGAACAGGCATATAGACCAGTGGAACAGAACAGAGAACCCAGAAATGGACCCAAGGCAATATGCTCAATTAATATTTGACAAAGGTGGCAAGAGCATACAGTGGAGTAAAGACACCTACATGCAAAAAAATGAAACTAGACCATCAACTTACACCATACAGAATAATAAACTCAAAATGGATAAAAGACTTAAATGTGACTCATGAATTTATAAATATCCTAGAAGAAACTGTAGGCAACAAAATTTCAGACATCATACGCAGCAGAATTTTTAGTGATACATCACTTAAGGCAACAGAAAAAAAGGAGAAAATGAACACATGGGAGTACATCAAACTCAAAAGCAGCAAAAGATACAATCATCAAAATGGAAAGGCAACCCACTGTATGGGAAAGCATAATTGCCAATGATATATAAGATAAGGGGTTAGTTTCCAATATATATATTGAGTGCTTACACAACTCAATAAAAGGAAGACAAAGAACCCAATTAAAAAGTGGGCAGAGGAACTAAACAGACACCTTTTCAAATAGGACATACAAATGGCTAAGAGACATACGAAGAAATGCTCAACATCACTAATCATCAGAAAGGTGCAAATTAAAACAACAATGAGGTATCACCTCATACCTGTCAGAATGGCCGCCATCAACAAATCATCAAACAACAAGTGTTGGTGAGGGTGTGGAGAAAAGGGGACTCTAGTACACTGCTGGTGAGAATGCAGACTGGTGCAGCCACTATGGAAAACAATATGGTGTTACCTCAAAAAATTAAAAATTGAACTTCCATTTGACCCAGTGATCCCACTTCTAGGATTATACCCCAAGAAGCTTGAAACACCAAATCTGGAAACAGCCCAAATGTCCATCAGTAGACAATCTATAAAAAAAGCTGTGGTACATATATACAATAGAGTACTATGGAGCCATAAGAAAGAAAGATCTCTTATTCTTTGAGATCACATGGAGGGACCTGGAAAGTATTATCCTAAGGGAAACAAGCTAAACAGAGAAAGAAAAATATCATATGATCTCACTTATTTGCAGAAAATAATAAACATAACAGTCTGAGAAATGTGGTAGTCCCAGAGACATGGAAGTGAGGTACAGACTGACAATCCCCAGAAGAGGTGGCGGCAGGGGAGAGATAAACCACAGAACTTATATGCATGTATGCATAAACAATGGACATGGACAACCAAACTGGGGGAATCAGTGGGGGGAAAAGGAGAAACATCTGTAACAATAATTAATTAATTAATAGAAATAAATAAATAAAATCAGTAAATCTTAGTCCCCGTCCAAAAAAGAAATAGAATTCCCCCCCCCCCCAAAAAAAACAAAAAAGACATAGATAATAGAATTTCCAGACAAGGATTTGAAAACAGTCATAAATATGCTCAAAGTTATAAAGGAAAACATAAACACATTAAGAAAAGAAAGATATAAAAAAAGAACCAAATGGGAAGAAATACAATATCCAAAATGAAAATTTCACTTAATGAGATGAATAGATCTTTAGATACTGCAGAAAAAAATCAAAGAACTGGAAGAAATAGCAATGGAAATAATGAAGCCTCTGTGATCTGTGGGACAACATCAAGTTGTCTAATTAATATATGTGCAGTTATAGTCCCAGAAAGCGATAGGGAAGAAAAAAATATTTTAAAAAATGATGAATTTCCCCCAAAATTCAATGAAAACTATAAACATAAATATCCAGAAAAGCCAATGAACCCCATGCAGAGTTAACACAAAGAAAACCAATCAAGCATATCATAATAAAACTGTTGAGAACCAATGATAAAGAGAAAATCTTAAAAGCAGTCAAATAAAAGACATACTACATATATAAATAATAATAATAGTTACTATTTTAAAATATAAACTGAATAAAAAAGAATTACCATTGATTTCTTGTTGGAAACAATGAAATGTAGAGGACAATAAAATGACATATTTAAAATGCTTAAAGGAAAATATTGGTAATAGTGAATTATATATGTGAAAATATCCTTCAAAACTAAATGTGAAATAATAATGCCTTTTTTAGACAAAAGCTGAGAGAATTTGTTACCAAGAGTCCAGAAGTAAAACAAATGTTCAATTAATGTTTTAAGACTTACGGAAAATTAAATCATATAGAAACTTCAACCTATACCAGTGTTCTCAATTGGTGACAGTGTTGTCCTCCAGGAAACATTTGGCAATGTTTGGAGACATTTATGGTTGGCACAACTTGGGGAAGAGTTGTTACTGGCATCTAATAAGTAGAGCCACTGATGCTGCTAAACATCCTACAGTGGGTGCATCACAGCTTCCCACAACAAAGTGTCAACAGTGCTGAGACTGAGAAATCTTGGTCTACACAAGAGAATGAAGAGCACTAGAAATGATTAAAATATAAAACTTTTTATAGAACACTGACTGTTTAAGGCAAAAATAATACTAATATATTAGGGAATTTATAACATAGGTAGAGGTAAAATGTATGACAGCAACCACACACAGAATAGGAGAGGAGATATGGAAGTATGCTGTTATAAGGTTCTTACCTAACACACGAAGTACTAAAATATTATTTGAAGGTAGATGCTTATTATAAATTCTAGAGCAACCACTACATAAATAAAAGTTAGATGCATATTATAAACTTTAGAGCAACCACTATATAAATAAAACAATCAGGCACAGTGAATAAATGAATAGTGGAGATAAAATGAAACACTAAGAAAGAATACTCAACGTGCTCTGGCCGGTTTTGCTCAGTGGTTACAGCTTCAGCCCACGCACCAAAGGGTCTCACATTTGATTCCCAGTCAAGAGCACGTACTGGGTTACAGGTTCCTGTGTGTGGGAGGCAACCAATTGATCTTCCTCCCTTCCTCCCTGCCTCCCTCCCTCTCTCTCTTTGGCCCTCCCTTCCATCCTTCCACTCTCTCTAAAAATCAATGGAAAAATATCCTTAGTGAGGATTAACAACAAAACAAACAAACAAAAACTCAATGTGATAGAAGAGAAAAAGAATTAAAAACAGAACAAAGAACAGGTGAGACAAATGGAATACAAGAAGCAACATGGTAGACTTAAACCAAGTCATATTGATAAATATAAATCATATTAATTAAATATAAATAATCTAAACACTCCAATTAAAAGATAGAGGATGCAAGAATGAATGAAAAAAGCAAGATCGAATTATATGCGGCCTATAAGAAGTCTGATATAAAGCCCACTTTATTTTTATTTAAAATAAAGACACATATAAGTTGAAAGTAAATTGATGAAAAAAGATATACTATGCAAACACTTACTCTAAGAAAGCTGAAGTGGCTATATTAGTATCAGACAAAGCAGATTTCAGAACAGGGACTATTACCAGAGATAAAGACAGACATTTCATAATGACAGAAGAGTCAATTCATCTAACTGTAGATATGTATGCATCCAATCACAGAGCTTCAAAATACAGGAAGCAAAAACTGACAGAACAGAAAAGAAAAACAGTCAAATTCATCATTGTAGCTGGAGGCTTCAGCATTCCTCTCTTAGTAATTGATAGAACAAGTAGATAGATAATAAATAAGGACTTATAAAACTTAAGCAACTTTACTTGACCTAATTGACACTTACTGAATCATACATACAACAGGATATACATTCTTTTCAAGTGCTCATAAAACATTCACCCAGACAGACCATCTGCTGAGCCATAGAAGCAGTTTTAACAAATGTAAAAGAATTAAAATCATACAGTGTATGTTCTCTGTATAATTGTACAACAAAATTAAACTAGAAATCAGTAACCAAAATATATCTAAAAAAATCTCCAAATATTTGGAAATTAAAGAATATACTGGTATATAACCAATAGATGAAAGAAATAATCACAAGAAAAATTAGAAAATATTTGTATTGACTTTGAGGTTTTCTTTTTTTTATTTTTTATCCTCAACCGAGGATATTTTTACATTTATTTTCAGATAGAGCGAGAGGGAGAGAGAGAGGAAGAGAGAGAAACATCAACATGAGAGAGGCACATCTATTGGTTGCCACCCACAGGACCCTAACTGGAACCAGGGACAAATTGCAACTGAGGTACGTGACCTTGGCCGGAATCAAACCCAAGACTCTTTGGTCCACGGGCAGACGGTCTAACCACTGAGCAAAACCGGCCAGTGCTGACGTTTTATTTTGATATGCTGAAATATCTATGTACATGTATCAAACTATCATAGAAAAGATGGATAAATATGCTTAGTTTTACATTTTACATTTTATCACTGCAAGAGAACCTCAGACAAATTCATGCTTAGATGTATGATATCTATTCCAACATTTATATCATGATATATAATATATAAAATATATAAAAACCACTCTCATACTTTTCTGATTTCACTTTTGAGATTTAAATTTTTGATGAATATAAAATTGTTCTTGACTTTATGGAGCTTACAGTCTAGTTGCCAGAGGTCCATATGGCTATTTATCTGTCCCAATACCTAGTCCATCTACTGGCCTGATTTAAATGATACTTTTGTAGTTTTCACTTATGTCATTTGCTTACACATTGCTTCTATTTTTCACTCTTTTTCTGTTTCACTCTTCTTTTTATTCTTCTATTAATCCCATACTATTTAAAAATACCAGTTCTTAAACTGTTTTCATATCCATTAATGTTAGTCCCCACTTATTTCTTTTCCTTATCAAAGTTTACCTAGCTATTCTGAAATACTTGTTATGTTTTAAAATCAATTGATGTTTTAATTAAAAATACATTGCATTTACAGACTTAAGAAAATGACATTTATACAACATTAAGTCTTCCTATTCAAGAACAAGGATACATATTCTCATATATTATTTGTTTTAATAGTTCTTCATATGGAACAGTGGTTCTTTACCCTGGTTGTGCATTACAATCACTTAGATGGTTTAAAAAATACAGATGTCTAGGTCCCATCACCAAAAGCTTAATTGTTTTGGTGTGGAGCACAGGCATTGTATATTTATTAAGAGCTTAACCCCAGTCAGGGTTAATTAAGAACTACTAATGCAGAGCCTGCATACTTCTACTTAAGGTTTTTTGTTTTTTTTTTGGTTTAGTTTGGGCTGTTATTTTGAATGTCATCTATTTTGTTCAGTACATTTTCTAATTGATTACTTTCTGCATAAAGGATCTATGATTTCAGAGTGTATTAATTTTGTAACATGCTACCTTACTTTGCTTCATATATATTTTTCACGTGATTCTTTTATTTTTACAGGTGTAAAAATAATAACAACTATGCCTTTTCTTGTCCTATATTTAAGTTTCTCATCCCACTTTATTGTCTACTTGTGTTGGCTAATAATTCCATAAAACTAACAAGTAAAGTTATGATTGAGGGTATCTTTAATATTTCTGAGTTAATGAGACTATGTATAATGTGTCATCATTAAGCATAATGCTGTTTTATCACTTCAAAAAATATTCATCTACTCATACTTCACTGAAGGTTTTTAAAATAAGAAATGGTCCTAATTAAAGGATTCTGTTTTAATTCTGTCAAACACTTTACATATATTTATTAAAATAGTCATGTTTCCCCCTCCTTTTACCTATTAATATGTTGAGAGATGTTAATAAATGTCAGATACTGAACCATATTTGCAATGCTGGAATAACTGGGATTTGTTACAGCATATTGTCCTTTCAAAGTTTAGCAGAATTCTATGCGATAATATTAAATTTAAAATTTGAGGTCAACATTCCTTTCTTGCTTTCATTGCCAGATGTTGGCACCAGTATTATGACAGTCTGAAAAATTTTTAAAAGCTTTCTGTATTTATTTATTTTTATACTTTAATTTATTACAATTTCAGATAGTGGCTTTCAGAGTATTTAGATTGTGACCCACAGCTAGAACTGCAGCTTTAAAAGGAGACTTGGTATAAATATATACACTGAAACAAAAGTTTCACATCATAATACTTGTCTTTTATTATGAGTATGCAGTCTATACTATACTATTTCAGTAAAAATGCTCAAAACACTATTTTGAAAAATACTGTTTTTTGAGGCTTTGGAAGAATCATCTATAAACTGGTACTTTTCAGAGAGTAACTCTCTGGTAATTACTCCATTTTCTTCATTGGCTACGTTTTTCCTAGAAAATTTATGTCATCTTAATTTCACACAGGTCTTCAAATTTATTTGCATAATACTTTTGCAATATACAAATTCTTTTAATTCTTTCACTCACACTTTCTGAAAATCATTTCTCGTTCTTGCTTCTAATTTAGAGTATTTGTGCATTCATTAGATTGATTAGCTTAGGTAGTATGTTATATGCATTTTTTTCTCCTTGAGGAAACAGGTCATAGATTTATATTATCAATTCTACTGCTTTGCTGTTTCTGATTAAATTTCTGATTGTACTTTTTTATTTCTCTTCTGTTTAAGGTTTAATTTGTAGTCTATTTTGTATTTTTCTTTCTAGTTTTTTAGTCATTGCTTGAGATGTCCCTCTGTGTACATCATACATACCCATCCCTCACTTTCCAAAGTTTAACTTATAAATTTTCAATTTTGCAAAGATTTCTAATACAAATCAATATTAATGCTAAACATGTTTTAGGTACTACCAGTAGTATCATTAGATGTTGACAATGATTTTAATATTCAATATTTATTAAGCACTTACTTGGCACCAGACATTATTCTTGGCATTTTATATTGTTATCTTATTTAATCCTTACAACTTGACTAATACCTCTATTTCACAAATGAGGAAATACATATTACCTAATTTACCCCAAATAACAGAGCTTGTGGAGACTGCCTGGGCAAAAGTATTTTTTTATTCATAGGTTTTGGACGGGGTTGGTTTTATAATCTTGCTTCCAATCTCCCATTTGTCTTCTCCTCACTCCTAAATGTCCATATATATCAATCATTCCAGTGACACCCAAGAAACGGATTTGTCCTATAGTTCATACTTCATGACTTTGAACTGCTGAAGAGCTGTTTTATAACTATTACCTACTTCTCTCTGAAGGTAAGGAAATGTTTATTTATGTAAACATACTTAATACCTACACATAACCAACCAACAATGGGTGTTAAATCAATATTTGATTAAATAAAATTCTAAGTAGAGTCTTTTCGTTTGTCTGCTTTTAATTTTGGCTCTTAAAAAATTGTTGACAGTATTACAGATGTCTCTCATTTCCTCCCTCTTTGTCCCCCTTTACCCCACCCCCACCCCAATCCAGGCCTTCACCTCACTATTGTCTGTGTCCATGTGATATGTATGTATGTTCTTTGATTAATCTTTTCCAGTTTCCCCACCTCCCTCCCCTTGAGATCTGTCAGTATGTTCCATGTATCCATGCCTCTGGTCCTATTTTTGTAGTAGAGTCTTGACCACACTTTACCAAGTATTTAAGTTTCACCTGTTCTCTTAATAGATTTCTCCTCTGAGTTTGAGTGGAGATGAAACATTTTAGTTTCTTCAAAATGTGAAATTAAGGTAGAAAATTTGATTGTATTACAGTAGATTTAAATTTATTGTATTATTTCAAAATGCCCAATATTTAACACAGATTTTGAATTTTAATAATAATAATGCCTTACTTATACTTTATTCAATAAATTTCTGTATATTACAAGAAAGGGAGAAGATACATAAAATTGAGTTCAGAAAAATTGGTAGTACAGTGATGTAGTTCTTAGAGTTCCCAGCAGGGGCCAGAATGTTCATGTTAAATCTAATGAAATGAAAATGTTTTTACTACAATTCAAGGTTTTATCTATTTTCAAACTATTAAGAAAGTCAGATAAAACTCTTTACAGTTAACATGACTAGAAACTACTGAAATTAATTTTAAATATCAAGAATATAAATATATTATTCAAAATTCGAAGAATTAGTTTAACAGAAATAGTGATGTTCTATAGCAAAAGGTCGAGCCTCATTCAAAATCTGAACAAATGGGCATCCAAAGTACATTTTGTCAGTAGATACTAAAACCCCTATAGTAATTGCCAACACAGGTCATTGGGTCTTTCAGTTGCCAAGGCAGAACATGGACTGGGTCCAAGAACAAAGGGCACCACTGTGGCACTGACCCAGGAAATCGAGCACTGGCCTTATTTGTTAATTTTAGAACATTTAAAAAAATTCTTAACTCACTATAAAAGAAGTATTTGGTATATCAAAAGTATTTCCATGCAAACTGGAATATACTGTTATTAATTTTATTCTAATTTAAATCATGTAAACTCTGAGCCTCAGTTTCTCCATCTGTTCATGAGTAGATTAGATATAATAATCTTAAAATTTTTATGTTCTTAAATTTGATTTTTTTAATTACGCAAAAAGTATCATTTCCTCCCTGTTTCCAATTCCTTGCATAGTACTTATCACAAGCCAGGTGCTGGGTAAGAGTTTATACAACAAATTCAATGAATAAATGAACAAATGAATACATTTTTAAATGGTTCTTTCTAGGTGTTTATGATAGAATTTGGAAAGAGCATTCCTCTGAAAGCCAATCCTCTGTGAATTATGAAAAATAATACGTTAGGCAATTACAAGGAAATAAGAAAATATTTGCTGAACACTCTTGGAAGGAACTGAATTCTTCTAAAGCAATCATACTTCCAAGCCACTAACTGAGTAGAGGGAGGTAAATTTTTAAAAAACAGCTTGAAACTTTACATTTTAAAATCTAAAACTAAGAAAAAATATTTTTTCTTAGTTGCAGTAACATTCTTTGTATTGAGTTTATGATTTTTCAAAGGTCCCCAAAACAAAAACCTGGAAATTGCAAGATTTTTCTCTTGGGGAGTGGTTGTTTACTGGAAAGGTTAACTTTTTTTTTTTTTAATCCTCACCCGAGGATATTTTTCCATTTATCTTCAGATAGAGTGGGAGGGGGTGAGAGAGAGAGCGAGAAACCTCTATGCAAGAGAGACACATCAACAGACTGCCTCCCGCACGACCCCAGCCAGGGCTAGGGACTAATGGCAACTGAGGGAATCAAACCCGCGACTCTTTGGTCTGCAGGCCAATGCTCTAATTGCTGAGCCAACTGGCCAGGATGAAAGATTAACTTTTAAGGGTAAAGATTTAAAACTAAAGCTATGTCTGCCAAGACAATCTATGTTGTCATCTGCTCTGGAAACCACATGCTTGTTCTAAAGTAAACCAAAATATCCTGAAAGAAATCAGTCATCAAAAATTACAAAAATGAACTTACTACACTCAGTTTCTCATTAGTAAATTTAAAAAGTTTGATTTCATTAAATTTGGGAAAGAAAATGTAGAGCTGCAGGAAGTCTGTGCCTTCTTCAACTAGGGAGGTGAACAATGGTGTGTAAGTTTAGACCAAAAGTGAGAGAGTGGCTATTTTTGAGAGCCTACCTAAAGACTGATAACTCATACCTACAAGCTATCTTACTGCATGTACCTTCAAATAAACCAAAAGAAATTTTAAGTTCAGTAAAAGAGCTAAATGAGTGAATCACAGACTTTTTCCAAACAGTAGCCACTGAATTTGGGTGAAAGACTTAAGTAGCTGTGCTTCTTTGCTATTGATAAAATAAGAAAATTATCTGAGCCAGGTTCTTAAGCTTGAATAATGTAAAGATTTCTTTTGAAAGAAAACCAATTTTCTGAAAACTCCCATAAATAAAAGTCAACTGCTATCACTCTAAGTGGCACTTGAAGCCAACTTGATTGATTATAGTAAAAAACTCACTTGTAAACACTGTTTATAGACACTGTAAAAAATAAAGACATTGAAGTAGTACTCAGATGTAAGGTAGTTATCTGAATGATTCAGAATATGCATAAAGAGGTACGTTTTATGAAATTACTTATGGAACTCACAGATATCCCTGGGAAGGTAAGAAACTTAGTTTGAGAGCATCCTGAAAAATAGGTTGACTTTTCTGGCCCACCTCAGCTGGCTACTCAAATAGCTATGCCTTCTTGGGTTAAACTGAGGTGATAAACTCTATCACAGTTTGGGGAGAAACCTCCTTCTTGCTGGTATGAGGAGAAAGCAAGGGGAAAAGGATCACTGAAAAATAGTACTTTCCAAAAAGGAATATGAAGGAAGGAGAAGACTGTAACACATATAATCAGTTCACAGTTCTCCCCTCAGTGTCAAGGCATATTGTTCTGCCTTTGCCTTACTTAAACACACACACACACACACACACACACACACACACACACACACACACACAGCTCTCTGGTTACCTTTGATACTCCTTAAACAAATGTGACCTGTATTGGGTAAGGGCTCCAGTTGTCTTAAACAGTGGTGTCATAGCCAGCATGGTCACTCTCTAGCAAGGTCCCAATTAAGAGCCACACAGTGTCTCTGGGTGGTCACAGATCAGTAATGCAGAAGCTCCACTGGGATGTTAAATGTGCCCGGTGCTTTAGCAGAGAACTCTTTGAGATGGCAAGGACCACCAGTCTCCCCTACCAGTTTGAGTAAGAGGACCAATAGAAATGCTATGAACCATAGTTGGAGCAAACTAAAAACATACAAGACTTACTTAGAAAGTCTGTAAATATACTAATTGAAAAATTAGAAAGTTGATGTTTCTTGTTTTTAAGGAGAAATTCATTCACTTATTGGTTCCACTATTCAGTAAATACCCTTTTTGCCAACCTAATAATGTGGCAGGTATTAAACCAAGAGCTGAAGAGACAAAAAATGCACAAAATAACCGTTAAAGAGCTCTCTACTTGAGGGATGAAAGGACAAGTAAAGAAAAAAAGCAAACATTTCAAAATTGTAATAATAGAAGAGGGTACAATCTATACAATTTTAGTACTAAGTCTTTGAGTCTAGTGTATTTTTTCAATGGAAAAATGAGAAAACCAAATTATAACTTATTTTTATTCTCTGCATTTCAAATGTATAATAAATAAACTATAGAGTTCCCACTTTTGAAAGGAAGGAGGGGAGAATTAAAATTCTGAAGATTTCCTGAGTGAATTCTACCTCTAACTTTATTAACTGGAACATTATTTTGAGGCAATGCAACAATATGCACGTTATCATCTCAAGACAGACTCGAAGAACAACTATAAGAAATTCCTCAAGACCACAGATCTCAGCCTATACCCTAGAACTGACAAATGTACAAATGGTAGTAACCTACAAGTTAGTAGTTGGTGATTATAATACATTAATATTTATATTTCTGCTCTAGCAATAATTATATCTCAGTAAATAAACATACAATATTTCAAAATGACTATATTTTATGTCTCATAATAGCAAAGCTATAGATAATAGGAGGAAGAGACTTTGGGTTAGAGGAAAAAATATTCAATTAAAGTAGTATAAAAATGACTACTTTGGGGCATGGCTCTCAAAGTGTAGTCCGGGGAATCCCTGGTGTGAAGATCCCTTCAGAAAAATCTGTGGCGTAAAAACTATTTTCATAACAATGCGAAGATTTTTGTGCTATTCATTCTTGTGTGTACAGTGGGGTTTTCCAGAGGCTCCACAATATGCAACAACATCATCACTCTGACAGCAGATACAACATAGCTTGTATATGCCTATACTCAAAAATGTCTCATTTTAACTTAATGTTAAATATTGATAGATATGACCCACATAGACAAAGCTTTTGAGGATCCTAAATAATTTTTAAGAATATAAAGAAATCCTGAGACTAAAAAGTTTGAGAATTACTGCCTTAGGAGATAAACCCCAAATGTAAGGGCAGACCTCATCAAATTTCCTCAAATTTTACATGAAGAAACTAGACTCTAGGTTTCATGAAGATAGTGACTATTACTTTCTGGCTCATTGTTGTCTCCTCAGAATCTAACACAGTGTCAGGCACATAATAGATATTAGAATATTTTGTAAAATAATAAATGAATTAATACCTACATAAACTCATAAATGAAATCGTTGCTAACTGATTTATTCAGGGCCACATAAAATGTCGGCAGCAAAGCCAGAACTATATTCTAGGTCTCCTGTCTTTTATTCCTATACTGTTGATCCCCAGCTCAAGAATTCTTTTGTTTTTGTTCATTTTTGTTCTATAATCTGTTGAAAGCATGGATAATCAGATATCATCAATATGAGATAACTACCTTCTCATGCTGTTATATGAGCTGAGCACTATATAGTTTTTTCCTACCCTTAAGCATAATCAGCATAGAGTGATACCAAAGTGCAACGAAATGGCAAGAGTGATCAGATAAAATATAACTTTCTGGGTTTCTCCCAAAACAGAGCTGAATTTTTTATGATCCATACTTATTCTACTTCCCAGTCTCCTCCTCCTTTCTTTGGCCACAGCATCAAACTAACACACCTTTACATCAGTGCATCCAGTAGTTCTCAGACTGTAAAGAATAAACATTTTTTGAAATATACTTTATAGTATCAAAGTTGTTTTGAAGCAGCCCCTCTAGCATTTGTAACAGAGGTGAGAGGAATTCACTTGCTACCTTACTAATAGTTACAGCAGTGTAAAGGCCCACCCAGCACAGGGTAGAGCTGGGGAAAGACAAATGCAAGTCTTGTGAAGAACTGCATTGGCTACTTAAATTCTGACTCCTGGGAAAAACTGCTTTCAAAGACGGCCATCCTAAGACAAGTGGACAAGCTGGCCAACCAAGCTCTCCCAGTCAACTAAAGGAATTCTCTACTCTTGCATCATAATGACATATTGTCCTGTCTCCTTTCTGAAAGCAGCCAAAGTTAGGACCCCAGCAGTCAGACCACAGTGAATGTTCTTACAGCTGGTGAACCTGCCTTCTTTGGGGCCTGGGGACAGTTGCAATCACTGCCACTGGAAAAAGAGCATATGTTCTCAAAATTTCTTGAGTATTTCATAAACTCTGTCTATACTGACCTCTAGAAAAGTTGATTAGATATAGTTGATTCTTGTTTTTCATGGTGGTTATGTTCTATAAAGTCACTGCCAACACTGAATAAGTGATCACTGAACCACTGCTCCTAGGGGAAATACAAGGTTAGGTTCCTGTGAGCCCCTGGTCATAACCTTTTCATCAACTAGTCAATATATAATCTTGTTCTATATGAGTTTCTGTTTAAAGATATCTTATTTAATATATATTATTGACTCATTAATATTGAACTCAAGGCCAAAGGCACTAAAGCACAAGTCTGAACAAAGCTTGTCCAACACATGTATTTTTCCATAAGGATTTTTTTTCCTAAGTCATAGTACAACCTTCTTTCTTTTTAAATTGTGGTAAAAATATACATAACATAAATTTGACCATTTAACAATTTTTAAGTGTACTATTCAGTGGTATTGAGTACATTTACATTGTTGTGCAACCATCATTAACATCCATCTCCAGAACTTTTTGATATTCCACAATTGAAACTCTATTAAACAGCAGCTTCCCCACATCTCCACCCCTCCTCCCTGCCTCTGGCAACCACCATTTTATTTTCCATCACTGCCTTCTTGTGTATAGTAACACAGCACTTCAGCACAGTGCTTGGGGGCTACTATATGCAGCAGAACCACCCCCCTAAAAGGACACAAAAATGTGAAAAACATGGTACTAAGTAGACTGCAAAAAGAGCACTTATTTACAGTATGAGAGCTGAAACAAGGCATAGAATTGCCTTGTGTGACCTCATCTGGGTCTATGTGTCAGAAGCCTCAAAATGTTTGCCATTCTGTACATGTGCGTGAATGACCACAAAAGTATCAAGAATATTGATTTAGGGGTTAAAAATAAATTTTAGCAAGTAGGCAAATTTGCAAATATGGAATCCATGAATAAATGAGCATTGGCTATATGTAGAAATGACAACCTTTGTTTATTTAATCCAAGAAGTAAGAATAAAGAGGTGAAACATATCTTGTAATAGGGCTGCCTTAGAAAATTTTATTTGCCTCAGAGGCCTAGAGAAGTAGCCTGTGTGAAATGATAATTGGCAGCTACATCCTGAAGCAGTTCTAGTTCATGTGGAGGATAAATTTAAGCATAATCTCAAACCCCTCTGCATGAAATAAAAACCAAGCACTCAAGTACCAGTTATCAATCACTTACTATATGACAGGCGCTATATTCAGCAATTTACATGCATTATTAAATTACATTCCCCCAAAACGTTATGAGGACACTGAAGGTTAGCTAATTTATGCATCTCATCCATTATCACATAGTTAGAATTGGCAGTTGAGATTTGAACTCAGGTCTATCTGACTCCAGAGTCTGACTATGCAATTCTAATCAAATGTTATCTTTTAAAAAAAGGTTTGATTTCTCATGTTATAATTATTATAACATTACAAAAATTTATAAATTAAAAATAAACTTACCAAACAAAATTTTATAAGCCTGATCTAATATTTTTCTACAACAAAGAGTATCTGAAATCTTCCAGGCATCTGGTTTGTGTCTGGTTTTCCTTAATCTTTAATGATGGGCAAATCTAATGCATTATGTAAGGCCATTTTTTCTCAAGAGATGTAGATACCTCTTAAGAATTTGATGAAAATGCATTAACTTTTCAGGCTACTGAGTTGCATTTTAGTGCACTGAAGCAGTAAATTAGTGTACAATGTGCAAAAGTGGTAGTGACCTAAAAAGTAAACATTTGATATGAGCCACTGCATACTCTTGGGGGGGGGGGGGGGAATTAATGGATCAACTGTCTTAGGAGTCCTTAGCTTCCCAAAACGTAGTAGGAAGAAGAAATCTCTTGTGGCCTGGAAACAGCTTCTGTTTCTTGCTGGCTATGTTTGTTTAGCTATTTAATAGTCCATTTGATTGGATCTTGTGGCTCCCAAAGCTAAGGTTGAGAGTTTGATCCCTACAGGGGCCACTTAAATATAGAGAACAAAAAGCTCTATTCTCTGCTCCCAGACCTCACCCAAAATCCCTGCCAGGTGTCTGCCCTCTGGTCAAAATAAGAAACTGGCAAAGGGGTGCAAACCTATCACAGTTTCGGGGAGAAATGGGTACCCTTTTATTATGGTGCTCTTCCCTTTTATGTGTTCAAAATATTTTTATATAATTTATAGAGAACAGATACTACATATTTTACTTTTACCACTGGAAATTTGAGGCAAACTGTAATAAGTGTTGCATTGCTAGTCATAAAATCCATTATTTTCTTATTCTAAGTGCAAAAAATTTTCTACTGGCTGACATTATGCACTTAGTGATGAATAATGAAGAAATATATCTTCAGAAAGATATTAGTGTGCAATTTTAGAACAGAAAATAACAATAATAATTAGTCAAAAATTTGGCACAATTTTCATATTAATAAAATATATTAAATTATTTAAAAATAATTCCATGTGCACTATAACATTATGATAAGTATGGTTTTCAACATGTGCTAAAAATTGAGTTAGGAAAACAAGTTTCTCAAATTATAGCTGAAACCCTTTACTAGTATTACAATCTTGACTGTTCACTCAGGTCTTTCTAATTTAAGTTTATATTTTCCTAATTACACAGGACTAAAAATAGTGTAATACAACAAATAAATTTTTTTACTTCAAATATTTACTTAAATAGTATAAAATCACTTTAATTCTTGAGGATGTAACATTTCAACTTTTTAAATATTAAGTGTAAATTAAGATTTACTTATTTAGATTATAACAAGAGTTTCACATATAAAGATTAATAAGACTGAAGTGTAGTTTATATTATTGTTTACATAGACTTTAACTTTTCAAAAGTCACATATATCTTTCATTATTTGTAGATTTAGTTCTTTTATGAAGTACTCAAATGAATCAGCTCACCCTTGACTGTAACAAAATACTGTTTGGTGACTTGTGACAGACAGGGTTTTAACCTCTGACAGCGAGATTCATTGTGAAGCAAGAGCCAATCATAGATCCTGACGACACTTGTCTCATCAAAGTTGGAATATAAAAAGCCACTTGCAATACAGTATAAAAGATTCACTGGTGTGGTAAGTTGTCTCTCTGACTGTACAGGCAATAAAATTTTGCTTGGCATTATTCAAAAGCAAAAGAAAAGTAAAAGAAGAAAATAAGAACAAGGAAAAGATTGTATTGATTTTTAAATCATGCAAAAACTGCAAATCTATGTTTATATTTACCTGTTTATGCTTATTGTTGCTGGGCCAGTGGATCTAAATGAGAACAGCGAGCAAAAAGAAAATGTGGAAAAAGAAGGGCTGTGTAATGCATGTACTTGGAGACAAAACACTAAATCTTCAAGAATAGAAGCCATAAAAATTCAAATCCTCAGTAAACTTCGTCTGGAAACAGCTCCTAACATCAGCAAAGATGCTATTAGACAACTTTTGCCCAAAGCTCCTCCACTCCGGGAACTGATTGATCAGTACGATGTCCAGAGAGATGACAGCAGTGATGGTTCCTTGGAAGACGACGATTACCACGCTACGACAGAAACGATCATTACCATGCCTACAGAGTGTAAGTAGTCTATTAGTGTATATCAACAATTCTGCTGACTCTTGTTCTAGTGTTTATGAGAAACAGATCTACTTTCAGGCTCTTTTAACAAGCTGTTGGCTTTTATGAAAGTAGAATGGAAAATAGTTTTTTATAATTGTTTTCAAGATTTCATGAGAAATAAACTAATGAGACTAATATCTGAAAATGCTTGCAAAGCATTAATGTTATTTAGTTTAATGTGACAAATATAACATGCTTATACTTTCATAGCTTAATACCACCAAGGCAACTACTGAGAGATACTACAAGCAATGCTAAAACACTTACATACAATTCTGTAATTGCATTTGGTTGCTTGAAATATGCATTTATAGTAACAAGGTTTTTCACTAAAAACAGAGAAAGGAAGAGCTCTGTAGATGTTTAAGCCCATAGGAGCATTTGCTGAACACCTAGAATGACTTCTGTTATTCAAAACTATTCCTCAGAGTGTTTTTATGTTCTGCACAAATTAAAAAATTTAATTTTGGAAGCTATTACACTGGAGAGTTAATTTAATGTATTAATAAGAGCAATGATGAAACAAACATAGCATAATGATTATCATGAGCTAATTATCAGAAAATTCCTAAGAAATAAACATTTTAATTGAGTATGTTATGGCTCACAGAATGCTACTTAAACCTTGACCATGGTACTATTATTACAATTATTCAGTCTGCATATATCCAAGAAGGCACATTGCTTATGAACCTTCTAAAATATTCAATTCTTCATGGGAGGGAGGACTATTACCTGTAGTATCTACATTGGTTCTGAAAGATAATATATTTAATACAGTCCCTTCTGCAGTCAGTTCAAAACGATGGTCAAAGACAATGGACATGGACAACTAAGCCGGGGACAGGGCGGAGGTGGGGTGGGGTGGGGGGTGCCAATGAGGTAAAAAGGTAAAATATCTGTAACAAAAAAATTAATAAAAAATTCATAAAATAAATAAATAAATAAATAAAATATCTCCAAATAATAATAATAATAATAATAATAATAAAAAACTATGGTCAAAGAAAGGGAGACAAGCACCTTAACAGAGAAGGCATGACAAGAAAAATTTTGTGCCATGTGTCTGTGATCCTGCTTTACACAGTGCTTTCTACACTTTAAACTGTACTCAAAACAGTTTCAAAATATTTTTTTCTTTATTAAGTAATCAGGTTATAATGTGAAAAATAACTTTCCTTCAAGACTTTGTTATCAGATAGTCCTGGAATAGATTTGCCTTATTTATAAACAATCTTGAAAAAACCAAGAAGAAACAAATTTCTAAGTGCTTCTGTTTACACTGACAGCCTGGCAACTAAAGACATATTTTTTAACTTTTGAAATAGCCTAAATTTAACATTTAAGTTTTGGTGCTAATTCTTAGTTTTGATCCTTTAAAACTCTATTCCAGAGCCAAAACATAACAGATGTACTATATTTTCTACTAATTCCCCAGTCTCGGTTAGCTGCTCAGTGTGTCTTGTCCCCAGGTAATTCAGGCCTGGGGGAAGGGTTCCTTCTTCCAGACTGATTGGTACAGCTGCTCAGTAAGTGTAACTACTCAGATTCCCAAAGAATTCTAAGTGGATGTTCCTCCACAGTGTCTCTTGTTCTCTCTAATCATCATCATTTTAAAATTTCATCCACTGTTCATTCCGTCATAGAATTTTCCTTAGTCCACAGTTCTCTGGAAAGGGAATAGATTCTTCATAAACAGATGAAAAAAAACATATCTGAAAAATTCTGAAAAGCTAGAGTAATTATTTTCTTTGATATTTTTCTGGGTTATGAATGAAATTCTACAGTTTTTCATTTTAAAAGATTAAATATATATGCATTAATCCAATAGAAAAAAATACTAACCAGTTAGTATAAAAGGGTTTGTTTATTTTTTTATGAGAAATAACTTCAATAACTCTTTTCTGATTCATTTATAGCTGATCTTCTAATGCAAGTGGAAGGAAAACCCAAATGTTGTTTCTTTAAATTTAGCTCTAAAATACAATTCAATAAAGTAGTAAAGGCCCAACTGTGGATATATCTGAGACCCGTCAAGACTCCTACAACAGTGTTTGTGCAAATCCTGAGACTCATCAAACCCATGAAAGACGGTACAAGGTATACTGGAATCCGATCTCTGAAACTTGACATGAACCCAGGCACTGGTATTTGGCAGAGCATTGATGTGAAGACAGTGTTGCAAAATTGGCTCAAACAACCTGAATCCAACTTAGGCATTGAAATCAAAGCTTTAGATGAGAATGGTCATGATCTTGCTGTAACCTTCCCAGGACCAGGAGAAGATGGGCTGGTAAGTGATAACTGAAAATAACATTCTAACAACCTTGTTATGTTTTCATCATAATAAGAGTGAATAATAGTGAAAAATAGCTACCAAATTCCTATGCTCATAAGCAAAACAAAGGTATCTTACTCCAGTGGTAGCCCTGTACCCAATAAAAGTAGATATCTAATTTCATATCCTATGAAACACCCTCTTGATACTTTTACTTTGCATGAAATTTAAAAAAAAAAAAGTTATTCCATAGTCCTTAACTTCTTAGGTAGTTCTTTTGAATTGGGAATAAATATGCTACATGATTATATGAATAAAAACATAGTGGGTTCTAGTACATATCCAAGAAATAAAAACTCCCCCCCCCCCCCGAAGAATGTAATGTGTTGAAATTTTTTGGCTTAATAAAGCAGAAGAAAGAAGCTTTGTAAATTATAATTAAAATAAAATGCTTTTATTTATAGCAATGAACTAAGTACAATATGTTTAGCCTTATATTTCATTAAATACCTATATTTAAGGTCCCTCATGATAAGTATGTTCATTATTTTGTAGGCTGTTGATACAGATGTATCTGTATTTTACTTTGTGAATTATGCTAATAAAATGTAATGTTCAGGCTAGTTAACCTGTGCTGCCTAGTTTATCTCTGAGCTGCTTTACTATTCAAGAGTTTACTTAGGTAATGCCAACTAATTCCATATTAGGCAAGCAGAAGACAATACCTTATATATTATAAAAATTAATAAAATAATTTTAAAACCTAGTATAAATTTAGAGTTACTTACTTTTCTGGCTTACCTATGCTTGTGTTTACTTCTGTTTTCAAAAACTTATTTAATGTGGTCATATTTTTAACTTCCATCTATTGACATAATTTACAACAAAAGATTATACTTGCAAGCAATAAATGTTCTTTTTAGTTTTCTTACTAAGTGTTATTAAGTCAACTCTCCTTTAATGAAAACATATTCTTAAAGAAATTATACAATTTTTCAAATGATTTGTTTTTTTTTAAATATAGTACATAAAATGTTATTGATTCTCAAAATGATTTTACTGTTTTTATAATCTTAAATAACAATGACTACTAGGTCTATTTTGATTTTGGTATAGGAAAAAAACTACTATTAATTATTTAAGAAAGTGTTCTTTTTTTCTGTGTGTGTATTTTTTTTTAATCCTCACCTGAGGGTATTTTCCTTTTTTTTTTGTTCAGATAGAGTGGGAAGGAGAAAGAGGGATGGAGGGAGAGAGGGAGAAACATCGATGTGAGAGAGACACATTGACTGATTGCCTCCCGCACGACCCCAACCAGGGCGGGGGACGAACTGCAACCAAGGTATGTGCCCTTGACCAGAATTGAACCCGCAACTCATTGGTATGTGGGCTGACACTCTAACCACTGAGCAAACAGGCCAGGGCAAGAAAGTATTCTTTTTTATAGGTAGCTTGTCAATGATCAAAGTTGGTAATGTGATAGGTTTTAATTATTGCTAAACAGGTAGTTAATATGACATATTCTTCAAAAAGTCTGAAATGCATGAAAAGATTGGTGTAGGGGAATGATTAGAAAATTATTGTTTAAATATCTGATTAGAAACATCTTTTGGTGAAAGAATAAAGGAAATATTGTACCTTTTTCTGAATCTGTTCCTCCCTTTCTTAGGAGTTTCTCTTTCCAACCTGCTATACCTACCATCACCTTCATCACCCTACCTTCCTTTTCCCCATTACAATCCATACAGTGCTGGGAGGTAACTATTCATTCTGCTTTAATTTCCAAGTTTCTCTGAATGGAGGATGGATGAATATACCTACCTCTCCAGGAGTCATCAAACTTATTTAGCTAGCATATTTGATCAATAAGAGGGAAGGGAGGGAGTAACCTAAACTCTTTTCTCTCTCCTTCCCTCTCCCCTGTCTCCCTCTCTTCTCATAAATATTCCATAAATATTTTTAGAGCATCTATTATATGCCACAGGAAAATTTGTATTGCTGCTGTATATTTTTGAGCCATAAGAAAAAAAATCAATCCTAGTGTAAATTAAAATTAAAATTCCTCAATGCTGTGCCTTTTAAAAATGTGGCATAAGCAAAATGATTAGTTTTTTCTTCAATAATGACTTGTTGATTTAGGAAAGTGTTTCAGCATCTATGAATATTACTGATTGCTCTTTCCTTTTTATATAGAATCCATTTTTGGAAGTCAAGGTAACAGACACACCAAAAAGATCCAGAAGAGATTTTGGACTTGACTGTGATGAGCACTCAACAGAATCTCGATGCTGTCGTTACCCTCTAACTGTGGATTTTGAAGCTTTTGGATGGGATTGGATTATTGCACCCAAAAGATACAAGGCCAATTACTGCTCTGGAGAGTGTGAATTTGTATTTTTACAAAAATATCCTCATACTCATCTTGTACACCAAGCAAATCCCAGAGGTTCAGCAGGCCCCTGCTGTACTCCCACAAAAATGTCTCCAATTAATATGCTATATTTTAATGGCAAAGAACAAATAATATATGGGAAAATTCCAGCCATGGTTGTAGATCGCTGTGGGTGCTCATGAAATTTATATTTGGTTCATAACTTCCTAAAACATGGAAGGCCTTCCCCTCAATAATTTTGAAACTGTGAAATTATGTACCACAGGCTATAAGCCTACAGTATGCTACAGTCACTCAAGCACAAACTACAGTATATGAACTAAAAGAGAGAATATATGCAATGATTGGCATTTAACCATCAAAATAAATCATACAATAAAAAGCTTCATGATTTCCAGAGTTTCTGAACTAGGAGATCAAATTACACTTATGTTTATATATATAGATATATATAAAACAACATATGCAGGTAAATGAAAGCAATTCTCCTTGTGTTCTAGTGAATTAAAGGAGTATGCTTTAGCGTCTATTTCTTTAGAGTTTCATATAGTATCTACAAAAAAAAAACTATATATAGTATTGTAAAATGCAGGATTGTTATTTACCATCATTTGAATCATCCTTATACACTTGAATTTATATTGTATGACAGCATACTTGGTAAGATAAAATTCCACAAAAATAGGGATGGTACACAATATGCAGTTCCCATTCCTATTATAATTGGTACAGTACATTAACAATCCATGCCAATGGTGCTAATACAACAGACTGAAAGGCTGATATCAGGTTTATCAAGTAAAAACATTCAGCAAAATAATAAGTTATTCCTTTCTTCAGGTACACTTTCATACATCTCCAAATGAGGAATGGATTTTCTTTAATACAAGAAGAATCATTTTTGTAGCATACTTGGAGAAACTGATTTATCTCAAAAGGTAGCCAAAAAATATTCATTTTAATCTGTTTAAAATCTACAAAAATTTAAAAATCACAGCCTGCCTTTGCAACACTTGCGGTTTTTATGCTAAAATAATAAAAATGACAGATTATATCAATATTGTATAAAAAGACTTTGAAACAATTGCATTTATATAATATGTATACAATATTTTTTTGTAAATAAGTGTCTCCTTTTTTATTTACTTTGGTATATTTTTAGAGTAAAGACATTTCAAATTAAGTATTAAGGCACAAAGACATGTCTTATATGACAGAAAAGGAACTGCTTTTTTTTCAGAGCAAATTAGCAGATAAGATAGTGGTCTTAAAACTCCATATGCTAACAGTTAGATGGTTATATTACAATCATTTTATATTTTTTTACATTATTAACATTCACTTATGGATTGATGATGGCTGTATAATGTGAATGTGAAATTTCAATGGTTTACTGTCACTGTACTCAAATCTCAACGTTCCATTATTTTAATACTTATAAATATTATTAAGCATACCAAAATGACTTCACTCTATTATCTGAAATACAGAATAATAAATTAATGATATCTCAACAAGAACTGTTAATTTTATTTTATAATTCAATAATGAATATGTTTCTGCATATATTTACTTCTGTTTTGTAAAGTAGGATTTTGTTCATCAAATTCATTGTACCTATGATTAAGTGAAATTATATCTTACATGTAATATGTAGAAACAATATACATTATATTAAAGTGTTTTCACCTTTTTTGAAAGACACAACAGTTTTATGTTACGAAGGTTAGTTCTGGATTTCTGATTTTCACATTATTATAAAAGTCTAATGGTTTAGCACAAAAGTTTGCTTTGGGAATTTTAGGTTTGCTACTCTAGTTCTCATGAGTGAAATTCTTGTTAAGTTGGTCCTAGTCAAGTTGCTTTTCACATACAAGAGCAAGAAGTAGTCTTATCTGTTTCATTTCTCTTTATCTTGACCTGAAAACTATTTATATGTTTTCATAGGTTCAATTTCCAAATGATTGCAGTTGGCAAGTGTATATGGTCCTAGAGTTACAAGTCTACTGAAGCCACAGGAACACAGGGAAGCTGCATCATTTTCTTAGCACTCAATGATAAAGGCACATTTGTCTGAGGCTTATGGGCACCATCTGTAAAACTTTCAAAAATAAAAATAAATTTTTAAAAAAGAAAATAAAACATAAAAAAAATAATAATTATAAAGTGCCTAGAAATACCTAAGTGCAACATAAATTCTATACATAAATCTTTTTGAAGTGAACTCTCTTCACCCATCATCAGTTTAGTAACTTAGCTGTAAAGCAGTTACAGGTGATTAAAATTCTGTCTAATGTCATGGTTCCTAAATACATAATTTATCATTAATATAAATGTAGTTTTTAACTAACAATGACTTTACAGCAATTTCCACTCATACAAGGTTTAATATTTGTTCTAATTTTAATACTGACATTTCACATTGATTATGCTGGAGCTCTAAGAGGGTTGCCCCTGTAGAGAAGGAGCCAACTGTGGTGATGGGGTGAGGCCACTCTCAGTTGCACATGCTGGAATCTACTTCTTCTAGGACCATGAATAGACATGACCCAAAGGTCTAGGTTAGTAGGTCTATTAACATACCTTAGGCTTTGGAGTACAAATAACTGCAGACCTTGACCTCTATGGTGGGAGTGTGAGAAAGGAACATCCCCAATTTCCAAGGACACACTCCCCAATCTTTCTTTTGTTTTATCCTCACTCGAGGACATTTTTCCATTTTTTGTTCAGAGAGAGCAGGAGGGAGAGAGAGAGAAACATCGATGTGAAAGGGACACATCGAGTGGCTGCCACCTGCACGACCCAACCAGGGATGAGACAAACTGCAAACGAGGTATGTGCCCTTAGCGGGAACCAAACCCAGGTCTCTCCAGACCACAGGCTGACCAACTGCTGAGCCACACCGGCTAGGGTACCCAATCTTGTTATTCACCTTTATAATGGGGCTCCAGGATCACATCACCAATTTTACCATGTGGTAGCCCTCTCTTGAAACCAGTATGACCAGGAAAGGAAGCATCAGGACTAATCTCTTTTATGACAGGACCTTTGCAGTTCTGTTTTGCCTAGGCCCTAGAAATGGCAAGGGTGTTCTGCTAGTCTGTCTAGGTGCTCATCATTTTCATTTTCAGCACCCTGAGAATACTCACTTGTATAACATAATTCTAATCCCTGAGCTTTTGAGAAAACATGGAAAGTTCAATGTAGTGTGTCAGTTTTAATATTCTGATTTTTGGTAATACTTCCCACAAACCAATATGACTTAAAGATAATAAAAATAAAAACAAACCAAGAAACCTTTCCAAACTCTACAGTTCTGTTTTTATTCAAGTTGTTTTTTGCACTTCTGAATCAAATTTTATTTTATTAAAATAAATAAGGCAATAATTTTACATTGACAGTAACTAAATTAAAACTCACTTATTCTACCCCCCATATAATCTAATTTATTTCACTGTAAGCCATAATATAAAAATATTAGAATGTCAATTACCCCTTTGAAATCTGATGAAAACTAGGGACACTCACCAGAAAAAATAAAACTCACAATTTCTAATATATCAGGGAATTTAGGGCCTTCCTACAGCTCATTCATAGAAACTAGTTTACAAACCCTTGGGAGTGATACGGAATTCTTCTTCTTAATATAAAAATTATTATTTATGAACTAATAAAATATAAAGATGTGCTTTCCAATTAACTAGTTCTAGCCATTAAACAATTTGAGTTTTGAAAAGGAAAAGGAATATCAAATTATTGGATGTCTTATTTACCACAACATTCCATGTTTCTTAAGGATCTTCTAATCACCAACTGGCAATTCTGAGACAGATTAAACTGGACAAATGAATTAAAAGCCCCTCAAATTATAAACTCATGTTGTTCTGGTTACAATTCTTCAACAAGCCCTAATGGAAGAGTGAAACTATGCTTTTTCATATTTATATTTTGTAATATAGCCTTATCTGGATTCAGCATTGGTTTTTGCACAATGATGTGTGGCTGCATTTTAGTGAGGGAAGAATAGAGTTGGTATGAATGAGAAGGTCGATAAAGAGCAGATGATTAGCAAAACATATATATTTATACAGAAATGGAAATGAGTTGGTGTCAGATGTGAGCTGGAAAAGACCTTAGAGATGATCTAATTTACATATGACAGAATTGAAACCTAAAAAGAGGACTGTTCAAATTCATACCATGGATTGATTCAAAAAACAAGACTAGAGCTCTGAAATGCTAGAGTAGAATGGATGCTGGGTCAGACTGTAAGGAATGATGCCAAAAGACAAAATGCAGAAGAACTAAAACCAAAAAAAGCTCTGAGTCATGGATTACTAGCTGGGAAAAGGCAATGTTGGACACCAAATAAATGTTCATAGGGTTATAATAATTTATATCTATTTAAACAAATCAATCAATCTGGAGATTCTCTTGTACAAGTAGACTCTAATAGAAAATTTATGGTAATGTGTAACTAAAACTACTACTTTATTGGGTATGGAATAAAAATTAAAATAACTAGTTTTCAAAATGTTTTCACATTAATGATGTAATTTTACCTCTATAATGCTGAAAGTTAAACATTGTTACTATATCCATTTCATAGAGGAAATTGAGGCTAAAAGAAATTAATAAAATTGCCCAAGGAAATACAGCATTTATGTTTGTATATATTAACTATATGAGAAATATAAATATATCAATTATACCTCAATTAAAAAATAGAAATAAAAATCAGTGTTATAATTGTTTGATCATTCATTCCAATAGTACTTGCTAAAAATGTGGTATGATTAAAAATCCATAACAAATTATAACTTTTAAAAATAAAACAAATACTACCCCAAAATATAACTAATAAATTAAAACATAGACTAAAATGTGATATGCAAGTAATGACTTGCCTGGCATGTGACATGTAGTGTTGAAATTTCATTTCCATGGTCATTCAGTTCCAGTTTACACACTGCAAAACATATCAAAGTAAACATTACTAATTTTGGTCATCCCTGAGTAAGACGTCAAGCAATGCAAAATGGTACTAAATTTAGTTCATTCATGTCTGGATGGAATTTTGCAGAGGAAGACTTTGGAAAATGAATACATTTTTTTCTTAGATAGCATACAGGGTTAATAGCAAGATATCTTTGTTGCCATTTAAATCACAAGATAGAAGGCATATTTACCTATCTTTTACTAGATTACATTTCAAAATATCTCAGTGAATATCACATCATGTCAAAACCACAGAATGTTCAAGAATGTAAGATTTTACATATGAAGCTACCCATTTTATTCGAGAGACATAAATGTATGTGTAATAATAACAGACAACTTTCTAGTAATCTATTATAAAGGCTGACTATTTCACTTCAGCCATGGTTTAACATTATACAAAACATTCCTGATATATAAATGCATACTCTGTCAATAAAACAAAGACATACATACTTAGTTTTAGTTTATTCCAGTTTTGGATTATTGTAAGACAGAAAAAAATTTCATAGCATAATGCTATCATTCCTGCTTCATAAAAAGGGCGATGCTTTAATTAAACACACATATATTTACTTTCTTTAAAAATTGACTTTAATAAAATACTTTTATTTTACATATGCATAATAGGCAGAACATTTACTAGAATCGGCTTATAGAGATCTAAAACATATTCTCTAATTCTGATCTGAAGATCTGTTGGAAAGTTCTCCTGAGAAGGGCCAACAGATAAATTTAATTAAATCTCAAAGGTTACTTTAAACCAAAAATGTAAAAAGGTTAGCCTACTAACTCACCTCTTTGTTTTCCTAACCATTCAAGATTATTCTATTAAGAAATTGTTTTTTTCTTTAAGTGTTATGTTCTCTCTTTTCCTAATATCTCATGAAGGACACTATTCAGAACAAAATTTGATTATGCGGTTTTGGCCATGGATCCTCCACAAGACTTTCCCATATCCGCTCCCACGGACACTGACTCTGACTGAGAAGCCAAACGTCTCTTGGCTCTATTCCCATGGAACTCAGAATTCTGGCATTACCTCTCCAACCAGGCAAAAACAAAACATGTCAATATAAGAATGTTTTCCTACATCATGACATTGGATCCTCATAACGCTGAGATAGAATTCTGAAAGTGAAAATCAAGCAGAAACACCAATTAACTGAGCACACTGAAGTGACTGTGGGAGAAAATCCAAATTGTTAAATGGAAACAATCAGGCAGTCATTGAGGCAACTGCTTGGCTTCAAGCTCCAAGAATGTCTTCCTGAAAAGCTGCATACTTCTCAGCAACTCAAGTAATGGCATGAGTTATGTGACTGCCTGTACCCTAAGTAAAGGACTCTACAGAGGAACATCAGGTCATCTTGAGCTCTGAACCAGGCCAGGTGTCATGAGATAGAAATTATAGCAAAAAAGAGCACATAAGGGTAGTCCTCTCTACTTTCAGATGTACCTTGCAGCCAGTAAAATTGTCCCAAAGTCTAGAATATACCAGGACCTGTGTCTTATAGTTAAGTTCCTTATAGCCAGAATCAGACAGAATTCCAAGAAAGTTGCTAGTTTCCCATCTACTCATAGGTCAGGATTCATTCCCATGACTAAAACAAATCACTCCAGGTAGTAGTCTCCTGGGAAAAACTCCTGCAACTGCGGTGCAAGCAAAACTCTCCTCTTTGCTGATAGACGTGTGTAGACTATGAACAGCGACTCTCATCTTGCCTGACCAAATGTTTGACTGATTCCTGGTACTGGGCAGAGAGAGCAGTGCCATTTCAGGGCAGAATTTATGCCAGAGGCTGGATTTTGGCTGCATATTTGTTGAGACAATATATATTATATTGATACAATATATCTATTGATCAGGCATATTACCTGATAGTGTATTGGGCGCTTGTATATCCTGTTCAACTTGGCAAGGAATATACCACCCACAGAATCTTGGACAAGAAGCATGAGTATTTACTTACATGAAACACACACTACATAGATATTATTATTTCCATTTTAAAATTAGAAAGTTGAGGTTCAGAAATGCTCATGACTAAGTGACTAAGACGGATGCATATATGATGGGAGAAATACAAATACAAATGCAGTGGTACAATTTTTTAGTTATTAGCTCAGATGTAAAAAAAATAAAACTTTTTCCCCCCTTTTGTATCTCCTTTAATCCTCACTTGAGGACATGTTTCTAGAAAGGGATGGGGGAGAGAGAAAGAGAAACATCCATGTGAGAGAGAAACATCAATCGATTGCTTCCTGTAGGGGCCCCAACTGGGGATCAAACCTGCAACGTAAATATATGCCCTGATTGGGAATCAAACTTACAACCTTTTGGTGCATGAAATGATTCTCCAACCAACTTAGCCACCCAGCCAGGGTGAAAAAATGTAACTTAATTATTGCAAAACTGACATTAGCTTTTACCTAAAGTCCCCTCATACTATATCACCATTTCTACTTTATAGATAGATGCAACACCATGATGTCAGTGGAACTGTTCTAATGATGCTTATTTCCCTGGACATCCCCAGAAAATAATGCACAAGATTGTCCTACTCTCAAACCTCTAAATTTAAAGGAGGATTGTATTATCTATACCTCCTCATGTCCAGCTTAACCTATAAGGTAGGGCAACAAGAAAGACCAATGTCTGAAGCTTTTATCTCCCCAATAAATTCACTCCCATAATTAGCCATAAGATCTTCATATAAGAAGATACAAGAACAGGTTCTGGCTGACTGAATCTATTTACTAATTCTTGCAGTGGTGGGGAATCTTTTTTCTGCCAAGGGCCATTTGAATACTTATAACATCATTCATGGGCCATGCAAAATTATTAACTTAAAAATTAGCCTGCTATATTTGGTGATGCTAATTTGGTGAGGCATGTGACATTAGCTGTTACTGATTTTGCAAGTCTTATACAGCCTGTGGGCCGGACATTCCACAACCTTGGTTGAACTTAAAAGCTAAATACTTGCCATTTATTTTTTCTGATTCTGATCTGATAGATACCACCTGAAAATATGTAATTGTTAAATAAATCACAGTGTTAATTCTCACTAATAATAAATTAAATACCTGTTGTCTTTTTTTATATCTGGTATTATTAATAAGGGTGATTAGAAAAGAATACTCTATACATTGCCTAAAGAAAGGGCCTGACTAATTACCTTACAGTATTTAACAAGATCCTTAAAATTTCTGTTTTTGTTTTTATTTCTTTATTGATTTTTAGAGAGAGGAAGGGAAAGAAAGAGAGAGAAACATCAATGAGAGAGAACATCAATTGGCTGCCTTCTTCATGTCCCCCACTGGGGATTGGGCCCACAACCGGGAATCAAACTGGCGACCTCTTGGTGCATGAGTTAACGCTCAGCCAGTGAGCCACATCGGCCGGGCAAGATCCTTTCTATGAAATGATTTTACTTCTAAAATTTTATCCCAAAAAAATGTTTATGTAAAATCACATTGTTGCCCTGGCCAGTTCTGCTCTGTGGTTAGAGCATTGGTCTGGGTACCAAAGAGTCACGGGTTCGATTCTAGTCAAGGGCTTGTACCTCGGTTGTGGTTCGTTCCTGGCCCTGGTCAGGGTCGTGCGGGAGACAACCAGTTGATGTGTCCCTCTCACATCGATGTTGCTCTCTCTCCCTCTCTCTCCCTCCCACCCTCCCACTCTATCTGAAGATAAATAGAAAAATATCCTCGGGTGAGGATTAAAAAAAATAAAATAAAATCACATTGTTTATTCATTCATTTTAAAAATTGGAAATAACATTTATTCCAACACTAGAGAATGGTTACATTGATTATGAAAGACTTAGTAACAGCATATTCAAATGTAAAGATATATGTGTGTATATTGAGGTATATATAATTTATATATGTACACACTTGCTATACACATATTTATTTATTTAGAATATTTTCAGCTGTAAATAACAGAAACCCCAATTCAAATATGGTTTAAACAATAGAAAAATGTATTCTCTCATGTAAGTCCAGACGTAAGGCAGTTTTAGATACTGTATAATCAGCTACATAATATCAATGAAGACTTAGATTCTTTCTGCCTCTCACTCTGTCATCCTCACTGCGTTTGCTTGGTTCTCAGGTTGTCTCCCTTTATGATGATAAGATGGCTGCTGCAGTTTACATGATAATGTCTAAGTAAACTGAAGGAAGGGAGCCATACTCTGTGTGAAAAATCCCCTTTGCAGAGTCAAAGGATATGATTATCTTTATTTTCATAGATATCACTGATTTGTATTTTGTACAGATTGTACCAATTTATATTTCCATTGACAATATATGAAATTACCTATTTTCATACAACCTCATCATTCTTATTTCTAGTCTGATAAGTAAAAATGTTATCTTATAACTTTTATTGTATTTCTCTTACTTTGAAAGCGGTTATTAATCTTTTCACATTTAAGGATCACCTGTACTTCCTTTTCTACTACCTGTTTGCTTTTATCCTCTGTTCACTTTTTCTAATAGGGTTTTTTTCAATTATTGATTTTAGAGAGAGAGAGAAAGAGGGAGAGAGAGATAAAAACATTGATGAGAGAGAACATCAATTGGCCGCCTCCTGCATGCCCCCCACTGGGGATTGGGCCCACAACCTGGGCATGTGTCCTGACCGGAAATTGAACCAGCGACCTCTCAGTGGGCTCTAATATGTTGTTGGTTTTTTTTTTTTTTTTAAATCTATATATTTAAGAAATTAGCTAAAACTATTTCTTACCAGATTTTCATTTGTCTTTTGATTTTGTGATTACTTGTTTTTGAAATTTGTTTGTTTATTTTATTTTGTTTCTCCTTTTTTTCCCCATTGAGACCCTCCTCCCCATCCCCCTAACCCCGTCCCTGGCTTTGTTGTCTCTGTCCATTGGTTATGCGTACATACATATATGTTCTGTGTCTATCTCTTTTTTTTGTTTTTGTTTTTTATCTTCACCCGAGGACATTTTTCCATTTTTTGTACAGATAGAGTGGGAGGGAGAGAGAGGAAGGGAGAGAGAGAGAAACATCGACGTGAAGGGACACATGGAGTGGCTGCCACCCGCACGACCGACCAGGGCTGGGGACAAACCAACCGAAGTACGTGCCCTTAGCGGGAACCGAACCCGGGTCTCTCCGGACTGCAGGCCAACGCTCTAACCGCTGAGCCAAACCGGCCAGGGCTCTGTGTCTATCTCTTCCCTTCCCCACCACCCTCTCTTCTGAGGGTTGTCAGTCTGTACCCTACTTCCACGTCTATGGATCTACCCTATTCCTCAGACTGTTATGTTCATTATATTCCACAAATAAGTGAGATCATGTGCTATTTGCCTTTTTCTGCTTGGCTTGTTTCACTTAGGATAATACTTTCCAGGTCCTTCCAGGTCGTCTCAAGGGGTAAGAGATCTTTCTTTCTTACAGCTGCATAGTACTCCATTGTGTATATGTACCACCACTTTTTTTATCCATTCATCTACTGATGAACCCTTGGGCTGTTTCCAGATCTTAGCTATTGTAAATAGTGCTACTATGAACATGGGGGTACATATATTCTTCCTGATTGGTGTTTCAGGCTTCTTAGGGTATATTCCTAGAGGTGGGATCACTGGCTCAAATGGCAATTCAATTTTTAATTTTTTTTTTTTTTTTATCGTCCTCATCCGAGGACATTTTTCCAGTTTTTGTTCAGACAGAGTGGGAGGGAGAGAGAGGAAGAGAGAGAGAGAGAAACATCGATGTGAAAGGGACACATCGAGGCCGCCACCCGCACGACCAACCAGGGCCGGGGACAAACTGCAACCGAGGTACGTGCCCTTAGCGGGAACCGAACCCGGGTCCCTCCGGACTGCAGGCCGATGCTCTAACCGCTGAGCCAAACCGGCCAGGGCCAATTTTTAATTTTTTTAAGGTAACACCATATTGTTTTCCATAGTGGCTGCACCAGTCTGCATTCTCACCAGCAGTGTACTAGAGTCCCCTTTTCTCCACACCCTCACCAACACTTGTTGTTGTTTGATGATTTGTTGATGGCAGCCATTCTGACAGGTGTGAGGTGATACCTCATTGTTGTTTTAATTTGCATCTCTCTGATGATTAGTGATGTTGAGCATTTCTTCATATGTCTCTTGGCCATTTATATGTCCTGTTTGGAGAGGTGTCTATTTAGTTTCTCTGCCCATTTTTCAATAGGATTCTTTGTTTCCCTTTTGTTGAGTTGTATGAGCACTCTATATATTTTGGAAATTAACCCCTTATCTGATGTATCATTGGTAATTATGCTATCCCATAGAGTGGGTTGCCTTTCTATTTTTGATGGTTGTTTCTTTTGCTATGCAGAAGCTTTTGAGTTTGATGTAGTCCCATGTGTTCATTTTCTCCTTTGTTTCTATTGCCTTAGGTGATGTATCAGTAAAAATTCTGCTGCGTATGAGGTCTGAAATTTTGTTGCCTACGTTTTCTTCTAGGATTTTTATGGATTCACGGGTCACATTTAAGTCTTTTATCCATTTTGAGTTTATTCTTGTGTAGGGTGTAAGTTGATGGTCTAGTTTCATTTTTTTTTTTTTGCATGTAGCTGTCCAATTTTTCCAACACCATTTATTAAAGAGGCTGTCTTTACTCCTCTGTATGCTCTTGCCACCTTTGTCAAATATTAATTGAGCATATTGCCCTGGGTCCATTTCTGGGTTCTCTGTTCTGTTCCACTGGTCTATATGCCTGATCTTGTGCCAGTACCAGGCTGTTTTGATTACAGTCGCTTTGTAGTATAACCTGGAATCTGGTAATGTGTTCCCTCCAACTTTGTTATTCTTTTTCAAGATTGCTGTGGATAGTCAAGGTCTTTTTTGGTTCCATATGAACTTTTGAAGTGTTTGTTCTAGTTCTGTGAAGTATGTTGTTGGTATTTTGATGGGGATTGCATTAAATCTATAGATTGCTTCGGGTAGTATGGACATTTTAATGATGTTAATTTTTCCAATCCATGAACAAGGTATGTGCTTCCACTTTTTTGTATCTTCCTCTATATCATTTTTCAATGTCCTGTAGTTTTCTGCAAATAGGTCCTTTACTTCTTTGGTTAAGTTTATTCCTAGGTATGTTAATTTCTTTGCTGTGATGGTAAATGGGATTGTTTTTCCAGTTTCTCTTTCTGTGAGTTCATCATTGGTGTATAAGAATGCTGTCAATTTCTTGATGTTAATTTTGTATCCTGCTACTTTGCCAAATTCATTTATTAAGTCTAGTAGATTTTTGATGGAATCTTTTGGGTGTTCTATGTATTAAATTAAATTTTTTATTTAATTTTTCCATTATCATTTATCTCCCCCATGCCCTCTTGCATCTCTAACCCCCATCTTGCAATCACCACACTGTTGTCCATGTCCATGAATTTCTTGTATTTTTTAAATGCAGAATTTAAAATATTTGTATAATGTCACATAAAATCGCTTCCAATTTTTGTGTCATACTTAGAAAGGCCTTTCCCACTTAAAAATGTATCTCATATTTTCTTCTAATAGTCTTATGGTTTGTTATTTTCTTTTAAAATATTTATAAACGACAACTCTCTTTTGTCATAAGTGTAGAGTAGGAATCCAATAGTCAGATGATAACAGGGTTTCTTTCTGTCCATTCAGAAATAAACACCTGCAACCCTACACATATTCATCCATTTATTCCATCAAAAATTTTAAGAGTGTGCTATTGTGATATTTTAATTCCTGCTTCACTTAGATGTAGGATATTTCACCCACAACAACCAAGTCCTTCCAAGAGAGTGTCCTTCACCTCTATTAAAACCAAGAGTCCTTTGCCCCACAACTCCAGTGGAAAAAATATTACACAGCCTTTCTTCTCCAAAGTCACAAAGCTTCTCAGTCATGCCATCTAATATATTACAGCCTCCCAAAGGAACAATGTTTTCCCCCAGTTACCAGAAGAGAGGGGAATACAAATAATTTGGAATGTCTCTGCGACTTTCCTTCTGAAATAATTGGTCAATTCTGTTCATATCTGTGTGATACCCTATTGGATTTTACCCTTTCATTGAGTCCTAGATATTACTGCAGGAACTGAGGAGAGAGGAAATGAGAGGAGTAAGTTATGGTTCTCACTCAAGAAAGTCATAGTCTAGTAAGCACAGAAAAGCCAACAGTCCACTTTACTAAAATGTGACAACTGGTTTAGACAGGGTGCTGTGGGAGAAGAGAGTAAAGTCACCTCAACCATACTGGGTGTTCACCAAAGACTTAAAGAAGGAGGTTATATTAGCAATGGTTTTAATAATGAAAAATGAAACAAAAGAACACATAAGTCCAGGAAGTGCTGAGAGTCCAAAGCAAGAACCCAAAGAGGCCCACACCAAGACACATAATAATTAAAATGTAAAAGGTTGAAGACAAAGATAGAATCTTAAAAGCAGCCAGAGAAAAGCAGTTAATTACCTACAAGGGAACTCCCATAAGACTCTCGGCTGATTTCTCAACAGAAATTTTGCAGGCCAGAGGGGTTGGCATGAAATATTCAAAGTGATGAAAAGTAAGGACTTACAACCAAGACTACTTTACCCAGCAAAACTAGCATTTAAAATTGAAAGAGAAATAAAGAGCTTCTCGGACAAGAAAAAGCCAAAGGAGTTTGTTACGACCAAACTGGTATTACAAGTAATGTTATGAAGAAGGAGGAGGAGGAGGAGGAGGAGGAGATGACTAGGAGGTGGAAGAGGGAAAAATAACCCCACAGGAACAGCATTAAAAGAATAAAGCAGCAACCTATCAACAAGCACTAAATGCAAATGGTTTAAATGCTCTAATAAAAAGACATGGGGTAGTGGAATGGATAAGAAAGCAAGACCCATATATATGCTGTCTACAAGAGATCCACCTCAGAACAAAAGATACACACAAAAACTAAGGGGATAAAAAAAAAAAATTTCATGCAAGTGAAAATGAAAAAATAAAAAGCTTGGGTAGCAATACTTATATCTGACAAAACAGACTTTAAAACAAAGGCTAGAGTACGTGACAAAAAAGGACACTACATAATGACAAAAGGAGCAATCAAACAGGAGGATATAGCTCTGGTAAATATTTAGACACCCAACATAGGAGCACATAAATATGTAAAGCAAATCTTGATGGGCATAAAGGGAGAGATTGAAAATAATAGAGTAATAGAAGGAGATTTTAACACCCCATTGACATCAATGGACAGATCTTTCAGACAGAAAATCAACAAGAAAAGAGTGGCCTTAAATGACACACTAGATCAGACAGATTTAACTGATGTCTTCAGAGCAGCAAAATATGTATTCTTTTCAAACACACATGGAACACTTTCTAGGATACACCCATGTTAAGACACAAAACAAGTTCAATAAATTAAAGAATACTGAAATCATATCAAGCATCTTCTCTGACCATACTGGATGAAACTAGAAAAACAAACAAAGAAAAAACCTGAAAACACACAAAGCCATGGAGGCTAAGTAACATGTTATTAAATAATGAAAGGGTTAACAATGAGATCAAGGAAGAAATCAAAAGATAACTTGAAACAAATGAAAACGAGAACACAAAACTCAAAATCTATGGGTCACAGAGGGAAATTCATAGAATTACAGGCTGCCTCAGAAACAAGGAAAATCTCAAATTAACAATCTAGCTTTACACATAAAGGAACTGGGGGTGGGAACAACAAACAAAGCCCAAAGTGAGCAGAAGGAAGGAAATAATAAAGATCAGAGCAGAAATAAACAAAATAGAGTCTTAAAAAAACAAACAAAAAAAAAAAACAAAAGATCAATGAAACCAAGAGGTGGGTTGTTGAAAGAGAAACAAGATTTAAAAACCAAGAAAAAAAAAAAGAGGGAGAATTCAAGTAAATAAAATCAGAAATAAAAGAGTAGAAGTAACAACTAATACCAAAGAAATACAAAGCATTATAAAAAAAAAAAAATTACGAACTATTTTATGCCAACAAATTGGACAATCTGGAAGAAATAAATAAATTTCTAGAAAAATAGTTTTCCAAAACAAAATCAGGAAGAATCAGAGAATCTGAATAGACAGATTACCAGTAGTAAAAATTGAAGCTGTAATAAAAAAAAACTCACAACAAATAAAAATCCTGGACTGGAGCCTGGCCAGAGTGACTCAGTAGATTGAGTGTTGGTCCCATGGACCGAGAGGTTACCAGTTCAATTCCCGGTCAGGGCACATGCCCAGGTTGCAGTGTGGGGCATGCAGGGGGCAGCCAATTGATGTTTGTCTCTCATCGATGTTTCTTTCTCCTCCTCTCCATTACCCTCGATCTAAAAAAAAAAAAAAAAAGAATTAAAAAAATGTTTTTTAGTATTCTAGACTGGATGGCTTTACAGGTGAATTTTATAAACATTCAAAGAAGAACTAACACCGATCCTTCTCAAACTATTCCAAAAAATTCAAGAGGAAAGTAGTCTCTCAAGCTCATTTTGTGAGGCCAATATTATCCTAATTCCAAAACCAGATAAAGACACCACAAATAAGAAAATTATGGCCAATATCTCTGATGAACATAGATGCTAAAATCCTCAACAAAAATATTAGCAAACTGGATCCAGCAATACATTAAAAAGATCATACACCACGATCAGGGGGGATTTATTCTGGGGATGCAAGATAGTTACAGTATCTGAATATCAATAAATGTGATACACCACAAAAAATATTAAGGTTAAAGCCAACATGACCAAATCAATAGGTACGGAATAAACATTTGATAAAATCCAGCACCCATTTATGATAAAAACTGTCAGCAAAGTGTGAATAGAGGCAACATACCTCAATGTAATAAAGGCCATATATGATAAACCCACAGTTAAAGTCATACACAATGGGCAAAACTATAAGCATTTCCTTTAAGATTAGGAACAAGACAGGATGTCTCCTTTACCACTCTTATTCAACATAGTACAGGAAGTCCTAGCCACAGCAATCAGACAAGAAGAAATGAAAGGCATCCAAATTGGAAAGGAGGAAGTAAAGCTGTCATTATTCACAGGTGACATGATATTATACATAGACATCCTTAAAGACCCCACCAAAAACTAGTATATCTAATAAATGATTTTTGGTAAAGTAGCAGGATACAAAAGTAATATTCATAAATTGGTGACATTTTTATACTCCAATAATGAATTACCAGAAAGAAAAGCTAAAAATAAAATCCCATTTACTATTGCAACAACACAAAATAAGGTTTCTAGGAATAAATTTAACTAAGGAAGTAAAAGACATGTACTCAGAAAACTATAGGACATTGAAGAAAAAAACTGAGGAAGATACCAATAAGTGGAAGCATTTATTGTGGTCATGGATTGGAAAAATTAACACCTTTAAAATGTCCGTACTACCCAAAGCAATCTACAGATGCAATGCAATTCCTATTAAAATACCAATGACCTATTTCACAGATCTAGAAAAAATATTCCAAAAATGTATATGGAACCCTAAAAGACCCCAAATAGACTTAGCAATACTGAGAAAGAAGAACAAAGTTGGAGGTATCACCTTGTCCAGTTTGGCTCAGCGTCGGTCCACGGACTGAGGGGTTGTGGGTTCAATTCCTGGTCAAGGGCATGTATTTGGGTTGCAGATTTGACCCCAAGTCCCAGTCAGGGTCATGTGGGAGGCAACCAATCAATGTGTCTGATATGGATGTTTCTCTCTTTCTCTCTCTCCCATCCTTCCTTACACTCTACCTAAAAATTAAAGGAAAAATATCCTCAGGTGAAGATTAACAACAGCAGCAACAACAACAAAAAAGTTGAAGGTATCACAATACTTGATATCAAACTATAGTATAAGACTATTGCAATCAAAACTGCCTAGTACTGGCATAAGAATAGGCATATAGATCAATGGAACAGAACAGAGAGCCCAAAAATAAACCCATGCCTTTATGATCAATAAATATTTGACAAAGAAGGCAAGAGCATACAATGGAGTAAAGACAGTCTTTTTAATAAATGTTGTTGGAAAATTTGACAGGTACACACAAAATGATGAAACTATACCACCAACTTACACCATACACAAAAATAAACTCAAAATGGACAAAATACTTAAATGTAAGTTGTGAAACCATTAAAATTCCAGAAGAAAACATAGGCAATAAAATTTCAGACATCTCTCAGAGCCAATATATCTCCTAGGGCAAGAGAAACAAAAGGAAAAATAAACAAACAAGACTACATCTAACTAAAAAGCTTCTGCACAGCAAAGGAAACCATCAAGAAAATAAAAAGGGGAACTTCTGTATGGGAGAACATATTTGCCAATGATACATCTGATAAGGGGTTAATTTCCAAAATGTATAAAGAACTTATATAACTCAATACCAGGAAGACAAACAATCCAATTAAAAAATGGGCAAAGAACCTCAATAGACACTTCTCCAAAGAGGACAGACTGATGGCCAACAGACATATGATAGATGCTCAATGTCACTAATCATCAGAGAAATGCAAAGTAAAACCACCATGAGACACCACCTCACACCTGCCAGAATGGCTATCATCAATAAATCAACAAACAAGTGCTAGCAAGAATGTAGAGAAAAGGTAACCCTCATGCACTGTTGGTGGGAATAAATACTGGTGCAGCCGCTGTGGAAAACAGTATGGAGTTACCGCAAAACATTTAAAATGGAACTGCTTTTGATTCAGCGATTCCACTTTTGGGAATATATCCAAGATTCTTGAAACACCAATTTGAAAGAATATATGCACTCCTATGTTCATAGCAGCATTATTTACAATAGCTAAGATCTGGAAAGAGCCGAAGTATTCATCAGTAGATAAATAGATAAAAAAGCAATGGAATGCTATGTGGCCATAAAAAGGAACTCACTCTTACATTTTGTGACAGCATAGATGGACCAGGATATTATTATGCTAAATGAAATAAGCCAATCAGAGAAAGACAAATACCATATGATCTCACTTATATGTGGAATCTAATGAACAAAATAAACTGATGAACAAAATAGAACAAAAATTTGGATACATGAAACAGACTGACAGCTGTCAGAAGGGAGGGGTGAGAGGGACACTGGATGAGAGAAGGTGAAGGGATAGTCAAAAAACATATATGTATAACCCATAGACACAGACAACATTGTGGTGATTGATGGTTGGAGGGTAAGTGATGCAGGGACTGGGTGGAGGTGGGCAAACAGTGGGAATATGGGGACATTTTTAATAGTGTCAACAATAAAAATAAATGCAAGGGAAACCAATCATATTAAATTATAATCTTAAAATGTCTTAATGTGTGACATAATAAAATCTAATAGCACAAAAAATAAATAAATGACAATATCCAGAAGTGAGCTGAATAACCATCATAGTTCAAAAGTAGTAATGAGCATAAATGAGCTACCTGCAACAAGCACAATTTGATATGAACCATTTATGATTTCTTTTGGTGACATGTTCAAAGATATTATGAATACTTTTGTGCTTGCAGGCCTACAGAATGGAAAAAAAATGCTAAATTTCGGAAGAGAAAAATGGCAGCAGAGTGAATGGAGCTACACAGACCATCTCCCAGGACCAAACTGGATTTACAACGAAAATAAAGACAAATCGTCAGGAAGGGGCAACCGAAAGACACCTTAGAGGACCATATAACCAGGGACACCGACTCAATCCTGGTAGGCTTGAGAGGACGCAAGAGGGGGCCGGGAGCCCATGGTCCGCAGCGGCCTGGGCTGGGACCAGCGAACTCGGCTGGGACCAGGGTATTCAGCGGGAAGCTGCTGCCGCCGCCTCGGCTGCGACCCCGCCTGAGTCCTGCGAACTCTGCTGCCTGCTAAGCCCTCAGCTGGTGCCCTACAGACTGGCTGAGACCAGGGGACTTGGCGGGAAGCTGCTACTGCCTCGGCTGCCACCCCGGCTGAGTCCTGCGAACTCTGCTGCGTGCTAATCCCTCGGCTGGTGTCACATGGACTCATTGGGTCCAGGGGACTCTGCTGGAAGCTGCTGCCACCTCGGCAGTGGCCCGCTACCGCGGCTTAGTCCTGTGGCTTCTGCTGAGTGAGACGCCCTCTGCTGTGGCGCAGCCGCCCTTGGCTGGAAGCAGCACCCTCGGGTTAAAAGTCCCAGGTAGCTCCATGATGCAGAGTCTGGACAGAGGCTAAATTGGCAGCAGCCACTCACCTTGGGTTCCGGCAGAGGGAAGGCAAACTGGACTGGAACTGTGTGGGGACACATAGGTTTTGGAGGGTGCTCAGAGCTTTTGTTGAGTGCAGCCACGCAGGACTGTGGTCATCTTAATCCTTCCCAGAGCCCTGGGGAGAGGCGGTGGCCCCTCCCTGAGATTCAACCCCACCTGGTGGCCATTGAAATGCTAATTGGGGCCCATTAACAACCAGCAGCTGCCCCACCCTCAGGAAATACTCTTACACTGAGCACCTGAGGGAGTTTTTCAGGCAACTCAGATACCAAGGTTCATCAGGTGACCTCTACTAATAGTCTCCAGGCAAAAAAAGCTAGAGGATAACTACCATTCCCTGGGCTAGCAACACTAACCAGAAAAGCTAAGACTTGACAGTGGTGTTTAAAGTGGGTCCTCCCTGGCTCATCCAAACCCAGGAGAGGGAGCCACAAACAGCAGAACACCAACACCCACAAGGGAAATTTGGCAGACTCCAAAGCCCACTGTGATAGCCAAAATGGTGAAAAACAGAAACAAAAGCCAAATGAAAGAACAAGAGACCTCTACTGAAGATGAGATAAATGAGATGCAGTTAAGCAAGTTAACAGAACTAGAATTTAGAGCCATGATGTTGAGGAAGTTCAACAGCATGTGTAAGGACATGAGCACCATGAGTAAAGACATAGACATGTTGAAAATCAACCAATTGGAAATTAAAAACCACCAAGAATAAATGAAGAATGACATATCAGAAACAAAAAACAGCCCTGGCCGGTTTGGCTCAGCGGTTAGAGCGTCGGCCTGTGGTCCAGAGAGACCCGGGTTCGGTTCCCGCTAAGGGCACGTACCTCGGTTGCAGTTTGTCCCCGGCCCTGGTTGGTCGTGCGGGTGGCAGCCACTCGATGTGTCCCTTCACGTCGATGTTTCTCTCTCTCTCTTCCTCTCTCTCCCTCCCACTCTACCTGAACAAAAAAAAATGGAAAAATGTCCTCGGGTGAGGATAAAAAAAAAAAAAAAAAAAGAAACAAAAAACACATTGGAAGGTCTAAAAAGCAGAGTAGAGGAAACTGAGGACCGGATCAGTGAATTAGAAGACAGGGTAGAAAAAAATCAACCAATCAGAAAACCAAAAGGAAAAAACCATTAAAAAACAGGAAGACAGCTTAAGAGAACTGTGGGACAACTGGAAACGGAATAATATTCGCATCATAGGAGTCCCTGAAGAAAAAGAAAATGAGCAAGGGTTAGAGAATATATTCAAAGAAATAGTGAAAGAAAAATTACCTAATTTGGTGAAGGAAGAAGGCTTTCAAGTTCAAGAAGCACAGAGAGTCCCAAGTAAGAAGAACCCAAACAGGCCCACAGCAAGACACATAGTAATCAAACTGCCAAAAATTAAAGACAAAGAGAGAATCCTAAAAGCAGCAAGAGATAAGCAACAGGTTACCTACAAAGGGAACCCCATAAGGCTCTCAGCTGACTTCTCACAAGAAACACTACAGGCCAGAAGGGAATGGCATGAAGTAATCAAGGTCATGAAAAGCAAGGATCTGAATCCAAGACTACTCTACTCAGCAAGGCTATCATTCAAAATAGAAGGTCAAATAAAGAGCTTCCCAGACAAAAAAAAAAAAAAAAGGCTAAGGGAATACATTAGCACCAAACCAGCACTACAAGAAATGTTAAAAGGACTGCTGTAATTAGCAGGAGAAATAGGAAGAAAAATGGAACCACACTAAACAAAAATGGCAATAAATAAGTACATATCAATAATCACCTTACATGTAAATGGACTGAATGCTCCCATAAAAAGACACAGAATAGCTGATTGGATAAGAAAGCATGACTCATCTATATGTTGTTTACAAGAGACCCACCTCACAACTAAAGACTCACATAGATTGAAAGTGAAGGAATGGAAAAAAATCTTCCAAGCAAATGCAAAGGAAAAAAAAACGGGTTGCAATACTCATATCTGATAAAATAGATTTCAAAATGAAGGCCATAACTAGAGACAAAGAAGGCCACTACATAATATTGAAAGGATATATCCAACAGTAAGATATAACCTTGATAAACACATATGCCTCCAATATAGGAGCACCAAAATATATTAAAAATCATCTGGAGGACTTCAAAGGAGAAATTGATAGAAATATAATCAGAGCAGGTGACTTCAACACCCCGCTGACATCACTGGATAGATCCTCTAGACAAAAAATTAGCAAGGAAACAGAGATTCTAAATAAAGCACTAGACCAAATGGATTTAATAGATATCTACAGAGAATTACACCCCAAAACTACAGAATTCACATTCTTCTCAAGTGCACATGGGACATTCTCAAAGACAGACAACATATTAGGGCACAAACTAAGTCTATACAAGTTCAAGAAGACTGAAATCATATCAAGCATCTTCTCAGATCACAATGGCATGAAACTAGAAATCAATTGCAAGAAGAACATACAAAGACATTTGAACACATGGAAGCTAAATAGCATGTTATTAAACAATGAATAGGTCACCGAGGAGATCAAGGAAGAAATAAAAAACTTCCTGGAAATCAATGAAAATGAAGACACAACACAAAATCTATGGGATGCAGTGAAAGCAGTTCTGAGAGGGAAGTTCACAGCACTATAGGCCTACCTCAAAAAACAAGAAAGATTTCTAATTGACTGTCTAACCTCAGAACTTAAAGAACTAGAGAGCAAACAAAAAGAAAACCCCAGAGCAAGTAGCAGGAAGGAAATAGTAAAGATCAGAGCAGAAATAAATGACATAGAGACCTAAAAAACAATTCAAAGGATCAATGAAACAAAGAGCTGGTTTTTCAAAAAGATAAACAAGATTGATGGACCCTTAGCTAGACTCACCAAGAAACAGAGAGAGAACCCAAATACACAAAATCAGAAATGAAAGAGGAGAGGTAACAACTGACACCACAGAAATACAAAAGATCGTGAACAACTACTATGAACAATTATAAGGCAACAAATTCGGCAATCTAAGCGAAATGGACAAATTTCTAGAAAAACATAGTCTTCCAAAACTGAATCAGGAAGAGATAGAAAACTTGAACAGACCAATAACAACAGAAGAAATTGAAGATGTAATCAAGACTCTCCCAACAAACTAAAGCCCAGGCTTAGATGGCTTCACAGGGGAGTTTTACCGAACATTCAAAGAAGAACTAACACACATTCTCCTCAAACTATTTCAAAAGTTCAAGAAGAAGGAAGACTTCCAAACTCATTTTATGAAGCCAGCATAATTCTAATTCCAAAACCAGAAAAAGACACAACAAAGAAAGAAAACTACAGGCCAATATCCCTGATGAACACAGATGGCAAAATCCTGAACAAAATACTAGCAAATTGGATCCAGCAATACACCAAAAAAATTATCCACCATTACCAAGTGGGATTCATCCCAGGGATGCAAGGCTGGTACAATATTCGCAAATCAATAAATGTGATACACCACATAAATAAAATAAAGAATAAAAACCACATTATCATATCAATAGATGCCGAAAAAGCCTTCGACAAAATCCAGCATCCATTTCTGATAAAAACGCTCAGCAGTGTGGGAATAGAGGGATCATATCTAGACATAATAAAGGCCATATATGAAAGACCTACAGCCAACATCATACTCAATGGGCAGAAACTAAAACCATTTGCCTTAAGAACAGGAACAAGGCAAGGATGCCCACTTTCGCCACTCTTATTTAACATAGTACTGGAAGTCTTAGCCACAGCAATCAGACAGGAAGAAAAAAATAAAAGGAATCCAAATTGGAAAGGAGGAAGTGAAATTGTCATTATTTGCAGATGATATGATACTATACATAGAAAACCCCAAAGACTCCATCAAAAGTTTACTAGACTTAATAAATGAATTTGGCAAAGTAGCAGGATACAAAATTAATGTCAAGAAAACAATGGCATTCTTATACACCAATGATGAACTCACAGAAAGAGAAACTAAGAAAACAATCCCATTTACCATTGCGGCAAAAAAATTAAGATACCTAGGAATAAACTTAACCAAAAAAATAAAGGACCTATTCGCAGAAAACTACATGTCATTGAAAAAAGCAATAGAGGAAGATATAAAAAAGTGGAAGCACATACCCTGTTCATGGATTGGGAGAATTAACATCATTAAAATGTCCATATTACCCAAAGCGATGTACAGATTCAACGCAATCCCCATCAAAATACCAACGGCATACTTCACAGAATTAGAATAATTACTTCAAAAGTTGACATGGAACCAAAAAAGGCCTTGAATAGCCACAGCAACCTTGAAAACGAAGAACAAAGTTGGAGGGATCACATTACCAGATTTCAGGTTATACTACAAACCCACTGTAATCAAAACAGGCTGGTACTGGCACAAGAACAGGCATATAGACCAGTGGAACAGAACAGAGAACCCAGAAATGGACCCAAGGCAGTATGCTCAATTAATATTTGACAAAGGTGGCAAAGGGAGTAAGGACAGCCTCTTTAATAAATGGTGCTGGGAAAATTGGACAGCTACTTGCAGAAAAATGAAACTAGACCATCAACTTACACCCTACACAAGAATAAACTCAAAATGGATAAAAGACTTAAATGTGACTCATGAATCCATAAAAATCCTAGAAGAAACTGTAGGCAACAAAATTTCAGACCTCATACGCAGCAGAATTTTCACTGATACATCACCTAAGGCAATAGAAACAAAGGAGAAAATGAACACATGGGACTACATCAAACTCAAAAGCTTCTGCACAGCGAAAGATATAATCATCAAATGGAAAGGCTACCCACTGTATGGGATAGCATAATTGCCAATGATATATCAGATAAGGGGTTAATTTCCAATACATATAGAGTGCTCAAACAACTCCACAAAAGGAAGACAAAGAACCCAATTAAAAAATGGGCAGAGGAACTAAATAGACACCTCTCCAAACAGGACATACAAATGGCTAAGACACATATGAAGAAATGCTCATCATCACTAATCATCAGAGAGATGCAAATTAAAACAACAATGAGGTATCACCTGACACCTGTCAGAATGGCCACCATCAACAAATCATCAAACAACAAGTGTTGGCGAGGGTGTGGAGAGAAGGGGACTCTAGTGCATTGCTAGTGGGAATGCAGACTGGTGCAGCCACTATGGAAAACAATATGGAGTTACCGCAAAAAATTAAAAATTGAACTTCCATTTGACCCAGTGATTCCACTTCTAGGAATATACCCTAAGAAGCCTGAAACACCAATCAGAAAGAAGATATGTACCCCCATGTTTATAGCAGCACTATTTACAACAGCTAAGATCTGGAAACAGCCCAAGTGTCCATCAGTAGACGAATGGATAAAAAAGCAGTGGTACATATACACAATGGAGTACTACGCAGCTGTAAGAAAGAAAGATCTCTTATCCTTTGAGACTACATGGAGGGACCTGGAAAGTATCATCCTAAGTGAAACAAGCCAAACAGAGAAAGACAAGTTTCATATGATCTCACTTATATATGGAACATAATGAACATAATAGTCTGAGGAAAGGGTTAGTCCCAGAGATGTGGAAGTGGGGTACAGACTGACAGTCCCCAGAAGAGGGGGTGGTGGGGGAGAGATAAACCATAGAACTTATATGCATTTATGTGTGAACAGTGGACATGGACAACAAACTGGGTAAAGGGCAGGGAGGGACAGGGAGGGGGTAATCAGTTGGGGAAAAAGGAGAAACATCTGTAACAAAAATTTATTAATAAAAAAAGAAAAAAAGAAAAAAATGATAAATTTTAATTAAATATGAGGTAAAAGAAAGATGTAATTTTTTCCCCATCCAATTCTCAGATCCTCTGAATTCCATATAATAGTGTAAAGGAAGGAGCCTAGGAGTTGAAAGAGGGATAAGAAATTTGATTAGAAATCTATTTTACTAGTCTAGAGAAGAAGTGATGTGGTATGCATATTAATAGCCACTATTAATTAAACACTTAACTATATTCCAGGCACTGTTCAAAGTACTTTATATGGTTATCTCATCTGCAGAATTAGGGCTATTATTTTTATTTTTTATCCTCACCCGAGGATATTTTTCCATTTTTTGTACAGAGTGGGAGGGAGAGAGAGGAAGGGAGAGAGAGAGAGAGAAAAACATCGACGTGAAGGGACACATCGAGTGGCTGGAATTAGGGCTATTATTAATCTGTATTTTATAGGTGAAGAAACTGAAACACAGAGAGCTAAAAACTTCATTCAGGGCCCTGGCTGGTGTGGTTCAGTTGGTTGGAGTGATGTCCTGTACATCAAAAGATGGCAGGTTCAATTCACAGTCAGGACACATAGCCAAGTTGTCAGTTCAATCCCCAGCCAGGGAATCTGCGGGAGGCAACCAATATCTCTCTCTCTCTCTCTAAAAATCAATAATAATAATAATAAAAACTTAATTCAGTTCTGAGTACCAAGATTAGGTTTTGAACTGAGGCAGTTTGACTTGAAACTTCATTCTTATGTACTATTGAAGAAATAGAAATATTGGTAAAAGAATGTATTAGAAGCACATAGGAATAGAGTGAACAAGACATGAAGAAGCAGCAAGATAGAGGAATTTACAAAGAAGCCCAGATGAAGTGGGGATATTGTAAAAATATTTGCCATCCATTTTTTCCTTTATTGTTAATTCTTCGCCTTCCTTTCCCAGCAGACTTTTGGTAATTAACAGTAAAACATGAGGCTGAGGCTTATTGCCACTAGGAAAGTCGAGAAAGCACTATCTAGGAAATTGGCATATGCTATACATTTTTTTTTCTGGACTAAAGAAGGAGAAAGGGAATGAGAAAGTGAGAGATATCATCCAAGTATCTTTGCTCCTTTTTTTTGAGTCAAAACTTGGCTGAGAGAGTTAAGTAGAGTAGAAAAATCCAGACAAATCTCAGAGAATGAAAGAATAGTAGGATTGTGTTCTGTTTCTTTTGTAGCATGAATAATCAGAAATCGTTAAAAGAATTATTCTGCTTGTCATAGTCCTACATCTAACATGTTGCCAGAGTAGCTGAGTAGCAATGACTGAGAAGGTGCCTAGACTAAGGATATCCACAATGAATCCTGAACTCTCCAGAGTTTCTGAGAAAGCATCCAAAAGCCACCAGGTAACCAAAGGGGACAGCTTGTTAAATGGGTTGCTGGATTGGCTGCTGGATTCAGATAAGGATGACAAAGTCCAGGGACCTCATAACTGGAGGCAATAGTGCATTCATCAGTAGCAGGTGCCAGCACAATGCCTCAAAAACCAGATGACCAGCAATACACCAGTGGCTACTAGTACGGACACTCATTTGCTAGGAGCCCACTAAGTTCCAGCAGATGCATCAAGAGGACAGAATAATGCCCTGAGACCTACCAAAACAAACCACGTGGACAAGAAGCCTGTGAGGGAGGACCAGAAAACCTTCTGCAATGCCAAGAAGCTAGGTGAGCCTTCTTACTCCAGATTGACCTAGAAAAACAGAATGGTGATAGGTGGAGAACCTTTCTGTAGTGAGAAATGCTGAAAAAGGGTAATAGTTCCCCCCAAACCTAAATATTTTATGATGTCCAATTTATTTTTATTCTTTTACATTTTGGTTAAAAAAATAAAAGATACTATCTTACCCATTCTTAAGTGTACATTTCAGTAATTTTAACACATTCACATTGCTGTGCAACATATATTTAGAACTTTTTCATCTTGTAAAATGGAAACTCCGTACCCATTGAGCAACTCAACCACTACCACCTGCAGCCCCTGGCCAACATCATTTCACTTTCTATGAGTTTGATTACTTCAGATACCTCGTATAAGTGAAAGTACTTAGTACTTGTCTAATAAACCCTCCATTTATCTATCTATCTATTTATTTATTTAATCCTCATCTGAGGATATTTTTGCATTTATCTTCAGATAGAGTGGGAGGGAGAAAGAGAGAGAGAAACATTGATGTGAGAGAGACACATCAACTGGCTGCCACCCAAATGACCCCAACCGAGGTGGGGACAAACTGCAACCGAGGTACGTGCCCTTAGCGGGAACCAAACCTGGGACTCTCTGGTCCGAGGGCCGACGCTCTAACCGTTGAGCAAACCCGGCCAAGGCAAAAAAACCTACATTTTTAACAGGGAAATAAACAGGTAAATGATTGACAAGCTCAAGCATTTTCCATTGTTGAGCTGTGGAAGTTTAAAAGCAAGGTGAGATCAGTTAAAGACAATAAAGAAAATTACATCTCTTCAATCCCAGTTTGTGACTATTACAACCCAATCCCACTAATGTGGAATTACACCGTGGATTTCAAGGAAGAAAGAGAATCATCAGACACTGGAGCTTGACCCTCAGGCTGAAGAGCAACATGGATCTCAGCTGAGCCTTATCTCTGGCAAAGTTATCATAGCTGCACTGTGGTTTCCTTAGGCCTTTGAAACTATTCTGTACTCCCACATCACTAGCTGCATGTACTCCTTCCACCTTGGCTTTGAAGTCCGTTCTCTAACAGTGTCCCACCCACTATATTTAGGGCCTGATTTATCTCTGCCTTTCCCCTCTGCAAAGTCTCAATACTTTGAAAATTCAGGTTCAAGCAAAGGGACATCCCTTACAAGTTCTGCATATCATTTCTTTCACAAGTTTCTGGCCCTGGCCTCAGACCTACTTAGAGCTCTAAATTAAGATTTATAATCACTCTCTGATGCAGATTATGGCGGTGTCTAAAAATCTTGGACATTGTAGGTGTGTTCTGAATGACTACAGCATTTGGTGCAAATAAATATGACTATGGAACTGTGCCCATCTACCAGTTTGGGTGGCTATGGCAAAGAAGCAGATCAACCCTTAGAAAGCTGAAGGAAATTAAGTCTGATTACTCTGTAGGTAGACTTCACAGACGTCTCATCTCTAGGAGGTTCAGTCATTTCAGGTCTCACTGGAACTTTCTCCCAATTCAAGGAGTCATCAATAGCATCATTACCAAGCAAATATTTGGCCTTCTCTGAAAATCAATGAGACCTCAAATCTTGGTTGACAATATATCTGTTGTGTGGTGTTATAAATTTCAAAGACAGTTATTATAACTGTTTTCTTTTATAATTTGCCAAAATTTGTTTACTAGCATAGAATAATTTCTGTGTAGTCACATAGCAGATTAGATAATACCTGCATCTTGCTAAAGCAGTCTATATACTTGGTCTTCACGGAAGCTATTCCAGCAGTTTTAATGTAACTTGTTATTCTTTTTTAAAATATATTTTTATTGATTTTTTGTTTTTAGAGAGAGAGGAAGGGAGAGATAGAAACATTGATTTGAGTGAGATACATTGATTGGCTGCCTCCTGTAATCCGCCCCCCCCCCCCCCCAATCGAGCCTGCAACCCAGGCATGTGCCCTGACCAGGAATGGAACCGGTACTTCTCAGTCCATGAGACGATGCTCAATCCACTGAGCCACACTGGCCATGCTACTCTGTTATTCTTAAAGGGTACACTAGATAGAGAATCTAATATAGGGTCTCACTGTCTGTGGCACTCCATGGTAGTTGAAAATGAAATGTTGATAATAATAGTATATCTGAATCTATTCTATACCATACCAAAGCAAGAACTAAAATAAAATGCCTTTAATTTTATAATGAACTAGAAAATATGTCATAGTCTTAAATCCAGGATCTTTTAAAACTCTGATTTCTTAAAAAAAAAGAAGAAGAAAAATACTGTCAAGAATCTGGAACTCTTGACTTAATCAAATTATTTCACCAGATCAAAGGATAATATACTAGGATGCCACTGTTTATATTTCTTTCTAAAATAATTAATAGCAATGATACTTTTTTAATTATGAAAAACCTGTTTAATAAAAACCCATTTTCACTCTACATGTAAGGCTTTTGTACTCAGTAGCAGTTTCATTTAATCAGAAAAATGAATCTGCTGGAATTTGAAATCTTATAAGATCCAGGCTCATTTAAACCCTGACTTTCCTAAATCCAAACACGCTGCAAAGATCAAGTCAGCTGTACTGAGCATGGCCCACAGCCATATGGTGATTTTGGGAGCACATAATTGGCAGGACTGCATTGCAGTCTGTCGAAGAGAACTCGAGCCAGGATCTTGCCAGCAGTAAGTAACAAGATGTCTTGATAGTTGCCTCAGTGAGTCTTGTTGCTTCGAGTAATAAAAATAGCCAAGAACTTTAGATCAACAATTTATTAGTAACAGAAATTTGAAACTCAAAAATTTGGAATTTTCTTAGTTTAAAAATTTTCACTGAAGTGCATTGAATTTTTCACTGAAATGGTATGAACATTTTGAAAAATAGTTTGGTCATTTTATATAAAAGTAAACATACTCATCATATGACCTAGGAATTCCACACCTAGGTATTTACCCAAGAGAAATGAATACATATATCCATAAAAACGCATACATGTGAATGTCCGGAGTTGTTTTACTCATAGGAGATCCAAACAGGAAACAACCCAAATGACCATCACCTGTTGACTGGATTAGCAAATTATGTCACATCCATAAAACAGAGAACCAACTGAACAATTACCAATAAGAGCAACAACATGGATGATTTTCAAAAGATTGGTGTTAAACAGAAAAAGCAAGACACAAAAGGCCCCATTCTGTTTGAATCCACTTATACGACATTCTAGACAAAGGTAAAACTCCAGGAACAGAAACAAATCAGTAGTTCTTAGGAAATGGGGTGGGTAAACAGACTAACTACAAAGTGGCATGAGGAAAATTGTTGTAGTAATGGAAATATTCTGTATCTTGGACACACGAACAACTGTGTAAGTTTGTCCCAACTCTTCAAACTTTATACTTAAAAAGGGTACATTATATTTTATATAAACAAGGTATCAATAAACCTCCCTTTAAGAAAATAATCTGGAAAAAAATAATCTGGAACAACGAGTGGGGGAAAAGACAAAACAAGAATGACCATGAGTTGATATTGTTAAAGCTGGGTGATGGATCACTGGGATTCACTAGAATATTATCCCTACTTCTGAATATGTTTAAAACTGCTAGGCTTGTGCCATTTACACTCCTCTAACCATCTCATCCCTCTTTTCCATGGGGCAAAGCATAAAACTTGTGGAATGTCCCACACAATATATATATATATATATATATATATATGAAAAAAAATACACACACACACAAATGAACAATTATGAAAACTACTTTAGAAGCCATAGTCAATAAAATTATGGTCAGGATTTTTAAAAATTAAAAGCAAAAATACTTAAATATATCTCTGAGATATTTTTCTCAGTTTTTAGAGTTAATCTAATTATGAGACAAAGCATTTATTTACGACAAAATGAAAAGAATAAAGCTCTAATTATTCATTCAATTATTCACTCAATAAATATCTCTAAGTGTCTACTACATGTTAAACACACCATAACCTCTCTTTCGAGAAACCCACAAATTAAATACAACAAGCTACAACAGAACTGCTAAGTGTGTAGAAAGAAAAATTAATACTATCTTTAATGGAAAATGAATATAGCTGGGAAGAGATATTGAGATGACTAGAAAAAGAATCTATAGGTACCTTAAACCTAGAAAGATAAGTTAGAAGTTTCCTTGGTTAGGAGAGAGTTGTGGATGGGAGTGTAGAGAAGGGAGAAAGAAAGGGAACAGATTCCATGGAATAAGAGACCACAAGCAAAGAAATGAAGGCATAAGTACAAAGCATATTTGGGGACTGCCTGGAATCATTGTACAAAATCAGCAAACTGAACAATTCATTTATAATCAATGCCCAATCTTTTACTGTCAAGTCTATTAACTATGCAGTTTATAAATGTGTATTGCTAATGAATTCATGAATTTATTCTTCAAATATTTGTCCCATGGTCACAAGGTATATCTATAACTCTGGTCAGCCTGTCTGCAAAGGTACATTGTTAACCTTGAGGCAAAATTCTGGAAAAACAGTTAAATTTACTGCCTCTATTGGAAAACCAATTTATATTTCATACCATCATTATTTTTGCCTAAAAACAGATGCATTTAAGATCCATTCTTTTCAGCCTTACCTTTGCATTCTGGAAGGAATTGTAGAGGAGAATAATTTGCTAGTTAAATTTAGGAGACTACATAAGCACTAATCAAAGATCACCTAAGTGATCACCTAAACAGCAAAAAATTATCATCGTATTAAAAGTCTGCTTCTTTGTTCCACCTGACTAAAATCTTGTTGCTGGCATGGTGGAGGCAAAATTCATGATAGAGATCTGCATACCATCATTACCCTTTAGTGAGGAAAAAATAAGTTGTTCTCCTCACTATATGATACCAGTGAGGACCAACCCTTCCTTCTTTCATCCACTACCAACCAGGGAAGGTTGAGTGGACTTCTTTTATTTCCAATACTCTAATATATAAAGCAATAATTTTTTGAATGACAAATATTAACTACATTGAAAAACAATTGTTTCAGTAGCATTTAATTATGAGTGATTATGATGTAAATTCTTACACATTAATTTGTGGGTTTCTCAAAAGAGAGGTTATGGTATGTTTAACATGTAGTAGACAGAGATTTTTATTGAGTGAATAATTGAATGAATAATTAGAGCTTTACTAGATAAATCCTAAAGACTGAGAAAAATATCTCAGAGATATATTTAAGTATTTTTGCTTTTAATTTTTAAAAATCCTGACCATAATTTTATTGACTATGGCTTCTAAAGTAGTTTTCATAATTGTTAATTTGTGTGTGTGTGTGTGTATGTGTGTGTGTGTACATATATACATATATATACATATATATTTGTGTGTGTGTGTGTGTGTACATATATATATATATTTTTCCTTATATAAATTTCCCTGATGCTATTACAGCAGGGTCAGTACCGCCATGTTTTTTTGGGTAGGTATCATTGGGGTTTTGACCTGGGCTGTGCAGCTACAATGGATCCAAGTTTAAAATATGGCAACTTTGAAAAACATTACCAAGCAAATGAAGTAAATAAAAAACATCCAGAAAATTAGCAAGTCTATAAAGATGGCAGCAGCAGCAAAATATGCCCAAGTTCAGAGGAAGATGAAACCAATATATGGAACAATGTATTGGCTCTGCATTAAAAGACTGATGTTAAGGCACCTGAAGACAAGAAGAAATACCTCCTTATCAGTGTGTCCTCTGTGCTGCCCATTCCTCAGTTGCTAAACAGATGAAAAGTGAGGTGGCTATGTTCACAGCAGCAGGAAAAGAAGTTAAGATTGTTAGAATTGGTGATAAAATTAGGGGTATACTTCATAGGACTCATTCTGACCAATTTCTGGTGACATTCAAAGAAGTGGGAAGAAAACCCCCTACTTTTGGAGATGCATTAGTCATTGCCCTGGAATTATTAAATTCTGGATATAAATTTGATGAAGGTCTATTGTCTTTAATTGATTCACGTCTGTCATCTTCTACAAGACAGAATTAAAAAATCCCATCTTTTCCCTTAATATCATTGTAAGAGCTGAGAACATGAGTATCTATGATGATATTGATGCTGACATGCTGTAGTCTTACCAGGAATATAGTCTTGCCAACATCATCTACTATTCTCTGAAGGAATCCATTACGTGCCAGCAAAGTGCCAGGATGACGGCCATGAACAATGAGAGCAAGAATGTTTCTGAAATGACTGACAAATTGACTTTGACTTTCAACTGCACCCGCCAAGCTGTCATCACAAAGGAGTTGATTGAAACCATCTCTGGTGCTGCAGCTCTAGATTAATGAAAATCAAGTTTCATCCTCAAGAGGTAAAGAAGGAAAATTCAGCCAGCTGATTTTGTTTTTAGCTTACTGCTATCCTAGTCAGAGAAAATTATTGGTCCATTGTTTAAGTCACAAAAGATAGCAAGATATTTGTAAGTTATCTTATAATAAACAACTTACAATAATAAAAAAGCACAATGATCCTTCTAAATTAAATTCCAAGGAGAGAATAAATTAGGGGGATGGGTGTACTACTTATCCCTGTGGATGATAAGTAGCAGCAATTTAATGCTTTATATTATTTGATATTTTTTCAAAAGAGAGAAAAACATTTCATGGGGTAGGGGAGGGGAAGCTTTTAAAAAAATAAAAATAAAAGAATCTACTGTGAAGAAACACAGATGGCCAATTTTAGGAGTAAATTAATCTAGTCAAAGGAGCAGACCCAACCACACTTTTCTACTACACAAGCACACTTGAGCCTATTTAAAAGAGCACATTAGTAGGGGTGAAGAGAGTTCAGGCCAGTTAGTCCTTGGCACCGCAATCAAGATTGCCAGCATAGTTATCAATTAATGTTGCAGTGGTTTCAGTAGTGCATACACGTGTCAAATAGGAACTATACTGAGTCTGCCACTTCATTTTACATGCAATCCTGAGCACCTGTCAGGTCGTGATGATTTTCAGTCACTACTGACCCAGGATAAATTTTAACAGGTGACAGGCTTTGGATCAAATTACCAATTCCCTTAGGCATCCAGTCCTTCCAATCCTAAGTATTTTTGGCATGATTTATATGTTCTTTAGCTTCCTTTATAATGTAATTTAGAGTTATGTCAATTCTAGTACTACTCCTGAAATATGAGAAAATACCTAGTGTTCAGTTTTCAAAATTTTCTTAACAGAAAACTATAAACAATGGAACATAAAGGAAAAATAACAGTTAATGTTGCAAAAGAGGAAGAGAATATTTGGATAATTCAGACCATTATCTTTGTATTCACCATGACTGTCCGTGAGGATAGTATTGATGGATATTTTGAAATGTGTGTAAATATGATAGTAAGAAAATTCCTTAACAGTGATTCATACTTAAGGTCCATCTTTTGAAATGGGCATTTAAAATTATAAATTTTATAATCCAATAGTGCCATATGAACGTGAATCCCTTCCTAGCACATCTTCAGAAAATTAAAAAAAAAAAAAAAAAGCAGTTACAACATTTGTCCTATTTACTAAGCATAGATCATTGTTCCTTTTATGATGCCGGAAGTCCAGTCATTTGCCAAACTCTTTTAAGAATGTTATCATATGGTAAGGCTCAGCAATGCTGTTACTATTATTCTTCATTGCTCAAGCTCACCACTTGACTGGTGATTTGTGGCTGTTTTTCTAAGGTGTTGAAGTTAAGTAACTCGCCTCTGAGTTCCTTTTTTCAAGCAGAAGTTTGGTGTTTAGTCATTTCCAGCAATTCTTCATTAGTTAAAAAATAAAGTTCTATAGTTATTACAATAATTTCTAATATTGACTCTAGGATTTATTCTGTCACCATTATCAGTTGAAAAATAAATTCTATTTTATTATTGCTTTAATACTTAGCAAAATAAAAGCAGGCAATTCTATGTTGGTGTCATAAATTGGATATGAATTTTTAGCAGTTTATGAATCTAAACATTGAGGGACAGCTGATTTATAAGGGTAAGGCAAAAGCTAATTAGCATGGGACTCAAGACCCTTCACAATCAGGCTTTAGCTTGCTTTCCCAGACTTACTTCTCTATACTGGCCTCTCCTACTTCATACCTCACACTACTGAACACTCGGTTACTTGCAATTTCCAGAAAACACTGATTATTTCCACACCTTCAAGCCTTTGCTAAAATTGTTTCTTCTGCCAAAAATACCCCTCTTCCCTGGCCTGGTAGAATCCTCAAACTTCTAACCCTTCACTTCTCCTCTTTCCCAACAGATTATGACAGCCACTATTTCCCATTTGTACACACCAAGAAACTGTGAGTTATCTTTGGGGGACCCTCTTCTTCTCCTCTCCAAATCTGCTTCATCACGAAATGCTGTTAGTGTTATTAAAATCCCAGCATCCAGCTACTTCTTTTTATTTCCTACAGTGTAGCTAGTCAGAGCCACCAACATAACTTGCCGCAAAAACTGAAGGTAAGAGTAATTCGTTTCTCTGCTTCTACTCTTCTCTGTCTCTGAATACTTACAGAAGGCACCAAAATGCCTCATCTGAGGCTGACATTGAAAATCTAGGTTCACAATCTAGGTATATTGTGGTGAGCCAGATGTTAAATCTGAGTCAGTAAATCTAAACTTGGCAAAACTATAAGAGGAATTTGATGGAAAGCTAAAACCTATATGAGGAAGTGAAAGTAATTATGGGTAACTGGTTATTAAAGTAGGTGTGGGTTTAAATAAATTTCCAAGACACAATTGGCTACCAGTCACCTACTTACACGAATGTCCAAGATGAGTCCTCAGATGGAGGTGATATCTGAACCTATGAGAATGCCAAAGGAAACAATGTTGTGAGAAAAGAGGATAAGGACCTTGGGGTTCCATATTAAGGGGGTGGAAAGGGAAACCAGAAAGCTAGCAGTATCACAAATAAGAGGGCCAAGTCACTTGTGTGTGTGTGTGTGTGTGTGCGCACATGTATGTGTATTTTTATTACAAAACTGGATTACTTCTGATAGATTCTGGAAGACCTAGATAATGGAATTCTAGATTTAAAAATATATGTAGGTAAAGTTGGCAATTGTGTGTAAAAGGAAGGACTATAAAAACCAGGAAGAAGAATATTGTTAAAGAATCAATTACAATAATGCAGGCATGAAATGATTTTCCACCAGATAACATGGTAAAATATATCTAAATATTACTGTATTTAATATATGCATATGTAACATGAAAGATGATAGAAATAGAACTCTCAGGTATATTACCCTATAAACCTGTTTTCCTGAAGGGTAAACAAATTCCATTTACAAAATAACAAAGAATATTAATGCCTATAAAAAAATCAAACAATACAGAAAAATTAAGTAGCAAGTAAAAATCATCTAGAATATCCCCAGAGAGCCATACTATTAATGTTTAGGTGAACATTCTTTTAGAAATGTATAGTCTTTCTCTCCCCCTAACTCCCACTTTTACATGTATAGGAGGGGTCAGCAAGCTAACTCGGAAGCCTATTTCTGAAAATAAAGATTTACTGGAACACAGTCGTACTCCCTTGTTTATACATTGTCTATAGCTACTTTTGCACTAAAACAGAGAGATGAGTAGTATGACAGAGACCATATGACTAGCGAACTTAAAAATTTACTACCTGGCCTTTTACAGCAAAAGTTTGCTGAACTTGTCATGCAGAATCATATTACATATACTTTATTATAAACTGTTCTTTCACCCAACGATATATTATTAATATTTTTACAGATCAACAAATATAGATCATCATTTACATGGCTGAATATACTTTCATTATATAAAGAAGCATAGTTTATTTAACAAATCTCTATTGATGGGTATTTAGAGTTTTAATTCTTCTACATAACAATCAATGCTGCTACAAACATCCTTACATAGAAATCTTACCACACTTGATTATCACCTGAAGATAAATTCTTAGAGATAGAATTATGGGATCAAATGTTCCATATATATTACATTTGAGACATATTTCCAAATTGGTTTCCAGAATGAATTAAGTAATTTCACTGTATCAAAAGAGAATAAAAATGCACATTTTTCTCTGTTCACATGCCAATGGTGAGCAGAAGCATGCTTTGAATCACCGAAAAAAATATATCAGTTGTTTCCATTTGCATTGTTTGCTTCTTACTGAAGTAATACATCTTTCATGATTATTGGCCATTGTGCTTCTTTGTGAAATAATGTACTGCAGTACAGCCCTGGCCAGTTTGACTCAGCAGTTAGAGTATCGGCCCATGGACCAGAGAGGCCTGGGTTTGGTTCCTGCTAAGGGTACATACCTCGGTTACAGTTTGTTCCCGGCCCCAGCTGGGGTTGTGTGGGTGGCAACCACTCCATGTGTCTCTCTCATGTCGATGTTTCTCTCTCTTTCTTCCTCCCTCTCTCCCTCCAGCTCTATCTGAAGATGAATGCAAAAATGTCCTCGGGTGAGGATTAAAAAAAAAAAGTACTGCATTACATTGTACTTACACAAAAACGTATGTCATGTACTCTGCCAATTTTTCTTTTTTTGATTTTTTTTTTTTTTTATCCTCACCCGAGGACATTTTTCCATTTTTTGTTCAGGTAGAGTGGGAGGGAGAGAGAGGAACAGAGAGAGAGAGAGAGAGAAACATCCACGTGAAAGGAACACATCGAGTGGCTGCCACCCGCACGACCGACCAGGGCCGGGGACAAACTGCAACCGAGGTACGTGCCCTTAGCGGGAACCGAACCTGGGTATCTCTGGACCGCAGGCCGACACTCTAACCGCTGAGCCAAACCGGCCAGGGCTACTCTGCCAATTTTTCTGTTGGAGCATCTCTTAAACTAATTTGTAAACGTACTATATGTTAAATAATTAAAGAAATATCTACTGAACAGAAAAGTAATAGAAAATATGGCCATATTCCATCTAAAGAAGGAAACAGGTATGGTTCCTGTCTTTACAGTGACAATCTAGTAAAAAAAAAAAAAAAGAATTATCATTTTGTTTGAAATATAAAATGTAAACAGCTTCCTAAAATTTAGAGAATTAGTTCATAAACATGTTCTAGAAAGAGCAACATCATGAATAAGTCAAACCAATTCATTTGAAAATTAATATAATCACAGGGACACTAGGCTTCTCTCTAAAGCCTGTACATTAGTCAACAATCCTACCAATCAAGTTCTTAAAATTTCTAGAATGTTAATGCTAGTTTTTTTGTGATCAGAATAACCTTTTTTTAAAAAAATTTTCTAATGCTTATAATTTCAAATAATACAAAAAAACATAAAGGAGAAAGTAAAAACCACCCAAAATCCTTCACAAAAACATGCTTTTTGTGTTTCTTTTCACTTTTCTCCACTCATTTCGCACATAACTAAAGCAAATGGCAGGGAATGAGGATAATCAAAAGGCCAAACAAAGAAAGGGAAAGTTAAGGGAAATCAGAAAATAAGGGAAGTCTGTTCAGAGAGCAGCAGAGTATAATAAAACCACCACCCTCTCTGCTCTTGACATTTTTTCTAGGGCTACAAAAACAGGCATTTAAGAATTGAATTTCATACACAAAATTACATTTTCAAATAATACAAGACCTTGTCTGATCATTTGCTATAACTTGGCAAAATATAACAAATAAAAAAATCCTCACATTTCAATTTATGGTTCCTGTACAAATACTGTTGCACATGAAAAATTTTTTAAAATTCTAAACATTCTTTCATTACCTGTTATAAAAACCTAATAAGCTACCATAAGCTCATGGTGCTTACAAAATATATAAGGGAAATTGATAATTAAACACCACTGATGACAGATATTTATATCAAATTCACATAACTATTCCTAATTATAAATATAGATATACATTCCAGGATTACCCACAAGTATGTACTCCTATTAATACTTATTGCAGTTACATATGCACATTGAAAGGAGATATGCCCTTTCACCTTTTATGTACTACTCAGAAATATTAGAATATCACCAGCTGCCATAAAGGTCACACTGAATTTTGGGTGCTAATTGTGGCAGACTTATGTACATCAGTTAATTTAAAAATAAGAACATCATTTTAAATCTTCATTCTAATCTAATTCCTTCTGCTTAAATGAAAATTAAAATAAAGTTTAGTAAGAGGCCATGTTTATATGTTCTCCCTCTATGCAAAATGTGATTGATGTGATTGGTATATACAGCATGTGAAACTTGATAGAGAAATTAGTGGAAGCTTCAAGTCAAGTTTGATCTGAAGTACATAGCCACCACATAATTCCCACCGACTCTATTAAGAATAGAGCATTGTGCATGCATGTCCCAGGCCTGGATTTGGAACATAATGTGGCATGTGGGGTGAGGTCAATATGGGGTTAAGGGACAAGAAATATTACTCTTTTAACAAATGGTGTTGAGTATAAAGTTAATGCTAAGGTACATAATCTTTCCAAGGGCCAATTTAAGTACTTGTATTTTAGAACATGCAATAAAGTTGTTCTCAGATTCTAATCATAGAATTTTGGTCTTGGGTTCTATTGAAGTTCATAGTTGAAGTATATATAAAAAAAGAACTTAAGTAAATAAATGTGCTTTATAAAATAATAAGATTTATCATATTTTTTTTTAACTTAAGTACCATCACATAAAAATTCATTGAGTTACGGCTACACTGTGTTAACTCCTTAAAATTCCATTTGCTTTTACATCTTGGTGACACTGCCCCATTTTCCTTGAAGTGAAATTTCCTCCAATCCTCTTAGTTTCAAAAGCCTTTTCAGTGCCTAAGTACATACCTCCAAAAAGCCATCCCCTCTCTATCCTCCAAGCTGAATTTATTATTTTCTCCGCCTTCTTTCAGCACTTTTCATGTAATCTTTATTCACCATCTATTACTTTATGCCTTGAAGCATAGTTTGTTTGCACTTCAGTCTCTCTCATTAGATTGGTTTACAAGTAGTAGATCATAAACTACTTGAAGGCAAGAAATGGTTTTATTAAGCTAGGCATTCTATTAAGTGCGTAACACATTAATGGCTCAAAATGTTAATTCAATAAACCTTTTCTAAGAACCTACAGTGTGCAGGACATCATGCCAGTGTGCTAGATATTTTTCATTTATAGTCATCTATACATTCACACTGTTTTGTTCTCCTTGAACCACTGGGACTAATACATTGAAAACAACATTTTCCAAAGTTCATTGCCAAATTGGTTCTGGTTAGGTTTTGCCATTTGAAAGCACTCACATGAGATTAGAAGGTAGGAATTAAATAAGCACCATTCTTTTTTGTTTCTGGCAGCCACAAAGCCTCCAAAGGTCTTATAGGCCATTAGGATTGCTAGTTCCTAGTCTCTGGTTAATAAAAATTTCCCTCTCTGCTCCTCTCACCCTTCCCCTAAAACAACAACAATAACAACAACAACATCTGTGTTGAAAAAACTAACTTGGTTTCTAACTGAACTTTTAATTGATGTAGCTGGATGCTGGGGATGCAAAGCTTTCATAGCCAAACAGATTAGGAGATGACAGATTTTTTTTAAAGAGCAATTTATAAATAATTTAGGCTTTGTGAGCTACACATGGTTTCCGTCACATATTCTGTGTCTTTCCGTCTCTCTCTCTCTGTCTCTCTCCATCATATATAAATTTGTAAAGCCATTCTGCCATTCTTAGTTCCAGGTGTTGAAATACAAGAAGGCAGGGGTTGCAGGATTTGGCCTGTTGGATGCAGCCTATAGGCCATAGTTCGCTTATTGCAATGTGTTGTAGTAAGTAATATAGAAAAGACAATGCCGCACTGGCCAGTTTGGCTCAGTGGTTAGAGCGTTGACCTGCAGTCCAGAGAGACCCGGGTCCGGTTCCCGCTAAGGGCGCGTACCTCAGTTGCAGTTTGTCCCCAGCCCTGGATGGGTCGTGCAGGTGGCAACCACTCGATATGTCCCTTTCACGTCAATGTTTCTCTCTCTCTCTCTCTCTCTCCCTCCCTCCCACTCTATCTGAACAAAAAATGGAAAAATGTCCTTGGGTGAGGATAAAAAAATATATATATAAGAGAAAAGACAATGCCTAACTCTGCCTAGAATGGCCATGTTGTGTTGATAAAGAAGTTAAAGATGAGTTGAATTTTCAAAAACAAGGATATTCAATAGGCTAATAAGGCATTCCAGGAACAAAGAATGCTGTTGCGAAGATCTGAGAGGTTACAGACAGGGACTGCCCTGCTTAGAGTAAATGTAAATGGTTCAGAACTAGTGATATACACAACAATATTAGTGGATTTTAAATATATTATGCTAAGTGAAAGAAACCAGACTCGAAAGGCAATATACTGTATGAATCTATTTACATGACATTTTGGAAAAGGTGAAGTTGTAGGGACAAAACACAAATCAGAGTTCACCAGAGGGTAGGGTAGGGATAGGGATAGTGGTTGACTATGAAGGGACAGCATGAGGTAATTTGTAGTGGTGGTGAAACTTTTCTGTATCTCTATTATTGCTGCAGTTAAATAACCAAGTACATTTGTCAAAATTTATAGAAATCTACACCAAAAAAAAGTGAATTTACTATATGTAAATGCTTTAAAACTATATAAAATAGCCCTGGCCGGTTTTGCTCAGTGGTTAGAGCATCGGCCTGCGGTCCAGAGAGACCCGGGTTCAGTTCCCGCTGAGGGCACGTACCTTAGTTGCAGTTTGTCCCCGGCCCTGGTTGGTCGTGTAGGTGGCAGCCACTTGATGTGTTCCTTTCACGTCGATGTTTCTCTCTCTCTCTCTCTCTTCCTCTCTCTCCCTCCCACTCTATCTGAACAAATAATGGAAAAATGTTCTTGGGTGAGGACAGGGAAAAAAAAACTATATAAAATAATCTGTTTATTGTGGACACATGATGTGAGGAGACAGAAAGTGGGAAGAGGAGATGAGGATCTGAAGGTAACTAGAGGGCAGATTCTGAAGCACCTTGTGTGCCCTGCTAAAGATTTACAAATGTATCCTGTACTAAATAGTGTGTGACTGAAAAAATTCAAATTTACAAGTAGTCCAACTATTTTTAGAAATAATCACTATAGTATTAGCATAAAGCATTAATGGAAAAAAGATGAGATTAGAAGCAGGAAGATTAGGAGTATGAGGTTGTCACTCTGAATGGATATTTGGAAGATAAAACTGATATATCTTTGTGATCAATTGGATTTGTGCTTATTTTGACAGATGAACAAGGTATATATAAATATGACTTAACTTGTTTGCATCCCTGTATACAGTGGAAAGAACTAGGTATCTTAAAAAAAGAATATATAACAGTTTGCAAATCTTACCTTGGTTTCTCAATCCAAAAAAGTTTCAGATTCCAAGTGCAGATCAGCCAACTAACTGATCTAGGCTCACATTCCTAGGAAGCCCATATTTACCATGATGCTGTCCAATTACAGCAGCTCCAGTAAGCACACCATGGGGTAGTCAAGATGCTTCCTCCCATCTCATTACTTCCCCATGCCTGTCATTTGCATTGGCATGACATCAAATACATTCACTATTATACCTAAAGGCCATCTTGAATTTTATAAGGCAACAATAAGTATAGATTTATAGATATGGGAAAATTACTGTAAGAAAATATTGGTATTTTTCCCTCTTACATTAATGGAGTTTTGACATCTCTCAGAAAACATCCAAAAATTGTCATTGTAATTAAATTAGAAAATGTTATAACCTAACTAATCTATCTTTACTTCAAATTATTTAAATATAGACTGGGAAATATATGTATATTGCTTATGGAATAGTATATATGATCTTTTGAAGCTCTGTGTATGATCCCAAAGAAATCTAAGCAGCTTTTCTTTTTCCTTAAGTTTCTGGTAAAATAATCCTCTTTAAAGAGATTGTTCTATTACAATTTTTTTTTTTAATTTAAAAATTTTTGACTTTTAAAAAATAAAATGTTGAAAATAAAAATGGTGATGAATTTTCTCTAAAAATGATTAATCCCTACAGTATTTCTCCAGATTTCCCATCATAGTATCTTTTATTTCTCTTCCAGTTTTACTGAGCTATAATTGATATATATTATTACGTTAATATTAGGTACACAACATGATGATTTGATATATTGCAAAATGATTACCACGATAAATTTTAAGTAAAACTATTATAAAACACAATAGAGAAATTTTTCAAAAGACTTACTCTATTATCAAGTAAGTTTTAATTGGAAGACTACAAGGATGATATTGTATCAAGGAATCTATTAAAACAATTTGATCACCAGAAGAAAAACTATATAATCAAAAGAAAGAAATGAAAAACTAAGAAATTATTTTAAAAAATATTTTGAAATGAAAAACTAAGAAATTATTAAAAAAAAATTTTTAAAGGCATTTGATAAAATCTCAGTAGCCACTGTTAATAAAAATCTAAGTTGAAATATAAGGAAAATACTTAAATTTGATAAAGATTATTTTGCAACAACATGGATGAACCTTGATATGTTATGTGAAGTAAGCCAGTCACAAAAAAATAAATACTGCATGATTTCATTCATATGAAATACCTAGAGTAGTGAATTCATAGAGACAAAAAATAGAATGGTGGTTACCAGGGGCTGCGGTGGGAGGGACAATGTGGAATTATTGTTTAATGGGTACAGGGTTTCAGTTGGGGAAGATGAAAAGGTTCTGGATGATGGTGATGGTTGCACAACAATGTAAATGTACTTAATGCTATTGCATTATACACTTAAAAATGGTATAAATGGTTTTTAAAAAAAAAAACAATAGCCAGGCCGGTATGGTTCAGTGGTTGAGTGTTGACCCATGCACCAAGAGGTCGCTGGTTCGATTCCCAGTCAGAGCACATGCCCAGGTTGTGGGCCCAATCCCCAATAGGGGGCATGCAGGAGGCAGCCAATCAATGTTCTTTCTCATTGATGTTTCCATCTTTCTCTCCCTCTCCCTTTCTCTCTCTCTAAACAATAAAGAAAAAAATATTTTAAAAACAACAACAATAGTTCAATTAAACAGAATAGATAACCCAGAACTTGATCTGAGCATATATGTGACAAATGTGGTATCTCAAGTCAGTGAAAAAAGGATTCTATATATAAAGTATGGCACTGGTTCAATTGGCCAATCATTTGCAAAAAATAAACCTGGACCCTGATCTCATAGCACATACAAACTTGAATTCCAGACTGATTAAATACTTAAAATAAAAAGACATAGAAAAACTAGAAAAGCTAAAAATTTATGTGTATAAGATGTTTGACCAAGTTCAAATAAACATGTATGGCACACAGATTATTAAAAAAAATTAAACATATTGGTTGAACTTGAAAAAAAATTAAACAGACATGACATATTTAGGCAAAGAATATTTATATTGCAACTGACAGATAACGGACTGATATCTGTAATGTGGCGAAAGCTCAAAACTTGCTAGAACAAGACAACCCAGAATCTAAATGGAAAATGCAAATGAATAGAAATTAATTGAAGAACAAATCCAAACATCCAACTGTCTCCAAATTTCAACTATCTCTGCATACCCATGTCCCCTCACATCAGGATGAGAATCTGCACTAGCCTGTGACTTGCTTTGTGAAGTCATGTTGAATGTCACAGTCGCAATGAAATGTGATAGAAGTGATGTTCTAGGATTTCTGAGCACGGTTATTAAAAGGACTAGCATCCTCTCTTTTGCTCTTTAAAAATCCAGCTGTCATGTTATACAAAAATCCAGGTTATTATACTAATTAATGAGTAGAAGCCATGGGGAGAAAGGCCCTGGAGGAAGAAGATGATGGTCATTCCATTCCCATCCAAGGTCCATGTTGTATGTTCCAGCCTCAGCACACTTCTAAAGGGTGCAGCTCCATAAATGACAAATAGATCCTATCCCACAGCACTTACTCAAGAATATAGATTCAGAATACATCTGTGTTTCCTAACTTATCATTTTTGTTGTTGTTCCCTACTGGATCATTCCTATCAGCATATATATGGTTTTATTTCTTCCATCTTTAAAATAAACATTTCTTTGGCCTTAATTCCACCACCAGCTACCATCTCAATTCTTTATTCCTTTTTGCAACAAAAACTCTTTAAATTAATCTCTCCTCCTTGAAATGTTTTATTCACTTGATTTCTTCTTTTGGTTGTTGTAGGACCTTTCTGGTCACTACTTCTCAGACCCTTTTGCTGAGTCATTCTCATTTCCAACTGTTTAATGTTGGTATATCCCAGGACTCAGTCCTTGATCTGTTTAGCTCCTTTACTTGTTCATTTTGTTCGTGATCTCCTCCAAATCTCATACTTTTATTTTTAAGTATTTATTTATTATTTTTTAAATTATAGCTTTAAATATTATCTCTTTAACAAGGGCTTTTAAATTTAAATCTCCAGCATACACTTCCCTTTCAAATTCCAGGCTTGATTTTATAACTGTCTACTTGGTATCTCGGATATTTACAGACATCTAAAACTCATCATTATTCATAAGTAAATTCATGATCTTCCTCTCCAAAACTTCTGCCCTATCACCTTTCTAATCGCAGTTGGTGACAACTCAATTTTTCGTGGAGACTCCTCTCCCCTCATATCCTTATAAATACATACTGAATCCGAACATTTTTCAACATTTTCTCTTATTTCATTCAGGTCTGAGCCACTGCCATATCCTAAGAATTCCTAACAACTAGTCCTGTTATACTTCTTTCCTCCTACAGTCTATTCATACACAGGAGTCAAGAATGATAAAGCCATACCCCTGCTCATTATCCTCTAATGGCTCTCCATTCCACTGAATGTAAAAGATATCGTTCATAAAAGGTTCTACAAGGCCCTACATGATCTGACCTTTCCCTACCCTTACATTCTCTGAATATTCTTGTTTCCTCAATTTTCTTTATCCATAGTGGTTTCCTATCTATTTGTCAAAATACTAGGCCTCTGAGAGAGAGTGAGAGAGACAGATTTGTTGTTCCACTTATTTTTGCATTCATTGGTTGATTTTTGTATGTGCCCTGACCAGGGATGTAACCCACAAACCTTGGCATATCAGGACAATGCTCTAACCAACTGAACTACCAATTCAGGGTTCCATAAAATTTCTTCTATTACCTACATAAGGAACAATTTCTGTTGCGTGCAGCCCCAAATTCTCCTTACAACTGAACTAGTTTCAGAGGTTCTCATAAGAGTCCACATTACTTCAAATGTCCAAAAACAAAATTAGGCTTTTGTCAAAATTTATGCCTGACCCTGAACAATAATAAACCAAGAATGCTACTATCATGAAAGGAGGAATCTGAGAGGTCATGGTCTCAAAACAGACAGTACACTGACTTCATATCTGGACTTGTATACCCTATAGATTCTTAGATACCTGTTCTCTAGTGTGTCAAACATAAAATAAACTAGCCAGAGGCAGGGCAAAATCAAATCAAATCATTCCCAGATACTGAAAGAATTAATTGCTAGTACACCTGCCTTACAAAAAATAGTAAAGAAAGTCTTCTAGGCTGAAAGGAAGTGATACCAGACTTAAATCCATAAGAAGAAATTAATAACAGTAAAATGAAAAATCTGTGTACTAATATAAAAGACTCTAAAAATGTATTTTTTCACGTGTAGTTTCTCATCAAAAAGAAATTAAATTCAAAATTGGTGAGTTTAACCTGGCTGGTGTGGCTCAGTGGTTGAGCGTCGACCCATGTACCAAGAGATCACCAGTTTGATTCCAGGTCAGGGCACATGCCCAGGTTGTGGGCCCAGTCCCCAGTGACGAGGCATGTAAGAGGCAACCAATCAATGTTCTCTCTCATTGCTGTTTTTATCTCTCTCTTCCTCTCTCTAAAATCAATAAAGAAAAATATTTTTAAAAATTGGTGAGTTTAGTTCATTACATTTATTGAAATTATTTACATCTCTTGTTTCTATAATCTTACTTTGTGCGATTTGTCCTGCCTTCCTTTTGCTTCTACTACTTTGTTCTCTTTTTTGGCAGGATAGGAGGATTAAGATTTTTTTTACTAGAAATTATACACTCTATTCTTTTAGTAGTTACCCTTGAGATTTTATCATGTGTACATAATAAAGTCTAAACTAGGACACTATCTTAGCTTTCTGAATTAGAGAAAAGGCTAAGATACTCAAAGATACAGTGGCTCAATGAAAAGTTTCTTTCTTTTTCACATAATAGTACTGAAGTGAGCAGTCCATATTAATATGATGGTTCTGTTCCATGAGATCACTCAGGGCCTTAGCTTGCCTCCATGTCATTGTATTGCAATCTGCTAGTATGTTGTCCTCATCTGTATAGTTAAAGGCAGATTGCTGCCACATTTCCATTCCATAGGAAAGGGAAAGAGAAATCCAGTGCAAGTAATTTTCTTTTAAACCAAGGAGGCAGAAGCTGCACATAGCACTTCTGTCCAATATCAAGAATTTAGTAACATAACAACATATTGTTGCAACTGTGGCTGGGAAATATAGTCTCTTGCTGGTGAGACCAAGTGCCTAGAAAGAAGGGAAAATAGATTTTTGGGGGGGACACAAAAGTCTGGCCATCAAAATACTTATATCTACTTTCTTCTCATACATAGAAAAGACTTAATGTGCCTCTTTGGAACATAATTCAAAATCCCATCTAGTCCAAGGTCCAACTTCTTCCCATTCATTTCAAATGACTGTTTATAATCCTGGGAGCAATATATTAATAGTCAAGTTATATAAACCTAAATCCTAACATACAGTGATGGAAGACCTTTTAGACAAAGGAAGGAAAAATAAAAGATAAAGGAATAATGGAAAATACAGAGTAGTCACTGGCCCACAGATAGGAATAAAATCATACTGCACAGGAATTATAAAGAACCCTTTGGCCTAGTATTAAAAGAGGGTTCCTTGTTTACACACTGGTTCTGATATCTTAGAAAAATTCCTTTATCATCTACTGTCTCTACCTTTGCCTTCTAGAGGTTCTTCACTGTTCATTATCTTCTGTGGCCATATCTGATTTTGGAGAGAATGTAGTTATGGTAGAGTGAAAATGGGGGAGTGCACTGTTTTAATAGCCCACTTCTTTGCTATAGTTGGTTTGGGAGCCTGAGGGTTGCTTTAAGGATCAAACAATCAAAGCCTTTTACAAGATCTTACTTATAGACTCATGGGCAGTATAATTCTCAAAACACCTTAGTAAACTTGGATTCTATTTATTTCCTATTTTTTTTAAATGTCAGTTACCAATATTTTTGTTTTGTTCTGTTTTTTGCTTTACTGAACATCGTTTTTAAGTCAGACTTTTCCCTGACTTCTTGGCTCCCTCTCTCCCTCTTTCTCCTTTTAATGACAGCAACTTTGAGGCTATATGAACAATAGGTTTAAGTTGGAAGGCAACATCCCTAATTTGATATGTCAAAGGACTGCCTTTCTTTCTTTGAGGAAGCTTTAGGGAAAGTTTTTGAGTCAGTTTTGTTTCATGCTATTTTTTTTTTTATAATACATTACTAAAGCAATAGGGAATATGTGTTGGCTGCTTGCTGCTTTTAGCAAGGTATTATAAAAAAAAGATGAGCTAAGGCAAGAATATGCCAATTTGCAAGCAGAGAAGGAAGAGGATAGAGACTCCAGAAATTTGAGCCTTACAGAATAGAAAAGCCAACTACTTCTGTACCCCAAACAACGTAAGATCTACTGCCTCACTGCTAAACCCTATAGTTTATTAAGGCAACTGCCCATATTTTAGGTTTCCGTGATTGTTGCACACCAGTTCCAGGGGCTTATTTAGTTAAGGTTAAACTACTCTAAGAAAGACATCTAAAAATACAAAGCATTAATGCAAATTTGTATCTCATGTAATAGTCTCAAAATATAGTCAGATAAGCAGTATGGCTCTGCTCTACTTAGTCATTCAGGGACCCAGGTAATCTGTTTTAGTGCTACACCATCTCTTACAGTCTGAATTTGTATGATCAATGCTGTCTTCATATTGTCCATGTTTCAAACATCAGAAAGAAGGATGAGAAGTCCAGGACAAGCAATTTCTTTTTAAGCAAATAAGGTGACAGGTATACACATGACTCTAATTCACATTATATTGGTGATAATGTGACACATGACCACACCCAGTTGTATGGGTGAAGTGTGGTCTCTGACTCAATGGCCATTTGTCCAAGCAGGAGGGGGAGATCAGATTTTAGGCAGGACACCATAACTGTAAGTCCCTGCCCCCCAAATACTAAGATCTTAAAATACTTTAACTATGGTAAGCCATCTTTTAATTTATAGGCTTTTGCTCAGAATTTTATTTTTATCTTTTGAACACTCCCTCCCAATAAATAATATTGTTATTTTTACCCAGATGTTTATGTAGTTTTACTTGCATGTTTACCAATTTGTATACACCTTTTTTGGTATTGTATTAACTTTCTTTTGCTGCACAAGCTTAGCAGCTTAAAACAACACTCACTCATTAGCAGGCAGTTCTGTAGGTCAGAAGTCTTGCGAGGCATGGAGGGGTTTTCTTCAAAGAATATCACAAGGCCAATATCATGCTGTCGGCTACACTTTCTTATCAGGAGGCTTTAGGGGGAGAATCCTCTTCTTTCTAAGCAGAATTCATTTTGTTGGCAGAATTCAGTTCCTTGGGGTTGTACAACTGAGGTGGTCCCCCTTTCCTTGTTGACCATCATCCACGGGCCACTCCCAGCTCCTTTCCACTTGGCCCCATAGGCAGTCCACAGCATGGATATATGCTTTTGAGGCTGTGGAGTGTCTCTCCAACTTTCTCTTCTGTAACCAGTTGAAAAAATATATATTTATATACATAACATATATATGTTAGTTTCTTAACTGCTCTTTGAATCAGTCATAACATCTTACTGAGTCAAATACAATCTTTGATACTTGTTCATTTATATTTGTATGAATTGTATTTTTTAACCTTTTTGAAAGCTACACTTTAATAGTTAGTTTAACTATTAAATAGTTTAACTATTTTTTAATAGTTTATTTTTTTTTTTTATTTTTTTTTTTATCCTCACCCGAGGACACTTTTTCATTCTTTGTTCAGATAGAGCAGGAGGGAGAGAGAGAGAGAAACATCGATGTGAAAGGGACACATCGAGTGGCTGCCACCCGCACAACCAACCAGGGCCGGGGACAAACTGCAACCGAGGTACATGCCCTTAGCGGGAACCGAACCCGGGTCTCTCAGGACCGCAGGCCGACGCTCTAACCGCTGAGCCAAACCGGCCAGGGCTATTTTTTAATAGTTTAACTATTAAAAAAGTTAGCTTGCCACAAATTGTCCTATTGCTAGTCATCAAGATCCATAGATACACAAGGGTCTGTAGTCAGCTTTTTGGTGGCTCATCATTAAATATAAACAATAAATTTATATTTGGGAAAAGCTTTCAATATGAAAATATAGAGAAAGAAAGAGAGAGAGAGAGAGAGAGAGAGAGAGAAAGAAAGAAAGAAAGAAAGAAAGAAAGAAAGAAAGAAAGAAAGAAAGAAAGAAAGAAAGAAAGAAAGAAAAAGAGAATGTTAGGAGCAGAAGAAAACTTTTAAAAAATATTTAAATCCTTAGAAAAACTTCCAGTTCTGGACAAGATGAAGTAAGCATAATCAAACCAATTCTTTCTCAAGATTACAGCAAACAACCCATGGACAAAATTATCAGGAGACTGTGAAAGGTAGAGAAAAGAAGGCAACTGGCTAGGGACCATTGAACTTGAGAAATGTCCTGTGTGAGTTTTGTTTTTCTTGTTTGTTTGCCTCCTATATGTGCAATTGGCACAGAACCTCTAAATAAATAAGTAAATAAGCAAGCCCCAGTGAAATCCACTTTCTCCAGCCAAAGGACTAGCAAGGGGGTAGCTCTGCAGAACAGAACTCTTAACTGTACTCTCCCACCACCAGGCAAACATCCATAAAGAAGTAGTGCCTCTCTCCCTCCACACCAGTCACTGTGTGGATCAAGGTCTGTCAACTATTCCTATCCTGCACTAAGGAGTAAAGCAAAGAGCAGCTGCCACTCCCTCCCAAACTAAAGAGTGAGAGGAGGATTAGAAAGAGCAGAAAGCTAAAGAAAGGAATTCCTTAAATTTGTTTATGAAGTCCTGGGCATACCCTCAAGTGGCTCTGGTATAAGACCAATGAGAATCAACACAGTAAAGGTTCTGAGAATTAAACTATGGTATAGAACATTTCCAGGTTTCAAATTAACTTTTGGGTAGCACACAAGTGAGGTAGGCCAGATTTACACTGCAATTGCCTTGGAAATTAAATTGACAAGCCATAACCAACAAACATGGGTCAGGATGCATATTCTGAACCTAAAAAGCATGACTGGCTGCTAGAAGAGAAGATTTAAATAGAAAGTATATTCTCATAACATAATACTCAAAATATACACAATACTCATAACCATCCAAAGTTATGTATCATATCTGGAACCATGAAAATCTAAACTTGAACAAAAAAAGACAATCAACAGACACCATGATCGAGATAATATAGCTCTTGGAATTATCAAACAATGATTTTAAAAGCTAGCATACAAATGCTCCAAGAAACAATTATAAACATTCTTGAGACAAATGGGAAAACTAAATATCTCAGGGAAAAAAAGAGAAAGGTATAAAGAAGCAGATAAAAATTTTAGAACCAAAAAATACAATAACTAAAATAAATACTCCATTAGATGGGCTCAACAAGAGAATGGAGATGACAGAAGAAAAAAAAAATCAGTGAACTTGAAGATAAATCGATAGAAAACTATCAAATGTGAACAAGAGAGAAAAAAGATTTTAAAACAAGCAATAAATAAATAAGACCTAACACCCAAGACACTGAATTTTCAGAAGAGAAAAAAGAATGCTGTGGTGAAAAAAAAATTTTGAATAAGGTTGTAAACTTCCTAAATTTAATGAAAGACATAAACCTACAGATTCCAAAATCTTGGTGAACCCCCAAATAGGATAAACACAAAGAAATTGATGCCTAGACATTATAATCAAATTTCTGAAAAACTGAAAACAAAGAAAAACTGTTGAAAGAAGCCTTAGAGAAACAACACAGTGCCTGAATGGAAACAATGAAAATAAATTTCTTATAGTAAATTATAGAGGCCAGAAGGAAGTGGCACATAGGGGAAAAGCTTCATGACATTGATCTTGGCAAGTATTTCTGGGATAAGACCCAAAAGCACAGGCAACAAAGGCAAAAATAAATAAGCAGGGTTACATTAAACTAAAAAGTTCCTTCACAACAAAGTAAACAATCAATGCAGTGAAAAGGCAACCAATGTAATGGAAGAAAATATTTGCAAACGATATATCTGATAAGAGGTTCATCTCTAAAATATATGAGGAACTCCTACAATTCAATAGCAAAAAACTAATAAATCAATTAAAAAGTGGGTTAAGGACTTCAAAAGACATTTCTCCAAAGAATTCATACAAAAGACTAATATATATAAGAAAAGATGCTCCACATACTATTGATCAGGGAAATGAAAAAAAACCACAATGAGATCACCTCATGACTATTAGAATGACTATTATAAAAAATAAATAAATAAATAATTCTTGGTGAGTAGAGAAATTGGAATCCTTTTGTACTTTTGATGGGAATATAAAATGGTGCAGCTGCTATGGAGAACAGTATGGAAGTTCCTCAAATACAAACAAAACAAAACCAAAAAAACCTTTCCATATGATCCAGCAATCCTATTTCTGGGTATTTATCGAAAATAATTGAAATTAGGGTCTCAAAGAGATACCTGGACTCCCATATTCTTTGAACATTGTTCACTATAGCCAGGATGTGAAAACTACTAAATTGGCCACAGACAAGTAGATAAAGAAAATTTGTTATATATACATAATGAAATGTTTTTTAGCTGTAAAACAGAACAAAATCCTGTGATATGCTGTAATGTGGATGGAATTTGAGATTATGTTAAGTGAAATAAGCCAGTCACAGAAAGACAAATACTGTATGATTCCACTTACATGAGGTCTGTAAAGTAGACAAATTAAAGCACAAAGTAGAATAGTGGTTGCCAGGGGCTGGGAGGAGGGGAAAATGGGGAGTTGCTGTTCAATGGGTATAAAGTTTCAGTCATGCAAGATGAAAACGTTCTAGAGATCTGCTGTACAACATTGTGTTTATAGTAAATAATACTGTACTCTATACTTAAAATTTTGTTAAGAGGGTAGATGTCATATCATGTGCGTGCGCGCGCGCACACACACACACACACACACACACATATCCACAATAAAAATTTTAAAAAAGTGGTGCATTTTTAAAATGCTAAAGGAAAAAAAACTGTCATCCAGAATTTTATACCAAGTGAAACGTACAAAAGCAATTGAACAGAAAAAGAACAGTATTAGAACAATACTTGGATGCCGAAGAGGCATATCAAATCTTTTTTAGACAAACATCATTTTCTTTTTTTTTTATCCTCACCCGAGGACATTTTTGGTTCAGATAGAGTGGGAGGGAGAGAGAGAGAGAGAGAGAAACATTGATGTGAAGGGGACACATCGAGTGGTCTCCTCCCACATGACCCAGCCAGGGCCAGGGACAAACTGCAACCGAGGTACGTGCCCTTAGCGGGAACTGAACCTGGGACCCTTTAGTCCGCAGGCCGATGCTCTAACCGCTGAGCCAAATTGGCCAGGGCGACAAACATCATTTTCAATAACAGCATTCCATATTTGAAATTGTAAGCTCCATTAGGGCGAGGACAGCAGTCTATCTTATTTACCATTATATATATATTCAGCATCTAGCACAATGAAGGTACAACAAATATTTGCTATTTAAATCAATAAATCTGTATTAGCATGAGTTATTTTTAATCTAGTCTGCAGTACAAGTTAATCATTAGCCTGTAATGATTGATATATTTTTTAAAAAGCATCTCTGTAATCCTATTATACTTTTATAAAAAGTAGTAAATATCAAGGGAGCAGCCACAAAGAGGTGGTGCCAAGGACCATACTATCCTGACTTCAATACCCTCTGGCTAGTCACATGGTAGGTAGGTCTCACTAAAGAAAAAGAAAACTGTGCCTGGCCAGTGTGGCTCACTGGCTGGGCGTCGACCCATGCACCAAAAGGTCGCCAGTTCGAGACTCGGTTGGGGCACATGCCCAGGTTGTGGGCCAGGTCCCCAGTGGGGGGTATGCAGGAGGCGGCCATTCGATGTTCTCATTCATCGATGTTTCCTTCCTCTCTCTCTAAAATCAATTTTTAAAAAATGTTAAAAAGAAAAAGAAAACTGTCTATTATCAGTGTATTTCTTTTTAAAAACAGTGTGAGTCTCTGCCAGAAGCTAACAAGACTTAATGAAATGTCCAGGAATCTGACCAATTATGCTAATTTATCCTCTTTTCCAGAAAAAGCAGAAAAGAATCTTCTCTTGGAGGGTTAGAATCACTCTTTTGCTTTACCTACCCTAAGAGTAGATCACAGTAATCACTGGATTAACAGATTAGAAATAACAATGTGTGTGATGGCAGGGGTAAAGAAGCCCTTATAGGCTTTTCTCCTTTTCAGATCATTTCACCTCTTTGCTCTTCCAGAGTTTATTTATTTTAGGGTGGCAGAGGGGCTGCTTAATCCATATATTCCACTCTAGTATATGAGAACTCTACCTCTATATTTGGTTTCAGATACAAGATAATCTGATAATAAAATGGATTTGGATTTTCCATTTGAAGTTGTCTCATATCTATCTCCCTCAGGAACCTTATGAGGATGGGTAATTCAGCCAAGGCAAGATTTAGGGAGTTGGATTTCTTGAGCTAACACCTTACAGCAGGTGTTCAATAAATAACTATAATAATCAAACATATGGTATGTGCCCCAAACAGAAATTAATATAAGATCAGTTTGGAACTGGGTTCTGCCAAGGCAAGTTGAACTCTGACTGCATAAACATACTTTCATTCATTTTTCCCCCCATTCTTTTCAATGTCTATAGGCAGCAGTGGCTCAGTTGTTTTTTCCTGGTGGTGGTGGGGGATCTACACAAACGTTACATTAAAATTTTTTTCATTTTTTGAAGAAACCATTGAACATAAGTAATGACACCACAAATATTTCTCGGTATATATTTTTTCATTTCAAATGAATATAACATTATTTACTCCCTCCAATAAAAATTGTAAATGGATTTTTAAGCTAACAAATCATGAAATATTTTAGTTGAGTTACAAGTGAACCAAATGGTCATATTTATTTTAACACCTGGAAAAAGTCAGGATATGCACAGCTGGCTGTTAGCTTGTCACACATTCCTAAGTTTACAATTACTACTAGTGTTCTCAAAGTTCACTGACAAACAGTTACAGGTGGCCAAGATGTTTGTGCTTAGAAAGAGTTTACTCAGCAAAATCCAATAATGTATCAATAATAGCATTTACTTTTGAAAATATCAGTATTTAAAAATGGAAATATTTAATTATTTTCTTTGAATTATTTAAAGCATGCTAAGACTGCTAATGAAAAATTTACTTATATCACTCTAATTTTCAAAAAGATTCAGCAAATTAAAAAACATTTATTTCAAAGAAAGAGTTGATCTATTAAATAAAGTCTAATAATTTAGAAAATTTCTTATGGTGAAAGTAGCCATAGCCTTATATAATAAACTCATTCTCTCTGTACTGCAGGCCGACACTCCAACCACTGAGCCAAACCGGCCAGGGCTAAACTCATTCTCTAGAACATTATTTCTAGAAGTAATGCAACTAGTATCCCAAAGGAAGCAAAAACATATCCTTTTTTAAAAGAATCATTTTCAGGTTTTTAGATGGTATAAAGAGCTAAATTTCTATTTTAAATGTAAATATTTTCTATAATTATTTAGAATTTTAAAATTAATATTGATGAGAAATAATATTTACAAAAAATATAACATGTAAATAATAACAAAAATATCTACATACCTCCACCCAGTTTAAGAAAATAATGTGCCCTGGCCGGTTTGGCTCAGTGGTTAGAGCGTCCGCCTGCGGTCCGGAGAGACCCGGGTTCGGTTCCCGCTAAGGGCATGTACCTTGGTTGCAGTTTGTCCCCGGCCCTGGTTGGTCGTGCGGGTGGCAGCCACTTGATGTGTCCCTTTCACATCGATGTTTCCCTCTCTCTCTCTTCCTCTCTCTCCCTCCCACTCTGTCTGTACAAAAAATGGAAAAATGTCCTCGAATGAGGATAAAAAAAAAAAAAAAGAAAATAATGTTATCATTACCCATGCGTGCCCCTTCCTGAACTAATTTCCTTCCCTTCTATCCCTCAGAGGTAATCATTTTCCCGAATTTTGTGTATTTAATTTTCTTGCTTTTCTTAGGGTGTACCAAATAAGGTTTTATTCCTAATCAATTTATTGTTTACTTTTGAACATTCTGAACTTTATATAAATTAAACAATACTATAAGTGTCTTTCGACTTTTAGTTTGTTCAACTTTGTATTCCTAAGATTCATACAAATTATTGCATGCAGCTGTAATTCATGCATTTTCATTGCAGCATTACACTATATAAAAGTAACACAATATATTTATCAATTCTATTATTGATGGACATTAAGGCTTGTTTCCAGTTTTTCCCATTACCTAGTTTACTAACAATTATTTTGCACAACTCTCTTGTGGCACATACGTAAGAATTTCTAATAGGGATATTATATATATATGTATATATATCTCAAAAATTATATGTAATATATAAATGACTATACTATTTATGTCAAATTGTTTTCTAATGTGCTTTTTATCAATTTATACCTTCATTAGCAGTATTTCCATTTGCTCCATATCCTTGTCAATACTTGATGTTATCAGACTTTACATTTAAGCCAAGCTGGTAGGTTTACAGCAGTATCTAGTTGTGGTTTTAATTTTCACTCCTCCAATTAACAATGAGGTTGAGTAACTTTTTGTTTATCAGTCATACTGATAAACTCTTGTGAAGTGCTTGTTCAAGTCTCTAGTCCATTTTCCTATGGAGTTGCTTATCTTTTTCTTAGCTGAATAGGGAATAGTTCTTTATATATTCCATCTATTATATGGGGCAAATATCTTTTCCCATGGCTTGTCTTTTACTCTTTTTATGTCTTTTAATGAACAGTTCCTAATTTTAATGTAGTACTATTTAACCATCTTTTTTTTTTGTTCAAAAGTATTTTTCATACTATTATCAAATTTGAAAAATATTCTTAATACAAAAGCTATAATACTGCACTAAAGAAATGGGGGAAATGTCAGTTCTATCATATGATAATATATATATATATTTTTTTACAAAATAACAAGTTCATATAAAAAATTGTGGCTCAAATGATTGAATGATTATTCTTCTCTATTCTTGGTGCAGCTAACTTACTAACAAATTAATTTGTTGGCTGATAAATCTGGAGCTACAAAATGCACAAATTTCTGAAAAGTTTTATATAACTTATCATTTAAGAATAAAACACAAGTGAAGATTGATTGCAAAGGCACATTTGCAACATTTGAATGAATAATGGAGCTGATGTCATTTTTTTTATCAACAGGAATATATATGCATAAACAAAGAAAATATCTGTGTAATGGGAGTGAGGTTGGGCGAAAAGAGGAATTTTTTTACTTTTCATATCTTAACATCATACCACAGCATGGATACCTTTATAATGAAAACCATGTCGGATCATCTTCAAGCTGAATTGAAAATTATTGTAAAAATGTTAAAATATTGCACAATGAGATATAACCTCACACATGCCAGAATAGCTACCATAAATAAGTCAACAAACAAGTACTAATGAGGATGTGGAGAAAAGGCAACCCTAGTGCACTGTTAGTGGGAATGCAGACTGCTGCAGTCACTGTGGAAAACAGTATGGAGTTTCCTCAAAACAATTAAAAATAGAACTGCTTTTTAAAAAAAATCTCATTCTATCTATCTATCTATCTATCTATCTATCTATCTATCTATCTATCTATCTATCTATCTATCTATTTTTTGCTATGTGCCCCTAGAGGGAACCAAACCCAGGACTCTGATCCGCAGGCTGACGCTCCAACTGCTGAGCCAAACCGGCCAGGGCTGGAACTGCTTTTGACTCAGCAATTCCACTTCTGAGAAAATATCCTAGGAATCCTGAAACACCAATCAGAAAGAATATATGCACCCCTATGTTCATAGCAGTGTTATTTACAATAGCCAAGATCTGGAAACAGCCCAAGTGATCATCAGTAGATGAGTAGATTAAAAAAAAAAACCACTGGTATATTTACACAATGGAATACTATGTGCCCATTTAAAAAAAAGGAACTCTTGCCCTGGCCAGTTTGGCTCAGCAGTTGGAGCATCGGCCTGGAGTCCAGAGAGGCCCGGGTTCAGTTCCCGCTAAGGGCACGTACCTCGATTGCAATTTGTCCCTGGCCCTGGTTGGGTCATGCGGGTGGCAACCACTCGATGTGTCCCTTTCACATTGATGTTTCTCTCTTTCTCCCTCCCACTCTAACTGAACAAAAAAATGGAAAAATGTCCTCGGGTGAGGATAAAAAAAAAAAAGGAACTCTTACCTTTTGCAACATCATGGGTGGACCTGGAGATTATTGTGCTAAGTGAAATAAGCCAGTCAGAGAAAGACAAATACCATATGATATCACTTATATGTGGAATCTAATGAACAAAATAAAACCAGAGGCATGGATACATGAAACAGACTGACAGCTGAAATAAGGTAAAGAGATAAGCTACCCATAGACACAGACAACAGTGTGGGATGGCCAGAGGGAAGGGGGTTAGGGGCTGGGTGGAGATGGGCAAAACGGGGTGGGGAGTGGGGGAGGAATAGAGTCATTTGTAATAGTGTCAACAATAAAAATAAAGTTTAAAAAAACCTGAAATATTCCAAATGGATTATTCTGAGATATGCCAACAGAGGTCTGAAAAAAAAAATTAATTGAACTAAATTAGTCACTGGTAAAAATGATGCAAAAGTGTGTTACTTGTAAGAGTTGTTTTAAAAAATATTTAATATTCAAACACAATGTGATTTAATGTTTTATATTTATATGGTTTCTCATATAAACATATCAACAAACCAGAAGAGAAATTTGGTCAAACCATGTGTACTGATGATTTGCAAAATAAATTACCATAGATTTAAGTAACTAGAGTGTGTGCATATAAAAATTTATCATATTGTTACTTAGAATCAACGATATAAGAATGTGAATGCATCAAGTAATTTTTTTACGAGAAAATAAAATGTGAGGAAGTAGGAGTGTCTCTTGAAGTTTACACTAAGAGGATAAGGAAAAAAGGCCTTGCAGAATGGTTTTTTTGGCTTCTAGAAATACCGGACTTGGACTAAATCTCTTTTCCTTCCTTTCTCTTGCCCTCCCTCTAACCTTGACCCTCAACTTTGATGTTTGTTTACCTACTGCATCTTCACCTAATCTCTCTGGCTCAATATATTGCCATCTTTTACAACCATCACCTTGAATTTTCTTCTAACCCTATGACTGCTTTCATTTTGGCAATGCAATTGTGGGATTCATTCATTCATTCAACATCACAAACAATGAACAAACAAAAGAGGTAGCTTAGTGGTCAAGACCTGGGGCCTGAAATCAGATGGCTTGTCTGTATCTTGGTTCTGACAATTATTTATTAGCCATTAGACCTTGGAAAAGTCACTTAACTTCTGTGTATCCATTTCCTCATCTGTAAAAAGAGGGTACTAATAATACCTATCTCATAGGTTGTTGTGAGGAATGAACACATCAATATCTATAAAAGTCTTATAACAGTGCCTAACGTAGTAAAAGATCATATAAATTTCAGTTGCTTTCATCATTGTTGTTATTTGAGCATCTATGTGCCAAGCATTCTACTACATATTTAGATTATGTTGGTGAACTAGATCAACAAGGCCTTTGGAAAAGTTCTTTGGAAAAGTTCTTTTAGATGCAAACTACCCCCAATTTGTCTCTCAGATTCTTTCCTTTTTAAATATGTTTTGTACTGGTTTTATTTGTTTTTTGTTTTTTTCCCTCATCCGAGGACATTTTTCCATTTTTTGTACAATTGAAAGTGGGAGGGAGAGAGAAGAAGAGAAAGAGAGAGAGGGAAACATCGATGTGAAAGGGACACATCGAGTGGCTGCCACCCGCACGACCAACCAGGGCCAGGGACAAACTGCAACCGAGGTACGTGCCCTTAGCGGGAACCGAACCCGGGTCTCTCCGGACCGCAGGTGGACGCTCTAACCGCTGAGCCAAACCAGCCAGGGCTGTTTTGTACTGGTTTTAGAGAGAGGAAGAAGAAAAGAGAGAGAAAGAGAGACATTGATTGGCTGCCTCCTGCACACCCCCTACTGGCGATGGAGCCTGCAACTTGGGCATCAAACCAGTGACCTTTTGGTACATGGGACTATGTTCAACCAACTGAACCACACTGGTTAGGTCTCTTTCTTAGATCCTTAAGTGGACCCTGGACAAAAATTCTAAGGATGCTATCATGTTTAAGAGTAGGTACCAAAAATATTAAATTTAAACCATTAAGAAAAGATACAATTTCCAGGACTGGCACAGATAATAAAACCCACATGACCACCTGTTTCTCATTTTTGCTGTTATTACCACATTCTTGTTCTCTGTTTTGACATTAATTGTATTATATATATATATATATATTTTTTTTTTTTTAATTGATTTTTGAGAGAGAGGAAAGGAGAAGAGATAGAAACATCAATGTGAGAAACATCGACTAGCTGCCTCCTGCATGCCCCCTCCCGGGGATCAAGCCCTCAACCTGGGCATGTGTTCTGACCTGGAATCAACCCAGGACCTCTCAGTTCATGGGGCAATGTTCAATCCATTGGGCCACATTGGCTAGGCTGACATTAATTGTAGTTCACACTTTCCCCCTTTCCATCACTACAGCCTACAATTTTCAAATCCTCAACTGGTATAACTATTTCACTTATTGATAGCGAAGACTGATGATTACTATAGTTATATAATAGTTAAATAGCTAAACATAAAAAGGAAATATCCTCTGACTATATATTCAATAAATTATACAATGTAACTGCCCCCTAACTCCCCAAAAGAGCAAAAGTTCATAAAAAAGATACATAGCTGTATCCTAAGTATGGTGGAATTATTCTGCTTCAAAATGACCATAAATGGGAAGTTTTTAGATATTAAAAGTTGCTCTTTATACTCTTTGTTAACTTTCATTTATTTATTTATCTTCATTTATAAATATTGTCCTAAAGGAAAAGAATGAATAAAACCTTAAAAAAGCTTGTCTTAGAATTCCAAAATAGGATCTTCATAGTATGACCTCCGCCCACCTCTATCCCCTGCTAAGATCTAGGTACTCACTGAAGGAGAAAAACGGTTTTGTTTCAATTCCAAAAGGGCCTGGTTTGGAAGATCAGAAGCTCATCTCTGAGATTATATCACTAACCAACTTAGGGCAAGGGAAGAAATAGGGGCTACCCTTAGCCCCTTTCTTGCTTTCAGCAGATGCTCTACTACAGAGTAAGATAAGATAATTCTCTAACCTTAGACACTCCCTAACTCATAGGCCTTAGCAGAGTATTTGGGGAAGTATTTCAGGACAGTGAAATGTTGGTAACAGTCAGTTAACCTACAGATATACTTCCCTAACCTATAAATTCAGCTTTCAATTAACAAAAATAAAAATAAAGAGTTAAATGTAAAAATAAAACTATAAAAGAGCTAGCAAAAATATAAACATATACATAATCTTAGGATGAAAAGCCCTTTCTAAGTCTAACACTGCAAGTGTACCAAAAAGAAAAAAAAATTGGTACGTTTCACTGAAGGCTTGAGTGTAGGGCTGGAAAGTTTGCTTCTAAGATGGCTTACTCACTAGGTTCTTGGAAGAAGACCTCAGTTCTTTGCTGGTTTTGGCAATAGACCTTAGTTCCTAACCATCTATACATCTATATAGGGCTACTTGAGTGTCCCAAACAAAATGTCACAGGCTTTCTTCAAGTTCGATGAGTTTTGTAAAACATACACATATATAACCACTACCACAGTCATGATACAGAACATTTCTATTATCCAAAGAATTGCATCAGGTACCTCTCTTCACTTCTGACCTCAGTATTGTTTATTGTGTTTGTTTTTTTAGCACTGTTCATGAAATTGTTGAAGCCATATATACAGTCACAAAAACATCAGTATACTGGGTTACCAATTAAACTTATTTTTTCTGTACAGCCCATATTTGAATAATTCTGCATCACAGGATGAAGGACTTCAATATGGCTGGAGTGTAAGGAGAGTCAAGATGGAAGATGAATCCTCCCAGCAAAGCTGCTCTAATGTAAGCTGCTTAGAAATGGTATCATTCTCTGGTTTTTAAATGGCTTTAAAATAGTATTATTCTCCAGTTTTTAACTTTTCTTCATCAGTTTCTTGACCTGGAGTTTCTGCTCCTATCAAGATGCTGTTGTAATTTGGCTTTCTCATGCTGCAAATACATCAATTAGCTAGAGAGCTAGAGTGAAGAACTCTTTTTCCTTCTCATAACTTACAAGGGTTTCTTTCTCCTTCTGCAAAGGAGAAACTTGGCTGTATGTTACCATTAATGAGTTTGTATTTTCTAGAACTTCATATACATAAATGGAACCACATAGTATGTAGCTTTAGTGTAAAGGTCTCTTTCATATGACATGTTTTTGAGATTCATTCCTGTTATATCAGTAGGCCATTCCTTTTTATTGCTGAATAGAGTTTCAGTATATAGCTATATTTCAAAAGTACTTGATTATCATTATACTTTGAATTTCATCAATAAAATATTCATGGATATTTGTTTTTTTGTCTTTTTCTCTTGCTATGTAAACTACATAATATCTTCATTTTGCTTCTCGGCCTGCAAACTCTAAAATATTTCCTACCTAACCCTTTGAAAAAAAAGTATGCTGACCTCAGACTAACAGAAGTCATTAGCTAGGTATTTACTGAAAATGCAGAATCTCAAACCCCACCCTAAAACTACTGAATCAGAATCTGGATTTTAACAAGATCCCTAGGTAATTCATATGCATATCAAAGTTGGAGAAGCACTGGCGCTCCCCCCCCCAATTCTAACAAGAAACAAATACCTATTGTGTACCTAAACGTGTGTAAGCTTGTGTGTATGTTTATTGACAAGTGCAACAGAGTCATTCGTATCTATAACTTTCAGAAAATTATTACCCAAAATAAATTCAGAAAAAATATGGAGATATATACAGGTTGGAAATTATAATTCTTATTTTAAAATTATCTTTTTAGATATAAAATAGTCATTATTTTACAACCTTAGGAGTATAAAATAATTTTTACAAATTCCTTGTTAAAGCATTTTCCAAAAGAGCAAATGCAGCGCAAATAACTATTTTGTCTTCTATACAAGGATATATCAGTGATTAATAGAGATTAACAGATGATCATTTTCATGCATGTGATCAACAAGACCAAAGGTCACCAGGGTTTAAGTTGACCATATGCTGCAAAATTCATGCAACAAACCTACTTGGCATGTGCTTTCATTATACACACCTTTTAATTAACACATTAGAAGTTAAGGATCAAATTACTCACTTGCATTCCTACTAATATTTGCTCAATAAGTACCTGGAGCTGAAGATTTTCTTCCTCTCCAAAACTATTTCCAAAACTAGAGAAAACCAATTGATATACAATAATTTTAAATGTGCAGTAAGGAGTAACAAATTGTATTTTATTATTAAATTCAGGCAGATGTTCAGTTTGTAATAATCTAACCAACAGCTGTAATTTTTGAATTTCCCAGATAACATTTGAAATTAAATTATATTATACATAACTACTATTTTAGATAGAGTTTCATACTTTCACTGATTCAATTCAATCAACTTTAAGTTACTATTTGAGGCTCTTTATAAAATCCTTCAAAATAAAACACTTAATCTCTTTCCCATATTTATTTCATTAATGCTAGCCAGAAAATATAAATTTGTCCTTTTCAAACAATCTTCTCCAGAATTTCTTGATCCACGTTGTATTTTTTTGCACACGTTAGTTCTAAATATACATCTGAACTCTAAATGACTTCTGTTCATATTAATAGTCCATAACAAGCTATTAAATCTTCCTTACAACAAGCAACAATATGCCAGAACACTTGCTCCGTATTTTGGTACTTTAATAAAAAAAACCTATAAACACTTCCCCAAAATTATAAAACAATCATAAAAAAATATTGTGTTCTCCATTCATATAACAAATTTTAGCAATAGTCAGAAACTGTCATAGAAATTGTTCAAAAACAAGGATTTTTTTTAATTTATTTAATCTTATTTGATAATGCATATGCATTATTCTAAGAAAGAGATTATTTGGTCCCTTTAAATCCTTCAGATATTCACCTTAGTCCTACTCTGGAAAATAAAAGTAGTTTCTATAAAAACCTTAGCAGAATAAAATAAGTAACATGAGAGTACATTTTTTTGTTTCTGTTTGGCGTTCTACTAATATTTATTATTTGCTCTTCAGAGAACAAGTTGAATTTGTGCAAAACAAAGTAGATAAATTATGTTCTATAATAGTTCAAAAACAAAAATATTGATAGAAAAAATGTAATTAAAAGAGGGTTACATTTAAAATGATGTGCTTCTCTGGAAAATACAAAAAAAAAATGAAATAAAATCTAATACCAACAAAAATGTTAAAAAGGGCATGATAAAATAAAATTTTAGGTTAAATATAAGTGACTAGAGAACTTAGAGGTCATAATGCAATAAGCTCTGATTTTAAAAAGTCAACAAAAGTGTTTCACTCTGAGAGATACTCTTACAAATTTGTAAGATAGTAATGGAGAAAATCATTAATGATGTATGAGTCAGAACAGTTTAGAGTAAAAGACAATTACAATTATGGAATCTGCATCTGTTCATTACAACTTTGTCAGTTTTCCAGAATATGAGACTAGGCAGTTTTTACAAATGACGTAAATGGAAACGTGTTTAGAAACAGCTAAACAATGTGTGCAACATGCAAAAAATGTGATGTTACAGCTAAAAAGGAATTCACTCTTCTTCACATTACTATTTATATAGACTCCTCTTGGTTCTATTTCTATGGACTTTTTTCTTACTCTGTTTAATTTTGCCATTAAGAGAATGACTCAACATTCCTTGAATGTTTAAAATTTCTACTACTTTTTCTATTAGACTACAGAGTATCTTTCACCAAGGTGTATGGAATGGCTTACAGAGAATCTAAATGAATTTGAAAAATTACATTGAATTTGTCTGGTAAGTGTGAGACAAAAGTTTAGATGAGTAATCTTCTTAAGGTCATTTCTAATTCATGAGCTTAGCTTTTTGGGAAATCAATTGACTTCTTAGGACATGTCATATTTTGCTAAAAAGAGGCTGTGTGGATTAGTGAGAAAGAAAATTCAAAAATGACAAAATGATCTAAAATAATAACAAAGGAATCAACCTAAAGAAACTTAAGCAGCATTCTAAAGATCAGATAAGCATTTCCCTAAGTGTGTTCCATGATACTATAGTCCTTTACAAACTTCAAAGAATAGGTTTTACCATTAAATGAGCATAAAAAAATGCTGGGTAGTGTCTTTCCCCTAAGAGTTTCACAGTGCACAAAAACATATGAAAGGTTCTGTGAGCAAAGTGCAGAAAAATAATGAACCTCACGTTTTTTACATGAAATTCCTATCACACTTTGAAAATTTCAACATATTAATTTCCTATAGAAGATAGTTTGGGAATGCTTTAATTGATAATTAGAGATACTTAAGCAGCGAAATCTTTTTTTTTTTCTTTTTTTATCCTCACCCGAGGACATTTTTCCATTTTTTGTTCAGATAGAGTGGGAGGAAGAGAGAGAGAGAGAGAAACATCGATGTGAAGGGACACATCGAGTGGCTGCCACCCGCACGACCAACCAGGGCCGGGGACAAACTGCAACCGAGGTACGTGCCCTTAGCGGGAACCGAACCCGGGTCTCTCCGGACCGCAGGCTGACGCTCTAACCGCTGAGCCAAACCGGCCAGGGCTAAGCAGCGAAATCTTAAAAGCAAAAATGGCTCACATGTAAAAAACATTTTTTAATATATTTTTTTTCTTTATTGATTTTGAGAGAGAGAAGAAGAGAGAGGTAGAGACAGGAACATTGATGAGGGAGAACATTGACTCGCCACCTCCTGCATGCCCCTCACTGGGGATTGGGCCCACAACCTGGGCATGTGCCCTGACTGGGAATCAAACTAGTGACCTCTTGGTGCATGGGTGGATGCTCAACCACTGAGCCACACCAGCTGGGTGTAAAAAACTTTTAAGTTAAAAAAATGATCTAAAGAAATTAAAATGAAAGATTGTAAGGGAACCCTTCCTCTAGCTCTTATTCATTCATCCATTCAGCAAATATTCACATAGTGTTAGGCACTCGGTACACAGTTTTGACTTTCTAGAAGTTGCTCCCACTCCCACCTTCACATCCCCCCTTCTCCAAAATCAAGGAGTCCTTTTGAGAAAGACTTCTGTATATGATCAAACTGCCAATTTCAACTCTTATGTAGTGTTAACCTTGTTTCACAAGCACTAACATTAGTAAAGGCACTTAACAATCAAGAAAATAACTAACTGCTGATTATATGAAAACTCTCTCAAAACTGAAAAGTGAATAAAAATCAGTGAATATTTGCCCAAGTTAAGCATAACAAAGCAATGTCAGTGAAAACATCTTGTTCTCAATAATGGGCATAAAAGGTAGGATAATCTAGAGACACAGATAAGCATATGATAAATAACCTTTGCTTTTTAGGAGTATAATAATGATTCAGAGATTTTAAATAGCTTTATGGTGTTCAGGAGATAAAGAATGCCATGACTGCAACCGAGGTACGTGCCCTTAGCGGGAACCGAACCCGGGTCTCTCCCGGACCGCAGGTGGACGCTCTAACCGCTGAGCCAAACTGGCCAGGGCTCACTGTACTATTTTTGCAACGCTTTTGTAAGTCAAATGTCATCTCAAATCAAAAGTTAAAAAAGAGAAAAGAAGAAAAAACCTGCATAAAATTAATGTTCTCACTAGAACTTATTTGTAAATATAAATTAATCAAGTTCCTATTTATCTCCATATATTTTACTTAGTTTTGAAATTTTTTTTATTTTTTATTGATTTGAGAGAGAGAGAGGAAGGGAGGAAAGGAGAGAGAGAGAGAAACATCAATTGGTTGCCTCCCATAATTGCCCCAACCCAGGATGGAACCTGCAACCTGTGTATGTGCCCTGCCTGGGAATCAAACCTGCCACATTTTGGTGTACAGAATGACCAAATGAACACTACTGGCCAGGGCTTTACATTTAATTTTTGAAATGTGAGCCTTCAATTATTAATTTGATTTTCATAAAAAAAACTCTTCCATCACTCTGTAAACAAATATTCACTCCTTGACCAAAAGTGTATAATATGTTAAGTCATTCTAAACTTTTGTAGTTAGCAGAGAAGATAATAGAGCTCAGATTTCAGCTTGAGTACTAAATATTAAAAGCAGCAAAGGTTTTTATTAATTTTTTATTTTCATTTTTTATTGTTGAAGGTATTACAGATGTCTACTTTTCCTCCCCTTTCTTCCCACTCCCACCTCCCTCCTGCCTTCCCCAGCCTAGGGTCCATGTCAAATGGTTGTGCACATATGCATATAAGTTCTTTGGCTTATCTCTTCCCACCCCTCCTACCCTCCATCCCTCTGAGGTTTGTTAGGCTATTCCTTACTTCCATGATTCAGGATCTCTTTTGGTCAACAGCTTATTTTGTTCACTATGTTCCACAAATAAGTGAGATCATGTGGTATTTGTCTGTCTCTTACTGGCTTATTTCGCTTAGCATAATACTCTCCAGTTTCCTCCATGATGTCTCAAAAGGTAAGAGAGCTCTCTTTCTTACAACTGCATAGTATTCCATTGTGTAAATGTACCACAGCTTTTTTATCCTTTTGTCTACTGATGGGTACTTGGGCTGTTTCCAGATTTAGCTATTATAAATAGTGCTGCTATGAACATAGGAGTGCATACATTCTTCCTGATTGGTGTTTCAAAGTGAAAGTATTTAAAACTTAAGGTCATTATAAATAGATCTAGAGACAGGGAAGCAGGGAACAGACTGACAAACCTCAGAGGGAAGAGGGGGCAGGATGCATAACCTGTGGACACCGATAATAGTGTGGTGAAGGAGGAGAGCAGGGAGGAGGGAGTCAATGGGGGAGGGAAGGGGGGGCATCTATAATACATTCAACAATAAAGATAAATTTAAAAAGTTGAAGTCATTCAAGGGACCACCGATAACACTTTGGGCATCTCTCTGAGAATGTGAAAGCCCTGCAAAGAGTGAAATTTAGTGGGTTCATCCTTAGGAAAATAATTTTTTAAATGCCTATATATTCCAGCTATATGTGAACAATCAAATATTAATAATAAATAATGCAAAAGTTATTAACTAGAAAACCTGGACAATACAGAAGAAAAAGTATCTAAATTAATTTCAAATCAGATTTTTCTCTTTGTACATACTCATTAATCCAGTATAATCAGGTTTCAATTATTTTCAGCAAGATCATATATGTACTTTTCACTAATATTTTGTTCTTAATGTCTACATAATGTTTGATAATATAGTCTATGCCTTCTTGAAACATTCTTTTCTCCTGGCTTTAATAATGCATATTTCCTGATTTTCCTATCTCTCTTTATTCTGCTTTTGTATCCTTTGCATGCTCCCCTTCCTTTACTTATTTCTTTTTGTTTGTTTTTAAAATATTTTTGTTTTTTAGAGAGAGGGAGGAACAGGGAAAGAGAAAGAGAAACATTGATGTGAGAGCGGAAAAAAGATCAGTTGCCTCCTGCACCACAACTGGGGCTTAATTGTTGATATTTTTTAAGATTCTGTCCTAGGCCTACATCTCTTCTCATTACACATACTATCCTTGGATGATTTTATCTCACATTCCTGCCTTCGAAAACTATGTGTTGCACACATGGGAATGAATCCAGAAAACATCCTATCCTAAATTATTCCTGAAGTCCATATTCACTAATGGACTCTTGGGCACATCTATTTAGATGTCTTTTAGGAACCTCTAATTCTACATGCCAAAAACTAAACTTATCTTCTCTGATCCCTGTGCTTCCTGCCTCGCCAAAAACTGCTCTTCCTGTATTCCCTCTTAAAAAATGACACCACCATTTGCTCAAGATAGAAAGCTGGGACTTACTTTTGATTTTTACTTCTCCATTACCTCTATTAAAAGGATTATCAAGTATAGTACACTCTACCATTCAGAGAAGATTCTCATTATTTCCAGTAGAGATGCTCTACTAAAAGTATATAGTAAATGTTACTACTGATTTGGGTTCTTTCTCCCCTTTTAATGTAGGCATTTATAGCTCCCAGTAGTTTCTTATACTTAAGAAAATTAAAGCATCAAGCATACTGTTTCAGGTGGCCTCAGGTTAGTCGAGGAAAGAAATGGGCAAGGCAAAGAGGCCTGAAATAAAGGACTATATCTAGTTGAGATTTTTTGCAATGGTTACCTACACATGAGACAAACTAGAATCAGCTAAACTGGAAGCCTAAGATTTGAGAGAATTAAAAAAAAAATAAGTCACATACCTTATAAAAAATGTCTATTTAACCATTAAAGTAAGTGATATGCTACCAACAATGCACCAGCAGAAAGCAGCTCCCAAAGTTGTACATCCCACAAGAAGAGCATATTCTTCTTTTGTGTGTGTGGTACGTGCCCTTAGCAGGAACCAAACCTGGGACCCTCTGGTCTGCAGGCCCAGGCTCAACAGCCAAGCCAAACTGGCCAGGGCAGAAGAGCATATTCTTTAATGTGCACTTTAAATATAACCATGGACAAGAACCTTCCAGCAGAAAATCCAGAGATCACAGAAGACAATGATAAAGAGTGTTCCTCCCAAAAAAACAAAACTGGGGTGAAAGGAGAAGAAGAAAGGCGAGGTTATTCTGTGTGTAGAAAGTGGTAGTGGATATTTGGGCAGTCTGTTAGCTATCTATTGCAGTGTAATAAATTATCACAAATTTAGCAGCTTACAATAATACACATTTATTATCTTACAGTTTCTGTGCACATTACAATTCATTTTATGAAGTTAGTAATACCCTAACACCACAACCAAAAGTGGAAAAAAAAAAGAAAACTATATACCAATATGCTTCATGAATACAGATACAAAAATCCTTAACAAAGTATTAGCAAATAGAATTCAGTAATATATAAAAATAATTATTCACTATGACCAACTGAAGTTTATTCCAGGGACACAAGGCTGGTTCAACATTTAAAAATCAATGTATTCTGCCCCGGCTGCTTTGACTCAGTGGTTAGAGCATTGGCCTGCGGTCCAGAGAGACCTGGGTTTGGTTCCCGTTGAGGGCATGTACCTTGGTTGCACTTTGTTCCTGGCCCTGGTTGGGTCATGCGGGTGGCAGCCACTCGATGCGTCCCTTTCACATCGATGTTTCTCTCTCTCCCGCCCACTCTATCATGTTTCTCTCTCTCCCTCCCTCCCACTCTATCTGAACAAAAAATGAAAAAATGTCCTCGGGTGAGGCTTAAAAAAAAAGCTCAATGTATTCTTGCATATTAACAAGATAAAGAAAAGTCACACGCTCATATGAATCTATGCATAAAAAGCATTTAACAAAATTCCATATCCATTTCATGATTTTAGAAATACTCAGAAAATTAGGAATAGAGGGAACTTTTTCAACTTGATGCAGGGTATCTATAAAACCTACAGCCAATGTTACAATTAATGATAAAACCAAATGTTTTTTCCCTGAAATAGGGAACAAGGAAAGAATGTAAAGCACTACTCTTTAAGATAGTGCTGGAAGTTATAGCCAGGGTTAAAAGGTAGAAAAAGTAAATAAAATACATAGTGGCTGAAAAGAAAAAAAAAAAAAAAAAAACTGTCCGTATTTACAGGTGACATGATTATCTACATAGAAAATTCCAAGGAATTTATAAAAAATCTCCTACAGCTCTGGCCGGTTTGGCTCAGCGGTTAGAGCGTTGGCCTGCGGTACAGAGAGACCCGGGTTCGGTTCCTGCTAAGGGCACATACCTCGGTTGCAGTTTGTCCCCGGCCCTGGTTGGTCGTGCGGGTGGCAGCCACTTGATGTGTCCCTTCACATTGATGTTTGTCTCTCTCTCTCTTCCTCTCTCTCCCTCCCGCTCTATCTGAACAAAAAATGGAAAAATGTCCTTGGGTGAGGATAAAAAAAAAAAATCTCCTAGAACTAATAAGTGAGTTCAGCAAGGTTGCAGGATACAAAGTATTAAACAAACAAACAAACAAAAAACACAACTGTACTTCTATATACTGGCAATGATGATGTGGACACTAAAACATAAAAATACAATACACTTCAAAGAATAAAAGATCTTTCTTTCTTACAGCTATATGGCACTCCATTGTGTACATGTACCACAGCTTTTTAATCCACTCGTCTACTGATGGACATTTGGGCTGTTTCCAGATCTTAGCTATTGTAAATAGTGCTGCTATGAACAAGGGGGTACGTATATTCTTTCTGATTGGTGTTTCAGGTTTCTTAGAGTATATTCCTAGAAGTGGGGTCACTAGGTCAAATGGCAGTTCAATTCTTAACTTTTTGAGGTAACACCATATTATTTTCCATAGTGGCTACACCAGTCTACATTCCCATCAGCAGTGTACTAGAGTCCCCTTTTCCCTACACCCTTGCCAACACTTGTTGTTTGATGATTTGTTGATGGCGGCCATTCTGACAGGTTGAGGTGATAGCTCATTGTTGTTTTAATTTGCATCCCTCTGATGATTAGTGATGTTGAGCATTTCTTCATATGTCTCTTGGCCATTTGTATGTCCTGTTTGGAGAGGTATCTATTTAGGTCCTCTGCCCATTTTTTAATTGGGTTCTTTGTCTTCCTTTTGTTGAGCTGTATGAGTACTCTATATATTTTGGAAATTAACCTCTTATCTGATGCATCATTGGCAATTATGGTCTCCCATATAGTGGGATCCCTTTCCGGTTGTTTCTTTTGCTGTGCAGAAGCTTTTTAGTTTGATGTAGACCCTGTGTTCATTTTTTCCCTTTGTTTCTCTTGCCTTAGATCTCTTATCCTTTGAGATGGCATGGAGGGACCTAGAGAGTATTAAGCTAAGCAAAACAAGCCAAGCAGAGAAAGACAAATATCACATGATCTCACTTATTTGTGGAATATAATGAACTAAACAAACTGCTGAACAAAAGTAACCCAGAGACGCAGAGGTGGGGGTACAGAGTGTCAAGCCTCAGAGGAAGGGGGGTTTGTGGGGGAAGAGATAAAATACATAGTACCACAGCTATTAGATAAACCACAGAACTTACATGCATGTATGCATGACCAATGAGCATAGACAACAAAGTTGAGGATGAGGCGGGGGGGGGGGGGGGGGAGGGGAGGAGGGTGTCAATGGGGGGAAAATGAGAAACATCTGTAACAAAAACAAATAAATAAAAAAGTAAAAAAGTACAATACACTTTATAATTATTCAAGAAAAACAAAATACTTAGATATCTAATGAAGTATAAAGCACCTGGATGCTGAAACTATAAAATACTAATAAGAAAAATTAAAAATACTGATAAAAAATAATAAAAAATTCTAAATAAATGGAGAAACACTTGTGTTTATGGATTGGAAGACTCAATATAATAAATATTTCAATACTCTACTCCTTACACACTGACATACAAGTTTAATTCAATTCTTATCAAAATCCCAACAAGAATTTTTGTAGATAGAGGCAAGATTATTTTGAAATTCATATGAAGGGTGTAGGAACTAGAATAGCTAAAACAATTTTGGAAAAAATAAAGTGAGAGAAATCAGTATGCTCAATTTCAGGACATTACACAGCTATAGTAATAAAGACTTTATGATATTGGTGGAGGGAATCATATGTAGACAAATGGCACACAAAAGAGAACCAAGAAACACACTTACACAAATGTGCCCAACTAATTTTTTACCAAGGTGCAAAAGCAATTCAATGGAGTAAAGACTGCTGTTTCAACTAATGGTACTGGACCAATTTAGCATTCATTACCCACCCACCCCACCCCCACAGCCCATAAAGGATGTTTCTAAGTTTCTCACTTACACAAAAATTAACTAAACCATGGAATTAGGTGTGAAATATAAAACTATAAAACTTTAGAACAGCCAGGTAGTTCAGTTGGTTGAGTGTCATCCCATATGCCAAAAAGGTTGTGGGTTTGATTCCCAGTCAGGGAACATACTTAGGTTGCAGATTCTATCCCTTACTGGGTTCATATGGGAGGCAACCCATTGATGTTTCTCTCGCATATCAATGTTTCTCTCTCTCTCCTTCTCTCAAATCAATAGAAAATATCCTCAGGTAAGGATAAAAAACAAAAACAAACCAACAAACAAAAAAAACAGTAACTATAAAATCTTAGTACAGTGGAAGTAAGTAGATTTTACATTGTTTTGGAAACAACCCAGATGTCCTTCCTGGGGTGAAGAGTTAAACAAAGTGTAGTACATCCATACTATGGAATATTAATCAGCAATAAAAAAGGACAATCCACCTATACATGCAACAATCTGGATGAATTTCCAGAGAATTATGCTGAGTGAAAGAAGCCAATCCCAGAGCATTGCACTGTATGATTTCATTTATATAACATGCTTTAAATGAGAAAATTACAGAAGTGGAGAACAGATTAGTTGTTGTCACTGGTAAGGGATTGTGGTGGAATGGAAGTATATAGCTGTGAAAGGTTAACAAGAGGGATCCTTGTGATGATGGAAATGTTCTGTTCTTTGATTATTTTAACATCAATGTCCTAGCTGGAATATTGTACTATATAGTTTTGCTGGGATAAGGGTACATGGGATTTCTGTATTACTAGTTTTTAAAATTACATGTAAATCTACAATTATCTCAAAAAAGGCTTTCACTTTTTAAAAAATTCTTCAAAAATATAAAGAAAAATCTACCAAATAATTCTGCCTGGGAAATCTCTTTACTGCATAAAATAATAATTTCATTGTTTAGTTCATGTCCTTTTTGTTGGGTAATTAGTTTTGATGAAGACACACAAAAACAAAAAACAATTTGAATAAAACTATAATGCTGAATATAGGATAGTTAATTAAATTTAGTAAAATAGGTGAAATATTCATTAAAAATTCTGATTAAATGGAATATGATAGTCCATATTACTGTATGCAAAAAGATGTCTATCCTTCTTATATTTCAGACAGCTTGCATGTAAAAATTTTTTGCCTCATAAGAACCATCTTATAATGACTTCTACATTAGTAAATTTCTTCTAGCAATACCTCACGACATTGCTGATCCTAGTTAATCTTATGAACATTCTCATCACTGTCAAGAGACAAACTACACTGAAGTAACCATCTGTCACAGGTGGAAATCTTAAAACTCTCTACAAAAATAATTAGCTGAATACTTTTAGATTTATAGTTTTTAAAAAATTAAATGCATACAAATATCATTTGCTAACTATGATCTTGGCCAATTCATTTAATATTTTTAAGCCTGGATTTCTCTATATATACAATGGGATGCTTCCTATGACAAATGACAAAGTAAGAGTATAGAAATAGTTAATAATAATTTCTGACAGAGAACAGTCATTTAATAAAAATAAGTTCCAATAAATATTGATAGTTCTAGGTTAAGGCATAAATAAAATAATGTCATATAGGTAGAAATGACATCATGCTCTCTTCAAAATCTCTTGAATCAAAGAAAGGTTCTTTTCAGGAAGGGGAACAGATTGATTAAATTGTTTCCACAAAGTACCACAACTGTAGTAAAATCATAAAGGGGTATTTGAAAATCTTTTCTAGTGTAGACTGCGTCATCACACCTGTGGTATAAGACACTCTGATGATGATGAAGAGCACCGACATAGTCATCGTGTGGTGAGATACCAAGAATTGGAGCTCTCCATATTTCCATGAATGTTTTGTGTTTGGTTTTTAGGCAGGAGGACTGAATGATATAATCATCACTTTGGGACGCATTATAGTTGTTTCAAAAACAGGACACCATCAAACTTTACTTTGCACGTAACTACCCCTCTGTATAATGTTAACAATAGATGAGTGCTTAAGGTAGGGAAAATGCAAAATTGTTAAGAACAAGAGGCCTGAGGGTGAAAATGCTTGGGTTTAATTAAATCCCGTCTCCACCACCTCCCAGCTATAAGACTGGTTAATTTACTTCATGTCCCTAAGGCTGAATTACCTCATCTAAAAAGGGGGACTAGAATATTATAATATGTATAAAGTTCTTTGCACAATATCTTTCATATATTACGAGTGAAATAATGTTAGCTATTAATCATAATAATAATAATCTTAGTTAATATAATTGCTTTTTGAACTCAAATATAAAAGTGTTAATTACTGAAGTGGCATCTAATATATCTTCTCTGACAAGGTGAGATGTAAGGGTTAAAATATAACTAAACTGCAAAAGGCTACTAGAGTCGAAATAACTTGCAGGGTGTTTTCCTGGAATATGGTCATTATCCTAAGAAAGTATTATGTACTCTATGTCATAAATATTTTATTAAAAATACCATAATTTTCTATTTAGTTCATTGACGGCAGTTTTCAAGCATAAAACTAAGCAAAATTGTTATAATTAACAATAATCTTCATATTCATGAATAACTTATTTTTTAAATACTTAAAAATCATTTAACCTACTTAGAATATTAGTCAATTTGTGCAAACAATAAGATTTTTATAAGCATATACATGTGTATTCATAAAAGTCAAATAGTTTATCTTTAGAAAGTAAATTATAATAAACTACACTATAAAACATATTAAGATTAGAAATTAGATACCTAAATATTAAAACATTTGGGCCTGCAAGGAGAAATTAACTAAGAAATTCTATCATTGTAAGTAACAGCTGCACAGTTAATATTTAATCACTATATTGTGAGACAGTTCAGTAGTGGAAGACAGGATTAACATATTGCTTTAAAACATTCCATTACTTTCTGCATCTGTTTACTGATAATAAAAGACACAGCTGTTCTAAACGAAACACACTAACAGGTGTAAAGTGCCAATTTGGCATTTTACATAAAAGTTACTCTCTTCATTTCCTTTTAGAATACTCTAAAATTATACTCTAAGCACGGCTACCAATAATTTAAAGAACTTTTTATACTAATTTGGATTATTCTAGTCATTGAGAAAAAGATATGCTTCTTTCTCCATGAATTCAAGATTATTTTTAAACAGTTCATATCCTGAACTAATTATAATTACCCCAGATGTTTTCCATAAAAATGGTCACACATTTGAAAAGGGTTTCTTTAGCAACTGTTCTATATCAAATTTACAGCAAAGAACATCAAAATTATGAAGTAACACTATATCAGATTCACTATATTTAAACTACAAATGATAATGAAGCTTGAGCTTATAATTTACTTTGACAAATATTCCAGCTACTTTATAGCCACATGAATTTAGTCCAAAGGAACCATGAGAAAAGTCAATATTTTTATAAATTCTCAATCACTCACCTAAAGCATGTCAAAGTAACCAAAATTTGTGAATACCATAAATAAATGTATAGTATTTTTAAAAAACATAATATACCACAATCAACTTAAAATGACCTGAATAAAAAAGATGACTCCATCTCCATTCTATTAATTTAATAAACCAGGATAACTGATTTTTAAATTTTACAAATTCTAATAGTGACATGCTAAGACAACTATAAAATGTCAATGAAAATATTAGCATATTGGTGATAAGAAAGAAAGAACACTGTGAAATATTCAATTTGTCCATTATATTTACTTTTAATATATAAAACTTAGGAAAATTAAGGGAGAATATCAAAGGAGTCCAAAACATTCCAGTCACTTTCTTGTGGAAAGGAAAGACAGCATACCAGTCAATTTCTTTCCTTTTCCTAAAGACATTTGACATAGTTTTAGAAAAAAAGATTCACTAACATGTACATTTAAAGAGTCCTTGACTACATCTATATTTTGACCTACACACTTGAGAAAAAATATATAAAGAATATGCATTTTGCTTATTTAAGATTATACAAGGCATTCAGATCTTCTCCCAATAATTCCTTTTCCTTGTTAGCTCTAGTATAGATGATTTTAAATTTAAATTAAATCCTCTACAGCTTTGCAGTAAAGTATCCTCAGCCAAGTTCTTTCGTTAAAATAGTTTATCAAGTCCTTTTGAAAACAAATTATGATCAATAAAAAAATCTACAGTGATACCTCGGTTCTCGAACGCCTCGGTTTTCGACCAAATGGAGATTCGAGAAACTTTTGTCTCGGAATCCGAACAAATATTTGGAACTCGAACTTCCGAGATGAGCCGAGTTGAGCCGAATGGCGTTCATTCAGCCCAGCGCGCCTTGCTTGCGTCATCAGTGTGAGTGCAGAGAAAGAGTCATGCTTTGTGGAGTCACGCTTTCCTATTGGTTTCATTGCTTCGGTTCTCGAACAATTCGGTTCTCGACCGTCCTCCTGGAACGAATTATGTTCGAAAACCGAGGTATCACTGTATTAGTTTGCTGCATAAGTTTTGAAAGAAAATATAGGAAACAATTTTTTACATCAAAAATAAAGAAAAACATTAATTTTATTGTGGAATCTAATCAAGCTTAACTGTCTACAACATGGTGAAATGATGATGTCACAGTAGAAACATACCATGGGATTTCAGGCTATACTACAAAGCCACTACAAAACAGCCTGGTACTGTCACAAGAACAGGCATAAGGACCAGTGGAACAGAACAGAGAACCCAGAAATGGACCCAAGGCAATATGCTCAATTAATATTTGACAAAGGTGGCAAGAGCATACAGTGGAGTAAAGACAGCCTCTTTAATAAATGGTGTTGGGAAAACTGGACATCTACATGCAAAAAAACTGAAACTAGACCATCACCTTACACCATACACAAGAATAAACTAAAAATGGATAAAAGACTTAAATGTGACTCTTGAATCCATAAAAATCCTAGAAGAAACTGTAGGCAACAAAATTTCAGACATCGTAGGCAGCAGAATTTTCACTGATACATCACTTAAGACAACAGAAACAAAGGAGAAAATGAATACATGGGACTACATCAAACTCAAAGCTTCTGCACAGCAAAGGATACATTCATCAAAATGGAAAGGCAACCCACTGTATGGGAAAGCATAATTGTCAATGATATATCAGATGAGGGGTTAATTTCCAATATATAGAGAGTGCTTACACAACTCAATAAAAGGAAGACAAAGAACCCAATTAAAAAGTGGGCAGAGGAACTAAACAGACACCTCTCCAAACAGGGCATACAAATGGCTAAGAGACATATGAAGAAATGCTCAACATCATTAATCATCAGAGAGATGCAAATTAAAACAACAATGGGGTATCACCTCAACCTGTCAGAATGGCCGCCATCAACAAATCATTAAACAACAAATATTGGCGAGGGTGTGGAGGAAAGGGGACTCTAGTACACTGCTGATGAGAATGCAGACTGGTGCAGCCACTATGAAAAACAATATGGTGTTACCTCAAAAAATTAAAAATTGAACTTCCATTTGACCCAGTGATCCCACCTCTAGGAATATACCCTAAGAAGCCTGAAACACCAATCAGAAAGAATATATGTACCCCCTTGTTTGTAGCAGCACTATTTACAATAGCTAAGATCTGGAAACAGCCCAAATGTCCATCAGTAGATGAATGGATAAAACAGCTGTTGTACATATACACAGTGGAGTACTACGCAGCTGTAAGAAAGAAAGATCTCTTATCCTTTGAAACGACATGGAGGGACCTGGAAAGTATCATCCTAAGTGAAAGAAGCCAAACAGAGAAAGACAAATATCATATGATCTCACTTACTTGTGGAATATAATGAACATAACAGTCTGAGGAATGGGGTAGTCCCAGAGACGTGGAAGTGGGGTACAGACTGACAATCCCCAGAAGAGGGGGTGGTGGGGGAGAGATAAACCACAGAACTTACATGCATGTGTGCATGAACAATGGACATGGACAACAAAGCTGGGGACTGGGTGGGGAGGGAGGGTGAGGGGGGGAATCAGTGGGGGGAAAGGGAGAAGCATCTGTAAGAAAAATAAATTAATAAATTAAATAAAAAAAAAGAAACATACCATGGTATTTTCTGATTTGTAAGATAAATCAAAGTATATCGTCAAAAATCTTAATCTTATGATCAGAAATTCATGAATTATTTATGTAGACTTAATAAGGCCCTCAGTCTTCATAGATTTAACTACCTAATGTAACCATTATTGGAGGAATCTTAATCTTTATCATATTTATTAAGAAAAGGGTTTATTACAGTGATACCTCGGTTCTCAAACATAATTCGTTCCAGGAGGAGGGTCGAGAACCAAATTGTTTGAGAACCGAAGCAATGAAACCCAATAGGAAATAATGGAAACTGGATTAATTCATTCCAAGCCCCAGAAAATGCCTATTTACTGGCCTAATTTGTATATAATATGTAGAAAAACATAAGTCTCAACAAGAAATAAAAGTGTACAGTATGTCTAAGGGTTAAATTCAGTGTAAAGCGTGACTCTCTCCACAAAGCGTGACTCTCTCTCTGCACTCACACTGATGACGCAAGCAAGGCGCGCTGGGCCAAATGAACGCCATTCGGCTCAACTCGGCTCATCTCGAAAGTTCGAGTTCCAAATATTTGTTCGGATTCCAAGACAAAAGTTTCTCGAATCTCCTGGTCGAATACCGATTTGGTCGAAATCTGAGGCGTTCGAGAACCGAGGTACCACTGTATTTGGAATTATGTACATGCTGTGGGTTACTAACTTACAAAACGTACAATGCACACCTTGAAGGATTTTAAAATTCCTTTCCCATACAAGATTATATTAAATTCTTTAATTTTTTACAACTGGAATACATACATATTTTAGTAATTATATATTTATTTTGCCCTCTTATCATTTTCATAAGAAAAAGTGGACCAACCAATTTGTATTAATAAAAGAAATAGTTGAAGTAAACATAAAAGAAAAACTAGAAGTAGAAAGAAAGAAATAGAGGCCCTCTTAGAAAACTGAGATTTTAAAAGGGTGCTTGGTAAAGCAATTAATTGGGGCTGGGGGGATGGCCACCAAGAGGCAAAATGACTTGTCAATTCATTAAAGATAGTAGGAATGACAGTTTAATGCCTTTAAAAATCAGTCATTAAAGAAATTTTAGGGTGGATGTCTCTAATAACCAAAGACTATTGATTTTGAAAAATTCATATTATATAAATTCAATCAAATATCTAGATTAAACTAAACTTAGTCAAATGTCTATATTACTCTCTTGACTCTTTTTCTAGTATAAGTCATGTGCCACACAATGTCTTTTCCATCAATGACAGACTTCATGTACAACAGTGGTCTCATAAGATTATAATGGAGGTGTAAAATTCCTATTGCCATTGCAATGTCATAGTGTAAAGGTTGCAAAAATCAACAAGGCTGTGGTTAAGATGGGAAACAACTTTAACCAGGGTATGGATGAGGATGGCGCTGACGACCTCCTAGCAATGGTTTCCTAATGAATTTAATGAGGTGTTGTTAAAACTGGAACAGAAATGCATAGCTGAAGTACAGGCAAGAGAAAAGGGAACTACAGAAGAAAAAAAAAAAACCAAGAAAATTCACAATGAAGGATTTAGCAGAAGCTTTTGCAGACCTCAACAAACTCCTTAAAAAGTTTGAAAACATAGATTACAACACCAAAAGGTTTTCATTGAGAAGAATGTTATTTTTATTGAAGTGTTTTATTTTTTTTATTTAAGTAACTAATTTATTTTTGTTACAGATGTTTCTCGTTTTTCACCCACTGATTCCCCCCTCCCCCTCCCTCCCCGCCCAATCCCCAGCTTTGTAGTCCATGTCCATTGTTCATGTACACATGCATGTAAGTTCTGTGGTTTATCTCTCCCCCACCACCCCCTCTTCTGGGGATTGTCAGTCTGTACCCCACTTCCACATCTCTGGGACTACCCCATTCCTCAGACTGTTATGTTCATTATATTCCACAAGTAAGTGAGATCATATGATATTTGTCTTTCTCTGTTTGGCTTGTTTCGCTTAGGATGATACTTTCCAGGTCCCTCCATGTCGTTTCAAAGGATAAGAGATCTTTCTTTCTTACAGCTGCGTAGTACTCCACTGTGTATATGTACAACAGCTGTTTTATCCATTCATCTACTGATGGACATTTGGGCTGTTTCCAGATCTTAGCTATTGTAAATAGTGCTGCTACAAACAAGGGGGTACATATATTCTTTCTGATTGGTGTTTCAGGCTTTTTAGGGTATATTCCTAGAGGTGGGATCACTGGGTCAAATGGAAGTTCAATTTTTAATTTTTTGAGGTAACACCATATTGTTTTCCATAGTGGCTGCACCAGTCTGCATTCCCACCAGCAGTGTACTAGAGTCCCCTTTCCTCCACACCCTCACCAACACTTGTTGTTTGATGATTTGTTGATGGCGGCCATTCTGATAGGTTGAGGTGATACCTCATTGTTGTTTTAATTTGCATCTCTCTGATGATTAGTGATGGTGAGCATTTCGTCATATGTCTCTTAGCCATTTGTATGCCCTGTTTGGAGAAGTGTCTGTTTAGTTTCTCTGCCCACTTTTTAATTGGGTTCTTTGTCTTTCTTTTGTTGAGTTATATGAGCACTGTATATATTTTGGAAATTAACCCCTTATCTGATATATCATTGACAATTATGCTCTCCCATACAGTGGGTTGCCTTTCTATTTTGATGACTGTATCTTTTGCTGTACAGAAGCTTTTTAGTTTGATGTAGCCCCATGTGTTCATTTTCTCCTTTGTTTCTGTTGCCTTAGGTGATGTATCAGTGAAAATTCTGCTGCATATGAGTCTGAAATTTTGTTGCCTACAGTTTCTTCTAGGATTTTTATAGATTCATGAGTCGCATTTAAGTCTTTTTTTTTTTTTTATCCTCACCCGAGGACATTTTTCCATTTTTTATTCAGATAGAGCGGAAAGGAGAGAGAGGAAGAGAGAGAAACATTGATATGAAAGGGACACATCGAGTGGCCGCCACCCACACGACCCAACCAGGGCCAGGGACAAACTGCAACCAAGGTACATGCCCTTAGCGGAAACCTAACCCGGGTCTCTGTGGACCGCAGGCTGACGCTCTAACCACTGAGCAAAACTGGCCAGGGCACATTTAAGTCTTTTATCCATTTTGAGTTTACTCTTCTGTATGGTGTAAGGTGATGGTCTAGTTTAATTTTTGTGTGTGTAACTGTCCAGTTTTCCCAACACCATTTATTAAAGAGGCTATCTTTACTCCACTGTATGTTCTTGCCACCTTTGTCAAATATTAATTGAGCATATTGCCTTGGGTCCATTTCTGGGTTCTCTGTTCTGTTCCACTGGTCTATATGCCTGTTCTTGTGCCAGTACCAGGCTGTTTTGATTACAGTGGCTTTGTAGTATAACCTGGAATCTGGTAATGTGATCCCTCCTACTTTTTTCTTCTTTTTCAAGATTGCTGTGGCTATTGGGGGTCTTTTTTGGTTCCATATGAACTTTTGAAGTATTTGTTCAAGTTCTGTGAAGTATGTCGTTAGTATTTTGATGGGGATTGCATTGAATCTATAGATTGCTTTGGGTAGTATGGACATTTTAATGATGTTAAGTCTTCCAATCCATAATGTCAAGAAATCAATGGCATTCTTATACACCAATGATGAACTCACATAAAGAGAAACTAAGAAAACAATCCCATTTAACATTGCAGCAAAAAAATTCAGATAGAAATAAACTTAATAAACTTAACCAAAGTTTAAGTTTAAACTAGGAATAAACTTAACCAAAGAAATAAAGGACCTATTCGCAGAAAACTACAGATCATTGAAAAAAAAAAATAGAGGAAGATATAAAAAAGGAGGAATGTTCTTGGTACATTATCTGCTAACAAGCAAATCTATGATGAAAAAAAAAAAAGTCAAGCAAACCACCATGACATATTTCTAAAAAGCGTGATCCCTCCTCAAGAAGAGTCTCAGGCAGGTCCTTCAGGAGGTATTGCAGAAGAAGGCATTGTTATCATAGGAGATAGCTTCATGCATGTTATTGCCCCTGTTAAGACACAGAAGTGAAAGACAGCAATGTTGATAATCCTGACCCTGTAGGCCTAGGCTAATGTGAGTGTTTGTATTTTATTTTTTTTAAATAAAGTTTAAAAAGTAAAAAATAAAATAAAATAAAAATAGAAGAAAGCTTATAGATTAAGGATATAAAGAATGAATATATTTTGTATAGTTGCACAACGTGCTTGTGTTTTAAGCTTAACTATTACTACAAAAAAGACAAAAAGTTACAAAAATTTTAAGGCTTATAAAGAACATACAGTAAGATAAGGTTAATTTATTATTCCAAAAGGGAAATAGTTTAAATAAATTTAGCGGAGCCTAAGTGTACAGTATTTAAAAAGTCTACAGTAGCATACAGTAATGTCCTAGGCTTTCACATTCACTCACTTGCTTTTTTACTCTTACAGGTTAAATTTCTGAGTCACCTATTTCAATCTGTTGATCGCTGCTTAATCTCATATTGTTAATATACTGTCATATTACTGAAACTATATAACTATTACCTGGCCCCAACACTCTTTCTATACTTGCTATGGTTGCCTACTCATTTTTCCAGATTAAAATTTGAATCAAAATAATCAAATTCTAATAAAAAAAATTATAAAGAATTCAGAGAGAAAAAGACAGTTGTAAGAAATAATGGCAAATGTGCTGGCCAGTGTGGCTCAGTTGGTTAGAGCATTTTCCTGTGCACTGAAAGGTTGTAGTTCATGCCCAGTCAGGACACCTACCCTGGGCATGTATGGTAAACAACCAATTGATGTTTCTCTCTCTCCCTCTCATCAATGTAAAACATATCCTTGGGTGAGGATTAAAAAAAAAAAAAAAAAGAGCCCTAGGGGATGGATGAGATAAACCAAAGAACTTATATGCATGTACGCATAACCAAAGGACATAGACAACAATGCTGGGGGGTGGGCAAGGGGTTGGGATAGGGAAGAGGGTTTCTAGGGGGGAAAAAGGAGAAACACCTGTAACAAAAATAAATTAATTAAACTTTGGGGGATAAAAAGAGCCCTGGCCAGTGTTGCTTAGTGGTTAGAGCATTGACCCATGGAATGAAGGGTCATGGGTTAGATTCCCAGTCAATGAAGCGTGTATGTGGTTTGTGGGTTCGATCCCCACCCTGGTCAGGGTGCTTGTGGGAGGCGACCAATCAATGTCTGTCTGTCTGTCTCTCTCTCTCTCTTTCTTCCTCAATGAGCAAAAACCATAAGCATTTAAGACGAGGAAAAAGACAGGGATGTCTACTTTTACTACTCTTTTTTTTTTTTTTTTAATCCTCATCTGAGGACATTTTCCATTTTTTGTACAGACATAGTGGGAGGGAGAGAGAGGAAGAGAGAGAGAGGGAAACATCGATGTGAAAGGGACACATCGAGTGGCTGCCACCCGCACGACCAACCAGGGCCGGGGACAACCGAAGTACGTACCCTTAGCAGGAACCGAACCCGGGTCTCTCCGGACCGCAGGCGGACACTCTAACCGCTGAGCCAAACCGGCCAGGGCTACTTTTACTACTCTTATTCAACATAATACTGGAAGTCCTAGCCACAGCAATCAGACAAGAAGAAATAAAATGCATCCAAATTGGAAGGGAGAAAGTAAAACTCATTATTCATAGATGACATAATATTGTACATAGTAAATCCTAAAAAGTCTATAAAAAAGCTACTATATCTAATAAATGAATTCAGCAAAGTAGGACACAAAATTAATAGTCACAAATCAGTGGCATTTTTATACACCAATAATGAACTATCAGAAAGAGAAACTAAGAAAACAACCTCATTTACTATTGCATCAAACAAATACCTAGGAATAATTTAACCAAGGATGTAAAAGACCTCAAAAAATTGTAAGACACTGAAGAAAGAAACTGAAGAAGATATAAATTAGTAGAAGCATATACCATGTTCATGGATAGGAAGAATTAACATCATTAACATTTCCATGCTTCCCAAAGCAGATTCAATGCAATTCCTATCAAGATACCAATGGCATATTTCACACAACTAGAACAAATATTCCAAAAAATTATAAGGAACCAAAAAATAAAAATAAAAAACCCTAATAGCCACCACAATCTTGAGATAGTAGAACAAAGTTGAAGGAATCATTCTACTTGATATCAAACTATACCTCAAGGCCATAGTAATCAAAACAGCATGTTACTTGCATAAAAGCAATATATAGATCAATGGAACAGAATAGAGAGCTCAGAAATAAACCCATGCTATACAGTCATTTAATATTTGACAAAGGAGGCAAGAACATACAATGGGGTAAAGACAAATGGTGCTGAGAAAACTGGACAGATACATGCAAAAAAATGAAACTAGACTACCTTCTTAAGCTATATACAAAAATAAACTCAAAATGGATAAAAGACTTAAATGTTAGACTTAAATGAAACCATAGAAATCCTAGAAGAACACATAGATAGTAAGATCTCAGACACTTCTTGAAGCAATATTTTTTCTGATATGTTTCCTGAGGCAAGGGAAAGAAAAGAAAAAATAAACAAATAAGACTACATCAAACTAAAAAGTTTTTGCACAGTGCAGAAAACCACCAACACAATGAAAAGACAACCCACTGAATGGGAGAATACATTCACCAATGATACATATGATATGGGGTTAATTTCCAAAATTTATAAAAAATTTATATAACTCAACACCAAGAAAACAAACAATCCAATTAAAAAATGGGCAAAGGATATAAATAGACACTCCTTCAAAAAGGAGCTACAGATGGCCAACAGACATATGAAAAGATGTTCAAAGTCACTAATTATCAGAAAAATGAAAATTAAAACCACAATGAGATATCACCTCATGCCTATCAGAATGGCTGTCATCAATAAATAAACAAATAACAAATATTGGTGAGAATGTGGAGAAAAGGGAATCCTAGTGCACTGTTGGTGAGAATGCAGATTGGTGCAGCCACTGTGGAAAACAGTATAGTTCCCTTAAAAAATTAAAAATGGAACTGCCTTTTGACCCAGTGATGCCACTTCTGGGAATATAACCAAGAATCCTGAAACGACAATCAGAAAGAATATATTCACCCCTATGTTCATAGCAGCATTATTTACAATAGCCAGGATCTATAAAGAGCCCAAGTGTCTATCAGTCAATGAATGGATAAAAAAGCTGTGGTATATTTACACAGTGCAAACCTAGGCAACTGTGAAAAAGAAAGATCTCTTATCCTTTGTAACAGCATGGATGGACCTAGAGATTATTATGCTAAGTGAAATAAGCCATTTAGAGGAAGACAAATACTATATGATATTACTAATATGTGGAATCCAATGAACAAAATAAAATGATGAACAAAATAGAACCAGAGGCATAGATACATGGAACAGACTGACAAATGTCAGGCATGGATACATGGGAAGTGGGTGGAGGGGACTAGATAAAAGAAGGTGAAGAGATTAACTACAGAACATATATGTGTAGCCCATGGGCACAGACAACAGTGTGGTGAAGGCCAGGAGGTGGGGAGTGCGGGGGCTGGATGGAGGTGGGCAAAGGCGGGTGCGGGGGGGGGGGATGGGGGTATCTGTGATAGTGTCAACAACAACAAAGAAAATTTTTTTAAAAAATCAGGCACCTATGTTCTTCAGTAAAAGTCAAGGGTACTGTTACTAAAAGGTACCAGTGACTACTCTCTTCTTGTACTTGTAAATAAATTCGTATTTCCAGAAAAAAAGTGAAAGAATTGTTCAATATGAAGTGGGATGAATGAGACATAGCCAAATGCAATGCATGAATCTGACTGAATTCTGATTAAAAAAAAACAACAACCCAGCTCTAGAAGACATTTTGGATTGAGAAAACCTGAATATAAATGGATACTAGATGATTTAAGGGATTAAGCAGAAAAAGACAAATACCACATGATCTCACTTATTTATGGAGTATAATGAACATAACAGTCTGAGGAATAGGGTAGACCCAGAAACATAGAAGTAGGGTACAGACTGACAACCCTCAGAAGAGGGGGTGGTGGAGGGAGGGAGGAGATAAACCACAGAACTTACATGCATGTATGCATAACCAATGGACATGGACAACAAAGCCGGGAACGGGGCAGGGGGAATGGGGAGAAGGGTGTCAATGGGGTAAAAAAAGGAGAAACATCTGTAACAAAAATAAAATTAAGGGATTAACATTAATTTTCTTATATATACTCTAGTTTTACTTATTTTTATTTATATATATTTTTTTAATGTTTAAAAAAATTTTTTTCCTTTATTGATTTTTAGAGAGAAAGAAAGTGAAAGGGAGAGAGAGATAGAAACATCAATGAGAGAGAACATTGATCGGCTGCCTCCCGCATGTCCCACACTGGGATCAGGCCCACAATCCAGGCATGTGTTCTGATGAAGAATCGAACCGGCGACCTCCTGGTACATGGGTTGACACTCAACCACTGAGCTACATCAGCTGGACTTTAATATGTTTTTATTGGCTTTTTAGAGAGAGAGGAAGGGAGAGAGATAGAAACATTGATGTGAGACAGAAACATCTATCCACTGCCTCCTGCATGCCCCCTACTGAGAATCGAGCCCGCAACCTGGGCATGTGCCCTGGCTTGGAATCGAACAGGGACCTCTCAGTCCATGGGACGTCATCAATCCATTGAGCCACACTGGCCAGGCCAGTTGTATTTTTGAAGAAGAATGTTCTTAAGTATGAAAAAAAATGCATTGTTTTAGGATATACATCCTGAAGTATGTAGGTATCAAGTGTCATGATTATATCCTTCAAGTGGTTCAAAAAAGAATTCAAACATGTGGATAATATGGTAAATGTTAACAACTGTAAATCTAGAGGGTGAGTATATGGATAATTATAATACTAGTCTTCCAGCTTTTCTATATGTTTTAAATGTTCAAAATAAGTTATTTTTTAAAATACATTAAAATTTCCAGAGAGAAAAGAGAGTATACTACATCCACAAACAGAATATGAGAAATTGGTATTAAAAATAGACTAGCAGAATTATTTTTTTTAATTGGAAAATAAAGTTGAGGAAATCTAGAAAATAGGACATAAAGACACACCAAGAAAACATTTCAGAACTAAAGAATATGAATTTATAATTAAAAAGGTTCATGGAGTGCTCAGCACATGGTAAAATAAAATTCTCACCAAAACACATTATCATGAAATCTCAGAATACTTGGGATAAAGAAATGATCTTACAAGTTTCCAGACTGAATAAACAAGTCATACACAAAAAGATAAAAACTTGAAATGGCTTTAGACAGCACTACGAGAAGCTAAGTAATGTCTTTAAGGTTGTTCTGTGAGAATTTTTTTCCATACTAGAATTCAATATATTGCTGAATATAAGCAATCAAATATAAGTAATTTCAGGTGTGTGAGGTCTCAAAAAATTTAATTTTTATGCACCATTTCTCAGGAAACTACTAAAGGATGTGCCTCACCAAATATGGCAGGAAAGACAAGACAGAGCAAGAGATCCAGGAAACAGGATTTAACAAGAGAGATGTGAAATGAATCCCCAAATGATGGTAGATCCCTGTGTATGAGGTATAGAGAATAAACAATTCAGTGTAGAGGAGGTCAGTAGACTCTAGTGAGGTGACTAGCAATTTATACAATTGAGACGATTTTAGGGATGAATATGATAGATGTAAAAACTTCAAGGAAATAAAACTCATAAAATATAAATATATATTTGATCTTGGAATAGGAAAGAGCTCTTTAAAAAAACTTATTTATTCATGTTGTTACATTATACAAGTAATAGTATTTGCTCAATATACAAAAAAAAAAGTTAGAAAGTATAGAAAAGTATATGGGAGAAAATGAAAATCACCTAAAATTTTACTACTCAGAGAAAACATCCCACTAATAATTATTGAGTGCCTACTCTATGCCCTCCTGTTTTAGTGTCTGGGATTGAGCAATGACTAAAATAAATCCTTGTTTCCATAGTTTAGATTTTAGTGCATAGAGACAAACCATTAAAGATAGACTAGGAAAAAGGTTAAAAGAAAAGTAAAGTAGGGTGCGTAGGACAGAGTGATGTGAAGGAAGGAATGCTATTTTTTAGAGTGATTAGGGAATTCCTTTCTGATGAGATGCAAGCAGAAATTTCAAGGAAGTGAGTCAAGAAATAATACAGACATCTGGAGAAAGAACATTCTAGAAGAAGAAGCAACTGGAAAGACCCCAAGAAAAGAACATGCTTGACATTTTGAAGTAATGTCCATGGGGCCAATGTGGCTAGAGGAATAAAACGCAGAATCAGAGAGAATATTGAAATCATAGAGAAAATGGAAGTTGGCGATGAGAAGCATTACATAATGTAAGACTATGTAGGCCATAGGAGGGACTCTGGCTTTTACTCACACAAAACCACTGGAAGTTTTGTACAGAGAAATGACTTAAAATAATTTCTGTAGCAAAAGAATTGTTCTGACTGCCATGTGGAGAATAGACAATAGGAAGCAAAAGTGGAATTAAGAGGTCAGTTAGAAAGCTGTTTTAATAATCCTGGTGAGAGATGATGGCAGCTATTAAAACTTCAGTGTACTTCTCTCAAGTCTTTTCCTGTGCATTTTCAGTGTATGTATAATTACCTACTTGAAAAAAAAGATGTATAGGGGAGATTCCAAAATGGCGGCAGAGTGAACAGAAGCTACACAGACCGTCTGCCAGAACCAAACTGGAATTACAACTATTACACAGACGAAACGACAGAAAAAACCAACAGAAAAGCAGCTTGCGAGGACCATATAACCAGGGACACTGACTCGATCGAGGATTGCGAAGGTGCGAAACAGGGTCTGGAAGCCATCGGTTGGCAGCTCAGCAGCGGCCTTAGCTGGGAGCAGCACCCTCGGGTTACACTCCCAAGCGGCTCCACAGCGCAGAGCCGGGACAGAGGCTAAAAAAGCCACAGCCACTCACCTTGGGCTCCAGCAGAGGGAGGGCGGACTGGACTGGAACTGTGTGGGGACACTCGGGGTTTGGAGGGCACTCAGAGCTTTTGCTGAGTTACTGCCACGCAGGATGGTGGCCATATTGCTCCTTCCCAGGGCTCTAGGGAGAGGCAGTAGCCTCTCCCTCAGAGATCCAACCCCACCCTGTGGGTCATTGAAGTGCTAATTGAAGCTCATTAACAACCAGTATCTGCCCCACCCTCGTGAAATCACCTTATGCTGAGCACCTGAGGGAGTTTTTCAATCAACTGACAACCCAAAACTCATCAACTAACCTCAACTACTAGCCTCCAGGCAAAAAGCTAGAGGATAACAGTACTTGTTCTGGACTAGCAACTTTAACCAGGAAAGTAAGACTTGACAGTGGTGTTTAACGTGGGTCCTCCCTCGCTCATCTAAACCCAGGAGAGGGAGCCACAAACAGAAGAACACCAACACCCACAGGGAAAACTTGACAGGCTCCAAAGGCCACTGTGATAGCCAAAATGGTGAAACACAGAAGCAGAAGCCAAATGAAAGAGCAAGAGACCTCCACCTAAGATGATTTCAATGTGGAGCAGTTAGGCATGTTAACAGAGCTAGAATTCAGAGCCATGATCTTGAGAAAGCTCAACAGCATGAGTAAGGAAATAGAGACGCTGAAAATGAGCCAATTGGAAATTAAAAACCATCAAGAAGAGATAAAAAATGACATATCAGAAATGAAAACTACATTGGAAGGTTTAAAAAGCAGAGTAGAGGAAGCTGAGGACCGATCAGTGAATTAGAAGACAGGGTAGAAAAAAAATCAACCAATCAGAAAACCAAAAGAAAAAAAACCATTAAAAAACAGGAAGACAGCTTAAGAGAACTGTGGGACAACTGGAAATGTAATAATGTTCGCATCATAGCAGTCCCCGAAGAAGAAAACGAGCAAAGCATACAGAATATATTCAGAAAAATAGTGACAGAAAACTTCCCTAATTTAGTGAAGGAAGAAGGCATTCAAGTTCAAAAAGCACAGAGAGTCCCAAGTAAAAAGAACCAAAACAGGCCCACACCAAGACACATAGTAATCAAACTGCCAAAAATTAAAGACAAAGAGAGAATCCTAAAAGCAGCAAGAGATAAGCAACAGGTTATCTACAAAGGAAACCCCATAAGGCTCTCAGCTGACTTCTCACAAGAAACACTACAGGCCAGAAGGGAATGGCATGAAGTAATCAAGGTCATGAAAAACAAGGATCTGAATCCAAGACTATTCTACCCAGCAAGGCTATCATTTAAAACAAAAGATCAAATAAAGAGCTTCCCAGACAAAAAAAAAAAGGCTAAGGGAATATTAGCACCAAACCAGCACTGCAAGAAATGTTAAAAGGACTGCTGTAATTAGCAGGAGAAATGGGAAGAAAAATATAACCAAACTAAAGAAAAATGGCAATAAATAAATACATATCAATAATCACCTTAAATGCAAATGGATTGAACGCTCCCATAAAAAGACACAGAGTAGCCCTGGCCGGTTTGGCTCAGCGGTTAGAGCGTCGGCCTGCGGTCCGGAGAGACCCTGGTTCGGTTCCCGCTAAGGGCACGTACTTCGGTTGCAGTTTGTCCCCGGCCCTGGTTGGTCGTGCGGGTGGCAGCCACTCGATGTGCCCCTTCATGTCGATGTTTCTCACTCTCTCTCCCTTCCTCTCTCTCCCTCCCACTCTATCTGTACAAAAAATGGAAAAATATCCTTGGGTGAGGATAAAAAAAAACAAAAAAGACACAGAGTAGCTGATTGGATAAGAAAGCATGACTCATCTATAAGTTGTTTACAAGAGACTCACCTCACAACAAAAGACTCACATAGGTTGAAAGTGAAGGGATGGAAAAGAATCATCCAAGCAAATGGAAAAGGGAAAAAAGCTGGGGTAGCAATACTCATATCTGATAAAATAGATTTCAAAATGAAGGCCATAACTAGAGACAAAGAAGGCCACTACATAATATTGAAAGGATATATCCAACAGGAAGATATAACCTTGATAAACATATGCACCCAATATAGGAGCATCAAAATATATTAAAAATTTTCTGGAGGAAATCCAAGGAGAAATCGACAGCAATACAATCATAGCAGGTGACTTCAACACCCCGTTGACACCACTGGATAGATACTCTAGACAAAAAATTAGCAAGGAAACAGAGACTCTAAATGAAGCATTAGACCAAATGGATTTAATAGATATCTACAGAGAATTACACCCCAAAACTACATAATTCACATTCTTCTCAAGTGCACATGGGACATTCTCAAAGATAGACCACATGATAAAACACAAACTAAATCTCTACAAGTTCAAGAAGATTGAAATCGTATCAAGCATCTTCTCAGATCACAATGGCATGAAACTAGAAATCAACTGCAACAAGAACATGCAAAAACATTTCAAAACATGGAGTCTAAATAGCATGTTATTACACAATGAATGGGTTACTGAGGAGATCAAGGAAGAAATTAAAAACTTTCTGGAAACCAATGAAAATGAACACACAACAACACAAAATCTATGGGATGCAGTGAAAGCAGTTCCAAGAGGGAAGTTCATAGCACTATAGGCCTACCTCAAGAATCAAGAAAAATTTCTAATTGACTATCTAACCTCACAACGTAAAGAATTAGAAAGCAAACAAAAAGAAAACCACAGAGCAAGTAGAAGGAAGGAAATAGTAAAGATCAGAGCAGAAATAAATGACATAGAGACCAAAAAAAACAATTCAAAGGATCAATGAAACAAAGAGCTGGTTTTTCGAAAAGATAAACAAGATTGATGGACCCTTAGCTAGATTCACCAAGAAACAAAGAGAGAGAACCCAAATACACAAAATCAGAAATGAAAGAGGAGAAGTAACAACCAACACCACAGAAATACAAAAGATTGTTAACAGCTACTATGAACAACTATATGGCAACAAATTCAACAATCTAAGCGAAATGGGCAAATTTCTAGAAACACACAGACTCCCAAAACTGGACCAGGAAGAGATAGAAAAGTTGAATAGACCAATAACAACTAAGGAAATTGAAGAGGTAATCAAGACTCTCCCAGCAAACAAAAGCCCAGACCCAGATGGCTTCATGGGGGAGTTTTACCGAACATTCAAAAAAGAACTAACACCCATTCTCCACAAACTATTTCAAAAAATTCAAGAAGAAGGAAGACTTCCAAAAATGTTCTATGAGGCCAGCATAATTCTAATTCCAAAACCAGAAAAAGACACTACAAAGAAAGAAAACTACAGGCCAATAACTCTGATGAAAAATCCTGAACAAAACACTAGCAAATAGGATCCAGCAATACATCAAAAAAATTATTCACCATGACCAAGTGGGATTCATCCCAGGGATGCAAGGCTGGTACAATATTCACAAATCAATAAACGTGATATACCACGTAAATAAAATGAAGAACAAAAACCACATGATCATATCGATAGATGCTGAAAAAGCATTCGACAAAATCCAGCATCCATTTCTGATAAAAACACTCAGCAATGTGGGAATAGAGGGATCATATCTCGACATAATGAAGGCCATATATGAAAGACCTACAGCCAACATCATACTCAATTGGCAGAAACTAAAAACATTTCCATTAAGAACAGGAACAAGACAGGGATGTCCACTTTCGCCACTCCTATTTAACATAGTACTGAAAGTCTTAGCCACAGCAATCAGACATGAGGAAAAAATAAAAGGAATCCAAATTGGAAAGGAGGAAGTGAAACTGTCATTATTTGCAGTTGATATGATATTATACATAGAAAACCCTAAAGACTCCATCAAATATCTACTAGACTTAATAAATGAATTTGGCAAAGTAGCAGGATACAAAATTAACGTCAAGAAATCAATGACATTCTTATACACCAATGATGAACTCACAGAAAGAGAAACCAAAAAAACAAACCCATTTACCATCGCGGCAAAAAAATTAAGATACCTAGGAATAAACTTAACCAAAGAAGTAAAGGACCTATTTGCAGAAAACTACAGGACATTGAAAACAGAAATAGAGGAAGATATAAAAAAGTGGAAGCACATACCTTGTTCATGGATTGGAAGAATTAACATCATTAAAATGTCCATACTACCCAAAGCAATCTATAGATTCAATGCAATCCCCATCAAAATACCAATGACATATTTCACAGAACTAGAACAAACACTTCAAAAGTTCATATGGAACCAAAAAAGTCCCCAAATAGCCACAGCAATTTTGAAAAAGAAGGACAAAGTAGGTGGGATCACAACACCAGATATCAGGTTATACTACAAAGCGACTGTAATCAAAACAGCCTGGTACTGGCACAAGAACAGGCATATAGACCAGTGGAACAGAACTGAAAACCCAGAAATGGACCCAAGGCAATATGCTCAATTAATATTTGACAAAGGTGGCAAGAGCATACAGTGGAGTAAAGAAAACCTCTTTAATAAATGGTGTTGGGAAAATTGGACAGTTACATGCAAAAAAATGAAACTAGACCATCAACTTACACCATACACAAAAATAAACTCAAAATGGATAAAAGACTTAAATGTGACCCGTGAATCCATAAAAATTCTAGAAGAAAATGTAGGCAAAAAAATTTCGGACCTCATACGCAGCAGAATTTTCACTGATACATCACCTTAGGCAACAGAAACAAAGAAGAAAATGAACACATGGGACTACATCAAACTAAAAAGCTTCTGCACAGCAATAGAAACAATCATCAAAATGGAAAGGCAACCCACTGTATGGGAGAACATCATTGCCAATGATATATCAGATAAGGGGTTAATTTCCAATATATATAGAGTATTCATACAGCTCAACAAAAGGAAGACAACCCAATTAAAAAATGGGCAGAGGAGCTGAATAGACACCTCTCCAAACAGGACATACAAATGGCCAAGACACATATGAAGAAATGCTCAACATCACTAATCATCAGAGAGATGCAAATTAAAACAACAATGAGGTATCACCTCACACCTGTCAGAATGGCTGCCATCAACAAATCATCAAACAACAAGTGTTGGCGAGGGTGTGGAGAGAAGGGGATTCTAATACACTGCTGGTGGGAATGCAGACTGTTGCAGCCACTATGGAAAACAATATGGTGTTACCTCAAAAAATTAAAAATTGAACTTCCATTTGACCCAGTGATCCCGCTTCTAGGAATATACCCTAAGAAGCCTGAAACACCAATCAGAAATAATATATGTACCCCATGTTCATCGCAGCACTATTTACAATAGCTAATATCTGGAAACAGCCCAAGTGTCCATCAGTAGAAAAATGGATAAAAAAGCAGTGGTACATATACACAATGGAGTACTATGCACCTGTAAGAAAGAAAGATCTCTTATCCTTTGAGACAACATGGAGGGACCTGGAAAGTATTATCTTAAGTGAAATAAGCCAAACATAAAAAGACAAATACCATATGATCTCACTTATATACTGAATATAATGAACATAACAGTCTGAGGAATACAGTAGACCCAGAAACATGGAAGTAGGGCACAGACTGACATCTGTCAGAAGAGGGTGTGGGGGGGTGGTGGGAAGAGATAAACCACAGAACTTATATGCATGTATACATAACCAATAGACATGGAACAACAAAGCCGGGGACGGGGTAGGTGTGGGGTGGGGAGAGGGGTGCCAATGGGGTAAAAATGGAGAAACATCTGTAACAAAAAAATTAATAAAAAATAAAAAAATAAATAAAAATGGAAAACCTAATGTCTGTAGAACAGCTGTCCAACAAAAGTTTCAATTAGAAAAAAAGATGTATACAGTAAACATACCATTTTTATATGATAAATGTAATATTTATATATCACTCTAAAGTTAATATAAAAGGGAAAACAAATTGCGACCTTCCTTCCTCAGGGCATCTTGCTTGCCTAAAGTTCTTCATAAGATTGTAAAGAAAAATATTTTCAAATTTTGCTGTAAAAAACTCTCTTCCTAAAGTTGAATATAAATGCTAGAGAGGAATTCTCAAGTCCCCTTTTATTCAAGCAAATGCTGAATGAAAGTGATTAAAGCCATTTCCCACTGCTGATGAGAATCTGGAAATTCATAACAGTACTGATTCAGTTTAACAGGTAATCATCAACTGACTATAGACTGGGGGACGAAGCACTTTTTAACAAAATGTTGATATAAGAAACATCCAAACCTGTAGATAATTTTTATGAGTTTATTTGAGCCAAACTGACGACAATTGCTGGGAATCAAAATCTCAATGGATTGAGAAACTATTCCAGAAAATGGCAGTTTTACCACTATTTTATACATCAGACTCACAGGAGAGGATGTAAGGATGTTAAATAAAATCCACTGGTGACAGATTAAGGAGGCAGGAGAAAATCAAAGCAGGGAAATCTCTGAGATTGTATAAAAAGTATAACAGGTAAACACATCTTTTACATTGGTGGGTATAGGATAGCTAACAATGAACATTTATAGCACATAGAGATGATATGCTGGAGAACAAGATAGCAATGAGGGTTTCTGTGGCCCCATGCTCTGCTGAGAGGTTGTGCCTTGAGGGGTCTGGAAAAGCGGGGTTACTCTGAAATTTCAAAGGAATGTTATCATAAATGCAAAAATGACAGTAGACAGGCTTAGTTAAGGGAAAGATTGACCTTTGTCAAGGAAGGCCCAGGACATGACCACCCACCACGAATCCCTTTTAATTAGGAAATTTGAATTTCAGATCACCCTGTGTGGTTATGTGTTAGGTCTCTGAGTTTGTAAAGCCCAACATGCAGGCCTCCCATGAACTTTTTAGGCTTAGTATGTGGCTCCTTTTTTGTTCCTTAATAATAAATACCTAAAATTTCAGCCCGGCCAGTGTGACTCAGTGGATTGAGTTTACCCCATCCACTAAGAGGTCACCGGTTCAATTCCACATCAGGGCACATGCCCAGGTTGTGGTCTCAGTTCTCCGTGGGGGTGTGCAGGAGGCATTGGAAGGATGTTTCTCTCATAGATGTTTCTATCTCTTTCCCTCTCCCTTCCTATCCCTGAAATCAATAAAATCATATAATGAATATCTTAAACTTCAACAATGGCTTAGGATTTAGGTAATCATATAGACTGTAGACCTTGAAGACAAAAATTTCCTTCCATTAAAGAAATCCAAACTACCTTATTTGCTACAGGTTTTTCCCATAATGATGAGATTCAGATTTTCATGTGTGTGGCAGGTAGATATTCTAAAGAAAGCAATGTATAGAAAAGCAGAAAAAAAACAAGGGTTATGTTAAAAAAACTTCAAGCATTTTAACATGTCATAGTTCAGGGACAGAAAAGTGATTGGAAATGAGGCTGAAAGGCACACAGAGGCCAGACTATTAAGTGCTTCATATACTGTGCTAAGAAATTTGACTTATAACAACAATTAAAAGCAAGAGAGTGATTTGATTAGATTTACATTTGAGAAAGATTCTTTGGTAGCAACATGAGAATGGACAAGAAGTGGGCAGAACCAGCAGAAAATAGACTAGAGGTCTTTCAAAATGGTTGAAGCCAAAAGTGATAAAAGTTTGAACTAGGGCAGTGGCCTCAGAAAGTAATAAAAAAGTGAGTCAAGAACTTTTAGGCAGTAGAAATGACAAGATAATCAGAAAGATGTTAAAATGGCTCCCATATTCCTGACTTTGGAAGATTGGGTGGTTGTGTAGTAGTGATTACATGTATACCAACACATATGAACTAAAAGCATACATAGGGACTGAAAGAAGATATGATTAGAAATGTATGTGGCACACAGAAAAGATTGAAAAGGCAACATATAAAATGAAGTATACATAATTTGCATTTGAGAGAAAAGATGGAAGTAGATGGGCAAATATGTTTGTAGGGAAGTTTTTAAAATTTTTTTCAAGCAAAGTTTATTTAGAAAGTTACAGGGGTAGAAGAAGTGAAGTGTGGAAGAAGTGAGTCAACTGAGCTGCGTGGACTCAGGGAACAAGTTATAGAGGCAAAAGAAGGGAGCTTAGGAGAAAGTGCAAAGCAAGAAAAATGTACCCCGGGGGAAGAGGGTGAGGAAAGGCGCTGGGGAAGTTTATCTTAAAGCAGTTCTTTCATTTCAAGTCATCTATTCACGCAGTACGTACACTTCACACAATGCTATATATCCAGGGTGGGGTAAAAGTAGGTTTATAGTTGTTTGTATGAAAAATAATATAATAATTAATAAATAATAATACAAGAATAAACTGTTTTGTGTACTCACAACTGTAAACCTACTTTTGCCCCACCCTATATATATATATGCTTTGTATATATTTGTTATATATCTCTTTATAAATCCCACCCCCCCTCCTGCCTTCCCCACACTATTGTCTGTGTCCATTGGTTATGCATATATGCATAGAAGTTCTTTGGTTTATCTCCCCCCCCCCTTCCCTTTGAGGTTCATCACTCTAACAACCAATTTGTACTTCTTAATTCCTTCATCTTTTTCACCCATCCTTCCAAGACCTAGCCATCTGGCAAGCAACAAAATATTCTTTGTATCTATGAGTCTGTTTCTGTTCTGTTTGGTCATTTTGTGTGTAGACTCAATTGTTGATAGATATGTATTAATTGATATTTTATTGTTCATATTTTTGTTCTTCTCCTTCAAGAAGACCTTTCAACATTTCATATAATACTGGTTTCTTGGTGATGAACTCCTTTAGCTTTTTCTTGTCTGGGAAACTCTTTATATGTCCATTTCTTCTAAATGATAGCTTTGCAGGATAGAGTCATCTTGGTTGTAGGTCATTGCTTTTCATCACCTTGAATATCTCTTGCCACTCCTTTCTGAACTGCAAAGTTTCTTTTGAGAAATCAGCTGGAAGTCTTATGGGAGCTCTTTTGTAGGTAACGAACTGCTTTGCTCTTTTTGCTTTTAAGATTCTCTCTTTGTCTTGAACCTTTGACACTTTATTTTTTTTTATCCTCACCCGAGGATATTTTTCCATTTTTTGTTCAGGTAGAGTGGGAGGGAGAGAGAGGAACAGAGAGAGAAAGAGAAACATCGATGTGAAAGGAACACATCGAGTGGCTGCCACCCGCACAACCGACGAGGGCTGGGGACAAACTGCAACCGAGGTACGCGCCCTTGGCGGGAACCGAACCCGGGTCTCTCTGGACCGCAGGCCGACACTCTAACCGCTGAGCCAAACCGGCCAGGGCGAACCTTTGACATTTTGATGATGATGTGCCTTTCTGTGGACCTCTTTGGGTTCACCTTGTTGGAACTATTTGTGCTTCCTGGATTTGTATGTCTGTTTTCTTCACCAAGTTAGGGAAGTTTTCTGTCATTTTTTTAAAATAGGCTTTCAATTTCTTTTTTTTTTATTTTTATCCTCACCCGAGGACATTTTTTCATTTTTTGTTCAGGTAGAGTGAGAGAGAGAGGAACAGAGAGAGAGAGAAACATTGATGTGAAAGGAACACATCGAGTGGTTGCCACCCGCACAACCGACCAGGGCCGGGGACAAACTGCAACCGAGGTACGTGCCCCTAGCGGGAACCAAACCCGGGTCTCTCAGGACCGCAGGCTGACGCTCTAACCGCTGAGCCAAACCGGCCAGGGCAGGTTTTCAATTTCTTGCTCGCTCTTCTCCTCTGGCACCCCCATGATGCGAATGTTGAAGTTGTCCCAGAGGCTCCTTACACTAGCCCCATTCTTTTTGGAATCTTTTTTCTTTTTGCTGTTCTGATTGGGTGTGTTTTGCTTCCTTATATTCCCAATTGATGGTTTGCTTCTTGGCTTTACCTATTCTACTATTGATTCTCTGTAAATTATCCTTTGTTTCAGTTAGTGCAGCCTTCATTTCTGACTGGTCCTTTTTCACGTTGTCGATGTTCTAAGTTCCTTGGAGTTCTTAAGCTCCTTTAAGTTCTCACTAAGTTCTTTGAGCATCCTTATAACCAGTGTTTTGAACTCTGCATCTGATTGATTGCTTATCTCCATTTTGTTTAGTACGTTTCCTGAAGTTTTTTTCTTTTCTTTCATTTGGGACATGATTCTTTGTCTCCTCGTTTTGGCTGCTTCCCAGTGTTTGTTTCTATGTATTAGGTAGAGTTGCTATGCCTCCTATGCTTCATAGGGTGGTCTATTATTGTAGGTGTCCTGTAGGATCCAGTAGCACAACTTTGTTGATCACCCCAGCTGGGCCCTTGAGGTGCACCCCTAGTGTGAACTGTACACCCTTCTGTTGTAATTGAGTCTTGATTGCTGTTGGCACATCAATGGGAGGGATTTACTCAGGCTGATCAGCTGCAAGGACTGGCTGTGTCCACTGACCACTGTTTATTAACTATAAAATAGGTGAAAAGAGATAAGAAATATGAACTCATATTCCTAGGCAATATACTAGTTGCTTTACATTTCCTCTCTTTTAGTATTTCCAAATCTGGGGAAGTAAATATTATTCCCAGACAACATAGAGGAAACACATAAAATTTAAATAGTCTATACAAAGAGCTAGTAAGGGATAGAGCTAGAAATCAATACTAAAGCTTTCTAACTCCAGGATCCACAACCTTACATCACCCTATTATTGATTATTAAATGTAGAACATATACGCCTTGTATTTGAATAAAGGTTATAAATTTAAAACACATTTGTATTTCATTGACATATCCTGTGGTTTTCTTTCTTTCTTTTTAATTTTTTTTTAATTACCATCTTCACTTATACTGTCTGTTTCTTCCTCCTTTGAAGAAAAGAACGTAATATTAGGATCATTCTTAATATGTATATGAGAGTGGGAATTTCCCTGACCAAAGTATATATCCCTTAATTGCCAGAAATTCAATCAATTATAGATTAAGTCAATGCAACTGATTGCTTAAATCCTTTAAAATCTAAATATCCCAGTCATTCACATTATAGTTTGCCCCCTTTTATAATAGAATGTATCTTTATATCATTCACATTTATATAAATCCCTTTCAATCTAATTTCTTTTGCTTTAACACTTAGCCAAGATTAGTTAAATTCTGGGAAAAGGAGGTATAATTAATTAGTGGCTGGACGTGAGAGAATAAAAAAGAGATTATCTGGAAATATTTAGGCCCATGTGGAATGTGGAAGAAAGCATGGGGACAGCAATAAGTACAAGGAATCTACAAAGAAGGATAACAAAATATGAATTTTTCCTCCAGGCAAACATCAGAATATTTTCTGTTATAAAAATAAAGATAAAATTAAAATTAAAGCATCTTTTTGTCCATGTACACCATAAATTCAACATTCTTGTTAAGTGTGTTTTTTGTCATCTTCCTAAGTCACTAACATGAACGATAAAATTAAAATAAAGGCTTTAAACTTTTACCTTGATTAACAAATACTCCAAAAGTTTATATGAAACCAAAAAAGACCCCAATAGCCACAGCAATCTTGAAAAAGAAGAACAAAGTGGGAGGGATCACAATACCAGATATCAAGTTATACTACAAAGCCACTGTAATCAAAACAGCCTGGTACTGGCACAAGAACAGACATATAGATCAGTGGCACAGAACAGAGAACCCAGACATCAACCCAAGAAATTATGTGCAATTAATATCCGACAAAAGAGGTAAGAGCATACAATGGAAAAAAGAGAGTCTCTTCAATAAATGGTGTTGGGGAAATTAGACAGCTACATGAAAAAACATGAAACTAGACCACCAAATAACACCACACACAAGAATAAGCTCAAAATGGATAAAAGACTGAAATGTCACGTGTGAAATCATAAATTTTCCAGAAGAAAGTGTAGGCAGAAAATCTCAGACATCACACATAGCAGAATTTTCACTGATACATTGCCTAGGGCAAGAAAAACAAAGGAAAAAATTAATAAATGGGACTACATCAAACTAAAAAGCTTCTACACAGCAAAAGAAACCAGCCTCAAAATGAAAATGGAATCCATTCTCTGGGAGAACATATTTGCCAACGATACATTGGATAAGAGGTTAATATCTAAAATATATAGAATATTTATACAATTCAACAAAAGGAAGACAAACAATCCAATTAAAAATGGGCAGAGGACCTGAATAGACACTTCTCCAAACAGCACATTCAAATAGCCAAGAGACATATGAAAAAATGCTCAACATCACTAATCATCAGAGAGATGCAAATTAAAACCATGAAATATCACCTCACACCTGCCAGAATGGCTGCTATCAACAAATCATCAAACAACAAATGTTGGTGAGAATGTGGAGAAAAGGGGGCTCTTAGTACACTGCTGGTGGGAATGCAGACTGGTGCAGCTACTGTGGAAAACAATATGGTGTTTCCTCAAAAAAATTAAAAATGAAATTGCCATTTGACCCAGTGATTCCAATTCTAGGAATATATACGAAGAAGCCTGAAACACCTATCAGAAAGAATATATTTACCCTTATGTTCATAACAGCACTATTTACAATAGCTAAGATCTGGAAACAACCCAAGTGTCCATCAGTAGGTGAGTGGTTAAAAAAGCAGTGGTACATTTATACAATGGAATACTATATAGCTGTAAGAAAGAAAGATCTCTTATCCTTTGAGACAGCATGGAGGGACCTGGAGAGTATTATGCTGAGTAAAATAAGCCAGTCAGAAAAAGACAAGTACCACATGATCTCACTTAATTATGGACTACCATGAATAAAATAAGCTGTTGATCAAAATAGATCCAGAGACATGGAAGTAAGAAACAGACTGACAATCCTCAGAGGGAAGAGGGTTGGGGTGCTGGGAAGAAATAAACCAAAGAGCTTATATGCATATATGTATAACCAATGAACACAGACAATAGTTTGGGGAAAGTGGGAGGGAAGTGGAAATGGGAACAAGGGGGTCAATGAGTGGGAAAAGGAGGGACATCTGTAAGATGTTCAATAATAAAGATGAAAATAAATAAAATTGTACTTTGATTGAATTTAACTTTAGAAATGATATATTTTTATATCTCAAGAATGTCAAATTCTTCTATTTATTTATTTATTTATTTATTTTTTATCCTCACCCGAGGATATTTTTCCATTTTTTGTACAGATAGAGTGGGAGGGAGAGAGAGGAAGGGAGAGAGAGGGAGAAACATCGACGTGAAAGGGACACATCGAGTGGCTGCCACCCGCACGACCAACCAGGGCCAGGGACAAACTGCAACCGAAGTACGTGCCCTTAGCGGGAACCGAACCCGGGTCTCTCCGGACCGCAGGCCAACGCTCTAACCGCTGAGCCAAACTGGCCAGGGCTCAAATTCTTCTAAATAAAATTCTTCTATGTTGGATGAACACAATGAACATGAGATTACTAAGACACTTATATATAACATAAATGGAATTTTTAACAATATTTTTTTTCAACTGGCCTCCCCATCTCTATTTTTACTCATTCCAATTCATTTTCAACATGATTTTAAACTAATATTCCTAATGCACAGTTCTGATTATGTTGCTCTTCTCAAAACTTTTAGCTGCTCTTAACCACATTTGAAAATCTCTAGCCTGATATTTAGGGTCCCTCAAAATTTGGTTCCAAATTAACTTTTTAAAAAAATCTTCACCTGAGGATGTGTTTCCTGATTTGAGAAAGAGTGTGAGAGAGACAGAAGCATCAATGTGAAAGAGAAACATCAATCAGTTGCCTCCCATACAATGTCCTGACCTGTGTATGTGCCTTGACCGGGAATGGAACCCACACCTTTTGGTGTACAGGATGACACTCCAACCAACTGAACAACCCATTCTAGGCTCCAAATGAACTTCTAATTCTTTTTTTTAATCCTCACCCCAGGACATTTTTGCATTTATCTTCAGACAGAGTGGGAGGGAGAGTGGGAGGAAGAAAGAGAGAAACATCAATGTGAGAGAGACACATCGACTGGCTGTCACCCACATGACCCCAACCAAGGCTGGGGACAAACTGCAACCCAGGTACATGCCCTTAGTGGGAACCAAACCTGGGTCTCTCTGGTCCATAGGCCAAAACTCTAACCACTGAGCCAAACCAGCCAGGGCCCAATAAACTTTTAATCTTATTTTCCATGACTGTCCTTCAGATGGGGAGTAATACCAGTCAATACCTACAGATTTGAAAGTAAAGGGAGATAGCATTAAATAAAATGCCATCATTCAAATATACAGATAATTATAGATTGTCTTCTGGGTTAGGCACCATGATAGGTGATAAAGATAAACAGAGCTAAAACTATACATAAGAAATTTAATTCTAAGTGCACTAAGTATTGAATGAGTGGTAAACATGAGTGCTAGGGTATAGGAGCAGTTACTTTATTTTGGGGGGGGGGGAGAAAAGAAAAAAGAAAGAAGTTTGGGGCCAGTTAAAGAGTGTCCAGGCAGTGAGATTAATCAAAGTCCTATAAAGTATGGGTGAGAAGGATAAAATAAAAAATAAAAAACTTTTGTGGTGGTCAAACAACACAGGTTTGCTCCAACCCTAAGGTTTCTTCCTGTCTTCTGGCTGTAGCTCTCCATTCAGATTATTTCCTTTTGTCTTTTCTGTTTGTTTCCACTTTCTCTTTCCTTTACTAATTAATTTGAATATTTTCTTTATGTTAATGGTTTTTATGTTTTTACTGATTTTTTAGAGAGAGAGGAAGGGGGAGAGAGAGAGAAACATCGATGTGAGAAAGCTACATCAATTGGCTGCCTCCTGCACATTCCCTACTGGGGTTTGAGCCCGCAACCCAGGCATGTGCCCTGACCAGGAATGGAACAGGGACCTTTCAGTCCATGGGACAACCCTCAATCCACTCAGAAACACCACTATGCTATATTAACGGTTTTAATCTCATTTTATTTGTTCTTTAATTGTAACCCACTGTAATCCTTCTTGGAAATAAACAGTATTCAAATTACCTTTTTTTTCTCTTTCAAAATTTTCTTTCCTCTTTACTAGTATTGTTCTCTTAATTGACTAGAACTCAGTAATGAGACATATTTAATATTTAATATTCAATAATATTTTATATTTGATTTTAATTTTAACTGGTACTTCCTGGTTAAGAAAGTGTTTAAGTGTGATCTTTAAATTTTAAAAATATGAATCTCTATGATAGGGAAAGCATAAGTCTTTTCTGATATTTGAAATAAGAAATTATAAATGAGAGGCAATTTAAGAAGAGATGTCAAGAAATTTCACATTAGGAAAAGACTGTTTCAGGCATAAGAAACAATTTAGGAGGAAGACTAAAAGTAGAGTAGGATTATATAAATAAAATTTAATTGTATAGCATGGTGAGAGTAGAGAGAGAACAGATGAGGTGATATGAGAAGAATGGATCTAAAATTGAAGAGGTAGCCTGAAGCATCATTGAAGGACTAGGCTTTAGTTCTTGCTTCCAATTCAAAGATACAAGATTTTATTTGGAGATGCCCAAAAAAAGATGTGGATGTCATTTCTACCCCAAGAAGACAGAGGTAAAAGAGAGAAAAAAAAAAAAAAAAAATGAACATCTATTCTGTGGGAAAGTAACATCATGATGCTTAGAGAGATTTAACTGAATGTTTCTCAATAATAAATGTATCACAATCTGACAAAAAAAATACTTTTATCTACTCTTTTTCTTTTTAATCCTCACCCAAGGACTTTTTTGCATTTATCTTCAGATAGAGTGGGAAGGAGAGAGGGAGAAAAGAAGGAGAGAGAATCATCAATGTGAGAGAGACACATCGAATGGTTGCCACCCACATGACCCCAACTGGGGCTGGGAACAAACTGCAACTGACGAACGTGCCCTTAGTGGGAACTAAATCCAGGACTCTCTGGTCTGCGGGCCGACGCTCTAACTGCTAAGCCAAACTGGCCAGGGTTTTTTATCTACTCTTAAGCTGTTGCAAAGTTCACTCATCTTTCAAAGATTTTGAGTATAAGTATCTGATGTTAGAAGTGTTTATTTCGTCTTCATAAAACATGAATTGTCATACTAATTTTTATTTTTAAAAGCATCTAAAGTCATTTTGGATCTATTACCTAATGAAAAAAGGATACATTTACCTGGAAAATGGGTTCATTCCCCCCCACTGTTGCAAGGGGTTAAAAGGGCTGCCGGAGGGGAGCCTTTGTCCCCAATTATGCTCTAGCACGTGCTCTGGTACTGGAATCCTGACCCCCACTTCCCCAGCACCATGCACAGGCAGCAGGGGTGAAAATGGGTTCATTTTTCTGGGAGAATTATTTTTATTGAACTTTCACTCTCCCACCAGTGGTCCTTCTACATAATGTAGCCTTCCTTGATGGTACTATAATTTATGCACAGACTCAAACTGAATTTTTTTGTAATGCCTATGATGATCTATCTATCTATCTATCTATCTATCTATCTATCTATCTATCTATCATCCATCCATCCATCCATCTACCATCTCTCTACCTATCTATCTCGGTACTAAGTTCTGTTGAGTCTATCTCCATTAATCTTTTCTCCTCCTTTCAATTTCCAGGGTCACTGCCCTGATTCATGAGTTATTTGTGTCCTTACTGCTGCAGCAGGCTCCTCACTAAACTTGACTTTCTCTCTCACACAAAGAATATTACACCTGGCTGCCACACTTAATCTAGGCATAGTTCTGATCATGTTTCATCTCTACTATTTCCATCCTTTTTTCCCTATGTCATTCTTAGAATGTCTTCTCTGATTTCTAATTTTAAATTATGCAAACAAGAAACATTTCCAGGCCCCACAACCCAGCTCAAAAGCAATTTTCTTTATAAAGCTGATCACCATTGCTGATGTGATTTTTATTTATTCTGAAACTCCCCTGCATTTTTAATTCCTCTCTCTCAGCATTTGTTCTAATAGAGTTATTTGTGGACTATTCTCTTTTCATAGGCCAAAATCTTCCTGAGAGAAAGGATTATGTTTCATTTAATTTTGAATCTCTCTGTGTCTTGAATCCCCTAAGGTGTTTTTGATAAGTATCTTGTAAAAACTGAGGAAATGGCCCTGGCCGGTTTGGCTCAGCGGTTAGAGCATCTGCCTGCGGTCCAGAGAGACCCGGGTTCGGTTCCCGCTAAGGGCATGTACCTCAGTTGCAGTTTGTCCCCTGCCCTGGTTGGTCGTGCAGGTGGCAACCACTCAATGTGTCCCTTTCACATCAATGTTTCTCTCTCTCTCTCTCTCTCTCTCTCTCTCTCTCTCTCTCTCTCCCCCTCCCTCCCTCCTTCCCTCTCACTCTATCTGAACAAAAAAGAAAGGAATGTCCTCGGGTGAGGATAACAAAACAAAACGGAGGAAATGAATAAGTTTTAAAATTTCATTAAAATTATTCTTTATGATAAAAGTAAAGCTCAAAGGAGAATGCTCTTAAGAAACTATTATTTGGTCATGGAATGAATCAAAGATAAAAGAAAAAGTAATATTCAGTAAAAAATATTAATCTCTTTTTCATTCAGTTTGATGTCATGGTGACAACATGAATATGTGGGAATTATGTGAAAAATTACAAATCAGATGTACAAATAAACAATCCTTAAAAGCAATATTATCTCCGATCTCAAAGACATAATAGTAACATAACAATTTATCTTTCATGGTTCTGGGGGTTGATGAGCTTCCTGGATAGTTCTCACTTGGGGTACCTCATAGAGTTGAATTCAGATGGCAGCTGAGGAGGCATCTGAAGGTGCTGTCACTCAATGTCTGGCACCTGAGCTAGTATGGCTGAACAAGTATGAACCAGGTAGTCAAGCATCTCTTTCTCCACATGGCCTCTTCACCTTGCTTTCTTGTACTCTCTTATAGAATGGTAGACTCAGGGTAGATTTGACTTCTAATGAGATAACTGGCTTATCCACATAAACCATTTCAAAATAGACAGAGGAAAGCTCCAAGGCTTCTTTGACTGCCTTGGAAGGCATGTAGAATCACCTGTTATAATCTAATGGTCAAGGTAATCATAAACTAGCAAAGATTCAAGAGAATGAAAGAACTGACTCCACCTCTTAATGGAGGGATGTGTGTACAAGAAGGTAACAACAGCTCTGGCCAGTTTGGCTCAGTGGTTAGATTGTCAGCCTGCAGACTAATGAGTCTCAGGTTCAATCCCAGTCAAGGGCACATACCTCGGCTGCAGTTCGACCCCAGCCCTGGTCAGGTCATGTGGGAGGCAACCAGTTCATGTAGCTCTTTTCACATCAATGTTCCTCTCTGTCTCCCTCTCTCTCTCTCTCCCTCCCTCCCTCCCTCCCTCCCTCCCAATCTATCTGATAATAAGTAGAAAAATATCCTTGGGTGAGGAATAAAAAACAAAGCAAACAAAAAAAATAAATGATGTTCCATAAAAAAGCCTAAATCTCACTTCCCAAACGGAATGGAGAACCATAAACAAACTCATATTCTGATTATTTAATTTTTGGTGTATGTTTGGGTTTTAAAAAAATGTACCTACATTCTTTGTTTTATTTTAAAATGTTTTTATTTTTAGAGGGAGAGAGGGAGAGGGAGAGATTAGAAACATCGATGAGAGATAAATCAGCTGCCTCCTGCAAGCCCCTTAGTGGGGGTCAAGCCAGTAACCCAGGCATGTGCCCTGCCTGGGAATTGAACTGGAGACCTCTTGGTGCAGGGGACAATGCTCGATCTACTGAGCCACACCGGCTGGGCTGTATCTATATTCTACCTCAAGAACCTAGCATTTAGCCAAAGGATTATGTATGTTCTTGTTAGCCCAAGGGTAGTTCCTAAACCAGTGGCATAAGCATCACCTGAGAACTTGTTAGAACTGCAAAATATCAGACCATATCCCAGACCTACTGAATTAGATGTACATTTTTACAAGATGCCCAGGAGATTCATATGCATGTTAAAATTTGAGAAGTGCTGACTTGGGCCATACCCATAAACTAGTATACATAGAATATCCTCAAAGTTGTCATCTGAAGAAACCTAGAAAATGTGAAGTACTCTTCCAACTTTGGGAGCAGAGAAGGACTGCACATTTTATTTTGGTTTTAAGTGAAAAAATAGCTAAAACTTCATTGCTCCTATACAATCTTCTACAAGTTGGAAGCTGCACGTGTGGAGGGGAATCTTGTTTTATTGGAACATCAAGGATCACTATGTATGTGGGGAAATGTTTGATCTATAACAGATTTTTATATGACTCAGGAAGCTAAAAAGAAAAGACCAAAAAATTGCAAACTTCCAAGTAGATAATAAATACTTCATATATATTTAGCTATGTACATGCAAAGACACATAGATTTTTTTTTTTTTGCTATTATTATGAATGAGTTACTTATAATACACAGATGCTCCTTAACTTACAATGGGGTTACACCCTGATAAACCCATCACAGATTGAAAATATCCTGTCTAAAATGCATTTAATATACCTATTCTACCGAACATCATAGCTTAGCCTGTCTATCTTAAACATTCTCAGAACACAAACTCTAAAAAATGCTGGTAACACAGTACACTGTGAAGTATCTGTTGTTTACCCTCATGATCGTGTGCCTGAGTGGGAGCTGTGGCTTGCTGCTGTGGCCCAACATCATGAAAGTATCATACAGCATATTGAATATCACATATTGCTAGCCCAGGAAAATATAAACGTTCAAAATTCGAAAGTACAGTTTCTACTGAATATACATTGCTTTTGCACCACCGTAAAGTTGAAAAATCCTAAGTCGAACCACTGAAAGTTGGGGACCACCTATATTTGGGGGCAGAATAGCATCACTTTCTTGCAAGTTAATTTGCTGTAACTTATCAATGTCTTTAGAGAAAATGAAAGAAAATTCAAAAATAAGGATACCCTCTCTATTATTTTAAGTAAAATAACAGTAAATTAACTTTTGAAAACATACCATTTTCTTCCAAAAATATGTTCAATCCATTCACAATTTCTTGCCTGTTTCTTCTTGTCATTCATTTCTATGATCTAAATTACAGAACATAATTAAAATGCCTATGAGAAAGTTCTTAAATATCAAGTAAGTTAAACATTAAAGATAACTTTAAAATTTTCAGCCATTCCTTTGTCTTGTTAAGCATCTGGACATAAACACTACCTAGAAAATTATATTTGAATATATAAATTCTTTATAAATATATTTCATTTAAGGGACAACTAGAAACTTTAGGTTGGTTTCCAAAAGGCTCCAGAGACTAGTCTAGATTAAAATTTAAACACCGGATTTAATCATCTTTAAAATTTTATATTAGCCCTGGCCGGTTTGGCTCAGCGGTTAGAGCGTCCGCCTGCGGTCCGGAGAGACCCGGGTTCGGTTCCCGCTAAGGGCATGTACCTCGGTTGCAGTTTGTCCCCGGCCCTGGTTGGTCGTGCGGGTGGCAGCCACTCGATGTGTCCCTTTCACATCGATGTTTCCCTCTCTCTCTCTTCCTCTCTCTCCCTCCCACTCTGTCTGTACAAATAATGGAAAAATGTCCTCGGATGAGGATTAAAAAAAATATATAAATAAAATAAAATTTTATATTAAATGGTTTTTCTAGTTTGTAAGGAACTCAGGATTAGCTGAAATCATACTGACTTCTTAGTCCAGAAAGAAGTGGCAAATGACCCCTCATTCTTCCAGTAATCTGTTATCAGCATAAATTAGCAAAATAGGGAAAGACCTTTTTTTCACTTTAGTTCTATTATGGCATCATCCCAGAGAATCTAAAGTGAAAACTCCTGCAAGGCTATGAGGGTCTCAATAACTGTCAGATAGACTTTCTCTATTTGTTACCATAGAGCCTTTCTTTTTGTTTGGATCAATCACATTGTCTGATTTTAAACTGGCTCAGGTGTTCTGAACCTTACTGTGTATATTTTGCTTAAAAACTTTAATGGTTTCCAAAATCCTTAGGATAAAATTTCCCCAATCCTTACAGGTTTATGAGAACCTTTACGATCAAGGAACTGCCTATCATTCTAATCCAATCTTCATTTACTCAGGATCTAGTGATGTAGAATTCCTTGTGCTCACCAGTGCACTGGCACATTCTGTTCTCTCTGCCTGAAAGATCCTTCATTTCTTCTAGTTTCTCCCATGGGTTTCTCCAAGTTGGGAGTGGGTACCCCTCTATGCTTCCACAATATATACTACATATCCTCATATTACCTATATTACTGCAAGTTTTCCTCCTCTAGAGGGATGTCTTCTCTCTATACTGTGTTCAGTACTAAGTATGACATTCAATAAGTTATTATTGAATAAGCAAAGGAATGAGTATACAACTAAAATAGAGATGATGGAGTTTGTTATAATGATTTCAAGTTCAATTTGAGTAGGGTAGAAGAAATCTACCTTTTCCCTGATTTGTTTAAAAGATTTTATGGAAAAAGTGGGCTAGTTCTAGTTCAGTGGCATTTATATTTGGTAAAAAAGTAATGTAGTGGTAATTAACTGAAAAGAGGTCATTCCATTCTTTCTAATAAATATTCAAGACAAAACAGGAAGAAACATACAGAATCTTAGAAATGATTGTGTATTTGGGGGTCAAATTCAACATCTTCATTTCAGAGATGAAGAATTCAATGTCTAAAAATATAATTAGAGTGAGGACTTCTACGTTTTAGTTAACTGAGATGACAGATTTTAGTAAGAATCAATAAGAAAAAATATGGGCTAAAAGAACTGAACTTGACATTTGCCAGGGAAATTTTGATATAGGACAGGACAGTGGTTCTCCAAGTGTAGCTCAAATTTGATAATCACTGGGGCAGGATTTTAAAAACATAAGGGATCTTTACATTATTTGTAGTGGTTTAAAAAGGAATAAAAAGTGTGGTAAAAAAAAAAAAAAAAAAAGCAGAGAGAACAATCTCAAGGCAGCAGTGGTGAGAGACCAATTGTGTTGTTAGTATAACAATGGTTTTGAAGATGAAAAAGTACAAGTTTTAGATCAACCCAAAGATCTAGAAAAAGGTAACTGTTAACTTATTTATGCTAATGAAGGGAAGCAGTTCAATCTTCCCTTTAAATTTGGCTTTGCAGTAAAATTTGATTTCAATACTACCTTTCTTTTAGTTTATGGTAATATCAACATTTAAAGTGTAACTAGTAGAGTACTAATCAGGGGCAGGCATTCAGCTGTGGGCAATTCATTTAGTAATTCTGGGTTCTACTTTCTCATCTGTAAAATTGGTTGGATTAGATCACCTCAAAGATTCTCTTTAGCAGCTATGAATCCATGAACACTGGTTTGCCTGAATCAATCTGGAATGCTACAATCCCAAGAACAAATCTAGTTCATTTAAATACTTCAATATAGTTAGTGAAATTTTCTTTTGCTTGGTAACTTTGGGTACCCAATAAATAGGTCACATTTATATTTTTAGGTAAGAAATGTAGGCTGTGGTGGGATGGATTGCAATTCCTGCAATTTCAGCCACAAAAACCTGTATAAAAATCTCAGACTCAAATAGCCAATAAAAATAAAAAAAAAAACCTGTCCATCTGAATTCAGGTCTAACATTTTTCAGTATGTTCAATATCTAAAACATCATAGGCACTGTTGGACCATATATAACTACTCTTAAGGCAAAAGGGGCCTAACGGTCTCACTTCCACATGGCTTCGGCATAACTCATTTCAAAGCCTGGACTGGGACCGCAGGACCCTAAGTTCGCAAGAGCACTTTGGTGTATTCACACGTTGGGTCTTTCTGCTCCAGGGCCATTCCCCAACCTTATGAGGAAAATGGTCAGTTGGGGTGAGGCTATCCGTCCGCTCGGTATCTTCTTGCCTCACCCTTTATCTCCAGAGCTGGCTTCCCAGCCCAGAGCGGCCATTGCCTCCATCCACCCTGGCTTCGCCATGCTGCCGCCCACTCCATTCATGTTGTCCCATAGTGCAGATGATACGGCGAGGGCTTGTGGGGGATGGGAGGGCGCTGAGGGTAGCTCCTGGGGGCGGGGCTTCGGTCTCCGCCTTGGGAACTAGGAGTCCTGCCTCAGCTTAACTGGCCCTGCCCCTGCCCACCTGGACTACCCCAGATCCCTGTTAGAATACAGGGTTGCAGCCCAAAGTTGATATAACATTTCTAAGAGTGGTGTCAGGGAGTGTGTTATTTTCTTTTCGCCTCCAAATACTTACATTGACCCTAATGAATCTCTAGGGCCTATTTTCAGGGCAGGCAGTATAACAGTGGTAAAGAACGTGAATTCTGGTATGTCTTAATAGCACCTACAATTTTGAATTTGTTGTGAAGATCAAATGAGATCATACAAGGTTAAGTGCACAGTATACTCAGCAAATGGATGGTAAATACTTGCTGTCATTACTACTAACCTGATTTGGCAGAATCCACAACTGGAAAGAAAAAGGAACACAAGTTTATTCATCTAAGAGGCTGTGGAAGGACAGCAACACACTATATTAGCTAGAAAATGAATCCAAAATTTCGCTTAGAGCTGGTACAAACATATGATGCAGATTTCATCATCCTCAGTCTCTCTGTGAGCTTCTCTTTCCTCAAATTGCCTAGTAAATTAAAAAGGGTTACTCTCAGAAAGGTCTCCCTGAGAAGGCCCTCCAATTTTTAAAGGGGTTAATGAAGAAAAAAAATAGTATTTGGGTTATAGAAAACAGGCAATGTTGACAGGAGAAAGGCCAGGCTACAGGTAGAATTCCAGGTATCACAATTTACACCTTTTAACACATAAGTGTCTTAATAATTAAAAAATTCTCCTTGACAAATATAGGAGGTGGTATGAGTCTGGAGACACTGTATCCAGTATATTTTACTTTACACAACAAATATATTAATCAAAGATTGTGTTTCAATTTTTTGTAAATTAAGTATTTTGATGCACTGTGGGACCTGGTTTTTGAAAGGACACTCGCAGAACCAATAATCTTAACCTAATTTCTTTGTTAAAAATGTAGATCTTTCCATGCTCTGACAAATTTTAAGCCCAAAGCCCAATCATTTCCACATAAGAGACATCAACTTCTAAACTGTTACCTGCTGAGGAGGCAAATGGCAGAATTTTCAGGTATGTATTTTCTTCATTTCCTCACTTTCTCCCACTTTCTGTCTCACCATCCTACTTTGAACGAGATATGCCAGCCGAGTCTGTATTTCTCCCTGCACAGGACTGACCCAGTGAATTAGTCAGCTCAGACTGCCATAACAAAATACTATAGACTAGTGGCTTCAACTACAAATATTTTTCTGAGTTCTAGAGGCTAAAAGTCCAAGATCAAGGTATAGCACAGTTGATTTCTGATGAAGGCCACCTTCTCTCCATATCCTTACATGGCTAGAGAGGGAGAAAAGGAGAGTAAGCAAACTCTGGTGGCTCTTCTTATAAGAACACTAAAGCCACCATGATGGCCCCACCCTCATGACTTCATCTAAACCTAATTACCTCCCAAAGACCTCATCTTCAAATACCATCACATTGGGGGTTAGGTCTTCAACATATTAATTTTGGAGACAATTCATTCCATAGACCTAGCAGACCAACCACCCATGAATACTAGGTATTTTCAATTTTGTTGTTTACAATCAATTATTATAAAGGGTGGTTCTTCAAAATAAAATGAATAGTCTATATTAGTTTATTTAAGTTTTCCGCAGTTAAAAAATTTTTTCAATATACAAACAAACCAGTGAATCTTCACTTACAAAATAACCATTTCACACAGCACAGAGGAGGTTTAAAAATGAATTCAGATTATTTTATGACCAAATCAATTTTAATAGTAACCAATTTTCTTAAGCATGTTTCAATCATGTAGCTTCTGGAAGATGGGTTAAATGATGAAAAAATGGGCGACCATGAACACACCCTTTAATTTCATTTCCGAATTGGTGCTTCATTCTGTAGATGATGTCTTGGATGTCTTCCTTTGATAAGTACATGGGTAACTGTCTAGATAGACGCACTGCTTCTCCCTGTGAAGAGAAAGCCATACACTTTACTGTGAGATACCCTGAAACAGAAATATGTTATTCTTAGCAAGAAGACAGAAAACTAATTATATTCTTTTTATTATTCATCACTCAACAAATATTTATTAAACACCAATTATGTGCTAGTCACTGTCATAGGTTATAGGAATACAGCGGAGAACAAGACAAATAAGATCCTTGCTCTTGTGAAATTTACATTCAAGTTCAAAGTAACAGAAAACAGATAAAAAGAGAAAGAAAATTTCAGTGAGTAATATATATAAAATTAAACCGAGCAACATGATAGAAAGTAACTATGTGGTTAGGAAAAGCTTCCTTGAGGTGAGGTGACATTTAAGTTTCAATTTAAACAAGAACCAGGATGCAAACATCATGGATAAAGAAAAGCAGTTAGGCAGATAGAACAGAAAGAATCAAATGATCAGGGTTAAATGAAACATAATTACTAAAAGGAAGGGAGTGAGACTGGGGGCACATCATCCTTTAAGATGGGGTGAGCAATTCGGGTTTTAATCTGAATGAACAAGGAAGTAACCAGAGGAATTTTAAGCAAGGGCCTGACTTTGTTTTCACAATTCATATATGGCTGTCATATGAAACACGGTTTGAGGCAATCACTGAGTCCTAGTGAGAGTTTTTGACTAGGGTGATTGTAGTGGCAATGGAGAGAGGTGTAAAGACTCCTGATATGAGTTGGAGGTAGATAAGACTTGCTGATGAACTGTTTATGAAGGATGCAGAATCATGAATCACGTTCACATTTTTGGTATGGTAGAGCTGTTTTCTGAAATAGTAAAGACTGAGTTTGGGGGTAAAATAGTTTTAGTGAATCTGGCTTAAGATTTATTTTAAAAAAATTGTTATACTTCGAAGGTCTTGAATCCTAACATTACTCTAATCACACACCCTCTCCTATTATATTCCTAACCATCCTACTCCTTTATCCCAACTAAACCTATTCTTTTTATTCATTTTGACCTTCAATCTCTACAATCCTTCCTTATTCTCCTAACCCATCAGCACCCTTCTGTCATCTTTCCCTATTTAAGGTATGAATAATAAATAAGAAATAAAGGATACTATCTCTAGCTTCCTGCATTCCTTTTAGACTCCTACTAAAATCTGAAGTCAGATTCCTAGTAGAATGTAATGCATTTGTTAATCTCACACCTAAAATAGTTTCTTGTATATATAATGTGTTCAAATTTCTTCACATACCCTACTCTTTTGTTCTTCCACCAGTCATGTTGCTATCTCAACCTCTGCATAAATTCTACCAAGCACTGTTGGAGAATGGCAAAACTCTTGGTTGGATCCAATATCAATGTTAGCTCTTACAAGCCCTGAGTGCCACCTGAAAATCTTGTTCTTCCCTAATTAACCTTCTTTTATAGAGTGCTGACAGATCTTAATTTCATTTTTTCTACTATTCCCAAATCCCCAGTGTCTCTCCAGCCCCTTCACTCTCAGCAGATAACTTTCCTAGTTCTTTACCACATGAATCATACATGACTTCTCTCAAGTTTACCTCAAAATATTTTTATGTTCATTTTCCCTTCCTTCTGCTCTTGATTCAGAGAACTGTTTCTCCTTTCTAAAGTTTCTATCACATCCCATTTTCCTTCCTGCCTCGTTTGGAACATCTGCTATCCAATCTTTTAGAGTCAATCTTTTCTACCAAATTCAATACAAACATGCTAGTATTTTCTCTTTTCTTCCTTTCACTGTCACATGACTTTCTGCCTACACGTTTTACACCTCTATCCCACACTTTGACCATTGACAAATGTCTTTCATCCTTACTACTTTTCCATTATGGCTCTCTGCAAGATTATCACTTCCATTTAGTAGTCACACCTAATGGTCTTCTAGCAACTATTAACCTGTGAAGAACGTGATACTACTTATTTATATTTAAATTTCTTTCCTCCACCAACTTTTTATATCTACCCCTCTTGGTTCTCCTTTCACATGTTCTATCTTTATCTGTTTCATCTAATTCAACTTAACCTTAAATGAAGCATTCTTATGGTTGTGGTTCTGACAGAAGTTCTCTTTTATCCTAGACTGTCTTCCTTTAAGAATCATATCCACTATTACCTTAATATAATGAAAGGTATAACAATAGTAAAAATATTTATATCTAATCCCACCCACTTTTTTCTGTTATTTCTGAAACCTCCTTTCTTCCCAAATGATTCTTATTTAAGTTTCTACTAATACTTACACACACGCACGCACAAACACGATTTATTTTCCATCCCTAGAAACTAGCAATGTTGAATTGCCCCAAATAGGCTGGGAAGTTCCACAAGACAACCTCTTGAAGGACCCACAGAAAACTACTGAGTACAATCTTCGAAATAGATAAAAAGTGCACTTCCCGGCTGAGGAAGCCTGACCCTCAGAATGCAACAGGCAGACAATGATTATAGTCTAAAACAAAAACTCATTTTTTATAAAGGGAGAAAATAAACTTTATTAAAGATCAGGTTTATTTAAAAAATATCAGTCAAGCCCTGGCCAGTTTGGCTCAGCGGTTAGAGCGTCAGCCTGCGGTCTGGAGAGACCCGGGTTCGGTTCCCGCTAAGGGCACGTACTTCGGTTGCAGTTTGTCCCTGGTCCTGGTTGGTCGTGCGGGTGGCAGCCACTCGATGTGTCCCTTCACGTCGATGTTTCTCTCTCTCTCTCCCTTCCTCTCTCTCTCTCCCACTCTATCTGTACAAAAAATGGAAAAATATCCTTGGGTGAGGATTAAAAAAAAAAAATATATATATATATATATATCAGTCAAACTTGAGGGATAAAGCCTCAAATATGGAGACAATTACTGTTGTTTTCCCACCACTATCTTATATTTGGACGTTTAAAAGTTTAAAATCTTTCTCCATCTTCTATTACATTTGAATCTATTTTTTAACCCACTGTTACATTATTTGTGGTAGATACTGGTAGAAAACTAAAATTTCCATTTCTTTAAGCCTACATCCTTCACTTTCTCTCTCCTCTTCTGCTCTTGAAAAGATCATGGCTTAAAATCTTATTATAGTTCTTTTTAAACAAGTATTTGGTATAAAGGTGGAACAATTTGAATCCCTTCTAAAAAAACAAAACAAATAGAACTTCACTACAAAATGCCTCATGCATAAGGCTCTTCCTCACTATGTACTCAAGAAAAAATGTTATAGCAAGGATACACAATAGAGTTTACCGCAACCAGTCTATTTTAAAGGAGCTTTCTTTTTTAAATGGTATTTTCCTCTTGCAAACAATAATAAATCTTGTAGAAACTTTACTATTTGAAACCATTTATTATTTTATTAAGGAATAGTTAAGTATCTTAAAACCAAGCCAACCTACTTAGTCAAATAATGCATACCTCTAAATAACTTATCACTTTTCGAGGTCTACATTCATAAACTTCTTTTGCATTTTTGTTGAATATAGCATTAAGAATTTCTTTTAAATCCATCACTCCATAGAATGGAAGACAATTAGCCATTCCTTCTATTTCCAAGTAGTTTTCAGCAATGGAAGCTCCTAAAAGAAAAAAAATAAAACAACAAAACACCACAAATATCATTAGTTTATTTGTGTTTAAGTTATATTCCAGAAAATATCTATTAAAAACAAAACCACTATTTAAGTATTTGGTGAATCTTCATTAAAATGTAATATAATAAGGACCAAGTTTTGTTCCTTAGTTGAAAACAAATAATAATTTCCATAGGATTTCACATTCACATTAAGTCCTAAGTGTTCCTAGATACTACATGAGCTTTCTATCATTTAATCTCAGGGACTGCTTTTCTGTTCCCTACATTTGTTTAGAAGGTTTCTTTCTTTAGAGAGAAAATGGAGTCCTATGATATTTATTAAAATAAAACTGCTCTAAGTGTGTTAACAACTGCTGCTGTTCAAGCTCTATCCTACTGGTTTATTATCTAACTTAAAGATGTGGATTATTTCTATGATTATTTTAATTCACATATTATTATAAAAATACTCACATAGTAATTTTCTCTTCCAGTTTTAGTGAAATATAACCGATATAACCTTGTGTAAATTTAAGGTGTACAAGTGTTAATTTGATATACATATATTATAAAATGATTACTACTATAGTAACTTATTAATATATTAATTTGAGGAAGTGAAATAACTAATTTTTATTCAAAATATTTTACTAGGACACTGTTTAAAACTCACATGTTATCTATTATTTAAGTTACTCTAAATAAGTTAATGATTAAAATAAAACTAAAAACTAATGATATGAATGAATATATAAACTAGGTAAAATATTCATAACAGCATATATTCCAAAGCATCAAATTTTGCATTAGAATGCATTTTATGATTTTGGAAATTAGCAGCCTTGTTTTCTTTGGCTATATCTGTGTAACAGTGTTCTTAATATTGAAGTCCATAAAATGTTACTTTGAAGTAAAGAAAATGAGACAGTTCAATGTTGGAAAGTGGTATAAGCAAGCTATAAATGAATGAATAAAAAAAAAAAAGAGGAGTGATGTAGCTTGAAGAGTTTCAGATCCTTGTAAGTCAATGATCCTATCCCTAATCTGCTCTCAGTTACAGACTAGTTCCTTGATGTGGACAGCAGATGCAATAGTGTTACAGTAAACCGAGCAGGCATCCTAATGTTCTTCCTGGGAAACAACTGGAGAATAGTATAAGAACATATATAATCAGTTATTAAGCAATACAACAGAGTTCAGTGAATGGAGACAAAATGAGAGTTTGAGCAACCAGTGGAACTTAAATGGGACTTGCATCAGGGTTTACATAGGCAACAAGGAGATAGCAGAACATTGTAGTACACCAGTTTTTACATAAAAATAGATATGGAAATTTACAAAAATATCAGTCAAAAGACTTGCCACTAATATGATTTGATTGAAAAGTCTAATACTGACTATATTTACCCTGGAAAATTGTACACATTTCATGGAATTACTTGTGGACATGGGTAAAAAGTATTTGGCCACAGATGAGGAAATTGAGCAATATTTTAATCTCTGCTTGCAAAATTCAGATATGGAAAACTTAACAGATATTTGGAACCATATAACAATAAACTTCCAAGACATTTTCATAAAATTCTGTGAAATGCTTTCCAATTTTCAGGGAAAATACTTCAAATTAATAAGCAGTTTGACAAATTTTCACTTCCTAAAATATGGAATCTTATTGATGCAGAACAAAAAGCTATGCTCATTAATAAACAAAGATCTTAAGGTTACATTCAGAATCTTTTCCCTCAAAACCAGATGTATTCTTCCTGTCTTTCATATACCTTTATCTGTATCCAAAGATGTTTTGTAATAACTGGCAAACTGTTCATCCAAAGTTAAGTCCAATACAACAAAACTCTCACTAAAAGAAAGAGAAATGGGCTTTAAGAAACATGGCATAAAAATTAATAAAGAAAAAAGGCCAAAAAATTTAAGAAAGAAAACATGAATGTTTTTAACTTGATCTGTTGTTGACATGAGAAATAATGCTGATGATAATCTAAGTTAAATCCAAACAAATCAAGTCAGTTTGTAGACTGTCTTATTCATTTTTACATCTTTGGTGCCATACAAGTACTGGCATTCAATAAGACTTAAAAAACTATCTACGCCCTGGCCAGTTTGGCTCAGCAATTGAGCATCGGCCTGTGGACCAGTCTCCGGTTCGGTTCCTCCTAGGGGCACATACCACACAAAAAACAAACAAACAAAAAAAACAACTATCTACAAGCTAAGAGTTGAAAGCATCTGTCAGAAACCTAGTGGGTAGCTCAAAAATAAACATGCTCTTGGAATAATAGATAGAGTTAGCATCCTAACTTTAAAACACTTGCTGTGATGAAATCTTTTTAAAAAAATGGCATAGTTGCCCTGGCCGGTTTGGCTCAGCGGTTAAAGCGTCGGCCTGCGGTCCAGAGAGACCCGGGTTCGGTTCCCGCTAAGGGCATGTACCTCGGTTGCAGTTTGTCCCCAGCCCTGGTTGGTCGTGCGGGTGGCAGCCACTCGATGTGTCCCTTTCACATCGATGTTTCTCTCTCTCTCTCTCTCCCTCCTGCTCTATCTGAACAAAGAATGAAAAAGTGTCCTCGGGTGAGGATAAAAAAAAAAAAGGCATAGTTCATCAACACCATAGAGTTCATTAGGAAAACAGATTAAGTCAAGAAAAAAATATCTTGCTACACAACACATACACAAACACATCCCTTGTTTTGTACTGCAAATAAATTAAAAATATTGCAGGGGCTCCGAAGATTTTTAGGACTAAAAGAAATGACTATAAGTCAGTTCAGGTCAGAAAAAAGTGCTGAAGGATAGGAAGAAAAGAGAGTATTTGAACACCTATCATTGCTATATACTATGCTAACTGATTGATATACTTTAATTGCTCACTACTTCATGATGTAAATATCTCAGTTTTAACAGGGAAGTAATGTAACACATTCGTTAAGAGCTAGACTATAAAGGCAAACTGTATGGGTTCAAATCCTGGTTCTACCACTAACTATGTATCTTTAAGAAAACTTAACTTCTCTATGCCTTGATTTTACCACCTATAAAATAGGGACAGTAATAATAGAGCCTACTTCATAGGGCTAGTAGGAAGATTAATAAATGAATACATTTAATATTAAGAAGAGTACCCTAACATATTAAGTATTCAGTAATTACTAATTGTTATTGATGAGCAAATATTTAGGCTAACTCACTTTCCCATAAACAACAGTTTTTAAAAGGCAGAGTTGGGATTTAGACCCTCTTTACTCCAAGTCTAAATATCCAAGACTGAGGCAGTAGGTAAGAAGTTTAAGGTAGGTATCCTTAAAACTGATAAAGTCGAGTAAAATTAAAGTTTAGAGGAAACCAAAGTATTTTCAATATATGCCCAATTTCATGGTCTTGTACACTGCTTTTACTTATTTTCTTTTGAGGTCTCAGTAAAACATTCCTTTAAAAATCTGTTTTGGTTGAACTTTATTTTTCTACACTTTGGTCATGACAAATTTAGGAATGAGTGGGAAGAGGGAACAGTAGCGTCACTCTTCATGGCGCCACTGTGCTCCTTGGTACCAAACTAGGAAGCTAGGGCAGAAGGCATAAGTATGGAAACTATGGAAGAACAGAAAAAAAGGCCAGTGAGGAAAACAAGTCTCCTAGCCAAAGGATTCTTTTTTCTTCCCACTCAATGAATTTCCATATCAACAAATAGTATTATCACAGTCTTTCTAGCAAAGCCATGAAATCAAATCATCTACTCTCCAAATAGTAAGAGTGCTGATGTTACGCATTTACTTGGCAAAATAACTACATGATTTTAAGATGTCCATTTTTGTTAGATCACTCCAGTAAGCTGCATATTTACTTCCACTCAATCACCTAAAGGAGTATTTAATAACTAGTTAAACCAAACAGGCAGTTTGAATATTATGACAAAGAATGGCAAAAATTAAAATAAAACTCCTCAATTAGTTTTGAAAATGCAAATGTAAGGCAACAGACCGAAAAAGATGCCAAACTTGCTTATTTCAGACAGACATGACATGTTTGAAATATGACTGTTTTTACACAGCTGACATACTTTTGGTGAGACAAAAATACACCATGATATCTCTAAATTATGAAACCCAAATTTATCTCTTGAAACAAGATTTTTCTAAGTCAGAAAATATTAAACCACATCATCATACCTGGTATCAATTTTATCTTGAAACCATTTGCTGTAAGACGAGGATCGGACAGGTAAGTTGATCCACTGTATCTTTGGTCATCTGCTGTCATTTTATGTAAAATCTCTAAATAATGAGATCCACTAAAAAGACTGAAAAAAAATAATGGCCCTTTAACTTATTAAATACATAAAATAAAAATTTTAAAATTATGGAAAAAAGTTAATCCAAGGCCTTTTAAAAAGTGTTAAAAAGTAGCCAAAATACAAAAGTACAAGTAACCCTGCTAAGAAACTTTACATTTTGACATTTCTGTTAACATTTTATAGAAGACCTACCACATACAATGTACAAGAGGAAGAATAGATATAAAAGACAGTTTCTATCTTCTAGAATGTTATAAATGTAATGTAAAATAAAAAATGTGCTCTTTCTACAGAATACAAATGAAAACTTTACTTATAAATAATGCCATTTGTACCTTTAAACAGACATAAAAAACACTGTCAAGTGGTACATCCTGCATAATTTTCAATTGTTAGTCAAAGTTTCTTCAATAATAAAAAAAATAAACATATATATTTTTTCTTCTAGGAACTTAAAATTTAGTAATTTAGAGCTTGGGAGAGCTTCCTTCAATCTACTATAGGTATGGCATGTTTGCCAAAGGTGGAATTTGAAATGGTTCTGAGTGGTTTAGGCTTTAAACAAAATTTGGAGGTAGCCAAAGATTATCTAGGGTACAAATTAGCCTTTCATGCTGGTTTTAGGCTTGATCATAGGGCTCAAACATGTTATTACAATAAGTATCTGTTAGGGCTGACATATAAGTGGTTATCATTATCCCAGTCAATGAATATTTGAGTGTCTTATCAAGTGACAATGTCTTAGGTGTACAAGGCACCATTCTATGTTATAGTACAAGATTATAAGCTGCTATTTTTTATTACAATCATGTACCCTTGAAAAAGTAAATGAATAGATGATGTTTTTGCTACTTATCTCTAAAAGGTACAGGACTCCAGTGGCTTTAAGAGCAGATATCATAGAGAGGAAAACTCCGGCTATGTATTAGATGTGCTCTCTTTAGGTCTAACCAACATTCAGAAAATCAGTCTGAGAGCCAGTGGTGATGATGATGATGATATAGTATAGCAACAAATGGTACTGGTTTTACAGTTACTGTCCAGATTGGACTCTTGGATCCAACTATTTATTTATCAGCTGTGTGAGCATAGGTAAGTTACCAGTTCTGTGTTTTAGTTTCCTCACCTATAAAATATGGATAATGATAGTACCTCTCTCTCATAAGGTGTGAAGACGATATGCAAAAGCTTAGTAAAGTTCCTATCATAACTAAGTGCTTAACAAACATTAGCCATTGTTATTATTATTGAGCCCTTACTTTGTGTTATATAGACATTTAAATTGCTCCCTTCAGAGATAAGCTACACAACCCTCATTAGAAGTCTAGTAAAAAACCCTGTCCATAGCTCAATTCTTAAAAACTTACATTATTAACTGTGGTGGGGATGTCACATGTCAGAAAACTCCAGATACACCCTAGCTCTTTTTAAGGAAATAGAGAGAAAAGTATCAGATATCTGAGCTCAAGGCTGAATTCTTTCCCTGATTCTTCCTGTGACAGTGTCCTAAGCCAATCCATACTATAAAAGATGCTGGATTTTAGTTAATGTGAGTACTGTAGCCTTAATTATAATAGAGAGCTTTTACAAATGTTTTTCTGTGTTTTGGTCCCATTTTTTTTCCTCTTGGTAACAGGGTCTGTAACACAAAGTTTTTAATATTTTTTATAAATAATTTTTTATTTATTCTTAGAAGTCTGAAACAGAATTATCTAATGATATGTCCTAGAAAACAAATTCTAATCATCTTTTTTTTAAAAAAAAAAATATGTTACTGATTTTATAGAGAGAGGAAGGAAGAGGGAGAGAGAGACAGAAACATTGATGAGAGGGAATCATTAACTGGCTGCCTCCTGCATGCCCCCCACTGGGGATTAAGCCTGCAACCTGGGCAAGTGCCCTGACAGGAAATCAAAACAGCAATCTCTTGATACATATGATGATGCTCAATCCACTGAGCCACACAAGCCAGGATCTAATTATCTTTTTAACTTCAGATTTTTATCTACTTTGTTGTATATATGATTCTCTTCTATCCATGTCAGATTAAAAAAGAAATATTAAGTATAAAAAGGGGAAATATTAATGTTATTAGTTATTCATTTTTATAGAAAATAATTGGATCATACAGAATATAAAAAGGAAACTCCCTGTTTTACAATCTATAATAAAATTAGTTCAAGCAATAATAACAATGGATGAAACCATTAGATGGAAAGGTTGATAGGAACCTTTAAGGTGGAAGATCAGCAGCTGAACCCAGTGATAAGTGCCTTTTGATGTGATTAGATATAAAACACATAGCATCTATTAAGCAGTCTTACCAGAAAGGAGAATCTAAGTCTATTCAATCCTCATGAGCTAACTTCCATTTAAATATAGGAGAGGGAAAAACAAGTTTACCACCACCACCACAAGGAAGCAAAGAGACAAATCGAGATGAGACAGTCCAATGAACAAGTGTCAGTAGCAACAAAAAGTTAGTAGTGTGGTATTAAAACAGATTTGTGAGCATACCAAAATGTAATGGTTGGACTTTGTTTAGATACAAATTAAAACATTTAAAAATGTAGAAAAGACATTTTGAGACAATGAGGAATAATTCCAAGAAATTATTATTGTATAAGTGATGACCAAGGCACTGTGGTTAGGTAAAAAAAATAGCCATTTTTGAGAGATATATACTGAAAGATGTATGGGTGGGAAATGTTCTAAAATACTTCAGCAAAGACAAGAAAATATGCATAAACACACACATGGACTGCGTAAATGTGGCAATATCTTGAAAAATGTTGATGACAGTATTTATTGTATAATTCTATTTTCGTGTATTTTTGAAATGTTAAAGAGTGCACAATGAAGAAGAATCATGGTAACCTAACTTCAAAATTACCCTAGGGAAGTCACAAATGTACAGGAAGAGAATTTAACTTTATATTTATTAATTGCAGAACTATGTAGAATACTTTATTTGTTTAAAAGAAATTAATTCCACTGAAAATTAAAAATTTCTAAAAGATCTCTTTAAATAAACATTACATTTCTCTACTAAGCAACACCTTCAATTTCTCATTTAGTATGGATTAATAAATGTTTTTAGAGTAAAAAATATTATATTACTTCACCATACCTGTCTGTTAATACAATTGGTTTTTCCAGTGGTTCTGCAGGAAGTTTATGATTCTCAAGAAGTCTTTTAAATAGCAGGGCTTCTTCCACTCTATATGGATTTAATAACATTACCTCTGTTTTGGATGTAATTAACCATGCATCAGGAAACTTGAGATTGTGGATCAAACAAAGTTCATCTTTTTCTTCTACTTCAAATTTCTTGGGTTTCTCAAAATTTTTTTTGAAGTTTTCCATAGAAAAGTGAATTTGAACTGTTTTAATGTTTTGGTTCTTTTTTTTTTCAATTTGGGACTGAAAAAGTTCATCAAGTTTTGGCTGATTAGACAATGACGTTTTCAACTTGTGCTTCTGTGCCAAATTCCATGAGCTTATGGGTTTTATCTTTTTTCTGCCATCTTGTAATGATATCTGTGACTCCTGTTCAGTGGCTCTCTTGATTTGCCTATTGTATCGTTCCAAGTCTTTAGTGGCCCTTTCTTCATATCTATAGAGATACAACAGAACTAATGAGTTCATAATAAGAAATATATTAACCATCTGAAATAAATTTTATAAAAAACAAAGCTGACATTCCACGTCTATTAACTATCCCTCCCATATATGAACAAAATATAGATAACCATTTAAAATAGGCACTGAAAAACGACCAAAAGCAGGCAGAAATTGTATTTGATTCAACCCCTGAATAAAGAGAAACCACATTTATACAGCCCCCAGAGAGCAGTTCCCAGCATTAAGGGGAGAAGCAAAAATTCAGTCAGAAAGCTGTACTCTTACGAGCTTGAGTCAGAACACAGAGCTTGCTCCTTGCTTCAAAACAACTGAAAGCTGAGGGAGAAAATCCCACGTGTGGGAACCCAGAGGAAAACAATCGTTAGAAGGCTAAATGAGCTAAACAGAGATTTCAGTGGCTACTCATTGAGGTGAGAAAAAGATTTTAGAGTTTGAATTCCACAGAATTAGATGGCACAGTAAACACTTTGGGCTTTCAATTTAAATGGAAGGAGGACCACACCTTAGGGATAAGAAAAACAAAACAAAAACAGTCCTATAACTATGGAAGCTGCCCTAGGACCCAAGGCAAAATTTACTCTCCCTAACGAAGTGTAAAACAAAGCCCACAAGCTCAAGGTAATCTGTCAGTAATTTAAATGCCTGAACCAACACGTTTCAGAAGAAAACAGAATCCAGAGTTTCTACAACATATCAGCCACAGTATCAATTATACAATAAAAGACTATCACTCAAGGAATAAAACAGGAAAATAGGAGTCACGGTCAAGAGAAAAGTGGTCAGCCCTGGCCAGTTTGGCTCAGCAGTTGAGCGTCGGCCTGCGGACCAGAGTCCCAGGTTCGGTTCCTGCTAGAGGCACATACTGCCAAAAAAAAAAAAAAAAAAAGAGAGCAAAAGTGGTCAGTAGAAACCAACCTCAAAATGACTCAGATGTTGGATTACAAAATAAATAAATAAATAAAAATAGGTGTTTATAAATAATTAAGTAGTTAAGAAAAGATGATCATAATGAAAGAATGGAAGAGGGTATCTCAACAGAGAAAGTCAATGATAGAAAGGACCAGATGGAAATGGAAATTCTAGAACTAAGAAACACAATATCTAAAGTAAAAAATTCACTGGGTAGGCTTAACAGCAGATCAGAGATGGCAAAAAGCAAGGGTCAGTAAAACAGAATGTAGATCAATAGAAATTACCCAATCTGAAACAACAGAGAGAATAATGATCGAAAAATCACCATAGTGACTTATGGCACCATCATCGACTCAGCATATAAGTAACTGGAGCTCCAGATAAACAATAAGAGTGAGGAGGAAAAACATTTAAAGAAATGAAATTATGGCTGACATTTAACCAATTTGGACATACAACATTTTACACATCCAAGGTCTATAAACCCCAAGCAGGATAAATGCAAAGAAATCCACAGCTAAATATATTATAATCCTAACTTCTGAAAATCAAAGGTGAAGATAAAATCCTGAAAGCAGTCAGAGAAAAAATACAAAAACATTATTACCAAACAACACACACAAAAAAACCCCACAACAATAAAATTATACATTTTTCAGATAAAAAAAAGTTGAGAATCTGTTATCAGCACCACTGCACTATTAAGGAATGACACCAAATTGAAACTCAGAAACAATGAACACCAGAAATGGTAACTATGTAGGTAAATAGAAATAATGATCTTTTTATAAAATTCTCTTATTTTTGAAAGATAACTTTAAATTATACTTGCAAAGTTTTTATACAGGGTGGAACAAAAGGTTTACAGTTCATATGGAAAATAAAACAATAAATAATAATACAAGAATAAACTCTGGCCCTGGTTTGTTTGGCTCAGTGGTTAGAGCATCAGCCCATGGACCAAAGGGTTAGAGGTTCAATCCCTGTGGTCAGCAAATGGTGTTGTCTCTCTCACATCGATGTTCCTCCCCCTCTTCTCCTCCCTCCCTCCCTTCCACCCTACCTAAAAATCAATGGAAAACTATCCTTGGGTGAGGATTAACAACAACAAAAATAGAATAAACTCTATGTTTTACATACTCACAACCTACTTTTATTTTTTTTGGTACATGCCCCTAGCAGAAACTGAACCCAGGACTCTCTGGTCTGCAGGCCAATACTCCAACCGCTGAGCCAAACTGACCAGGGCCTCACAACCTACTTTTGACCCACCCTGGATTTGTGTGAAATGATATACCATTAACTCTAAGTAGATTATCATAAATTAAGGATGTATAAAATATTCCTCAAAGCAAAAACTAATGCAAAGCCAATAGAGGAATTAAAGTTAAATTATATTTAACCTGAAGAAGGCTGTTTCCCTAAAAAAGAAGGAACAGAGGAACAAAACAGAGATGAGACGAACAAAAGAAAATGGTAGACCTAAACTCAACCATGTCAGTCATTACATTACATAGATTAAACATTACAATTAAAGGCAGATTGTCAGACTGAATTTAAAAAGCAAAATCCAGCTGTGTGTCTACAAGAGTTACACTTTAAAGACACAGACATTTTGAAAGTAAACATTTATGTATTTATAGTATATTTTTTATCATTATTTTAGAGTGTACTCTTTCTTACAAAAAAAGTTTGCTGTAAAACAGTATGCCATGTTATGCTGGCAGCAGCCTCTTACATCTTGTTTATCAAGTCTCTTCCATCATTTTCTTTTGTGCTTGATTTAATCTCATGTTTTATAAATTTAGTGTAGCCTAAATCTCCAGTGTTTATAAAATCTACAGTAGTGTACAGTAATGTCCTAGGCCTTCACATTCACTCACCACTTACTGACTTACTCAGAGCACCATTCACGGTAGGTGCCCTATACAGAGTTACCACTTTTAATCTTGTATACCATATTTTTACTGTACCTTTTCTTTGTTTAAATATGTTTAGATTCACAAATACTTACCACTGTGTTACACTTGTCTACGGTATTCAGTAGAGTGACATGCTGTATACGTTTGTGGCCTAGAAACAATAGGCTGTACCACAGAAACTAGGTATGTGTGTAGTAGGCTATACCAACTACGTTTGTGAAGGTACACACTATGATGTCTGCACAGCAACAAAATCACCCAACAACACATTTCTGAGAATATATCCCCATCATTATACAGTGCATAACTGTATATTTATACAATTGAGTATAATAGACTAAAAATGAACTATATAGATACATTCAACAAATATTATGAAAATCACTAAAATATTTTGTTGAGGAGATGATTCAGGGTATAAAAGTATATATGGCCCTGGTCGGTTTGGCTCAGCAGTTAGAGCATTGGCCTGTGGTCCAGAGAGACCTGGGTTCGGTTCCCGCTAAGGGCACGTATCTTGGTTGTAGTTTGTCCCTGGCTCTGGCTGGGTTGTGCGAGAGGCAGCCACTCGATGTGTCCCTTTCATGTCGATGTTTCTCTCTCTCTCTCTCTCTCTCTCTCCCCCTCTCTCTCCTTTGTACTCTATCTGAACAAAAAAATGGAAAAATGTCCTCGAGTGACAATAAAAAAAAAAAGTACATATGATTTTATATATATGAAGCTCAGGTACTGGCAAAAGCAAGCTAGTGTGATGGAAATCAAAACAGTGGCTGCGTATGGAAATTGGCTGGTGAGTGGCATGAGAGAACTTTCTGGGGTGATGGAAATGTTCTATATTTTGGGGTGGTGGTCACATGGTTGTACACAAATGAAAATACATTGAACTATATATATGGTTAAGATCTATGCATTTCATAACAACTAAATTTTACCCAATTTTAAAACCATTTAAGAAAGCACTGAAGGCACAGGCACTAAAAAAATCAACAAAAAAGACAAATAGTCAATCCCAGATCTGAAGAGTTGCTTATACTTGCTATAACATCAACATAGAATAAATAATTCCCTGAGCACTACAAAGAAAATTTACACTCATTAATATTCTATTTATTAAATAGATACTAGTAAAATTAAAGTCACTATAATAACATGCAAAATAAAAATTATTAAATTTATAATGGTTTCATAGCTAAACATTTATTCTTTCAGTTGCTACTTATTTCCCATTTTAGTCATCAATGAAAAAAAGTATTCAAATAAAATGAACAAATCCAAACCATCTATCTAATTTAATTTCAAAGGTACAAAATAATGAACATTTACAAATTTTACTGGGTTCTAGCATAATTGTTTTATCAACCCTTTTCACAAAATTGAGATATCCAGGTCCCACTCTGTTTCTATTTCTCCAGGACTAAGCTGAGGTCAGGCAGTACTGTTTTTTTTTTTTTTCCCAGTCCCCACCTGAGAACATTTTTCTATTTATCTTCAGATAGAGTGGGAGGAAGGGAGACAGAAACATCGAAGTGAGAAGGGCACATCGACTGGTCACCTCCCGTATGACCCAACCAGGTCTGGGGACGAACCGCAACCGAGGCATGTGCCCTTGACTGGAATCAAACCCTTGACTCACTGGTCCACATGCTCTAACTACTGAGCAAAATCGTCCAGGGTTCTTTAAAGAGTGCCATGGGTGATTCTAATGCATATCCAGAATTTTAAAACTACTATTATTGTGTTCAGAAAGTGTAGTGCCTAAGAGCACAGACCATTGAGACAGACTGCCTCGCTCTGCCCCTTAGTAGCTCTGCAAACCTTGGCAAATTATTCCATTTTTCTGTGCCTCAGTATGGATAATCTACAGCTACTTCATAGTGGAATAGTACTTGGCATATAGTGAATGGTAACATTTGCTACTATTATTTTTTATCAAGAAACAATGAAAAGGGAACACAATTTCACTAATGATTAATTATTTAAGCAATATTGCTAATTTTTAAAAATTAAGTTTTAAATTTGAGACTAGAGAATGTTATCGCCAGTTTTAAGAAACTGGCTGAATTCTACTATAGGTAATGTAAATGAAACATTTTAAAGAAGAACTAAAAATAGATTTGTATTAGGAAATAAAAAAGATATTATTGGGAGACTGGATTAAATGTTAAAAGTGAAATTAAGAGACAAAAGACCATTGTATGTTGTGTGGTTTGCACTTAGTACACATTTGTTAAATAAAGAAATGTTAGCTGGGTGAGAATAAAGAAAGACCTTGTTTCTCTGTAAACTAGATAAAAAATGCCACTTTTGGTTATTCACCGTGTCATATTCATAATTCTTTACATTTTCCTCTCATTTCTACTTAGAATCTGATTTTCTGAATTAGCTATATAAAACACATGATTAATTTACTTTCAATATTACTACAATTAAGTATTTTTAGCCGCTGGACATTTAAGTTCAAGATTTCCTGTATGGTAGAAAATGAATTCAAGATGAAGGTCACCATATGTAATTAATTATAAAGTGCAAATTTTCCCATATGGTACTAATCATTTGCCTTACTCAAGAAGTCATTTTCATTAGTTTCTTGAGAAATATAAAAAGTTATGTGCAAAGGTATATTAAGTAAATGTTAAGTAAAAACAGCTGCTACCTTTGACTTAATGTCATTAAGAGATTTACTAACTTGAATGGAAAAATATTAATTCTGATTTGACCAGTAACCAATTGAAATGTTTTTGTGACTAAAGATTACATGTAGTTACAAAGTTTATTTACCATTTTCAATAATACCCCAATTATAATTAATTCTTGGCTATTTTAAGTAGAAATATGTTCATACCTACTGCAAATGAAAGTTCAAGTTAACATCAAATGACTGAGACCCCAGTGGCAGGGCACATGCCTAAATCTGGATTCTAATCTACTAAAGGAGAAGAAAAGAAAGTGTGTGTGTGTGTGGGGGGGGGGGGGGGGGAGGAGGAGCGGACCAGAAAGGAAGAACTGAAAAATAAAAATACTCCTACTCCACAGCCTGTCTTAAGATTTCAGCATAAATACCTGACTCTAGTGCTTTTTCAAACTCTGTTATGGCTTACATGATCTGGCCTGCTCTTCCCCATCTTTCTTTACCACACTTCCATATATTCAATTCCTATCATAGAGGGCATCTTTCAGTTCCCAAATAACAACATTTTGCTTCTACTTTCTGGGCCTTCTTACATGCTATTCCTTCTATCTAGAAAATTCCCTACACCTTTCTGATTAATTACTATTCTATTTTTTTTAGAGAAGCAATTCCTGTTCCATAGATGAGATTAAGACCAACTGCTAAGTGTTTTCATAATTCCCTACATTTTTAAAGTTTTAAAATTCATCACATTCTATGATTATTATTTTTAAATTATCTTCCCCCCTAAACTGTAACATTTATAAGTAGAAAATGCTTACTTATGATTATATAAATAATATATCTATATAATACTGAAGCTACTAGCTAGAGTACCTAGGACCTTGTACACAGAATGCCCTCAATATATACTCCCTAATTTAGGGAAAGAAAGTAGGAAGAACGGAAGGGAGTGAGGGAAAGGGCCAGGAAAGGAGGAAAGGAAGAAAGAAAAAAAGGGAGAGAAGAAGGAAGAGAAAGAAACAGGAAGAAAAACAGGAAAAGAAGAAAAAAGGATGAATGAAAAGAATGGTTATCTGTGGAAGAGAAGTCTATTCTCATATCCCTTAGTACTCCTTGTAGAATCTAGAATCATGGATAAAATTCCAAAATAAAGACTAGAAGAGAAGTGGTAGTTAGTGTAATTAGAGTGATATTTTTGTTCCACCATCTCACTAATCATGATTTTGGACACCGATCATAGTCCCAAGACTGCTGGCTCAGGAAAATTCTAATACAGTACTTTGTGATATAGCGTAAGCTTTTTGATCTCAAGATACCTATATTTCCTTCACAGATTTCTATTTCTGGCCTGCAGATTAAATTTAATATTAATTAAGCAAATGAAAAATAATGTCAATCATAACAGAGAAATTTCTTTCACAGATTAAAAATCTGATTAATATCATGGACAGTCATTCAGTGTGTACCAGTCATTTATCTTGTAGCATAACACACAATACCTTATTTAAATTTCACAACTATCTAGGAGATACTGTCCACACATTTTTACAAAAAGCTAGCAAAGAGAGAAACAGGTTAGAATGAAAGCATAGCTTCAGAGGTCTGCTTTTGACCAATACCATTTCTTGTGTGCCTTATGGCAGTAAGATAGAAAAAATTTTGGATTCCAGAATACTGCCTCAAGACAAAACTTTTAGATGAGAACTACTAACCATAATCCTTGTACCCTAACAATTGAGTCCTACAAGGAGAAACAATGCTGACATTCCCCAAAACTAAAATGATACTTGCTATTGTGAGGCTGCAAGGGAATAGCTATCTTAAGCTGTTACACTGTCTGTCTCTACTTTGATGAGAACTGGAAATATCTATGCTTTTATTTTTCTATTCTCAAACAGCTATCACTTTATTACCTCCCTGGCCAATGGAATTCACTTTTGTGGATTTGCTGTACTAAAAGTTAAGTGCACTCATCTATAACTGCATAGTTGTATCACTTAGGTAAAACTAAAGATAATCACGTGTGACAAACTTTAAAAAATCAGATGTTTACAAAAATAATAAAAAATCTAAATATTAAATTTTTGATGATATTAAGGAATTCCTGTTTTAAAAAGTTATGAAAATTGTATTATGGTTATATTTAAAATAAGAGTATCTTTATTTTTTACAGATACATACTATAATATTTATGAATTAGATATTATCCTAGGATTTTCTTCAGAATAATAATGATAAAGAAGAGGAAGAAGTGAGTGGAGGTATGAATGAAGTAGGACTGACCAGATGATGGTGATAAAACAAGGTGATGAGTTCACTGTACTGTTTTGTTGACTTTTGTGTATATTTCAAAAAAGAACAAAACATGATGACCTTCCCCACCAAAAAAAAAGTGAAGAGAAGTTAATTTATGGAGATTTTGCCTATTGGTATTAATAGTGGTCTTTATTAATAGTGGTCTTTATTATAAGACCAGATAAGTTAATGAAAAAAATTGGTCAAGTATCCACGTATAGCTTTAAGATCTGGATGGTAGGTTACATTAAAGTTTTTCCTTTTGTTGTTTTACAGAATTGAGATGGCTTAGATAATAATATGTGATTGAAAGTACAATTCTACCCTTTCATTTTCTGGCAGGCTAGTTCACACATATTTTGTGTTTACAGTAAGTGCTCTAAATCATGTAGAAACAACCATCATATTATCTGAGAATATTTATTCAGATCATTTGACCTAAAAATGGTAAGTAATATGTAGCTATTTTAATCAGAGATCAAACAGCCTATTTACCTACCAAAAAACCTACTGAGTTATACTGAATAGAGACAGCATTAACACCACTAAATTGAATCTGCAACAATGTTATAATGTTTAAACAAATAGTTAAGGCTTGTACCAAAACAACAAAACTAAAAACCTCTGACAAAAAAAAGTGATGCCCAAAAAGGTACTTAAGCCAAGCCAAGAGGCATTTTCCATTCTGCTTTTTCATAAATAAGAAGCTAAAAATTTTTTTTAACCCAGTGGATGGAAGTATATGAACATTCAGGTCACATGCAATCTCTGGAAACTTACTTCAGTTTTTCCTCTTTACTCAATGTCTTCCACAGTTCTTCAATTTGTGTTGTTGCATCCTCCAAACTGGCCTTAGAATTTCCTGTGAGAAACTGAACACGATGATCTTGAACGAAAAGGGCACTTGCTGACATGGGCTTCTTGATAACATGCTTGCTAATTAAATCATAAGCGGTAAGCTGTCCTGATTTGTTATCTATCACATTTGATTTTTTGTTATAAGAACCTTCCTTGAGATTGTTTTGTTCAGAGCTTGGATCATTCTCATTTACTTTACATGCTGAACTTTCTTGAGGCACAAAAATTTTCACAGGTTCAATGTTTTCTCCCATTGAATTTTTGAGTGCATTTCCCTTGCTCCAGTCATCTGCACAAATTTCCAAAGACTTCTCAGGAACTGCTTCTTTTTCATTTTCCCCACTTTCATCTATATGGCCTTTATTGCCATTTTCTGATTGGGCACGCTTAACAGAATCTACAAAACAAGTTTCACTATATTCCTTCTGGGTTTCCTCACATGATACATTATTCACCGGGATCTCCTGCAATGTATTTTTAGTATTCTTATCAATGCTAGAATTTTCTATAATAAAATGATCATCATAATGGTCACCAACGAGTGTATGATGATTTAAACAATTATTATTTTCTCTAGATTTATCATTATGCACATCATTTTGGAAAGAAATGCTCGAAGTATTAACATTTGGATAATTACTTCCAGATGATTCCATCTTATTAAAAAGAACATCTGTTTCTGCTGTTTTACTAACAACCATGCCAGCTGAGGAAACATCTGTTTTATTATTTTCATAAGAATGTGTACTAGGTAGTGATCCGTAACAAGTCGTCATTAGATTTTCAAGAGCAATTAAAACAGATTCCTAAAAAATACAAATGAATAAATGTTAGAAGATATTATAAAAACAATAAACAGACAAGATTTAAAATAATATTTAAAATATGTATAAATCAGCAAATCTCCTTTGTCACATGTAAATGGTTAGGAATGTATACGTTTATAAATAGCATAACATTTAAAAATTATCTAAAAAAGGTTACCTTATTCTGCAATAATATTTGACTTTTATCTGGTGTTAAATTTACATCCACATCAGCTGTAGGAACATCAATTTTCAGAAAGAAAATAGGATACAAACGAGTAGATTCCTTTAGGCACTTCAGATTGTAGTAACGCCGGATTAACTAGAAATATATATATAATGAATAAAAGACAAAAAAGATGACACATAAATATATATTATCATCCTTAAAATACCACCAAAAGGAGTATATATTCAACTGAGTGGAAGTAACTGTTTTATTTGGAAAAGCAGTATCTAAATAGTAACACTTAGTAGAGGCCTTGAACCTATATGAATGAAGTACAGGCAATCATCAAGAAGTACAAATATCCAATGCAACTGGTTTCATAGTTAAAGATCATAGTGTCAAAGTCCAGAGTTCAAATTCAAATTCTGTTACTTCCTGGCTATGTGGTCAAGAAAGTCACTAACATTTCAGTTTTTTTCTTCATAAATAAGGAAAATAATATATCACATAGTTGTGAAGAGTCAATCAGACATCATATGCAAGATGCTAGAACAATGCTTAATAAATGCTATTTTATCCCTTGTTCTCTTTTTCCTTATTTTAGAACAAAATCTTAGAAGTAATCCTTGTAACAAGTTGACAAATGACAGTTTTTATTTCTGACCCAAGTGATACATTTTTCTTTAATAGATTACCTTTAATATGTCTTTTTGGTGTACTGGTCGACTGTTTATAAAAATGAGACTCCTTTCTGGGGTTGAAAGACTTGTGAGAGAGTGGTCTGCATCATGCTTTGGAAGAAATCCACTTAGATAAATCTATAATTGTAATAATTACAGAATTAATATGCAATGCCAATAATAAATGTGATTCCACAGGTCTGGCTATATACATTAAAAGTTACAAAAATAAACAAACAGAATTTCATCTTATAGTCTAAAGAGTCATATACTTCTTAATAATCATGTCTTGAGCATTAACCTTACATAAAATACTGAAGCATGTTTTTTTTTTTTTTTATCCTCACCCGAGGACATTTTTCCATTTTTTGTACAGATAGAGTGGGAGGGAGAGAGAGGACGAGAGAGAGAGAGAGAAACATCGACGTGAAAGGGACACATCGAGTGGCTGCCACCCGCACGACCAACCAGAGCCGGGGACAAACTGCAACCGAGGTACATGCCCTTAGCGGGAACCGAACCTGGGTCTCTCCGGACCGCAGGCCGACGCTCTAACCGCTGAGCCAAACTGGCCAGGGCAATACTGAAGCATGTTAAATTGATGTTCCTCTCTCTTTTTGCCATTCTATGTTAAGGAAAAACTGGCATTCATAAAAGCTTCATGAATGGGCATATATCTTATTACAAGACATAAGTACTACTCTCTGTTCAACTTTAAATTGTGTTTTTAAAATTTTTATTTTTAATCCTCACCGGAGGATATTTTTCCATTGATTTTTCAGACAGAGTGGATGGGAGGAAAGGGAGGGTGAGGGAGAGAGAGAGAGAGAAACGTTGATGTGAGAGAGATACATCGATTGGTTGCCTCCCACAGGACCCCAACCAGGGCCGGGAATCGAACCACAACCGAGGTACATGCCCTTGACCAGAATCAAACCTGAGACTCTTTGGTCCAAGGGCCAACGTTCTAAGCACTGAGCAAAACTGTCCAGGGCTAAATTCTGTCTTTTAAGATTTTCTTTCCTCAAATCATGACTTTCCTCTGGCTGTCTGTCCTTTTCTTTTTAGCCTTTTCTTGTAAACAAGTGGCTATTTCTGTATTTATTTTGAGTATGCTATGAAGCCAATCAGTTTGGGTTTTCATTTCTGAAATGAAAATCTCTTGCTCTTTGGATTCCAAGATGGCTGCAGAGTTTGTGGAAGCTGCACCAAACTTGCTCCTGGCCCCAAACCAGATTAACAGCTAAATTATAAAGTAATGAACCTGAATAACCATCTGAAGACTAGCTAAACTGAAATGTGATAACCAAAAATCAACAGAAGAAGCTATATAGAGACTGATAAGAAGGGCAGAGACAGAAAAGTCTAGCTTTGACACTCAAGTGCGACGGTGGCTGCAAAACTCCCTCCCACTAGGAACGTGGGGTCTCAGCACCATGCAGGGATCCCCAATCAATAGCAACAGAGACAGGAAGAGGAGCCCACATAACATCTAGTGATGAAAATCAGTGGGGATTGAGTCTGTTTGGAAGACCCACAAACCACCTTTCCAGGAAAGAGCACTCCTACTATTATAGCAACAGCCTGGGGAGAGCATGATCTGAACTCCAACTGCTGGCAAGGCCATGCTGCTGTACTTGGATTCTGCAGAGGGGTCTGCTGGCTACACCCAACAATTACTTTAAGGGGCCCTCTTTTTTCTTGGGAGGCTTCTGGAGGAGACCCAGAAAGTGACTTAACAGTATGGCTTAGGTAAGAGGGCCAGTCTCCCCTGTCTTGAGAGTATAGCCAGTGCCCCTCCCCTAACCCCCTGAATCACTTGGCCACCCCATCCTGCTTAGTTCAGTGACACAGAGCTGGGACTTTCAGATGGTGTCTTCCAGAGAAGCTTTTGTCTGGGAACCAGATGAGAGCTGTGGTGTGTGACTGCATTGCTGGGAGTGTGGAGGTGGGGGAACAACACAAATCCACTCTCCCCCACCACGATATACCTTGGGAAGGGGAAGAAGTGCCCCTCTCCCCTCTACAGGTCTGCAGGCACCACCTCCAATGAGAGAATGTTTGAATCAGCCCTGCCTAGTTGCCTAGTCCTAGATACCTCACCAGGTTTGACTCAGTTCTGTGCAGGGGATGGGAGAGTGGCTCAGAGCTAGGGAATTCAAAGTATGAGACTCCTGAAAGCTATTATCTGGAACTTGGATGAAGCACTTAGCCACCTCCTGTGGTTGGGTCAGCAACATGCCCAACGGAGACTCTTTGGATCTATCCCTTAAGCCCAGGGAGGCTGAAGTTGCTCCTGCAGAGGGGACTGCTGGAGGAACCCAATCTGAAGCTGGAGCAAGTCCCTTTAGCAGGAACTAGAATTAGAGACTCTGGCAGAGGCTGAGTGGTTTGGCTTTGAAGCAGGGGCCTCTTTCAACTCACTGAGTGCCTAACTGTGTGATCTCCAAGTATGGGACCCATTAGCCCTGTCCTCCCCACACCAGTTGCCCCGCCCTACCAAGCTCAAACCTGGGAAAGGAGCTGTGGATCACAGCTAACCTGGGCTCATCCCACAGTCCTTCTTTCGAAGACTCTAGAGAAAGACTAAGTAACCTCAGGGGGAGGTGAAGTAGCTGACAGGTGGAGGTGTACCTCAGGGAGCCTTGGTCCTTTTACAGATCTGCCCCCAGCTTTAAGCTAGAGGAAGCCTACCCTTATACACAGATTGGCCCCTTCCATGCACACCCAGGTCCAGTGATGCAAATACAAACAGTGAACAGCATGGTAGCTCCAGACAGGTAGCTCACAATGTCTGACATAGAACTGAACCTAAGCCCCACCCTAGCTGACCCAGAACCAAAACAACCAGTGGTGCGCTTCAGATGACACAACTAGCTCAACCCAACTAGCCACACAAGCAAGACACCCAAAGGGGAATTCCACCAGGAACCAGACACTGCTGGGAACAACTCTGCCTTGGGGGGGAGGCTCCACAGCATCTCATACATGGTGATCAAGGTTTACCCTTACAGTCACCTAGCCTGAAGGGCTAATTCTACCCATGAAATGGCCAACAGCATTCAAGACTGAACAACAAAAGGGTGTGCCCATAACCCACAAGAAACATTCCTAGACCATGGAGCTCTGGTGATCTGGAAGACTGTGCTACTGCCCAACCAGACACCTTCTCCATAAAGCCAACCTAACAAGTTTGGGAGTCACAGGAGATCTACTTAACACAGAGAAACAGAATGAGGAGACAAAAAAAAAAAATGCCCCAAATAAAAAAACAAGAATAATCCTCAGCAAAAGATTAAATGAAATGGAAGCAACCAAATAACCAGATGGAGAATTTAAAACAATGGTTATAAGGATGCTCCAGGACCTTAGGGAAAGAATGGATAATCTCAGTGAGAACTTAAACAAAGAGATGGTAAGCATTAAAAAGGACTGAGAAACCATAAAAAGAACCAGTCATAAATGAAGATTACAATATCTGAAATGAAGAATACACTAGAATCAACAGCAGGTTAGATGGAGAATCAAATAATCGAATTAGAGAACAAGATAATAGTAAGCACCCAAGAAGAGCATGAAAAATAAAAGAGAATTAAGAGAAATGAGAAAAGTCGAAGGGACCTGTGGGACAACATCAAGTGTAACAACATATGTATCATAGAGGTACCAGAGGGAGAAGAGAGTGAGCAAAGGATAGAGAACTTGTTTGCAGGAATAATGGCTGAAAACTTCCCTAACCTGGTGAAGAAAAAAGTCACACAAGTTTAGGAAGCACAAAGAGTCCCAATCAAGATGAACCCAAAGAGACCCATACCAAGATACACCATAATTAAAATGGCAAAGATTAAACACAAAGAGAAAGTCTTAAAGGCAAAAAGAGAGAGACAGTTAGTTACCTACAAGGGAGCTACCATAAGGCTGATCTGTCAACAGAAACACTTCAGGCCCTAAGGGACTGGCATGAAATATTCAAAGTGATGAAAAGCAAGGACGAGCAACCAAGACTACTCTGTGCAGCAAGACTATCATTTATTTATTTTTATTTTATTTTTTAATTAATTAATTGATTGATTTTTGTTACAGATGTTTCTCCTTTTCCCCCCACTGATACCCCCCTCCCTGTCCCTCCCTGCCCGGTCCCCAGCTTTGTTGTTCATGTCCATTGTTCATGCACACATGCATATGAGTTCTGTGGTTTATCTCTCTCCCATACCCCCTCTTCTGGGGATTGTCAGTCTATATCCCACTTCCACGGCAAGACTATCATTTAAAATTGAAGGTAAAATAAAGAGCATCTCAGAGGAACAAAAGGCTTAAGAAGTTCATTACCACCAAACCACTACTGCAAGAAATGTTAAAAGGGTTGCTTTAAGAAAAATAAAACAGAGAGTGAGGAACACAGATATAAAGAAAAATAATGGCAATAAGTAAGTCCCTATAAATAATAACCTTAAATGTAAATAGATTAAATGCTCCAATGAAAAGACAAAGAGTAGCCGAATGGGTAAGAAAACATGAGCCATATATATGCTGTCTACAAAAGACCCACCTCCAAACAAAAAATACACACAGACTAAAAGTAAAGAAATGGAAAAAAAATATTTTATGCAATGGAGAACAAACAAAAACTTGGGTAGCAATACTCACATCTGACAAAACAGATTTCAAAACAAACGCCATAACAAGAGACAAAGAAGGTCACTACATTAATACTAAAAGCATCAATCCAACAAGAGGATATAACTCTTGTAAACACATATGCACCAAACACAGGAGCACCTAAATATAGAAAGAAAATATTGATGGGCTTTAAGGGACAGGTTGACAGCAATGCAGTCAGTCATAGTAGGGAATTTTAACACCCATGTCATCAATGGATAGATCTTCAAGACAAAAAATTAACAAGGCAACAGCAATCTTAAATGACACCGGATAGGATGGATTTCATTAATATTTACAGGACATTTCATCCCAAAGCAGCAGAATACACATTCTTCCCAAGTGCACATGGGTATTCTCAAAGATAGACCACATGCCAGGACACAAAATAAGTCTTCACAAATTCAAGAAGATTGATATCATATCATCTTCTCAGATCACAGTGGCACAAAACTAAAAATCAACCACAATACAAAAATTGAAAACATTCAAACACGTGGAAGTGAAATGGCACGTTATTAAACAATGAATGGGTTAACAATGAGATTGAGGAAGAAATAAAAAATTACCTGGAAACAAAGTAAATGAACACTTAACAACCCCAAGTCTATGGGACACAGCAAAAGCTGTCCCAAGAGGGAAGTTCATAGCATTACAGACCAACCTCAAATTAAAAAAATCTCAAATAAACAATCTAAGTTTACACTTAAAAGAACTAGAAAAAGAACATCAAAGCCCAAAATGAGCAGTGTAGATTGTATGTGAGTTTATTCCGCACACGGATGGACTCACGCAAAGGTTAACAAGGTTATTCTGCCACAGATGCTTTGGAGTGCTGCTCAACTCTAAAGAACAATTCAGAGCATGTCCTGCACACAGGCTCGCTCCTCCTTCTTGCCTGCAAACAGGAAGGACCAGTTGTTCTTAAGATCAGCCCTAACCTTTGAATGGGGGTTGATAAGAACCAGCAGGGGTGATAATTAGATTAGTTATCTTGAAAGGAACTGGGACCACAGCGGCCTATCTCCTTGGCTATAAAAGTAAACTGCTGCAGGACTTCGGGGCTGCAGTCTTGTCTGTCTTTTGTGTGTTTGTGTTTTTTGTTCATTTCGCAGACCCTCACCGCAACAGAGCAGGAGAAAGAAAATAATAAAGATCAGAGCAGAAATAAACAAAATAAAGTCTAAAAGAACAACAAAAAAGATCAATTAAAACAAGAGCTGATTCTTTGAAAATATAAACAAGACTGACAAACTTTTCATCAGACTCATCAAGAAAAAAAGAGAAGACACATATCAGAAATGTAAGAGAATTAACAACTGACATCACAGAAATCCAAAGGATTGTAAGAAAATACTATGAACAACTTTATGCCAACAAACTCAACAACATGGATGAAAAGTATAAATTCCTAGAAACATACAATCTTCCAAAACAAAATCAGGAAGAATCAGAAAACCTGAATAGTCTGATTACAACTAATAAAATGATACAGCAATAAAAAAACTTCCAGCAAACAAAAGTCCAGGACCAAATGGCCTCAATGGTGAATTTTACTAAACAATCAAAAAAGAATTAACACCTATCCTTCTCAAACTATTGCAAAGATTCAAGAGGAAAGATTTCCAAGCTTTCTTGACAAGGCCAGCATTATCCTAATTCTAAAACCAGATAAATATACTGCAAAGAAAAAAAATTATAGGTCAATATCCCTGATAAACATAGATGATAAAATCCTCAACAAAATATTAGCAAACCAGATCCAGCAATACATTAAAAAGATCAGATATAGACAAATGGTGGCAGAGTGAATGGAAGCTACACAGACGATCTCCCAGGATCAAACATGAATTACAACTAAAATAAAGACAAATCCTCAGAAAAAAAGCAACAGAAAAGTAATAGGACAGGACCATATAACCAGAGACACTGGTAGGATCTGCGGAGGCACAAGAGGGTGGCAGGCTGGGAGCCCACGGACAGCAGCGGTGAGCAGTGCCGTCAGGGTTAAAATACAAGCCTGCTCCAAAGCGCAGAGGGCTGAAAAAGAGCACTGAATTGGTTACAGCCACTCACCTGGGGCTCCAGCCCAGGGAGGGCCAACTGGATTAGAACTCTGTGAAGACACCCGGAAACAGGAGGGTGCTCAAAGTTTTTCCTGAGTCACGGCCACAAAAAACAGTGGCCAGCTTGCTCCTTCCCAGAGCTGTGGGGAAAAACAGCAGCCCCTCCCTCGGAGATTCAGCCACTTCCAGGAGAGGCAAAGAAATGCAAATTGAGGCTCATTAACAACCAGCATCTGTCCCACCCTCTAGAAATCCTCTTAAGCAAAACACGCGGGTTACATTCCAACGCCCTGAGTAACTGAGATAAATAGCCTCCAGGCAAAAAGCTGAACCTTTCCTGAATGGCCTGTAGTGTTTCTGTTGAGAAACCGTACCTGGGCTTGCAAATCTACCAGGAAAGTAAGACTTAACAATGGTGTTTAATGTGGGCCCTCCCATGTTGATCTAAACCCAGTAGAGGGAGCCACAAACAGCAGAAGACCAACACCCACAGGGAGAATTTGGCAGGCTCTAAAACCCACTGAGATAGCCAAAATGGTGAAACGAAGAAACAAATCACAAATGAAAGAACAAGAGAACTCTATCAAAGATGAGATAAATGAAGTGCAGTTACGCAAATTATCAGAGGTAGAGTTCAGAGCCATGATCCTGAGGAAACTCAATAGCATGAGTAAGGACATCAACACCATGAGTACAGATATAGAAACACTGAAAACCAACCAAGTGGAAATGAAGAATGACATAGCAGAAATTAAGAACACAATGGAAGGACTAACCAGCAGAAGAGAGGATGCTGAGGACCGGATCAGTGAATTACAAGACAGGGTAGAAAAAAAATCAACCAATCAGAAAATCAAAAGGAAAAAACAATTAATCAACAGGAAGATAGCTTAAGAGAACTGTGGAACAACTAGAAACATAATAATATTCGCATCATAGGAGTTCTCGAGGAAGAACAAAATGAGCAAGGGTTAGAGAATATATTTGAAGAAATAGTGACATAAAACTTTCTTAACTCGGTGAAGAAAGAAGGCATTCAAGTTCAAGAAGCACAGAGAGCCCCAAGTAAGAACCCAAACAGGCCCACACCAAAACACATAGTAATTAAAATGCCAAAGATTAAAGAGAAATAGAGAATCCTAAAGGCAGCAAGAGATAAGCAACAGATTACCACAAAGAAACCCCCATAAGGCTATCATCTGACTTCTCAACAGAAACACTACAGGCCAGAAGAGAATGGCATGAAGTAATCAAGGTCACGAAAAACAAGGATCTGAATCCAAGATTACTCTATATAGCATGTCTATCATTCAAAATAGAAGGTCAAATAAAGAGCTTACCAGACAAAAAAAAAGGCTAAAGGAATAAATTAGCACCAAACCAGAACTGCAATAAATGTTAAAAGAACTGCTATAGCCCTGGTCGGTTTGGCTCAGCGGTTAGAGCATCAGCCTGCGGTCCCGAGAGACCCGGGTTCGGTTCCCGCTAAGGGCATGTACCTTGGTTGTGGTTTGTCCCCGGCCCTGGTCGGTCGTGCGGGTGGCAGCCACTCGATGTGTCCCTTTCACGCCGATGTTTCTCTCTCTCTCTCTCTCTCTCTCTCTCTCTCTCTCTCTTCCTCTCTCTCCCTCCCACTCTACCTGAACAAAGAATATCCTTGGGTGAGGATAAAAAAAAAAAAGAACTGCTATAATTAGTAGAAGAAATAGGAAGAAAAACAGAACCACACAAAACAAAAATGGCAATAAATAATACATATCAATAATTACCTTAAATGTAAATGCCTTGAATGCTCTGATAAAAAGACACAGAGTAGCTGACTGGATAAGAAAGCATTACTCACACATATGTTATTTTAAAGAAACCTCACAACAAAAGACTCACATAGGTTGAAAGTAAAGGGATGAAAAAAAAATCTTCCAAGCAAATGGAAAGGAAAAAAAGCTTGGGTAGCAGTACTCATATCCAATAAATTAGATTTCAAAATGAAGGTCATAACTAGAGACAAAGAAGGCCACTACATAACATTGAAAGGATCTATCCAACAGGAAGATATAACCTTGGTAAATATATATGCACCCAATATAGAAGCACCAACATATATTAAAAATATGGAGGTCTTCAAAGGAGAAATCAACAGCAATATAATCATAGCAGAAAACTTCAATACCCCGCTGACATCGCTGGATAGATCATCTAGACGTAAAATTAACAAGTTACCACAGACTCTAAATGAAGTGCTAGATCAAATGGATTTGACAGATATCTACAGAGAATTACACCCCAAAACTACAGAATTCATATTCTTCTCAAGTGCACATAGGATATTCTCAAAGACAGACCCCATGTTAGGACACAAAGTAAGTCTCTACAAGTTCAAGAAGATTGAAATCATATCAAGCATCTTCTCAGATCATAATGGCATGAAACTAGAAATCAATTGCAACAAGAAAAGGCAAAGACATTTGAAAACATAGAGGCTAAATAGCATGTTATTAAACAATGAATCAGTTACCATAGAGATCAAGGAAATTAAAAACTTCCTGGAAACCAATGAAAATGAACACACAACAACACAAAATCAATGGGATGCAGTGAAAACAATTCCAAGACGGAAGTTCATAGCACTACAGGCCCACCTCAAGAAACAAGAAAAATTTCTATTTGATTACCTAACCTCACAACTTAAAGAACTAGAAAGCAAACAAAAAGAAAACCCCAGAGCAAGCAGAATGAAGGAAATAGTAAAGATCAGAGCAGAAATAAATGACATGGAGACCAAAAAAACAATTCAAAGGATCAATGAAACAAAGAGCTGGTTTTTCGAAAAGATAAACAAGATTGACAGACCCACACTTAACTAGAATCACCAAGAAAAAAAGAGAGAGAACACAAATACAAAAATCAGAAATGAAAGAGAAGAAATAATAACTGACACCACAGAAACACAATGGATTGTTAACAGATATTATGAACAATTATATGGCAACAAATTCGACAATCTAAGCGAAATGGACAATTTTCTAGAAACACACAGTCTCCCAAAACTGGACCAGGAAGAGATAGAAAACATGAACAGACCAATAACAACTAAGGAAATTGAAGAGGTAATCAAGACTCTCCCAGCAAACAAAAGCCCAGGCCCAGATAGCTTCACGGGGGAGTTTTACCAAACATTCAAAAAAGAACTAACACCCATTCTCCTCAAACTATTTCAAAAGTTCAAGAAGAAGGAAGACTTCCAAACTTGTTTTATGAGGCCAGCATAATTCTAATTCCAAAACCAGAAAAAGACACTACAAAGAAAGAAAACTATAGACCAATATCCCTGATGAACATAGATGCCAAAATCCTGAACAAAATTAGCAAATCAGATCCAGCAATACATCAAAAAAATTATTTACCATGACCAAGTGGGATTCATCCCAGGAATGCAAGGCTGGTACAATATTTGCAAATCAATAAATATAACACACCACATAAACAAAATGAAAGATAAAAATCATGATCATATAAATAGATGCTCAAAAAGCATTCGACAAAATCCAGCACCCATTTCTGATAAAAACGCTCAGCAACATGGTAATAGAGGTATCATATTTCGACATAATAAAGGTCATATATGAAAGACCTACAGCCAACATCATACTCAATGGGCAAAAACTAAAAGCATTTCCCTTAAGAACATAAACAAGACAAGGATGCCCATTTTCACCACTCTTATTTAATATAGTACTGGGAGTCTTAGCCACAGCAATCACACAGGAAGAAAAAATAAAAAGGATCCAAATTGGAAAGGAGGAAGTGAAACTATCATTATTCACAGATGACATGATATCATGCAAAGAAAACCCTAAAGACTCCATAAAAAATCTACTAGACTTAAAAAATGGATTTGGCAAAGTAGCAGGATACAAAATTAACGTCAAAAAATCGATGGCATTCTTATACACCAATAATGAACTCACAGAAAGAGAAACTGAAAAAAACAATCCCATTTACCATCACGGCAAAAAAAATTAATATACTTAGGAATACACTTAACCAAAGAAGTAAAGGATCTATTTGCAGAAAACTACAGGACATTAAAAAAAGAAATAGAGAAAGATATAAAAAAGTGGAAGCACATACCTTATTCACGGATTGGAAGAATTAACATCATTAAAATGTCCATACTACCCAAAGCAATCTACAGATTTAATGCAATCCCCATGAAAACATCAACAACATATTTCACAGAACTAGAACAAATACTTTAAAAGTTCATAAGGAACCAAACAGACCCCGAATAGCCACAGAAATCTTGAATAAGAAGGACAAAGTAGGCGGGATCACAATATCGAATATCAAGTTATACTGTACAAGCTACTGTAATCAAAACAGCCTGGTACTGTCACAAGAACAGGCACATAGATCAATGGAATAGAAGAGATAACCCAGAAATGGACCCAAAACATTATGCTCAATTAATATTTGACAAAGGTAGCAAGAGCATACATACAATGGAGTAAAGACAGCCTCTTTAATGAATGGTGTTGGGAAAATTGGACAACTACATGCAAAAGAATGAAACTAGACCATCAACTTACACCATACACAAGAATAAACTCAAAATGGATAAAAGACTTAAATGTGACTCATGAATCCATAAAAAAATCCTAGAAGAAAATGTAGGCAATAAAATTTCAGACATCATACACAGCAGAATTTTCACTGATACAGAAACAAAGGAGAAAATGAACACATGGGTCTACATCAAACTAAAAAGCTTCTGCACAGCAAAAGAAACCACCACCAAAATGGAAAGGCAACCCACTCTATGGGAGAACATAACTGCCAATGATACATCAGGTAAGGGGTTAATTTGCAAATATATAGAGTGCTCATACAATTCAACAAAAGACAAAGAATCCTATTAAAAAATGGGCAGAGGAGCTGAAGAGACACCTCTCCAAACAGGACATACAAATGGCCAAGACACATATGAAGAAATGCTCAACATCACTAATCATCAGAGAGATGCAAATTAAAACAACAATGAGGTATCACCTCACACCTGTCTGAATGGCCGCCATCAACAAATCATCATACAACAAGTGTTGGCGAGGGTGTGGAGAGAAGGGGACTCTAATACACTGCTGGTGGGAATGCAGACTGTTGCAGCCACTATGGAAAACAATATGGTGTTACCTCAAAAAATTAAAAATTGAACTTCCATTTGACCCAGTGATCCCACTTCTAGGAATATACCCTAAGAAGCCTGAAACACCAATCAGGAAGAATATATGTACCCCCATGTTCATAGCAGCACTATTTACAATAGCTAAGATCTGGAAACAGCCCAAGTGTCCACCAGTAGACGAATGGATAAAAAAGCTGTGGTACATATACACAATGGAGTACTATGCAGCGGTAAGAAAGAAAGATCTCTTATCCTTTGAGACGACATGGAGGGACCTGGAAAGTATTATCCTAAGTGAAAGAAGCCAAGCAGAAAAAGACAAATACCACATGATCTCACTTATATACGGAATATAATGAACATAACAGTCTGAGGAATACAGTAGACCCAGACACATGGAAGTAGGGCACAGACTGACATCCCTCAGAAGAGGGGATGGGGGGTGGGGGGGTGGGAAGAGATAAACCACAGAACTTATATGCATGTATGCATGACCAATGGATATGGACAACTAAGCCGGGGACAGGGTGGAGGGGGGGTAGGGTGGGGGTGCCAATGGGGTAAAAAGGTAAAATATCTGTAACAAAAAAATAAATAAAAATTCATTAAAAAAAAAAAAAGAGAGATGCAAATTAAAACAACAATGAGGTATCACCGCACATCTGTCTGAATAGCCGCCATCAACAAATCATCATACAACAAGTGTTGGCGAGGGTGTGGAGAGAAGGGGACTCTAATACACTGCTGGTGGGAATGCAGACTGTTGCAGCCACTATGGAAAACAATATGGTGTTACCTCAAAAAATTAAAAATTGAACTTCCATTTGACCCAGTGATCCCACTTCTAGGAATATACCCTAAGAAGCCTGAAACACCAATCAGGAAGAATATATGTATCCCTCATGTTCATAGCAGCACTATTTACAACAGCTAAGATCTGGAAACAGCCCAAGTGTCCATCAGTAGACGAATGGATAAAAAAGCTGTTGTACATTTACACAATGGAGTACTATGCAGCTTTAAGAGAGATCTCTTATCCTTTGAGATGACATGGAACGATCTGGAGAGTATTATCCTATGCGAAACAAGCCAAGCAGAGAAAGACAAATATCACAAGATCTCATTTGTGGAATAGAATGAACATAACAGTCTGAAGAACAGGCTAGTTCCAGAGACGTGGAAGTAGGTTCACAAGATCTCATTTGTGGAATATAATGAACATAACAGTCTGAAGAACAGGCTAGTTCCAGAGACGTGGAAGTAGGTTACAGACTTACAATCCCCAGAAGAGGGGGTGGAGGGGGGAGAGATAAACCACAGAACTCATATGCATGTATGCAAGAACAATGGACATGGACAACAAAGCTGGGAACAGGGTGGAGAGGGAAGAAGAGGGGGAATCATTGGGGGAAAAAGGAGAAACATCTTTAGCAAAAATAAAATAAAATAAAATAAATAAATAAATAAATAAATAAATAAATCATACACCACTATTAAATGGGATTTATTCCAGAGATGCAAGGTTGGTACAGTGTTTGCAAATCAATAAAGGTGATACATTATATACAAAAATTAAGGATAAAAACAACATGATCACATCAATACTGCAGAAAATGCGCTTGATAAAATCCAGCACCCATTTATGATAAAAACTCTCAGCAAAGTGGAAATAGAGAAAACATACCTTAAATAATAAAGGCTATATAGGACAAACCCACAGCCAAAATCATACTCAATGGGTAAAAACTACAAGTGTTTTCCTTAAGATCAGGAACAAGACAAGGATGTCTGCTTTCACCACTCTTATTCAACATAGTACTTGAAGTCCTAGCAACAGCAATCAGATAAAAAGATATAAAAGGCATCTATCTAAATTGGAAAGGAGGAAGTAAAACTGTCATTATTCGCAGACAACATAATATTGCACATAATAATATTGCACATAATAAATGAATTTGGCAAAGTAGCAGGATACAAAATTGACAGTCATAAATCGGTGGCATTTTTAGACATCAATAATGAGCTATCAGAAAGAGAAACTAAGAAAACAATCTCATTTACTATTGCAAAAAAAGCAAAAAAAAAGGTACCTAGGAATAATTTTACCAACGAGGTAAAAGACCTGTACTCAGAAAACTATAGGATTCTAAAGAAAGAACTGAGGAAGATGCAAATAAGTGGAAGTATATACCATGTTCATGGATTGGAAGAATTAACATCATTAAAATGTCCATACTACCCAAAGCAATCTATAGATTCAATGTAATTCCCATTAAAACACCAATGGCATATTTCACAGATCTAAAACAAATATTCCAAAAATTTATATGGAACCAAAAAAGACTCCAAATAGGCTCAGCAATCTTGAGAAAGAATAAAGTTGGAGGTATCATAATACCTGATATCAAACTATACTACAAAGCCACTATTATCAAAATAGCCTGATACTGGCATAAGAAAAGGTATACAAATCAATGTCACAGAACAGAGAGCCCAGAAATAAAGCCACACCTTATGGTCAAGTAATATTTGACAAAGGAGGCAAGAGCACACAATGGAGTACAATGCTATTGGGAAAATAGAACAGGTACATGCAATAATAATAATAATAATAATAATAATAATAAAGCTAGATCACCAACTAACACTATACATAAGGACAATTCAAAAATGGATTAAAGACTTAAATGTAAGGCTCAAAACCATTAAAATCCTAGAAGAAAACACAGACAGTAACATCTCAGACATCACTCGTGGCTATATATCTTCTAGGGGAGAGACTATATCAAACTAAAAAGCTTTTCACAGCAAAACAAACAATGAACAAAATGGAAAGAGAACCCACTATATGGGACAACGTATTTTCCAATGATACATGTTATAAGGGGTTAATTTAAAACATTTATAAAGAACTTATACAACTCAACACCAGAAAGACAAATAATCCAATTAAAAATGGGCAAAGGACTTGAATAGAGACCTCTCCAAAGAGGACATACAGATGGCCAATAGACATATGTAAAGATGCTTAATGTCACTAATCAACAAAAAAATACACATTAAAACCACAACGAGATATCACTTCACATTTGTCAAAATGGCTATCATCAATAAATCAACAAACAATAGGTACTGGTAAGGATGTGGAGAAAAGGGAATCCTAATCCACTGTTAATGGGAATGCAGACTGGTGCAGTCACTGTGGAAAACAGTATGAAGTTTCCTCAGAAAATTAAAAATGGAACTGCTTTTGGACCCAGCGATCCCACTTCTGGAAATATATCCTAAGAAGTCTGAAACGCTATTTCACAAGAATATATGCACCCCTATGTTCACTGTAGCTTTGTTTACAATAGCCAAGATCTGGAAACCACTCAAGTACTCATCTGTAGATGAGTGAATAAAAAAGCTGTGGTACACTTACACAATGAAATACTGTGAGGCCATAAGAAAGGAAATCTTACCTTTTGTGAGTGTATGGATGAATCTGGAGATTATTAGGCCGAGTTAAATAAGCTAGTTAGAGAAAGACAAATACCGTATGATATCATTTATATGTGAAAGCTAACAAACTAAACTGATGAAATAGAAACAGAGGCATGGATACATGGAGCAGAATGATAGCTGTCAGAGGGGAAAGGAGAGAGGGGCACTAGATGAAAGAAGGTAAAGGGACTAGCCAAAGAACATATATGCAAAACCCAGAGACACAGACAATGGTGTGATGATGATCACAGGGTAGTGGGGGTGGGGATTAGGTGGAAGTGGGCAAAGCGGGGGAAATGAAGACATCTGTAATAGTGTCAACAATAAAGTTTAAAAAAAAATCTTGTTCTTTGACATTGAATGCAGTGTTGTACTTATTTTTGTTTAGAGAACTTTTCTACAAACCAATTATTTTTATGCATTCTTTCTCTATTTTACAAATATATAAAGAAAAGGAAGAAAATGAAGAGAGATCCTAGAAAAAATTACCAAAGAGAAGAGAGACACTGAGGGAACAGGAAGCAAGAAAAATGCTCTTACTTTTACTTTTAAATATAATTGTTAAGAATACAGTTTAGAGCCAGACTGAGATGATTTAAATCACAGCTCCACTACTATCTATGTCATCTTGGCCAAGTTATTTAAAATTCAGGCCTATAATCTCTTATCAGAAACAAGTAGAACCAGACATGTTATTAACCTGTTAAAAAACTAACAGTAAAGTTTCAGTTTAGGTTTAGAAAAGCGAGAGAATCAGTGGGAGTGCTATTTTTAGTTAAGCAGAAACCATGAGGCTCCTTAACAACATAGCCTGTAGGCTGCCACCTATGTCTATGGCTATCACTACCCTTGGAAATAAGTGTTTAAGGAAGACACATTACCAATTTTAGAACACTAAGTGCATTATTGTCACAGTGCCAAATTGTGTCAATTTTAAAAAGTAAATTAATAAAGCTGGATAATCCATTACAAAATGATACTACTTAATTAACTGTAAAACTTCACAGCACTTATAAATGGTTGTATAATTAAACAGGTAACATGAGACTCCTCTTAAAGCACCTGCTGAGCATCAGGGAGAGCCTATTTAGTCTCTAAAAGACTTACTAAGCTTGTGGATTAAAAAAAAAAGTCTGTCCCAAATAAGTAATTATAAAGAATAAAATTAAGAAGAAATTGGTAATACTGCTGGTGTTTTCCTTTCACACCGTTTTGGTTGGCCACTGAATAATTACTATTACTCCCAAAATATTGAGCTTTTAAAAATGGCTTAGGATAACCTTAAGAACTAACAAACTATATTTAAGTTATATAAAAAGTAAAATCAAACAGTAAAATCTTATAAAATGCTATAAAACATGAAAATCAGGTTAGTTCATAAAAAAAGAATGTTTATAAGAGACCCAATTAGTGCAACAAAACAAAAACCAAATAAAGTGCCCTGCTATCTACTCAATCTATCAAACCTCAATTCTCTTCTACCCCAATTGTGTTGAAGTAACTGTGACTGGTCTCCTAACACTTGTTTTCCTCTAGAACACCATGGAGTTATGTTTCTAAAATAATAATTTAGGTACTTTGGTCAGAATAATGAAATAAGCCTGTAGACATTTCCTTCTCCTCCATCCCAACTGTAAATAGCACTGAGAGATAAAATTAGTTTTTACAATAATTTCGAAAGACCTAACCATTTTTCAGAATGACAAACATAAAGATGTTATTTGTGCAAAACCTAACAGGTCACGATGGCTGAAGTCAAAAGCCCTATGTACTCTAAAATCAGAAACCGGCTATGTCAGTTGGAAATTAAATTGTGGTACGGAAACCGGAACAGAAAACACTCCTATACAAACCTAAGAACTGAAACCAATCTTTCCATTTGAAATTGGTGGCTGGGACACTCTTCCCCCACCCCATCTCCCCAAAATGCTTAAAAAGACCATGACCACTGTTTGGAGCTGCTTGCAAAGGTCACAAAAAAGAGCACACAGAACTCCAAAACAAAGAATAAGGCTAAGCCCAAGTCAGCTAGAAAAAGGGGCCCCCCTAAAATCTCGGCAGGATGAAAGGCATAAACTATTAATATATAACACCTGATTTAGAACTGGGTCGGGGTGGGGGTTGAGGGTGGGGGTGATATCTGCCAAATTATGGAGAGAGAGGGGAAAATTAAAACAACAAAAATGATAAATCTGCATTCAAGGTGATTTTGCAGATTAAAATGTCAGAGCATATAAAACAGAGAATGAGAATATTCTTTCAGGAAAGTAGAAATGATAGAGCCATATGAAAAAGACTTTGACATTAGTATGTGTACCACGCTTTTAAAAGAGTAAAGAAAAATAAAATCCATTAAAAATAAACCAGATGATAAAGAAATAAAAACTAATAGCTATAAATAAGTTTAGAAGAATAGAAAAATGAATTCTGAATCCTAGAAATAAAATACATAATTTTCCAAATAAAAATCAGGCAGTATTGAAGAATTCACCCAGAATTAGCATGAGAAATTAAGATAAAAATAACAAAGAGAAGACAGATGACAAAAAAAACAAAAAACAAAAAAACAAAACTGGAGGAGCTCCATCAAGCCAACAAAGCCACACTGGGAAACACTCAACAAATGCTACCACAGCAGTGGTGCAACTCGGACAACCACCTATAATTAGGAGATTCTTCGTAAATGGAGTCCCTGTAGAAAGAAAACTGACCCTTAACATTATGGAAAGAGTATATATAAAGATTCTCTGCACCCAAGATTTCCAATGGCCTATACATTTACCATCCCAGTCAAGTGAAGGGGCATTGGTGACTAAGTATCACAACTTAAAGATATGTAATGAGGACAAAAATGCAGTGAAAGGGACAACCACTAACAGGTGGCAAACAACTTAAGATTGCTTTTGGCCAGAAATAAGGTGTCAAAGAAACTGATATAAAATAACTCTCCTTACAAGCCCAGAAACCATGGAATGGTAATGGGTCGCTGGTAACAATACAAAATGCCCGTTTCGACACACAGTACATGACAGAAGGTATTTGGTTAGATGATTACTTTCACCAGAGAGACATTCAAAAAGTGTATCATTCTGATAAGCCCATGGAACTGGAGCCACTTCGCAACACATGCTTTCCAAATTCTCCCATTCCTTCATGCAAAAATAAGCACATGGAGGTGCACCAAAAGTTTTGGTATGTATCATAGATTACCAACAGCCCTTATGCAACTCTATCTCAAGAAAAGATATATTTTAATCAATGGGCAAGCATAGATCTGGCAACACATCTCAATACAGACCAGAGAAAAAAAATTCCCAACTGCAGAACTGGCTCATGAGACAGTGCCATCAACACATGGAATCATAGCTGATTGAGGTCTACATCAGTATTTTTCTTTTTTCTTTTTTTTTTTTTTTATCCTCACCCGAGGACATTTTTCCACTTTTTTTGTTCAGGTAGAGTGGGAGGGAGAGAGAGGAACAGAGAGAGAGAGAGAAACATCGATGTGAAAGGGACACATCGAGTGGTTGCCACCCGCACAACCAACCAGGGCCGGGGACAAACTGCAACCGAGGTACATGCCCTTAGCGGGAACCGAACCTGGGTCTCTTGGGACCGCAGGCCGACGCTCTAACCGCTGAGCCAAACCGGCCAGGGCTACATCAGTATTTTTCATACTTCAATGTGCACCTGGGGACCTTGTTAAAATTCAGATTCTGATTCAGTGTGTCTGGGATGAGGACTGAGATTCTTCATTTCTAACAATTAGCTTCCAGATGATGCCAATACTGCTGATCTTCAGACCAAACTATGGCCGTTAGAATTTCTCGAGCATAATACCACAGACATCAAGTATGGATCTCCTGTTACAAACTCCCCAAGTTACCAGTGTAGGCAATAAAGTCCCATGAAGCCAAAAGCAACCCACGGGCATTTTGACAATATACTTATTATCCCAAGTCAGCCACCATAACCAGTCTAAGGTGGCATTTGGGTGTGTTGAAATTATTAAAGAACTACTAAGTGAGTTCTGAAAATCAGGATCCATGTCAGATCATGGCCATGCTCCAGGCACTACAGCTGGCCACTAAGGCTGACCTGCATTGTTCTTAGGGCACAGAGATCTCTTAAGACATTATTTGAGTACAAGCACCTATCCAAGACTCTACTAAAATGAAAATAATTAAGAGCTCAAACCTGCAGAGAGAATAGAAGAGAAACCAGTAGTAGAAAACATTTTTCAACAAATTATGAAAAAAGGGAAGAGCAGAACAGAGAGGCCAACTGTCCAGTAGAACAGAGAGCCTTCAGGCTTCAAGTCAGCAGACATACAAGAACAATAAACAAAGGACTCTTCTATAAAAAAAATGAATAAAGACGATCTTCCATAAACCAATTAAATTTAATTTAGTGCTAGGGAAAAAAGATAAAAAAGAAGAAGGAAGGGAATGGAGGGGAAGGAGAGAGAAAACTGATTTCCTGAGGCAGTGAGTATGGTTGCAGAGTAAGCCTCAACCCCATAATGGCACTTGTGATTTCCCCAGACTCCAGGAACAGGACCAGGATCTTGATTACTTAACATTTAAGTGCAGCCTGACAGTCAATAAGTCCAGCCACAAACACTGAGTTGCCAATTAGACTTGCAATTCAGGGGAAAAGGTAGCAAGAGAATGAGAAGTTTGGAAGAAAAAGACCTGATAAGCAAAACAAAACTGACTTTCTAAAAAAAAAAGTTACTTAAGGAACAAATAATTAAAAAATAGAAACAAAAATTTAATATCTTCAGAGAGATTCAAGATATTATATCCATAAAACATTAAGAAATTATGAAGAAGCAATGCAACTTTAAAATGCTCTTGGAAATATTAAGCTTTCAGAATAAAGATAATTCAGTAGAAGGGGTAAAAGAATCAGAGAGATCTCCTAAAACTTACAGAAAAACGAAAAGATGGAAAACTTGGAGGAAAAAAGAGATAAAAATAAGAGGTCCTAATCAAAAATAGGGAGCCTTCATTAAAAAAGAGAAAAATTATCAAAGTACATAACCCAGGGGTGAAAAAGAAATGACTCTTCAGATTCAGAAGCTTTCACATCAAGAGTTCAGCATAATAAACAAATATATAACAAAAGACACACACATATCCTTGTAAAATTTAAGAACAAAGATGAAGAGCCTAAAAATTTCCAGGTAGAAAAATACATTGCCTAGAAAGAAAGAATTGCAATATATTAATTTTCCCATCAGCAACAACGGACAGTCAAAGATACTCAATATCTTCAAAGTTCTGAAGAAAAATTATTTTCAATCTAGAATTCTGTCTACCAGAATATCAACAAGAGAAAGTGCAAAATAAAAGTCATTCAAACATGAAAGTTTACCTCTCATGTTCCCTTTCTGTGCAAGTTACTTAAAGATGTGTATAAGTAAGAATGAATACCAAAAAAGAGGAAAACAAAGGATATAAGAAATAATTGAAATAACCAGTACTCCTATGAAAAGAAAGCCCAGGATGACAGTGGTGCAGAATGTCTGACATACAATCAATCCAAATACAAAATAAATGAGTTCTAGGAACAATGAGTTCAAAAGAATGAAATGAAATGGGTTACCAGTTATAGCTAGAACAACTAAAACAGCTGGATTTTTGTTGTTTTGTTAATCCTCACCTGAGGATATGTGTCCAGTATTTTTAGAGAGTGGAAGGAAGGGAGGGAGGAGAAGAGAGAGAGGGAGAAACATTAATGTGCGAAAAACACATCGATTAGTTGCCTCCCACACACTAGGGCCAGGGATCGAACCTGCAACCCAGGTGTGTGCCCTTGACCGCGAATTAACATGAGACCCTTTGGTGCATGGGCCGATGTTTGATCTATTGAGCCACACCAACCACAGTTAAAAGACCTGAATTTTATTGCTGACGAAATGAAGAAAGTTTCTTCACTTAAAAAAAGAAAAACTTTTGAAAAGCCTAGAAAAAGCAAAAAACTATATAAGATAGTCCAAATAGGAGGCAAAAACAAAACAACAACAAAAAAAACCTCATGACAAATTTCAAGTAACTAATGGGAGAAAAACAGATTCCATTTAATTGAGACAGTGGGAATACTCTAATTTGTATAGCATAGAGCAACATAAAACTGGATCCTTACAGAGGAAATGTAATTCTAGCACAAACGTGGATTTGCAATGAAAATTATTTATAGTTGCAGTAATGTATACTCCATATAATTTTCAAATTTTAGAATCAATCTTCAAAAAAAAATGGAACACTTAAAAAATGGTTACATTAGAAAATAGGTTAGTAAGATTGATAACATTAAAGCAGAGCTGACATGACTGAGAAGAAAGGGCAAGTAAAAATAAGGGTGGGAGTGTTAATAACCACCAATATTATAAGTACTCAAGAAACACTGAGAGTGACAGATCAAGAAAAGGAAGTTAGAGTGTATATTTAGAACAAGAAAGAGAAAACAAGGGTAAGAGTTCAATTCTTTTTTTTCAGAGTGGAAAGTAAACAGACAAAATCCTAAATTGAAAATCATTAAAAATTAATATAAGCACAACAGTTAAAATTAAAACATAAAGAGAATATACAAAAAGAAGAATGGGAGAGAGGTTTAATATAAGCTCTGTATGTATTTTGTTTTTTATCTTATACACACATTTGATAAAAATGTTAAAAACAAAACAAAAACCCTCTTGCCACCCCCAAACCCCAACCGGGAAGAATTTAATAGTTTCATTGGTAAGTTAGAACTTTTAAAGAACATTTTTGGTGTATACCTGAGAGTCTTCAGAATGGTACTGAAAGGATTCCATATTGCCCATAACAGTAGTTCCCAGAACAGACATGAGAGCCATCTTATGATCTGGTACTCTAGTTTTCTGCCAAATTACTGCCTAGGGACAAAGACACAGATAACTTTTAACACAATTTAGATTTACTATACTCAAGTACTTACACCACTGATTTCTATATTTAGCCTTCACCCACAGTTTATATTTCCAGTACCATTTAAAAGAGATGCATGGAAAGAACAGATGTATACAAAGCCTGACAACTCTGGTTCTGGATTTTAGTAGCTATACATGTTGGAGTGTACAATCTATTTCACTTCCCTTAACCTCAGTTTTCTCCTTTACAAATGACTAAGAATATTTATCTCCCAGAGTTGCTAGAAAATAAAATATATAATGAAGGCAGACACATAAGCCAGTGCCTGGCATAAAACAGTTTCATTAAATATTAATTTTCTACCTCTTCTAAACTTCAGAGTATAAACTTTAGAGTATATTAAAATTAAATTGTTACTCCAAGTTAAGGTATTATTTTATTAAGGATGGACAGATATGCTGTAAGATTTCTGTAAATAGTCTAACTAGTATAAAAATTTGGAATAATGCACATTCTTTAAAATTACCCTCATAGGCAACAGAAACAAAGGAAAAAGTGAACACATGGGACTACATCAAACTAAAAAGCTTCTGCACAGCAAAAGAAACAATCATCAAAATGGAAAGGCAACCCAATGTATGGGAGAACATCATTGCCAATGATGTATCAGATAAGGGGTTAATTTCCAATACATATAGAGTGCTCATACAACTCAACAAAAGGAAGACAAAGAACCCAAGTAAAAAATGGGCAGAGGAGCTGAATAGACACCTCTCCAAACAGGACATACAAATGATCAAGAAACATATGAAGAAATGCTCAACATCACTAATCATCAGAGAGATGCAAATTAAAACAACAATGAGGTATCACCTCACACCTGTCTGAATGGCCGCCATCAACAAATCATCATACAACAAGTGTTGGCGAGGGTGTGGAGAGAAGGGGACTCTAATACACTGCTGGTAGGAATGCAGACTGGTGCAGCTGCTGTGGAAAACAATATGGTGTTACCTCAAAAAATTAAAAATTGAACTTCCATTTGACCCAGTGATCCTACTTCTAGGAATATACCCTAAGAAGCCTGAAACACCAATCAGGAAGAATATATGTACCCTCATGTTCATAGCAGCACTATTTACAATAGCTAAGATCTGGAAACAGCCCAAGTGTCCATCAGTAGATGAATGGATAAAAAAGCTGTGGCACCTATACACAATGGAGTACTATGCAGCGGTAAGAAAGAAAGATCTCTTATCCTTTGAGACGACATGGAGGGACCTGGAAAGTATTATCTTAAGTGAAATAAGCCAAGCAGAAAAAGACAAATACCACATGATCTCACTTATATACGGAATATAATGAACATAACAGTCTGAGGAATACAGTAGACCCAGACACATGGAAGTAGGGCACAGACTGACATCCCTCAGAAGAGGGGGTGGGGGGGTGGGAAGAGATAAACCACAGAACTTATATGCATGTATGCATGACCAATGGACATGGACAACTAAGCCGGGAACGGGGCGGGGGTGGGGTGGGGAGAGGGGTGCCAATGGGGTAAAAAAGGTAAAATATCTGTAACGAAAAAAATAAATAAAAAATTAGAAAAATAAAAAATAAAATTACCTTCATAATTATCTTTTATATACAGAGAACTTACAAAAAGCTACCGGAACCTCATAAACTCAAAATCTGAATAATGAGCTTACATTTTTTTCACTGCAAGTATGTAGTAGGGTAGTTTAAGAGAAGCACAGACCAAAGTTTGGTTGTGAAGAGCACAATCATGTATAATATTGCAATTTCTTCAGTTAACATAAGATCCAATTACAGTCAAATCTCTTGAGAAACCACCAATACAGGTACATTCATTCATTCAACAAATATTCACTTAACACTTCTTAAATCCTGAGGAAAATGTGTAAAGATCCTAGGAGAAAACATCAACATCAACATTCAAAGGGCAGGTAGAGGAAGAGAAGACTGCAAAGGAGTGACCACAGAGGCAGGAACAGCCACAGGACAGGATGGTACACAGAACAAGAAGTTTTTAAGAAGTAAGTAGTAGTCATATGTGACCAATGTTGAGAGACCAAGGTAAGAATAGAGATGTGGCTACAGGATTTAGCAATCAGGAGGTATAAACTAAAGAATATAAAATAGACTTGATGTGACATGGTGACTGAATGAATGTAAAAGTGAAGAAAAGAAGAATCAGGAATGTGATTGAGTCCCTGGTACCAAGAACACTGTCAGGTATTCAGCAGGGCCCAATAAATACTAATTTGTTGAAGGAGTGAGGAATACAATTTTCTAGAGAAAAGTAACTCTTGTGGAGCTGAAAACTATGTTTTTAAAGATTAAGACTGCTGGTTGACATACCATATACACATTAGAAATTATGTCTTAGTAACTTAGTAGTAACTCTGCTTTAGAAAATCCAAAGTAACCTTTGGTTTTCTTTCTTTTAAAAATTAAAACAATATATGTTTACATTGATTTTTTTAAGAGAGAAATGAAAGGGAAAGAGAGACAGAAACACCGATGTAAGAGAGAAACACTGATTGGCTGCCTCCTGCACTTCCCCCACAGGGGATTGAGCCCGAAACCCGGGCATGTGCCCTGAGACTGGAAATCGAATTGGGACCTCTCAGACCATGGGATGACGCTCAATCCACTGAGCCACACTGGCAGGGCTGGTTTTCTTTCTTTTAAAAAAATATAATAGTTTTTTTGAGATATAATTCACACACCATTATAATTCACCCATTTTAAGCGCACAATCAATGGTGTTTAGTATATTTACAGAATTGTGCAACTATCACCATAATTTAATTTTAGAACAATTTTATCATTTCAAAAAGAAACCCTGTACCCATTATTAGTCACTCCTCATTTTCCCCCCACTTTCACTCTAAGTAATCACTAAATATCTTTCTGTCTCTATAAATTTGCCTACTTTAGGTATTTCATATAAATGGAATTATACAATAGTCTACTTTGTGAGTGGCTTCTTTCACTTAGCACAATGTTTTCAAGATTTACCCAGTACTTCAATCCTTTTTTAATGGCTATAAATATGGTTCCACTGTATGGATATACATTAGAATTACCTTTCATTGGATGATGGACATTTATGTTGTTTCCACTTTTTGGCTATTATGAATGATGCTGCTAGAAATATTCATGTACACATTTTTTTGTGAACATATTTTCATTTCTCTTGGACACATGCCAAAGAGTGGAACTGCTAGGTAATGTGGTAAATGTTTATTTTTTTGAGGACTTGCCAGACTGTAATCTCTATGCTTCCTGGTGTGTTTGTGTTTGTGTAAAAAGACAAGGAAGTGCCGGCTTCTGCTATTATAGCTATTATTTTAAGCTAGCCAGTAGCTGGTGCTTTAATGGACACTATACAAATAACAGAAAGTAGTTAAAGTTCTAAATAATCTGCAACTGTATGGGAGTGAAATGCCCCCTGCTTCTGTATCACAAATTACTTGTAACAAAAATTAGCTGAACAATAAAAACTTATTCACAAAAAAATTGATCTCTTCAAAGCTATGCTAGCTGATACTGACATACATATATAAAATATACTTAAAATACAGTACTAAAAGAGAGTTGTCAGGAAAACTTATGCAAAATACCTGATATAAAGCCTATGAAACTTCTAATGTAAATATCATTGTTTAGTTTGTATCAGAGTGATGCCTCAGGTGAGGCCTAAGATATAAATCTTTGATTAATACACAAAGATGCTATTTCACTGCCTGACCTGATGAATAGCTAGTATACAGAAATGTAAAAAGATCACTTGAGAAAATGGGTTCTAAAAAAGCTATGAAACATGAGAACCATTAAATGTGAAAAAAAAATCTTTTAAGTAAATATTACTAGTAGTTCTGAGGCATTATTTCACAGCAGGCAATTATTGCATCAAAGGGGCTAATTTAGAAGCATTTTCTAAACTAGTTACAGTTGGGCTAGCAATAAATGATAAACAGTTTCCCCAAAAAAATTCAATCTTCACTATTAGGCAATTAAGATTCATTTTGAAAACAAAATCCAATATTTTTTAAAGAACTAAACAAAAAAAGTCATAATTAAAAGTGAAGGATCTAGAAGAAACTGAATTTTTAAATACTACATTTTCTACAGCAAATAGTTTTTAGTTTGCCTTCCCTACCATTTAATCATTCCTATATTATTTTCTAAAACAGATTTTCTTTTTACTTCCTGAAATTTTTCATATATTTTGCCCTTATGCTGGAAGCTTAACATGTGCTAAAAATACACACATGCCCCATATGTTTTCTATTTAGGTCACGCAAAGTTGGAGCATCTGGATGTGCCAACTAAGAATCCGACTCTAGTCAGTATGATGACAGTGCAAAAAACACCTCAATCAAAAATATATTATTACATGCACACCGGTAGTTGATTTAAGAGATATATATATAAATATCCTGCCACTGTTACTACTTAATTGACATATACTATTTGAAAGAAATAAAATTACATGAGAATACTCAACATTTAATTAGTAAACCTCAATTGTGAAGGCAATTTGTCATAATGGGGAAAAAGAGGTTGCCCACAGTTGATGCACAATTAACTAAAAAAGGCAATGCCTGAGCAAAGAAGACACATTAATATGAAATAAAAAGTATATATATTGGCCTAAGTACAACCAAACTTTTCATGCAAATTTTATGCACAGATGTACTAAGAAGTTTTAACTACTTCCAAGGTCTTACAAGTTGATATAACTTATCTTATCTACTGCTATCTACTCGATATGTATTTGTACTGACTCTGGTTCAGAAAAGGGCAGGAGCACAAAAAATTATAGGAAACAGTTTCTTTCCCACACTGGCAATATAACAATGATATTAGCTTATCATTAAGTGCTAAACCTTTTGAATTCAGTAAAAAATTATGGATTATTCAATTAGCATAACAATACTATTAAAGAGTATCACATTTCATTAACATAAGTTATTTGATTCTTGCTAAGTAGCGTCAGACTTTTAAAAGGTTTTTATTTTGCCCTGGCCGGTTTGGTTCAGCGGTTAGAGCGTCGGCCTGCGGTCCTGAGAGACCCCGGTTCGGTTCCCGCTAAGGGCAAGTACCTCGGTTGCAGTTTGTCCCCGGCCCTGGTCAGTTGTGCGAGTGGCAACCACTCGATGTGTTCCTTTCACATCGATGTTTCTCTCTCTCTCTCTGTTCCTCTCTCTCCCTCCCACTCTACCTGAACAAAAAATGGAAAAATGTCCTCGGGTGAGGATAAAATAAATAAATAAATAAATAAAAAATAAAAGGTTTTTATTTTATGTTCATATTTTGGAATAAACTATGCATAATTACTTCCCCTGAAAGTTACCAAAAAATTGGTAATTTTACCTTGTAGGTGGGGTGGGGTGGGGATGGGGTGGGGGTGTGTGTGTGTGCTTATAAGAGGTAGGCAGATGAAAGACAAAGATGAGAGTAATTTTGTTTACTTTTCATACTTTTCAGTTTTTGAACCATGTAAAGGTATGATTTATTGAAAAAGTAAATAAAATTTTTAAAAGAGTTAATCTTTGCATAACTTTCAAAGGGAGACTGTAGGTAGATACTCATTCTCTGTGATCTTTAAAACAAGATTTCCAATTATTCATTAAATCTTGTCATATCTACATCAGAAATGTTTTTCCTTGTCTAGACCCTCTTCTCCATGCTCTGTGCAACTACCTAGACTACTGAACCAGTTTCTTCAATTACACAACTACTAAATGTAATTTGGTCCATTCTTCAACTGCCAGGAGAATTACCTTACAATCGGTCCTCATTTATCGCGGTTAATCAGTTCCAGACTCTACCACAATAAATGAATTTCTGCAAAGCAGGATTTTTTATTTATATACAGTTGTCCCTCACCACTTTGAGCTTCGACTTTCGCGGCTTTACTCTGTTAAGGTTTTTTCAAATACTATACTGTATATAGTACTATATAGTATACAAATACTATATACAGTATAGTATTTGAAAAAACTGCGATAGAGTGAAGCCGTGAAAAGTGCAAAGTGGCGAGGGACGACAGTATTTTGTTAGTTTCCTACAGAAACTCCTTATATTGTTCCCTTTTAGTCACCCGGCAAAAATTCCAAATTCCTATGTAAGATACAAAGGGTTCTTCAGAATATAGACCCAGGTAACGTTTCCAGCCTCACCTCCTATTTTCTCATTCCATTTTGAGCTTTCTCTGACCTCTGATGACTCCTAGACCTTAAATGTCCTTTGAATTCCTGTGCCCGCCTAGTCTTTCTCAAGAACCCATTCTAAGGCCACCTCCTCTGAAAATCTTTTTTGAGCCTAACTGGAGTTTAATAACTGCCTTCAGATTACCCATACTTCTCAATATTGTTTACAGAAAACTCTTCAGGTCAGCCTTTCTGAACAACTCTTTAATTTTGAAACCCTGAGGCAATCATTACTTCCTCCCACATTTAACTTTATAGAAAAGGTTATTTGCAAATCAAGCTGCTATGGCTTTATAACAATATTTGATTTCAGCTTTTCTTCTTTATTCTTACTGAATAAAAAACCTAATCTATTACATTTTGTTTTCATTAGACTTTGCTTCTCCAAACTTGCCTTTACTTCTTTCTCTCTAACTCATTCTAACTGAAGCAACCAACCACCTCCTCTGCAATGTAGTTCAATTCTCCACATGGTTCTCTACTTGTTGCTTTTTCAGATAAAGACCAATAGTGGATAGAAGATCCAGATTATTAAGGAATCAGGGGGCTTGAACAACACTATACACCAAATAGACCTAACAGACATATACCAATCACTCTCCTCTACAGCAATAAGTACACATTATTTTCAAGCTCACATGAAAAATCATGTTAGGTCATAAAAAAAGTCAACACATTTAAGATGGAAATATACTAAGCATTTTTTTTCTGTCAACAATGGAATGAAACTAAAAATCAATAGCAGAAGAAAACTAAAAAATTCACAGTATGTGGAAAATAACACATGCTTGACCAACCAGTGGGTCAAAGAAGGAATCAAAAAGGAAATTAGTAAATACTTTAAGATAAACAAAAATGAAAACACAACATACCCAAACTCTTGAGATGCAGCAAAAGCAGTACAAACAGCAAAGTTCATAGTCTACCTCAAAAAAAAAAAAAAGTCAAATAAACAACCTAACTATTCACCTTAAAAAACTAGAAAAAGAACAACAAACTAAGCCCAAAGCTAGCACAGATTAGTGAAATGCAGAAATAAATACAATAGAAAATAGAGAGACAGAAAAAAAAATCTACAAAACTAAGCGTTGGTTTTTTGAAAAGAAATAAAATTGACAAATCCTGAGACTAAAAAGAGAGAAGACTCAAATAAAATCAGAAATGAAAGAAGAGACATTACAACTAATGTCACACATATAAAAAGAATCATGAGCCTACATGAACAATTATATGCCAACAAACTGAATAACCTAGAAGCAAAGGCTCAATTTCCAGTAACATACAACCTAACTAGTGTCACTGCTTATAGCTTCCTATAATTCTTCCCTGTAACCACTGCCAAATTAATTGTCAGAAGTAACACATTGATCAAGTCACTTCCCTATGCCCAATTTTCTACTTAAAAGAAAAGATTCAGCCTACCATTCAAGACCCTTTATAATCAAGCCTCAAATTATCCTTCAGGATCTATCTTCCCCTATTCCTTTATATAAAATACTTACTCACCTAAATTGACTTATTCACTGATGATCAATGGGCTCTGCATTTTTAATGTTCATGTTATTTCTCTACCTAGAATGATCTTGATCAATTTATCTGTATTACCACATTCTACTATAATAGAATCCCCCTATGATACACCTACCTGGGGGAGGAGGTCCTAGGTAAGATCACTTTTTCATGTTGTTCCTACTATACTGAATCAATAACACCTACCTGCCCTGTGGCCAAAGTCAGCCCTCCTCTTCTGTGACTTTCTAGGAGTACCCCAAAAAGGGCTCATGAACAAGCAGCAACTATATGTATCACCTGGAGACTTGTTGAAAATGTAGACCCTCAGGCCCTCCCTGACCTACTGAATCAGAATCTGCATTTTCAAAAAGATTCTCAGGTGATCTGTATGCATAGTAAAGTTTGTTTAAAGCACTGACAGGAGACCAGGAAAGAAAATGGACTAGAAAACACAGTATAAATACTAGGAAGCACTAAGATTAGTGATCATGAATTTAAAGTGGTACTATCAGGAGAGAGGTGTGTTTTCTTCCAGCTACATTCAACTGTACTGATTCAGGCACTAAGATGACAGAGATAGATTTAACCAGGGTTTGGTTAGTCAAACAAGCACAGTTTAATGAAAGAGGAGCAAGAAAACTAAAGAAGTTTCCAAGGAATGTTTATTATGGACCATGTAATTTAAGCACCATAAGGAGAGAAATGAGGACAAAAGGGAAAAGAAATGGTTAAAAGGCAGCAGGGTCAAGATCACAAATCCAATCAAGTCTAAGGATTGTTGCAGGGAGTAAGCTAGAGAGATAAGAGGTGGTAGCCAGAAAGTAAAATACTTAACATTAAAATTATGGAGGAGGTGCAGTTTTGGGCAATGAAGAGGTAGGTCTATAGTTTAGCCATAGGAATTAATGGCTGAGGCAGGGTGGAGAATAAAATCACTGAAGGAAAAGGGTAAAAGATCTAAGAATTTAGAAAAGGCTATCTGTGGGGATACTGAATTCACCATAGTGATAGTAATCTAGGAGTCTAAAGAGCAAGGTTCAAAGCTGAGTGGTATTTTGAGATGAAGAGAAGGAATGGTCTGAAAGTTGCAATGAGTTACAAAGATGTGAGAAATGAGTCATCATTTGAAAAGGCTGCAGGGATATAAGGTTTTCAGGAAGAGCCAGATTTCAGTTAGAGCAAGATGGTGATCAAAGTAAAGGCTAAGGACAGAGATTCTACTTGACTTACCATGAAATAGGACGTTTTAGGAGATGGTGATGTGTGAGAGATGCAGTTAGAAAAAGCAATGATTTGTATGACAGTAAAAGTCCAGGGTGATAAGAGATGATTTGAGAGACCCAGGCTTCTTGTGTTGATTGACCAAAACAGGAATAAAAACATAATGATATTAGGGCTGGTAGTTCCAAAGCACTTAACAGTGTCAAGACTCTGACTTTAAAGGTCTTGCCATGATTATGAGTTTTGGGAATCCTATGTGACACCTGCAGATGCAGGCACAGAAGAGAGGAGTGGATTTATTCTGAGAGTGAAGGCTCCCAGAACACACCCACCATGAAGTCTTCCCTGACTGTTCTAGCCTGAAATAAACGTCCCCTCCTCTCAACTTCTATAGTATTTATCAATATCACTCAAAATCACTCAACAAGTTTTCATTATTTTCACCTATTTAAATGTTCACACATTCACATCTACTTTCTCACCTACACTATAAGCTCTTTCAGAGTGTAGGCCGTCACATAACTGTTTCAGGGCACCTACTCAAAGCTTTGTGTGTCTAACAGCTGTGAAGAAGCCAAAGGAGAATAAACATTGCATTAAAATGAACACATGTAAAATTTAGGTCATCCTCTCCTATATTCAACATTTAAGTTATTAGGAAATCAACTCAAACTTTTGGGGGGGTCACATGAAGATAAAATAGGAACGGACAGAAATAAAAATACTCTATTTGCTAAAAGGTTTGAGGCAGTACAAAAAAGATTTTCAGTGGTCCTCCCCAGGTGTAAAGATCTATAAATCCTGTATCTTCTATTATTTCACGAATTGGTAAATGAATTATCTAATTAGAGTCTTTAAGTGATGAAAATGTGAAATTCCAATTTTGTAAGAAAGATGCAGAATTGCCCTAGATATAACATATGTCCTTAAAAATCAAAGAGTTTTAGCCTTAGAGATCATTTGATCAACCTATATTGGGCCAAGCTCAAAAAGCGAGATTTTTGCAGAATTCTTTGGTTATTATTGATCAAAAAAAGAAATCTACCGTGTAGGAGTAGAAAAATGTATTAGGATATATAGTAAGTATATAAAATGCATTTAGTTAGAGAATCTGTAATGGAATAATTATTTGGTTCTATTTCACTCAGTAGAAACAAAATACATTAAATTGATGACAGAGACTGTGTCTCTGTCAAGTGCTTCCTCCCATTATGTCATCCATATGAAGTCTTTATATATTTTCCTGACTAACTGTAATGAAGACATTATCTGGTGACTTAGGTGCCAGGAAAGAAAATAAACTAGAATAATATCTTTGGATACAAGTGAGAATATACTCTGTAAAAATCTGAGAGGTCACTGGAGAACCCAAAAAGATGAATACTAAAAAAGAATTTATTTTATGAAATAACAGTATGAGGAAGGTTTGAAAAAGGCCAGAGTGTTCAAAACTGGTGCTATATAAATTTATGTATTTTGATTTTAGCACTACCCAATTCATTTAGTATTCTACTCTGAGCTATCTGCACTATACACTGAGTAAGCATTAAAGAAAATACAGATAAGATGCATACCTTCCTCCCAAAAAAGTCTTGTGAACAAAGGGAGACAATGAAAATTATTGCCAACAAATTAAAACTGACATAATAGAAATATGCAGAAAATACTATGGAAAGAGTTGAGAAGTAACTAAGTTCTACCAGTGGATAGAGGAAGACTTCAGAGACTCCTTTAATAGTGTGCATAAACATCAAACTCAGAAATCAACTATACGAAAATTTGATTTATGTATGTCCCTCATCTCTACTATATACAGGGTATGTGAGTATGGGAGTTTATTCTTGTTATTATTTATTAATTATTGTATTACTTTCCATACTAACAACTGTAAACCCACTTCTGCCCCACTCTGTAATATTTCATAGAAGTTAGGTGAAAAGTAAAAGAACTTAATAAAAACAGGCTCTGGCTGGGTGGCTCAGTTGGTTGGAGCATTATCCCATACACCAAAAAGTTACAGGTTTTGTTTTTTTTATCCTCACTGGAGGACATTTTTCCATTTTTTGTTCGGATAGAGTGGGAGGGAGAGAGAGGAAGAGAGAGAGAGAGAAACATCAATGTGAAAGGGACACATCGAGTGGCCGCCACCCACACAACCAACCAGGGCTGGGGACAAACTGCAACAGAGGTATGTGCCCTTAGCGGGAACCGAAACCTGGGTCTCTCTGGACCGCAGGCCGACACTCTAACCGCTGAGCCAAACCGGCCAGGGCAAAAGTTACAGGTTTGATTCCTGTTCAGGGCACCTACTTAGGCTGTATGTTTAATCCCCGGTTGGGGTGTGTACGGCAGGCAACCAATCGTTTCATTCTTATGTGGATGTTTCTCTCTCTATATATATAAATCAATAAACATATCCTCCCTCAAGTGAAGATTTAAAAACAAACAAAAAAACTTAATGTAACTGAAGAGAACATGAAAACCATTTAAAAAATTTAGTTATCAGCCCTGGCCGGTTTTGCTCAGCAGTTAGAGGGTCGACCTGCAGTCCAGAGAGACCTGGGTTTGGTTCCCACTAAGGGCGCGTGCCTCGGTTGCAGTTAGTCCCGGGCCCCAGCTGGGTTTTGTGGGTGGCAACCACTCGATGTGTCCCTTTCACTTTGATGTTTCTCTCTCTCTCTCTCCCTCCCACTCTATCTGAACAAAATATCGAAAAATGTCCTCAGGTGAGGATAAAAAAAAATAAAAATAAAAAATAAAAAATTTAGTTATCATTATATAAGTAACAAAACAAAAACACACACACAAAAACCACCCCAACCAACCAACTATGGTTGATAATCAGTCCCAAGCTAGCTTTAAAATATATCTGAAGAATACAAAATAAACTGAAGAACAAAAAAAAAAGGCATGAATACATGGAACAGACTGACAGCGTTCAGAGGGGAGGGGGTAAGGGGGACTAGATGAAAGAAGGTAAAAGATTAGCCAAAGAACATATATGTAAAGTCCATGGACAGAGATAACAGTGTAATGGCTGGAGGGATAAAGGGGGTGGGGGGTCGGGGGATGGGTGAAGGTAGGCAAAGGGCAGGGGTAAATGGGAACATCTGTAATAATGTTAACAATAAAAAAATATAAAAATATAAATAGACACTTCTCCCAACAGGACATACAAATGGCTAAGAGACATATAAAGAAATGCTCAACATCACTAATCATCAGAGGGATGCAAATTAAAACAACAATGAGGTATCACCTCACACCTGCCAGAATGGCTGCCATCAACAAATCATCAAACAACAAGTGTTGGTGAGGGTGTGAAGAAAAGGGGACTCTAGTACACTGCTGGTGGGAATGCAGACTGGTGCAGCCACTATGGAAAACAATATGGTGTTATCTCAAAAAATTAAAAATTGAACTTCCATTTGACCCAGTGATCCCACCTCTAGGAATATACCCTAAGAAGCCTGAAACACCAATCAGAAAGAATATATGTACCCCCATGTTTGTAGCAGCACTATTTACAATAACTAAGATCTGGAAACAGCCCAAATGTCCATCAGGGGACGAATGGTTAAAAAAGTTAAATACACACAATGGAGTACCATGCAGCTGTAAGAAAGATCTCTTATCCTTTGAGATGACATGGAGGGACCTGGAAAGTATCATCCTAAGCAAAACAAGCCAAACAGAGAAAGACAAGTATCATATGATATCTCTTATTTGTGGCATATAATGAACATAACAGTCTAAGGAATGGGGTAGTCCCAGAGACGTAGAAGTGGGGTACAGACTGACAATCCCCAGAAGAGGGGGTGGGGGGAGAGATAAACCACAGAACTTATATGCGTGTATGCATGAACAACATACATGGACAACAAAGCTGGGGACAGGGTAGGGAAGGAGGGGGAGGGGAGAATCAGTAGGGGAAAATGGAGAAACATCTGTAACAAAATAAATAAACTTAAAAAAATAAATAAAATTATTAAAATAAAACAGAAAAGTTATAAAAATAAATAAAAATTATTCAGCTTCTTAAAAAATAAAATAAAATATATCTGAAGAGACAGCTATCTTCATTAATTAAAAAAGAAACAAAAACAAAACCCACTCAAACTTTCAAGGTTGGAACTGAAAGAATAATTTCTTCCTAAGGAAGGAGCATTTAATCCACAATCCTAAACTTGAATTTCTCTGGGATGGAGAAGAGGGTGTGACCCTTTAACATTGGTCCAACTATGGGCAAAAGACTTTTCCTTGATTCCTCATAGCACAGCTGAAACAAAACTGGGACATTACAAAATATTGCAGTAAAAGGCTAAACGATACAAATAATAACAAAATAAAAAAGATACAAAGAGAAGACTATAAATGTAGGAGACAGAATATAAATTACCACTTATCTTTTATAGTCCAATAAATGAGTCCCTTCTTTCTCATTCTTGGTCACCCACACCCCAAAATCTTTGGCCACCACCACAAAAGAGTACCCTCCTAGAGACCAAAACCTATGTCAAGGGAGGGAGCTACCATACTCACTCCCAAACCTCTATGGCCAGTTTTCTGGATTTCTGTTCCTGGCTAAGGCCCTATCTCTTTCCAGATTGATGGAAACTAGAGATTCAACTCTTCAAAACTGTGTCATCATTCTTCTAAACCTCAAAAATATATACAATGATCCTGAAAACTTAGCACTCCTGTCACAAGAAGGTAGAGTATGTGGAAAGCCATTCCTTCAATTACTTCTCTTTTGTACCAGTTAAAACCTTCTTATATCAAAAGATATCCAATTCAGCTTTTGCAGTATCAGTAGGCTTCTAATTATGAAGACAAAAATTCAATTCCTAACAATTTTTAAAACTACAAGCAATATTTTTGGCCCAAGAAAATATTCACAAAAAACTACAAGTATGAAGAATGAAAGTTTCTCTTATTGGAAACCATACATTTAACACCATGTTCTGAACTAGTGATCTACAGACTTACTCATGTACATATGAAATAGCTAAGAATACTAAATTGGGTTCAGATATTATCATACTAAGAAAAACTTCTAACTATGGAAAATAACTACTTTATAAATAAAAATATATGCAGGACTTTACAGGAATTCAGTTATTACAACTAAAGCTGAAAACTGTAGTGCTCATCCTAAGGAATGATTCTAACATTTCTCCAAATAATATTTACTTTAAATAAACTCACTGAATCCACTTGTAAATTATTTCCCTTTGGCTGTCTCATTATTCAATATGCTTTCAAGGAACATGATGATGAAAGAAGAAAAACACCTCTTTCTAACATAACCATACTGGCAAGAACATTGACATTATCAGTATTCAAAGAATGTCTTGGCAGGTTAAACCTTCATAAAAAGAAGGAACACTATCTAATCCAAGATGTCAAAATAGCAATAGTACTTCTCATATTATGTGTAATGTGATTGTTTGTTTCTAATGCAAAAAAAAAAAAAAAAATCTTCAAAAAAAGATGCCGGTATTGTCACTTTAAGCAAAGGCAAACATATTCTTCAGAAAACAACATAAAACAGGATAAAAGTAAGCATGTTTAAAAGAAAAAGACTAAAAAGACTAAGACCAGAACTGTACTCAATGTTAAAAAGATTTAGGAAAATAAGCAATGCTATTTTGCGAAGTTTAACAATATATTTGAAAATTTGAGGCATAATAGTATTATTAAGAAACAAAAAAGTAGAAAAACAATTTGTACTAAGAGAAAAAAGCTTAAAGATAGACTGCTTAATGTGGTTTGTTCCATGATTTCCTTGTAACAACTAGTACCTAATTTTACTGTAAGACTTTTGATAATATTTCATTACTTTCATTGTGTAACACTCTCAGCATACTCTCCAGGACTTGAAATTACTGAAGGTCATTGAGGGACTCATGTTTGCTCAACATAAGTTCAGATATGTTGGCCTCCAAAAATAATAAAATGGAGTATATTACAAAATCCTACTTTCCATTCTCAAAAGAAAATGCCTATACTGATGATCTTATAGTAGCTGGGAAAATAATATAAACATATCCAAAGCTTACAAGATATATATATATATATGTGACTTTAAATAGTTATTTCCATTACATGAGGCAATAATCTTATTTTATTCTTCAATTATGTTTTCTCTTACTCAACTTTTCTCTTTAGTTGTACACACTTTTATAAACACATAGTTTCCATCTTAATATTTTACCTTTTCCATCTGTTTTCTCTTCCTGATCGTTTCTTCTATCTTTTCTTGCTTGGTTACATTCAACTTTTAATTATTAAATATCTTTTGGATCAAGAGGTCATAGGGTTATTTATATTAGCAGGATGAGCCTCCATGCATTAACATCCTGAGGAATCATAGCATGGTAGAGCTGGAAGGGATCTCAAGGTATCGTTTGATTGAGCTCTATGCCAGCAGGAACAGGTGGTTGACTATTCTTAATGTTTTTCTTTCTTTTTTATGACCAAAGACTTTTATTATAAATATTACACCATAGCTTGGTTTAATACAAAATCTTAATAACAAGTAAAAACACATGGAGTAGAAAGAAAACTGAATGAAAATGGTTCTGACCCAAGCACTATTACTGGAAAATATATAATTATTCCTCTGATCACTCTGAGAAAACAATTCCTTTGATCACTCTGAGCTTCAAATTCCCCATACAAATAGAGATAATGCTGTCTAACTCACAAAGCTGTTGTAAGTGCTCTGAAACCTGGAAAAGAACTATATAAATATCATCTACTATTAAAATGGGAAGCAACACAATAGAGTGTTAAGACCTGTATGTACTCTGTAGGCATGTTAGTTTCAAATCACATAACAACAATTTGCTAGCTCTGCAACACTGAGCAAAGTACTGAACCTCCCTGAGTTCATTTCAGAGGACAACAGCAAAACTGGTTTGTCTAACCTCACTTGATTGTTGCTGTGGATTATAGGAGTTTAATGCACCTACACAGGTCCTGGCATTAAGTATCAACAAATGTTAACTCCTCACTTCCCATCAAGCTTCCACACTTCTGCTGTGTGTTTCTGTTCTCCTTCCATTAACTATTTCAAGGTACATATGTGAAATTTTATGAAAAACAAAATAATCAGAATTTACATAAAACTTTATTTCCCCTAAGATTCATAAAGTTCCTTATCAGCCCTGCTTTGAAAAATAGAAAAGAAATAAAGTAGAGTTTCCTTTAAAAAACAAAAACATGCCCTGGCCGGTTTGGTTCAGCGGTTAGAGCGTCGGCCTGCGGTCCTGAGAGACCCGGGTTCGGTTCCCGCTGAGGGCGCGTATCTCAGTTGCAGTTTGTCCCCGGCCCTGGTCGGTTGTGCGGGTGGCAGCCACTCGATGTGTTCCTTTCACATCGATGTTTCTCTCTCTCTCTCTGTTCCTCTCTCTCCCTCCCACTCTACCTGAACAAAAAATGGAAAAATGTCCTCGGGTGAGGATAAAAAAAAACCAAAAAAAAAAAAAACCAAAAAAAACAAAAAACAAAACAAAACAAAAACATTCTTCCAAAGAAAGAACAGTTTAGAATAGATGATGGAAAACGTCACTAAACTGTGAACTCCTTAAAGGAAAAAATAAAACAAAACAAGTCTTTATTCATCTTTATGTTTAGGAAACACTCAAACATTTCTTGGATGGAAAAGTTTATTGGTGGAATCTCTAATTATAAAAATTAAGAAATGAAAGGTTCAGTCAGATTTTATATAGATACTAGGTGACAAAGTAAAGACTATATACTAAGATTAAACTAAACAAATGAGGACAAATTTTAAGAAGACTTTTTACATGTCTAGCTGATTTAAATAAAATACACTATCCCTTTAATATATCATACACCAAAAACACCTTATAGAAGTACAATAATGCTTACCTTGTTATGTATAAAAATAATCCTTAAGTCAGGTTTAAGTATTCCATAGCTTATGAGGAGATCTTGGATCTTTTTTATTTCATCTTTACATTTTTTAGCAGTTGAGTAAAATTGCTTTCTTACAGGTAAATTCTTAAACAATCTTAAAGCAGTTACAGTTGTACCTGTTGGCAGACATGTGGAAAGCATATTTAGACGTGGAAGGAATTTCAGATCTTTAAATCCATATACAATCAGTAATTAACCAAGCTATTCTGATCCTGTGCTACAGTTTTCTATTTGTAATAGGACTGACCTGCTGATCTCTTCTATGTGGTATAAACAAGAATAATCTTATTTCTACCACTGCAGAGAAACTAGAATGTAGTATTTTAAGAATTCTGCTGGTATTCAAACCACCTGGTGATGATGCTTATTCTATACTTTAAAATAAAATATATAGATGGCTACATAGCATATCTGATAACCTTAATTATTTCACTAAAAATTCTTTTTTTTTTTTTTATCCTTACCCGAGGACATTTTTCCATTTTTTGTTCAGATAGAGTGGGAGGGACAGAGAGAGAGAGAAACATCAAAGTGAAAGAGACACATCGAGTGGCTGCCACCCACACAACCAACCAGGGTCGGGGACAAACTGCAACCGAGGCACATGCCCTTAGCGGGAACTGAACCTGGGTCTCTCTGGACCGCAGGCCAATGCTCTAACCGCTGAGCCAAACTGGCCAGGGCTCACTAAAAATTCTTATCTGAAATATGAAGTTGCCTGTTTTAATTTACTCTCATCTTCTGAACAACAAATATTCAAAACAGGATTTAAAAAAGATTTTTTTTCTTTATTGATTTTAGAGAGGAAGTGAAAGGGAGAGAGAGATAGAAACATCGATGAGAGAGAACATCGACTGGCCGCCTCCCACATGCCCCCCACTGGAGGTCGGGCCCACAATCTGGGCATATGTCCTGGCCGGGAATCAAACTGGTGACCTCTTGATGCACGGGTCGATGCTCAACCACTGAGCAACACCGAAAGGACAAAACAGAATTTTTTTTAAATTGTGAATTTATTTAACTAAAAGTTCCATAAAGGTATAAACATTTATGTAGTTTAAATATCAGGTTAATAGTTAGCTTTTGTTTAAAAAACATGATATTAGGACCATCTTTTCCTCCAAATTCTTTAGCAAAACAGTTGTTTGAAAAGTTTTTGTCTATGGCCTAGCCGGTGTGGCTCAGTGGATTGAGCATCATCCCATGCACCAAGAGGTAACCAATTCGATTCCAGTCAGGGCACATGCCCGGGTTTCAGGCTTGATTCCCAGTAGGGGGCATACAGGAGGCAGCTGATTGATGTTCTCTCTCACACTGATGTTTCCATCTCTCCCTCCCTCTCCCTTCCTCTCTCTAAAAAAAAGCAATAAAATATATTTTTTTAAAAAGGTCTTGTCTGCTAATTCAAATATCTGCGTCACCTGTGGGTTTGCTCCTCTCAACTTATTTTCTCTTGATTATGGATCCCATGTCCTTCCTTCCTTCCTGTCTGTCTGTCTGCCTGTCTGTCTATCTTCCTGTCTTTCTTCATGTCAATCAATAGTTTTACTTTTGCCAGACATTGTGTATAAAAGAACAACAGATAATGAAGTTGATAATACTTTCCCCCAGAGAAGGCACTTCATTTCCTGTGTCAAGAAGCTAGAGTGAAGAGTGGATCTCTTCAAAATAATCAGGAGTTTATCTGCGTTGGAGCTGAGTCACCCCTTCATTTAGTTCTAGTTCACTTTCTGTTTCTAATGTCTTGAGTATGGAAACAGGTCTCTTCCTTCTAGCAAGGCTTTGGGACATAAACACTGTAAGACTTTAATTGCTTACTCAGTAAAAATCATGATGAGATTTGGCATCTAGAGCAAATTAGCTGTGTTTGAGGATCCCATCTTCCAATCTGTCATATAAACACACATGTGGCTATTAAAAGTTCAGCCGGTTTCTCCTAGGGCCATAAAAGATCCCGTGCCTATAGTAGTCCTGCTCTTTTTGCCCACTATGCCTCCAGTCTCAATGTTCCCAGGGATGCAAGTGGCCACCAATTTCTTCTTGTCTAGGAAGGGGTCATCTTTCTCTCGAACTTAATTCATTTAAACTTCTTTGTGACATAGTTCTTCAATGGGTTTTAAAAAATACAAATTTTAAAAATTATGTGTTTTTCTCAAATTATGTGTCTTTTCCCTCCTTGCTACATAGAGAACAATGGTTTCTTGAAGTCTATATCGATCATTCTTCTCTTGCTGAAAGGTTATACTCCCATCCCTTCTGACCTACCATTTCCAAACGCAAATGTTCTTTTCTGAAAAACTTGCTAACTCTCCTCTTGGCAGCTAGTGGCTGCTTTGTATTGTCACTTATTTACTCATGTGTGTTCCCCACTAGTGAGTTCCTTCACTTATCTGTGTTCTCTACTAGCCTGTGACAGATATAATGGCATATATTGTAGCTGTGAAAAGACAGTGTGAAGGAAGGCAGAGAGAAATCAGTAGGCCAAATACAAATATGTTTATGAAAGGAAAAATATATATATATTAATTTAAAAATATATTACATATCAAAAACCACACTACTAACTAATCCATATATTAATTGAGAAATAATTGCTTTAGCAGCTGAAAATATTCTCAGAGTAAACTAAAAATTACCAATAAGCCAAGAATTATTTGTTGGAATAAAACTTAATGATGGAAAACTTTGCTGATTCCAAATGAAATATATAGCCTTTAAAAAAAGTACCAAGTAATATTGGCCAATAGGGAGGAGGCCCTAGTATACTATCATATTTTACAAGAGAACTGCTCAGCTCTCTAACTTTAGCACATTCTACAAACACCAGAATTAAACTGCAGTCCTGTGATATGCTCCCTGTCATATTTTACATAATACCTATGTTATGCCATTTATATAGGTAGCTATTTATGTTCCTCATATAAAGAGGTATGATTGCTTGAATATATCAGAGTTTCTTTAAACTATTTAATAAATAAAGTTCCATTCTCAAGATTAAGAAATCTTTCAATAAATGCACAATCACACATAGCAGGGATTTACAAAGAACATGATGCTCTACTCTAATAACAGGGTAGGGAAAGGAAATACCCTGATCAGAGTACCTTAAATATACTACTTTTGATATCTGAGAAATTCCTAAGGCAGAAGTACTAGGAGGTGTTAACAGAATTTTTTCAGGAGGGTAAATCAATTTAGAAAGCTTAATACTGATTAACTAGGGTAAAGGGGATAGAAGTGATGACAAAAAAGATATAACTGAAACAAATAATTTAGTCAGAGTACTTGGTAAAATAATTTAAAAGCTGAAGACTTATTTTTATATTTCTTGTTGATTTTATAAAAGTCTTAAAAGTGAACAGAAGGTAAGGGAAATTTTAAATGACATACTGTAAAATACATAAGTAGCTTTTAAATGCTAAATTAATCCATAAAACAGGTACCTACACCAGAACTGGAATCTTTAGTAAACTATTTTTAAACATCTTAAAATATGTTTTTTAAAGGAGTAACAAAATTTCCAATGCTTAAAAAAAAATTCTGTTGTGAGTTGTCCCTGCATATATAGTCAGGCGATCTACAGGTGTCATCCTATCAGATGTTATGAGGGGTAACTGCTAAGTAAAGATGTTTACACCACAGCAGAAATTAATCTACAAGAACCCTAAATGCACAGGTATTAATTAAGATGGTTGAACTGTAGTTTTATCTTACACAGAAAATATTTAAATGGAAGCTGAATGACAGCTGGTGGTGAAATGTGAGTCTGTGATTCAATCACTCAAAAACTATCAGCACTAAGGCAATATAAATGTAAAATACTTTTGAAAGTGTTTGTGGATTTCTATAATACATCCACCTAGAGCAACTGAAACTAACAGCTTGATTTTTGTGTTGTTTTCCTAGCCAAGAAACTGTAATTAGGAGAAAAAAGTGAGCTATGAAAGGCAATTACTACTAGTTTAGCAACTACTGACTTTCCAAGTACGTTGTTTCCTAAGGTAAAAGAAATATTGCTAAAGAAAATGAGGTTCATTTGTTGACTATAGAAATTCCTTAATATGCATATCTGATCTCACTTACTAAAAGTAGAAGACGTAGGTCAGTAAGAAAAGAAAAATCAATCAGAAAACAGGCAAAGATCAGAAGAACTTCATATCTAAGAACTGTTGTTATTTCATAGTTCTTATGAAGATGAATACAAGAAAGCATGAGAAGTATGAGTGATGCAAAGCCATTGGCCATCCACATTAGACTGGCTAATACTAAGATAAAAATAAATACATTTAAGTTTTGTAAGGTGACTAGATTACTCCAAAGTACTCTACTGAACAGCCACTCAAATATTTCCTAATGGTTTCCTAATTTGAACTTCTAAGAATTGGAGTCAGAGCATTTCTGGAGAGAAATCATATTTAAAAATGTCTCTTTGTCCTAATCTTCCATATATTAAAAAAAAAGAATCACAATCTATTGTTTTTAAATGATATGTACAATATTACTATACATCAAATTAATTAGTAATTAGATGAGCTCATTTCTACTAATTGAATAAATGAGAAAAAAAGTGTTTTCTTAGTATGCTTTAAATAATACAGAAAGGAAGAAAGTGCATGAGGGTATTAAATGAAATATTAGTAATGAGTTAATAATTGTTGAAACTGAGTGGTGTACACTGTTCTATTTACTGTGTACATTTTTAAAGTTTTCTGTAAATAAATGTATTTTAAATGATTTAATCATAATATCTTGATGGTATGGTTTATTACCGTGACAACTAAATCAACAATGTTTTAGGCATTTCAATAAAGTATTATCCTTTATATATAAAGAAGATAGTAGTAATCCAGTAAGAATAAAATAATTGCTCTTACAGTTTTTACAGAGTAACTAATCCATGCTGATGTCCAAAGTCTTTCACACAGTGTTTCTTGAGAACAACTCTAAGTATTTAGGAAACCAGTGGCTAAAGTACACCTGGAAGTTAAGTCACTATTATCAGGACTAAATTTGAAGCAATATATTTAAATTTACGGAGTAAAAATTTTTAAAAATAAACGATTAAGACAGAAAAGGCAAAGAATACTACAAAGCTACTCTCTTACCTTGACCAAGATGTGAAGGTTTTTGAGAAATTATGTGGCCACTGCCATCTAAAACATACTGGGTGCTAAAATTATCAGCAGCTGTCCTAGTTGTAATTAAAACCTAAAATAAAATAAAATCTTGAATAAAATTATGACTTTTGCAGAGGACTCATTACCAAACCATATTTAAAATAATTATGATATATTCATTTAAGATGGAAAAATTTTACTTAATAAATACTTATGACCACTTCTTTGTAATATTCCTTAGAGTTACACTAATAGGTCAGTTTATATATTTTTTATGTTAAATTACTCATTTTTGAATATTTACTCTAATTAAAACAATAATATATAAATCAGAATACCTGAAATGGCTATTTTTATTATATGTATTATGTGACTTACATCGTAAAATCAAATACTTCAAATACATTAGGGAAGTTTGTTTTTTAACAGATTATTCTTATAAATTTGTTGATAAAGTAAATAAATAATCCTTTTGCAAAGTGATCATTCTCTCCTTTTATATATTCTGTATAAAACCACATTTCTGATTTCAAGTTAATGGTTTGAAAGATTAAAACATAAATCAACACACATATGTATGGCCAATTTTTTAAAAAATCTGAGCTTTGAACTCACTGTTTAAATGTACTTTTTAAAAAAATCCTCACCTGAGGATATTCTTCCATTGATATATATATATTTTTTAGATAGTCAGGAGAAGGGGGAGAGAGAGAAACATTCATGTGAGAGAGACACACTGATTGGTTGCCTCCTGCATGACCCCAACCAGGGCCAGGGATCAAACCTCAACCAAGGTACATGCCTTTGACCGGAATTGAACCCTCGATTCTTTGGTCCATGGGCCAACACTATTAACTACTGAGCCTAATCGGTCAGGGCTAAAATTTTTAGTAATTTAAAAAGCTTAGCATTAAAATATGTAAGTACAAAAGAGGATTTAATTCAGTATAAAACATTTCCTAAGATGTTAGTCATAGAAATATAGACTTAAGAAGGTCTGCACGCTCTCTCAGCTTCCTTTTTACCTGTCTCCTGGGATTAGCAGGCAAGTATAACAATAGTAAACCATATCCTTGCATACCACAGGTGGAAGTGGGGATGCTGGGAAGGAAAGCAGGGTGGATTCAGAAAAGGGTAGCCTCCTCACAATTCTGGTGAACAATGTCAACCCAAAATTGGAAGCAATCTTTCTTGGCCATCCTTGGACTGAGCAGAGCTGATTATCTTAAAATAAATATGTAACTGAAAAAGACATAAAGATCCAGTCCCACTGTTGGAACTCAACTAGGTCCAGTTGAGTATTGTTACCCTGTCTTAACTATGCACTGTTTACTGTAGGTCATATGGCTCTGTGGAACATGTAGATACCATGCAAAAAGTTGCAAAGTCACCAGGAAAAAGTATGGCTTCTCTAGCTGGCAGTACTAGTACAGTCGGTTAGATTCTCTGAGGGTGACATCCATAAAATCCTGACTAAGGGCATTGCTTCAAGCTGTTATTTCTGTCATAACTGTTCTCTAATAATCTAAAGTTACTATTTTACTTCTTCCAAAAATATATTCCATGGCTCAAAGTTGTATAACTTAGAATTTTTCCTGATAATTAAACTTAATCTTCCTTGATACATCACAACTCCAGCATGTCCAACAGTGATTTCTTCTAGTAAAGTTTGTCAAAATAAAGATGACAGATTGCTAGAGATTTTCTTTGTCTCTAATTACTCCATGATTGTCCCTTTAAAAACAATTCTACATTTAACCAACCACTTCTCCAAAGTGCCAAGGTCAACTGAATTCTATTTCTATTCTCCAAAGAGCTAGCCACCTGACCTAAAGTTGGTGTCACAGAGCAAAGGCAGCCCTGGAACTCTGAGTTCTAGTACTAACTCTGCCAGTGGCTTGCTAGATAGTCCTGAATAAATTACACTATCATCTTTAAGGGGAGGGTGATGATAAGATGAAGATGATGCTAATACTTTATAAGGTTACACGGGTTTTTGCTTTAACTACGTCAAAGTACTTTACAGATATTAAATTGTTCATCCTTCAAAACATTAATAGATAGTAAATATACTCCAGCCTAGACGAAATAAACTGAAGTACTAAAAAAGCAAAATAGGACCTTAGAGATCATAATATAACACTTGTGTTAAAGTAAAAAATAGAACACAATATTATTTCTAACATTAACATTTAAAAAGTTAGAAGGTGTAGGGTATTATGAATATTTACTTATACAGGAAATGCTCTGCAATTCACTACTAAAGACAGTGAAGGATAAAATGCATAAGTTTGTTTCACAAAATCATGAAATACAGTGTGTTCTTCAGAGGAAGGAATTGTATTTCAAGAGTTCATTTCATCATATGACCCTGTGTCCTGGGCAGGAAACCTTTTTTTGGACCAGGCACAGGTTCAGAATGCGTTAGCAGTCCAGTAGCTAGCATTTGAACCTGCAATAATTCCACCTCAGAAGCATCTTTAATATTACAAATTATCACTGGTGCCTCTTACTGGAGACATTAAGGAATTGTGGTAGTGAATGAATCTGGTGGTGATAATAAAATAAATTAAAAAATTCATTTAAAAAATTTTAAAAGAAGTCATATTAAAAGGAGAAATTTTACAAGTTCTTAGAGGACCTTAGAGGTTTATTAGTTATAATTAAAAACTGGTTCAGTTACTGAGTTTCAAGAAATGTTTAACAAACTCATACAAGTTTCAAGAAACTGAGTTTTAAGAAATTACAGTACTTATTACAAAGCTAAAATTCCAAAAAAGCACTTATAGATAAGCACAATTTTTCTCAATATTTTAGATTAAATGTAAATTAAAAATGGGATATCACCTGGTAATTCATGCAAAAAAAAAAATCATCCCTTGACAAAAATTCATTTAAGATAATTATAAATCTTTTGTATGTTTTTACTGACTTTGGGGAGAATGCCACACAGGAACATGGGTCTGAAAACTAAAGTAAATGGTCCTCATCATTCAAGTGAAATATGGATTTTGCCTGGATGACTAAAATATATTTTTCTTACTGTGAGTATGCCTGCCTGCCTTTACATTAGCTGTACATTAATATAAGCACTCTGACATCAGAACGTTCTCCCAGATACTCCACTGTGGGAGACTAGCAACAGAAAGATCTTAGCTCTGGCTTTTCCCTTTTCAACAGAGTTCTATTACCTGTGAGGAGGCTGTATTTAGGAAGCAGAGCCTTGAAAAATTTCTGTGCCTATTCTAACTAAAGCTTTACCACCATGGCTCTAAAAAATATAGAAGGTACCCTACACTGTGGAGTATGAGGCAGGAATCATCAGAATTATACTAGGGGCTTCCTCCAAGCCTTTTACTGCTAAGTGGGCCCACTAATAAGGGAGTCTCAACTTCCACTTGGAAAACAGAATGACTTAGCTTTTCATTCTTCCCCCTTTAAGAGGTTTAATGTAAAATAAAACAATAACAAACCTACAGATCCCATATTAGCTCATCACAAAATTATGTATAGTGAACTTGACAGATCAGAATAATACCAGCACACTGTAACCACTTTAGGAAATGTTGGATGAGTAAATCAATAAACATGAGTATTATGCAGAAGATGGCTGGCAATTCTAACTCTTCTGAGGGAAAACCAAAAGGAAAAGCATGAACTTATGCAACAAAATAAAAGACTTGTGGTAAAAATTAGAAGGCATTTACCTAGAAATAGCTGTAAAATTTTAGAAAGGATTTCCCAAAAATATGGAAGAGTTTGCACAGACTTTGAAAGTTGAGATGAAATACTGATTACCAACAAGTCAATAAGCAAGGTTGATGATATCATCTCCTATATGATTCAGCTGCATATTACTTTCCATATTCAAGATAAGAGTAAAAATAACTTTTATTGTATGGCACACGACAATATTCAAGATACTTTAATATGTATTATTTACTCTGACCCTCAAATTATTATCATCACTTTATAGATTAAAAAGGAAAAAAACTCTGAGGAAAGTTAACCTGTTTTATGCCTTTGATCAAGTCTCTTATTCAAACACTTGGGAATGAAAATTAGGCTTCTGACTCCTAATTCAGAATTTGTTCTGATTTTTTTTTTAGTCCTCACCCAAGGATATTTTCCCATGAATTTCGAGATAAAATGGAAGGGAGAGAGAAACACTGATGTGGGAGAGAGACATTGACTGGTTGCCTCCTGCACAATTGACAGGGCCGGGGATCAAACCTGCAACCCAGGTACGTGCTCTTCACTGGCAATTGAATCTGAGACCTGGCAGTCTGCAGGCCGATGCTCGACTGCTGAGCCAAACAGTCCAGGAAGGGTTTGTTCTGATTTTAAGAAAACAAAACAAAACTGTTCTGTATTCCTCCTAAAATTGAGGTATAACTTAGCCTCCATTTAAAATCCAGTTCACAAACTTGTATGAGTTTCTTGAACATTCCTTTGGAGGAAAAAAAAACATCATTTTTAAGACAATGTACATAAAATATCTATTATAGAGAAAAAATATTTTTTATGTTTTATTATGTGACAGGAACAATACAGTTTTCATAAAAATTTTATGAATAGGTCAAAACAGGATTTTCACTCTCTAGTTCATTCTACTCTGTATGCTTAGTATTTAGTACCAGAAATTTAACACTTAAGAATGACAAATACACCAAAATTATTACTCTATGAACAATATATTTCAAGAGAAGTTATGTTTGACATCATTTAAAAAAAAAACAGCCCTGGCCGGTTTGGCTCAGCGGTTGGAGCGTCGGCCCATGGACAGGAGAGTCCCGGGTTTGGTTCCTGCTAGTGGCATGTACTTCGGTTGCAGTTTGTCTCCAGCCACAGCTGGCGTCATGTGGGTGGCAGCTACTCAATGTGTCTCTCTCGCATCGACATTTCTCTCTCTCTCTTCCTCTCTCTCTCCCTCCCGCTCTATCTGAAGATAGGTGCAAAAAAATAAAATAAAATAAAAACCATACAAATTTGTGCCAGTCACTGATACATTCATCATAGATTATGGAATCTGCAATTCCATTTTAAATTATAAATAGGATTCTCTGTACCTATAAAGAGAGTGCTTTATTCCTCTGGCCTATTTAATTCTGAGACTGAAAATCATTTTATTATTGATAAACTAAAAAACTGCCCATTCTTTTAAAGTATTTAAAGAATATAGAATTAGATGTATTTTAAATTTCTCCAGCCAATTTTGCTGAAAGTCTACTTTTTTCTTTTTATAACTAAAATTATTAACATCTTATTTTTATTTTTTTATCCTCACATGAGGATATGTTTATTGACTTTAGAGAGAGGAAGAGAGTAGGGCTGAGGGAGGGAGAGGGAGAGAGAAACATGATGTAAAACATTGAATGGTTGCCTCCTGTACACGCCCCGATCAAGGATGGAATTTATAATCTAAGTATGTGCACTGACCATATATCAAACCCATAGTCTTTTAGTGTATGGGATGAGGCTCCAATCAACTGAGCCTCCTGGTCAGGGTTAAATTATTAATATCTTTTTTTTTTTCTTTATTGATTTTAGAGAGAGAAGAAGGGAAGGGAGAGAGAGATAAAAACATCGATGAGAGAGAACATCAACTGGTCGCTTCCTGCATGCCCTCCACTGGGGATTGGGCCCACCACCTGGGCATATGCCCTGACCAGGAATTGAACCAGCGACCTCTTGGTGCATGGGTCGACGCTCAACCACTGAGCCACACTGGCTGGGCTAAAATTATTAACATTTTAAAATAATCTAACAAAAAAATAATTTCAACAATTGGAGTTTTGGGGAATAGCTGTTTAATGTTGTACAAAACATTATCCCAATTATATACAGGGTGAAGCAAAAAAAAAGTTTATAGCTGTTTGCATGGAAAATAGTAACAGTAATTAATAAATAATACAAGAATGAACTCTGTGCTTCGCATACTCATAACTCTAAACCTACTTTTGCCCTTCCCTGTATTATCAATCTAATGAGCATAAGATGATTTACATCTGTATGACTTAAAAATTATCTGCATTGGTTAGTTTGGCAGATAAATGACCAAATCATTAACTTTTATTATGTAACTGCAATCTCTATCCAAATATTTTCAAAATAAATTAAAGCCTTAAAATAAATATGAAACTTCAATTCTGAGTGGTGAAGAATATTCATTAAATTTAAAAAAGTGATTTCTTTTCCCAAAAAGGCAATCATTAAGTCTTCCTGAATAACAACATTTATTTTTAAATGTAAATGACCTTAACAAGCATATATTGCTTTCTGTATTTCTGAAACACTATTCAGAATCTTTTCACCAAAGTTTCAACTTGACTTCTCCTTTATCAACCTATCTATTGAGCTTACCACTGTAAGCCTGAGATATTTTATTATTTAAATATGAGGTACTTTTAAACTTATAAACACCTTTGGAGCCACCCAAGTAAGAAGGCAGCATGACCTACTGTCGAAAATTCAGCACTAGAAAGCATGAAATTGAAACTGAATTATTGGTTTCACCATCAACACACTATCCCTAAATAAGCCACAATTTCATATTCCATTTACTTCACTATGCAGAGTTCCTCTGAAGTAAACTTCTTACAAAGCACCCTGCGTACAGACAATTAAGTATAAGACTGATTATTAGACTGTGCTTTGAAGTTCGGGTGAGAACTGGCATTTGATTTTCACAAGACCTCAGTTTCCTTATCAATATTATGAGACTCACCATAGGGTGGCTTACACATGCAGTAGACTAGATGGACATGCAGTAGACTAGATGGAGAATAGTGAGGACATTTATTGGGGATTGCTCCTAGGATGATATCCTGTGGGTACATGGCAGAAAGAGAAGTGGGACTGTGCCAGTCACAAGGGCTTGGCAGAACCCAGAGGGGGCACTCTGGAGCACAGATAGCATGGTGGAGTTGTGAACTGGAATAGGACCTTTACAACCCCTTGTCAACCAGTCACTGATGCAGGTGCCCTGTATGACGTGAGTAAGGTAACTCTTTAGTTGAAGTAAGGGCAGTTTCCAGAGAGAGACTCAGCTGTGAGCATTCAGTCACCAATATTCTTAGTAGCTGGGAGAATGAGTGCTCAGTCCTGAAATGGGGATCTGAACAGTGACTAGGGTCTATTACTACTACCACCAAAGTTCTGTATTTCCTTTGGCTTTCAGGCACAATCAACCCTAAATCATCAAAAAAAAAAAATTTGTCTGTGGCAAACATAATACATATTGTAAGATTCCATTTAGATCAAGTTCAAAAACAGTTAGAATTGATCTATGTTGATGTAGGTCAGAATAGCAATTACTTTGAGAAGTACTGACTGGGAGGAGGAGTGCTGACAGTGGTTTATATCTGGATCTGGAGTATACATATGTAAAAATTCACTGTGAAGTGTTTGTGTGCGCGCACGCATGTATACGCGGGGGCACACACACACACACACAAAATCTATGTGTGGTTCTCCCAAAGATTTACAAGCAAAGAGATTCCACAAAATGCTGTTAATATTTTCTACAAGAATTTGATATTGCAATGTGAAAACTGAACATAAATTTTTTTTTTTCATTCTTTTTTCTATCCTTACCTGAGGACATTTTTTTTTTTTTTTTGCATTTATCTTCAGATAAAGCGGGAAGGAGAGAGGGAGGAAGAGAAAGAGAGAGAAACATCGATGTGAGAGAGACACTTCTAGTGGTTGCCACCCACACAACCCCAACCAGGGCTGGGGACAAGCTGCAACCGAGGTACGTGCCCTTAGTAGGAACTGAACCCGGGACTCTCTGATCCTCAGGCCAACGCTCTAACCTCTGAGCCAAACTGGCCAGGGCTGAACATAACTTTTTTAAGTTTTCTATTATTGTGATACTTTGACATTCTTTTATTCCTTTTTAATTTTGATGAGCAAAATTATTTTAAGTATTTATATTTAAGGCATTCAAATGCCTCGAAAACTGAAACAAAAAACAAAATGATAAACAGATATTAAGTGGGTTCAAGTAATCAAATAAAGAAACAAAACAGAAAGTACTACTGGATAAGAACATGCAAGACAGCCATCTAAAATCAGAACTACAGTGTAGATTTGGATAAATCATATGGCTTATGTGTAAGTATAGTGCTGCCACCTAGCAGACAAAGCTGATAATGACTAATTTCAGTTCTGAAAGGTTATATACATCTTAGAAAATAATGAAATGTTAAATTATATATTTTTTTACAATACTCTGCCAAAATAAAGACTAAAGTCTACCTGACAAGTGTGGACAACAGCAAAAAAATCAAATACTTCTGTTATAAAACAAATTATATGATTTCTAAAATAGCCACTGTGAGCTTAAACAATAGTACTAACATTGGGAGCTTCAGAGGTTCTCTGCTACAAATCCCATCCCATTTTAAAAAGCCTTTCTGAAAATAAATAAATAAATAGCCTTTCTGCAAGACCCCAGGGCTATAGGTTCCCATGTACAGTCTTTGGGGAGAATGATGGGTAATGCCCATCACTGTACCCTACTTACTCTTCCCTAAAATGTTTTTGGAGACTCAGTGAACTTTAAAAAAAGCAAGTGCTAAGGAAAATAACAGAAGCACAGGGTATGCTAATTTTGAGAAAGAAGTTTTAAACAGAGTACAATTAAGGAATGACAGGGTCTTCCCTCCTTTAATGATGTTTGAACACATAGCTTCTAAGCAAGGGCCCATAGTCCTCTATGCTAGAACAGCAAAATCGACCACTCTACCTCCACCTCCTCCCTCACCCACAAGTTTTGTTTCTTTCTTAGGCCTCACCTTACAGAGCTCCACAGTCAAAGAGTAAATAAATACCTAGCTGGGACCCTACCCATAAAAAATGGAGAAAACCTACACTGTGGCAATACTCTAAGGGCAGAAGGGCAGAAGGGCAGAAGGGCAGAGGGAAGACCACAATAAGCCTGAAGAATGTATCACTGCTGGGGAGACTAGGCTACTAAACAGATGTCCAGAGACCAGATGAGACAGAAACAATATCTTGTGTCCATGACACTTTTCACGGACAATCAGGTATAAAATCCTATCATTTTATTGCATCTGAGCATTCTCACCTAAATAGGGTCTGCCAGCCTACGCACATATATTTACACAGCCAATGAACAAACTTAGCTAAAAAGAGACCATCTCAATTACCAGGTCCCTCAGTAACACACATATACTATCACTCTATAAAACAGAGCCTAACACAAATTGACAAACAGTAGTACAGCACAAAGAATGTGATAAAACATAACTGAATACATGCTAATTAAGATAACAAGGTTCTAGATGAGCTCTGCCACAATCTACTTGTACAATCTATGGCAGAGACAGTGAAGTGTAATTGGTACTAGGCAATCAAGTAAGTCAGGCACTGAACTGGGGTTTATAAACACCAAAAGCACCTAACCAGCAGTCAGGAGAACAAAGTTCTAGGACCCAATCTGCCTCTAATTACTAGAGATTTAGGCCAACTACATTCACATCTCTAGGGCACAATCTAATTATCTGTGTTGACTAGACATAGTGATAGTTCCAGAATGTGTTCCACAGAACAACAAACTTAGCCATATGCTTCTCAATAAAAGGGTTTCATAGTCAAGTAGGTGGCAGGGAAATGCACCTACTGTAAGTCACCAACCGTAGAGATTCACAATACACATTAATATAGTTAAGGCTCTGAAAATGGATATCTTAAATAGTTAAGGTATCTGTTTTATTTCATTGAATACATTTTTTCCAGTGGGCCAATAAAACACTTCTTCCTCTTCTAAATATAAACACTGCAATACATTCTTTGCTGTTCCTCAAAAAATTAAACAGAATTATCATATGATCCAGTAATTCCACTTCTGGACATATACCCAAAAGAAGTGAAAGCAGGGACTCGGCAGATAGTAAACCAATATTCATAGCAGCATTATTCACAATAGTAGTTGAAAGGTAGAAACAACCCAAACGCCCACCAACAGACGAACAGATAAACAAAACGTGGTTTAAACAATATAATAAAATATTATTCAGCTTTAAGAGATGAAATTCTGATACACATTTTATGTACAAACTCTGAAGACAAACTAAGTGAAATAAGCCAGACACTAAAGGACAAATATTCTATAATTCCATTTATGTGAGGTACCCACAACAGCTGATACATAGAGAGAGAAAGTAAAATAGATGTTATCAGGGGATGGGCTGAAAGGAGCATGGGGATTTATTTTTCCTTATCCTCATTCAAGGACATTTTTCCATTTTTTGTTCAGATAGAGTGGGAGAGAGAGAGAAACATCGACGTGAAAGGGACACATCAAGTGGCTGCCTTCTGCATGACTCAACCAGGACCGGGGACAAACTGCAACCGAGGTACAGGCCCTTAGCGGCAACTGAACCCTAGTCTCAGGACCGCAGGCCGACGCTCGAATCGCTGAGCCAAACCGGCCAGGACTAGGCATTTATTATGTAATGGGTACAGAATTTCAGTTTCAGATGATGAAAAGTTCTGAAAATGGATGGTGGTGATGGCTACACACAATGTGAATGTACTTAAGGTCACTCAACCATACACTTAAAAGTGGTTAAAATGGCAACAGAAGACTAGTCTTTAGCATACAATAGTGTATATAGATGTCTTGTTATAGAATGGTACACCTGATTTTATTTCAATGAATTTAATTTTAAAAATGATCAAATAACTTCTTTTTAATCACTTTATTTTTGTTACAGATGTCCCCCCCCCCACCCCCGTTTCCCCCTCTATCTGATTGAGAGAGAGAAACATCGAAGTGAAAGGGACACATTGAATGGTTGCCACCTGCACAACCCAACCAGGGCAGGGGACAAACTGCAACAGAGATACATGCCCTTAGCAGGAACCGAACCTGGGTCTCTCTGGACTGCAGGCCGACGCTCTAATCGCTGAGCCAAACCAGCCAGGGCTAAATATACATACTTTGAACAAGAAATTACTTTTGGAACTGGCCATGTGAGAGTAAAAGAGAGGAAGAGTTCCCTCATTACCCCGGCCAGGGAAAATATATTCTTCGGGGAAAGAGAGAGAATCGTAACAAAGGAAGAGAACTTATTTTATATTATATTATAAACAGATAATTTCTACCTAAGTTTAAACCAGGTAACTCTTGAAGAGATTATATCAGCCATGGGTGACCCTGTTGCCTTTAAAAAGTGGGTCAACTGTGATCATAAATGCACTTCTGGCCTCAAAATAATCCAGTTTATTTACCCAGCATGATTTTTTTTTATTAATTAATTTATTTTTGTTACAGATGTTTCTTCTTTCCCCCCAATGATTCCCCCTCCACCGCCCTCCCCGCCGCATCTCCAGCTCTGTTGTCCATGTCCATTGTTCATGCACACATTCATATAAGTTCTGTGGTTTATCTCCCCCACAAGCCCCTCTTCTGGGGATTGTCAGTCTGTACCCTACTTCCACATCTCTGGGACTACCCCATTCCTCAGACTGTTATGTTCATTATATTCCACAAATAAGTGAGATCATGATACTTGTCTTTCTCTGTTTGGCTTGTTTCGCTTAGGATACTACTTTCCAGGTCCCTCGATGTCATCTCAAAGGATAAGAAATCTTTCTTTCTTACAGCTGCATAGAACTCCACTGTGTATATGTACCGCCACTTTTTTATCCATTCATCTACTGATGGACATTTGGGCTGTTTCCAGATCTTAGCTTTTGTAAATAGTGCTACTGTAAATGTACGAACATGGGGGTACATATATTCTTTCTCACTGGTGTTTCAAGCTTCTTAGGGTATATTCCTAGAGGTGGGATCACTGGGTCAAATGGCAGTTCAATTTTTAATTTTTTGAGGTAACACCATATTGTTTTCCATAGCGGCTGCAACCGTCTGCATTCCCACCAGCAGTGTACTAGAGTCCCCTTTTCTCCACACTCTCGCCAACATTTGTTTGATGATTTATTGATGGTGGCCATTCTGACAGGTGTGAGCTGATACCTCACAGTTGTTTTAATTTGCATCTCTCTGATGATTAGTGATGCTGAGCATTTCTTCATGTCTCTTAGCCATTTGTATGTCCTGTTTGGAGAGGTGTCTGTTTAGTTCCTCTGCCCATTTTTCAAATGGGTTCTTTATCTTCCTTTTGTGGAGTTGTATGAGCACTCTCTATATATTGGAAATTACCCCTTATCTGATATATCATTGGTAAATATGCTCTCACATACAGTGGGTTGCCTTTACATTTTGATGAGTGTATCTTTTGCTGTGCAGAAGATTTTAAGTTTGATGTAGTCCCATGCGTTCATTTTCTCCATTGTTTCTGTTGCCTTAGGTGAGGTATCAGTGAAAATTCTGCTGCGTATGATGTCCGAAATTTATTGCCTAGTTTGTTCGAGGAGTTTTATGGATTCATGAGTCAAATTTAAGTCTTGTATCCATTTTGAGTTTATTCTTGTGTAGGGTGTAAGTTGATGGTCTAGTTTCATTTTTTTGCATGTAACTGTCCAGTTTTCCCAACACCATTTATTAAAGAGGCTATCTTTACTCCACTGTATGCTCATGCCACCTTTGTCAAATATTAATTGATCATATTGCCTTGGGTCCATTTCTGGGTTTTCAGTTCTGTTCCACTGGTCTATATGCCTGTTCTTGTGCCAGTACTAGGCTGGTTTGATTACAGTGGCTTTGTTGTATAACCTCAAATCTGGTAATATGATCCCTCCAACTTTGTTCCTCTTTTTCAAGATTGCTGTGGCTATTCAAGGTCTTTTTTGGTTCCATATAAACTTTTTAAGTATTTGTTCTAGTTCTGTGAAGTATGTCATTGGTATTTTGATGGGGATTGCATTGAATCTATAGATTGCTTTGGGTAGTATGGACATTTTAATGATGTTAATTCTTCCAAACCATGAACAAGGTATGTGCTTCCACTTTTCCGTATCTTCCTCTATTTCGTTTTTCAGTGACCTACAGTTTTCTACGAATAGGTCCTTTATTTCTTTGGTTAAGTGTTTTCCTAGGTATCTTAATTTTTTACTTCGATGGTAAATGGAATTGTTTTCTTAGTTTCTCTTTCTGTAACTTCATCATTGGTGTATAAGAATGGCATCGATTTCTTTTTTATTTTTATTTTTTTTATTAATTACTTTTTGTTACAGATGTTTCTCCTTTTCCCCCACTGATTCCCCCCTCCCCCTCCCTCCACGCCCTGTCCCCAGTTTGTTGACCATGTCCACTGTTCATGCATACATGCATATAAGTTCTGTGGTTTATCTCTCCCCCACCATCCCCTCTTCTGGGGATTGTCAGTCTGTACCCCACCTCCATGTCTCTGGGACTAACCCATTCCTCAGACTGTTATGTTCATTATATTCCACAAATAAGTGAGATCATATGATACTTGTCCTTCTCTGTTTGGCTTGCCTCACTCAGGTGGCATCGATTTCTTAACGTTAATTTTGTACCCTGCTACTTTGCCAAATTCATTTATTAAGTCTAGTAAACTTCTGATGAAGTATTTGGGGTTTTCTACGTATAGTATCAAGTCATCAGCGAATAATGACAGTTTCACTTCCTCCTTTCCAATTTGGATCCCTTTTATTTTTTCCTTCCTGTCTGATTGCTATGGCTAAGACTTTCAATACTATGTTAAATAAGAGTGGCGAAAGTGGGCATCCTTGTCTTGTTTCTGTTCTTAAGGGAAATGCTTTTAATTTTTGCCTATTGAGAATGATGTTGGTTGTACGTCTTTCATATATGGCCTTTATTATGTCAAGATATGACCCCTCTATTCCCAGATCGCTGAGCTTTTTTTTCAGAAATGGGTGCTGGATTTTGTCGAATGCTTTTTCAGCATCTACTGATATGATCATATGACTTTTATTTTACATGTTGTTTATGTGGGGTATCACATTTATTGATTTGTGAATATTGTACCAGCCTTGCATCCCTGGGATGCATCCCACTTGGTTATAGTGAATACATTTTTGATGTATTGCTGGATTCAACTTGCTAGCACTTTGTTAAAGATTTTGGCATCTATGTTCATCAGGAATATTGGTCTGTAGTTTTCTTTCTTTGTAGTATCTTTTTCTGGTTTTGGAATTAGAATTATGCTGGCCTCATAAAACGAGTATGGAAGTCTTCCTTCTTCTTGAATTTTTTGAAATAGTTTGAGGATAATGGGTGTTAGTTCTTCTTTGAATGTTTGGTAAAACTCCCCCGTGAAGCCATCCATGCCTGGGCTTTTGTTTGCTGAGAGTCTTGATTACATCTTCAATTTGTTTTGTTGTTATTGGTCTGTTCAAGTTTTCTGTATCTTCCCGGTTAAGTTTAGGGAGACTATGTATTTCTAGAAATTTGTCAATTTTGCTTAGATTGTCGAATTTGTTGCCGTATAATTGTTCGTAATATTTGTTAACAATCTTTTGTATTTCTGTGGTGTCAGTTATTATTTCTCCTCTTTCATTTCTGATTTTGTGTATTTGGGTTCTCTCTTTGTTTCTTGGTGAGTCTAGCTAAGGGTCTATTAATCTTGCTTATCTTTTCAAAGAACCAGCTCTTTGTTTCATTGATCCTTTGAATTGTTTATTTTGGTCTCTATGTCAGTTATTTCTGTTCTGATCTTTACTATTTCCTTCCTTCTACTTGCTCTGGGGTTTTCTCTTTGTTAGTTTTCTAGTTCTTTAAGTTGTGAGGTTAGTGTGTTAGAAATTTTTCTTGTTTCTTGAGTGCTATGAACTTCCCTCTCAGAAATGTGTTTGCCGCATCCCATAGATTTTGAATTGTTGTGTGTTAATTTTCATTGGTTTCCAGGAAGTTTTTAATTTCTTCCTTGGTCTCCATGGTAACCCATTCATTGTTCAATAACATGCTATTTAGCCACCACATTTTCAAATGTCTTTTCATGTTCTTGTTGCAATTGATTTCTAGTTTCATGCCATTGTGATCTGAGAAGATGCTTGATATGATTTCAATCTCCTTGAACTGGTAGAGACTTCGTTTGTGCCCTAACATGTAGTCTATATTTGAGAATGCCCTATGTGCACTTGAGAAGAATGTGAATTCTGCAGTTTTGGGGTGTAATTCTCTGTAGACATCTATGAAAGCATTTTGATCTAGCGCTTTATTTAGAGTCTGTGTTTCCTTGTTAATTTTTTGTCTAGATGATCTATCCAGTGATGTCAGCGGGGTATTGAAGTCCCCTGCTATGACTGTATTGTTGTTGATTTCTCCTTTTAAGTCCTCCAGAAGATTTTTAATATATGTTGGTGCTTCTATATTGGGTGTATATATATTCACCAAGGTTTTATCTTCCTGTTGGATAGATCCTTTCGATATTATGTAGTGGCCTTCTTTGTCTCTAGCTATGGTCTTCATTTTGAAATCTACTTTATCAGATATAAGTATTGCTACCCCAGCTTTTTTTTCCTTTCCGTTTGCTTAGAAGATTTTTTTCCATCCCTTCACTTTCAACCTATGTGAGTCTTTTGTTGTGAGGTGAGTCTCTTATAAACAACATATATGTGAGTGATGCTTTCTGATCCAGTCAGCTACTCTATGTCTTTTTATTGGAGCATTCAAACCATTCACATTTAAGGTGATAATTTATATGTACTTATTTATTGCCATTTTTGTTTAGTGTGGTTCTATATTTCTTCCTATTTCTTCTACTAATTACAGCAGTCCTTTTAGCATATCTTGCAGTGCTGGTTTGGTGTTAATATATTCCCTTAGCCTTTTTTTTTTGCCTGGGAAGCTCTTTATTTGACCTATTTTGAATGATAGCCTTGCTGGATAGAGTAGTCTTAGATACAGATCCTTGTTCTTCATGACCTTGATTACTTCATGGCACTCCCTTCTGGCCTGTAGTGTTTCTGTTGAGAAGTCAGCTAAGAGCCTTTTGGGGTTTCCTTTGTAGGTAACCTGTTGCTTATCTCTTGCTGCCTTTAGGATTCTGTCTTTAATTTTTGGCACTTTGATTTCCATGTGTCATGGTGTGGGCCTGTCTGGGTTCTTCTTACTTGGGGCTCTCTGTGCTTCTTGAACTTGAATGCCTTCTTCCTTCACTAAATTAGGAAAGTTTTCTGTCACTATTTCTTCAAATATATTCTCTAACCTTTGCCCATTTTCTTCCTTTTCAGGGAATCCTATAATGAGAATGTTATTACATTTCCAATTGTCCCACAGTTCTCTTAAGCTGTTTTCCTGTTTTTTAATTATTTTTTCCTTTTGGATTTCTGATTGGTTGATTTTTTCTCCCCTGTCTTGTAATTCACTGATCCGGTCCTCAGCTTCCTCTACTCTGCTGGTTAGTCCTTCCAATGTGTTCTTAATTTCTTTTATGTCATTCTTCATTTCCACTTGGTTGGTTTTCAATGTTTCTATATCTTTACTCATAGTGCTGATGTCCTTACTCATGCTGTTGAGCTTCCTCAAGATCATGGCTCTGAACTCTACCTCTGATAATTTGCTTAGTTGTATTTCATTTATCTCATCTTTGATAAAGTTCTCTTGTTCATGGCTCCCTGTACTGGCTTTGGATGAGCTTGGGTGGGCCCATGTTAAACACCACTGTCAAGCCTTACTTTCCTGGGTAGATTTTCAAGCCCAGGAAAGGTTCAGTTATCCTCTAGCTTTTTCCTGGAGGCTAGTAGTCTCAATTACTCAGTGCCTTGGAATGTAGCCCTGGTGTTCTGCATAACAGGATTTCCAGAAGGTGGGAAAGATGCTGGTTGTTAATGAGCCTCAATTTTCATTTCTTTGTCTCACCTGGGAAAGGCTGAATCTCTGAGGGAGGGGGCTGCTGCTTTTCCCCACAACTCTGGGAAGGAGCACACTAGCCACTGTCCTTTGTAGCCACAACTCAGCAAAAACTCTGAGTGCCCTCCAAATCCCAGGTGTCCCCAGAGTTCCAGTGCAGTCTGCCCTCCCTCTGCCATAACCCCCAGGTGAGTGGCTGTGGTTATTTAAGCGCTCTGTCCTGGCTGTCTGCGCCGTGGAGTGGGCTTGGTCTTTATTCCCCAACGGCACTGCTCACAGCTAAAACTGCTGCTGTCCTGGGCTCCCAGCCCGCCACTCTCTCGTGCCTCCGCAGATCCTACCAGTGTCCCTGGTTATACGGTCCTGTCCTGCTGCTTTTCTGTTGGTTTTCTCCGAGGGTTTGTCTTTATTTTAGTTGTAATTCCTGTTTGGTCCTGGGAGATCATCTGTGTAGCTTCTATTCACTCCACCTCCATTTTCACATCCTCTAAGCCTATCTTGTGCATAGGTGGGTCGCACTTGTCTTTCTGGTGCCCCCGCACCCTGTAGGTCCTGCGGGTAACTGGATTGCACAGTCCCTTTGGGGACCCGGCTCTATGCCTATGTTATGGGCTGCTGGGTAACAACAGGCCTCTCTGGTGCTTCAGCACCCCGCAGGCCCCATGGGTAACTAGATTGCACAGTCTCTGCTGGGTTGCACAGTCCTCTCTGGTGCTTTAGCACCTCACAGGTCCTGCCTGTAACTGAATGGTACAGTCCCTGCTGGGTTGCACAGGCCTCTCTGGTGCTTCAGCACCCGCAGGTCCTGCCGGTAACTGGATGGCACAGTTCCTGCTGGGTCGCATGGGCCTCTCTGGTGCTTCAGCACCCTACAAGTCCCGAGAGTAACTGGATTGCACAGTCCCTGCTGGGTCGCATAGGCCTCTCTGGTGCTTCAGCACCCCACAGGTCCCATGGGTAACTGGATAGCACAGTCCCTGCTAGGTTGCACAGGGCTCTCTGGTGCCCCCGCACCCTGCAGTTCCTGCAGGCAGGCAGCTGGATCACACCAGTCTCTCTCGGGCTCTGGTTTCCCACTGCACTTGTGAACTACTGGACTGCACAGGCCTCTGTGGAGCCCCAGGTCCTGCTGCTGGGGGCTGGGGAGCGCTGCTGCCCTGTGGGGCTCAACTGCTGCTCAGCTTTTCCTGTAGATTTTGGGGATGGGTCTCAGCTGCTGGTCTGTGCTTCTGTTGCCTAGGGATGGATGTCTGCTGCCCAGCCTCTGTTGCTGGGGTTATATCTCAACTATGATCAGGTTACCACTGTGGGGGATGGTGCTGGGCTCCCGGCTGTCCCCGGCTTCAGTGACTGGCACCTTCGGAGCTCCATTACTGTGCACCGGTCTGTGTTGACACAGAGTGTCCACTGGTCTGATGGTACCCGGTGTGCTGGTGGGCTCAGATTACTGGGCCCTAGCCGCTCCCACTGCCTCCTCCCAGGGAAGACCTGGGATCTTCCAAAATGGTGGGACCTCCCTGCGGCACCGGGAAGCGCCCTGAAGAGCCGCTTATCGAGATAACTGGCTGCTCTTGTCCACAGCACAGGAACCTTCTGCTCCGCATCTCTGCATGGGTTTGGTTGTCCACCTTCATGTCCAATCACACAGTCTCTCACACACTCACCCTCCCTCCCCAAAATGATAACTTTTGTGTTATATATATTCACCACAATAATAAAATAAAATAAAAATATACACTTTGCCAAATACTGGCTTAGTTTTTTCTTAATTCTAATATTGTGATAAAATCACAAAAATAGAATAAATTACCTTACCTCAGCTACACAACAAATTGATCCTAAGGCTTCGCCACGAAAACCATAAGTTGTCAAATTTTCAAGATCTTCATGATTATTTATTTTTGAAGTGTAGTACTTCACTGCCATTACAGGTGCATCAGTGGCCTTGATACCTTCACCATTGTCTCGCACTTCAATTTTATCAAATCCGTAATTCTCCTAGACAAAGTTAAAAAATACTTTTAGTATACAAAGAATTAAACTGTTACAACATTTAGAAACAGAAACACAAGTGAAATAACTTTGTCATTCACTTATCTTTTATAGAAACCAAATCTTAAGGAAGTAAGAGTTTAATTTCTTAAGTCTATTATCTCCTAGCTATGGTACAGTGGGCAAGTCCCTCATTTTCCCTGGACTCGGATTCAACCGTAAAATAAGAAAAATCAGTCTGATCTTTTAAGTTAACTTGAATTGTCTCAGTATCATAGGTTTTTATGTTTAAACTTGACTAAAAAAGATCCTACCAAATTATAAATACCTTTGTATATGTAATCTCTCAAACAAGTAACAACAGCATAACCATCAAAAACAACACCCACAATGCCCTGGTCAGTTTTTCTCAGCCGTTAGAACATTGGCCTGTGGACCAGAGTTGAGGGTTTGATTACAGTCAAGGGCATGTACCTTGGTTGTGGTTTCTCCCAGGCCCTGGTTTAACTTGTATGGGAGGCAACCTGTCAATTTGTCTATTTCACATTGATGTTTCTCTCCCCGCCTCCCTCCCACTCTACCTGAAGATAAATGGAAAAATACCCTCGGGTAAGGATTTAAAAAAAAAAAAATCACCTACCAACAGTCTAGCAATTATTTTTCAACCTGACTTTTAATACTTTCTCCCTTGAACTACTTATTGTTTCAATAAGATATTTAAATATTTACATAACTTTAAATTTCTTTCTGCATAGTTACCTAAAAGGAAACTGCTGAGAAAATATACCTAATATGGCAATTTCTGAGTTTTTAATTTGAAAAAAACAAGAAAAACCCTCAATTCATGTGTTATCTAACACTAAAATATGCATACATAACAAAAAAAAATCTAAATTCCTATAGTGATCACACTTTCTATGAATACCATTTTCTAAACTTGATACTAAACTTCTATCATAAACTTGACTTCATAAAGTTTTATGTGTTGTAGATGCAAGTTTTAAAGAAAAAAGTATCTGCCCTGGCCAGTTTGGCTCAGCGGTTAGAGCGTCCTCCTGTGATCCAGAGAGACCTGGATTCGGTTCCTGCTAAGGGCATGTACTTGGGTTGCAGTTTGTCCCCAGCTGTGGTTGGGTTGTGTGGGTGGCAGGCACTTGTGTGTGTCCCTTTCATGTCGATGTTTCTCTCTCTCTTCCTCTTTCTCCTTCCTGCTCTACCTGAATAAAAAATGGAAAAATGTCCTCAAGTGAGGATTAAAAAAAAACACTTCCTACAATACAATGACTCTGGTATTTAAAATAATACATCTGTTTAATAACCTAAAATTATGTAATACCATTCATGTCAGTACTTTTTAGATAAAACAGATATACAAGGTGTTGAGGGGGAGCTATCCAAGATTTAGTTCTTATCTCTTTCCAATGTAACATTAAATTAGTCTGGTAATAGCTGGTCTGCTTTTTTAGAGAATAGTCTCTAACTACAGAAACACAAATCTTTCTTTTTCTTTTAAATATGTTTTTATTGATTTTTTTAGAGAGAAATATAAACATTGATGTGAGAGAGAAACATCAATCGGCTGCCTCCTGCATGCCCCACACTGGGGATCAGGCCTGAAACCTAGGCATGTTCCCTGACCGGGAATAGAACTGGGACCTCTCAGTCCATGGGACAACGCTCAGTCCACTAAGCCACACTGGCCAGGCCTTTCAATATAAATAAGAACTCCAGTCATCTGAGAAAAATAACACAAAGATCCCTTTAAATTTTTAGAAAACTATCAACCTGTTTAACTAATTAGAAACATTCCTAGCCAGGATAGTTATTATTGTATGAAACCATAATAAAATGGGCCTTATAATGCATAACAACACAGAGGTTTATTTTAAAAGAGAAAATGTAAGTATCAAGAGACTAATATATATAGCTAGTTAAAAATATGTACTTTGGCCCTGGCCGGTTTGGCTCAGCAATTAGAGCATCCGCCTGCGGTCCGGAGAGACCCGGGTTCGGTTCCCGCTAAGGGCATGTACCTCGGTTGCAGTTTGTCCCCGGCCCTGGTTGGTCGTGTGGGTGGCAGCCATTCGATGTGTCTCTTTCACATCGATGTTTCCCTCTCTCTCCCTCCCACTCTACCTGTGCAAAAAATGGAAAAATGTCCTCAGGTGAGGATAAAAAATAAAATAAATAAAATAAATAAAAAATAAATAAATAAAAATATGTACTTTGATTTACTTTCCTGAGAGGACTTCTGTTGGCTTTATAGCATAATTTTTTTTTTTAACTCCTCAAATGAGAATATTTTTCCATTTATTTTCAGACAGAGTGGAAGGGATGAGGTGAAGGAGCGGGGGGGGGGGGGGGGGGAGAGGAAGTAGAGGAGAGAGAGACAGAAACATCAATGTGAGAGAGACACATCAATTGGTTGCCTCCCGCAGGACCCGGACCAGGGCCAGGGACTGAACCGCAACCAAGGTACCTGCCCTTGACCGGAACCTGTGACTCTGGTCTGCAGGCTGACACTCTAACTGCTGAGCCAAACCAGCCAGAGAATTTGAGAACAAGGTGTTTGTCTGCCCACAATTCTTTAGTGAAATATGCCTAATCCTATTTAATAACTATCAATTGTATTAGAATCAGACTAAAATGAATATAAAAAAATGTCCAAGAAAAATAAATTGTCTTTCTTTGGGTTTAAAAATTTTTTTTCATGTTTATAAAGCTTACATTTATTTTTATTATTATTTTTTTTAATCCTCACCCGAGGACATTTTTCCATTTTTTGTTCAGTTAGAGTGGGAGGGAGAGAGAGAGAGAGAGAGAAACATCGACATGAAAGGGACACATCGAGTGGCTACCACCCGCACGACCAATGAGGGCCGGGGACAAACTGCAACCGAAGTACGTGCCCTTAGCGGGAACTGAACCCGGGTCTCTCCGGATCGCAGGCCGATGCCCTAACCGCTGAGCCAAACCGGCCAGGGCGTAAAGCTTACATTTAAAAACAGGTTTGACATGGTATAGAATAGCAGTTCTCAGCTTCAACTAGAAATCTGCTAGAAATGCAAATTCTTGGGTCCTATCTAGAATCTGAAATTTTGAGGTCCAGTAACAGTTTTAACAAACTCCCTAAATTATTATGATGTACCCAAACATTTTGGGAGCCACTGGCATACAGGAAAGATCTTGAATGGGTTTTAGAGTCAGAAATACCTGAATTCCAATCTCAGCTTCCCTACTTATGAACTGTATGACTTTGGGTAAGTTATAAGAACCTTAATTATTTGTAAAGTGGATATAGTAATAGCTAATTCACAGAGTTTTTATAAGAATTTTATAAGATATAAATATATACACAAAAAGGGTAGGTTTCTTTCCTACAAAAATATTAGTGTCATATTATTTCTAATACTGTAATACTAAAAATAATGTATATATCTGATAATTAGGAGACTACAAGAAAGGTATACTTTCATTCACTCAAACAAATTTACCACCCATGCACCATTTATATGTCGTTTACTCACTATTTATGTAGTAGGTACTGGCCAGGTATGGTGGACACAGAAATGGAAAAAATACAGACCTTACCTCTATGAGCTAGTAATTTATAACAGAGGAGGAAGACATGCAACGTAACTATAATAAATCATGAGTGTCATATCATATTAACTCAAATTATTTAATATATATCACTTAAATTTAAAAATGTGAAAACTATGAAGCAACAAAGGAAACAGGTTTTCTTGTTTTGTTAATCCTCATCTGAGGATATTTGTTTCCATTGATTCTGCAGCAGTGGGGGAGGGGGTATGGGGATGGAAAGAGAGAGGGGGAGGAGAGAAGGAGGTTGGGAGAGAGAGAAGAAAAAAGAGAAAAATGGATGTGAGAGAGACACATCCATTGGTTACCTCCTACAAGTGCCCTCATGGGACTGGGAATCAGACCTGAAACCCAGGTAGGTGTTCTTGACCAGAAATCAAACCCAAAACCCTGACATGTTTGCCTGACACTCTAACCCCTGATCCACACTGGCTAGAGCAGGAAACAATTTTGAGATAAGATTGGATAAAAAAATAAAATGCAAATAAGAATATATAAATAAGTATACCATATATCAATAACCTAGAATAAATACTAGTAGAAAACACAGACAAATTAAATTCATGTAATGGAGTCCTAAATAAGAAGTTTTCTTTTATAATTTCCTTTAGTGTTACTAATGTTGATTAAAATTAAAATTTGTTTTTAAGAATTTATTCTTAAACAAGACAAAGGGTCCAATGTCCTCTGAAATTACTGGTACATATAAAGAAAAGAAAGGTTAATAGTTGCAAGGAGAAAATATCTATCCAGCCCTTTTTTGCTTTAAAGGTATTTGGTTTCTCAGGGACACTCACCAGTTTAACATCTATGCTTGTGGCACCTGCATCCAAGGAATTTTCAATGAGCTCTTTTACAACACTAACCACTGAAGTGATTATCTGGGAACTTGAAAGGAGGCGAACTGTTGCTGCAGGTAACTGTTTCATTCTAGCTTTTAGCAGAGTAGCTAGAAGATAAAAATGTAAATTGTAAAAATTAAAATGGTTAAACATTCCTAACAGAACTAATAGCAACATCAATAATAGAAGCTCGTATTTATGGAGACTCACTACATGCCAGGCTCTAATGTAAATACATACAGTATTAAATCATTTATTTCTTTTTTTTTTTAATCCTCACCAGAGGATATTTTTTCATTTTTTGTACAGATAGAGTGGGAGGGAGAGAGAGGAAGGGAGAGAGAGAGAGAAACATCGACGTGAAGGGACACATCGAGTGGCTGCCACCCGCACGACCAACCAGGGCCGGGGACAAACTGCAACCGAAGTACACGCCCTTAGCGGAACCGAACCTGGGTCTCTCCGGACCGCAGGCCGACGCTCTAACCGCTGAGCCAAATTGGCCAGGGCTAAATCATTTATTTCTTAAAAATACTCTTTGAAACAGATGCTATTATCATCTCCATTTTATAAGACTCAGGCACAGAGAAGTTAGTTGGTGAATCATGTTATGGTAATAACTGAAGGATAAGCAAAATTGAGTTGTGTCATGTGATCTGTCTGGCTGGAAATGACCAGATGGGTACCTTCACTTTGGGATGCAGATGTCAGTCATGTGCTTGCATGTCAGTCTCACTGAAACATCAGTAGTCACCCATACCTTTTGACGAGTTACAATGTGTTTTTCAATTATTGAGCACTTTTGGAGTTAGGATCTCAAGACTCTAAAATGACTGTTAATCCAAACTAGTGAGATCCCAGACATGCGATAACTACCCTCTATACTACTGTGCTTGAAATGTTCAAATCATGTGGTTCTCCAGGGCCTAATGAGATAAAGCTCAAATCTCTGCACTGGCATTCAAGGTCCTTTACTTGCCAATACAAACTATACATCCAAAATCTCTTTTTCAGTTATTGTTCTAGCTATGAAACCCTTTCAAACAAAGGACAAAAAAAACCTATGAAAATCCAGTATGTAAAATGGGTTTGCATCTGTCTTAATGCCTAATTTCAGAAAAAGATTTCAGGAAAATAAACACCAGTTTCACAACACACAATTCTTCTAGAGTCAAGATTTTCTTTGACAAAAAACTTGGGCAGGGAACTAAGTATATCCTTAATTTACTATGACTAGTTACATGCTCACATGATGAGTTGATCCTATGGTATCTAGGTCCAAATAAACAGCAATGCCAAAAACAAACAAAACAAAAATAAGTACTTTTAGCATTCTTTCTCAGGCAACATAAGACAAGCAGAGTCACATAAAGAAAGAGTCAGTAACTGAGCAAGAAATGCAGTATAGCCCATAACAATTACATAGGATTTTAAAGGATACATTTCTGGGAAAAGGCTAATATTGAGTTTTGAGTGGTGTTAAAGTCACAAATATAATGATTTTTTTTTTTTTTTGTACAAGGCAAAGCTGATTAGCACAGTAGAAAAATATACCATATCAGAGTTTTAAAATACAGGTTTTGGAGTTCATCTTTATTACATGTAAAATGAAGCAAATCCCTCTATAAAATCAAGTCATCACCTATATAAGTGGAGATAATGTCACACTGGTTTGTTGTGAGGATCAAAGCAAGCATATATAAAATGCTATATGTGGTAAGGCCAGAATAAATGTACATTATGATGATGATGACAGCTGATTATGTAAAACAATGCTGGGAATTCATTTTTAATTCTAATAATTACCTTCTAACTATATATTTGATATAGTTTGAGGGGTACCCAGTTTTAAGGAGAACAGTTGTTAACAACTACCTCTCAAATATTTCTTTGTGGCTCTCAAGGATTGGGAGGCTTTCCTGATAAATCAGGAAAACAATGGAGAGCAGAGCTGCTCTATTACCTTACCATTCATATAAATTAATGCTTTCACAAGCAAAAGGCACCCTCTGCACTCTCCCCAAGCTTCAGACTGGCCTTACATCTAAGGATATAAAGCTGCATTGTCCTGTATGGTAGCCACTACCCACACGAGCCCTTGAAATGTGACTACTCCAAATTGAGATGTGTTAACACACTCTAGACTTCAAAATCAGTATTGAAAAAATATAAAATCTTATTATTCTTTACACTGATTACAGGATAAAATGATATTCTGGATATACTGAGTTATATAAAACATTAAAATTAATTTTACTTTATTTTTTTATTTTTAATGTGCCTACTAGAAAATTTAAAATTGTATGTGTGGCTTACATTATAGTTCTATTGGACAGTGGGAGGTAAAGTTTTAAAAGTGCAGGTCCTGAAATCACATTGCTTTTGGTCCTATCCTAGCTTTTACACTAACAGTTATATGATGCCAAGGAAATTAAAGTCTAATACTCAACCAATCTACAAAATGGAGATAATAATGATTATCATATGGTTGCAGTAAGCAAATAAGATACTTATTATAGCGTTTGGCATATATTTGCTAAAAGATCCCACAATACTTGAACTAACTTGAGTCTCTCCAAACTCCTAAATGAATTCCTAACCCCTATATCCAAAGAGGCTAGCATCAGGTTAAACTTATGTTAAAAAAGATATCTACCATAGTCTGAGAATCCCAAGGATCTAAGACAAATACTTATCAATCAACCTTCAGGATATAAATCTAGCCTCACCTTAACCTTCATTCTTTCTGAGCAATCTCTTCATTAATCTCATTATCAGCCATAGCATTAATTCTATCTTCACACACACCTTACCTCCTCTACCCAACTGTGTCTCCTGGTTTCTTAAAATGTCTGCACCTCTACCCATATTCTTCTTCCCTCAGGTCAAAGTCTCTTCCTCCTAAACTAACACTTATACCATGTTTCCTTATCTAGTCCCCTTCCCCCACCCCCATGCATCTTGGCATTGAAAGCAAAATCAAACAAAAATTCTTCCCTCAACCCTTTACTCCAATAATTATCTCCCCTTTTTCTTTATGAAGCCAAAACTTGAATAAGTAACCTATGTTCACTGTCACCAATTCAATTCTAAAACCCTTGCAAAATGGCTTATACCCCACAACCATTGTCAGTATTCTTTTTTATTTTTAATCCTCACCCAAGGACATTCTTCCATTTTTTTGTTCAGGTAGAGTGGGAGGGAGAGAGAGGGAGAGAGAAAAAAAGAGAGAGAGAGAGAGAGAGAGAGAAACATTGATGTGAAAGGGACACATTGAGTGGCTGCCACCCGCATGACCCAACCAGGGCCGGGGACAAACTGCAACCGAGGTACTTGCCCTTAGCGGGAACCGAACCGGAGTCTCTCGGGACTGCAGGCCAATGCTCTAACCGCTGAGCAAAAGAGCCAAAGCAGCCAGGGCTGTCAGTATTCTTTTCAAGTTCACCAATGATTTCCCAAAACAAAACTTTGATGACACTCCCTAATTCTCAAGGATCTTCCCATCTATACCTCTTTGATCTCTTCATGTTTTCTTCATTCTCCTCCCAGAAATATGGTCATACCTCAATCCCTCTCTCCTCTTCTTAGATATCTTAAAACCTGAAGTCTCAGATAGAGAAAAATATCTAAATCTATATCCCCAACAGAGATCTCTCTCTTCCTAACACAGGTAGTTCTAAAAAAATCAGTGTCACTGCCACTTCAAAATAAATATTTTTTTTTTTTAAGGCAGGAGTGGGGAAGGAGGAGGGAGTCAATGGGGGGAAAAAGGAGGGACACCTGTAACACTTTCAACAATAAAGATAAATGAAAAAATAAAATAAAATACAAGTATTTCTAAAACAGAACTTATCTTCCCATTCCCTTTCCCATGCCTTCTACTAAATTTTGCTATTTTTCTTAATAAAATACTGATCTTAGTGACCAAGGTCAAAAACTTCAATCTTTCTTTGCCAGCAATCCCACCCTGTTTGCACCTCTACTTCCCCCTAATGCAATTCTGTCTTATAGACCCAGTGCCAGGAATGTCTGTAACATGCCCCTTTCTGATCACCCAACCAGGAATGATCCTTCCCTCCCACTACATTCCTAAAAAACTTTGCTTGCGCCCTGGCCGGTTTGGCTCAGCGGTTAGAGCGTCGGCCTGTTAGAGCGTCGGCCTGCGGTCCTGAGAGACCCGGGTTCGGTTCCCGCTAGGGGCGCGTACCTTGGTTGCAGTTTGTCCCCGGCCCTGGTCGGTCGTGCGGGTAGCAGCCACTCGATGTGTTCCTTTCACATCGATGTTTCTCTCTCTCTCTCCATTTCTCTCTCTCCCTCCCACTCTATCTGAGCAAAGAATGGAAAAATGTCCTCGGGTGAGGATAAAAAAACACACAAAACTTTGCTTGCATCACTCACTGCATGTTCATCACAACCCCGTCGTGACCTATACAACTTTTGAATGCAGAGAATTATATATTTCTGGATGCAACACAGAATAATCAGAGTACTTCACTCACGGTAAGCACTTCATTAATACTAATGAAGGGTCATGAAATTAATTTTATCAGCACCTTTCCGTTACCAACGTAAACATTAGAAAGACTGTCCTCCTTCCCAACAAGTTACTGCTGCCTAAATTCATGCCCTTTATAAAGTCTATTTTCACTGGCCTCCATATGATCCTTTTCCTCACCTGTATCTCCTAACCAGACTTTTTTCTAAATTCCAGGGCAGAATCTTATTTCCAAATACCTTCTAAATATCATTTAGATGATTTGGAGACATTTAAACTTAACATGTTACAAACTGCTCTGGCCAGTTTGGCTCAGTGGTTATAGTGTTGGCCTGTGGACCAAAGAGTCCCAGGTTTGATTCCAGCCAAGGGCATGTACCTTGGTTGCAGTTTGTCCCTGGCCCCACTTGGGGTCGTGCAGGTGGCAACCAATGTCTCTCTCTCTCTCACATCGATGTTTCTTTCTCTCTCTCTCTCCCCCTCCCACTCTGTCTGAAGATAAATGTAAAAATATCCTCGGGTGAGATTAAAAAATAACAAAACATGTCACAAACTGATCTCAGAATCTTTCTCTAAATAATCTTCTTCTTATGTCTTTTTGACGAAAACAATAGCTAAAATAAGCAACTTTATATATATGTATACACATAAATATACATATAATTCCATTTATGTATATTATCATTCCTCTATCACAAATTAGATTTAAAAGCTTAATAACTTGTTTAAGAGCACATAACTAATAAGTGACAGATGCACACCTTGACATGCTTTACTCCAAAGGCCATGCTATTCTCACAAGGCAAAATCAGAAACCTTGAAGTTATCCTAGAAATTCTCCTTACTTTCTACATCCTGTCACCAAATGCCATCTATCCCGTTACTTAAATATTTTTCAAACTAGTCCTTTCCTTTCTATACCTATTGCTACTGCCTCTGTTCAACCCCACAAAATTTCTCCCTTGCTATTTGGAATAACCACCTAGTAGATATTTTGCCTAAAATCTCAATCACCTATAGGGTTCTGTCTTTAATTTAAATTTCATTATATTGCTACCCTATTTAAAATTTATAAAGGTTTCCAACTACTAATTCGGTCAAGTCCCAATTATGTAACAATTGGACCTCTATCTTTCTAATCTCATTCCACTCTCCTCCAGACGCACAGGACAGTCATACTATACAACCTGTCCCTTTCTTAATGTGGTAGTAGTCACTGTTTCCTAGCTCACAAGGTTCCCTCTCCTAATAGATGACTTCTAACCATCCCTCCAGCTGTAGCTCAAGTTGAATCTCATCTCCTCAAGGACGATTTTCTTACTAGCTCCACCCCCACCCCCAGCAAATTAAGCATTCCTTCCTCTATATTACTACTGTACCTTTTCCTTATTTCTAACCCCATACTCATCACAGGTTATTCTAACTATTGCTTTTCTGTCCCTTCCCTCTGGCTCAGAGTTCTCTGAGGACAGAGATTTTGTACTAATCTCATATCCCAAACATAACCTCTGGAACACGGCAAGCATTCTGCAGTATATGCAACAAATGGCATCTTTGGAAAAGTGGAAGGGTTGATATCAGGCTTACAAGTTACAGCAGAGAATATCTGAGAGTGTCAGGAATCAATCTTCCATATCTACTGAGAGGGAAATCGACACTCCTGAATAAGTGCCGATGACCAGGAAAGTCATTAAGGACAACAGAGTACCTAAAAAGAAGCAGAAATCAGATAAAATAATTTATTCCAAGAACATACTAAATCTAACACAATTGTTTGATAGAGCCAATAAAAATGCAAGATATGTATAGTCAAACTCTTACACCAATTTCGAAATGTTGAAAGCTATTTCAGCAAAACAAGTCACAAACTTTGTGTACTGCCAAATAATGTAATTCGTCTTCAAATACGACTCCAAGCACTCTGATTTTTTTCCTCTCGGTCCTCCAATAAAATCAATTTTTGGTATCCACATTTCCTCAGCATACATTACAGATGCCTGACTTCAGCGTGTAGAGAAACCCAGAAATGACACCAGTAAAAATCATCGTTAGCCGAAAAGAATTTGCTTGCACTGCTTGTTATGATGCCACAACACACGATATTATAAAAACACCACACTCGCGAGTTACGGCAGTCTGTCAGGGGCTGGAGTTTATGCCTGGCAAACAACAACGTTTTAAGTCTTGCACCCTGAAAGATCTGGGGACTTGGATGCAACAGAGGCCCAAACACAATTTAGGCAGCAAAGACCAAAGCTAACGTTTAAGGAGCAGAGCGCAGACTGGCTCACGGTCGCTCTCCAGGTGTGCGCGACCCGCGCGCCGGCTAGTCCGCTTCCCGCCCCGTGGTGGGGGAGGGGCGCCCACAGAAGCCAGCGGCTATCGCGGACCGACCAGAACGAGTTGAGGGGAGAGGGCCCCGAGCCCACGAGAACATAAGAACGAATGCTCGTTAGTCACACGACACTACCTTCCTGCTCGCGCGAGGTGGGAAATTACCATCCACTTAGCCGACCAGCCAGCATCCCTCCCGCAGCCCAGACCCGGCCTCGCAGACGCCGGATTGCTCTCAGCGCGCGCGCAGCGGGGCGGGCACAGGCGCGCGTCATTTAGTCCCGCCCCTCCCGGAGAACGTGGGATTGGCACTGCATGCAGCCAATCCGCTGGCAGCGCATTTGGTTCTGAAAGCTTCCGCAAGCTAAACTAAGCTGCTCTGGGGCTGACCACTGGCATTCGGCCTTGGGAGACACCGTCGCTGTGGAGTGGATTCTCCTCTGAGCCGGCCACGCGGAGAGTGGCGGTGGGTGAGTGGCCACGAACGGCCTCTGGGGTGTGATGCTCCCTGCGGCGGTAGGGAGCTGCTGGTGGGTCGGCGTCGGCCTAAGGGAGGACAGTAGGCTCCGGCTGTGTCCGCGCACCCTTTCTGGCGGTGTGGGCCAAGTGGCCTGTGAGGCTAGCACCCCAAATGTTTGTCGTGGTGCCTCGGCGCTGACGGAGATGCAGCTCCGAGAAGGAAGGGGCGGGTGGGGGTGGTGCAGCGGGGCTAGCAGTAGCAGCTTTTGCTAAGCTTGCACTATCCCGGAGCGCCGGCGGGCAGCTGGCTGAAGGCGAGAGACCCCTCCTCGTCGCCCTCAGGCACCCTCTGGGTCTGAGCCGAGAGAATTTTCGCTGTCTGGAGTCATTGTGTGCCGGTGTCGCGGCAGACTCCCCGGAAAGGTCTTCTGTAGTGTGGGTTGGGGCCGTACCACACCACCTTTGCCTTCCAGCTCATGTAAATTTTGAGCGTCTTTCGAGCATGTTTCCCTCCCCATATGGAAAGGGGTAATCTTGAGTGGTGGTATGTTCTGAGTATATAACTCACCATATAAAAATAATGTATGATACATGATTAGAAAAACAATATTTGCACATGTAAATTTGAGACTTTTGCTTCGTTTTAGTGTAACCAACTGTCATCACTGTAAGCCTTGATTCCTTGAGTTCTTCCATAGATTTTTTTTGGAGGGGGAAGGGGACATTGTACTTCGTAAACACTTGTTAGATGGGGTTATGAGAAATCTCTCTCTCAAAACCAACTCTAATGGAAAGGGTAGATATAGATATAGATATAGATATAGATATAGATATAGATATTAAATCAGAGCTGTTCCAAATCTGACTCTCTCTGGAACAGCTCTGATTTAAAAATCTGACTCTCTTTTCCTTCTCTAATCTCACTGGTCCATTTTTACCGGGATGCTAGGTATTCTTCAGAAAAGTTTTATTTTGTTTAAGGGATTTTTAGACCCAAACAAACATCATCAGTAAAATAACTGGGAATTATTATCAGTTCTTCCTTTGGTGTTCATCTTGAACCAAAAGGAAAAACCTAAGCAAGAAAGGAAAAAAAAAACTGAGTTGATTAAGGTTAAAATATTCAGAAGAAAGACTATTGTTTTGACCTAATTGTTTCAGGAGATTAAGAAACAAACCTTATCCCCTGACCATGTAAATTTTCCACCACCTTGTGTACCTCCCAGGTTCAGTATTCAGAAGGAGTGATTTGAACTCTGACCACTCTTTATGGATATAACATTACATTAGATATGAGCCTGGCTACTTACAACAGACTGGCTGGATCAGCTTTGCATTCTTTATATTAACTTATTCTGATGATAAATTTAGCTCCTGATTTTTCCCTTTGCTCTCATGATATAAGAAAATACAGGTTTTCTCTTTCAGTTGGAGTTTTCCTACCCATTATTTCATTTAGTAAAACCAACATGCTAGAAGACAAGTTTTAGGTAAGGGATTTTAACTGTTTGTTTTTTCAGCGAGAACCATAAAAACATTTCTTGTTTGTCTTACCATAAAGTCAGATGTTAAGAATTCTTTACTGCCTTTGTCAGTATCTGCACGTAGCATATTTTGGAGAGTGTGTTTGTTCTATTTCAGAACAACTATGAAAAAATAATCCTAGTTAACACAAGTATTTTATCATGTCAGAATTAGGATATTTAGGTTTCCAGTTATGTCAGTGTTGATTCATTTTATTGCTTTCCTACAGAGCAAACATGAATGTTGGAGTTGCCCACAGCGAGGTGAATCCAAATACCCGGGTAATGAACAGCCGGGGTATGTGGCTGACATATGCATTGGGAGTTGGCTTGCTTCATATTGTCTTACTCAGTATTCCTTTCTTCAGTGTTCCTGTTGCTTGGACCTTAACAAACGTTATACATAATCTGGTAAGAATTTCACCTTACATTAACACTTGAAAGTTAAGGTTTAATCATCAGTGACTGGGGGAGGAATAGTTGGGGAGTTACTGTTTAATGGGTACAGTTTCAATTTTGCAAGGTGCAGAGTTCAGGAGATGGATAGTGGTGATGGCTGCTTAACAATGGGAATGTACTTTATACCACTCAACTGTACACTTTTAAGATGGGTGATATGGAACATCTTATGTTGTGTATTTAAACACAATTTTTTAAAAATCTTAAAAGTTTTCTTATAAAGAAGAAAAGCATATGACTTAGTTTGTATAACAGTTTTATGAGCTATAATTCACATGATATAACATTCCCCCATTTAAAGTGTACAATTCAGTGATTTTTAGGGTTTAATGACAATTTTAAAGAATTCAAGTCTGTAATAGGATTACATATTTTTTATCACACTTTATATTTAAACATTAGGCCTTTTTTATAAGTAAGACTTTATTTCCCTTCTGTTTGGTTTTCTAGAATCTAGAAAATAGGTCATTTTAGCAAAAATTTAGCAAAGACACTATAATTCATGCTACAACATTATACTGATTAACCAGGATACTTCAGAAGAAGTAATTATGTTTTTTGGTTAATTGGAATCTAATGATCATCTTTTGTTTCAGTCCTTGTTAAGTCTTTCTAAATGGTATGCTTTCCTACTTCTGTATAGAAATTTTGACCTTAATCATATTTTATATGATTCAGGATTTGATGGTACCTTAGCTTCTTCATGTTGACTATCACTCTTCTGTATTATATGATAACTCTACAAAGTAATAGGTTTGATCACCTCTGCTGACCATATTTTGCAGCCTTGGAAATTGCCTGTTAGAAAATAAACCTGATTGTGACTTTTCTTTAACAGCTTATCAGAATAGAATGAAAGAGACATCCAGTTAGTTGAGACTTTTAATTGAATCCAGATTAGTTATATGTTTAAAGATATCCCAAGCCCTGGCCAGTTTGGCTCAGCAGTTAGAGCGTCTGCCTGCGGTTCAGAGAGACCCAGGTTCAGTTCCCGCTAAGGGCATGTACTTTTTTGGCCAGTTGGGCTCAGCAGTTAGAGCGTCTGCCTGCGGTTCAGAGAGACCCAGGTTCAGTTCCCGCTAAGGGCATGTACCTTTTTTGCAGTTTGTCCCCAGCCCTGGTTGGGTTGTGCGGGTGGCAGCCACTCAATGTATCCCTTTCACATTGATGTTTCTCTCTCTCTCTTTCCCTCCCACTCTATCTGAACAAAAAAATGGAAAAATGTCCTCAGGCGAGGATTAAAAAAAAAAAAAAAAAAAGATATCCCCAAAGTTAAGAACTTAGAATTAAGACAGAAACATGTAGAAGAAATAGATTTTTAAAAATTAGTATTATTATTTTTATTTCTTCTGGAGAGTATTTAAAGTTGACTGGAGGAGGACAAGGTTCATGTGGTAGAAATTGGCCAATATGCATTTAGTCTATTTTCAGTAATAGACTTTGGTAGGGCAAACACCCTTTTAATTTTTTTATTTTTATTTTTTATCCTCACCTGAGCACACTTTTCCATTTTTTTGTTCAGATAGAGTGGGAGAGAGGGAGAGAGAGAAACATTGACTTGAAAGGGACATATCGAGTGGCTGCCTCCCAACCAGGGCCAGGGACAAACTGCAACCAAGGTTTGTGCCCTTAGCCGGAACTGAACCCAGTCTCTCTGGACTGCAGGCTGATGCTCTAATAGCTGAGCGAAATTGGCCAAGGCAGACACCTTCTTAAATAGTAACTTCTCTGAAATATTTGTTGTTAATCAGATCCCTTTTATTGGAATTCTTTTCCTTTGGCTTTCATCGTATTGCTTTTTCCTATATATATATATTTCTGATCTTTTCATTTTCTTTCTTTTTTAATCCTCACACCAGGACATTTTCACAGATTTTTAGAGAGAAAAAGAAGGGGGTGGGGGAGGGAAAGGAGGTAGGAAAGGCAAACATTTATAAGAGGTAGAAACATGGATTGGTTGCCTCAAGTACGAAGGATCAAACTAGCAACCTAGGCATGTGCCCTGACAGGGAATCAAACCTGAGACCTTTCAGTGTACAGGATGACACTCCTCCTCTCAACTGAGGCACACCAACCAGGGCTCTGATCTTTTCTTCCCTATTTCCTTTTGCACTTCCTGCCTGTTCCTTTCACAAGATTCTTTTCTTATGCTATATATTCTAAATTACTTTATCTTTTCATATTTTCCATTTCTACCAATAGAAGAATGATACCCATATTAATATTGCTAGATCACCTTGTATCTTAAACCATACAAGTATAAATTGAACCCATTCCTGATCTGTTCCTTACCACCCACAATCTAGTCCTCTGACTTTGTTCCTAATCTAATCTAAAGGCACCTCCGTCTTTCCAGTAAGCCAAGCCAGATAGCTGAATATCAAAGGAAAAGTGATCAATATAACGGATCATCCAAACTGAGTGTGTGTTGAGAGTAAAAGGGATCTGTAGTAACAACTACTCCAACAGAATAGGTGTAAATCAGAATCATCCATGCAAACTATGGTCACCCCAGTCTTTGGCTAACTCCTTTTCCTATATATTAGATTGTCAAATTTTAAAAAATGACAATAGCCCATACAACAATTGCCATCCAGTGTAAATGAATCAAAATTATACCTTTTTATCACATCAACAAAAAATGTGTTTTTTGGTATGCCACAGAATTTTAATAGTTTATATGTGCCATGAGATGGAAAAGGCTGAAAATCACTGCAATAGATAAATGGTCTCCTTGATGCTCCTATGCTTTTTTCCATTCCAGCTTGGTAGAATGATAGTTTTAAAATGCACATCGACTCAAGTCTCACTGTTTAAATCCTTCAATATTTCTCTATTATTTTCATAGTAAACTGCTAAATTCCTTGTGTGGGATACAAGACAAGTTGATAACTGTGTAAAGGCAAGAAAGGGAACTCAATTCTATTGTAGGCCATCTCCAGACACAAGCTATGTTCTAACAGAAATGAAAATCATCTTGTTCTCATCTTTTTACTTTGACTGAAGCTCTTCTATTGTTTTTTTCCTTTATTGAAGGGAGAAGGAGAGAGAAACATTGATGAGAGAGAACATCAATTGGCTTCCTCCTGCATCCCCCCCCCCCGCCCGGGTATTTGCACAACCTGGGCATGTGCCCTGACTGGGAATCAAACCAGCAACCTCTTGGTGCATTGGTTGATGCTCAACCACTGAGCCACACTGGCCAGGCATACTCTTCTATTTTAATACCCCTACCTTCTTCCTGCTCTGCCTGACTGAATCTTATTTGTTCAGGAAAACTCTACTCAAGTATCACTACCTCCAGGAAGCTACAAAACTCCCATGCTTTCTTTTATTTATAATGGTTTTATAATTAGCAGTTTATGTTTTTTACTTTTAATTTCTGTATCTCCAAATACTTATTTAAATGTTTGCTGAATAAATTAGTTTGTATTGCCATGTAATTTTTCTTTCTCCAATGACATTTGTATTAAATATACTTTAGAAGTTATTTCTGTTTTTTTTTTGTTTTTTTTTTTATCCTCACCCGAGGACATTTTTGCTTTTCAGATAGAGCATGAAGGAGAGAGGGAGGAAGAGAGAGAGAAACATCGATGCGAGAGAGACACATCGACTGGTTGCCACCCACACAACCCCTACCGGGGCTGGGGACAAACTGCAACTGAGGTACGTGCCCTTAGTGGGAACTGAACCCGGGTCTCTCTGGACCGCAGGCCGATGCTCTAACTGCTGAGCCAAACAGGCCAGGGCACTTTAGAAGTCATTTCAAGCCCTCATGTTTTCCATTTGGTTGACTGATATTGAGGCACAGTATATGGCAATGGAAAAGGATAGGAAATTGACAATATGTAGGGAAGGAAACTGCTGACTTATTAGTTCACCACACTAAAAACCTAACTAACCAGCCCTGGCCAGTTTGGCTCAGTGGTCAGATCGTCGGCCTGTGGGTTCGATTCCAGTCAAGGGCACGTACCTCAGTTTCGGTTAGTCCCCGGCCTTGGTCAGGGTCATGCCAGAGGCAACCAGTCAGTGTGTCACTCTCACTTTGATGTTTCTCTCTCTCTCCCTCTTCCTCCCACTGTATCTGAAGATAAATAGAAAAATATCCTCAGGTAAGGAATTAAAAAAAAAAATCTAACCAGACATAGCTGTAGCATTTATGACTCCAAACTTGTTTCTTTTGAAGATAGCCTATATTAAACCAATTAAAAATGTGAAATACATGCTGAATGCTTTTAAATATAGAAAAGTAGACCTAATTGGTATCCCTGATTAGAAAATATATAGTCTTTGTGTTTCTGAAACCACACTGTAGTGATTGTTTTTCTTCAGTGCTACAGTTCACCGTAGAGGTATTAATACTTTGCCAAATTTTTTGCCTAGCTTTTAAAATGAATGAGAATTCTTTTCATTTTGAGTCAGTAAATATTTGTTAAGGGCTACTATGAGCTACATTTTTTTTCCCTAATTCTTTTGATGTGGGTATAAATCATCCTCACTAAAATTTCATAGAAAAACTATTAAAAATAATGGAGTAGAAGATATATGACCAGATAAGATTTTATTTTTTATTGAAAAGGATATCTAAAATGAACTGAATATTACATATATTCTAAATATTGGTGAGTCCATGAATGTTATATATATTCTAAATACTGCTGATAACACTAGGATTGTTTTTCTCTGATAATTCTAACATATTATATCGTATAGAGTAGACTCAACTTTTTGAGGGTCACATACTCCTGAGAATTTGAAAGCGTACAATTTCTGTTTCATAGTTCCCTATAAAGCCCATGTGAAAATGTTTTCCTTATGCTTCCAGAATAAACATTCCTTAGTTTAATGTCAGCTTAATATCTGATATTTGCTATAAACCAGCCCTTGTTCCCTGAGGTATTCAGGCTCATGGGAAAACAAACAAGCAAACAACTCTAACACAATATGTATATATTGTGCTATAATAAAAGTATTAATAAAATTCAGCCATGTAGACAGGAGGTCATTACTAGTGAGGAGGCCTTCAATAAAGTGGTGTCATTTGAGCTGAATATTCAAGAATGAGATAGTTGACAAGGTAGCATTAAGACTTTTGCCTCAACAACAAGGAACCTTTTCCTTCTCTGCATTTCCTGAGTGCCCTGATTGTACAGTTGCTTCCCTACCTTCTAGTTGTATATGCATCTTTTTTTCCCCTTACCATCTTTTAGAAGATTGACGTTTTTCAGGCTGTCTTGTTCAATTTTATATATGCATGCATGTTCTGTGTCCTGTACATTTAAACTACTTATTGAATGTATGTTGAGTTAAATCCAGTTGAACATGAGTCCATTAATGTATAATTTAGCTGCTATTGTAGCTAAGCAACTCTTGGATTGCCTAATGGAATAAAGAAGTAGACCAAGCTTTGAAAATAAGGGCTCTCTTAACCTATACTAATAATGTATTCAAATCACTAATTTTTCTGTTTTTTCCCATATATTTGTTAAAGGTAGAAGTAGAAAAAATGACATCACATCATGACTTCTAGTGGGAAAAACTTTCATGATAATATTTAGGCTTTATTGTTACCAGTTCCTCAGACAGTGATCCTGCAATGAAGCACTGCCTCTCGATCTAAGCGCATATCATAATCTCTAGGAAAACAAATCTAGTATACATTGTTTTTTTCCTAATTAACCACAAATTTAGATGTTTAAACATATCATTGAATAGATTGGCTTTTTTTTTTTTATCCTCACCCGAGGATATTTTTCCATTTTTTGTACAGATAGAGTGGGAGGGAGAGAGAGGAAGGAAGAGAGAGAGAGAAACATCAACGTGAAGGGACACATCAAGTGGCTGCCACCCGCATGACCAACCAGGGCTGGGGACAAACTGCAATTGAAGCACGTGCCCTCAGCGGGAACCGAACCCGGGTCTCTCCGGACCGCAGGCCAATGCTCTAACCGCTGAGCCAAACTGGCCAGGGCTTATTTTTTAATTTTTAAAAAATAACTTCAAAAGAAACACTGTTGAGGCACAGTTGTGACTATAAAAGTAAATTGAGTTGAACATTATGCCTGTTACATCAAACCATCTTGTTGCTTTGGAAGAGAACTATTGAGACAAAGACAGTCCTAATATTAAATATTTTCAAAACCATTTTTCCTGATACAGAGATTTTGTTTATTTTATTACTATTATTTACTAATTTGTATTATTTTTAAATATTATCAGATTTACTGATATGACACTCCAAACTTGCCTATACATTGTGGAAAAGGTAACCCTATTTCCTAATAGGAAAGGTATTAGAAAATCTAAATGTAATGATGTAAAGTTACCCTGATATTACTTTTTGTTTATTTTTAATTTAATAAAAGATGAAAGCAGGTTACTTTTGGTTTACTTTTTACTGGTTTTCACCAAATAATATTTATATGCTCCTGGAAGTTTTATTGTACTATGAAGAAACAGGCCATAGCCCGGCCGGTGTGGCTCAGTGGTTGAGCATTTACCCATGCACCAAAAGGTCACCAGTTCGATTCCCGATCAGGGCACATGCCCAGGTTGTGGGCCCAATCCCCAGTGTGGGGCATGCAGGAGGTGGCCAGTCGATGTTCTCTCTCATCGATGTTTCTATCTCTCTCGCCCTTCCCTTCCTCTCTCTCTCTAAAAATCAATTAAAAAAAGAAAAAGAAATGGGCCACAACTTTCACAATAATATGAAAGCTTAAAACTTGGGCTGTAAGTTAAATTGTATATTTGTCATATTTTGTATATTTTGACATATGGTCAGGAACTATCTTTGTGTTTACTGACAATTACCAATTTTGTATTTGATATTGATTATATGTACTCCCTTGTTTGTTTTCCAGGGGATGTATGTATTTTTGCATGCTGTAAAAGGCACACCTTTTGAAACTCCTGACCAGGGTAAAGCAAGGCTCCTAACTCATTGGGAACAACTGGACTATGGAGTACAGTTTACATCTTCACGGAAGTTTTTCACAATTTCTCCAATAATTCTGTAAGTGGTGGAAATTTTTAGGTAGGAGGATTGGATGAGAGACAGCTATTGTTTTATTAGATTGAATTTGAATTAGAAATAATATTTTGTTAAAAATCTGTCAATAAATAGCTACCTCAGATAGAGTATAAAATACAGGCAAAATCTTTAACAGGCTGGGGTAATAAACCAGTTTTCACTTTAGTCAGTAACATATGGAGACAACATTACATGCTCATCAGTATACCTACATATTCTAGGATATACAGGTCAAATATATTCTAGTTCATGTTTGTAAGTTGCTTACAAGAAAACTAAACACACAATCTTATTTATATTCCACTATCCGATTGATCTCTATACAAGGATTTGGACAAATTTCACTGACCACCTGCCACATTTAGATGTTCAGACTCCTTGGGAAAAATAGTATGGTTTTGAGCATTGATTTTCAACCGTATTCCTCTCATGGCACACCAACTAATTACTAAAATCATGTGGCATGCCAAAAATATATATATTTTTGCCGATCTGACAAAAAAGGTATAATTTTCATTCATTTTCGTTGGATGGCTAATATTGTGTTGGCTGTTGTCATTTTTAGTTGGCACTAAGAGAAAAGAGGTCAGTGTCCCTGACTAAATATTCAGGTATTACATGTTTTAATTCTTGTAGCACATCAGTTGAAAATCACTGATTTAGAGAAAAGAGAGGTTAGGCTTTTATTGTGTATAGAATAGACCTGGGTTGAATACTCAATCACTCAGCCAGTTTAGTTTGCTCATAAGTAAAATTCTAGCCTGTTGTACTTAACTCAGTCTGATACTATAAGAAATAAATAATATAACATTTATCTGTAAAGCACTTAATCTTGTATCTGATATCTAATTTTCTATTACCTTATATTCAGGGATCTCCACAAAATGGTTCCTACCTTATTTAATTTATTTTGTTACATATGTTTCTCCCCCAGACACCCTCCTCCCTATCCCATCCCCCACCCTGCAAGCATTGTTGTCTATGTCCATTGATAACGCATACATGCATATAAGTTCTTTGGTTTATCTCATCCCTTCTTATTTTTTTGATGTTCATATTTTACTACCACCAAACTCACACCTTGTCAAGCTCTTCTCAGCAGCATTTCTTGAGTCCTATTTCTATGCCTTTGTTCAAATCACTTCTACCTGAAATGCCTCCTCCTTTCTTAATTTATTTCTTGCTCTTCTCTCAAGATTTAAATTCTGCCTCCTCATTAAAGTCTTTTCCTGAGTGCCTAATCTTCAGTGATAATGCTTTGCTTTGAACTCTCATAGTAGTTCTTACATATTTCTTATTTATGCCACTTTATATTATTTCTTTGTTATTATAAATGCTGTTTTATTTCTACAAGGAATTTGTAAGTGCATAGATTGCTTTGAATTCCCCACTCAATACCGTTGCTTACATGTAATACATGTTTCACATATATCTTTGTAAAACACTCCATACCACATAGCTTATACATAATATATCCACAATAGAATCAGTGCATTGTGGAGTAGTTGGAAAGACTTCTTGGAGGCATTAGAATTTCTTAAACTGGGACTAAAGGGAGATTAGGTTTTGGATAGATGTTCAAGTAAGGGAAGGCATTTTCAAATTAAAAGAATAAACTGATCATAAAATGGTAGGATTTTGTTTTTGTTTTTTTGTATATTTAAGCACTTTGACGACATTTTAAAATTATTTTAAACAAAACGATTGTCAAAAGAAAAATGATTTGTGTGGCCTAACAAAGATAAATGCAATAACAAGAATAATGGTTGCCCTGGCCAGTTTGGGTCAGGCCTGCAGACTAAAGAGTCCCAGGTTCGGTTCCCACTAAGGGCACATATGTCGGTTACAGTTTGTCCCCGGCCCTGATTGGGTCGTGTGGGTGGCGACCACTCAATGTGTCCCTTTCACGTCAATGTTTCTCTCTCTCTCTGTCCCTCCTACTCTATCTGAACAAAAAATGTCCTCGGGTGAGGATAAAAAAAAAAAGAAAATGATGTTTGTCTAAAAAAGATTTGATATACCATGCCTCTTCAGCATCCAAGTATTGTTCTAATACTGTTCTTTTTCTGTTCAATTGCTTTTGTACCTGTCACTTGATATAAAATTCTGGATGACAGTTTTTTTTCCTTCAGTGTTTTAAAAATGCGCCACTCTTTTTTTTTTATTATTGTGGAGATATATATATATATATATGATATATCTACCCTCTTAACAAAATTTTAAGTATAGAGTACAGTATTATTTACTATAAGCACAATGTTGTACAGCAGATCTCTAGAACATTTTCATCTTGCATGACTGAAACTTTATACCCATTGAACAGCAACTCCCCATTTTCCCCTCCTCCCAGCCCCTGGTAACCACTATTCTACTTTGTGCTTGATTAATTTGTCTACCCGGTCGGGGTTGTGCGGGTGGCAACCAGTCGATGTGTGTCTCACATCGATGTTTCTCTCTCTCTTCCCCGCTCTCTCCCTCCTGCTCTATCTAAAGATAAATGCAAAAATGTCCTCGGGTGAGGATAAAGAAAAGAAAAAGAATAATGGTTATTCAAACAGCCTTAAATTTGGATTTTAGCTTTCTGGCTATGTGACTTGGCCATTTTCTTGAAAGCTTCAGTTTCCTCATCTCTAAAACGGTGAGCATTTCATTATTAATACATGTAAAAAGCCTGACATGATGAATTTTTGATAATAGCTATCACAAAAAAGGTCAACTGAGATGTACCTGTGTACAACATCCATATTTCTTTTTTTTTATTGTATTTATTGGGGTGTCATTGGTTAATAAAATTATATAGGTTTCAGTATATACAATTCTATAATACAGCCTCTGTATGTTGTATAGTGTGTTTACCACTCAAAGTCAGGTCTTCTTCCATCATCATCTGTCCCCCTGTACCCTCTCTATCTCTCCGCACCCTCTCCCCCTCTGGAAATCACCATGCTGTCGTTTGTGTCTATGAGTTTTGTTTTGTTTTGTTTACTTACTCCCTTCACCTTTTTCACCCAGCCCCGCAAACACCCCTCCCCTCTGACAGTTGTCAAGTCTGTTCTCTATGAGTCTGTTTCTATTTTGTATGTTAGTTTCTTTGTTCATTAGATTTCACATATGAGTGAAATCATATAGTACTGTCTTTCTCCAACTGGCTTTTTTCACTCAGCGTAATACTGTCCAAGTCCATCCATCCTGTCACAAAGGGTAAGATTTCCTTTTTTATGGCCAAATAGTATTCCATTGTGGAAATATACCACTGTTTTTTGTTTTTAATTTTTTTATTTATTAATTTGTTTTTGTTACAGATGTTTCTCATTTTTTCCCCATTGACACCCTCCTTCCTCCCCTCCCCCAATCCCCAGCTACCAGTTTTTTTTATCCACTCATCTACTGATAGACACTTGGACTGCTTCAGATCTTGTACATAATGCTGCAATGAACATAGGAGTGCATATATTCTTTCAAATTAGTGTTTCAGATTTCTTCGGATATATTCCCAGAAGTAGGATTGCTAGGTCATAAGGCAGTTTCATTTTTTATTTTTGTGGTAACTCCATACTGCCTTCCACAGTGGCTGCACCAGTCTACATTCCCAGTAACAGTGCACAAAGGTTCCCTTTTCTCTACATCCTTGCCAACACTTGTGGTTTGTTGATTTATTGATGATAGTCATTCTGACAGGTGTGAGGTAATATCTCATGGTTTTAATTTTCATTTCTCTGATGGTTGGTGATGTTGAGTATCTTTTCATATGTCTATTGGATTGTTTGTTTTCTTGTTGTTGAGTTTTACAAGTTTCTTGTAAATTTTGGATATGAACCACTTATCAGATGTATCATTGGTGAATATATTCTCCCTTGGTGGGTTAACTTTTCATTTTGTTGGTGCTTTCCTTTGCTGTGCAAAAACTTTTTAGTTTGCCGTAGTCCCAATTGTTTATTTTTTTTGTTTTCCCCTTGTCTGAGGCGGTATATTAGAAAAAATATTGCTAAGAGAAATGTCTGAGATTTTATTGCCTATGTTTTCTCCTAGGATTTTTATGGTTTTGAGTTTACTTGCATTGAGTCTTTAACCCTTATTTCTAAAAATGATTTCAAGTATTCTTCTGTTCAATTCCTTACATACCTGAAGAAGCATCATGAAAACCATCTGTAGCACTGATACTTTTCAGAGTGCTTTCACATTTTCTTGTTTGATCATTATTTGTCAGGTGCAGTGTTATCCCAGATTTTTAGATAAAGAAACAGTATCAGGTGTATTACCTTGCTCCAAATCTTGCAGGTAGTTGGAGTCAAAAGCCCAGACAAAACCCTAAACTTCTAGCTTCTAACACAGGTCTCTTTCCAGTATATCCTTTAACAAATAAACACTATCACACTGATTCCCACCTGTTTTTGCATCTTCTTGGAAGGTTGTCTAGTTATTTTTTTTTTTTTTTAGAGTCAACTAATTTTTATATAGTCTACCCACACAACTAGTTTTCATTAAAAGACAAAGGGGACATATGCTACAGTATGATCAAGAGAAGCCATTCCGAGATTTATTATTTCCAATGTATCAGATTATATATAGATTAAACTCATAATGATGATGGGAAATCAGATAATCTTACTAAATGCAAGTAGTATCCTATTTTGTTCACTGAATGAAATTAAACTGTTCAAATACATGAAATCAGGAAGAAAAGGTTTGAAGATTAAGGAATATGAATTATTCTAAAGAAATAATTTTCTGACTTCATAGTTTGTAAAGTAAGTTCAAGATTATAGAATTCCTCAATTTAGATGGTTCTGAAAATAATGTATACAGCTCTGTTTTCAGTCATATCTGAAAATAGCTTTTCTTTTTTTTTTCCCCAATTTTTATTAATTTATTTTTGTTACAGATGTTTCTCCTTTTTCCTCCCTAGACTCCCTCCTCCCCATCCTGCCACTCCGCCCCCCCCCCCCCAGCATTGTTGTCTATGTCCATTGGTTATGCATACATGCATATGAGTTCTTTGGTTCATCTCATCCATCCCACCCACCCCACTGCTCTGAGGTTTGTCCATCTAAACCATACTCCTTTCTATTTTAACCATATCCAGGCATTTATCTCTCTTTATGAGAAACTGATGATAGTACTTAAAAGAAAAACTGTAAGAATACTTTCCTGTGTGCTCTAAAAATACAAATTAGACAAACACCCATATGCAAACTAACTTCTTAGTTATGATGTTTTATTCTTTTAATCCTGTCTATATTAGGATACTTTCATTAGGGGCCAGGTGTTGTGTCTGTACTCTGATGTACCCCTTGGGTAAAACTAGATAATCTGACTTGATGATTTATGGCTTTACAGTTGGCTTAGGCTTGTTAAAACAAATTCTCAGATGTGTGTCTTTGAATATGTATGTATGTTCAGTTATAGCAAAACAACTGGAATTTAACAACAGTGTCTTTCAAGTTTCCAGTTAAACTGGTTATAGACCTGTCCATCTACAATATGAAAATGAGACCATTAAAAGGGCAACCCAGTATTGGTTTCCTTTCAAAGATACTAATCGTACTAGTACACTAATCCCATTTTCACAACTTTACAGCAGTGGTTCTTAACATTTGGTGGGTTACAAAACCCTTAGAGAATATGAAATATCCTTTGGATCTGGATTTTAAATACAAAATTACACCTGAAATTTCAGGGAACATATGAACCCTATTTTGAAAGCCTGCTGTAAAGGTTGCTAAGTAGCAAACATATTCTATTAAATGCATTTAACATAATTGCAGAAGTGCAAAATGTGTATATATGACTCCATTAAAAAATATTTAAAGTCTAAATAAAATTAATTTGAATCGCCAAACGAAAATGTTTTCTCTTGTTTTAATGCTCAAAAATGGTTCTGCTTTTAGGTCTTTATATTTCAGTGGCCTTTTTTCTACCTTTAAATTTTTAAAAAATTATAAGTAATTTTATTTTTAAATGTTATATTATTCTTAACTTTTATTTCTACAGATATTTTCTGGCAAGTTTCTATACGAAGTATGATCCAACTCACTTCATCCTAAACACAGCTTCTCTTCTGAGTGTGCTAATTCCCAAAATGCCACAGCTACATGGTGTTCGGATTTTTGGAATTAACAAGTATTGAAAGTTTTGAAACTGAAGAAAAATTTTTACAGCTACTGAGTTGCCTGTAAAGAAGGAGTGGTTAGTAAACTGCACTTTTTCTATGATAGTGTGAAATGAGAGGTATTTACATTGGAGAGCCTGTTGCTGGTTCTTCATACGCTGTTTTGAAGTGCAGGGTTTCACTAGAGGAGGCCTATGTTTAATGCATCTGGTAAATTTCTGAAGAGAGGCTTTACAGGTAGGCTGGGCAGGCCCAGCTTATAAGTTAAACGGCTATCAAGTGAGGGTGTAGTAGATAAATCCAAGGAAATAAGAGGTTTATAAGAAACTAAGACCAGCTTAGTTTATAATGAATGGGCATTATGTTAGGAGAAGAAACTTTCCAATCATTCAGTGATGGTCAGTTTAAGCCGACTTACATGTAAACCAAAATAATCTCTTTAGGTTTATTGTAAATCGTTTTTATTACCATACATATTTCTCTTGTGCTGTATAAGAGGATATATACCCTCTTGTTTCATACAAGCCAATTCCTACCTTAGGAGTGTACTTTTTTTCATTTTGCTGGCTCAACATTGTGTTTTGATACACGAGATCATTTTTACATTTATTAAGTTAATGAGTTCATGAAGGTCCACGTTCGTGACTGAAGGTGATAGAAGATAGTTTGACATCTTACAAACAGCCTCTGAGTCAGCCTTCTAATTTTGAAACAGAGTGGGTTTTGCTGCCTTTGTAAACACAAGGCTGCTAAACCAATTAAGAAAATAATTTATTTCACACAGTTAAAGTATATGGTAATTTAAAAGTCTCTGCTTATTTGATTGAGCAATCTAATTATTTAAGTCTGCCATTCTTTAAAAAAAAAAATATAGCCCTGGCCGGTTTGGCTCAGCGGATGGAGCATCGGCCTGCAGACCAAAGAGTCCCAGGTTCGGTTCCTGCTAGGGGCACATACCAAAAAAATAAATTAAAAAAATTAAAAAAGGAAATATAAAATGGACTTGTGGTCTGGCAGCAACTGCTTCTCTAGCAATAGTACCAAAGTAAATAATGGAGTCTTTTTTAGCAGGTCTGCAGTAAAAGATAACATTTTTTTCTTAGTCCTCTTGCTCTCAGTCCCCATACTTTTGCCAATAATAGTTTGACTTTCAGTACGTGGGTCTTCATGTAGATCATAACGCAATATGGTAACTATTTCCAAAGCAGCAGCCATACTGAATTCTTGACTTAGAGAAGCTTCTTATAGTTGCTGATGTTAATTGCAAGAAATAACTATATACAACTTTGAGAAGTAAATATTTCCACACACACACACAAACAAGTTTTGATATGGAATGAAACCTAGTAACATTTATCAATAAAATTGAGTGAAAAGAATTACAAATCAACTTAAAAATAGATTTGTTTCAATAAACTGACTTTTGGGGATAATGATCATTGTTTTGTATTTCAAAAGTATTGACTTTAGAAATCAGTTGTATGATAATGCCTTTGTATGTTTGTCTTCCCCTTGTATTTTTAAATAACCAGTAATCTGTACTTCAATAAAATTTTTCTTTGGTGTAGGATTATTGCAAAATCTCCACATTCAGTCATCATCATCATACTTTTATTTTCAAGGGTTATTTTAAGCAACTGTATTTGTAAAAAAAATTAAGGTAGTTAAAAATATTCCTTTGTTGTTTTTTTTCATTTTTTAAAATTTATCTTAAAAGGCTTACAGTTTTTAACACATACTTCAGAGATAGAAATCTGGCTCTAGTCCAGGCCTTCTGCTGTTTTTCCCACTTTCACCCTTCAGTGTTTTAAAAATATTTATTCTATATTTGAGAGCCCACTTTGTTTTAGGTATTGTGGATACAGTTTATAAACAAGACAGACCAAGTTCTTTCCCTTATGTGCTTACAGTCAAGTTGGATAATTGATAATAAATGAGTAAATAAATACATATCATTTCATGCAGTAATAAATGCCATGGTTGGGGAGGGGGGGGAAAGCAAGTGAAAGGTGGGGGAGCCTGCCTCAGAAAAGACTTCTTTATAGATCCTAACTGGGGTGACCTTACTGATGGACATAGATCTTGGGGAAAAAATGCCTCCCTGTATAGGTAATGACAAATAGTAAGGCAGGAATATTAGGGTGGTGTGCTTGAGGTAAAAACAGCCAGCCACTGGGTCCAGAAAGGAGTAATAGGGGGGATGAGAATAGTAGCAAATGAGGTCAGAGAAGTAAGTAGACGTCAGACCATACAGGGTTTTATAGACCAAGGTAATGAACAAATTTTATGCTAAGCTTGACAAAGCCATTGGAAAGTTTTATACAGCTTAAAGGGATATGATTTTTTTTTTTTTTTTTTTTTTTTTAAGGTTAGGGCTGATGCTGAGAATAAATTGTAAGGGAATAGGAAGATGGAAGAGTAGTTGGGAAGCTACTTCAGGCAGAAAGTAGCTCAGACTAGGGAAATAGCCAATGAAGTGGTGAGAAGTAGTCAGATTTGGGCTGTACTTTGCAAGTGCAGCTCATAAGACACTGATGTATTGCAGGATGGAGGGAGGAAACGAAAATAACTTAGTTTTTTGGCCTTAACACTTAGGTGAATGATTGTGTTAAATATGGAAACTTGCCAATTTCATAAGTTGGTACAGTTTAATGTAAAAAAACACAACTTTTTAAAAACAATTTACAATGCCTATTATTTGGAAGAAAAATCATCATTCCAAATAATTGTTATGCTATAATTGCACCTAATTTCAAGTTAGAGACATAATGGCAATTTCCAAATAGGCATGAGTTTAGAAACGCCACTAATTTTAGCATTCATTGGTGAATCATTCCTGCAGCAGTTATTAATGTGAAGTTCCAATAGTGGCTGTTTTCCTAAGGAAGATTTTTTTCCTTCTTTATTCAATTTTTTTTTTTTATCCTCACCTGAGGACATTTTTCCATTTTTGTTCAGGTAGAGTGGGAGGGAGAGAGAGGAACAGAGAGAGAGAGAGAAACATTGATGTGAAAGGAACACATCGAGTGGCTGCTACCCGCACAACCGACCAGGGCCAGGGACAAACTGCAACCAAGGTATGCGCCCTTAGCGGAAACCGAACCCGGGTCTCTCAGGACCGCAGGCCGACGCTCTAACCACTGAGCCAAACCGGCCAGGGCTCTTTATTCAATTATTTATGTTATGGATTGATTGATATTTTATTCTGTGTTTTATAATCCATTATTATCATTATTAATTTGTTGCTCAAATTGTCCTTCAGCTTTAGCCATTGGGAGCCACAGTTCCCAACAGAACTTTCCAAGTTGGCTCCTGTGTCCTTTTGACCTGCCTTTTTTTTTCAACATAGAACTATATTTTTAGGTTTATGGCACTGTTATCTATTAAACTACAGAGATCCTAAGGGGCATAACAAGATCTCCCTAGCTAATATCTGTGTGAATTAGCCTTATAGAGCTGTATGATGCTAAGAATTAGTGCTAATAAAGGAGGACTTACAACTTTCAAGGCTGTATTTTTTTTTTTTTTTTAATCCTCCCCCGAGGACATTTTTCCATTTTTTGTTCAGGTAGAGTGGGAGGGAGAGAGAGGAACAGAGAGAGAGAGAGAGAAACATCGATGTGAAAGGAACACATCGAGTGGCTGCCACCCGCACGACCAACCAGGGCCGGGGACAAACTGCAACCGAGGTACATGCCCTTAGCGGGAACCGAACCTGGGTCTCTCGGGACGGCAGGCCGACGCTCTAACCGCTGAGCCAAACTGGCCAGGGCTCAAGGCTGCATTTTTGTAATGGAATTTATAACTTGTTTTACACTGAGCCATAATCTAATCCTTATTTTATATATAACTATATATTCTATATAACTCACTATTTAACTTTTAAACTGTTATCAATAGCACTGAATAAACATTAACAGAGCCTTCACTGTTTTCCATATGAAATGGTTTCAGATTTCTCCCACCATCCTGGTATTTCTGCTCTAAGTTCATTATTATATAGTATTAGAGCTAACTATAAGAAGTGATAAGATACGATGTCACAACAACAGTATCATTTCCCTTGTTTTGAGTAAATTTTTTTAAAATGCTGCCTATTATCATTTTAGCTATTTTGAAAGCCACATGTCACTGATTCACTTTATATTTACTAAAACCTCAAGTCTTTAACATGTAGTGCTATTTAATGATGGTTTTCCTTTCATGTACTTACTTGATGAATTTATTAAACCAAAGTCTCAGATTTCTTATTTTTCCCACAGAACCACATCTTGTTAGATTTTAGCCTATAGATTCATTTTGTCTAGCTCAAGTTAAATTTTTATTGTCATGCAGCATATTTCTACATTATGTCTCCTATGTTAATATATGTTGCCAGCCTAGTTGGTGTGGCTCAGTGGTTGAGTGTCGACCCATGCACCAAGAGGTCACTGGTTCAATTCCCGGTCAGGGCACATACCCAGGTTGTGGGCCTGATCCCCAGTGAGGGGCATGCAGGAGGCAGCCAATCGATGTTCTCTTTCATCGATGTTTCTCTCTCTCCCTCCCTCTCTAAAATCAATGAAGAAAAAAATATTTAAAAAATAATAATAATATATGTTGCCAGTAAATGTGACTCCAAAATACTCTCATGCTTATCCTGAAGAAGAAAAATGCAGCACCCATATAGACCAATGCAATTTAATAATCTTTCTCACAGGACAGATAGATGAGTAATTCCCCAAACAATTACCTGGATATTACATGTTGATGTAGGACAAACAAACATGTTTAGGACTGGGAAGATGGTCTAAAAGGAAGTAAGGAGTAGTATTGGGCAGGGAAGAAGTTAGGCAAGGGAAGAGGAAAGATAAACTATGATTCAACAGATAGTTTGTTAATATGGGTTAAAATTTTTTTATTTAACTATAAATGAACTCAGAATTATAAACATCAAATTTAGAATACTGAATAGGGTATACAGCACACAATTCAACTATATTTTGTGATGTTTTATCTCTTGGATGTTGGAGTCACAGAAGTTGATTATTAATACTTTTCATAATCTGAAATGGTTTATAATTTTTAAATAGCTTAGTGAAAATATTTGACTTTTATGTTCAGCATAGCAGTGTAATTTATTCTCTTTGTTGATTCATTCAAGCCCATGATAAACAGCTAATGGTTATGGAAATGACTCAACCTGTAACTTAAAGTTTTGTATAATTTTAAGTTTAGCACATAAGCCAATTTATCACTGTCCTTTTCATCTTATGTTGATGAAAATACATTTTTGTCCAAGAACTGTTGTAAAGAAACTACATTATTAACACTGTAGAATGAACTGTTTTTAAAATATAAGGAATTTTATATAGTATATAAATTTTCTGACTTTCCAATTATGTAGTTATAATTTCTTTTTAATTTTTTTTTTCTTTATTGATTTTTAGAGAGAAAGGAAGGAAGAGGGAGAGAGAGTTAGAAACATCAATGAGAGAGAACATCAATCGGCCACCTCCTGCATGCCCCCTACTGGGAATCTGGCCCACAACCTGGGCATGTGCCCTGACCAGGAATTGAACTAGTGACCTCTTGGTGCATGGGTCGATGATCAACCACTGAGTCACACCAGCCGGGCTGTAGTTATAATTTTTTATCAACAATACTTTTTTTTAAAAACTTCCAACTTTTGCAAAAATTCTGTATTTGTGTTGGCTATTTTATCAAGAAGATAAACATGCATTATTTTCTTCATTTTATAATTTTTTAAATGGAAACAGAGAAGCCAGATGATTTATTGGCTGTTGCCCAGGAAGATACTAGTATACCACCACTACATGAAAACCTGATACAGTGATCCTGCTTTAACACATTCAGCCCTCCTATGAACTATCAAACCATATACTTCTGTCCTGGCACTTAACATTCATAGGAAGCATATGAGAGTAACAAAGAGATTCACCCTCTCCCTCCTGTGCCAAAAACATGTGGACACCACACATTTGAAAATAAAATATCTGAATGTGGCAATTCCTCAAAAACTTAAACAATTACCCTATAATCCAGGCATTCCACTTCTGAGCATATACCCCAAACAAGTGAAAGCAGGGACTTGAAAAGCTATTTGTACAATCCATGCTGATAGCATGTATTATTCACAGTAGCCAGAAGGGGGAAACAACCCAAATGTCTATGGAATGAATGGATAAACAAAATGAGGTATATAGACACAATAGAATATTGTTCACTTTGAAAGGAAGGAAATTCTGATACATGCTACAACATTGGAGGAACCTTGATATTAATGCTAAGTGAAATAAGTCAATCACAAAAGGACAAATATTGTATGATCCTGCTTATATGAGGTACCTATAGTGGTCAAAGTCATAAAAACAGAAACAATGGTGGTTGCCAGGGGCTGGGAGTAAAGGGAAATGGGGTATTGCGTTTAGTGGATACAGAGTTAGAGAAGATGAAAAAGTTTTGGAGGTGGACGGTAGTGATGGTTGCACAACAGTACAAATGTACTCAATACCATTGAACTGTACACCTAAAAATGGTCAAAATCATCTTAGGGTAAATTTGTAAAATAAGCATAATGGCTCAGCAAACAAAATAAAAAGCAAAATATCTTCCAAAGATGAGACCTGATTGACAGTATTACCATTAATGAAAGAATGTTTCATATCAAAAGATAGTTGTTAGCAAAGAAACTTAAGAGAGAGAGGAAAATGACAGTATTTTTAGCACAACTGAATCTATAAAGAAGGTAAGAAGTATGTGACGCAAGTGGGAATGGGTGCATTGGGCTCAAAACATTAGCCATTAAAAGCATCAAACTTATTTCTACTGCACATTTACCAAACAATTATAATTTGTATCTGGCTTTCATTGTAATTTGGTTAACATAGAGAAGGTGAAGACCACCAAGCTCAACTATCCTACCTCCTTCATCATTGAATTTCTCATAAATTAATACATTAGTTTAGTTAGTGGTTTTTACATAGTTTATTAGCAAATTGAATGTGTGACTAAGTACCCTGTAGTCCAGTCACTTCTGACTATCGAATTTCAAGCCTAGATAAGAATCAGAAATCCAGCAATCACACCAAGGTCCTGCTAAGCTATGGATACATTTGTGGTAAGCTACACCACCTTACCCAAGCAACTTTCTCAATGCACACTTTCCATAATGCAGTATTACAGTTGCCTGTTGTTAGACTCGGTTCCTTGAAGATGGGAAATTTTTTTCATCTCTGACAACTAATAAAGTTCCTAGCCCAAAGGGAAAAAAACCAATAAATATTTAATAAAATCCAGTTTAGTAGGACATGATTAGGTAATGAAATGAGTATTGATTCTTCAGTATGTAATTTTCCTCTAAAATTTACAAGTGGGAAGTTAGACAATAGCAGAGACAAAAATGAGCATATTTAGATTTATTTGGAACTCTCAATTCAAGCTGAAGTTCTAGTGATAAGGCTATATTTTGTTGAGAATGTCCATGAGTGGCACTCAAACCATATGATGAAAGCCTAGACAGGCCTCAGAGTATCCATGCCTTTCTAAACAATAACTTCTCCAGTACAATGAAGAACATGGAAGGTGTATACCTTCACTTGCCAAATATGTGGGACGGGTATAAGTGCCATTTCTTTCTACTAACATGCACTCAACCAAAGGAAGAATAATTCCTTCCTAATGTATCCTAGAGTTCTGCTGTTTTACATAATGCAACGTTCAGACTCAACACCAATCAAGAGTGCCTAGATGATGAATCTACTAATGATACTAGCACATACAATGAAGATAACTCTTGACAGCAAAGGAGAGCATTGGGGCACACCTACTGAACATAATTCAAATTGCAAGAAAAACAATGCCAGATGTGAAAGGTTTTATGTTCAGGCTAGATTCCAGTGCAAAATAGAAAATAACCTCTGACTTATCATAGCCAATCAGACAGGATGACTAATTTTTCTTAACCTTTAGGTCTTAATTTTTCTTTTTTTCTCTTTTTGGGTAAACAGTACAGCCTAGGAAAAATATGAGTGGTTTCATCTTTTGGCAGTTAAGAAAACAGACTCCAGAGCTAGATGGACTGACCATATCGTAGTTCTGCACTTACTAGCTGTATGACCTGCACATTACCCAAATTCTGTGAACCAGTTACCTTGTGCAAAATGAAGACAGTACCTACCCCATGAGATTGATGGGAGGGTTAAATAAATAAATCTACAACAGTGCCTGGCACAGAGTAAGTGCCACTTTATCGTTAATTATGGTTATTACTACTACACATAATGAAAAATTTTGAAAACATTAAGTTTCACCTAAAAAACTTTACCTAACATTCTGGTAATTATTAATTGACATATCTGTATCTACCACTAGACTATAACTGACTTCCCAACTGATTTATTCATCTTTTTTTACCAAGAACTTCACACTACAAGGCACAAGTATATGTGCCAGCTCTGCCAATCTTGCATTTATAATGCCCTTGCTTAGTAAAACCTTAAAGCCTACCAGGGAAGAAGAAAAGCTATTGGGATAAATATTCAAACAAGTGGTATTGAGTTCACATACCAAAAAATGTAGAGGTGGGAGAATTTGAGGACACACTATGCTGTTTTGTGCATAATATATTCTGAAAATAGGATACTAAATCTTTAAAGGTATGTGAATATTTACTACAACCACCCCTTAAATTTTTACCACAAAAACGAACCAGCCCCACACATTTTCAAGAAATGGGAGTAACAGTTTAGACTGTCCGACCGGAAACGCTTCCGTTCTCTGTGAGCCCTGTACAAGTCCTTGCGTCTCTAGTTTCCACTGACTCTGAAAATATTACATATCTCAGGCCACACCTTTAGGTTTGGTGATAGTTCATCGGAAATGGAATAATGAACAATCTACCCAATCCTTTTCTCACAGTGGCGTCCGAATCTAGCCCAAACTATATATACATATATATATTTTAATATAGTATAGTGTTTAGAACTTAATGGTGTGTAGTCAGACAAATCCATTTCGGCCTACAGAGAAGTCTTGGTATCTACATATCTGGGGGAAATGCCTGAGCGCACACACAGCATCTAGGGCAAAGGCTGACTTTACGCATATTTACCCAGAGATCAGAGTAACGCCCCTAGGGCAATAGCAACCGGCCCTGACAACGGGACGCTGGCATCGTGTTGATGACGTCACTTCCAGGCGTCGAGGTCCGGCTTTCTAGCCCCGGAGAAAGGGCAGTCCACCCTTGTTACCAGAGAAAGGAGAGAAGTATTAGATACTGTCATTCACCAGGAAGGTGGGTGAGTTGCTCACTCCTCCCCACTGATGCTTTTGTGAGCCTGGAAAAGCGGTTCAAAACCGACTACCTCACCTTCTTACAGCAGACAGCGCTGGCCAAGTCCATTGGGTTCACTTGGGAGCCTTCTTGACCCAAAAGAGAAGTACTTAGCACAAGCCATATTGCCTTAATTTAGTGATTTCTCAGGGTGTGTCTGTCTGAGCTGCACTCCCCGCAGCTGTTCTCTGTAAATTGGTCGATCTCATCTAATCCTAGATGCCCTCTGCCCCAGGGAACAATAAAAAGTTCCAGTACTTACTTGCTCCCCCCCCGCCCCGCCATGCTGTCCATTAGTGTGTTATAGAAAGGGCCTACTTAAACACCCAGGAAGTTTTAGAACAGGTGGTTTGGCAGTATGGAAATACCAGGGGACTTGAGAGATGGACTGCTGTCATTTTGGGATATATAGGATTTTGGGAGATGCCTGTTATGATAAATCTGTGGCAAAAAGGTAGATTTAATTTGATAAACTGTAATTCATGGATAAAATAGGTAAGAGGTTGCAGTCTCTGTAGTCAAGATGTGTTCATTTAAGATGAGCTTTGAGAACACTTATTTCTGAACTAGATGACTAAATCTTATTTTGTGTGTGTTTTGTGTGTACTCTTCCAACCAAATGATTAAATTTTATTTTGAAAGATGTTTCTAGGAAATAGAATGTACTTATTTTTACTGCTCCATTTTGCCTTTAAACCACATTTTGTCTTAATTTTAGCTGTCAAAAAATAAATGACACTTTCCAGAGGACTATTCCTTGCAACTATTGTTCTGTGATATTAGCTGTTTTATAAAGAATAATGAGTCCTGGCTGGTTTTGCTCAGTGGTTAGAGCGTCCTTCTGTGGTCCAGAGAGACCAGGGTTCGGTTCCTGCTAAGGGCATATACCTCAGTTGCAGTTTGTCCCTGGCCCTGGTTGGGTCGTGTGGGTGGCAGCCACTTGATGTGTACCTTTCATGAGATGATTCTCTCTCTCTCTCTCTCTCCTTCTGCTCTATCTGAATAAAAAATGAAAAAAATGTCCTCAGGTGAGGATAAAAAAAAAAAAAAAAAAAATAATAATGAGTGGTTTGGTTAGAACAGCATGAAAGTAAGAGTAATACAAAAAAATTTGTATCTGACTCTCCCGTTTCCCTCCTTAAAGAGCATTATAGTCATTCATACTGTTATTTATAGTATGTAAATTATATAATTATATAGCAAATTGCTACAGCCTAAGTTTTCATAACTTTGCCTAACTGAATGGGTTAGTGGCTAATACCAGATCTAAATAATAATTAGTTTGTTTCTTTAATTTTTTTCCAGGAATTATATATAGAGTAAGTATGCTAATATTGAATAAGACAACAGGAGTTTTTTCTAAACCATCAAAAAGGAGTATTTATGAATATTTAAGAAGTTTTAATTTTCATCCTGGAAAAATATTTCTTCATAAACTGGTATTGGGGATTGAAACCAGTTGTGATGATACAGCAGCTGCTGTGGTGGATGAAACTGGAAATGTTTTGGGAGAAGCAATACATTCCCAAACTGAAGTTCATTTAAAGTAAGTAGAATTATCTTGGTAATTTTCACTTTTTTTGAAAAAGAATGAAGAATTCTTTTGTATTTATCATATATAAAAGTTAAATTTTAGGAGCTAATTTCTTCTCTTATACAAAAGCTTCTGATAACTGCTGTTAGAAAACCTTAAACCCCTCAACCTTGCTTTTAAGCCTCTCCACAATAAGGTTCAAACCTTAGCTAATCCTGTTGCCAAAACAAAACTAAGCTTATTCTCAACTCCAATATTTATCCATGATTTCCCCTCAGTAATGTCCTTTCCTCTTTTCACCTGTATGTGTCATGTTCTCAACTGAAGCCCTAGGAAAGCCTGACTTGACCTCTAGCCTTCAGTTAATCACTGAAAAGAAAAAAATCCTATTCACATTTATATACATAACTCATGTTGGTACTATAATAATAATAATATACTATTGTATTAAATCACAGAATAGCGCAAGATTTATGAACTCAGATGTTTCCAGAGGACCACCAGGCAGGTTATATAAATAAGTGGGCTAGATATAAAGTGGAAAATATCTGGAGGAAGTCACTACTCAGCTCCAGCCAATTATTGCCATGCAGGAATATAAACTCTATGTTATTTGATCATCAGGATATTCAAAAGAAAATGGAAATCCAGAATGTTACTATAATATCTCCAGATTATTTTATTTATTTATTTATTATTTTTTTGGTACGTGCCCCTATCGGGAACTGAACCCGGGACTCTCTGGTCCATAGGCCGACGCTCCAACTGCTGAGCCAAACCGGCCAGGGCAGATTTTTTAAATTAGTAGCTAATTCAAAATACGTTGAAGTACTGTACAGATCAAAAATGCCTTGAAGCCATTAATTTAACAACATCTGAATAGTGAAAAAGGTTGGTATTTTGAGATCACAGACCTGTATTTGAATCATGCATTAGGTATTTGGTATTGCCTAACTTTAGGCAAGTTCTTTATCCTCTCTGATTCGGTGTTCGCATCCATAAAGTGGGAAAGATATCTGCGTTATAGGATTGTGGAAAGTAGAACAGAAATAATATAGAATATTATGATTAGAAATAATATATGTGGAGAGGCAGGATAGACCTCTGATGGTTACATAATATGTAAAAGGGACTATAGATGTTAATAAGGCACAGTGAAGTACTAGAAAGTCCTTGCCTTCAAGAAGCTTAACCTAATCTCTAAGACATGATATACAGTTGACCCTTGGACAACACAGGTTTGAACTGCACAGGTCTACTTATGCATAGATTTTTTTCAATAAATATATTGGAAAAATTTTTGAAGATTTGTGACGATTTGAAAAAAACACGAAAATGAATCATATAGCCTGGAAATATTGAAAAAATAAGAAAAAGGTATGTTGTGCATGTATAAAATATATATAGATATTAGTTTATTTTATAATTTACTACCATGAAATATACACAAATCTATTATAAAAAGTTCAGATTTATCAAAACGTATGCATATATTTACCGTACATGGCACCATGCAGTTGAAGAAATTTAAACAAACATAAAGATGAAGTATTAAGTAATAACTGCATGGAATTAACCGTAGAACATACTGTACTACTGTAATCGTTTTGTAGTCACCTCCTGTTGCTATTGCAGTGAGTTCTAGTGTTGCAAGTATCTGTTTAAAACACTGTATGACTCTAATTATTTCTATGTAAGCAGTTCATCTCTCCAGTATGTTGTGCATCATAGTAAAAAGTGATCTCTTGGGGTTCTTGCGTAGTTTTCATGTTTTGTACAGTACCATACCCCTGTAAGAACTCCATGGGACCCATATGAAGTGCCACTAGTGATGCTGGAAGTGCTCCCAAGAAGCAGAGAAAAGTCATGCCATTACAAAAAAAAGTTAGATTGTTTGATATATATCTAGATATGCCCGCCATTTGAAGGTAAATGAATCCAGTATAAGGACCATTGTTGTTTTTTTTAAAAAAGGATATTTGGTCCTGGCCAGTTTGGCTCAGCGGTTGGAGCGTCGGCCTGCGGTCCAGAGAGACCCAGGTTCGGTTCCCGCTAGGGGTGCATACCTTAGTTGTGGTTTGTCCCCGGCTCTGGTTGGTCCTGCAGGTGGCAGCCACTCAGTGTGTCCTTTTCACGTCGATGTCTCTCTCTCTCTCTTCCTCTCTCTCCCTCCCACTCTATCGGAACAAAAAATGGAAAAGTGTCCTTGGGTGAGGATAAAAAAAAAAAAAAAGAAATTTGTGAGGCTGTTGCTGCAGCTATGCAAGCAGGTATAAACATCTTTCACCCGAGGACATTTTTCCATTTTTTGTTCAGATAGAGTGGGAGAGAGAGAGAGGAAGAGAGAGAGAAAGAAACACCGACGTGAAGGGACACATCAAGTGGCTGCCACCCGCAGGACCAACCAGGGCCGGGGACAAACTGCAACCATGGTACGCGCCCTTAGCGGGAACCAAACCCGGGTCTCTCTGTACCACAGGCCGACGCTCCAACCGCTGAGCGAAACCGGCCAGGGCAACATCTTTCACTTCTTATGAAATACCTTGTATTGAAAATGCAGCTTTTATATGGGTGCAGGATTGCCATAAGAAATGTATACCTATAGAAAAATCCAAGTCATTATATGACAATTTAAAGCAAAAGGAAGGTGAAAGATCTAAAGCTAGAGAATTTTATGCCAGCAATGAATGACTTGATAATTTTAGAGAGAGTTTGGCTTAAAAAATGTCAAGATAACAAGTGAAGCAGCTTCTGTTGACCAAGAGGCAGTAGATCAGTTCCCAGATGTTAAAATCATTGAGTAGAAAGGACATCTGCCTGAATAGGCTTTTTTTTTTAATCCTCACCAGAGGACATTTTTCTATTTTTTGTTCAGATAGAGCGGGAGGGAGAGAGAGGAAGAGAGAGAGAGAAACATCGATGTGAAGGGACACATCGAGTGGCTGCCACCCGCACGACCAACCAGGGCCAGGGACAAACTGCAACCGAGGTACGTGCCCCCAGCGGGAACCGAAGCCGGGTCTCTCTGTACCGCAGGTCGACGCTCCAACCACTGAGCCAAACCGGCCAGGGCCTGAATAGGCTTTTAATGTAGATGATAGTACCCTGTTCTGGAAAGAAAAATGCCACAAAGGACATTTATTAGTAAGGATGAACAGTGAGCACCAGGATTTAAAGGTAGGAAGGGATAGGATTTACAGTATTATCTTGGCAAATGCAGGCAGGTTTGTAATCAGGACTGACCTTATCTATAAAGCTGCTAACCCCTGAACTTTGAAGGAAAAAGATGAATACCAGCTGCCAATCTTTTGGTTGTATGACAACAAGATGGCCTGGACAATGAGAACCCTTTTTCTGGATTGATTACATCCATGCTTTGTAAGGAAGTACATTACTGGTAAAGGACTGCCTTTTAAAGTTATTTTAATATTGGACAATGTCCCTGGCTACCCAGAAACCTATGAGTTAATGCTGAAGGTGTCAAAATGGTCTGTTTGCCTCCAAACACAACATCTCTAATTCAGTCTCTAGATTAGGGGGTGATTAGGACCTTTAAGTCTCATTACACACTGTACTCTGTGGAAAGGATTGTTAGTACTATGGAAGAGAACCTGGATAGAGAGAACCTCATGAAAGTTTAGAAGGATTGCACCATTGAAAATGCCATCATTCCAATGGAAAATGCTGTGAAAGCCATAAAGCTCTAAACAATAATTTCCTGCTAGAGTAAACTGTGTCCAAATGTTGTGCACGACCTCATAGGACTTATGACAACCAATCAAGGAAGTCATGAAACAGATTGTGGATGTGGCAAAAAGGTAGGGGTGAAGGGTTTCTAAATATGGATCTTGGAGAAAATCAAGAGCTAATAGATACCATACCAGAGGAATTAACAGAAGACAACTTGATGGAGATGAATGCTTCCAAATCAGTACTAGATAATGAAGAAGAACTGTAGAAGAAGCAGTGCCAGGAAGAAAATTGTCAATAGCTAATCTGGCAGAAGGGTTCCAATTATTCAAGACTTTTGACTTCTTTTACGACATGGACTCTTCCATGATATGGACACTGAAACTCAAAAAAAAGGGGGGGGGGAGGATTGGTATTATATAGAAACATTTTTAAAGAAATGAAAAAGAGGGAGGAAAATGGTGGTGGAGTGAATAGAAGCTACACAGACTGTCTCACAGGACCAAACTGGAATTACAACTAAAATAAAGACAAGTCATCTGGAAAAACCAACTGAAGAGCAGCTGGACAGAACCCTTATAACCAGGGGTGTAAAGAGGATCCAAAATTGAGACTAGTAGGAGCTGCAGAGGTGTGAGAGGGCTGGCTGAGTGCCCACAGGAAGCAGCTGAGAGTTGTCTTAGCTGTGAGCAGTTCCCTCTCACAAGTCAGGGGTTAAAACTCCAAACTGGCTCCCCAGCACAGAATGGTAGAACAGGGAAAGGTGCCCACATAACACCTGGCTGAGAAAATCACAAGAGCAGAGGTTTTGTCTGGCAGGGAGAGGCTCAGGGAACATTGGCACTTCCCTGAAGGGCCAGTGCACTAAATTACAGCTACAACCACTCACCTTGGCTCCAGCAGAGGGAAGGTGGACTGGACTGGAACTGTGTGAGGAGAGTTGGGGGTTTGTGGCACGGGAGAGAGCTGGGAAGGAGGCCATCAGGAGCTCTATGCTGAGTTACTCTCCCACAACACAGTAGCCATATTCCTCACGAAACCCCCTCCCAGAGTGGCATTAGCTCTGGGGAGAAGCAACTGCCCCTCCTCCCGGGTATTTAATGGCCTCCTGGCCCAGAGAAGTGCAACCTAAGGCTCATTAATAGTCAGAAAATATCTGCCAGCCAGTAGGCAGAGAAGAGCCTCTGAAAACTTTGAGCTTGGGATCTGGCTCTCAGTGTTGGGGGTCATAGCTCTGGGATCTGAGCTGTGAAGGCTGAGGCCTGGGTCCCTGCACTGAGCCAATAATCTACACTGCAGAAACCATTTTCTTCTCAAAGCAACTTTAGCCCAGGGGAAAGAAATTGCCCCACTTGCTGGAAATCCTCTTACCCTGCCCATCTGAGAGATTTTTCATTCAGCTGAGGGCTACAACCTGAGGCTCATTAAGTAACTGGGACTAATAGCCTGCAGACAAAAGCTCTAAGAATACTGAATCTTTGCTTGGCCTGTGACTCTACCCAGGAAAGTCAGATCCACTGGTGTTTAGCGTGGTCCATTCTATACTCATCGAAGCCCAGCTAAGGGACCCACAGTCAGCAGAACACTGACACAGGGAATATTTGGCAGGCTCCAAACCCTGCTGAGACAGCCATAATGGTGAAACAAAGAAACAAATCCCAAATGAAAGAACAAGAGAATTCTACAGAAGAAGGGAGAAATAAAATGGAGTTACACAAGTTATCAGAGGTAGAGTTCAAAGTAATGATTCTGAGGAAGCTCAACAGAATGAGTAAAGATACAGAAAGAATGAAAATCAACCAACTGAAAATGAAAAACCACCAAGCGGAGATGAAGAATGACATAGCAGAAATAAAGAACACATTAGAAGGAATAACCACCAGATTAGAGGAAGCCGAGGATTGGATCAACGAATTAGAAAACGGTAGGAAAAAAAAAAAAATCAGAGAACCAAAAAGAAAAAACAATGAAAAAAACAGGAGGACAGTTTAAGAGAGCTGTGGGACAATATGAAACGTAACAACATCCACATCATATGAGTAGCAGAAGAAGAGGAAAATGAACAAGGGTTAGAGAATATATTTGAAGAAATAGTGGCAGAAAACTTCCCTAACTTGGTGAAGGAAAAAGACATACATGTTCAGGAAGCACAGAGAGCCCCAAGTAAGAAGAACCCAAAGAGGCCCACACCAATTCACACCATAATTAAAATGCCAAAAATTAAAGACAAAGAATTTTAAAGGCAGCAAGAGAAAAGCAACAGATTACCCACAGAGGAGCCCATAAAGCTGTCAGCTGATTTATCAACAGAAACACAACAGGCCATATGGGAATGGCATGAAGTATTCAAGGTAATGAAAAACAAGGATCTGAATCCAAGACTACTGTATCCAGCAAGGCTATCATTCAAAATAGAAGGTGAAATAAAGAGCTTCCCAGACACAAAAAGGCTAAGGGAATATATTAGCACAAAACCAGCACTGCAAGAAATGTTAAAAGGACTGCTGTAATCAGAAGAAAGAGAGAGAGAAACATAGCCATAATAAATAAAAGTGGCAATAAATAAGTACATATCAATAATCTTAAATGTAAATGGATTAAACTCTCCAAGAGTGTATGAGACTTCTTTGAATCATCATCATCACCAAAGTATTCAACGTGTAGAATATCATGTGCAAGACTTGTATTAAAGTGGGTAGCCCATCCTTACTTAGGCATAAAGTGAGTAATACTTAATATAAACTTAGTAATGTGTTAGTTTTCTTACTGTTTTATAACTTAGTTTTCAAAGAATTACATTACAGTACAGTATGCTCCTCTCTGATAATTAGAGAAACTGCATATCAGCTAATCATCACAAGGGTTTTTTGTTTTTGTTTTTTTTCATTCTAAAAGAGGATGAGAGTCACCTTTTTTTAAAAAACTTATCTTTATTGTTTAATGTATTACAGATGTTCCTCATTTTTCCCCCATTGACCCCCTCCTCCCCACTGACACCCCCCTCCTGCCTTTCGCCACACTGTTGTCTGTGTCCATTGGTTATGCATATATGCATATCAGTTCTTTGTTTATTTCTTCCCTTCCTCTATACCCACTTCCCTTTGAGGTTTGTCAGGCTAGCAACCAGTTTGTACTTCTTAATCCCTTCACCTTTTTCTCCCATTCCCCCAACCCCCCTCCCATCTGGCAACCAACAAAATTTCTCTGTATCTATAAGAATGTTTTTGTTCTGCTTGTTCATTTTGTTTGCAGATTCAATTGTCAATAGATATGTATTCATTGCCATTTTGTTGTTCATATTTTTTATCTTTTTCTTCAAGAAGACCCTTCAACATTTCATATAATAATGGTTTTGTGGTGATGAACTCCTTTAGCTTTTCCTTGTCTGGGAAACTCTTTACATGGCCATCAATTCTAAATGACAGCTTTGCAGGCCAGAGTAATCTTGGTTGTAGGTTTTTGCTTTTCATCACTCTGAATATTTGTTGCCACTCCCTTCTGGCCTGCAAAGTTTCTTTTGAGAAATCAGCTGACAGCCTAATGGGTACTCCCTTGTAGGTAACTAGCTGCCTTTCTCTTGCTGCTTTTAAGATTCTCTCTTTGTCTTGAACCATTTGCATTTTGATGATGATGTGTCTTGGTGTGGGCCTCTTGGGGTTCATCTTGTTTGGGACTCTCTGTGCTTCCTGGACTTGTATGTCTGTTTCCTTCACTAGCTAGGGAAGTTTTCTGCCATATTGTTTCAAGTAGGTTTTCGATTTCTTGTTCTCTCTCTTCTCCTTCTGGCACCCTCAAGATGTGAATGTTGGCACGCCTGAAGTTGTCCCAGAAGCTCCTTACACTATCCTCTTTTTTTTTTTTCTTTTTGCTGTTCTGATTGAGTGTTTTTTGCTTTCTTATATTCCAAATCGATGGTTTGCTTCTTGGCTTTACCTGCTCTACTATTGAATCTGTGTAAATTATTCTTTATTTTAGTCAGTGCCTCATTCATTTCTGACTGTGCATCCATCATTTCTGACTCCTCCTTTTTTATTGTCTTGAGGTTCTCACTAAGTTCATTGAGCATCCTTATAAGCAGTGTTTTGAACTCTGCATCTGTTAGATTGCTTATCTCCATTTTGCTTAGTTCTTTTCCTGGAGTTTGTTCTGTTCTTTTATTTGGGACCTGTTTCTTTGTCTCCTCATTTTGGCTGCCTCCCTGTGTTTGTTTCCATGTATTACTTAATGAGAGGTATGGGGCTATCTGAGACCAGATGCTGCTTGTTTGAAAGAATTTAGGAAAACCTGAAGCAGGATCCAAGACGGGCCAATCCTATGATAAAGCAGCTGGCAACAGCTTGGATGGGCCTGAAAGTTGGGTAGAGCAGGGCCCTCAGGGAATCACCAGGGCTGGGCAAACACTGTGAGCCAGGTTGCTGGAGTCCCACCTATGGCAGCTGTCTGCCGCCCCAGGGAATGTCTCACCAAAGGAACAAAGGCCTCTGACAACACGTCTGTCCAGGGGAAAGCTTCCTCTCCAGCCCTCGCTCCAATGACAAACAACTCAGTTCTTCCCCTGTATGTCTCTGGTGCCTTTCAAGTTGCCTCCCCTATGCTGGAGCCTGGAGGGTGCGAGTCTGAGTAAGTCCATGCGTGGCCATTTAACAGGAGTTGCCTGAGGCTCCAGATGCCTCAGCCTCCCTCAGTCTCAGTTCCCACTGGTTTTTCCATCCAGAAGTTATGGGGACTTCTCTTCCTGGCACTGGAATCCTGAGCTGGGTGCCTGATGTGGGATGGGGACCCATCAATCCTCAGGGAGGACCTTCTCAGCCGAGGTGTCCCTCCTGATTTTTATGCACCACATGTGGGTGTGAGACCAACCCGTCGCGCCTCTCCCCCTCCTACCAGTCTCAATGTGGCTGCTTCTTTAATTTCGTAGTTATAGGACTTCCATTCAGCTTGATTTCAGGTGGCCTTGAATGATGGTGGTTCTGTAGTTTAGTTGTAACTTCGATGTGGTTGTGGGAGGACCCGCTACCATGTTTACCTACGCCTCCATCTTGACCAGAAGTCTATCACAAGTGTTTTTAAAAATGTAAGTGTTTCCAACACTATATTATGAGTAGGACTATAATACTGTATGTCATAAAAATTTTTATAACCATTTATTTTATAGGCTAGGCTACTGTGAATCAGTTATATTGATTATACTAGAATACCATAAAGCAAATCATATTGCTGCTTCTTTGTTTTCAATGTATGAATTGTTATACCTGTAAATGAATGTACATTTTTGAACATTATCTTTTCATTTTTGATGTCTACTGTTAGTAATACGTATAAATCTACAATGTTTTGTATCAAATAAGACAATATTGATGGAGGTACTGATAGATGATCCATCTTGTAAACAGACAAAATAAACTTATAATATCAACAAATACAGTACAGTACTATAAGTGCTGGTTTTCTTAATAGTATTGTCTTTTCTCTAGCTTACTTTATTGTAAGAATACAGTATGTAATACACATATAAAACATGTAAATTAACATGTAAATTTTATCAGTAAGACTGCTAGTCAGCAGTAGGCTTTTAGTAATAAAGTTTTAGAGAAGTCAAAGTTATACATGGATTTTCAACTTTATGGGGGTTGGTACCCCTGAGTCCTTCATTGTCCAAGGGTCAACTGTATTAAATAAATACTCATTGCATGCACCTATTGAGGATATTCATCTTTGTGTGTAGAACTAGCAGATCTTCAACATCAAATATTTGAAGATGGTACTATTTTTTTTCTGAGATTTGAGGTGCATGTTGCAGATCCTGTATTCTATTGCTGTGGTTCTCTGTCACATGCTGGCAGGTTTTTTGCTAGCAACTTTACCTCCTAATTCTTTACTTTTGACATTTGAAGTGATAATTCACTGCTGTCCTACATGGACCAAAAATCAAAATTACCAACTCTGAGCACAAACTTTATTTTAGGATTGTAAGCTGTCAATTGTGCTGCTGTGACTTCAAGTACAGAATGTTTAAAAATAAACTCATCTCCTTCACAAAACTGTCTTCATGTTTCTGTTAGTGTTTTTCTTCCAGTCATTCCAGCTCAATATTTGATTCATCTTTGATGCCTTGCTTTTCCTTTCTCTTATATACAATTACTTATTATAATTTTCCATGCTCTCCGTCCCTTTCTTTTCATTCTCACAATAATCCAGTTTAAGATGTAATCACCTTACCCTTTTGCAATAACTTTAAAAATCTTCCTATCTGCAGAAAGATTAATTTTTCTAAAATCAAATTTTATCTTGTCCTTTCCTTGTTTAAGATTTCTTCCTTAGAATACTTCTCAAAATTATTCTGGTGATTTCCTTCATCAACAAATCCATAGGAGTTTGTTGTGCGCAATTTTGAACAAAGATATTATACCCTTAACCACTACATATTGAGTTATTATAATGAGCTGTATTATAAGACACATATTTGAAAATATTTGACTTCCTAACATTTTAGCTATGTAATGGTTAATTTGAAAACATGCCTTCAGCTATAATATATTATTTTTCTTCCTCTATTTTTACAATTTTAAAATTATAAAAAACTTTTTTTTAATTTCTTTTAGAACAGGTGGGATTATTCCTCCAGTAGCTCAACAACTTCACAGAGAAAATATTCAACGAATAGTACAAGAAGCTCTCTCTGTCAGTAAAGTCTGTCCAAGTGAACTCTCAGCAATTGCAACTACCATAAAACCAGGACTTGCTTTAAGCTTGGGAGTGGGCTTATCCTTTAGCTTACAGCTAGTTGACCAGTTAAAAAAGCCCTTTATTCCCATTCATCATATGGAAGCTCATGCACTTACTATTAGGTTGACAAATAATGTAGAATTTCCTTTTTTAGTTCTTTTGATTTCTGGGGGCCATTGTCTATTGGCATTAGTTAGAGGAGTTTCAGATTTTCTGCTTCTTGGAAAGTCTTTGGACATAGCACCCGGTGACATGCTTGACAAGGTAATTAAGAATTTCTACATTCTTTTTTGTTAACGTGTCTGTTTCGGTTAAATAGTAATAGCTGTACTAGTACCATTCATCTAAATATTTCTGAATAATATCATATTAGACTGAAAAAGTATATGTGCAGTAAGACAAAAAGAAAAAGTAGCGCCTAATTTACAAAAGATTCTTTTTTACCCATTCCAAATAAAATGGTCAGAGGTTTGTATCAGCACATAACGGCACAAATAGTTTGCAAACATAGTTATGATTTTAAAATAGGATAATATATGTGAAAGAAAATATTTTGTGAAGTGTAAAGTACTGTAAAAATGTGAAATATGAGGATATATAAAGGTAACATAAGGATATTAAAGATGCACAAAGTGCTATGGTTAAATGTCATAATTGCCCATACAACCAAGCATATTTCTGTTTCCTTTGTTCTAGAATCCTACAGAACCTAATGCCATATACAGAAATCCTGCTGCCAACAGCAGAAATGATTAGAAGAAATAGGGCAGGTTCTTATTTTTGAAGTTCATCATTAAGTGGTCATTGTTAACTTCAAACCTATTTTCCATCCCCAGTAGAGGAGCAAAAGTAGATATGGAGGCAGTGATTGGCTGCTATTTATCAAATTGTCAGAAAGAGCAAAATTGGCTCTTTACTGGCCATCAGCCATCGTCCATATTTGTAAAAGTATAGCATGTCTTATTCATCCAGGATTTTTGTGTTTTTTATTTCCTTTGCATCTTGGTTTCAAAATGTGCAGTTTTATGACTCATTATAAATTTTTTTGTCTGTTTTTAATAGGTAGCAAGAAGACTTTTTTTAATAAAACATCCAGAGTGTTCCACCATGAGTGGTGGGAAGGCTATAGAACACTTGGCTAAACAAGGAAATAAATTGCATTTTGAATTCAAACCTCCCATGCAACGTGCTAAAAATTGTGATTTTTCTTTTACTGGACTTCAACACGTTATTGATAAGACAATAACGCAAAAAGAAAAAGAGGAAGGTATATTTCTAATTAATAAAATTGGACAAATAAGTAATCCTGGATTGTGCCTAAAAATACCTGCTTGTTTCTGCAGGGATTGAGAAGGGGCAAATTCTATCTTCAGCTGCCGACATTGCTGCTGCAGTACAACACATAACGGCATGTCACATTGCAAAAAGAACACATCGTGCTATTTTGTTTTGTAAGCAGAGAGACTTGTTACCTCAAAGTAATGCGGTACTGGTAAGTTTTCTCATCACATCTTAGAATAGTAGTAACACTTTACTGTATGATATTTTTCTTCCAAGAACTTAATTAACCCTGTGCATAGGATGGAAAGGTCTTTATGCCATAAGCCAGCCCTGACAGTATGAAATATGAATAAAGACTAACATCCATTTCTGGTACAGTCATGGCAGCTTTATGGGACATATGTATAACCTGTGTGGCAAAAAAAAAAAAAAAAAAAAGTCTAAGGCTGCATCTTTTCATTGAATTTAAAAGAAGGTTTACAATAAGAAATGAAATGGAGTAACTGGTGTCATTATTTTTAAAAAAATAGTGCCCTGGCCAGTTTGGCTCAGCAATTAGAGCATTGGCCTGTGGTCTGGAGAGACCCGGGTTTGGTTCCCACTAAGAGCATGTACCTCAGGACTTCCGGTCAAGATGGCAGTGTAGATAAACACGGTATCGAGTCCTCCCACAAAGACATCAAAGTTACAACTAAACTACAGAACAACCATCATTCAAAACTGCCTGAAATCAAGCTGAATGGAAGTCCTACAACTACGGAATTAAAGCAGCAGCTGCATCGAGATTGGTAGGGGTGGAGGCGGACAGGCTGGTCCCACACCCATGTGTGGCGGATAAAATTAGGAGGATACCTCGGCTGGGAAGGTCCTCCCTGAGGACTGAGGGGTCCCCGTCCCACGCCAGGGGCCCTGTTCAGGGTTCCAGTGCCAGGAAGAGAAGTCCCCATAACTTCTGGCTGGAAAAACCAGTGGGAACTGAGGCTCAGGGGGGCTGAAGCTGCTGGAGTCCCAAGCAGCTCCTTAAAGGGCCCGCACACAGACTTGTCGGACTCACTCCCTCTAAGCTTGGAAGGGAGGCAGCTCGAGGGGCACCAGAGAAATACAGGAAAGAACTGAGCTGTTTGGCACTGGAGCGAGTGCTGGAGAGGGGGCTTTCTCAGGGACAAACGTGCTGTCAGAGGCCTTTGTTCCTTTGGTGAGCCCTTCCCGGGGGGCGGCAGACAGTCGGCATATCTGGGACTACAGCAACCTGGTAGCCCCACCCTGGTAATTCCCTGAGGCCCCGCCCCACGCAACTTTCAGGCCCACCCAAGCTGTCCCAGTTGCTTAACCATAGGATTGGCTTGTCTTGGATCCTGCTTCAGGTTTCCTAAATTCTTTCAAACAAGCAGCATCTGGTCTCAGATAGCCCCATACCTCTCATTAAGTAATACACAGAAACAAACACAGGGAGGCAGCCAAAATGAGGAGATAAAGAAACAGGTCCCAAATGAAAGAACAGAACAAAACCTCAAGAAAAGAACTAAGCGAAATGGAGATAAGCAACCTAACAGATGCTGAGTTCAAAATACTGCATATAAGGATGCTCAGTGAACTTAGTGAGAACCTCAATGAACTTAGTGAGGGCCTCAAGAGCATAAAAAAAGGTCCAGTCAGAAATGATGGATGCACAGTCAGAAATGAAAGAGGCACTGACTAAAATAAAGAATAATTTACACAGATTCAATAGTAGGATACGTAAATCCAAGACGCAAACCATTGATTTGGAATATAAGGAAGCAAAAAAAAAACACCCAATCAGAACAGCAAAAAGAAAAAAGAATCCAAAAAAATGAGGATAGTGTAAGGAGCCTCTGGGACAATCTCAAGCGTGCCAACATTCGCATCTTGGGGGTGCCAGAAGGAGAAGACAGAGACAAGAAATCGAAAACCTGTTTGAAACAATAATGGCAGAAAACTTTGCTAACTTGGTGAAGGAAACAGACATACAAGTCCAGGAAGCACAGAGAGTCCCAAACAAGATGAACTCCAAGAGGCACACACCAAGACACATCATCATCAAAATGCAAAAGGTTCAAGACAAAGAGAGAATCTTAAAAGCAGCAAGAGAAAGGCAGCTAGTTACCTACAAGGGAGTACCCATTAGGCTGTCAGCTGATTTCTCAAAAGAAACTTTGCAGGCCAGAAGGGAGTGGCAAGAAATATTCAGAGTGATGAAAACCAAGAACCTACAACCAAGATTACTCTATCCTGCAAAGCTGTCATTTAGAATCGATGGCCATATAAAGAAAGAGTTTCCCAGACAAGAAAAAGTTAAAGGAGTTCATCACCACCAAACCATTATTATATGAAATGATGAAGGGTCTTTTTGAAGAAAAAGATAAAATATATGAACAAACAAAATGTCAATGAATACATATCTATTGACAATGGAATCTACAAACAAAATGAACAGGCAGAGCAGAAACATTCTCAGATACAGAGAATGTTTTGTTGGTTGCCAGATGAGAGGGGAGTTGGGGGAATGGGTGAAAAAGGTGAGGGGATTAAGAAGTACAAATCATTGCTAGACTTACAAACCTCAAAGGGAAAGGGGTTGGGGGGTGGGAAGAAGTAAACCAAAGAACTTATATGCATAACCAATGGACAGAGACAATAGTGTGGGAAAAGGAGAGAGGGAGGCGGGAGTGGGGAGGAGGGGGTCAATGGGGGGAAAATGAGGAACATCTGTAATACATTCAATAATAAAGATTTAAAAAAAAAAAAAAAAGAGCACGTACCTTGGTTGCAGTTTGTCCCCGGCCCTGATTGGGTCACGTGGGTGGCAACCACTCCATGTGTCCCTTTCACATTGATGTTTCTCTCTCCCTCCCACTCTATCTGAACAAAATATCTAAAAAAATGTCCTTGGGTGAGGATAAAAAGACAAAAAATAGGCTGATTTCCTTAATATTTATGTTTCTATGGTGAAATGTCTTTAATGTGTTTAAAGCCTTGATAAACTTCTTATTTAAACTTCATTCTTTTAAAAATTATGATGTGAGACAATATCTAAATGATAGTAGATTCACAAAATTGAATATCAAAGATAATAGTTTTTTTAAGAATTCTGTAGTAAAAAGAAAAAATGTTTATAAGTAAAAACTTCAAGGTCTAAAGTATTGTTGTACCATGATTGTAATTAGGAAGTTTAGAAGAAAATATACAAAAATGATAGGAGTGATTATTGGTTGATACTAAAATTTTTGGTGATTTTTTCTCTCCAAATTGTTGTTATACAAATATATCACTTGCCCATTTTCATCTATCAGAATGTGATATTTTTATTGTATAATGCTGCTGCTTTCCTCAAGTTTAGCTAAAAGTTTGGCTCATATCCATTTGTTAATTTTGGTCTTCTCAATTCCTTTAGGTTGTATCTGGAGGAGTTGCAAGTAACTTATATATCCGAAAAACTCTGGAAATTGTAACAAATGCAACACAATGCACTTTGATGTGTCCTCCTCCCAGACTGTGCACTGACAATGGCATCATGATTGCATGGTAAGCCAAGGGATATATATGCTTCCTTCATAATTATGTAAATATTAATTGCCATTTCATCATGCTAAATATTCTTCCTTTAAATCTTGGGCTGTTTACTATACTTTAATGATTCTTATTTAGGAATGGTATTGAAAGACTGCGTGCTGGCTTGGGCATTTTATACAACACAGAAGGCATCCGCTATGAACCAAAGTATGTAGTACTATTCATATCTTTATGCAAGTTGCATTATAAAAGTCAAAGCCTTGATTTTGCTTTTATATATGAGGTTTTCATTGACATTCTGGTTATATTATTTCTTTCATTAACCTAGGAGGTAGACACCTTATAAGAAATACTTTTACTACAATTTAAAATCATAAAAAATTTTACAAATCATAGGTTAGAAACAGGTGGTGGGTAAGGGTGATGGATTCCTTTATTTGGAAACAATGGAAACCATGTCTATGGCCTGACTTTTGCAATGTTAAAACCATCTCAGAACTGGCGAGTATGCTGGGAAACTTAAGGAAAATGTGCAAAAAGCATTCAGGTTGAGACTAGGCTGTGAATATGCTCTTTAACATGCAGCTGAGAAATGGCCAAAAGATAACTGTTTTCTGCAAGTCTTATTTTATCTCTCAAATCAAAGTTCCAAAGAATAGCAAAGTTTTTCAATTTTTTAAGTTCTGGTGTAAATTAATTCTAGAATAGTAAAAACAGTAAAGGATGACTGTGTTTCAAAATCTAACATAGTTCTGTTTCTAACATTGTTTCATCTGATGTTTTAAAACTTTTCCACATTATAGTCCATAACTGTAGCTATATGAATCACGGACTCTTATGGCTGATTATAAATGAACAGAGTTTGGTTAGTAGTAGCAGAAGAAAACCCTATGTCCATGGCCTAGCCTTTGGTAGAATATATCATCTGATCCAGTAGTCTTTTGGCAGTGTGGAGGCTGGAGACTGTGACTTTTTCCAGGTTGGGCAACAGAGTAAAAAAGCAGAAATCAGAAGCCAAAATTATTAACTAATGAAGCACAAAGAAAGGGGGTAGGATCTAAGACCTCTCCTGCCAATAGCAACAAAGGAGGGTAGAAAAGGAACAAGCCAAATTTTGAAACCTCAGAGAAGAATCGATAGAAACCTGGGAAATTTCTAAAGTAGGAATGGGTGCAGGTTTGACTTTAGTTATATGGTAAACTGTTTTCACCTTCTTAGCTTTGTAGAGAATTATAAGACTTTTTGGTTATTTTTCTCCTTCATTTTAAGTTTTAATTTATTGACAGTATTTGAGAGATGTGAATTATTTCTTTCAAAACATCTCAATCTCCAAAGTCATTGAGTTATATATTAAATATGTATAGCTTTTACATGTCAAATATACCTCAAAGTGGTTTTATAAAACCTCTAAATTTAGATTTCTTATTAGTGGAACTGGCCTTTCTTCATCTATTATTCTGGTTTGAGGTCCTATTGTATTTGTATGTACTCAAGAACTTTCACCACATATGATTAATGATAAATTAGATAGATATGTATATTGTTTGTTAGAATTCTAAGCAAATAGTCTGCAGAACTAGTGATCAGGAAGCAAATATTTGAAATAATGTGATTTGTCTTATTATGATGCAGATGTCCTTTAGGAGTGGATATATCGAAAGAAGTTGGAGAAGCTGCTATTAAAGTTCCAAGATTAAAAATGAATGTTTGAATTTTGCTTTTCAAAGATCCCTAAAGGTAGTATTTCAGCGTTCAGTTTTGATTTTTTATATATCAAATAGTAGGAGATACATAATATTGTTCATCAAGACTTTCTTTTGTTTTTCCTTTTCTTATGTTTGATGTTTAACCTGCTCTTCTGAGAGACTGTAATGATATGTTATTGTCTTATAAGAGAATATACATTTTAAATAAAATACCAAAGTAATACATCTTGTAGGGGAAAGGATGTACCAATATTGGCAGGTAGAAAAACAAACCTGCAAGAAGAAATACAGTGATTCTGCAAAATTTTGGACCCATGTTATACAGGCTTAGATCCTGCCCCCCACCACACTCCCTTTTCATATCAGAGTAATAGAAGTTTTTTTGTTGTTGTTTGTTTGTTTTTTGCTTCTGCTGAAACATTAGCCTGACTTTTCTAACAAGAGAACAGTTTTAGAAAGGGAGCTGGGTCAAAGTTGTGTCAAATCATAGAATTCGAAATCAAGGCAAAAGGTAATTTTGGCTAACAGAATGTATGTTATTATTTATAAAAATATATGTTATATAGATATGTTCTCTGGAGCAAAGGGAATGTCTATATGTTTCTTAAAACCCATCTGAAATTTTAAGAATAAGAATTGTTACATGCAAATGATTTCTCATTGCACATTGTACTTTTTAGTTGACCACATGTTTATATCCATTATTTAAAAAATTTTATTTAACTGATGAAAATATATGTGATGTAAAAGGTTTTGTTTTGTTTTTGAATACTTTCCTTGAATCTGAAACTTTGTACTTCAGATGTCATAACAGTTTATCACTTTTTTCTGCCTAGATTAAAGTAACTTTAATATAAGGACAATGCTACTGAAAATGTCCTTTGAGAGATTTTACCAGTAGAAATTTATATTGTGTCATCCATACAGGACAAGTTAACTCTCTAGTCACTGACTTGCTTTATTGAGAAACTAGGAGGTAAGGATAAAAATCTATAATGAAAAGATTTCTTTTTTAATCCTGCCTTAAAGTGATTTCCCTTTGGGAAAATTCCATAAGCAATTCTTTTCTTTGGAATTGTGATCATATGGCTTTGCTTTATGATCATCCATTTTATCCAGGAAATAGAAAATATAATTTATATAAGGGAACTTATAAGAAATAACCAATATTTAGAAAGCTTTGCATTGTTTGATGTTGAGATATAGGTATGATGAAATTGGTTTACAAATATTTAAAAGAAATAATTAGTTTGTGAATTCACATCTTACATTTAGATTTTTGTTCCGTATCACATGGATCTGAATTCAGAGAGAAGTGTTATTATTTCCTGTGGCTATTACAGTTAGAGTGTATATAAATAATGGAAGAAAATTGACCAGACTTTCTTCCCACTATCACAAATATTATAAAATAGGGATATCTATAATTTAAATTGTTACTTTCAAAGTATAAATATTGTTCCAGTTGCTACGAGCACACATGTCAAAATTGAGTTCATGATATAAGTAAGGGAAACTATAGATAAAGAAAATGAGAAAATTCTGGAAGCATTGCATATCTTTAGGCCTTTCAGTACTTAGCCATATGGAAGGAAGGAAGGAAAGGAAAGAAGAAAGAGAGAAATATGGAAAGGAAAGGGAAGGAGAAACACTGAACTCTAGATTTGCTGCAACCTCTATATCTTGGGGCCTTTCTCATATTTTTAAAAAATTATTATTATTACTGCTTTTTTAGAGAGAGAGGAAGGGAGAGAGAGAGAATCATCGCTGAGAGAGATAAACATGAATTGGCTGCCTCCACATGCCCCCTACTGGGGATCTACCAGAAGTCAAACCGGGACCTCTCAGTCCATGGAATGACGCTCAATCCACTGAGCCACATCAGCTGGGCAGAGGCCTTTCTCATCTTATACATACTTTTAAAAAATAAAAATAATCTTTATAGGGGGTAGGGGGTTGTACTTTAGGAGAAATACTATAGGTCAAGCCACTCAGGTATTGTCTGTTACTGAATGCAAAAAAAACCTGATCCTCATACCTGAAAATACTCGTATAGTCTGTAGCCCACCTGAAGCTAGTTGCAAAGGTAAAGTTTTCTATCTAAAGGCTTTTTCTTTTAAGTCTACAGAGGCTTAAAATTTCCATTGATATGAATTATTATCCTTAATGATAGTAAATAAATGACAATTTCCCATCATTTGAATCGTTTATCCCTTTCTAGTATAAAATTTGTCATGCCTCTCCCACCACAATGCCTATATTTTAGTCCATTCACCAGAAAGTTGTGATTCAGAGCAATATAAGAGAATATAGAATTGAATTTGAAAATTAAAGAGGTGTCTTATTGTGCACCTGGCCTTGACTCGGACACATAGAGAAGTCTAAGTACACATAGCTGCTGTCACCACCATCATTACTGCTGTGTTAAGGCATGTTGGAGGAAATAACTACTAATTACATATATATTTAGTGCAGCCAGGTAGACCATATGAAGACAGCAAAGTGGGTAGAGAAAAGGGGGGCTGTAAAGGACACAGTGAAGTCTAGCTTGCTTTTGTATCAAATCTATCTGCTGCTGTAAAATAGGAGAAGCAGACATACATCAAAACTGCTACCTACTGGAAATAGTATTCTTTGGGCCAAGATTCCATGTGATTCAAAGCTACGAAGAGTATCAACCTTTCCAGCTGCAAACCACAGGTTTTCAATAAGTACGGAGAGTGGTCAGTGCTGGTTGCCACATTTTTAGCCATACTTTTGTACCTGATGGTCATGAGTTCAGATTTTTTTTTTAATAAAATGGTTTAAAGGTATACATTTCAGATTTTAGAAGCCTTGTGTATATATGGTCTTTATCATTAAATATCTTAAGGTATTATAGTGAGTTAACATGTGGGCTACTTTGAATCAGGCCTTCTTAGTCCACATACTAATTAAAAAATATAGCACTTGATACATACACTAATTATGCCACTTGTGTCAGTTGCTACATTTTAAAAGTTTTAAGTGCTGGCATTCTAGTTTAGAAAATTCTACTTATTTTTTGAAACCATAACTCTGGTCTGAGTTTAATTCCAGTAATACACAAGGGTAAATCTGTTATGTATCAATATCAAGAACTCCCATTAAAAATGATTAATCAGTTATGTTATGTATAATTTACCACAATTAAAAATAAAAAATTTAAAAAGATTGCTCAGGAATCCTTTCATACTACAATGTTTTTATTAGCCTTCTGCAGCTTCCGAATTAGCTTTCTGTACATGTTTCCCAAGTTCATTCAATAACACTATTCTTGGTCTTGATACTTGTATATCTGATGAAATTGCAGATGAAAAGGAAGCAATATTATGAGAAACAGTGGTCTTTTTTGTTGTTTTAAAGAGTCCCATGAAGTTAGTTACAGGAGGCAATAAAGTCAAAGAATCTCTTGGTTGAATTTTAGGTTTTAATTTTCTTCGGTGCTCTTTTCCTAAAAATAAGAGAGTCACAATTCAATGTCTCTTTGTTAAGCCTAAGAGCTCTAGGTTATAGTCTCATTGCCTTTATTCCATATGGTTCTATTTTCTTTACATCACTGAAACATATTAAGAGAACAGATCAGTAGCTTCCAGATTTGTAGATAGATGTCAGAGTGCAAAAATCTTTGGGGACCAAATATATAATTGTTAACTTTTTATTATGCCAAGTTGACACTAATAAAAGAACAAATGCCAACTATTTGAAATATTATTTTGTAAAAGAAGGGATATTTTAACACCAAAAGAAAGTGTAAAAGGCATATCTCAAAACGATGGACTTGCCATTGAATGAAATTAACTTTATCAGAAACTTGCTACATTGTCCTTATTTTTTCTTAAGTTACCACAGACCTGTGAAAACATCATCAGACAATTCCTGGTACACAGATTATTGATTGGAAAGCAATATTAAAGTGAAGAAAGAATAAGACTTACTAAAGAAACTATACAAAAAAAAGACATTCTTTTACCCATGATATTCAGAAATATAGCCTCCCATACATACATATCTAGCTTCCCTCAAATATTCCCTGAATAAATTAAGTTTTTTCCTTCTCCTTTTGTTCTCTCTCCCTATTCTCTCCCTTTCCATTTGTGACTGAAGCAAACTGATTTCTGAATGGTTCTATCCCTGCTTTTGACTATAGGACAATATACCAACTAAGACTGAATCTGGTCCTACACTAAGCACACATGAACAAGCACTAAGCATATACATGAAATCAATAAGTAATCTACTTTTCCTATCACATGTCTAATAGGCATTATGGATCACATTATAAGATCTGGACTTTGTCCGGCGGTGTGGCTCAGTGGTTGAGTGTCAACCCATGAACCAAGAAAGAGGTCACCAGTTTGATTCAGGTCAGGGCACACGCCCAGACAGTGGGCTTGATCCCTAGTGAGGGGCATAGAGGAGGCGGCCAATCAATGTTCTCTCTCATCGATTTTCTGTTTCTCCCTCTCACTTCCTCTCTCTCTATAATCAATAAAGGAAAAAAAATTTTTTTAAATGATGCTTTAAAAAAAAATCTGGACTTTGATCTCGGAGGCCTATCTATCATCTACCAGTCAGCTATCATCTACCAACTATGTGTAAAACAGTACAGAGTATAAGTGGAAAAGTGGTCTGTGCCCTAAGAATTCATTAAACAAGTTGTACATGGAACAGAACAATAGCAAGGTCATAATTTAAGTCATACTTACATGTTGTTTCAGTAATGACCTATTACTGTGCATGGCTTATGAAGAAAAGCAAAGTATGGGAGGAATTTCTATCAATTGATGTTAATAGGGAAGGCCTTAAAAGAAATGTTTATCATTGGCTTGTAAATGGGAAGATGCTTTAAGTATACAGAATTGCAAAAGCAAATGTTTACTGGTAAACTTTTCAGTAGCCTCTACATTTTGAATTTTTATAAGTGGAACACAGAATTGTAAAGTGTCATGGCTAGAAGTTACCTCAGAGATAAAAGAAAAATCAGTTACCTTTTTTAAAGACAGGAATTATGGATGGTCCTCCATTTTTCTCCAGGCTAAAAGGAAAACATTTTTATCAAACTAGAAATATATAAAGACTTTGTACAACAACATACCATGTTCAATGCCTAATTTATACATGTTACCTGTAGGTATTTTATATTCTATTCATGTACTCATTTATTCACTTATCACTTAGAACATTTAAAACATTAAATCTGCTTGAAGTTATCAGGGTGAAGCTTCACAGAAGAAAAAACACTTCATCTAGGTTTTGCAGAAAATAGGTCTTCAAATGGATGAGGTCGAGGAGAGTATCCCAGACAGAGGGAACAGGGTATGAAAGATTACAGTACCATAAAACAGCATGGCATGTTCAGTGGGCACTAAGTAGTATGGTGCATTTGGAATTAAAGGTACCTGGAGATGCAATAGGAGATATGGTTGGAGAATAAACATCAGATCATTTTATGTATTAAGAATGAGGCCTTGGCTGGTTTGCTCAGCGGTTGGAGCATCAGCCCATGGACCGGAGAGTCCCGGGTTCGATTTCCACTAAGGGCACGTACTTCGGTTGCAGTTTGTCCCTGGCCCCGGTTGGGGCTGTGTGGGTGGCAGTCACTTGATGTGCCTCTCTCACATCGATGTTTCTCTCTCTCACTCACTTTCTTCCTCCTTCTCTCCCTCCCGCTCTATCTGAAGATAAATGCAAAAAAAAAAAAAAAAAGAATGAGAAAATTTAAACTTTATTTTCAAAGTAATGGGGTACCAGTGAAGTGTTTCAAGTCAAAGAATAACAAGGTGTACCTAAGTTAATGTGTGTGTGGGGGGGAGGTGGCAGGGGAGTGGTGGTGTTTGTGGCTTTAAAAGAAGTATTATTTTAATCATCATCTTGTACATATAACATATACAAAAATCCCTTGGTAATAAAATGTAAGTCTTGGTGAAAGTTAATATATTAAAAGTAGTTATCACAATTATATTCTGGGTTAATTTGATGAGGAACATTTGCTGTTTTCAACTTTAATGAGGCAACTTCAATGGCTACAGGGTAATATGAAACTAGCGTGTGTTACTCTCATTATTTTCATGGAGGGTCAGTTAATACCAGTAAAATATTCCTCTCTAAATACTTCAAAATTCACACACCCTAATGTGGGGAGAGAGAAGTGGTTATGTACTAAATAAGTAAATGCTATTATGATCCCAACCACAGCCTGTCATTCTGTTTCCAATAGTGATATCAAGGAATATTTTGTGGAAGGAGATGTTTACTCATTCCAAAGGTTCTGAACTTGTTTCAGTAATCTTTTATTCCATTTACCATAATTTTATTTAGAGATGGGGAACCTTTTTCCTGCCAAGGGCCATTTTGATATTTATATCATTTGCAGGCCATACAAAATTATCAACTTAAAAATTAGCCTGCTATATTTGGTCAGGCTAACTTGGTGAAGCCTGTGATGTTAGCTGGTATTGATGTTATGGGCCTTTCCCCACCTGATTACCAAACTCCTTGGCTGGATTGTTATGAAAAGGGAATAGTCCATATAAATGCTCCAAGGAGAGTGCATAGCACTATTTTTTATGGGAGTAATTGTTATTTGCTCACCAATTTCACCTCCCTGGGTAACCATTCTTATAAGTTTACTGACCACTGGTCACTGCTTATTTATAATCGTGAAAGTTGAGTATTTACAACTAAAGAAGGTGCCATTCACTCTTCATAGTCATCCTAGATTTGTATAGTTACTACAGCAATTTTCCAGCAGATGGCGGTAAAGTATCCTGAGTAAGGGGTACTTCTTTCTAATTCCCAAAAAGTTGCCTTATGAGCTAGCTGTGGGAGTGACTGTTAAATAATACTTCCATTATTTATCCTAAATTATTTTCAATCAGTAAATATTACTTTTTAACATTCTCAATTATAGCAATAGCAATTTAGATTTCCCTTGCTCTTTATATAAAATTAGGTAATACATTTTAGATTTTCATATTTTCAAATAAATTAAAGTGACTGAAGATGTACTTATTTTTCTCCATACTTAAAATTGATTTCTAGAACTATGATATTGTATCCTTTTCTCTTCCATTATTGCAAAGTTAATAATACATCTTGATTAGATCTGTTTCCTATATATAAATAGTGCTGTTTGCAGACAAGACTTGTAAATCAGCTATATTTACAGAAGGGAATATACCTAGGGTAAGAAGATTCTCCTGTTTTTTTTCAGAAACTTAAGTTCATGATAAAACTACAACATTGATGCAAAATCCTCTGAATAAATGCCAGGCAAAGTTTGGCATAACTCCAACCACTGGGTCTAATTTGACCTAATTCTGGATAAGTCCCAAAGTCCCATTTGATGCCAAGGTCATGGTGGTGTTCCTGGTTGGCTCAGAATTCTTCAATGTACCCCAGTCTACCCAAAAATGGATTCCTGAATTAGGCATGGATGCAAACAGGCCCCAAAATCTTTTCTGAAATGTAAATATTACTGGCCAGACAGGAACCTCAAGATCTGGTTGTATTCTTGTCTACACTCACATTTCTGTTGCTGAGTTGGAGTTAAAACAGGCTTTGGCATCTGGCCCATGTGGCTCAGTGGTTGAGTGTCAACCCATGTACCAAGAGGTCACGGGTTTGATTCCTGGTCAGGGCATATGCCCATGTTTTGGGTCAAATCCCCAGGGTGGGGGCATGCAGGAGGCAGCCAATTGATGTTCTCCCTCATTGATGTTTCTATCTCCCTCTCCCTTCCTCTCTCTCTAAAATCAATAAAGAAAAAAACAAAACAAAAAACAAGCTTTGGCAATGGACATTTAGAATGAAGTTCATCCTTTGGTATAACAGGCATATATTCATATCAAGGACAATTCCCCTTGTTTGATCTTCCTTAAACTTCTTTAAAAGTTCCTCTATCAATAATTTCACTACTGCAATTTCATATATAGGCACAATACCTTAAGGAAGGAAGTCCCACGTTTTGTTGCATTTGAAATTCCTTTAAAAATGCTGGGTTAATACTTGCATCTCTGCTGATATTATTTGTTATACGGTGGAACTGATTAGGCTTATTCCTGCATTCCTTTAACAGGATGCGGAAAGCATTTGCATTGTAAGTTAAGTAGCCAAGAGCACAGGAGCAAGCTGTGCGAACCTACATGAAGAAGAAACAGTTTGTTCTTAATCACTGAGCTTTGTTCTTAAAATACCCAACCCAGTGCTCTCATTAGATATTTCATAGGAAAGTCCCTGTAGCTATGTACAGCAAATATGTATGTCAACCGAAGGCAATCACAGCCATATATATATTTGGCATTTATCTTCAGATAGAGTGGAAGAGAGCGAGAGGGAGGAAGAGAGAGAAAGAAACATGGATGTGTGAGAGAGACACATCGAGTGGTTGCCACCTACACGACCCCAACCGGGGACTGGGACAAACTGCAATCAAGGTACATGCCCTTAGCGGGAACCAAACCCAGGCCTCCCTGATCCATAGGCCGACACTCTAACCGCTGAGCAAAACTGGCCAGGGCAGCACAGCCATATTTTTGAGAGGAGTGTCAACTACCACTGATTTCTAGTAGTTGTTCTCAGTCCTGACAGCATTTTAGAATCAACAGTTTTTTGTTTTAAGTCTATCAGCTGAAACAGACTCTTGGGATAGAATCTGGGCATCTATTTTGTTTTGAAAGTGCCACAGAAGATTCTAATGTGCAGCCAGAGTAAGAACCATTGAGTTTGAACTAAAACAATGGAGCTCCGTTGTCTTGATTGTGCATTGCAGTCACCTGGATAGCTATGAAAATTACTCATGCCTGGGGTCCACCCCCCAAAACTGATTTTATTATTTTGAGCTGCAGCTTAGACATCACAATTTTTCAAAACTGCTCAGGTGATTATAATAGGAAATTAAGTAAGAGCCTGTAGCATATAAGTAGGTTAAAAATAATTCACTCAGGAAAGTAGCTAAATTTTCCATTGGTGAAAACAGAAACAATAAGCATCAGGCCAAAGAACTCCAGAAGCTGTTCTTTGTTTCCTTGACCTTGAAATAATTAGGTTGTTCATACGATTAATTATACTCCTAGGCAGTTCTTAGGAAAATCTGTTAGTGGTGGCATAAGAAATGTCATAGGATAAACATAAACCAGGCCTATATAGGGTACTAGAAACTTGACATATTGATCTTTACACTTGCATCTGACTGCTGTATATGCCCATATTCCTTCCATGACTTCAACAGTGGTTCTCAGTATATGGTCCCTGGAACAATAGCTTCAGCTTTTGGGGACTTGTGAGAAATGCACATTCTAGGGCCGACACCAGATCTATTAGATCAGAAACTCTTGGAATAGAGCCCAGCAATCTATAGTGTAAAGGGTTCCTTTGGGTGATTCCAGTGTACCCCAAAGTTGGAGAAACACTGCCTGAGACCTTGGGGGGGGGGAGCAGGGTAACACTCAGAGGCAAACCACTATTGGCCAACCTGGCCTTCTTCACACATCCTCGTCTCTAACCCTGCTTGGCAGGTAAGGAAAACCGTCCAATGGATTCCACTTTTATTCCTTCCAAATAATCACAGAAATGACAGTGAGATCACAAAATTTTGTGAGATACTTTATAAATATTTAATTATAAATTTCTGTATCATCAATGTACTTATTTGTAGCTTGAATCTTAAATATCAATGTTAAAACAAATTTTCACAGTTTGTGGGAACCAGAATTGTGGGTGGCAGATATAGTACTAGAGAAATCATCTCATTTTGAGTTAGTAACATGAACTATTATATAACACAGTCAACCTGTGGAGAAATTCACCCACGGAAATGAGAGAGAGGCAAATTATAGTTTTAAAACATTCAATTTTAGAATTACTTTTTTTACCTCTTCTTTTCCTGAATACAAGTGATAGCAGAGCCGTTGAATTGTCCCTAATGTGGTAAATGCTCCAGGAATACCAGCTCTAGAATGAGCCAGGCTAGCTATTAAATTCCCTATAAATTAAACAAGAAAAAAAATGCTTATGTTAGTTGACATAAACTGATACACTGTGCTTTTGGTTATTTGCACATAGTATTAAAAAGGTTTGAGTCACAAGACCTCTCTGTTAATGAAGAAGTGCTTAGAAAAAGCATTTATATGTCAAGTTTAGAATAAACTTTACCCAAAATTATGGTTTGGTTTTTTGTCACAAACAGTAAAAGTTAAATAGGTTTATTTAAGAGAGGGAATATTTGAAAATCTGAGGTTTTCTTCTCCATGGCTTCAGAATATGTTTTGTTTTGAGGTTTCAGGGCTTTTTTTTTTTTTTTTTTTTTTTTAATGACTGAATATAATGATTGACATATCTTAAGAAAACTTAGTATGTCCTTTTTGAAGTTCAAAAGGCTTTGAGTTAAGAAGAGTTCATTGGTATTTTAAAATCAAGCAATATGTTGCTTATAGACGTTTAAAATCATTGAAATTCTTGCCATGAAAACAAATATTTGGGGATTGAAAATAAGTGACTCAGTAATTAAATAAATGTGCAACTACCAACTTAAAACTATCATTCAAATTCTTGTTTTAATTTTAGAGTTTTCTTGTGATACTGTTTCAAAATATTGTTGCTGTATTGGTGTAAGTGTAACACAACTTTTAAGATATAAATAGTGTATTTTTACATTTGTGGGTAGATACTTTATTGGGGTATTAACTGGGTTTTTGTTCTTTTATCACCCCCCCCCCCACACACACACACACACATAAACATAAACACCTCCATTATAAGCCAAAAGACCTTTGTATCTATTGCCTCAGGGTGGAGAAGTCTTGGTTGTATGGCCTAGAGCAAAAATTGTCTAAAGATAACCTTTCTTTCTGGCTTCTAATCTCAAAAGCCGGAGTTTATAGAAGGCATTATGCTAGCAGGAAGAGAGAGAGGTGTCTTCAAACAGGTGGAGTAAGAAATGGGAAACAAATGGAGGAGGGCAAAGAGTCTAAGACTAAGAAGGACATAGTAGGAACTGGAGCTTTGAGTAGAGAATAGCTAAGTGGTGCACATACGAAAATTGGACACTTGGCAATAGAAATGCCAGTCTCTGCAAAACTTCTGTGCTTTTGGAGCTGCTTCAGTATACCTGTGGCCTGAAAAACCTGCTTTGCTGGAGATATCCCTGACATGCATATGACTGGGGATATGTATACCTCTGATGGTGGAATGCAGAGAAAGCCCAGTAATTTTTGAGATTCAATTCCTACAAGCCTGGGGAAATTATTATTTGAAAGCTAGTATAATGTGGCATTTCTTGCACACAAGAGTTTATGGCATAAAATTAAACCCACTGCCATTGTTTTTCAGAGTCACAGAATTATTATGACATTGAATTAAGAATGCTATTTAGAGAAAAATATATTCAATAACTTATTTTAAATGTTCTTTCCTAGGTAGTTTCCATCAGAAAGTTTTTTGTTTGCTTGAATTTTCTTTCCATGCTAAGTAGATATACAACATAAAAGTATAATTCTGTGGCAGCAAATGGAGTTGCCTTTGCTGCTTTTAGTGATCCATTTCAATTAAAAAGCAAATACCTCATTGTTATTATTTTGGTAGTAGTTACTCCATATGTCTGTTGTTCTGATACTGTTTATGTTGTGTTAAGAGTGATATAAAAAGTCAACTAATTATTGATCATCTGGGGAGTTTGATCTGGAGTAGATATAGTTGCACAGTTAGCATTGTATCAAGAACCCTATTGGACCATTTTGTCTTGCTATATTGCTTATCTATGTAGAGAGCTCTTAAATGTTAGCAAAACATGTACAATGGGTTAAAAGGAAACCAGATACAAGTATATCAGTATAAATCTGCCACTACTATAAATCAGTGTGTATAGTTTGTTATTGGTAGCTCATAGTTGAATTCTTATTTTATATTCTGGAAAAAATAACTAGGGGTTTGAAAAAGTAGTTAGAAATCAAAAAGGCCATGTTCAGAGTTACTCTGCTTCTATTTGGGGTGCAGAACAGACTTACATTGTTCCATGTAGTCTCATTCTCCAAATTGTATGACAAGAGTTTCAGATTTATTATTTTATTATTGCTCAGATTACAAAAAACTTTTTTGAAATAGTTTTATGTGGATACAATTAGATTCTAGTTATTTCTTACCTGTCAAGACAATAGTAGTGGACTGAACTGAATACAGACTATCAACTAAAATAGTAACGCCTCTTGAAGACAAAGTAATATGGTCCACATCTATAATGACTTTAGCTAATATAATAATCTAAAAACAAACAAAAAAAGAAGCATACAATCATTGAACATCTTCTACTCAGCTTCTCTACTTACGTTTTTATTAATTAATTGATTGATTTGGTACTTCTCAGGAAGGTAAGAGGAGTAATTTTGTATGGTTGAGTATAAGAGAAGCAAGTGGCAGGAGTAGGAGTTAGAGTACTTGTCCCCTATCTGATCATTTTAGTGACCATAGTAGGCTGTAGTATTCTTTCTATAATGTTTGTAACTTTGATATACTTGAGGTATGGGTTCATAGAAAACACTTCTAAAGGTCATAGGATAGAAAAAGAAGAGAGAGAATACGACTAAGAAGAACTCAGATATATCTAGTTGTCATGTGTTGAAGAATCAGCGTGATCAGCTAAGATATGCAGTAGAAAACTTATGTTGGATACTACCATGTTTCTCTACCTATTTCCTTGTAATATGGAGGTGAAGAAATGCTACTACCTGCCTATTAACCTGGCAGTGTTTTATAATCATCAAATGATATATAAAGACAAAAATTCCATTTTAACTTATAAAATTCTATATAAATGAAGAAGTCCTCATAGATAATGTTTTTTGTTTTTGTTTTTGTTTTTTATGATGTGAAAAGGGCTGGTGTGAAAAATACTGTGAAGATCCAAAAATCTTTCTGATTTTTAACTTTTCACTAAAAAGACATTTATTGAAGTTTAAACCTCTAATTATATACCTGGAATGCTGCCATTGCCTTCTCAGTTTCAATTGTTGATTTAAGAAAAGGTTCAAAAATTGATATGGTTATTATTCCACTTTCCAATATTAAATATTGTTGATAGCAATCATTGAAGGCAAAAAGGGTTAATGCGTAGCCTGCTCTTAAACAAATATCCTAGAAACAGGAGAAAATGCATTATATTTAACTAACTTCATTTATAATTTATCAAGGTAATAGGTTTTGAATTCTTGCCCATTATAATATATCGCATTCTTATCTCTGGGAGTAAAATATGACATTACTGTATTGAGGAAAACAGATAATAGTTACCCCAGAATGTTATTGAACAGAAAAAAATAGAGAATTAGGTTATAGTATCAGGGAGAAGACAATAGAAAAAAAAATTTTTTTAAAGGTAATTTTTGATTACTGGTTATGCAAATGAATACCTAAATGGTAACAGGAAACTCCATAATTTTATTTACCCTCAACTATTTTGTTTCAACATATTTTTATTTTCAAAATTTCTCTTGTATAATAGGCTATGTGTTGCACTGTATGCATTGTGGGATGATTATCATCTCTTAAAATAAGTTCATTTGTAAAATTCTATTGTGCTGTATTCTAAGAGGGAATAAAAGGAACATGATTTACTTTATAAAATCACATTTAACATTCTAGGATGAGGAAAACAGCAAAAAACAATTCTCCTTTAAAGACAGTCTGCTTGCCAAAGATAAACAAGTATGGCAGATCTTCCAGATTGGCCCAAAAGATGGAATCTTATTACTAAATCTTATTTTTATTTTATTTGAACAGTATAGGAGGGAGGAAGAGAGAGAGAGAGGGAGAGAACCATTAATCTTAGTGAGTTTTCTTCTGCCACTATGAATCATTATATAAAAATGCTATATGTACATACTGAAAAATATTTACAGATAAAATTATATGATGCCTGATATTTGATTAAAAAATAACAGGGATAGTGAGTAGGTACATGGAGGAAATAAGGTTGACCATGAGCTGTTTGAAACTTTCCATAATAAAAAGTATATATACACAAAGTAGTCACTTGGCCATAGGCAAGAAGAAAGGTAGTCAAAGGATAGGGTCCAGAGAGTGAAGCAGGCTAGGAGGTAAAGGAAAATGATAGTGGAATAGATAGTAGAATAAAAGGGAGATGAAGGGTATCCTGTGAAATAGGATAATGAGACTAAAATGTGAAAGAAATTGATTTGAGAGGGAAGGAAGGTGGCTTTGAGAGTCAGACATGAGCCCTGGCCCGTTTGGCTCAGCGGTTAGAGCGTCGGCCCATGGACCAGAGAGTCCCAGGTTCGGGAATGTACCTTGGTTGCAGTTTGTCCCCGGCCCTGGTTAGGGTCGTGTAGGTGGCAACCACTCAGTGTGTCTCTCTCATGTCGATGTTTCTCTCTCTCTTTCTCCCTCTCTTCCTTCTGCTCTATCTGAAGATAAATGCAAAAAAGTCCTCAGGTGAGGATAAAAAAAAGAGAGACATGAATTCAGTCTCCTCATGCTATTTCCCTCCCATGTTATTAAAGCAGAACTTCATCTTTTGTGTACCACAATAAAGTAAAATTCTATATTAAAAAATAATAATAATGCAGTGACTTCATTTCTCCCCTAACAACCCATTTTTTTCTCCCTCCCAAATCTCCCAGAACTGAGAGAGACGTAGTTGAAAATTTTCTTTCCTTATTGCCAAATGCACTATAGATAACAGAAGTTCCTGAGTTTTTCTAGGGTTAGTGCTATTCAAAGTGTGGCCCATGGACCAGTGATAATCCTCCAAATGGTTGTCAACAGGATTAGAGAAACTGAGAATAGCATTTAAAAGAAATGGTTCTTTCTTATATTTAAATACAAATTAATAAATGTAGAAGGAAGAAGGAGGGAATTTTTAAAAAATCACCATTAGGAAAATGCCACAGTAATCACTGTTGCATCAGTGGATGCTAAAATCGAGGAACAAAAGTACAGTGCAAAACACAATATTTGCATAGATACTTATTAATTAATTACAAGAGGAAGAACAGTAACTTTACAGTGGAGAAATATAGCAAACATCACTTTAACCAAGTACCCAAAGTTTACATTGGCAATTATAAGACATACCAATATTATGTACCTCCTTAAAGGATGCACTGGGAAGGTGAATGAAGAAGACCATGTAATTTCTACCATATTCTTGCCGAAATGCATCCCCTCAATTTAATCATGAGAAAACAGATAACTCAAATTGAGAGACATTCTACAAAATAATTGGCCTGGACTCATCAAAAATGTCAAGATCAGGAAAGACATGAAATCCTGAAATACCAAGGACTGAGTTTCACAGATTGAAGGAGACTAAAAACACATGACAACTAGATGTAATGTGGAATCCCTGATTGGATTCTGGGACAGAAAAAGGGCATTGTAAAAAAATAGGCAAAATTTACATAAGGTCTGCAGATTAATTAATCGTAATGTGTCAATGTTAATTTCCTGGTTGACATCCAGGGAAACTGGATGAGGATATACTAGAATACTCTCTATTATTTTTGCAAATATTTGTAAAGTCTAAAATTATTTCAAAATTGAAAGTTTTTTTTTTTAATTGGCAGATTAGTAGGGAAAAGCTATCCTTTCATCACAAATAGATTGAGAAAGCACTATTCTAGAATATTAGGTAAGCAGCAGATAACAGAGGGTTGAAAGGTCATACAATTAGGTTAAAGATTTGATGCATTCAGGATAGAAGATACTTGTTTTTGGCTGGTCCCAACACATAAAATTGCTACATTTCAAAGATGAAATGTGATAACTGAAAAATATGGAGCAGTATCATTTCATCATTACAAACTAATGACCTACCAAAGAGATTGTACATTTCTTAAGTAATTCATTTGAATATTGCCATGAAAAAGTCTAGATGATAATTTGAGGATGTGATATAAAAAACTTTATTCTAAATGATCTCTAATATTTTGTAAAGGTATTACCTTATCTTGTGAGTGAAGAAGATAAAGGACATCAGCATACTTAAATCCTTCTTTTTCTTGTAATTCATATTGCAACACTTTATTCCTTAGGACAATGCATGCCAAAGAAAATGCCACTTCAACCTAAGTTTTCAGAAATTAATTTATCTTTCACTCATGGTTTATCAAATGACATTTTTATTACACAAGCATTTATATGGTAAATATCAATTCAAAGATACTATAAAATACTATAAAATCCACTGACTCTAGTAAATCTCACTAGTATTTAGAGAGTTTAGCATTGCAACTTCTGGAGGAATTAACCTTATTATTTTGAACAGCTGGGAAAATATCCTCCTCTATGTGCTGGCATGATCACAAAACTCCGTTTGAGGGCATAGGTGTATCACAGCTATATCTAAAAAATATATTTTTAATTTCCTGGCATGGGTTAAAAAGCTGTTTTGAACTGCTTGTTAGCTACCAGTCTTTGAGTTGTAAGCCGTTGATGAAATGCCTATCAAAGTAAGCAAAGCACTGAAGAGTAGTACTGAAGAATAGTTCTCTATTTCTGGAGTCATTATTCTGAAGCCCTTTAGGAGGATGTAAACTAACCTTGTTTATCACTAGGAGTCAACAGTTAAGTTTTTAAAGTGCTACACTGTGCATTTCTATGAAAAATGTTAAGAGTTAGAAAAGCATGAATATTACAAAAGTATTTTGTTTACTATAGAATTTTTGTGTGGAAAAGTATTGAAATGTATTTATGTTCTGTTTTAACAATTTTAAGAACTCATTGGAAATATATACTGAATTTATAGACAGATGCAATTGAAATAAACTCTTTTGCCATGAAAATGTATGTTTTAAAATAAAAATGTATTTTTATGTGGCATTTTCCATAGTCTTATGAAGCTTATTGGTACTTTGAAAGTTAGTGTAGTTTTTACTATAATTCAAGCCAACTCCCATAATAAAAAAAAAATCTTTTTCATAGCCAGAAAAGCCACATAACTTATAACATCTTTTCTGATAACACATTCATTGAAAGAAATAATGCTAAGTTTGCATACATACATATTTTCTTCTTTGGTTATTTCTATTTTCTCATTTCTAACAGAGCCCATACCAAATTTTGAAAAGAAAAATGTATTTTTGTTGTAGGTATCATTTCCTGCCTGGCCAACTATAGATAATCTTGAATTTCCAAAACTTTAGTAAAAGAGTTTGAGTAGATGTGAATGTCACTTTATTAAAGGCATTCTACTAGAAGTAAATGGAAGAGTGAACGACTCTTCAACAACTCTTAGTAGTTCTTGGTAATGTTTACTCTTGAGAAAACTGTTGCTACCAGCCAAAAAAGGCTGCTTGGTAGAAGGTAGAACTGTTTTGTTGGTGTAGCAATGACAGGATTCACTTATATTTGAGAAATTTTGCTGTATAAACCTCACATCCCTACTACCCCCATCCAGTTTTTAGCAACCAATATCTGAGGGATAAAACTTGCCTGATGAGTAAGGACATAAGGCTTTCATATTTTAAAGAAATGTATTAATAAAATTTACTATCTTTGTAGCAACATTTTTGTTTATAACTTCCACAATTTAAAAAAAATGTTTAGCCCTGGCCCGTTTGGCTCAGCGGTTAGAGCGTCGGCCTGCGGTCCGGAGAGACCCGGGTTCGGTTCCCGCTAAGGGCACGTACCTTGGTTGCAGTTTGTCCCCGGCCCTGGTTGGGTCGTGTGGGTGGCAACCACTTGATGTGTCGCTTTCACGTCGATGTTTCTCTCTCTCTCTCTCCCACTCACTCTATCTGAACAAAATATCGAAAAATGTCCTCAGGTGAGGATAAAAAAAATGTTTAATATTTTTATTGTACTTGTGAACTTGCAAAAGATACAAATTATTCTTAAAATGTCATATTTATGTTAATTTTTTTACCATATCAGAAAAAAATCTGTAAAACTTTATACATACCTTAATGCTAGGAGAAGGGTGACTTCTCAGTAGTTGAATAAGTATTGGAAAGGCATTTTCATCTACAACAAACTGTTGACTAACGGGATTGCTTGTATGGGCAACACCTGTAAGAATCCACATGTCAGTGAGATACTTTTTTCTGTCTTGGAAATGGTACAGTCAAACATAGCTTGATATGTGTGATTGATCAAGTGTCCTAGCATAATATGATTAGTAAACTCTTTCTGCCTTCTTAGAGCCCGTGGAGGTAAGGGGAGTTGTTGCTGCTGAACTTTGTGGGCCTGTTTGGAACAGGACTTCTAAAATGACAAATACGTTTGGGAGGCTGTGGTACAAGGACATTTTTTGATGGCATAAGCGGGATCTCTGGAACCAGAGGGAGCATACAGCTCTTCTTAAAACCAAAGGTGTTTACACTCGAAATGAAACTAAGTTCTATCTAGGCAAGAGATGTGCTTATGTGTACAAAGGAAAGACTTTTGGCAACGGACTTTGTTGGCAAACTGAACAAAACCAGAGTAATCTAGGGAAAGGTAACTCCTGTTCATGGGAAACAGTGGCATGGTTCATGCTGAATTCCAAAGCAACCTTCCTGCTAAGGCCATTGGACACAGAATCCGTGTAATGCTGTTCCCCTCAAGGATTTACAATTATTGAAAAGAAAATAAATAAAAGTGTGCCTGACTGGTGTGGCTCAGTGGATTGAGCATCCTCCTGTGGACTGAGAGGTCCTGGTTCGATTCCTGGTCAGGGCACATGCCCAGGTTGCAGGCTGGATCCCCAGTAGAGAGCATGCAGGAGGCAGTCGATCCATGTTTCTCTCTCTTAAAAAAAAAAAAAAAAAAATCAATGAAAAAGCATATTTGAATAAAAGTGGATTTATTTGCTTATTTAAAAAATAAGATTAGCCTGGCCAATGTGGCTCAGTGGATCAAGTTTCATCTAGTGGATTGAGAGGTCCCAGTTCGATTCCTGGTCGGCGTATGCCTGGGTTGCAACCTTCCTGTAGGGAGTGTGCAGGGGGAAGCCAATCAGAGGTACCTCTCTCACATCCATGTTTCTATCTGTTCCTTTCACTCTAAAAAAAATCAATAAAAACATATTTAAACTTCCAGTCAAGATGGTGGCATAGGTAAACGCGGTATCGAGTCCTCCCACAACCACATCAAAGTTACAACTAAACTACAGAACAACCATCATTCAAAACCGCCTGAAATCAAACTGTATGGAAGTCCTACAACTATGGAATTAAAGAAGCAGCCACATCGAGACTGGTAGGAGGGGCTGAGGAAGACGGGCTGGTTCCACATCCACGTGTGGCGGATAAAATCAGGAGGACACCTCGGCTGGGAAGGTCCTCCCTAAGGACTGAGGGATCTCCGTCCCACACCATATGCCCCGCTCAGGGTTCCAGTGCCAGGAAGAGAAGTCCCCATAACTTCTGGCTGGAAAAACCAGCAGGAACTGAGGCTCAGGAAAGCTGATGCAGCTGGAGCCCCAGGCAGCTCCGTAAAGGGCCCGCGCACGGACATATCAGTCTCTCCCCTCTAAGCTTGGAAGGGAGGCAGCTTGAGGGGCACCAGAGACATACAGGGAAGAACTGAGCTGTTTGGCACTAGAGCGAGGGCTGGAGAGGGGGCTTTCTCCGGGACAAACATGCTGTCAGAGACCTTTGTTTCTTTGGTGAGCCCTTCCCTGGGGCGGCAGACAGTCGGCATATCTGGGACTCCAGCAACCTGTCTCACACTGGTAGCCCTGCCCTGGTGATTCCCTGAGGCCCCACCCCACACAGCTTCAGGCCCACCCAAGCTGTTGCCAGTTGCTTAACCACAGGATTGGCCTGTCTTGGATCCTGCTTCAGGTTTTCCTAAATTCTTTCAAACAAGCAGCATCTGGTCTCAGATAGCCCCATATCTCTCGTTAAATAATACACAGAAACAACACAGAGAGGCAGCCAAAATGAGGAGACAAAGAAACAGGTCCCAAATGAAAGAACAGAACAAAACCCCAATAAAAGAACTAAGCGAAAGGGAGATAAGCAACCTAACAGATGCAGAGTTCAAAATACTTTTTATAAGGATGCTCAATGAACTTAGTGAGGGCCTCAAGAGCATAAAAAAGGACCAGTCAGAAATGATGGATGCACAGTCAGAAATGAAAGAGGCATTAACTGAAATAAAGAATAATTTACACAGATTCAATAGTAGAGTACTTAAATCCAAGACGCAAACCATTGATTTGGAATATAAGGAAGCAAAAAAAACACCCAATCAGAACAGCAAAAAGAAAAAAGAATCCAAAAAAATGAGGATAGTGTAAGGAGCCTCTGGGACAATCTCAAGCGTGCCAACATTCGCATCTTGGGGGTGCCAGAAGGAGAAGACAGAGACAAGAAATCGAAAACCTGTTTGAAACAATAATGGCAGAAAACTTTCCTAACTTGGTGAAGGGAACAGACATACAAGTCCAGGAAGCACAGAGAGTCCCAAACAAGATGAACCCCAAGAGGCCAACACCAAGACACATCATCATCAAAATGCAAAAGGTTCAAGACAAAGAGAGAATCTTAAAAGCAGCAAGAGAAAAGCAGTTACCTACAAGGGAGTTCCCATAAGGCTGTCAGCTGATTTCTCAAAAGAAACTTTGCAGGCCAGAAGGGAGTGGCAAGAAATATTCAGAGTGATGAAAAGCAAGAACCTACAACCAAGATTATCCAGCAAAGCTGTCATTTAGAATCGATGGCCATATAAAGAAAGAGTTTCCCAGACAAGAAAAAGTTAAAGGAGTTCATTATCACCAAACCATTATTATATGAAATGATGAAGGGTCTTTTTGAAGAAAAAGATAAAATATATGAACAAACAAAATGTCAATGAATACATATCTATTGACAATGGAATCTACAAACAAAATGAACAAGCAGAACAGAAACATTCTCATAGATACCGAGAACATGGTGTTGGTTGCCAGATGGGGGAATGGGTGAAAAGGTGAAGGGATTAAGAAGTACAAATTCATTGCTAGACTGACAAACCTCAAAGGGAAAGGGGTTGGGGGGTGGGAAGAAGTAAACCAAAGAACTATAGCATAACCAATGGACACAGACAATAGTGTGGGAAAAGGAGAGAGGGAGGCGGGAGTAGGGAGGAGGGGGTCAATGGGGGAAAAATGAGGAACATCTGTAATACATTCAACAATAAAGATTTAAACAAAAACATATTTAAAAAATAAGATTAGTGACTTCCAGTCAAGATGGCGGCATAGGTAAACGCGGTATCGCCTCCTTCCACAACCACATCAAAGTTACAACTAAACTACAGAACAACCGCCTGAAATCAAGCTGAATGGAAGTCGTACAACTACGGAATTAAAAAAAAAAAAAGCAGCTACATCCAGACTGGTAGGAGGGTCGGCGGCGTGAGGGAGGGGGGGCGGCGACGGCGGCGTGGCCGCGCAACGGGCTGGTCCCACACCCACGTGTGGCGGATAAAAATCAGGAGGCTCCCGCGGCTGGGAAGGTCCTTCCTGAGGACTGAGGGGTCCCCGTCCCACACCAGGTGCCCTGTTCAGGGTTCCAGTGCCAGGAAGAGAATCCCCATAACTTCTGGCTGGAAAAACCAGCGGAAACTGAGGCTCAGGGAAGCTGACCTGGCTGGAGCCCCAGGCAGCTCCCTAAAGGGCCCGCGCACGGACTTATCGGACTCTCTCCCTCTAAGCTCAGAGGGGAGGCAGCTCAAGGGGCACCAGAGACATACAGGGAAGAACTGAGCTGTTTGGCACTGGAGCGAGGGCTGGAGAGGGGGCTTCCTCGGGGACAAACGTGCTGTAAGAGGCCTTTGTTCCTTTGGTGAGCCCTTCCCGGGGGCGGCAGACAGAAGCCATATCTGGGACTCCAGCAACCTGGCTCACACTGGTAGCCCCGCCCTGCTGACTCCCTGAGGCCCCGCCCCACCCCACGCAACTTTCAAGCCCACCCAAGCTGTTGCCACTTGCTTAACCATAGGATTGGCCTGTCTTGGATCCTGCTTCAGGTTTTTCCTAAATTCTTTCAAACGAGCAGCATCTGGTCTCAGCGAGCCCCATACCTCTCATTAAGTAATGCACAGAAACAAACACAGGGAGGCAGCCAAAATGAGGATACAAAGAAACAGGTCCCAAATGAAAGAACAGAACAAAACCCCAATAAAAGAACTAAGCGAAAGGGAGATAAGCAACCTAACAGATACTGAGTTCAAAATACTGCTTATAAGGATGCTCAATGAACTTAGTGAGAACCTCAGTGAACTGAGGGAGGGCCTCAAGAGCATAAAAAAGGACCAGTTAGAAATCATGGATACACAGAATTAAAGGAGGCATTAACTGAAATAAAGAATAATTACACAGCTTCAATAATAGAGTATGTAAATCCAAGGAGCAAACCATCGATTTGGAATATAAGGAAGCAAAAAATCCCCAATCAGAACAGCAAAAAGAAAAAAGAATCCAAAAAAATGAGGATAGTGTAAGGAGCCTCTGGGACAACTTCAAGCGTGCCAACATTCGCATCTTGGGGGTGCCCGAAGGAGAAAAGAGAGAACAAGAAATCGAAAACCTGTTTGAAACAATAATGGCAGAAAACTTTCCTAACTTGGTGAAGGGAACAGACATACAAGTCCAGGAAGCACAGAGAGTCCCAAACAAGATGAACCCCAAGAGGCCAACACCAAGACACATCATCATCAAAATGCAAAAGGTTCAAGACAAAGAGAGAATCTTAAAAGCAGCAAGAGAAAGGCAGCTAGTTACCTACAAGGGAGTACCCATTAGGCTGTCAGCTGATTTCTCAAAAGAAACTTTGCAGGCCAGAAGAGAGTGGCAAGAAATATTCAGAGTGATGAAAACCAAGAACCTACAACCAAAATTACTCTATCCTGCAAAGCTGGCATTTAGAATTGATGGACATATAAAAACTTTCCCAGACAAGAAAAAGTTAAAGGAGTTCATCACTACCAAACCATTATTATATGAAATGATGAAGGGTCTTTTTGAAGAAAAAGATAAAATGTATGAACAAACAAAATGGCAATGAATACATATCTATCAACAATGGAATCTACAAACAAAATGAACAGGAAGAACAGAAACATTCTTATAGATACAGAGAACATTTTGTTGGTTGCCAGTTGGGAAGGGGGTTGGGGGAATGGGTGAAAAAGGTGAAGGGATTGCCCTGGCCGGTTTGGCTCAGCGGTTGGAGCGTCGGCCTGCGGTACAGAGAGACCCGGGTTCGGTTACTGCTAAAAGGGCACCTGCCTCGGTTGCAGTTTGTCCCCGGCCCTGGTTGGTCGTGCGGGTGGCAGCCACTCGATGTGTCCCTTCACGTCGATGTTTCTCTCTCTCTTCCTCTCTCTCCCTCCCGCTCTATCTGAACAAAAAATGGAAAAATGTCCTCGGGTGAGGATAAAAAAAAAAAAAAAAGGTGAAGGGATTAAGAAGCACAAATTTGCCCTGGCCGGTTTGGCTCAGTGGTTAGAGCATCGGCCTGCGGTCCAGAGAGACCCGGGTTCGGTTCCCACTAAGGGCATGTACCTCAGTTGCAGTTTGTCCCCGGCCCTGGTTGGTCGTGCGGGTGGCAGCCACTCGATGTGCCTCTTTCACGTCGATGTTTCTCTCTCTCTCTCTCTTCCTCTCTCTCCCTCCCACTCTATCTGTGCAAAAAATGGAAAAATGTCCTCGGGTGAGGATAAAAAAAAAAAGTAAAAAAAAAAAAAAAAGAAGCACAAATTCATTGCTAGACTGACAAACCTCAAAGGGAAAGGGGTTGGGGGGTGGGAAGAAATAAACCAAAGAACTTATATGCATAACCAATGGACACAGACAATAGTGTGGGAAAAGGTGGGAGGGGGGCGGGAGGGGGGAGGAGGGGGGTCAATGGGGGAAAAATGTGGAACATATGTAATACATTTTACATCCAACAATAAAGATTTGAAAAAAAATTAATTTAAAGCAAAAAAAAATAATAAAATAAAATAAGATTAGTAAATTACAAAAGAAAATGCTATATCAACACTAATTTACCTGAATTAAGTTGTGTTTTTTTTTAATTCTTACCTGAGGATATTTTTTTCCGTTTTTTTAATCATCAGATAGAGTGGAAGGGAGAGAGAGAAACATCCATGTGAGAGAGACGTGAGACAGACCCATCAACTGGCTGCTTCCTGAACGACCCCGACCAGGGCCGGGGACCGAACTGCAACTGAAGTACCTGCTCTTGACCAGAATCAAACCTGCAACTCTTTGCTCTGTGGGCCGACACTCTAACCACTGAGCAAAACTGGCCAGGGCTATGTTCTTTTTCTTTTATAGAGTTTAGAAAGAGAGAAAGGGAGAATGAGAGAGAGAGAGAAACATCAATGAGAGAGAACATCGATTGGTCTCCTCCTGCATGCTCCCCACTGGGGATCAGGCCCACAACCTGGGCATGTGCCCTTACTAGGAATCGAACTGGTGACCTTTTGGTGCATGGGTTGATGCTCAATCACTGAGCCACACTGGCTGGGCATATCTGAATTAAGTTTTTAAAAGGCAAAGCGAAATGGAAATGTTAGTATTAGAAGTGTATATAGTTTTCTAATAGTCACAAAACAAAGAAATTAGAAATTCCAGACCATTAAGGAAAAATAATATAATAGCTGTCATTTATTGAAGAATTATTATGTGCAAGGTACTACTGTTTTTCCATGTTTGTTTGTTTTTTATCTCACCCGAGGACATTTATCCATTTTTTATTCAGACAGAGTGGGAGGGAGAGAGAGAGAAACATCAACGTGAAAGGGACACATCAAGTGGCTGCCACCCACACAACCCAACAAGGGCCAGGGACAAACTGCAACTGAGGTACATGCCCTTAGTGGGAACTGAACCCGGGTCTCTCTGGACTGCAGGCCGACTCTCTAACCGCTGAGCCAAACCAGCCAGGACTCCATGTTTGTTTTTATAAAAATGACTATAGTAAATATTCTGGTTAAAATTTCTGGATTCCCTAAATACACATACTAAAAGATCATCTTACTGCCTTCTTTTATAACCTACTACTTGAAATTATAGTTCTAATTTCAATGAAGAAATTTAGACCATCTCTTTCTAGTAGACACGTATGAGCGATTTTAGTTCTGTTCTTTTGCCATAAATGTCACAACACATACACAGTGGGCTTATATACTTAAATATAAATGCAAGACTGGGCTTCTCTATGAACAATGAAGAGAAGCCATCTACTTATGGTGATCTGTGGAGGTTTGATGGAACTGAGGGAAATACAAGGAGCAAAGAACACTTTTGTGTCCTTGTCTGCTACTCACCCACTGGCCGCCCAGGGATGTACACAAACACTGATCACGTGAATAGTGTTCATTCCCCTAACAGGTATTGAATGTCTAATGCACCAGGCACTGAGATAGGAAGTAGGGCTAAAAAGAGGAAGTAGAATATCTGCCCTCAAGTTTATATTCTACAGGGGAAGGAACTATTTAAATACATGATTTCAATACTGTGTACTAAGTGCTTTAATAGAGGTATAGAAAAGCTCAGAAAATGGACTGCTCACTTCAGAGTAGGTGGGAAAGGGGTAGGAAGGAAGATTTTTAAAGAGTGAAGATACTGCAGGTGGGTCTCAAAAAATGAATATTTTTAATAATGATTATGATAATAATGGTGTTATAAGAATAATATCCTCAAATCTTTAACTGAAACTTCACATGGTAATAATGGGATGAAACTCCATTAAGTTGGAAAAAGAAGCACCACAAGCAATAGGCTGAATAGTTCTCAGAACTCACACAGGGCTAAGGATGGATTGTGTTCCTACTGGCCAGAGTGTAGATATCTCATGATACAAGGGGCTACATACAAGGCATCGAGTCCAGGGAAAATGATCATCTTAATACCAGAGTTAACTTAGTTCCAGAGTAAAGGTTGTGCTACACTTGTCCTAACAAAGCTTAAAAGCTAGCTGTAAAAGGATAAAAAAAATTCCAAGTAACATAAATGCATTCTAGAACAGAGCCTAACTCTTTAAAGGAAAACAAGATTCAATGTGTAACAATTTAAAAAACTCACAATGTCCAGCATTTAATCAAAATTTATTATGCAGGATTTCAAAATGAAATACCTAAGATAAAATTGACAAAATATATTGCAAGCATTGTATATCAGAAACTACAAAACATTGCTGAAAGATATTAAAGAAGACCCAAATAAATGGAAAGATTTGCCGTGTTTATGTATTGGAACACTTGGTATTATCGGGATGTCTGTTCCCCACAAACTTATTTATAGATTCCATGTAACTCCAATCAAAATAACAGCTCTTTTTCAGAAATTGGTCAATTTTAAAAATTGTATGGAAATACAAAGGACTTGTGATTACCAAAACAACTTTGGAAAAGGTTGAAGGACTTCTATACTACCTGCTCAAGATTTACTGTAGACCGCCAGTAATTAAGACAGTAAGTATAGCATAAAGATAGACACATGGAAAAGTAGGCAGAATAGAGAGTCCAGAAACAGACCCACAAATATTTAGTAAATTGATGTATGACAAAGATGCCTAAGAAATTACATGGAGGAAAAGATAATCTTTTCAATAATTGGATAGTACAAAATGAATTTCAGCCACATGCAAAAATTAACTAAAAATGGATCATACATGTAAATATACAGGAGAACAGAAATGCTTTATGATTTTGCATTAGGCAGAGGGTCTTGAAGAGGACACAAAACCAGAACTAAAATTTAAAAAATCAATAAATTAGACTTAATAAAAAAAATACTCTTGCTCTTCAAAAGACCTTGTAACAAATTTGGAGAGATATACCATAGACTGAGAGAAAATATATGCAAAACATATCTCTAACAAAGGACTTGTATCTAGAATATGTAAAAAATGCTTACAACTCAATAAGATAACACAAAAAATGGGCAAAATATTTTAACAGACATTTTACCAGATAAGGTATATAAATGACAAATAAGCACATGAAATGATCTAAATTGCTAGTCATTAGTAAAATGTAAATTAAAACCACAGTGAAATTTACTACACACCCACTAGAATGGCTAAAATTATTATACTAAGTATTGGCAAGGAAGTGAAGCTACTGGAACTATCATACACTGCTGGTAGGAATACAAAGTGGTTAACACTACTTTGAAAAACAGTCTGGCAATTTCTTTAGAAGTTAAACATACACCTAAATAAACCCAGAAATACCACTTCTAGGTATTTATCCCAGAGAAATGAAAACATGTCTATTCAAAGACTTGTGTGTAAATGTTCATAACAGTTTTATTTACAATATCAAGAAACTGGAAACAATCTAAATGTCTACCAGTGGGTGCATTGATAAACAAATCATCATATATTGATATGTACCAATCATGGTTTTCCAAAGAAACAGAACCAACAGGATATGTATGTATGATGTATGTATGTGTACGTATCTCATAAGGCAGAAAATTAACCATTACACCATACAGCATAAAAAGAACTGAACTATTGACATGCTCAATAATATGGATGGATATGAAAATAATTATGCTGAGTGAAAGAAGCAAGAGAAAAAGTACATCTGATTAATTGCATTTACAGAAAATTCTAGAAAATGCAACTAATCTATACTGATAGAAAACAGGGAGTGGTTATATGGGGATGGGAGTGCAAGGAGGGAGGAATTACAGAGGGACATAATAAAATCTTTTGGGGTGATGATTATATTCATTTATTTTATTGCAGTGATGATATCACAGCTGAATACATATGTCAAAACTTACCAAACTGTACACTTGAAATAATGTATTTTATTATATTATATAATTTCATTAGAATATTTTACTGTATATCAGTTATATTTCAAAGCTTAAAAGAATCTACATCTAAAAAATTCTAGGCATGCCAAGGAGCAAGAAAGTATGATTTATAACTAGGAAAAAATTAACCAATAGAAAGAGACTCAGAAATGACAGAGAGGCTAGAACTAGATACAGGGATAGTAAAACAGCTATTTTGCTCAAGAATGTAAAAGAAAGCATGAACATGATAAGGAAGGTATGTGTGTGCCAGTCTATGCTGTTGAGTTTGAAAACAAGGGTTTTCTTCTATAGTTCTACTGGAGAACCCCTTGTCTGTGCAAATGTGGACAGCATTGAAATGAACTAATGAGAAGAAACTGAATATACATACATGTCAGTTATCTTTGTGTATATGTTATCACTTACTAGAATTTTTAAATTACCTATAATTTATACCATATTCTCTGGCTAAAAGGGGAACATTATCTTTTCTGACTGTCTTGGAGCAGTAAGTGAATTTCTGTAAAGTAGCTGTTTCAAACAAAGAGGGGAAAAATTTATTTGGAACCAATTTCTACATTCTTCATCCTGCTAGACTATTTTTGAGGAACTACAGTGAACTAGAAATAAAGATTTTTTTCTCATGTCTACATGACACAGTATATGATCAGCTCCATACATTCATGAAGGTCATTGAAGAACCCAATTTTTTATGTTTTGATAAGTCAATCATTGACAATTCCACATTTTCCAGACATTCCAAAATATTTATTTATTTACAAAGTGGCCACTTTATGAGCAAAGGAGACTAGAATTGAAAATGTTATTGAGATTTGAAAGAAAAAATATTTTTCTCTTAAACTTAAAAATGAGATTCCTTTAAGTCAAAAGAGCCAAGGCTCATTGACCTCATATCCCTTTCTAATAGAGTTCAAGAACAAAACTGATACAAATTTTGAATTAATCCACCTTTACTCATTAAGGTATTGGAGAAATAAAAAATATATATCTATAAATTTAAAATGCTTGAGGGCTCTAACAGTGAGGATAGAGAGGAAGGGAAGTATCTTGATAATTTAAAAACTGAGAATAAATTTACAAACCAATGCACATTGATCCCACTGCTCTGATGACACTCAGAAGTGTGCCTTCAGCAAGTTTACTAATCCTGAGTAAGCGAACCAATGGTGCAATTCCATTCCCTTCACATATTTGATTCTGATGCATCCTGCTGTTCTTACTTAGAGCTATGACTGCTTCACCTCCTGGTAAAGAAAAGCAAGAAACACGTCTGATCTTTAATATTCTCCATTGTGCAGATTTATACATAGAAAATAACTTACCAACATACTGCATTTTAGCTGATGGTGACAAAAGCATATTTATTATAAAGTTGTATCCAATCTGTTCTGCCATGTACTTTTGTTGTTTCAGTGTTTGTCCTGCCAAGGCCCAGAGTGCTACAGCTCCTTGCTCCTTAACATCTATTTGAAATGCCTATTAAAAAAAAATTCATTCATTCAATGAGCATTTATTTAATACTGTAGGAATATCTGTTTTATAAAATGTTTATTCTAGAATTAGTTTTGAATACTTTGTCTAAGAAAAGAGGCAGGTTATCATAAAATTCCTACCTTGAGGAGTTTTAAAAGATATTTGCTTAATGAATTTTCCAGAAATGCTCTTTGTATAGAAGGGTTGTAACTTGCCAGTGATTCCACAGCCATTGCACCCTTCACTTGAACATTAAGTTGTTTCCCTTTAAAAAGAGCCACCAGAGGAGGGATGGCTCCTTCCACAGCCATAGCATTCTGGACTTCCTTATTGTCACGTGCAACCTCAGCTATTGTAGCAGAAGCTACAGCCTTTAACAAATCTTCAAATGAATTCAAGAACCAGTTAATTAAGCCTTTTTTAAAGTAAGAATATAAAAACAGCATATTATTTGTTTTTCATATTATAAAATCAAATTTATATGGTTTACAGAAAATTTAGAAAATAAAGAAAAATAGAAAAAATAAAACTGTCCAGATTCTCACCACATTGTATTTAATCTCATCTACTATTTTTATGAATATATATATAAATTTAGATAGTTTTAAAGACATATTTAATATAGTTGTACTATAAACACAATCCTGTGCATTTTAATTTACCAATATAACATTTTCCTATTCTTTATGAACATCAGGGTCTTCTAAATATTCCATGAATGAGTATATCATATTTCCTTAGTAATTCACATTTTATTTTTATTTTTGAATTACACTTTATATTTAATATTATTTTGTATTAGTTTCAGTTGTACAGCATGGTGGTTAGACAACTGTATAATTTACAAAATAGTCCCCCTCCACCCCGGTATTTCAAGTACCCACCAGGCACCAAAATAGTTATTACAATATTATTGACTATATTCCCAATGCTGTACTTTATATCCCAAGGGCTATTTTGTGACTACCAATTTGTACAAGTTAATTTTTTCATCTTTTTACTCAGCCCCCCAACCTCCTCCCCTCTGGCAACCATCAGTCTAATCTCTATCTATGAGTCTATTTCTTTTTTTTATTTTATTTTGCTCTTTAAATTCTACATATAGTGAAATCATGGTATTTGTCTTTCTCTGACTGACTTGTATCACTTAGCATAATACCCTCTAAGTCCATCCATGATATCACAAATGGTATAATTTCATTTTTTATGTCAAAGTAATATTCCATTGTATATTATGTACCACCACTTTTTATCCACTCACCTATTGATGAGTACTTGGTTTGTTTCCATATCATGGCTATTGTGAATAGCACTGCAGTGAATATACAGGTTCATATATTCTTTCCAATTAGTGTGTTGGTTTCTTTGGATATATACCCAGAGTGAAATCACTGGGTCATAAGGCAGTTCCATTTTTAATATTTTGAAGAAACTCCATGTTGTTTTCCATAGTTGCTGCATCAATCTGTCTTTCTAACAACAGTGTACAAGGGTTCCCTTTTCTTCACATCCTTGTCAACAATTTTTTGTTGATTTATTGATGACAGCCATTCTGACAGGTGTAAGGTGATATCTCTTTTTGGTTTTAATTTGCATTTCTCTGATGACTAGTGACATTGAGCATCTTTTCATATGTCTATTGGCTGTGTGTGTGTCCTCTTTGGAGATATGTCTTCAGGTTCTCTGCTCATTCTGTAATTGGATTATTTGGGGGTGTGTGTGTGTGTGTGTGTGTGTGTGTGTGTGTAGAGTTCCTTGTAAATTTTGGATATTAACCCTTTATCAGATGTGTCATTGGCTAATATGTCCTCCCATTCAGTAGTTTGATTTTTCATTTTGTTAATGGTTTCTTTGCTGTGCAAAAACTTTTTAGTTTGATGTATTCCATTTGTTTTTCTTTTGTTTCCCTGGCCCAAGGAAATATATTAGAAAAAATATTGCTAAGAGAAATGTCTGAGTCTTTACTGCCTATGTTTCCTTCTGGGAGTTTTATGATTTCGAGTTTTACATTGAAGTCTTTAATTCACTTTGAGTTTATTCTTGTATATAGCATAAGAAGGTGGTCTAGTTTCATTTCTTTGCATGTATCTGACCAATATTCCCGACACTAGTTATTGAATAGACTACATTTACCCCATTATATGTTCTTGCCTCCTTTGTCAAGTATTAATTGATCATAAAGGTGTGAGTTTATTTCTGGATTCTCTGTTCCATTGATCTATGTCTGTTTATATACCACTACCATACTGTTTTGATTACTATGGTCTTATATAGTTTGATATCAGGTAGTGGGATATCTCTGACTTTTTTCTTCCTTCTGAAGAATGTTGTTGCTATTCAGAGTCTTCTGTGGTTCCATATCAATTTTTTGAATATTTGTTCTAGTTCTGTGAAAAACGCCATTGGTATATTTTTTTTACTCCTCACCCAAGGATATTTCTCCATTTATCTTCAGATAGAGGGGAGGAGAGAGAGGCAGGAAGAGAGGAAGAGAGGGAGGGAGGGAGAGAAGGAGAGAGGGAGAGAGAAACATTGACGGGAGGGGGACACAGCGATTGGCTGCCTCCCCCACGACCCCAACCAGGGCTTGAACTGACCTGAAACTGAGACACCTGCCCTTGGCCAGAATTGAACCCATGACTCTTTGGTCCACAGGCCCATGCTCTAATCGCTGAGCCAAACTGGCCAGGGCACCATTGGTATTTTTATAGGAATTTCATTGAATCTAGAGATTGCTTTGGTTAGTATTGACATTTTAATTATGTTAATTCTTCCTATCCATAAGCACAGTATATCTTTCATTTATTTGTATCTTCAATTTCTTTTACAGTGTCTTATAGTTCTCCGAGTACAGGTCTCTTACCTCTTTGGTTAAATTTATTCTTAGGTATTTTTAAATGCAATTTAAAATAGAATTGTGTTCTTAGTTTTCCTTTCTGATACTTCATCATTGGTGTATAAAAATGCAACCATCTTCTGAATATGTATTTTGTATACTGCTACTCTACTAAATTTATTTGTTAGTTCATGTAGTTTTTTGGTGGAATCTTTAGGGTTCTTTATCTACAGTATTATGTCATCTGCAAATAATGACAGTTTTACTTCTTTCTTTTCAATTTGGATGCCTTTTATTTCTTCTTCTTGACTGATTGCATGGCTAGGACTTCCAGTAGTATGTTGAATAAGAGTGGTGAAAGTGGACATACCTGTCTTGTTCCTGATATTAAGGGAAATGCTTTTAGTTTTTGCCCATTGAGTACAATGTTGTCATATATGGCCTTTATTATGTTGAGGTATGTTCCCTCTATTCCCACTTTGCTGAAAATTTTTATCATAAATGGGTGGTAGGTTTTGTCAGATGCTTTTTCTGAGTCTATTTTATTTTATTTTTTAATCCTCACCCAAGGACATTTTTTCATTTTTTGTTCAGATAGAGTGGGAGGGAGAGAGAGGAACAGAGAGAGAGAGAGAAACATCGATGTGAAAGGAACACATCGAGTGGCTGCCACCCACACGACCGACCAGGGCCGGGGACAAACTGCAACCGAGGTATGCGCCCCTAGCGGGAACCGAACCCGGGTCTCTCAGGACCGCAGGCCGACGCTCTAACCGCTGAGCCAAACCGGCCAGGGCTTTTTTGAATCTATTGATAGGTGATTTTTATCCTTCATTTTGTTTATGTGGTATATCACATTAATTGATTTGTAAATATTTTACCAACCTTGCATCCCAGGAATAAATGACACTTAACCATGGTGTATGATCTTTTTAATGTATTGCTGGATCCAGTTTGCTAATATTTTGTTGGGATTTTAGCATCTATGTTCATCAGGGATACTGGCCTATAATTTTCTTTCTTTGTAGTGTCTTTATCTGGTTTTAGAATTAAAATAATGCTGGCCTTGTAAAATGAGCTTGGGAGTTTCCCTTCTCTTGAATTTTTTGGAATTGTATGAAAAGGGTAGCTTTTAGTTCTCTTTTGAATGTTTGGTAAAATTCACCTGTGAAGCCATCCAGTCCAAGACTTTTGTTTCTTGGGGATTTTCTTGATTACAGTTTCAATTTCATTAATTGTAATTGGTCTGTTCAGATTTTTTTTGTTTCTTCTTGATTCAGTTTTGGAAAATTGTATATTTCTAGATATATCCATTTCTTCCAGATTGTCCAATTTGTCATATTAGTTGTTTGTAATATTTTTTATAACCCTTTGTATTTCTGTGGTATCAGTTGTTACTTCTTATCTTTCATTTCTGATTTTATGTGTTTGAGTCCTCTCTTTTTCTTGATGACTCTGGTTCAAGGTTTATCGACCTTGTTTGTTTTTTCAAAGAACCAGCTCTTAGTTTCATTTATCCTTTGTATTCTTATTTTATTTTTTATTCTTACATAAGGATATTTTTCCATTCAACTTCAGATAGAGTGGGGGGGGGGAGAGAAACATCCATGTGAGAGAGCCACGTCAATTGGTCACCCCCACACGGCCCCGACCAGGGCCGGGGACCGAACCACAACTGAGGTACGTGCCCTTGACCAGAATCAAACCCAAGACTCTTTGGTCCACAGGCCAAAGCTCTAACTGTTGAGCCAAACCAACCAAGGCTGTATTCTTTTTTTTAGACTCTATTTTGTTTATTTCTACTCTGCTCTTTATTATTTCCTTTCTTCCTTCTACTCAATTTGGGGTTTGTTTGTTGTTGTTTTTTTCTAGTTCTTTAAGGTGTAAAGTTAGATTGTTCATGTAACATTATTCTTGTTTCTTGAGGTAGGCCTGTATTGCTACAAATTTCCCTCTTAGTACTGCTTTCTCTGTGTCCCATGGATTTTAGGTTGTTGTGTTTTTATTTTCATTTGTCTCATGGTATCTTTTGATTTCTTCATTGATCTCATTGTTATCCCATTCATTGTTTAGTGACATGTTATTTAGCCTCCATGTGTTTATGTGTTTCAGGTTTTTTCTCATAATTGATTTCTAGTTTCATATCATTGTGGTTGGAGAAGATACTTGATATAATGTCAGTCTTCTTAAATTTATTGAGACTTGTTTTGTGTCCTAACTTGTGGTCTATCCTAGAGAATGTTCCATGTGCACTAGAAAAATAATGTATATTCTGCTGCTTTGAGGTGAAATGCTCTGAAAATATCAATTAAATCCATCTGGTCTAGTGTGTCATTAAGGCCACTGTTTCCTTGTTGATTGTTTCATCTGGAAGATCTATCCACTGATATCAATGGGGTGTTAAAATACCCTACTATGACTGTATTACTGTCTATCTCTCCTTCTATGTCCATCAAGATTTGCTTTATATATTTAGGTGCTCCTATGTTGGGCATATAAATGTTTACAAGGGTTATATCCTCTGGTTGGATTAATCCCTTTATCATTATATAATGTCTTTCTTTGTCTCTTATTATAACCTTTGTTTTAAAGTCTGTTTTGTCTGACATAAGTATTGCTACCCCAGGTTTTTCATCATTTCCATTTGCATGAAATATCTTTTTCAATTCCTTTAACTTCAGTCTGTGTGTACCTTTTGTTCTGAGAATGGTTTCATGTAGACAGCATATATATGGGTTTTGTTTTCTTATCCATTTAGCTACCCTATGTCTTTTGATTGGAGTAATTTTGATTGGAGTTCAACTTCAAACTCCCTGAGAAAAACTTAAAGAGCACCTTATCCATCTCAGAATGACTATTTACACATTTTCAATGCAAAAATATGTTCATATGTACTCATTACATTTTAAAATATGAAAACTTTGGAATTCTGATCCCAAGAGTTTTAGATAAAGTCTGCCTTCACCATTAGGCTTCATTCACCCAGTTCTTCAGGTTGGAGTTCCTCAAGCTTCTCTTCTTGGTCTGCTGCTTTTTCACACAGCAAACTCTCCTTAAACAATCTTACCTATTCTTAAGAATTTTGTTATAGTTATAATTTATTCTTCCCATTTCTCTATCCAAATCCCTAACCTCTTCTCTAAACTTTAAAGCTCAGAATATTGGGATGATGGAAGTGTTAAGTAAAGACAGCCCTCTTCCTTTAGAATTTCTGCCCAATTGATAGATGGACACAGGAATCAAGTAGAGATAGAAGCTCCAACCTTATCGCTGGAAAGCTTGTTTTGAGAAAACGTGCCCAAAAGAACCTAAACCATGTATTTGTAATGACTTATTCTTCAAATTGAGGAATTACATAATTTACATTCCCTTTCATGGAAGGAATGAGTAACACTCTTAAATGGGAGGTGAGAGCAGGAATTTCTACTTTTTGGACTGATGAAGGGATGTGTGGTAAGAGAAAGAAAGGTTCCCCTTCCACTCTCTTAATTTTGTAAACCAGTTTAAATTTAGGTGTTCCAGATATTTAGGTTATATTATATATGTCTAGATCCATTCTAAGATAAAACCAGGACATCTAATTCATATAGGACAAGTCCAAACCTGTGCTTGCTCCACTTAATACATCTGGTCACTAAAAAATAATACATAAATAGAGGTTTACCTGAATCAGAACTCAGAAACATGATAAGATATTGGATGCCTTTATGGTCTCTCACTGCTCTCTGATTTTTTTCATTTCCCATACATAATACCCGTATACAGTGCATTACATTTACCAGCACATTTTCTATGTCTAACTTTAAGAGATTTATCAGAGCTGGAATTCCATTCTAAAAATAAACAAAAAATTTCATTACAATTAAATTTATTTGAGATTTACGCAAACTTTATTTAGAACCACAATCTATAATCTTGCTGTAAATACCTGCTTATTTAGGATAGAACAACTATCCACAAACAAATGTGTCTACTGATACGGCACATAAAGTGACAGTTAATATAACTTTGAGAATAGTGTATGCTTTAATATTAAGGTAAGTATTCTATAAATATATTTTGAAATAGCCCCCTTTATACCGAAATAAATTGAGGCTGCCTGTTCACTGTAACATTTAATAAATATCTAAAAAATAAAGCAACTAAGATCAATTGAATACAGTGTCCATTTGGAAATATTTGCCATTGTATATGTACTCATTACTGATAATTATATTTGTGCAACATATATTATTTTTTGTTTATTTATTTATTTTTAATTCTCGCGTGATGATATTTTTCCATTGATTTTCAGATAGAGTGGGAGAAAGAGAGAAGGAGAGAGAGAGAATCATCATCATGAGAGAGACACACCGATTGATTGCCTCCTGCATGACCCAAACCAGGGCCAGGGATCAAACTGCAACCTAGGTACTTGCCCTTGACCAGAATTGAATCTGTGACTCTTTGGTCTAAGGGGTGACGCTCTAACTGCTGAGCCAAACTGGCCAGGGCTAAATTATTATTTTTAAATGTGAATATATCTTCCTAATTTTAAATGGAGTAAAGATGCAATTTCTCCCTACTAATAGAAATAATGCAAGAGTATTAAAGATGGTAAGAGGAACGTAACCTCATTTTCAATAAAGGAGCCATCTGTAATGTGAACCATAATAAATGTGTATGAGTTGTCCACAGGGATGAGAGAGATCTCCCATGGCCTCTGGCCACAGAAAATGTTGACAAAGGACAATTTTCCAAGATGAGTGGCTCTATCTTGAGGGGTAAAAAAAGAAACACACAATTCTCTGTCCAGAACAATAGGAATGGGTATGCAGGATGGCAGCAGGCTCTTTTCTTGACTAATTTGGTGTGATGTTTCAAAAATTAAGGAAGGCAAGGATGAACATGGAGCCATACTAACAGATATGTTTGGAAGAAGTAGTCTACTGGTGAGTTAAAAGGAAGAAATAGACTTCACATTGTGGAGGAAACAAAATAGCCATTGTAAGGTACGATATATCCACCAATCTTTGTTGGGAGGACCCATGCACACAACCCTATGGCATCAGTCATATTCCTGCTAGCCTAGAACACAGGTCTGGGCCCTTTTCTACATATACTTCCTGCAAATAGTTGGACTAGAAAGAACCTAATTCAGTGATGAGTAATGATCAAAAAAGAACCAAGATAGGATCTGTCCAAATATGAGAAAAAAATAGGAAAATCTTATGACAGATGAAGAATGCTCATTAGAAAATATTGCCACTGCCCTGGCCGGTTTGGCTCAGCGGTTAGAGCACTGGCCCGCGGATGGGAGAGTCCAGGTTCGGTTTCTGCTAAGGGCATGTACCTTGGTTGCAGTTTGTCCCCAGCCCCGGTTGGGGTTGTGTGAGTGGCAACCAGTCCATGTGTTTCTCTCACATCAATGTTTCTCTCTCTTTCTTCTTCTCTCTCTCCCTCCTGCTCTATTTGAAGATAAATGAAAAAAGTGTCCTTGGGTGAGGATTAAAAAAAAGAAAAGAAAAATACTGCCACAAAGTAGATAAAAATTCTATTAAATAAGAGTGCACAGGAGATACCTGAGGGCTCAGGGGAGATATTTTTGAGACAAGGGGAGATGAAACAAGAACTGGAAAAGCTCAGGAAAAATGTGGAGAGAGATAAAAGCTAAATTTCAATCCACACAAGAATAATGCTAAAAAACATATCAGGGACAAGGAGGACAAGATTGAGGGAAAAAAGAAAAATTAAGTAATAAGTAGAAAAGGACTGGAAAGAAAACAGTAGCCATGTAAGACAGGAAAAGATGATACAGCACACAAATAATAGGTGTTCACAAATGGAAGAAGTCAGCTAATTCAGTGATCATTAAATTCAATGGCCAAGTTTTGATTTTCATCTTACAACAGGATTTGACAATATTAATCATTCTTTTCTCTTTGAAACACTTTCTTCATTTGGCTGACAGGACAACAGATTCTCCAGGTTTTCTCCTACCTCACTGGCTATTCCTTCTTTGTCTCCTTTGCAGTCCCTCTAGACCTTTCAACTTTCCCACTGATCCTGGTGACTCAACTTTCAAAAATAATACAGAATATGATCACTTCTCACCATTTCCACTATTAACACTCTGGTTCAAGACACTATCATTTGGATTACTGCAGTGGCTTCTTCGTCTTGCTGCACCTACCCTTGCCCACCGATTTCAACACAGAGGTAGAATGATGTAAATTTCTTCATGAAACTTCCCAGAACAAAATCATTCAATGGCTTAACATACTCAGAGTAAAAGCCAAGGTGCCTAACAGTTGCCCACATGGCTCTACATGATGTGGTCCACACCACCCAGCGAAGAGTGTCTCCTATCTCTCCTCAGCTGCTTGTGCTTTCTCTCTATTCCTTGAATGTGCCAGGCACACTCCCACTTCATTTACACTGGCACTTGTTTCCTCTGACTAGAATGGTCTTCCTGACAGAAAAATATGGCATGCTCCCTCATCTACTTTAGGTCTATACTCTTAGTGGAGTATTTTTCACCAAGCTCCTCCTCTCCCCTTTCCCTGCTTTATTTTCCACTTTAACTCCTATTCTCAACTCACATAACATACTATATATTTGGCTTACTTGCTTTATTTATTGTCTTGTTACCCCCAACTAGAATAAAAGCTCCATAAATGCTGGGATTTTGTCTGTTTTATTCATTGCTATAACCTCAGCATCTAAAAGAGTATCTTCCATATAGTAAACTCTCAAAAATTACTTATTATATGAATGCACTAAAAGAATACTACAGATGTTTAAAGGTATACATTCAAGAAAACATTCCAAAAATAAAAGAAGATGAATGTACATGTTGAAAAGTTATACTAAGTCCCAGAAGAAAAAAAAAAGGTAATTAATATTGATGTGTAAGGCCTAGACTTTAAAGACAAAGAAAAACAAGTCTGATTATATAATAGGTAAAAAAACAATACCAAAATATGACAGAATGAAGATTAAACATGTCACATCAATAAATGTAAATGAGTTATACTCCATAAAAATGACAAAGCAAAAATTTTAAATATACTGCATAAAGGGACACATTTATCCTAACTCTGGGTAATTATCAGAATCACTGAAGGTTATGAGGTCTAAATTAATAAGACTGACTGACTGACTAACTCTGAAGGTGGGCCAGGGGGTTACTATATTTTTAATATATTTTCAAAATGATTGATAACAAACCAACCAACAAGAAATAAAAAGAGAAAGATGAACAAAGCCACATTAGACATGAGAACACACAAAAAAACGGATCACAAACATATTTTTTGTTCGGTTTGTTTGTTTGTATCCTCACCTAAGGACATTTTTCCATTTTTTGTTCAGATAGAGTGGGAGGGAGAGAAAGAGAGAAACATCGACGTGAAAGGGACACATCGAGTGGTTGCCACCCGCATGACCAACCAGGGCCGGGGACAAACTGCAACCGAGGTATGCGCCCTTAGCGGGAACCGAACCCAGGTCTCTCGGGACCATAGGCTGATGCTCTAAGCACTGAGCCAAACCGGCCAGGGCCATATTTTTGGACAAGACAGATTTCAGGGCAAAAGTATTACATTTGACAAAAAGGGTGCATTTTATAATGCTAAATGACTTCATCCATAATGAAGAAACATCACCTGAAGAAAACTATATAAAAAAATCTTACTTATAAATATCTATTAAAAGATCTTAAGTAAAACATTGACAGACATAATAAGGTGGGTTTTATATGAGGAAGTACAGCATGGCAAAGATTGTTTGTTGTTCACAAAAAATAATTTTCTTCTAACTCATGTACACAACTAGACTACATTTCTCAGGCAGAATGGAAATGTAAAATTGTAGTGTTTCTTTTAATAACTTCTCATACAGCAACCACATCCCCTAGAGTTAAGTAGGTACTTGGCCTGCCTTCCACATTTTCCCAGATGACAGCTTTATACTTTACTAGATATTACCTGTATTGTGTGAGTGTATCAAGATTGTAACAGCTCTTTCCCCTGGATTATGCTTCGGGATTATTATGTGGCTAGCAATTTTGTAAGGTATGGTAACCGCTCCCTTCAGACAAAGGGCAAGCTTGCTTACTGATTGCTAACAAAGTGATAGGTTTCTTAAGCTCAAGGTTCCACAGATGTGACACAACCCCAATGTGCAGGTAGCATCCATCTGGGCCCGCTGTGCCGCCCTGTGAGACTTGGGGACAGGAGAACTGGGCATCTCTGCTGAAGCTCATGCCCTTTGCTGTGCTTGCTCTTACTGTCCTGCTCTAGCTTGCTTCTGGCAGTCACTGGACTGTGGCAGGTTTGCTCTTTGCTGTCCTCACTGAGACTGGAATTCTTCCCTGAAAGTTTTGCCATTCATAGTAACATAGGTATGTATCTTTCTAGCTTCTATATGAGAGAATTACTGTCAGTCAAAATGATGTTCTATGAAAAGAACTTACGTATTTGGCAACAATATCCTTGTTTTCAAGTTGAGCAATGTCATGTAGAATGACAGCACAGCGAGAGTGTAGCTCAGGTTCATCTGAGACCAGTAGGTTGATCAGGGCTGGAATACCTTCTGCCTCCACTATAGCATGCACTACACTTGTATGGGTTGAGATATTACTCAATAACCCAACTGTTTTGCACTGTAATTTTATTTTGGACCCTTTCAATAGATTGATTAAGGCAGGAATGGTGCCTGTAATTAAGAGATCAATGAAAGCATGAATTATTTGTAACAATTTGTAGTCCATTTACCATGATAAGATTTAAATAATGTTTATGGAATTGCCATGTTAAACAATTAGCAAATAATTCTATAAAATATTTATAAAGTTTTCACTTAAACTACATGAGTGCACTTTTCTGTTTTGTCTACAGTATACAGAGCTCTCATTGTTCATACATTTAATTTTCACACAGCACACTATCATAAATTTCATAATGGTAACCCCAAGCCATCTTTGAAAATGGAATTTTGGCTTAAGGTCATGGACAAATAAATTATTTCAGCTACCATATGATAGAGTTCATTTTGTTCATTGCATCAGATTTGTGTGGCAGTTATTTGAGCACTGTATTATATATTTTACCTGTATTTTATACAAGCAACTGAAAAACAAAAAGTATCCAATCTAGTACAAAACAACTTTAGCCTGATTAATTACAATTGGTTAAAATGGGGCATGGTGAAAATAGAAAATCTGGCTTCAGTTGCATGATTGTTATATCAGTTCACTGTGAAAGAAAGGTGCATATTATAGAGAACACACAAAATGTTGGAAAATATAATAGGTATAATTAGGGCTTTAGAGTTAGCCACATTAGAGTAGTGGCTACCCTACTGGACAATGCACATAGAACATTTCCATCATTTTAGAAAGTTAATATTGGACAATGCTGTTCTCCAAACAATCCTATGAGGTCAGACCCATTATATTAATGAGGAAACTGGGCTTAAAAAGGGTAAGCAATTAGCCTAAGTTTTAAGTGCAAAGCTACCTACAAACCCAGGACTGCCGTTACAAACCACCAAAACTGTTTTTAATTTTAAAGATAAATTGTGTAAATACAGTATAGAGATAATTTCTAAACAAAAGTAGTAAATATGAGAAGTAGTATGTTAAAGTAGTTTAATATCATTTTTAAATGTACAAATGTTTAGAGAAATGGGATTTATATAGCTTTTGATCCTGTGAAGTTTTCATGTGGAAAATAAAAATATATCTTAAATGATTAACTGAATATAATATAGCTCTTTATGCAACAGCATAAGCAAAAGATAGTTAATCTATTTTACATCACCTGCATTCAAAATACATTGCCAGTATTCATCCTTTGCTAAGCAAATTACTTCTAAGGACATGACAGCCATCATCCTTCGTTTATAGCTTTCGCACTGCAACATTTCTGGTAAGTATTCAACAGAAAACATGTTACAATTTTACAAAAAGAAGTGGAATGATTGATTCTGTTTCTGCATAGGTCAAATGAAGCCATGAGTTGAGATCACCACTATCACCATATCCACATTCATTCAATTCCCTGTGTGTGTGGCCTTCTGTGAGATGCTGAACATATCGCATACACCCATGATCTTTGAGGTTTATAATCTAATTAGTATAAAAAATCCAAAACTCTTTTTATCTTTGGTCTGATGACTTAGATTGGATGGCCATATGGTTCAAGTTCACCTCAGTGGCCTGAAATCAGTTGCTGAATAAAATTTGAATATGGATATTCAAGGATGTAAACTACATTGTTGTCAATAAAAATTAAATACCTATTAAATCATGTATGAGGCTTTATGTATTTACTGAGTATGAAGAATGAATTTATACTCCAGATATAAAATAATATAAATGTATATGCTTCCAAACAAGAAAAACCACATGTAAGTATCCTTGTCCCATCTCTCTTTACGCAGCCCCTGTGATAACAAATCTGGCCCTAACTCCTAACTTGGCTAGATCACTCCATGGCTCTCTCTTTTAAAATTTAGGTTCTATTCCAAGAGCCAGTCCTGAAGACTTATAATAAATTCTGGCTACTCTTTAACTCATAGTGGAAATGGGCAATGTAAGAAGGAGGATCTATTCCAGGGCTCAAAGCAAAAAAACAGTGGCCAGATGCTCACTGATTATTGTGTTTGCATCATTATTGGGACTTCCCAACATTGGCTGTAGGAAACAGTGGCTGTTGGATTTTTTTGTGCCATTAAAGCTAGTCTTGGTAGGAACACTATTTCATACTAAGGTGAATATTTCAAATGTGTTAGTCTATTAAAAGTAACAGGGAGGTCTTCTTAATTCTTCCTAAAAATACAAAGGTATAAAATGATATATGTACAGTGCTCATACAACTCAACAAAAGGAAGACAAAGAATCCAATTTAAAAATGGGCAGAGGATCTAAATAGACACCTCTCCAAACAGGATATACAAATGGCTAAGAGACATATGAAGAAATGCTCAACATCACTAATCATCAGAGAGATGCAAATTAAAACAACAATGAGGTATCACCTCACACCTGTCAGAATGGCCGCCATCAACAAAGCATCAAACAGGTGTTGGCGAGGGTGTGGAGGAAAGGAGACTCTAATACACTGCAGGTGGGAATGCAGACTGGTGCAGCCACTATGGAAAACAATATGGTGTTACCTCAAAAAATTAAAAATTGAACTGCCATTTGACCTAGTGATCCCACTTCTAGGAATATACCCTAAGAAGCCTGAAACACCAATCAGAAAGAATATATATACCCCCATGTTTGTAGCAGCACTATTTACAATAGCTAAGATCTGGAAACAGCCCAAATGTCCATCAGTAGATGAATGGATAAAAAAGCTGTGGTACATATACACAATGGAGTACTATGCAGCTATAAGAAGGAAAGATCTCTTATCCTTTGAGACGACATGGAGAGACCTGGAAAGTATCATCCTAAGTGAAACAAGCTAAACAGAGAAAGACAAGTATCATATGATCTCACGTATTTGTGGAATATAATGAACATAACATTCTGAGGAATGGGGTAGTCCCAGAGACGTGGAAGTGGGGTACAGACTGACAATCCCCAGAAGATGGGGTGGTAGGGGAGAGATAAACCACAGAACTTATATGCATGTGTGCATGAACAATGGACAACAAAGCTGGGGACAGGGCGGGGAGGGAGGGGAAGGGGGAATCAGTGGGGGGAAAAGGAGAAACATCTGTAACAAAAATAAATAAATAAATAAATAATATATATATATATATATATATATATACACACACACATACAGGGTGGGGCACAAATAGATTTACAGTTGTAAGTTCACGAAACAGTTAATTCTTGTATTATTGTTTATTGTACTTTGCATATGAGCAACTGTAAACATACTCTTACTCCACCCTGTGTACAAATATTGAAAACATCTTCCAATATCTCTTGGGACTGATATAATTGAAATGTTTTCCTAGCACTCAGTAAACGCCAAAATCAGGTATTGAGCCAGTTTTGAAACCATTTATTCAGATTCTTGAATCAGTAGACTGGGGCTGAAAAACATAAATATATCTTTTCCCATCTTAAAGTGAGTTGTTGGAAAAAATATCAGTTCCCATCTCCAATTTGTTTCATTTTTTGCTTTAGCTTTTATTTAATTAAATTAATATATGTTACTAAAAAGCCTACAGCAAAATATAGTGGTTCCTTGCCCTACCCTCTGAGTCTTCTGAGTTTCTCTCTCCAGATACAACCACCTTGGACACTTTCCCTATACCTTCTGTGATTTACATATCTCTATATTTGTAAATAGTTATACACTGTTAGCTTTTGCGATATAAATTTCAGTCCTCATCAAGTGACTTCATATTTTGGTAAATGAGAAACTAGCTCTTTCAACACTGTTCTGTCCATTTCCTCTGCTTCCCCCTCCCCATATTTATAGTTTTTAGTTAAATGAATATTCAATACTTACAGTATGATGCCTATACAGATATTATTCACAGTTAGGCATTAGAGAATACTACAGTGTGTCTCCTTTCTTTTGTTTTCCCTGGATGTAATAATTTTCATATTTTATTTCATCTTTATACCTATTGGTAATTCCACATTTCCCCTTTGGTCTAGGTACATAATTTCCATTCTGGGACACCCCTTTGCTGTCTTCTTTGAAATTCCCTTTGCTTTTCTCTTAGGTCAGGCTCCCAGTTTGTTGAGAAGTCCCTCCCTAGTATCTTTAGGTCTTTCCTGGTTGGCCTCTGCAGAGGACACTGCTGACTGGCACTGTGAGTTCTTGAGCCTATGGAGGATTTATGGTGTGAGTCCGAGGGGTCTCAGTTTTCCCACTGTTGGCCTGGAATGGTTTCTCTAGTCAGCTAAGTCCTAAGGCTTGCCTATCTGTTTCCAATATTTTATTGCTGTTGTGTCCTTTACTGTTTTCTCTTGAATACTTGTTTGCTGCTCATGATGGTGGTATTATTTTTATTTAATTTCCATGTAATTTAGTGGGAAGGAGTAAAATTAGATGTATACATTCAATTGGCCTAGTAACCCTGACCCTTAAATATTTCTGGATAGATTGAATACAGATGTGGATAAAAATCTTGAACAGAATTTTTCACAAAACATTTATCAAAATGTGAGAAAAAAAAATGTTACTGAATCTGTCTCTAAAATTAGAAAGTGAGGAATAAATTGAAATGTAGTTTTTCCACTCAAATTTTATTTTGCTCCCTCTTTCCCCCTTTTATTTTTTAATTTGCTTTTTTGATGGAGAAGAAGATGGTTGGACTTTTGTAGAAAATTAGAAAATATAATTGTGTAAAATGTAGTCTGTCTGGGTTATTTATCTTCTATTTAAATTTAGAAATAAAACTACTTTTGCACACACAAAAATAGAGTTTGATGCTATTTTTATTTCTAGTTTTAACTTAAAATTTTTATTTCATGATTTTAAAATATTTAAAGTATGATACAAGTATTACTGCATTTTATTTGCTCTATTTTAGAGTAAGTATAAATAATCAAACTGAATAATAAAACATTTATAGAGATTGTGTTTTATACTCACCTACCAAAGTTTTCCAAACTGGGAGTTCAGGAATATTTAACTCTATTATATGCTTGAGAACCTCTGTGTGAAAGGTTAGCACTGATAAATGAATTATATTGTTTCCTTTAATATCTGTTTTTGTCCAATTAGCACCAAGAGAAAATAGGTACTTAATAGTGTCCAGTGCTCCTGAAGTGGCAGCAAGTAACAGTGGAGTACACTGATTCCTAAAAATCAAGAAACATATGATAATAACTGAGCACACATATAATGTCGAATTTACTTTTTGTAAAACTATCCAAATTGCTATTGGAGAGAGTCTGATTTATACCATCAGCTTCTCTTTCCTATACATTATTGTTCTGTATGTTCCATATATAAATAGATTTGCCTCTCCTGCCTTGGTTGTCCTTAGTGTTTGCTTCTATGCTCCTTCTCGAATTAATTATCATTTTTTATAATTTGTTCAAAAGTTGATAACTCACAAAGTTCTTAGAATACACTGTTTCAGCCTGGCCGGTGTGGCTCACTGGTTGAGCGTCGACCCATGCACCAAGAAGTGACCGGTTCAATTCCTGGTCAGGGCACATGCCCAGCTTGTAGGCTAAATCCCCAGTGTGGGGCATGCAGAAGGCAGCCAATCGATGTTCTCTCTCACTGATGTTTCTCTGTCTCTCTCCCTCTCCCTTCCTCTCTTTCTAAAATCAATAAGGGAAAAAAAAAAAAAGATTACACTGTCTCATCTAATCCTTACAACCACTCTATGCGTGAAGGAAAAAGCAAAGCAATTATTGTCAGCCCATTTTACAAATGATAAAACTGAGGCTCAAGTAGTGTTACAACCCATTTCTTTATACTTCATGTCTGGTTCTCAAATCCCAGCATCCTCATTATGGCAGAAACTAACAGTTTTTCTCAAAAATCACTATCTTTTTTTTAGAATATGAAGATCTTTTGGTTGAGCACATGGCTCTCCAGTCAAATATGACATTCCCATGGATAGGTATGGCCACCAGACTAAGTTTGGCCAATGTGATATTAATAAAAGTTACCTGGACAACCACCTAAAGAGAAAAGGAGTGCACCATTACTTTTCCTCTTTCTTTCTTCTCATGGCTAGAAAACAGGCATAATTATGAAAGCAGAAATTGCCATCTCGCACCAGGATATGGAAACCACACAATAAGAAGCAACAAGAAGAAGTCTAGGTACCTTGTATTGTCAAGCCATTATGCCAGCCCTCAACCACAAACCCAGACTTCATAAAAAAGAACTACACATCTATCTCATTTAAGCTCCAAATATTTAGGTGTATCTTTGACACAGCAGCTTTAACTGTCTCTTAACTAATAGATCTAGTGACTAGCACTGTGACCTCAAGCCCATGGGGGGGTTATTTTCTTTGTCTGTAAAAGAATGAAGGGAACAATAATCAGCTGATAGTATTGGTCTAAAGCAGTGGTTCTCAACCTTCCTAATGCCACAACTCTTTAATACAGTTCCTCATGTTGTATGTGGGCGTATCTGCATGTGGGCGGACCTGCCTGGAGATGGATAGAGGAGCGGTGTCTCAGTTCCTAAGACCATCAGAAATATGTGTTTTCCGATGGTCTTAGGCAACCCCTGTGAAAGGGTCGTGCAACCCCCAAAGGGGTTGCGACCCACAGGTTGAGAACCAGTGAGAGATGAATAAGGTGCTTAGCACAGTCTTGACACATAGTTCCCCTCTCTTCTTTTCACCACGTCACATTGCCTCAAACATTATCTTTATTTTAAAACCTATATACCTGTGCCATCATCTCTTCCTGAAACCTTTTTCTCTTGCTGCCTGTCCTTGAACTCTCACCCCTATCCAGCTGGCCCCATGCCTCCCTTTGTCCTGGGCGCTGGGGAAACTTGACCTTTATGAGTAAACATCTCTTCACTTTCTCTCTTTTCTACTATAACAAGACTATTCTGTTGCTTTCTTTCTCCAATCAATGGTAGGAATAAAGATTACGGTTACTTCAAACGCCATCACTCTGATTTGCCTCATTTGAAACATATGCCATCACATTACATTACCCTATCCGGTTCTGCATTGCTCTTGCCCCCTGCCAAAATGGTCCTCTTCCACATCCTAGCTCATGCATTGCCTCACCAACGTGCCCCCTCCTATTATTGTTAGTGACTTCAACATCAATGCTAATTAGCAACTGTGTTCTGCTCTCTCAGTTCCTTGTCATACCTTCATTTGTGCTCCATATTCAAACACATATTCAGCACAGCCACACTCCTCATTAACTCAACAAAGGAGATCTCAACCTTGGTAACTATCCTCTCTACTAATCCTTTCTTTCTTCCTTATGTTCACAGATTGCTTTTACTTCCATCTCTGAGATCCAATTGTTTGAACTTTCACAATCCACCTGGTCTTTCAGTCCCCTTGTGCCCAAAGACATTGTCAAGCTATGACAGAATCAGGACCTGAGCTCAGGTTTCCACATTCCATGGCTCTTCCCAGAATCTGTTAGACAATGTAGTAGCCAGAGGCCCTGGTTTCCTGAACGCTTTCTCCACACACGTCTCTGCCCCAACCTAGAGGGAGGATTAATTTCTTTACTGAATAATAATGGACAGATTAGTATTTGAAGACCCAGCAATATCTGAATGAAACCATGCCTAAATCATGTTCAGAGATACAAAACAATAACCTGGTTTTTCAGTTACCCACCAAGAATGTACCCTCAGGAGAAATTATACCTCCACCCTAAAAACTGGTCCTCAGCTAAATTGCAAAAGAGAAGCCTGTTTGGGATGTTTCCCTATTTCAAATTTATTTACTTCATTTTAATGTGTTTTTCTTCTGGATACCACTAGATCTGCCTCCTGTTACCTAAGGCCTACCCACTTTGGTCCGGAGCTCTTGGGCGGCCTCCTGACTGTATAGGTTCCTATTTAGAGAGACTTTCTCCTCCCTCGTCTCAGGCCTCTTCCAGGTCACTGAGTAGTAAACCTGATAAAGAACTCTGAAGAACCATACCATCGGGAAAAGGCTAGGAAAAACTTCCTAGGGCTTGTTCCTTATTCTTCCAGACAACATGCATAAGTTAATAGAAGTTCTGTCTGTATAAGTTCTAAAGATAAGTGGTAGGAGAAGAAGATAGTGACCAGAAAGGACAGCAGAGTAAGCCTTACACAGCCTTTCAAATCAACCATACCAACCATTTCTTTTAGTGCATTTGGGGCAAGCCATGAAAACAGAAGTGTATATGTTTACAAATGCTTAATAACTTACTCAGCTGTTGCCTCAGCTTCTAGCAAACTAGGATCCTTCCTATAGAGAATAATGATGATGCAGATATTGTCATAGAAAGCGGCAAAGTGAATGGGCATCCAGCCTCTTTTTTCAGAAAGAGTGTAATCAGCTTTGAAACTGAGTAGACAGCAGGCTGTTTCTAATGAGCAAGCCTGCGCGGCCAGGTGTAGAGGTGTTGGACCTAGAATGGGTGGACAATTCCTTCAGTGGTCAAAGGTCTAACATTTCTAAAAAAAAACATGCCTTTTTGATATCCAACCACAGAGCTTAGTATTGTGTGATATAGAAACTTCAAGATAAGCACTATAAGGGTTAATTTAGGCAATTCTATATTTATTTATTTAACTCAGTCTGTCTGATCATTAAAAATTAACACTTTTTTTATAAGTTAAGAATAATTAACATGGGAAATATTACATAGTTGAAAAATTAAGTCAACGTGTTAAATAGTTTTGTGATAAATAAGCTATTTCTTATTTAAATCATTTTCCATTTGATTCAAATTTTTGTATAAGAGATAAGATCCTTTGAAATTGAAAAAATAACTCACTCAAAAGGCCTCTAAGTCACTAAATCCAGTGGGTGTTTTTCAATTCTCACCTTACCTCTCAAGAGTAAATTAACCACATCTGCGTCTTTAATATAGTTTCTTTCCTTGGCTTTTGTAATATCATACCCTCCTATTTTCCTCCTACCTCTCTGGCTGTTCCTTTTCCGTTTCCTTTGGGGCCTTCTCATTGTCCTGATGCCTAAATGAGTTTTAAGGCTCTGTCTTGGTCCTTTTTATCTTCTCGATGGCTTCACTTACCACCTAGAAGTTGATGACTCCCAGGAATATGTTTCTAGATCGGTTTCGTCTCCGAGCTCCAGATCTGTATCTCCAACATCTGACAAGGCATCTCCACACACCACCTCAAACTTAACATATTCAAAATTGAACTCCTATCTTTTCTTCCAAACCTGGTCCTCTTTCACTGCTCCCTAAGTCAGTGAGGGGTGTCATCAGTCAGCTATCCACTTCTACAAACTGGAAACCTGGAAGACTCCTTGGTACCTCTTTCATCTCCATGACCAACCCATCAATTCTAAATAGTTCTAACACCCATCTTTACTGTCACCACCACCCTACTCCAAGCCATAATCACCTCCCCACTGATATCCCCATCTTGTTCTTGCCCTTCCCCAATCCATTTTTCAAAATGTAAATGTGATCTTTTTATCCCCTTGCTTAAAGCTCTTCAGTGGCTTCTCAAGGCCATCTGATCATGAATATAGGGAAGAAAAAAAAATCCACTGGCTTCAACTTAACTTGAACCACCAGCTAGCCCCCACCTCCCAAAAACTCACAACTGACACACCTTGTTCTCTTCATCTGGGCCTTCTTGGAGCTCCCCAAAGGTAAGGTGACCAACCACACATCCCTGGCAGCCCAGGAAAACATTAGCCTATGACTGTTACCCCAGAACAATGATTACTAGTGCCCCTTCCATTCTCATGTCTTCCTCATTTAGATGATGAATTATCCAGTCACCCTGGTCTAGTCCTGTTTTCTGAAAGCTTTCTTTTCCTAAACACTTCCCTCACCAGGGTCTAACTAACTCCTTTGTTTCTCAAAAAAGGCACAGCCCGGCCAGTGTGGCTCAGTGGTTGAGCGTCAACCCATGAACCAAGAGGTCACAGGTTTGATTCCTGGTTGGGGCACATGCTCAGGTTGTGGGGCAAATTCCCAGTGGGGGGCATGCAGGAGGTGACCAGTCAATGTTCTCTCTCATCGATGTTTCTTTCTCTCTCTCCTCTCCCTTCCTCTTTCTCTAAAAAATCAATAAAGAAAAAAAAAAGGGTGCTGTTTTTCTCCCAACTCAGAAACTTCCAGTGGCCTTCTGCCTGCCTTAGTAGTGATAGCTTTGATAATCTATAATTATTTAAAGCTACTGCTTAGTTTTTCCTGTTTCTGGTCCAATACGTAAGGAGCTTAGAAGTCACCACTCTATTCTAACTTCAGTAAAAAGCTGAATAAACTAAAAAAATCAACAATTCTTCTTAGATCTGTTAGAGAAGTGAGGTCACAGGGCAAAAATGCTGCCCTCAAAATTGGAGAGACAGACAGGCTGATTCTGAGAATTACAATTTACTGGAGCAGAAACCCAAGAGCAGAGACCTCCACAGGAACCAGTGCTGGCGTAGGAACACCTGAATTGCAATTGACAAATTGTTGGCAGCTCCATGTAGACAAATCTGAGAGTTAAAATCTCCAGAAGGACCCAGTCAGAAGGGACCCTACACTTGAGTGCGTTTTACCTGCAGGAGGGAGCTCCACCAGTTCCTCACAGTGAATATCAGAGAAAAATCACCTCCAGCAGGGGGAGGGGAAATGTTTGGAAGCATACCAGAGAATTCTGTTTTTCTTAACAAGACCTGCTGGCAGGAGAGCCTAGCCTACACTCCTGGGGTATCTGAACCTTACTGACCTGCAGGAAGGAAATATCCAACCCCAGTCCCCTCCAGCCATCCTGGCCCACCTAAGGAGGGAGAGAGCACTGACAAGTTCACAGTCCATGAGCACAGGCTCCCCAAAAGAACGAGACTGAATCATAGGACTTAAGAACATGTTGGTTCATTTTAACTAAAGAGAAGGCAGTAAGTAGGCTGCTCTCAGCATGAGAAATATATCAAAATGAACTAAAGAGTTTTTTTTTAAACCACAACAGCCTCCCCTCTGATCTTTTCCTTCTTCTTTCTACCTCTCTCCAAAAAAATGTTTCAGCTCAACCTAGAGTCAGGAGTACTATTATTATACCCCCATCTTACTACTTTAAAGTGTACTTAATAGAAATTCAGAACCTTGGCTCCCACCCAGGCCCTCTGAGTCAGATTCTGCATTTTAATAAGATCCCTGGCTGAGTCCTATGAATGTGAAAGTTTATCCCAGAACCACCAAGTGCCCCCATAAACATACATTGTCTGATGACATTTTTGCTTGTTGCAACTGAGGTGGGGTTGTTCGTGGCACTCAGTGGGTAGAGGCCAGGGATACTACTAAGCATGCCATAGTGTACAGGACAGCCCCCCACAGCAAATAATTATCCAGCCCACAGTATCAATGGTGCTGAGAATAAGAAACACTGTCCAAAGGCATGCTAGAATCAGGGAAGTTCTGGAGGGGTTTATGTAGTCAGAAGAAACTATTCCCTGGTTGAGAACTCTGGTCTAGGGAATAGGTGCTCTGTTGGGGCCTGAAAGTCATATTTATCTCTCCTTTCTCTGAATTTCTATCAATGTACATTATTAATTATGCCAGTGATTATCAAGTGCTACCCTGCATTCATTCATGCATTCATTCATTAAATAACTATTTCCTGAGTACCTACTAATGCCAGGCTTTCTTCTGGGCACTAGGATACCATTGCAAAGTAAATTAAATCCTGTCCTTTATGGAGTCTATATTCAAGTGGTGGAGATACAATAAACAAGTAATATTATACAAGGTAGTCATAAAGTAATTCTTAGGAAATAAAAAGAAAAAAGAAGAGAGAGTAATAATGCAGGAAACACATTCTTGCTACTCAACTGCAAATTCCTACAGGGTAGGTGGGACAGATAATCTTCCTTTTTCTGCTGCAGGCCCACTCACTTCCCTTTACCACCCACACTACGCTCTATACCCCTACAGATTTGGCAACCCCTGTCCTTTGGCTTCTTATCAGTATCTTCAATGGGGAACCCTAGAGGAAGGAGGGGAATAAGGTCAGGCTATTTATTCTCTCTGAGGTTCCCTCTCTGAGGTCATCACAGGTAAACTGTGTTCCTCTACCAATGCAAGGTGGCTCGTTTGAATAACCACCACCGTCCCCTTACAAAATTCAGGTCTTTTTAAAAACTAAACCCTCCTTGAATGATCCAATATACAGTATGAAGGTATAGCCATACACACACACACACACACACACACACACACGTATATAGCCTTTACATTTTTTTCTGCCTTCTCCATATCCAATACTTAGCTCAAGTTTCACTTCAGTCAGGAAAGACATCCCTCATATCTCATAGATTGTTACTGTCACGTTATGGCAGCATGTCTAAATATTAACTGGTTTTTGTTTAGGGTATAAAAACCACTTTGGGGTCTGATTTTATAAAAATAAGTAGAGGTGACTGCAAATATCATAGTTAAAAAATGAAAACAACAACAACAACCACACTTAGGATGAATATGAATAGATAACCACTGGTAGAAAAAGTTTGTATTTCAAAATGTATATAATACATCATTATGTGACATTTTCTTGAGACAGAGCATTGTGGAGATTATGTACTATAAGAAAAGTTTTAATATATGCAATAACATTTTTTAATGCACTAAATATTTTACTTCTGTCTTACCATTTCTTTCTTTTTTCATGTCCATTTTTGATGACTCTGTTTTAAAAGGAAATACACATAGAAATAATTATTATTGATATATAGCAGTTTCCTAAATTAGTCAAAATAGACTCATATGTATAAGAACAAAAAGACTATGGGTAGACACAGATTACATCAAACAGGACTGGGTATAACTGTTGGTCAAGCCACCTGGGCATACTGTGTGCACCTGACATCATATCAGAGAAGACCTGAAAATGCTGCCTCTCAAGTGGTCGGTCAAATCTCACAGTTGAGGCAGTTTTGTGTTGGTTAAGTAATAATAGACATTTCCAGAATTGTTAAACATTTTCTATACTTCAACATCTACCCAATTCTCAGCCAACGAAAATTCATGAAGTAACGGGATGAATAAGAGACTCATTTGTCAAAGTTTTTTTCTTTTTATTGATTTTTAGACAGAAAGAAAGAGAAAGTGGAGGAGAGAGAGAAACATTGATGTGAGAGCCAAACATGGATCAGCTGCCTCCTGCATGCCGTCTACCGGGGCTTGAGCCTGAAACCCAGGCATGTGTCCTGACTGGGAATTGAACCAGCAATCTTTTAGTGCACAAGATGACACCCAATCAACTAAGCCACACAGATCAGGACTGAAAAAAATTTTTTCACACCAAAAGGGCTTAAAATATAACACAACTTTAAATAGTAGCTACCCACTGCATTTAAATTTTACTGAATTTGTGCTTTTTTTTTTAAACTAAGATATTCTTTTTTGAATATTTTAATTGGTAATAGAAGCATCTTACTATCAAAACATTTAAATTATAGTGATAGAGTACAGAATCTATTAGTAGTCAATAGAATTAAAGCAGAACATTTTGTTTTGGTGAGTGAAAGTTTAGCACAGCTTGTTAAGATAGCTCGTTAAAATACGAAATCACCATTTCTTTATTGCCAGTATTATTGCACCAACCATTCCTGACACTTAATCTCTATTTCTCTCTCCAGTTATGGAGGACTTCCAATTTCATTTTCAATTTTATCATTTGTATACTGGTTAAATGTATTCCAGAGAATATATAAACATGTTGATATAGCTAATAACCAGGAAAAATGTACTTTTCAAAGTTTAAACAAGGGTAGCCTTAAAGGGGCCATTAATCCTAAAAATTATTATAGATAAAAATTTGTTATAAATAGAATTTACATTTATGTGAAGAAATTATCCCCTGGCTGAGAATTCTGAAATAAGAAATGGATGTTCTGCTAGGGTCACTATTAATCTCCCTTTTCTCTGAATTTCTATAGTAAATCATTGTACATTATGCTAGTGATTTTCAAATGCTACCCAGCATTCATACATCTATACATTCATTCAACAATGATTTCCTGAGCACCTACCAATGCCAAGCTTTCTTCTGGAGACTGGGTTACCATGGCAAACAAAGTAAACCAAGTTATTGCCTTTCATGGAGCATATATTCAAGTGAGGGAGACACAATAAACAAGTAACAATAGACAAGAGAGCAATAAGCGATACTCAGAAAACTAAAAGGAGCCCTCTAAAATAAATGAAATGGAAACCTCAACTTTGCTCTAGATACCAATACCACGTTTTAGGTCTGCTCTAAAATCGACATGCATTCTTAATGCTGAATAGGGGTAAGAAAAAGAAAAAACATTTTAAATCCTTTTTAAAGATTTAAAAACTTGATGGTACCTTGGCTAAACATAACAAAGCGTCTCTGGTTGACATTGAAGTTAGCGTTGCACAGCTGACATATAATGGAAACTCTGTTGTGCAGAGCAGCATGATGGAAAATCGCATAACCCGCCTCATCTGAAACATTGATCGTTGAGCTTGAGGTTTTACGGCTAAATGTATGGAAAACAGCATTTAATCCTCTTTCAACAGCAGACTTCATACCGAATGGGATACTCTGAAAATTATTAAGGCCAGGATTAGTTTTTTTTCAAAATACACCTAAAATTTGGTTTATGCAAAACAAAACAAAACAAAAAAGTGAAATATATTAATATAATCACATGATTGGTGCTCAATTTCAGTAGAATTTTCACATGATCCTTGTGAAAAGTGTCTCAATGGGCAATGATTAAAGTTGTTAGAGCTATTAAAGAAACATCAAGAACTTCAAACACTATTTTTGAGAAGTCCTCCCCCCTCTTTTTTAAGGAAGAAGTTGCAGATCCTTTTTCTTTGGAGACAAGAGAAACAGAGTAGACATGTATCTTTCTGAAACACTTCATTTTTCCCCCCAAATTTTATTAATTAATTTTGTTACAGATGTTTCTCCTTTTTCTCCCCGAGACACTTTCTTCCCCATTCCCCCTCACCCACCCCCCTAACATTGTTGTCTATGTCCATTGGTTATGCATACATGCATATAAATTCTTTGGTTCATCTCTTTCTGAAATACTTTAAAAGCAAAGGGAAATCATTGGGTTCCTTCTCTGCTTTAATAATATAATTTTAATTTAGAAGTCTAGAAACTCAAACTGTATATAGCTACAGAAATACAGTTTGTTCTTTGCTCCAGGTCCCAAAATGAAGAGGTAAAAATGTCACACTTTTCCTTTGAGACATTCCAAGCACTTATATTTTAAAGTTAAACTAACAGGTTATTAAAATTTTTTTTTTAATGTATAGACATTAAAACAAATAAATGGTAAGTAAATGCCAGTGTATTCTTATAATTGGTGAGCTAACCATTTAATATACCAGCTCCAGAGATTTGGTTCAGGATGTTAGGTTTGCTCCTTAGATTTAGTTCCCAGGACTGAAGCTGGGCTCTCTCATTTATTAGCTGTGTGATTTGGGAAAGAGTCTTAACTCACTGCACCTCAAATTTCTCATTTGTAAAATAGGAATGATGACAATACTACTAGTATCTTGAAATAGCTTGTTGAAAGGATTTATAATAGTGCCTGGCATAAAAACTTATCACTTAATAAATATTAGCCATTGTTAAGATTAAACACAATCCGGTTCATTAACAGGTTGTTTTGTAGCCCTGCCAGAAATTCATAATCCAGAATTGTATAGCTTTTCAGTTGCTAATATGTGGAATTTTTATTTTATATTACAAACTTTACCTAACCTATCATTTATCCCTAGGATAAAAATTTGAGACATATACTTATCTATGATATATAACTTCTCACACAAAATTATGTGGTAATTACTGAAATACCTTGCATTTCATAGCTTTTTTGAAACCAAATTTTTTCTTAAATTGTTCATGCAATTGAGCATCTGTCAGTGGAAGTCTTTTCGGCCTCAGATTGTTCACTATTTCATTTATGGCTCCCCACCACTGTGTCTTATATAGTTGCTGATAGAAAGTTTCAAGTTCAAAATACATCACATAGTAGCTATAAAAAAATTTTTAAAAGATAAGTTTCTCTGACCGTGAAGTGATTTGCTACTTTTTTATAGGCTGGTAAAACTATATTTTATAATGATTAAATATAAAAATATAGTTTAAATTGTACTTGATTATAAATATTTTTATAACATGGCTATGAATGATTGTTAATCAAGTCTTTTTATAACAAGTGTTATCACCATAGTGGTCCTTCTAACTGACTCTGTCCTGCACATGCCAGTGATAGGGAAGCCCTAACTCTTGCCTGAAGGAATTCTAGGCTTACCTTTTAACCATCTGCTTACCCTCCTTTTACATATTTATATATTATCACATTTAATCTAATTATGCCTCCATTTGCTTTCTCAAGAGTTTGCCTTGAGTCTGATCTGGAATGATGATTTTTACTCACTGCAGAAGTAGACTAGAGAAACCCTCAACCCACCAGGTCCTTGAGATATAGGTAGACAATAGCCTCAGTCCCTCATCAATCTGGAACAGAAAAGTAACAAAATTATGAGTGACTCTGTTCCCTGGGGTTGCTTATTATCACAGGTAACAGAAAATGGTGGTTTTTCTCCACCTCTGTCCATGAAATATGTTTTCCCATCCCCAGATTTTAGTGGTAAACCCCTCAGCGACTGACTATCTCTGCCCGCGGGAAGCCTCTTACTGTTACCTGGGTTTCTGCTGCAAATGTAACTATTTATTGCTGTAAATATAGTATTCTTGACCATGGTCACCCCTACCTATGGCTCTTTGCTGCTTAGTGAGTTATCGGTTCTCCTAAGGGTGCTGAGAAGTTTGTTCCATTGTACACATTTTCAGGGAAGTGAGTCAGTGGCTACACTCAGGGAACCCTTTGCCCAGAAGCTGAGGAGGAATGCCTGAGCCCTATGGGTCAGTTAAAGGAAGGTCTTAGGGAAACACTCTGTTATGAACTAGTCATAGGTTAATATCCTCCTCCTCGACTTTTACGTCAATCCCAGTTTTCTAAATATTATAAACCTCTGCACGGATGTAGGCATATCTGAAGACCTGTTCACATTTATTTGAGGTAATCATTCTTCTTATTCACCATCCTCTCTAAGAAACAGAAACTAGAACACAATATAAGCTAAAGGCAGTCTTCACCCATACCTTGCAAGTATAGTGCTAGGGCTGGTGGTGAGACTTGTCACTTCATCCATGGGCCTCGACTTATGGAGGTGCCACCTCCATCAGTAGGAATTTGCCTAACTTAACTAGACTCCAGCCTCTGAAACCAGCAGCAGGTATTCTGAATCCTACTCAGAAGGCTTTCAAATCACAGTGATGACAAGCTCTAGAAACTTAAGGAGCTGTATAGATCAGACTATGTTAATTATAATGACCACCTCTAAGGATTATTACACAGAATGAATCAATGTACGTGAAGTAATAAATATAACATTTAATACATTGTTGAGTTCGTATGTCATTCATGGGGATTATTATTGGTCTAAGATTTCCATCATAAAGTTTTAAGTTAGCTTTGAATTGTGACACTTCCCTGTTTCCTGCTAACTTTCAACAAGTTGTGGCTATTATGAATAATTACTGAAAGTTCCTTACCTTTTTCCATTAAATTCCATGACTGGTATTGAGTAATATTCTTTGTATCCTGAATCTTCTACAAATGTATTAGCAGCACAATCCCGTATTTTTTCTAAGTCGTTCTAAAATATGAGTTATGTTAGTAAAAACATATCTTTATATGCAAATTTAAACAATTATGTCTTTTAGATAAAATTTTATACATGTAAGTAACAACTTTTAAAAACATAATACCCACTCATACCCTAATAATAACTGCATGTATCAGACTCCTACTTTGGGAATAAGAAAAAATATGCAAGATAAAAGAAATATAAGGATGAAAAGCAATGGCAATTGAAATGTATAATATTTATACTACATTCCAGATGAAGAATTTTTATTCCCAACCTCTAGAGGATCTCTTTCTAATACTAATCTTTGAGGAAATTAGAAGAACATACAATGAATGGTCAGGGATTTCTACTTCACTTTTTGGTTAAGTATTTATTCTAGGGCAAATACTGTCCAGAAGAGGTCTGTAAGTTCTATGAGCATGATAGCTGTACTTAGCTTATTTATCATTTTATCTCTGATATCTAACATCGTACCTTTGATATAGTTTGTACTTAATTCATTTATATTACATAACATATGAAAAAAATCAGTGAATTGGGAAGATAATTGTTTGGAGAGCTGCCGAGTGCTTGTACCAACAGAGACTGAATAGAGAACAGGACAGAAGAGTAGTGAAATGACAAACCACTTCAGGAACAGTAATAATTTAGACCTTAAAAACTTCCAAAGCATTCTCAATTGAAGCGGTGGTGATGTCAAATTCAATTCCTCCATGAACATGAAAATACTGATGTTTTGCATAGTGGAAATTCTGGCATTTAAAATCTTGTCCGTAAATAAATGGAGGCAATTCTCGCTCTGTCTTGACCTTGTCATCTCCAAAAAATAAAAACAAACTTTCATTTGAAAAGTAAAAAACAGCATATAAACAATCATATTTTGGAAATCTAGATTCTCGTTTATCTAAACAAAGTTAAATAATCCACAGGAAGTGAAAAACTTGACAAATATAGTCAATAAAATTATTTATGTGCTTAGTGTATATTTTACTTTTTTTTTTTTTATCCTCACCCGAGGACATTTTTTGATTTTTTGTTCAGATAGAGTGGGAGGGAGAGAGAGAGAGAAACATCAATGTGAAAGGGACACATCAAGTGGCTGCCTCCCACACGACCCAACCAGGGCCAGGGACAAACTGTAACTGAGGTACATGCCCTTAGTGGGAACTGAACCCAGGTCTCTCTGGACCACAGGCTGATGCTCTAACTGCTGAGCCAAACTGGCCAGGGCCTTAGTGTATATTTTAGATATTAAAATATATTTATGTCATACATTTTGGGCATTTTTCTATAGTTTCATTGTGCAGAAATTCCAAAAGAATAGTTAAAACATTATTATACTTATTGATTTTTATATGAGCTCAAAACTAATGTCTTACCTCCAATGATCTGAAAAAAACCTTGTGCCTTAGAGAATCTTTGGTTAAATAAACAAAAATAATACCTGAACTAGTTTAGGTAAAATGTGACATTAAAAAGAAGTAAGTGGGGCACTAGCAGGTTTGGCTCAGCAGAGCATTGGCCTGCAGACCAGAGAGCCCCGGGTTCGGTTCCTGCTAAGGGCATATACCTTGGATGCAGTTTGTCCCTGGCCCTGGTTGGGGTCATGTGGGTGGCAACCAGTAGATGTGTCTCTCTCACATCAATGTTTCTCTCTCTCTCTCCCTCTCGCTTTATCTGAAGATGAATGCAAAAATGCCCTTGGGTGAGGATAAAAAAATAAAAGAAAGAAATAAGTGGTTATTTCTCACATGACAAAAATAACCAGCTCACTTTTCAGAAAAGGAATAAAACCACACGTAAAACATTTAGTTAAAAAATAATTTTCTAAAATCTCAGTAAGGATTAGGCTTGTTCAATATTTTGACTTGTTGGCAGAATGTGGTTTCATCAATATAAAGTATATAATGTATTTTGAGAAACATAAAAGGTACACACAGAAAACAACAAAGAAAAATACAACACCCTAATCTCACCAACTGGAATGAACTATTCACCTGGAATGGACTATTCACATTAACTATTAACACATTTGCTTTGGATAATCTAAGTAATAAAACATTACAGATATAGCCCTGGCTGGTTTGGTTCAGGGGTTAGAGCACTGGTCCGCAGACCAATGAGTCACAGGTTTAATTTTGGTCAAGGACACATGCCTCAGTTGCGGTTCATCCCCAGCCCAGATCGGGTCATGTAGGAGACAACCAGTTGATGTGTTTCTCTCACATCAGTGTTTCTCTCTCTTCATCCCTCTCTCTCTCTCTCTCTCTCCCTCCCTCCCACTCCATCTGATGATAAATAGAAAAAAAAATATCCTCGGGTGAAGATAAAAAAAACACACCATAAAATAACACAACACAAAACAAAACAAAAAACCATTACAGATAAAGCTAACATCCTCCTTCAGTAACCCTCTTAGTTCCACACACTTACCATTCCCTGGGACAAGCACTATCATGAATCCATTTTTAAATAGTTCACAGATATGGATAATCTTCACCATTTGAATGCACATGATGCATATTTTCATTAAGTGATTTGCAAAATTTCTAATGAAAATTTGCCACCTGAATAGAAAACCACATGCTTGGATACCAATGAAAATACATGAACCATGTGTTAATTCAAGTGGAAGGAATAGTTTGCATTACATTCCTGTCAGATTCCATACACAGTAAGCATGGTCCTATTTCAGCTCTCTGTTCTCTACATTGGTCTATTTGTTAATTACAGAGCCATATGTTAATATTGTAACATCTGTTTTCATCTCGTTTTCTGAAACATAAGACCATTCATGATCCTTTAGTGCTCCACATTAATTTCAGAATCCATTTATAAACTTTCATGGAACATGATAAGGATTTTGAGTAGATGTGCACTGACTTTGTAGAGTAATTTGGGTGAGATATGCTATATCCACAGTGTTGTGCCAACATAAACATGGCATATTTCCCAATTTCTCAAAACTTGTTTTAAGTCTTTCAATAGCCCTTATAATTGGAATGAATACATACCAAGTACTATGTACAAATACCAAGTATATTTAATTACTTTGGAGACATTAAATCTTGTTGTTGTTTTCTTTCTAACAGGCTATACAGTAAGTTTACATGCCTGGACTCACATACTAAAACAAAATTAAATGTGAATATAAATTTAATATATATCTATGTTTTTTATTTGATTTTTGGAGATACCTGAAAAAGGCTGAAGCAAACTACTTAAATAGGGAACTTTCATCTTCTTTTTTAAACTCAGTAGAAATGGAATCAGAAAACATATTAACTTTAGGTATCCTATCCCTCTTCTGATTTCTTTTTTCTTCTCCAAGTGTTTTTGAATAACCTTTTTTTGAAGATATAATCTTTGCTGTAGTCTCTGGTAGGTACAAATATCAAGACAATCCTGATTATATTTTAAAGCATTAGTAAGCCAATAAGCTGTTTCAAATATAAAAACATTTTCACACTGTTGAACTTGTGTGGTACTAAATGTCAACTTTAGCATCATATTTTCAGCATATTTCATAAATACAGCTTTTTCTTCAGGGCAATTGGGATTATATGTTGGATCTTCATTCATATCTTCATCATAGATTCCGTCAAAGTCTGGATCCTTTGTAATATCAATCAAACCTTCACAGTAAAAAAGAAAACTTTTAGATAGTGAAAACTTCACACTTGGCTTCTAGATTAATACAGCAGATTGAACACAGGGTTTCATCTCTGAAATCCTACTAACATGACAGTAAAGGGATAATGAAATGCCAATTAAAATGGTTAAAGGTGAAAAGCAGGCAGATGACTTGTAGCTAAGCAGAGTAAAGAAAGATAGAAGTGTGTAGAATTAAAACCAATAGATTTCCATTCTCTTTAAAGGAAAAGAAGCACACTACCATGGAAACAATAACGTAATTCGCATCTTTAAATCAGGGGAAATGTGAAAGAACAAGAAAATGTGATCTCCCTTTATGCAGGGATTCAGCTTCTCATTTGAGCTAAAAGTGTAACTTGCTTTTCAAGCCCTATATTAGATATTTATTGTTTTTGCTGATAACAGAAGATAAACATATACAATTAATAATGAACTTGCCTTCTAACCATGACAAATCAAATAAGAATTAACACTTGATTTTATTCTATTATAAATGACAAACTTCCTGTTACACTTTCTTCCCATTTATGATGAAATTAAGGACTGAAATTGACTTTCTTATTAGTTATTAAGTCTTTTTATAGTTGCATTTATGAAGGGATTAAGAAGTACCAATTGGTAGTTACAAAATAGTCAGGAATGTAAAGTACAGCATAGGGAATATAGTCAATAATAGTGTAATAACCATATATGGTGGCAGGTGGCACTAGAAATATCTAGGGAACACTTTGTGAAGTATATGCTTGTCTAACCACTATGCTTTATACCTGAAACTAATACAAAATAATGTTGAATGTAAACTGTAACTAAAATAAGAAAATTAATAAAGAAAATAATTGCATTTATAATGTTACCCTTAATCTAGGCTCGAAAAACAGCTTAGAACCATAAAATATGATTTTCAATAAAGTATGGAGTTTGTTTGTAACACATATGCCTTAAAGTGTAAATGATACATTAATGTGCCCCCCTTTCTTTTTCCTTTATCCCCTCAAATTCTTCCTATCTGGTTTCTACCTCTCCTCAATACTCTTGGATATTTTAAATGACCACTATGATTCATCTCTCTTTTGCAAAAGAGTCAGTGAGATAAATTATTAAGAGCTTATAAAGAAATTAAATTAAATTAATTAAATTTCTGACAGTTTAAAAATTTCTAAATACGAGTCAAAGCATTGTTAATGCCTCTAAAACTTCCTGGGTTGGAGTGGGTGGGAGTAAGGTGATTGTCACCACAGAAAAGCTCAGAATTTGAAAGCACTAAAGGACAGGTCATGGTATAAGGTTAAGGAGTAGTGTGACTCCCCAGATCACCTTTCCCAGAGAGCACAGCAAGAAAAAAGGGGAAAGGGGAAGGGGGAAGGGGAAGAAAGGAGGAGAGGGAGAGAGGAGGGTAGAGAGAGGTTAGGTGGGGAGAGGAAGAGCAGAGAATGGGAGAATGATTTTGGAGAGAAGATGCCTGGAAAAGAATCGGTCAGTTGAGACAGAAGTAGGAGGGTGACACCCTGGCTGAGGGGCTGTTCCCTCAGTTTACAATTATTTTTTTATTTTTAAATATGTTTTTATTGATATTTTAGAGAGAGGGGGAGGGAGAGAGAGATAGAAACATCGATCTGCTTCTTCCTGCACCTCCTCTACTGGGGATCAAGCCCACAACCAGGGTATGTGCCCTGACTGGGAATCCAACCAGAAACTCTCAGTCCATGGCATGATGCTCAATCCACGGAGCCACACCACCCAGGCTCAGTTCACAATTATTAAATCCCTCTAGAAGAGCCATGCTAGACTTAATTAATCTCTCAAGATGCATAATGCAATTTAACAAATATTTGTTGATGCTTATGCTGTGTCAGACAGTTTTAGGCACTAAGTATACTGGGATAAACAAGGCAGATAAGGACTCTTTTTTCATGGAACTTACACTTAAGCTTAGTGTTTACTTGTTCTTGACATCAGATTTATTTTTTTGTTTCAGCAAGAAATAAAAGCTCAATAAATATTTGTAAAATAAATAAATCAAACTAGAGTTCTTTATAAACATATATGTATATTTTGTGCATGTATATACCATTTTTGATTTAGCTATTGATGGCAGAGAAGGAAAATATAAGAAAACGAATAACGCCATGAAACTAATTTACCATATTAGCTGCATTCAATATTATGAACAACTGCATGCCAGCAAATTGGACACTCTGGAAGAAATTGATATATTCCTAGAAACATACAATCTTCCAAAACTGAATCAGAAAATCTGAATAGAGCAATTACAAGTAATGAAATTGAAACAGTAATGAAAAACTTCCAACAAACAAAAGTCCTGGACTGGATGGCTTCACAGGTGAATTTTACCAAACATTCAAAGAACTAACACCTAACCTTCTCAAACTATTCCAAAAAATTCAAGAGGAGGAAGGACTCCCAAGCTCATTTTATGAAGCAGCGTTTTCCAAAACCAGATAAGGAAACTACAAAGAAAGAAAATTATAGGCCAATATCCCTGATGAAGATAGATGCTAAAATCCTCTACAAAATATTAGCAAACTGGATCCAGCAACACATTAAAAAAAATCATACACCATGATCAAGTGGTATTTATTCTGGGGATGCAAGGTTGGTAGAAGATCCTCAAATCAATAAATGTGATATACCACATAAACAAAATAAAGGATAAAAGTCACATGATTGTAACAATAATGCAGAAAAAACATTTGATAAACTCCAGCACCCATTTATGATAAAAACTCTCAGCAAAGTGGAAATAGAAAGATCATACCTCATCATAATAAAGATCATATATGACAAACCCACAGCCAACATCACACTCAAAGGGCAAAAACTAAAAGCATTTCCCTTAAGATGAGGAACAAGACAGGGATATCCACTTTCACCACTCTTATTGAACATAGTATGGGAAGTCCTAGCCACAGCAATCAGACAAGAAGAAATAAAAGGCATCCAAATTGAAAAGGAAGAAATAAAACTGTCATTATTTTCAGATGACATAATACTGTATATAAAGAACTCTAAATATTTCACCAAATACTACTAGAACTGATAAATTTAGTAAAGTAGCAAGATACAAAATAAATATCCAGAAATCAGTTGCATTTCTATTCACCAATAATAAACTATCAGAAAAGGAAACTAAGAAAACAATCCCATTTACAATTGCATAAAAAACAAATAAAATATCTTGGAATTTAATCAAGGATGTAAAAGACCTGTAGGGGATGCATTAAATATCCAAATGATCATAATTCTTCCACATTTTATTGATAAGATAAGAAACAACATTTGGTTTTCAAAGTATTTTTTTAGTAACCAGATTTACATGAACAAAGGAAAAACATTTTTTTTTTCAGATACTTATCTCCTCAACTAGTGTCCACTTCAGATAAAAGTGATTCCTTTCCACCTGATTTACCATTAATAGCTTCTGTTATTAGCTCTGTTTAACCAAGGAAAATCTGGCCAATTATGGGAGAACAGTTATCCTTTTCTGTCTTAATAAGATTACACAAAAACTTCTTGCCATGTTAAGATTATGTATAAAAACAGACTAAATAAAAATTTTAAACATCATATTTTTAATATTAATTTACCCCATAATGTGCAGCCAGTTTACATGCAATACAAAAATCAAGATTTGTTCTCGGAATAGCCAAAAAAGGAACCATCTGGGTGACATTTTATTTCTGAAGGATGAGCTGTCTCCCTTTTTCAGTTTCAGATATGACAAAATCTATATAAAATTAATTGTCTAGCTCTCTCCTCCAGTCTTGTGAAATTCCAATATGTTTTTTTCTTTTACCAAAATTGAGACTTGTTTTTAAGCCTGTGTGTGCCCTAAAACTATGGAACTCTATTTAGAAAATTATTCAATATACTTGATCAATGAAAGCTGTCAGAAATAGTGTCATATTTGGCCCACTGCAAAAAAGTCATGGGAAAAAAAATGTTTTTTAAAGCTTCAATAAAAATTTGAAATATGCTAAAGAGGATGCACCAGGATTTAGTGACATCTATTGTTCATACACAGGCATTAGAGAATTATGGCCATGAGAAGGGAGGAATTTAAAAATTAGGTAAATCAGCTCTGATCGGTTTGGCTCAGCAGTTGGAGTGTCATCCTTAGGACCAGAGAGTCATGGGTTCGATTCTGATCAAGAACATGTAGCTCCATTGCGATTCGATCCCTGGCCCTGGTTGGGGTCCTGTGGGAGGCAATCGATTAATGTGTCTCTCTTACATCAATGTTTCTCTCTACTCCCCCCCCCACTCTATCTGAAAATCAATGGAAAAATATCCTCAGTAAGGATTAAAAAAATTAGGTAAATCAAGAATAATCATGAAACCAAATTTATCCTTAATCTCAGTTCTTTTTTTTTTTTTTTTCCTCACCCGAGGACATTTTTCCATTTTTTGTTCAGGTAGAGTGGGGGGAGAGAAAGGAACAGAGAGAGAGAGAGAGAAACATCGATGTGAAAGGCACACATCGAGTGGCTGCCACCCGCACAACCGACCAGGGCCGGGGACAAACTGCAACCGAGGTACATGCCCTTAGCGGGAACTGAACCCGGGTCTCTCAGGACCGCAGGCCGACGCTCTAACCGCTGAGCCAAACCGGCCAGGGCTTAATTTCAGTTCTTATGTCATTCATTTTTTGAGGCTAACCAATCTGGTAATCATTTTGTTTTCAAGTTTGAAGATTTTTCTTATTGTACTCCATCTATCCTTTGCTTTATTATGGATTTTCCTACGTAGTCCCTGTAAAAAAGGTATAAACTGAAAACCCTCCATCAGGTATTTGAAATCTGATCTGTTCTGCAGAAACTGGAGATTAAGATGAACGCAGCAAGATGGTTGACTTAAAACATAACTTTTGGTGACACTGAAAAAAAGTTTTATTGAAAAGATTCTTTGAAGTTTAAAAAAAAATCTCTTTTAAGAAATGTGGTTAAATACCTGAAACTGAGCCATAGATAAATTATCTTTTGCGACAGCATGGATGGACCTGGAGATTATTATGCTAAGTGAAATAAGCCAGTCAGAGAAAGACAAATACCATATGATCTCAGCTGTCAGAGAGGTAGGGCTGGATGAAAGAAGGTGAAGGGGTTAAGAAAAAAAAAAAAAAAAGGATATATTTATATAACACACAGACAACAGTGTGGTGATGGCCAGAGGGAAACAGGAGTGGTGGAGGTGGAGGTGGGCAAAAGGAGGATAAATGGGGACAGAAAAAGACCTTGCTTTGGGTGATAGGTGCACAGTGCAGTGTGCAGATGATGTTTTGTTGAGCTGTACTTGAAACCTGTATGGTTTTGTGAACCAATGTCACCCTAATAAATTCAATTAAAAAAATAAAATCTCTCACACAAAATTTTTATAAAAATAGATTCTAATAAAAGTAAAATGTGTTTAATTCTCTTACCTGCTGAACTAAACTCTGCGAAAATATCTTTATTTGTTTGAGGCTTTCCATCTGGATCAATGTCCATGATAGCACGCCACAATTCAGAGAATCTGGTTCGTTTTTCTTTGGGCATGTACATTCCATGCCACAGTGCTTTCAGCATGTAGTCAATATTGATCAGAATTTGCCCAATTCTGGTATCATAATAAGCTGGAGGTAATTGACAAGAAGAACTCTGATCATAATTAGCTTCTAAACTGATTGAAGGAATTTGATTTAAGCAATACATTCCAACAGCCAACTCCCTTATGATCTGATGGACTTCTCTATAGTCTAAGAGGGCAGTAGGATCCACAGGAGTCAGCAGGATGGCATTGTTGAAGCCTACATTATTCATCTGACTCATAATTCCACACGGGATGTCCAGCTGGCTGTGGACGTCTTCTTTGCCAGACAACCAGCTAACTAGTGCAGTAGTTAGCAACTCTTGTACTTCACTCCGATCGTATTTTTCAAAGAAAGCAGAAGCATTTCTCTGTACTGCTAAATTTTCCAGGTAGGTTTCTTCATCTTGAGTTTGATCAATTTTAGGTAATCCTTTTTTGGGCAATCTTAACATTTCTAATTAATTATCTTGTGTCCCTTTTGCATTTTCTGTAATAAATAAATTTTTAAATATCAAGCAATAAAATTTGCCATGGAAATAAAACTAGATTTCTCAAGAACTATAATCTGTTCCTTTCATCCTTATTAGGTTAATTGTTTTGAGGCAGGACAATAAGAAGCTAGGAAAGCCCTGAGGCAAGTAGAATAAAGGAAACTGAGACAAAACAATTAAACAGGGTCAAACAACTTGAGCAATTTATAGCCAGTTAATGAATCACAGGGTTCTGTCTTCCCTAACCAAGGACACTTAGGAGTAAGTGGTTTACACATTCCAGACTGTCCTGGGACAGACTGGCTTTGGTCCTGGTCCCTCTTTGCTGACATTCTTTGAAAATAAAACTAACCAGAAAATAACCCTGCCCACTCTATACTCATATTTTTTTTTATAATTCATCAGTTTTATTAGTCACACAAAACATAAAAATATACAGTACAAATGGAAGTGTTGGTATTTGATATGCATCTACAGTGAGAGCTTTAATCATGGGCGCAACAACAGTTAACACATAGTTAGGTGCACTGTGCTAGATGTGTTACACAAATATACTCACATTTTGATGAATTAACATAGCAAAAGGACACACCTGGAAAGCTAATGAATATTCTGTTAAGACCCTCCCCTGACACCTCCCCTAGGATTCCTATCCCCTCCCCCCAATAAAGATAGATAAAAAGCCTTAAGACAAAGGACCCACTCCCTAGGGCACACCCACACCTTTCTCCCTTAAGCATGTATCTCTGTACTCTCAAAATCACTTGGACTTGTGAAATCTTTCCTGTATGAAGTCAGAACCCACACACTATTGGACAGTACACAGCAGACCCACTCCAGCCCTGGCCCCATCCAGTAACAGTTTCTTGTTAACCATTACATTTTCAATCTTTTAAAAATTTTTTTAAAAATTAAAGTATAATTAACATACAATATTATATTAGTTTCAGGTGTACAACATAGTGGCTCTACATTGATATACCTTATGATGTGATCACCACCATATAACTAGTAACCTTCTGTCACTGTACAAAGTTATTACGATATTATTGACTGTATTCCCTGTGCTGTAGATTACATCCATGTGACTTACTTTATAACTTATTTTGTACCTCTTATTCCCCCTTCACCTTTTGCCACGTATTCTCCCACCCTCCTCTCCTCTGACAACCATCCATTTGTTCTCTGTACCTATGAATCAGTTTCTGTTTTGTTTGTTTATATTCCACACATAAGTGAAATCATACAGTATTTCTATTTCTCTGTGTGACTTATCTCACTTAGCATAATACCCTCTAGGTCAATCTATGTTGTCACAAGTGGCAAGATTCTTATTACTAAATAATATTCCATATATATTACATCATTATGACATCATCTTTATTCATTCATTCGTTATTGGACACAGGTTGTTTGCATATCTTGTCTATAGTAAATAATGCTGCAAAGAACATGGCGGTGTGGATATCTTTTCAAGTTAATGTTTTCATTTTCTTCAGATAAATATCCTCAAGTGGAATTGCTGGGTCATATGGTAGATCTATTATATTTTTCAATTTTAAACTAATTGCAGCATAGGTTGAAATTTGAATTAGAACAAATAAAATTGGAAAACCTTTAACATTAATATGTTCTTTTCTAAAGAAGTCAAAATATACTAGGAAGCATGTCAAAAAGAAATGTGAGGTTATATATGAGGAGCTAATGTTGCATACCTACTTTTTGTTGAAGAGGCTTTTTGGCATACATTTATTTTTTTTAGGTTTTTTAAAAGTAAAATAAAAACCTGCTTAAAAGAAAAGGAAAGACAAGAAGTGCCTGCTTATTTTCCTATTTCTGTGCAACTAACTACTTCTCTGTTCCTAGGATGATAATAATCACAACTATTATTTATTAAACATCTATTATTTGTTTAGCTCTTTATACACAGTGTTTTATTTCATTTAATTGCCCCCACCCTTTTTTTACAGTGGTTCTCAAAATTTAGCCTGCACCGAAATCACCTGGGACTTGTTAAAACAGATTGTTGGGCCCTACCCTAGAGTTTCTGATTCAGTCGGTTGAAGTGGGGCCAGAGAATTTGTTTTTCTGAAAAGTTAAGAGGTGATGCTGATGTGGGCAGGCCACTTTGAGAGCTTGGCTCAGAGCGATATGCTCAGGTATCTCCACTGTGTAGACACAGGTATGGAGACCAGGAAGGTTACAGAACCTGCCTAAGGTTTCACACCTTCAGAATCAGGACCAACCCAGGTCTGTCCATAAGCAAGTCCAAGACCTATGCCCACACCGGCAAGGGAAAGGGGAAAGACAAGAGAAAGGGTAGAAACCTACTTTGAAATGGTTGTTTACTTGTTCTGGAGAAGGAAGCTGCGTCCACTTGGGTCCTCGGGAAATTCTTGAGGGCGGGAGACAGAGGTCATCTGGAATGGCTTCTCTCTGGGCAGGAAAACACCGTCAAGAGCCCCGCTGAGGCGAGAGTCTGGGGAGGCCTGCTCGCTGGATGAGGCCGCCCTGCCCTCTGGGAGCCCTCCACCCTCCACCTGGCCTGCCTCTCCAGGGTCAGAGCCCTTGGTCCTCCGGCCTGGGGCACCAGGCCCCGCCTCCAGGGCCCCTCCCCCCTTCCTCCCGCCCCCTTCCCACCTCCCCTCACTGCATCCTTGGGCTGTGCTTCCAGTGGCATCATGGCCACTGCACTGCTCGGATTCTTCCCATGCACGTGCCCCACCCTGCCCCCTCTTTAGAACTCAGCGCTTCCTCACGGTCTTGTCACCCTGCCTCTGTTAATTTTTATTTTCACTATTTGTCTCTGCGAAGAAAACAAACAAAAAAATGGCAGAGGTGACAGCACCAGGCTCTAAGGTAGTTCCTGAGTTGGAATCCCACCTTCATCATCATTCTTTCCTTCAATATTTATGGACCACCTATTATGACCCAGGCACTGTGTTAGGAGTTGGAGACCCTGGAACACAGGACAGACACCAAGTCCCAACTTGGATAACTTGGATAATCACACAGGTTTATTTAAACAGTGTGATAGATGTTAGGATGAATGGATAGCACAGGAAGGAAACCTGACCAAGACCAGGGGCTGGGAAGAGCTGCCCTGAGGAAGTGATCCATTAAGCTAAGCCTGGAAGATGAAAAAGGGCAATTCATGGCAAGAGTTGGAGAAGGAGAAGGATAGGGAATAGATGATGAAGAATTGACTTGGGAAGAAAGTTAAAATTTTTGAGAAACTGAACAAAACCTTGCACAGAGAACGAGAGAAGTGGACACAAAATTAGGCCAGAGAGGTTGGTGAGGGCCAGATCATGCAGGCTGCTGCATTAATGATTTTGAACTTTATTCCAAAAGTTCAGGCTAGATTGGTGGCAGTAGAGGGTAGGTACAGGCTAGGGTGGTGGCAGTGGAGATGGGGGGCTGTGGACGGATTTGAGAAATCCACAGGTGGCCTATTGAATGGGGATAGAGTGTTGAAAAGGTGGGGCTGTCTAGGTGACACTTCAATTTCTGTCAAGAGCAACAGGGGATCAGGGGAGGATTTAAGAGTTTGTTTGTGGACATACTGACCTAGGTGTACCTGTGACATAACCAACAGAGATGTCAGATGTGCCTTAGTTATACAGGTGTCGGCTAAATATAGCAGCTTGGGTAGGATATGTATTTGGGAGGTTTAGGGTAATTGAAGCCAGGGGAGTGACTGAAATTAGCAAGGGAGAGAATAGAGAAGAGTTGAGAACCCAGAATGGAGACCAAAATTTTTTAATATTTAAAGGTCAGGTAGAAAGGGTGGAGTCAGCAAAGACAAAGAACAGCAGTCAGGAAGGCAGCAGCAAAACCCAGACTGGTCACAGAAGCCAAGAAAAGTGTGTCATGAAGAGGGGAACGGTCATCTTCACTGGATGCTGCTGCTAGGTCAAGGGAGATCAGAATGGAAACAGTTCTACTGAATTTAGCAACATAGAGGATTTTGGTGACTGGGCAGAATTTCTCTTACTCCAATCATATCATATTTTAGCGATTAAAAGGTGTTTATTGATTGATTTTTTGAGAGAGAAAAACGATTTGTTGTTCCACTTATTTATGCACTCATTGGTTAATTCCTGTATGTGCTCTGACTGGGGACTGAACCTGCAACCTTGGCATAATAGGATGATGCTCTAACCAACCGAGTTATCTGGTCAGGGCTTTCATATTTTAGTGATTTTTTTTTTTTTTATGTTCAGAGAGAAACATTGATGTGAGAGAAACACATTGATTGGCGCCTCCTGCACAACCCCAACCAGGGCCGGGGACCGAACCACAACTGAAGTATGTGCCCTTGACTAGAATCAAACCTGAGACTCTTTGGTCTGCAAGCCGGTGCTCCAACTGCTGAGCCAAACTGGCCAGGGGATATTTTAGCGATTTTAAAGACTAAAAAGTCAACCAAATAAATTTTTTTTTTTTTAAATTTTTATCCTCCCCCAAGAACTTTTTTTTTTTTCATTTTGTGTTCAGATAGAGGAGGAGGGAAAGAGAGGAAGAGAGAGAAACATCGACGTGAAAGGTACACATCGAGTGGCTGCCACCTGCATGACCTAACCAGGGCCAGGGACAAACTGCAACCGAGGTACATGCCCTTAGCAGGAACCAAACCCGGGTCTCTCTGGACCACAGGCCGACGCTCTAACTGCTGAGCTAAACCGGCCAGGGCCAACCAAATAAATTAAAAAACCTTGCTCAGAGGTTAGAGTGATGGCCTGCAGACCAGAGAGTCCTGGGTTCGGTTCCCACTAAGGGCACACACCTCGGTTGCAGTTTGTCTCCGGCCCAGGTTGGGGTTGTGTGGGTGGCAACCAGTCGATGTGTCTCTCTCACATCCCTGTTTCTGTCTATTCCTCCCTCTCTCCCTCCCGCTCTGAAGATAAATGCAAAAAAATAAATAAATAAATAAAAGTACTTGGGTGAGGATAAAAAAAATAAAAAGCTAATTGGTGCCCCACTGGTAGCTCAGTGGTTGAGCATCGACCCACGACCCACGCACTAAGAGGTCACTGGTCCAATTTCCGGTCAGGGCACATGCCCAGGTTGTGGGCCAAATCCCCAGTGCACAGCATGCAGGAGGCGGCCAATCAATGTTCTCTCTCATCGATGTTTATATCTCTTTCTCCCTTCCTCTCTAAAATCAATAAAAGAGAAAAAAAATTTTAAAGACCTAATTGACTTTATTGAGGGTTTCATGAATTGGCAGTATCTAATCTAGCAAATAGAAGGAAGCTTTGAGGAGTTGTATAAATGGTTTTTGCAGGTAGAAAGAAGGTGGAACAAGGTTAAAATAATGGATCATTTCTAGCAAGGTCAGCTTCCCTTAGGGAAGCGGTTCTCAACCTGTGGGTTGTGACCCCTTTGGGAGCTAAATGACCCTTTCATAGGGGTCGCCTAAGACATAACAGTAGCAAAATTAGTTATGAAGTAGCAACAAATATAATTTTATGGTTGGGGGTCAGCACAACATGAGGAACTGTATTAAAGGGTGGAGGCATTAAGAAGGTTGAGAACCACTGCCTTAGGGGAAGGCAGGGAGTCTTATCTGGCAGTTTACCTCACTATGCTGACCAGGAAATTCTAGACTGATTGTTTTAAATAGTCCACTCCTGGGAGAGCAATTGAGTTAGCTATGAAGTCCTGGTGGGGCTTAACACAAGTGACCCCATTTTGGGTCTGTTCTTTTTAACAGCTGCTATGGAGGTAAATAGTAAATTTATGATTGCTGTTCTAGGACAAGAAATGTCAAAAATCATTGCCTTCTTTATTTGTATGTTTGCAATTATGAAGCATGAGCAACATATGTAAATTCCTCTACTTATAAGTTTTTTGTTCAGGTATCCAGATGGTTTGTTCCAAGTATCTCAAATCTTTGAAAAGATCATTCCTTTTAGGATTAAAATAGAACTTTATCCCTGAGTTTATAGGATTAATTTCCAAGAAGGCTGTAAACAATCAGGCCCTCTGGGGACTAAAGAAAAAACAAAAACAAATATGCATGAGTATCCTGATGGAGCAGATGACCTGTAGATTCCCGAGGTTCAACTGATTAAATTAACACATATAAAGCTCACACAATAGTGTCTGGCACAGTCAGCACTATATAAATGATAGCTGTTTTCAGTACTGAACTGTATTGTTATATAAATTATTATATTCGACTCTAGGTTGCTAGGCAAAGTTCTTAGTTTACCCACTCCTAATAACGTTAATTAGTGCTCAGTAGCACAGACACTTGAAGTTGTCTGCCTGTAGGTAGAGATGAAAGCTAACTTAATGTCTAAATCTGGTTTGAACATTGCATTCATGAGGGAATAAATTCAGGGCAGGTGAAAATCTTTGACTTTTCTTTTTGTTATATATGTACCCTAATATTTCTTTCTGTGATTGAAAGAATCAAAGTATGTCCATATCCCGAAAGCATCCCCTAATTGGGGATAGATCCCCAACAGTGACCTTAGTATGATGCTCACAGCTGAATAATGTGGGTGGATGTCAGGTTGGAGTTGAGTGGATCAGGTGAAAAGGTGGAGAGGGCAAGTGTGGATGAGTGGCAAGAGATGGTAAGTAGAGGAAGATGCAGGACCAGGGATGTGAATTTTAAAATGGTATAGGCTGGAATGTTTTAAATAATGATAGGAAGGATCCTACAGTGAAGAGGCTGAAGAGGCTGAAGATGCTGGAGAGCGATGTGTAAGATTCCTGAAAGGCAGGAAGGATTAAGATACAAACAGTCGGAGACACATTTCCCTTTCCAACAGCAAGAAGGGAGAGAAGGATAGGTGTACCTACAGGTGAGTTCTAAGTTCTGGTGTTGGAAAGTGGAGGCAGTTCTCGGACTGATGACTAATCTCTGTGAAAAGCCAGGGAGTGAGCTGAAAGGGGGGCAAAGAGAGGGAGGCAGAAATCTGGCACAGGAGAATGTTTAAAATAGTCTTAAAAAATTCTCGGAGTGAGAAAATAAATTGCCTAAAGAGATGTAACAGAACTACTACTAAGTATTGTGCAGGGGTGTTAACCTCAAGCAAATTGTTTAGCTTAAATAGGATCCCTTGTAAACCATGATCCTGACAACAACAAATTGAATTATTTTTGAATATAGCTGCTATGAAGAGTCACTAAAAGTTGCCTTCTTTCAGTGTTGCTGATGGGACATTACAATGCAAGAGTTCAAAACAATGTTAACCATAGTTTAAAATACCCAAGTTGTTCTTTCAAGCATAATCAATCTTTCCATATTATGTCAATTTGACTACATTGGTTATATTAAGCTACATAGTTAAGTAAACATTCACACAATGAACTTTAAAATTACTACATTAAACAATAATAGAGCAGCAGAGTGTTTTATTTTTATATAATCAATATTTAGTAAATGTTATTACATTGTAAAATATTATGTTTTAATCTCCTTTTCAATAGAAAGGTTTTCTAAGGAAATGACTTGAAGCCTTCCACATTTATCAGATGCCTTTTCATGATTTTTTTCCATTTTTGCAATTCTGGATCCAAACTGCATGGCCCGTTTCGGCAGAAGAGCAGAGGCTGTAAGACCAAGTTCCACTGCCGCAAGACGCAAAATTAGTTTTTCACCAATTCCACGGGGTAAAGTCAAGCTTGCCTTTTCCCAAACTGGTAGGGAATTTAGAAAGGAGACAACATTTTCATCCAGGAAAGGAAATCTAAAATAAATAGATAAATACAAACTCTATAAAAAATAAAATCAGTATGATTACTTCTTTTGCGTTTTGTTCAATGTTAAAATTTACTGTATAAAACTAATTTTTGAGGGTACTATTTTTCTCAATTAAAAATATTCTGGCCCTGGCTGGTTTGGCTCAGCAGTTAGAGCGTCTGCCTGTGGACCAGAGTCCTGGGTTCGGTTCCCGCAAAGGGCACGTACCTCGGTTGCGGTTTGTCCCTGGCCCCAGTTGGGGTTGTGTGGGTGGCGACTAGTTGATGTGTCTCTCTTACATTGATGTTTCTCTCTCTTCCTCCCTCGCTCCCTCCTGCTCTCTCAAGATAAATGCAAAAAAAATTTTATATATATCTATATATATCTATATATATAGATATATATAGATATATATTCTGGTTATTTACATAATTTTGCAGCTAAAATGTAATCACATTAAGAAAGTATTTCACATTATGTAATTTTAATACATATGCTGGAAAATAAATTTAGCCTCAATAAATAAATAAATTAGTTCTATGTCGTCAAGATATAATTTCAAATTGTTTCACAAGATATGTTTGGGGATGTCTTAAAAATAAGCATGTTCTTAAATCAATTATTAAATTTCTACCTGGTCTTCATCATGTCTAAACAAATTGAACTTTAAGGATATGAAACCAATATAGAAGGGCTCTATAGTCCTGAACTTGTGAAGAATTTACTCACATAAAAGTTTATGTATCAAAACAGCTTAATTACATTTAAACCATTTAAATTAATATAATAGAATAAAATATTAGATTTAAAAAAATAACTATTCTTTTGGCTTCCGTTTTCTTACAAAATTCTTTTTTGTTTCAAATACTTTAACACTCTCCTTCCTTCCAATTCCTCAAAATGCAATACAGTAATACTAGTGTTCTATTTCACCATATTCTATTCTAGCTCAAGGAGAGAGATTGGAAAGGATAAAGGCATGTGTTATATGGAATATTTTATAAAAATGAATTAATTGTTAAAGCATATTTAGATATAAGAATCTAATCAATAGATAACTGTTGATATGCATGCAAAATTACATAATGGATTTAGATCTAGCCACTATAATGGTATCTACTAAATCACAACTCTGTTTTAGCTGTTCTAAACATTCATCATATGCATCTTTACCTGAGGGTATCAGATGAGACTTTTAGAATTAACTGCTTTTACTAAATAAAATAAATTCCTTTTCTCTGACCTACCTGAAATAATGGACTGAATTTCAATCTCACTCTCTCTCATACACACACACCCCCCCTTCAAAAGGAAAACATTTTAGACTTTGTATTATGGCATTATCTCCTTATAATGAAAATTTGAAAATTATGACAGAATAATGACATAGTGGTAAAGTTTTTACATGTGTCAGAAGGGGCAACTTAAGAATGACAATGGTATAAAGGAAACCATAGTTCAGTGGAAGGAGGAAAAGACTGAAATAGAGACAAGAAACAATGACGTCTCAGAGCGAATGTATTATGATGTTCCAAATCCCACAAAACTTACTTGGACTCCCTTTTCTTGCATGCTTATATATTTTTGCAATAAACTACCACGTAATAAATTGAACAAATTTCTGCTTTTTATAACCAAATGACACATCTTCCTTTGTTGCTGTGTTCGCTATATAAAGCCAAGACATTACTGTTGCTACTGTTGTTCATTTGAACAGTTTCCAAAAAAAAAAGAAACCTAAGAATCTCATTTTACAGTCTATGGTTTTTACAAAATTACACAACATTTAGAGAATTGGTGTTACCTTGCTTCTTTTCCATGATCACCAATAACTCTATCATCACGACCAAGATTTCTAGAAGAAATTCGACCTAGTTCCATCTCAATTTCCTTATTCAATCCTTCCAGCCCATGCGTCTGAAAGCGGACACGATGACGAGAATAACCTGCAAGTTGCTCATCTGCACCAATTCCAGTAAGAATTACCTATAAAGGTAAATCCACATAAAAATGTTTTCTGCCATGCAGTAAGAAAAATAAGATAAATGCAAAGCTTATAAAATTTATAACTTCAAAGATAACATTTTCAGAGAAAAACCACAAGGCAAAGTCATAAAATAGTAAAATATGCCCAATTTTTAAAGTCATATACATTGTATTGTAGTTTAAAATGCCACTAAAATATGCTATATTTTTACAACCTAAATGTCAAAAGCTTTAAGGCCAAGAGTAAGTCTTGGAAATTCTCCTAAGCAGAAATATTGTGCCATACCTTTGCACTGCTCTGGTATGACTTCGCTTCACCCTGAGTCACTAACCAGCCAATTCCTCTGGAAGCAAACCAGACTGCACATCCAATGCTATCATCCAGCACCGTATCCAAGGGCTGAACTAAGTGGCATATTCGAGTTCTTCTTAATTTTTGTAGTTCTTCCAGAGAAACATTAATTTCAACAAAATTCCAAATCCGGGAAGGGTTAGCAGCTTGTAGTTCCTTTAGTCCTGCTCTTCCTGTGATTCGATCTGGTACACTGAATTGTTTATCAAGATTAACAGCAGCAGAAGCAGCAGCAGCATTTTGAGACAATTCTTCAGAAGATATTTCACAATTTTTCTGTTTTCTCCTTTTTTTGTTAAGACTAGTTGGTATGGTCTTTTCTTTAGTCATGAAAGCCACATTAAGAAGATCAATTGGTTCATCTAAGGGAATATGACGATCAGCAAGGGTTGCAATAACCATGGAATCAATACCCCCAGAAAACAGAATTGCAACATTTGCTTTCCTATCACAAGTTTTCAAAACTTCACTTGGTGTCAGGTATTCATCCCCAGGTAAACACAAGACTCGTCTCTTGACTGCAATACTCAGGACATCAATTAACTGCTGAACTACTTCCTTCACATGTCCATCAGTAAGAAAGACCTGAAGTGTCTCTTTTGTAGGTGGGATGCTAGAAATATTATTGTGATGGATATCAAATGGAGTTTGTGGCAACATCATATTTAAAGAAACAATAGGATCTTTTAGATAAAGTTTGGTCTCATTTACTACCACTGACACAAATGTTGGCACGACTGCTGAAATTTGAGTCAGGCTATTAATACATTCTTTGGTAACATCCTCCTTGGAAATGTAGTTCCAAGGATACAATTTTAAAACCACAGATTTGGAAATGGAAGTAGATTTGAGATCAATTCTGAAAATTCCAGATGCTGGAACTTCTTGCCATTGATTGGCCACTTCAGATGTTTGGGTGCCAACTGAAGAGAGGCAGAAACTCTTGCCCAAATTACTAAAATGCCAAAGCAAGCTACGGCGACCAAAAAAATCCCTACCAAACCATAAATGATGACTAGATGCTTGATAATATATAAAAGACCAAGGACCTTGAACTTTTGAGAAGAGTGACAAAATATCAGATTCATTCTTACAAGAGGAAAGGTAATTAAACATTATTTGAGTATCATTCTCTTCGGCTTCAACCTTTATTCCACTAAAGACTTCTCCATTCCACAGGAACACATTGCCTCTTTCATCTTCCATAGGCTGGGCAGTCAAAACACCTCTTAAGTGAAGGACATGACCAGAAAATAAACACTGGTAGTTAACATTAGACTTTAACAACTGCTTACTACTATCAGGTCCTCGTCGTTTAAGATTACACAGTAAATCCTCTTTCAAATCTTTGTTGAAATGTTCAATAGAAAAGCTTACAGAACAACAAATGCCACACATTGTTATGGAAAATCAAGTTGATTATTTCTTGATTTTGGTCTTCTCTGAGTTTTCTATTTCTTGGTATTCTTTTTTCAGCTCATCCAATGTATCTGTGGGGAGAGGGGAGAAGAATATTAAGTAAAATAAAAAGTCTTGGACCTTTACCTAGTAATTCACAGGATGACAATTACCAAGATCACCCCATCTGAATACTATGCAGTGTGTTAGTGCAAATAATAATTTACAAGAGGCTTCTCACGATGAATGTTTATCTTTTAGGAAAATAGTTCCTGTATATTAAATGCTTATTTTGGCCCAGGCACTGGGCTATGCACTTTATATATACCATCTTATTTAAATCCCACAGGACTTTTGAAGCTCAAAGTAATTTATGCAAAGTCACAAAGGTTTCAGAAAGTGGTAGAACAGTGTTTTATATCTAGATCTGTCTCAAACTCTAAAGCACATGTTAATAATTAGTGCTGTCTAACACATCTTATGTATTTTTTATTTTATCGTTACCATAAACTCATCTTTGGAAGGCTAACTTGAAGAAAACAAAACTACTGCATTAATTTTATTAATAGGTTAGGTGTACCACTATTCAATCTTTAGCTATATATTTAAACATTCAGATATAGATAGTATCATTTAAGTACTATCATGAATTTCTACAAAAAGCCTACAAAAGACTTTCTGTGCATTTCCATATAATATACCAATAAAACTTACTTTTGCTTTCCGAAAGCATTTCTGTTCGGTCAGCAAGAAAGAATATGTTGCTGTTCTGTTGCTGCCTATATACTTTCTGCAAAACACAATTTAGGCTTATATTATCATTTGATATAAAAAACAACAGATGTCAAAACTCTGAACCCTAATATTACTTATTCTTAAATTTCAGTAACATGTTCAGAACACTACCTTAGCATAAAGATAAACAAGTTATTCGTTATCCTGCCATTGCTACCATTAACATTGAGGTGAAACTCTTTTCTCTGCATATACCATAATATCATTTTTCTTTAACAAAAAAAGCTTCCTATAACTACAGATTTATAACTGCTTTATCAATGAACAATATACTGAGAACTTTTTTCTTATTACTATGTGTTCTTTTACAACATTACTGTATGGATATAATATATTACAATTTATTTGGTTAGTCCTCAAGTTTTAGATATTTACGGTATTACCAACTTTTAATTATTATAAATCAATGTTGTGATGAACATCTTTGTAACTAAATCTCTGAGCACTCCCTTGATTTTTTTCCTAAATATCAATTCCTAGAAATGGAAGTTTTGACACATTCTGCCAATCTGCCCTAAAAAAGTCTGTATTAATTGTGCCTTAACCTCTAATATTCCACAAGTGACAATATCAGAAATGTCTGTCAGTTATCAAATAATCTGTAAAATACTTAAAAGGGTTCAAAAATCATTTCTTCCTGAACTTTAAAATGTAATTTTTGACAGTATAACTACACTTGAAGCAGCAGCTTGCATGCTTATAAAGACACAATGAAAATGGCATTAAGTGACCATGTTAAATATTTGGAATATTTATGTAAGAAAATGTGGGGGTGGGAGGGGAAGCAATTTATCCATTTTGTTTTTCAACAATTATCCCCTTTCACTTAAAAGAACAATTTCCTCTGTTTTCAATATATTTAAAATTCATTTATTTCTTAAAAAAATATCAGATTTAAGTACAAAGTAAATATCATTCGTTATTATAGCTCCAAGATATTATAGTATAATTAGTATTACTTGGTTCAAAGATAATGTGAATTTCCTATAATGGAGAAAAGATATCAACTATGATTAATATATAGATATCTATATATTTTCTCTTGAACTACAAAATGAATATATCTATATTTGTATAGTTTTCTACATATTATTTATATATACATACATACAAAATCTTGGACACTTCATTTTTGTAATTTAAAAAGATGCTGAAATAGTATAAATCTTATATAAAATTCTTTTATCTTTACTATATAGTTAATAAGATATAATCAAACTATCCTGCATACTACTCAGAATCACTTTGATAACTTACCCTGTTCTTCTTCAGATTAGAAAGTTCATCCACAACAATTTTTTGTTCTTTAATCTATTGAAGTAAAGAAAAATTTTTTTAAATCAAAGATTCTAGAGTATGCTCAATGGGGGCCCATTAAAAGTAGAAATGGGATAATGGGCTATAATGTACTGATTGTCCAGTCTGTGAATACAGATTCTTTTCAGCAGCAGTCTGTATGAGGGTGCAGGTATGGAAAAGTTGGAGTAGGAAACAGAGATTAGACTTGCCAAGTGTGCCCTGGCAGGTTTGGCTCAGCAGTCTGAGTACTGCCCCTGGGACGTAAGGGTCTCAGGTTCAATTCCTAGTCAAGCAAGGGTGCCTGGGTTATAGGTTCAATCCCTGGTCCTTGTCAGGGTCATACAGGAGGCAGCCAGTCCGATATGTCTCTCTCACATTGATGTTTCTCTCTTTCTCTCTCTGTCTCTCTCTCTCTCCCTCCCTTCCTTCTACTCTAACTGAGAAGCAATGGAAAAATAACCTCAGGTGAGGGAAAAAAAAAAAAATCTAGACTCGCTAAGTGTTAGACAGCCCATTGAGCACAGACAGGAGCTTGGTACGGGTAACCAGCTTTCATGCAAGGGTCATAGTTACTAAAAAAAGTTTATACCCTTTACTTAAAACAGACACTATGCACCAGTTTTTCAATGATTTATGTTTCAGCTTTTTAATATAAAGAACAGCAAATGGAAAGAGGGGTGGGCCACTCTCTCTTCTCCCCTAAATACCAATGCTTTTCATGATTTATGTACTAAATGGTGCAGCAAGGCATTCAGAACAAGTAAGTAGTACTAAATGCCCTACCTGGGGCAGTAAGACCTATCACCTTCCATCTTTGCTTTGCTTTATTCCTCTTTGTATGTCAAAGACTAGCACAGTGCTGGTACTGTTGAAAGAGGTCTCACTTTTTATTAGTAGGAGAGAGGGATCAACTAAGTGGGAACTAAGATTTTTTTTGAACTCTTTTCAGTAATAGTAATTATTTTGTGAACATGATTGATTACATAGAGTAACCAGTGCCTCTAAAATCCTGTTTATATCTTTGTTCTACCTCACATACCTCAGGGATGTCAGGCATCAGTACATTTGGCTTGCTATGGTAGTAATCAGTGGGCTGTGTGTGGTTTGAAAATTCACTCTTCTCAGAGTATGTACCCTTCTGTCTCCCCAGTTAACAGCCGGTACAGTAACTGACTCTATAGACTTGAATTCCAAGACCGAATTTGTGCAACCTCCAAACCTGTGTTTGAACAATGCTTTCCCATTCATTTTAGAAATGGCAAGTATACATATATTCCACTTAACTTCAAACAAGGACACAGATACAGAGGAATTAGAGAATTGCCGGAGATATAACTATTAGTTTAGGACAGAACCAAAGAATCTAGGACATCTACTACCTGAAAGGTTATAACCATCCCCAACTTCAATATACTATTAAAGGTCTGTCTGTCAATGGCAGGTAAGATTTATATTATATTGGCTTCCCTCTCCCCTTTTGTGGGTGGAAGGACAATCATATACGTGTTTTAGGATCACTGCTCTGGCTAAAGTGGAGATCGGATGGGAAGATGGTAACGATGGGTGAGAAGCCAGTTTATTAGTAGGAGAGGAGGCCCTGCCAGGGTTCCCGACGGCAGGTAATGAAGGCTGGTTTGGGACGGTAAGAGTGTATACGGAGATAATGGCACATATGTGAGATGAGCTTCAGAAGCAGAATGGCCGGACTTCGTGGTGGACGTCAAGGTCGGCGCCCAAGTTCCTGGCATGGACAACGGGACCGACGGTGGTGACATTTTCTGAGATGGAGAATACGGGCAGTGGGTCTGGGGTGCGCGGCACTTCTAAAAATTTAATCCTAACCAAATCCCCGCCCACCGCCAGCTGGGTGTAATTTCAGGGCACGTTTCAGGGTCTCCCTTAACTGCAGCTGTCCAGAGCCAAGAATGAAAGGATCAAGGCAGCTGAGCAAAGCCGAGACCGGGCCGTGCGGCCGCGATGGGCCTTTTCGGGGGCCCGGCGGCGCCTCGTCCCGCGCCCTCTCGTTTCACACTCACCTTGCTGCTAAGATCCTCTTTGTGAGCGGCCGAATCGTCGGGGGGAACCAGGCCGGCGCAGTCCTCGGGGCGTGCCTCCCGGAACGGCATCTCCATCGAGCACAAAATACGCAGAAAGCGTACCCGACCCCAGCCTCCAGCCCCCGACTCAGCGAGGACACGCTCCCCGGGGCTCCACCCACCTACGGCTCCCTTTCCTGTGAGCCCTACCAATGGAGTCTGCGCGCTCACTGGAACGCCTGCGCAGTTCAGGTCTGGCGTAGGAGCAGTTCTGCGCGTGCGCACAGATGCTTAAAGAGCGCATGAGCAGAGGCGGGTTGTGAAATCTGAGCGGTCCCTGAAAGGTCCCCTAGCGGATCCAATGTAGAAACACTTTTGTGACCGCTTCACTTGACTGTGAGTTGTATGCGCCCCCCAGTGGTATGTATAAAGAATAGACGCGCAGAAGACGACATGAGTTATTGTCTAGGCAAGGATATAAAGCTAGCCCAGATTTAAGAGATATATTGTTGGAAACAGAACTGTACAGACTTGATAAAGTTTTTGTTAAATTGTTATTAGGGTTAAAAGATAAATGGAGGATGTCCATTTAAATATGAATTTAAGATAAAAGAATAACTTTTTAGTGTATGTACGCCCCACACCATATGTGCAATATCACTCCTATGGGAAAAATTATCCAAAACTTGGAAACAGGCAAGAGATTACTGGCTGTTTTTCAGTGCTTTTTTGGGCTTGACTCTCTATTGATTGGGCTCTTTTACAATTCTGTAGGGGCAGAGGTTAACCTGTAGATTTTTGTCTGGCAGAAATGAAAAATAATTTCTGTTTGGTGGGCCACATAACCCCACAGTTTATAATTTATTGTTCTGTAAAACAATCAGTTTTGTATCAAACCCTTCTACCCTAGGCTAACGTTTCTTTACTAACATAGGCCTAGCTTCTCATAGATTCTTTGAATTGGTCTTAACATCTTACCTGATCCCTCATTAATTAATGAGTTAAATAAAATTTTGGCATATGTTCATTTTATATTTGCATGAGAGACATGATTTTATATTGTTTAAATTATACTTTAACATTGGAAATCTCAGCGTTCTATAGAGATGCCCAAAGGACTCACATGATAGAGCCAAATTCTATGGCTAAGGAAATGTAGCTCATGGGTTAAGTCCGGGCTTATCTTTTATTGGCTCTTTGAGTAAATCCAAGGTGGTAATAGAACTAAGTTTACTGTCTATTTTTCCTTTTTAATGACTTAAATTTTTTTGTTTGTTTGTTTCTGATATGTGAATGGCTAAGTTATTCTACATTGGTAGCGGCAGTGACTGGGAATTTAGATGTATGGTCTAATCATTTGCTGATACCTGTTTGGTGATGGAGATCTAGTCTCTATGAGAAGAATGATGACAGAGAATCCAATTTTTTTAGTATTTTTTCTTTTCTTTGAAAGCTTGAATTAATTACGAATTTTGTGCCCTCTAGGAAGAATAGTGTTTTGAGATCTTGGTTGGTGAATTTTTGTGTTTCTGTGTTTATTTTCAGCTTGGGATTGAGGTTGTAAAATTCAAGCTATAAACTTTCTGTGTGTCTGTAATTTAGAACAGTTTTTATATATTGCTGTGCAAATGTAAAATGTTTTGATATTTCTGGAGGGTATTAATAAATTTCATTGTAATGTCTCTTAAGTTAAAGGATGGTCTATAGACTTAAATGTGCACTTGTATAAATCCCAACATTATTAAATAGTCCAGAATTTTTAATACTCTAAATGTGCTAGACTTTTAAGAAAAAAAAAGTCCTTCTTACAAAAACTACTAGCTTAGAAACATTTTAAGAAAACAACTTTATATAAGTAAGGTGAGTCTGCAGAAATCAGACTGGATTAATAATTTGGTTTAAGAATGAAAAGGCAAGTATGTTGTTTCTCTGACTCATTAATGCTTAGTAAAATACAGGTACATGTTTTCTTTTATGATATTTAGATTTGTTTTTTCAAGAAGAGATCTAATCTGAATGTCCTAATTCTTATTTTGGGTGACTGATTAAATCGGCTATCATTATGACTAAAGAATATTTATGTTTATGACAAATGTAAATTCGTGTTCATTAAAATGAGTAATTATTCAGACGAACTTTTTATATCAACAGTAATTATGTTTTGTACCATGTAAGTTCAAACACAATTCCAAAAAAAACTTTAGGTCACTTAAGACCCTGAGATAATGTTAAATTGAGTCAATTAATGATTAATTATTATTTAACTAGATAATTTATCTTAAAAGTTGAATACTGAAACAACGAGTAATAGAAGCATAATTTTAAGTTTATATATTTTTGCTTCTTGTTTTTACATGAGTTAGGATGGCTATCCTTTTGGGTCATGGTAAGGGGCATTTTCATTTTTGACATTTTCAGAAGGTATAAAGGTAATGTGATGACTGTAGACAGTTGTATTATGTATACTACTAAACTTTATTTGTGTGCTAAAATGCTTGCATTTGATATTTCTCAATTATTTACCTCCAGTTCTGTGAAATAGAAGTTATAAACTGGTTACAATTTATAATTAATATGGGTGGCTAAGATATGGGTGGATTAAGAGAAAGAGTAATAGAGAAAACAGGGTAATGGGATGAGTGAGTCTTGTTCTGCAAGGACAAATACTATGTGATTTCACCTGATTATTTTGTGAATATTGAACCAGTCTTATAATCCAGAGATAAACTCCATTTAGTTATGATGTATTACTTTTAGTATTTTTTTGGATTTAATTTGCTAACATTAGGTTGGGAATTTTTACATCTCGTTTGATGAGAGCCACTGGTCAGCAGCTTTATTTTCTTGCAATGTTTTTTTTTTTTTTTTTCTGATTTTTGGTATCAGGGTGATGTTGGCTTCATAAAATCAGTTGGGATGTGTTTCTTCCTTTCTATAATTTTGAAATATAGATATTTTGAAATAAAGATAAAGAACACTATACCTTTTTGGTCTATTTTATTCTATCCTATTAATATTTGTCTGTATGACCATGTTTCACAGTTGGGAGTCTTTCCTTCACTGTATTCTCAGAGTCTGACACACAGTAGGTACTCATTAAATATCTGTTGAATGACTGGCTCTACCCAACTGGTGTACATATGTGGAATATACATTTCTTCCTTACTTTAATGTAGAGTAAATCATTTGCTTTGATGAGATCCAAACTGTAGAATTCCCTTGATTCTCCTGATCTATTGCATCCAGGAATTTAAAAAAATGTTTAGGTAAGTATACTTTTAAAAATATGTTTGTTTATTTTTTAGAGACAGAAAGGGAGAGAAGGAGAGAAAAAGAAACACCAATGAGAGAGAGAGAGATTGCCTGCCTCCTGCAGGCCCCCTATTGAAGATTAAGACTGAAATCTGGGCATGTGCCCTAACTAGGAATCAAACAGGCGACTTCTTGGTAAATGGGACAATGCTCAACCAACTGAGCCACACTGGCCAGGGCTAGGTAAATATTTGTATTCAACACTTTCTTTTAGATAAATGATGACGTAGTATACATACTTTCCTCCGTTTTGATTTTCTTATTTAATATTATATCCTGCAGATCATTCCACAGTATTGTGTAGCAAAATTCTTTATTTCTTTCATAGCTGCACACCACATGTTTAACCACATATTGCAAATATATGACATCACCAAAATAAATATAGTACTATCAAATGTTGAAACTGTGAATAACTTGAGCAACTAGTTCAAGCCATGTTTGACAGATGTGATGGAGCACTGTTTCCTTTGAAAATTTAAAATATCCACAGTGTCCCTCTGAGTTCACTCTGATACCCCAGGGCACTTAAGTGTGCAGTTTGTGAGTCCCAGCATGGCCATCTTGCTGCTGCAATAATCATAGACAATTAAATAATCTATGACCTATGAACACTTTTACTTCCAGGTTAACTTTCTTCAAATTTAACAACCACACTCTACTTTCTGACCACATCAGTATAGTCACACTTTATTTCCCATTTTCTGTTACCATTCTTCTACCATTCCCAATGACCCAATCACCAACCACCTTCTTACTTTCTTGTCTATATAATCACTTGTCTCAGTCCATAGAGTTTCTTCATCTTTATGTATAATTCTTTACACGCCTAAACTCAACATTTACAATACTTTAAAAAATCTTATTGGTATGTTGTTTCTTATGACCAACATGATAGTACTGAATGCAAAGTTGGGAAGAAATTAATCACACACTAAAGATGTAAAAACCTAAGAGTATAGATAATAGTATAATACAGTTTTAAAAGTTAGCATGTGATGTATTTTTAGCATTTATTAGCTTTGTTTTAAATATAATTATTTAATTATAAATTTATATAAGACAATTTTTAGTAATGATCATGTTTGACAACCTGCTTATAAAATTCCTGACAATGTAACAATCAGCCAGTGAGCTGGCTTCAGTCACCACACTTCCTAAAGCTGAATTTTCAGTTATGGAATTAAAGGGTTAAAGGGCAGGAGAAATTGTTGGCTCCTGTTTATTTTGTCAGGTTGTAGCTATGTCTTAACTTTTACTTTGTTAGTATTGTTGCTTTTGCCTTGATTTTTATTTATTTCTTTAAAAAAATTTTTTTTATTAATTAATTTTTGTTACAGATGTTCCTCCTTTCTCTCCCACTGATTCCCCCCTCCCCCTCCCTCCCTGCCCTTTCCCCAGTTTGTTGTCCGTGTCCACTGTTCATGCATACATGCATATAAGTTCTGTGGTTTATCTCCTCCCCACCACCCCCTCTTCTGGGAATTGTCAGTCTGTACCCCACTTCCACGTCTCTGGGACTACCCCATTCCTCAGACTGTTATGTACATTATATTCCACTAATAAGTGAGATCATATGAAACTTGTCTTTCTCTGTTTGGCTTGTTTCACTTAGGATGATACTTTCCAGGTCCCTCCATGTAGTCTCAAAGGATAAGAGATCTTTCTTTCTTACAGCTGCGTAGTACTCCATTGTGTATATGTACCACAGCTTTTTTTATCCATTTGTATACTGATGGACACTTGGGCTGTTTCCAGATCTTAGCTATTGTAAATAGTGCTGCTATAAACATGGGGATACATATATTCTTTCTGATTGGTGTTTCAGGCTTCTTAGGGTATATTCCTAGAAGTGGGATCACTGGGTCAAATGGAAGTTCAATTTTTAATTTTTTGAGGTAACACCATATTGTTTTCCATAGTGGCTGCACCAGTCTGCATTCCCACCAGCAGTGCACTAGAGTCCCCTTTTCTCTACACCCTCACCAACACTTGTTGTTTGATGATTTGTTGATGGCGGCCATTCTGACAGGTGTGAGGTGATACCTCATTGTTGTTTTAATTTGCATCTCGCTGATGATTAGTGATGATGAGCATTTCTTTTTTTTTTTATCCTCACCCGAGGACATTTTTCCATTTTTTGTACAGATAGAGTGGGAGGGAGAGAGAGGAAGAGAGAGAGAGGGGGAAAAATCGATGTGAAAGGGACACGTCGAGTGGCTGCCGCCCGCACGACCAACCAGGGCGGGGGACAAACTGCAACCGAGGTACATGCCCTTATCGGGAACCGAACCCAGGTCTCTCCGGACCACAGGTGGACGCTCTAACCGCTGAGCCAAACCGGCCAGGGCAATGAGCATTTCTTTATATGTCTCTTAGCCATTTGTATGTCCTGTTTGGAGAAGTGTCTATTTAGTTCCTCTGCCCATTCTTTAATTGGGTTCTTTGTCTTCCTTTTGTTGAGTTGTATGAGCACTCTATATGTATTGGAAATTAACCCCTTATCTGATATATCATTGGCATTTATGCTCTCCCATACAGTGGGTAGCCTTTCCGTTTTGATAATTGTATCTTTGCTGTGCAGAAGCTTTTGAGTTTGATGTAGTCCCATGTGTTCATTTTCTCCTTTGTTTCTATTGCCTTAGGTGATGTGTCAGTGAAAATTCTGCTGCATATGATGTCTGAAATTTTGTTGCCTACAGTTTCTTGTACGATTTTTTTATGGATTCATGGGTCACATTTAAGTCTTTTATCCATTTTGAGTTTATTCTTGTGTAGGGTGTAAGTTGATGGTCTAGTTTCATTTTTTTGCATGTAGCTGTCCAATTTTCCCAGCACCATTTATTAAAGAGGCTGTCCTTACTCCACTGTATGCTCTTGCCACCTTTGTCAAATATCAATTGAGCATATTGCCTTGGGTCCATTTCTGGGTTCTCTGTTCTGTTCCACTGGTCTATATGCCTGTTCTTGTGCCAGTACCAGGCTGTTTTGATTACAGTGTCTTTGTAGTATAACCTGAAATCTGGTAATGTGATTCCTCCAACTTTGTTCTTTCTTTTCAAGATTGTTGAGGCTATTCGAGGTCTTTTTTGGTTCCATATGAACTTTTGAAGTACTTGTTCTAATTCTGTGAAGTATGCTATTGGTATTTTGATGGGTATTGCGTTGAATCTATAGATTGCTTTGGGTAATATGGACATTTTAATGATGTTAATTCTCCCAATCCATGAACAGGGTAGGTGCTTCCACTTTTTAATATCTTCCTCTATTTCTTTTTTCAATGACCTGTAGTTTCCTGCGAATAGGTCCTTTATTTCTTTGGTTAAGTTTATTCCTAGGTATCTTAATTTTTTTGCCGCAATGGTAAATGGGATTGTTTTCTTAATTTCTCTTTCTGTGAGTTCATCATTGGTGTATAAGAATGCCATCGATTTCTTGACATTAATTTTGTATCCTGCTACTTTGCCAAATTCATTTATTAAGTCTAGTAAACTTCTGATGGAGTCTTTGGGGTTTTCTACGTATAGTATCATGTCATCTGCAAATAATGACAATTTCACTTCCTCCTTTCCAATTTGGATGCCTTTTATTTTTTCTTCCTGTCTGATTGCTGTGGCTAAGACTTCCAGTACTATGTTAAGTAAGAGTGGCAAAAGCGGGCATCCTTGCCTTGTTCCTGTTCTTAAGGGAAATGTTTTTAGTTTCTGCCCATTGAGTATGATGTTGGCTGTAGGTCTTTCATATATGGCCTTTATTATGTCTAGATCTGATCCCTCTATTCCCACACTGCTGAGCGTTTTTATCAGAAATGGATGCTGGATTTTATCGAAGGCTTTTTCGGCATCTATTGATATGATCATGTGGTTTTTATTCTTTATTTTATTTATGTGGTGTATCACGTTTATTGATTTGTGAATATTGTACCAACCTTGCATCCCTGGGATGAATCTCACTTGGTTTGATTTTTATTTCAATCTTTGATTGCCCATTGGAGCTTGAAATCAGCCGTGGTTGGAGTATGTACAGCACATAAACTGGTAACTGAGACACATTGGGGCTTCTTTTACTCCATATTGTCCCCTTCCCACAGAGGGCAGTTGTTAAATTATTAGCACATTACTGTTCTGTTTAGGATATAATTTTAAAGTGAATAAAAAGCTATGTATAAAGACATGTTCATAGTAGAATTGTTAATAACTATAAAATACTGAAAATAGTTTAAATGTCAAATTACAGTTCTGGGTTGGTTAATAATTTATAGTTTTTGTCTCTATGAAACACTGTGCCGTCATAATAAACAGGTATCTAGACACACAGAATAGAGTAGAGATATAAAATAACATTGACTGAAACTATTACAATTATGTGAAAATTATATATATATAAAGGGATAAATATTGGAATATGTCACAGAAAAATTTTAAAAGTTTAGGTGAGATACATTACATCTAGAAATTATTTTTGTTTCAATGATTACTCATTTAGTTATACATATTTAGCACAACATAACTTCTTTTGTATTTCTCTCTTGCTACAGTGCTATTTTGAAGAGGTGAATTGTGGGAATAAGAAAACTTTAGTGGTCCTGGCAAAAATAGTGCATATTGATCCTGGAAACTAAAATACTAATACTGCTCTTGACATAAATTCTTACATGCATCTCATAATTAATATATTCCATATGTTTATGTATATAAATTATTATATTTATGAATACATACTTTATTATATACATTGTTATTAATTTATATATATATAGAAATCTAATAATGGGAGACAGTATATCAAAGTAGTTAAGAGCATGGACTCTGGAGTTACATCCTCCTATATCACTTACTGAGTGAGTTTGGACAAATCAAAATATTTGAAACTTCAGTTTTCTCAACTGTAAAATGAAGGTTAAAGTGAGGACTGAAGGAGATAATTTATTGAAAATATTCCTTTGCTAACTAACATTATTATATTGTTGTTGCTGTTCTTTGCTCAAAACAAATCCTTTAATTAACCTACAACGTCTCACCTATGGCTATAGACTCATTTTCCCCACTGATTTCCATTTTTATATTCTTGTTTAGCTGGTCTATTTCCTACAAGAAACCAAATTGCATCTTACCTCAGGGCCTTCATACATTCTGGTCTAGGTAGGATACTCTCATTCTTTTTGGTGTTAACTCCCTTTCTTTCTTTAGGTTCTGGTTTAAATGTTAGATCCAGAGACGTTTTCGTGATCTTCTGATTTAAAGTAGCCCCTCACCCCCTTTCTCTCTCAATTACAGCAGTTGGTAACTAGGCATTTATTTGTGTGGTCACTTGTTTAGCTTACCTCCATGACAGCAGAGACTGGGACTGTTTTGCCAGGTGCATAGGTCACTATTAAATACTTGACAAATGGGTGGATGAATAGTTTTATTTCCTAACAAGCCAGAATGTTATACTCCTATTTCTAGGGATTTGGAAAAAAGACAGGTTAGTGGGGGTAAGGAAACATTTCCAGCGAGAAACTGGAGCCTCTAAAGCAGCAGTTCTCAACCTGTGGGTCCCGACCCCTTTGGGGGTCAAATGACCCTTTCACAGGGGTCGCCTAAGACATAACAGTAGCAAAATTACAGTTATGAAGTAGCAACAAAAATAATTTTATGGTTGGGGGCACCACAACATGAGGAACTGTATTAAAGGGTCTCGGCATTAGGAAGGTTGAGAACCACTGCTCTAAAACATATTGTATTAGGATCTGTTTTTAAATAATCAACCAAAATGTCATCAGGCACAGTTGAATAGTTTTCAATAGGTTATATTAAGAAAATATGACCTAGATTTTGAAAGTAACTTACTGCTTTCTTTAAAAAAGTTCTGTGTTGCTATAATTAATGTATTTGAATAAAATGATAAGTACAAGGGATGAAAAAATACAGATGGAATAGAATAGTCCACATGATGCAAATGTATTTGGAAAATAGTTGAATTCTGGTGTTTCTGTACCTAATAGCAAAGGTGCATGTGTATGTACTAAGATCTCAGGGTCTTAGTACAGACAGAGAATATGATGATTTTGCCAGATATCTCTATTATCCTTTGTTTTTCTAATATAAAATTAAATTGCATAAAAAATTGAAAGGTAATAGGAGTGATGTTGGAAAAGAAAAAGGTTTATTTATAATCTTTTTTTCTTTTATTTTCTTTATTGATCTTAGACAGAGGAAGGGAGAGGGAGAGAGAGATAGAAACATCCATGAGGGAGGACATCGACTGGCTGCCTCCTGCATGGCCTCTATTGGGATTTGGCCCACAACCTGGGCATGTGCCCTGACTGGGAATCAAACCGGCAACCTCCTGGTGCATGGGTAGATGCTCAGCCATTGAGCCACACTGGCCGGGCTATAATCTTTATTTTTAAGGTCAGTTGTTTGTTGTAATCTATTCTTTATATTTTTAAAATTGATTTTAGAGGAAGAAAAGAAGAAAGAGAAACATCAATTTGTCATTCCACTTATTTTCATATTCGTTGATTGTTTCTTTTTTTATTTTAAATTGTTTTTTCTTTATTGCTTTTTAGAGAGAGAGGAAAGGAGAGGGAGAGAGAGATAGAAACATCCATGAGAGCCCTGGCCAGTTTGGCTCAGCGGTTAGAGCGTCGGCCTGCGTTCCGGAGAGACCTGGGTTCAGTTCCCGCTAAGGGCACGTACTTTGGTTGCAGTTTGTCCCCGGCCCTGGTTGGTCGTGCGGGTGGCAGCCACTCGATGTGTCCCTTCACGTCGATGTTTCTCTCTCTCTCTCCCTTCCTCTCTCTCCCTCCCACTCTATCTGTACAAAAAATGGAAAAATATCCTCGGGTGAGGATAAAAAAAAAAAAAAAAGAAACATCCATGAGAGAGAACATGAATTGGCCATTTCCTGCATACCCCCAACTGGGAATTGGGCCCACAACCTGAGCATGTGCCCTGATGGGGAATAAAACCAGTGACCTCTTGGTGCATGGGTTGATGCTCAACCACTGAGCCACACTGACCGGGCCATTTGGTTGTTTCTTTTTCTTTCTTTTTTTTTTTTTATCCTCACTCAAGGGCATCTTTACATTTTATCTTCAGATAGAGAGGGAGGACGAGAGAGAGAGACACATCGAGTGGTTGCCACCCACACGACCTCAACTGGGGCTTGGGACAAACTGCAACTGAGGTACGTGCCCCTAGTGGGAACCAAACCTGGGACTCTCTGGTCCGCGGGCCGACGCTCTAACTGCTGAGCCAAACCGGCCAGGGCATTGGGTGTTTCTTGTATGTGCCCTGACCAGGGATTGAACCTGAAACCCTAGTAGTGCATCAGGACAATGCTCTAACCAATTGAGCTACCCAGCCAGGGCTGTTGTGATCTATTTTTATTACCAAGTGAAATAATTGGAAATGTAATGTGTAGTGTTAATTTTTCTACTTGTAATAAAACTATGATGAAACACTTTGGCAACTATTATAATGAACTCTCACTTATCTACTTCAGTGAAAACACTCAAATGCAATCAGGGATGATTAATCCAACAACACGATTAAAGTTATATGCTTTTATACTTGGCATTTGAGCATGTGTATATGAATAACACCAGCTAAATTTATCGGGAACTTACCACTATAGACTAGGCACTGATTTAAGAACTTTACATATTTTAACTCAATTCTTTTTAAAAAATTTTACTTTAAAATTACATAGACATTTAATATTTCATATTAGTTTCAGGTGTACAGCATAGTGGTTAGACAATCATATAATTTACAAACTAATTCTATACATAGTTATTATAATATTATTGACTATACTTCCTATGCTATACTTTACAGTCCCATGACTATTTTGTAACTACCAACTTCTTAATTCTTTCACCTTTTTCACTCAGCCTACCAATACCCCTCCCATTTGTCAACCTGCAGTTTATTCTCCGTATTTATGAGTCTGTTTCTGTTTTGTTTGTTCATTTATTTTGTTCTTTAGATTCCACATAAAATTGAAATTATTTGTTATTTATATTTCCCTGACTTATTTCACTTAGCATAATATCTTCTAGGTACATTCATGTTGTTGCAAATGGTAAGATTTCACTCTTTGTTCACTAGTCTATTGTTGGGCGCTTGGGTTGCTTCCATATCTTGGCTATTATAAATAATACTACATTGAAAATAGCGGTGCATATATCTTTTCGAATCAGTGTTTTGTATTTATTTGGATATATACCCAGAGTGGAATTACTAGGTCATAAGGTAGTAATATTTTTAATTTTTTGAGGAACCTCCATACTGTTTTCCATAGTGGCTGCACCAATTTGCAATCTCACTAACAGTACACAAGGGTTCTCTTTTTTCCCACATTCTCACCAACACTTGTTGTTTGTTGATTTATTGATAATAGCCATGTTGACAGGTGTGTAACTAAGTTTTTGTAACAACACTATGAGTGGTACGTGCACATAGTATTACCCCATTTTACAGTTGAGGACACAGAGGGATTGGTTAATTTACCCAACATTATGTAGTCCATATGTGGCAATGGAGCAATAAGAACTGAGGCAGCCTGATGAGCTAGTCCAAGGTTTATTGCCTATTGTCTTTGGAATTCAGCTAAAAATAGGTAATAAAACTACATGAGGAAGGCATGGTTGGGAGGAAATAGGAAGCAATTAAATTATTTCTGGACACCTTCCCTCTTTATTTCTTTTTATGTCTTATTCCTCCAGATGAAGAAGGAAACAGTTTTCACATGGTTTCTGGGAGGGTTGCTAAATGTTCAAATGGGGTAATAGGTACTAGACAAGTATACTTAAAAATGAATATATTTAAAATAAAAACAGAAACTTTAGATTAATATTTAAATAAACAGCTTTAAATTATAAAAATAAATTCATATTATTTTATTTTTAACAAAATTTAGGTTATATGATTACTATGTCATAATTTTTAGAATGAACAAAGAATGACTTATGTTGGGTTTTGAGGCACAAGAGAAAAAAAGAAACAATATGTGAGAGTCTGATTTGATATCTTTCATTTCATATTTGATTTACTTGAAATGATCAAAAAGTGCCAATTTCACAAATATATTTGAGAACTTCATACTTTATAATTTCCCCCAAAATGACTCTAAATATTTTGATATTCAAAGCATTTTCTCTTGAATCACCTATTGTAATACACACACACACACACACACACACACACACACATACACACAGAGTGTAATATATATATATAACAAAGTGATCCATGAAACATCACTTTGTAGTTTTGCAACATTAGTAATATTACTTTGGAGTTGTTCATTTTCATCTTGTGTATTTACACTAGATGTTTCCAACGTCACCATTGCAGAGACTAACCCCACATGATTGAAGATAAATGTCAGTGTTCCTGGAGCCAAGGAGGGTAAGAGATGTTTGAGTGGAGACAAATTTTATAGTGGTCAGGTATTTGTTGAATTATAGTGGGATATAAAGGTTTTTCCTTAACTACTCAACACAATTTCTGTGGTACTTCACAAATATCAAATATACCTTATTATTTTATTTTTCTGTCCAACTACAGAAGCAAGATTATATTTTGCCTAGAAGTCTAATGACATGGAAGAATACAAAGAAAAAAAACTATCCTTTTTTCCTTCCCCTACATAGTAATTTAAAAAATTTATTTTTAAAATAGCAACACTGAAACGGTATACTTTAGAAATTCAGATTAACTAAGAGACTAAAAATGACAGCAACAAAACTAACCAAAACCAAGTAGGAACAGATATTTAGTGAAGATACAATTTGAAATTGTGAAACAGATTTTTAAAAATTAATAAAAAGTAAATAAAAGGCTGGAAAAGATATAAAGCCTGATTAAGGAAAAGGAAAAAGGTTAAAACATTAATTTGGGAATGAGAAAGGGAATGTGAACATAGATATGAAAGATCAAAAGAAACCTTTGAAGACAATATTATTTGTAATTTAGTGGCAATAAATTTTAAAAATCTAAAGAAAACAATTTCTGGCAAAATGTAAATGAATAAAAGTGACCCAAGAAAAGAAAGAAAATGGAAAAAGACTAATAAATATAGAAGAAATACAAAGTATTGTTGAAGAAATACTATTTAAAGAGCCACCAGGCCTGAGGGATTTTTACTGCTGACTTCTTTCTAACCTACAAAGAATGGACAATTCTTTGAACTAGAGTGTTTGAACTAGACTGATTCATTAAAAAAAATTGTGGAAAATTCCTACTTTAATTTATATCAGATTTAAATACCAAAACCTGATTATAAAGTACACCCCCCCACACACACACACAAAACACATGAATACAGATGCAAATATTTAGCCAATATATTAACAAATTGAACCCGTCACCAAACTGGAAGATAGAAAAATAGAATTTATTGCAAGGTTTCAGGATAAGTTTCCTTGTTGATGACCTAGACAAATAGATAAAGCTAACATGTTAATAGAAAAAGAGAATTAAGCAACAGTGTCCAGAGGTTTAAAGCAAGTAATTAAAGTAATTTCTGCCCAGCTGGTGTGGCTCAGTGGTTGAGCATCGACCCATGGACTAAGAGGTTGCCAGTTTGATTCCCGGTCAGGTCACATACCCAGGTTGTGGGCCTGATCCCCAGTGGGGGGCATGCAGGAGGTGGCCAGTCAATGTTCTCTCTCATCAATGTTTCTATCTCTCTCTCCCTCTCCCCTCCTCTCTCTAAAATCAATAAAGAAAAACAAGGTTTTTTTTTTTAAGTAATTCCTGTACTACACTTACAAACAAGAAATAATTTGGATAAAGTGCAATTACTCTAAATTCACCAAGGATATTTATAAAACTTGCCTATACTAAATAAACTAAAATTTACTATTTAGTAACAGATGAGGCTTTATAAACACAGAATTGATTCTTGTGGGTTTACAGTTTTTCATAACAAAATAAATACTTCAAGAATAAACTCTGTGTTTTGTGTACTCACAACTATAAACCTACTTTTGCTCCACCCTGTAATAGTACAATTCAGTTTTAAGCTTTAACTAAATTATAACCAAAATAAATAAGACTGTTTTGAGAAAAAAAAAATGAATAATGGTTTTAATGTAAATTCCACAAAGTCAAAATTAATGTTTTGTGTTAACATATATTTGCATTTTAGGGAATTTTTAAAAGCTCTTTTTTTTACTTTGATCAAATATTCCACTTAGAGTTTGAAAACTAAGAAAACATCCCCATATAGATGTAGTACTATTTAAATTATGAATATGAGAAATACATGATGAAAGTGATTTTGTTTTTCATTTAGAACTGAATGGAAGTTCCTCAGACATTAAGGTGATAACTTAAGCCCTCTAATGAGTATTTTCTAGCACAATGCCAAGCAACTGTGAGACATCCAAATATTTGTTGAATTCAACTGGAATTCGTTTTACAGCCATTGAAAACCATTTCACAATTTTGTTCATTGAACTGTCCTATGATAAAAGGTCAATCAGCAAATAGTCCTGGGTCCTGGTATCATCTCTGTACTAATAAGCTATGTGACCTCGGACAAATATTTAAATTCCTTGGCCTATTTGAGCCATGACCAGTAAATTCTCAGTATGGGTTCTCTAGGACACGTGATCCACTATTTTTGTTTTTGTTTTGATATGTGAAGAAATGTTTCTGTCAATGTTGGATGAATTTAGGAACTTAAATTATAAAGGCCTGAAATGTTTAGCCAAACAGCAAGCAACCTTGTATGAGATAGGCACTTTTTATACTGGAACAACTCTGTTCAGTAGAACCATGAGTAGCAAATGTGAGCCATCTATATTAAATAATTTTTTTTAGTGGTCACATTAAAAACGTAAACAGAAACAATGTAAAATTAATTTTAATAATATTTTATTTAACTCAATATATCCAAACATCATTTCAACATCAAGATAAACGTAACTAATGAGTTATTTTATATTCTTTTTATACTTTCTTCAAAATCCATATGTATTTTATAGCATATCTCAGTTAAGAATTGGCACATTTTGATGGTTCAATTGGCACATGTGCCTAGCGGCTGACTGTATTGGTTAGTGTAGTTCTAGGACAACTGCACTAATAAATGAATACAAAACAGTGTCTACCATCATTGTGTGAAATCTAACATAATGGCCAAATAACTTTAAGATGATTCTCAAGCACATCAGTGGAACATCAAGAAAGCTTCTCTTTCTTGATTTGTAAAATGGGTGAATTGAATAGATGATCTGCGAGAGCTCTTCCATTTCTAATGTTAATGCTGTAGTTCTGTCAAAGTGCCTTGCATAGAGGGGCCATTAACATTGTCATTTGTGGTGTGTAGATAAAATATGTATGCCTTGTCTCATTCCATAAACGCTTTGAGGCAGAAACTGTTTGTGGAAAGAAGAAAGGAGAGAGAGAGAGAATGAGTAAAGGGAGGAAGGGAAGAAGAGGGGGAAGAAAGAGAAAGGAAGGGAGGAAGGAAAAAAGATAATTGGAGAAGAGTCAAGTCTCAAAAATGTCAATCTCCATTAGGTTTACTGGTAATTATTTCTGGTATCAGTGAACTTTCAAACAGAAGGCTTAGCTGTTGGGTGCAGTGCTCTTTTAAACTACAAAGTACATTTTAAAAATAGAGCATGTCCTGAGAACCCCTTAGACTGTGGACTTATTTACATGTGGCATAGGCCTAACAGACCTTGGGCTTTGTGATCATAACCCTGTAAACTGTAAAGTTCACATCACCATGAGAATGACCAAGCACAAAATCTGCAGTGTGCTCTCTGTATTTTCATGTTCAATGATATTTAAAAGGTGTGATGTTAGTGTAAATATATTTCAACTTATAAAGTTTATTTTTAAGGTTTAAGTGAAATCTCATCGTGGCTTAAGAGGTACTCTCTGTTGAAGCCCTCTTAGAACAAAGTAGAAGCTAGTCCACTTATAGATGAATTTCTAGTTGTTAGGTTGACTTGGGTGTAGAAAAGAGAAGAGTTTACCTATGATCAATAATAGGGATTTTCAGGGTAGTTTTCATGGCATTTGAACTAAAATCCAGGCCCTCATCATACCTGGTTGCATGCTTTGGACTGTGAGGCACTGGAACACAAAGAATCTATTGTCTTAGCACCTACCATAAGTCCCTGATACATAGTACATGATTTCATCCATCTTTGATGGCTTCCATTGACATCTATATGCTGATATCTCAATTTGTAAGTTTGGTCCAGATCTCCCTTTTGAGTTCTAGACCCATGTTAATCAAGACCTCACTTAGTCGACTCACTGGTGTTTCATGCTCACTGTAGCTGATTCATTCCCTCTGAAGCTGCTCCTCCTCCAGGGTTCTTTATCTCAGTAAATGGTATAGCCATCCACCCAGTTACTCAAGTTTGAAACCTTGACTCATAAATTCCCTGGCCTCCCACATCCCATCCTCCCACAGCCCATCAATTACCATGCCCTTCTGAGCCTCCTTAGATGGACATCTTTCACCTGTTCACCTTTCTCCATCTCTGCTCACACCACTTTAGTCCATCATATTTCCCATGACTGCTGTGATAGTCTGTTTTCTCTGTACCCACTCAGGCATCTCTGTACTCCAAGCACTGTGGGGACTTCAAAGTATAGAAATCAGATCACTTCAGCACTCTGCTCAAAATATTCAATGCTCTTAGAGTAAATTCGAAACTCTCTTACCTGGCCCTGCACTTGTGCCACTTCCCCTTCACTTACCAGTTCCAGCCTCGTTGGTCTTCCTTCTGTTCCTAGTACACTTAAGCTCTTTCCACTTCAGTTTCTTCCAATATGCTATACACCCTGCCCCCCCACACACGCTCAATTCCAATTCACCTCTCAGGTTTCACCTTAACTCTCACTTCATCCTGCAAGCCTTTTTTTTGCACAGGGTTGGTTAAATCCCCTTTATGCATTCTTGTAGCTCTCTGTATGCCATTGTGATCCTAATCACATTTGTAATACTTACACAATGTTTATCTTTCCATGTGGGTTTGGACTGTGCTTCTCATGCATTGCAGTATCACCAACAACTAGCACAGGGCCTGATAGCAAGTGCCCAACAATAAATATTACTTGAAATACTGAAGGAATGGATAGGTGTACCCCTATCTTTGATTTAATTAAAGATAGGGGTATATCTGTCTTTAATTAAGATGGGCTGTTGCTATTCATATCTGGGCCTACAGATTTTAAAAGACTTGATTACATTTCTGAATATTTTTGCATGGTAGTAGTAACTCATAAGAGTATTTTAAAATTATTCAGTCTCTTTTTTACATGAACATCAAATACCTAACAAAAATGTTATTGAAAACAGAATAAAAAAAAGAGGATATATGTTTTTACAGTTATGTCCAGATATGTCTGCAGTTGACAGAATTAACAAATGGCAGAGTTATTATATTGGAGTCATTTCAGAGCTGGAAGGCATCTGAAAAATCACCCAGCTCACTTTATTTTATTTTATTATATTTTTTTATCCTCATCTGAGGACATTTTTGCGTTTATCTTCAGATAGAGCGGGAGGGAGAGAGACAGCGGGAGGGAGAGAGACAGCAAAGGAGAGAGAAACATCGGCGTGAGAGAGACACACATTGAGTGGTTGCCACCCACACAACCCCAACCAGGGCCGGGGACAAACTGCAACCAAAGTACATGCCCTTAGTGGGACCTGAACCCGGGCCTCTCTGGTCCATGGGGTGACGCTCTAACCGCTGAGCCAAACCAGCCAGGGCCAGCTCATTTTATTTTAACCTCAATTATACAATGTAAGCACTTGGATAAATTAAATTAGTATCTCTGGGTGATGTATATTCTAAAAACTCCTGAAGTGATTCTAACGTGTATTCATGAAAGAGAACTGCTACTGATCTGCACCCCCCCCCCCCCTTTTCTTTAAAAGAGAAATTGAAGCTCAGGATTCTTAAATGACATGTTCAAGGTCACATGGCACATTTCTATATTAGTGGTCTATTTAGTAGAACATGCTTATTATATTAATAGCTAGAAAAATAGAAATTGGTAAGGAAGAATGATGTTAAGCACCTGAAAATCAATTTTTTGTTCAGGATGCTCAATTTCTGATTGACAATCGAGCATGAATATCTCATTAGATTAGCTGGAATAGTATTACCAGTATCTTAGATTAGTGTTTCCTTGACTGGTCTGATGATAAGAGTCACCCAGGATGCTAGCTATACATTCCACTTCTTAGGCCCACATACTGAATGTTCTGATGCAGTAGGTCTGGATCAAGGCCCAGGAAGCAGAATGTTGTATAAGCACTCAAGTGATCTTATCCTAGTTATGTTTGGGAATCATTGGCTTAGATGATGTCATAATTTCCATTTCCAGAGACGCCAGTTAAAGAGGCCATAAAGAGCTAACTTCAGCATGGTGATTGGGGTTTACTCCCAAGGAAGAAGGTCATCATCAAAGACCGTGATGCAGAAGTAAGTCAAGGTCTGCTGATAAGAAAAGGAGAACAAGAGTCTTGAGAGTTCAGGACTGACAGAGGGCTCAGGCTCAAAATGAGTTAGCAAAAAGCAGGTGTTCTGGTAATGGTGTCTCCAAGTAGCAGTGAACAATTTAAGGTGATCTCATATAGGGTGAAGCCCAGATGTAAAGATTAGATCAGGGTGCACATTCCTGTGTGCCTGGCCTCTATTCCTACAGCAGCAGGAGGCTTCCGTATAGTTAATTTTTAAGGACTCATTGAGGACCTTCTCTGCGCTCAGCCCATAAATGTGAGATGTGGTACTGGCATGTGCAGAATTATAATCCATTTGGGCAAATATGAAACAGTAATAGATACCAGAGACTTAAATTAAGGTGCTAGGTGGTATAGGCTAGACTGTCAGGGCTTTGACACCTTTAAAGAGAATGGTCTTGATAAGGCTGTGATAGTCAGAGCATGCTTTGTGGAGGGACTGCAGCCTGAGCTGGGCCTACAAGAGTCATTAGGATTCTAACAGAGAGGCATAGAGAAGGGAGGGCATTGCCATGGAAGCCATGGGATGAGGAGCACAGAGAAGCAAGCATTTCCCTCAGCCGGTTGGTAGGATAGCAAAGAGTGTGGTGGGGTGGTGAGGTGGGGGGGAGTGGGACTGCGGGGGGGGGGGTAAAGAGACAGCATGGCAAGGGGCAGAGAAGGGAGAGAGAGAGAGAGAGGGAGAGAGAGAGAGAGAGAGAGAGAGAGAACTCATTTCAAAGATCTTGAATGTCAGTGAAATTTAAACTTGATGCTTCAGAAGATAAGGATTTATAAGTGCTTTTCCAGTGGGGCCGTAACTTGGTGTAGTTAGTTACTGTTGGGAATTGGTCTGGCAGCAGGGTGCTAAGTAAACTGTGGCACAATGACAGCCACTGAGCATTTTGGGTGTGGTCGCTAGTGAGGGCCAGGGATGAGGCAGAGTCTGTGGAAACAAAATAGAAGAGCATCCCTATTACTTAGAGAGGGATTTGACACAGAAACTGAGGGAAAAGGAGAGATTAAAGATGGGGCCTTACATATAGTTCACATTCTTGAGTGTGTTTTTAGAATAATACCATTTTTGCTTGTTTACCCACTCCAGGTAGGATATATCAAAACTCTGTTGCTCTGCTCAGAGATACTGTGGCTTAAGGGTTATGAGCATGAGATGAGGATTCTTGATATCTTCTCATGACTCTATAGAGGTGAGGTTTGACTTCACTATTATCCTCTGAAGTTCTCCCTGTGACTTCTTCCTACAGGTAGTGCCTTTGTACATAAGAAGCCAAGAAAGAGGCAGGGAGAGAAGCATCACCTACATTAGGACAGTGTAATGTACAGTCAACACTATGGAGTCAGATGAACCTGAGCAGGTTGTATAACCCTGGGTAAGTTGGTAACACCTCTGAGCTGCCATTTCTTTACCTATAAAATGAAGATAATGCCATTGGCCTACTACCTTGGCAGAGTATGTTCACAAATTAATAAAATATTTGTAAAGAACAGAATTTAGTACAGTGGTTGTCAACCAGGGCTGATTTTGCTCCCATGATTGTCATGACTGGGGAGGTACTTCTAGCTTTTGGTGGGTAGAGACCAGGGATGTGCTAAACATCCTGCAATGCACAGGACAACCCCCCAAAACAAAGAATTATCTGGCCCAAAATGTCAATCATGCCAAGTTTGAGAAGCCCTGACATAGAGTAGGCACTCAAGAATAGCTACAATTTTTAGAGTAGTAATTAATATGTACAAGAATATATTGACTGTATAATATTTATTTTCTACTTGAATTCTTTCAGAAGTCCTGTGGAAGGTAGTTACCCTGATTACAGGTGAAGACATTTACAGGTGGAAAAACCAGGAGTCTGAAAAGTTAAGTAGCTTTCCCAAGGACAAATAACTGGTGCATGGATTCCAGCAGTCTGACTCTAGAGAGCTGATTTTTAACCACTGCACTATACTGTCATTCCAATAAATAACAGATATTATTGTTATTACTGTTATGTAGAGAGAATATAAATTTCTGAACCTATTAATTAATTCAACAAATTGAGTGCCTATGAGCCAGGTCTGTTACGGGTACATAAGACAGACAACTAGTGAACTTCAGTGAACAAGTCTGAGCTTACATGAATTGGCAAATTAAGCCTTTTGTTTCTTCTCCTTTTCTGAATATGGACAAGCCAAACTGAAGACCCATGATAATGACTTGTCATAGCTATTATTCCAGTGAGAGATTTCTGAGTGGTAGCCACAGTGGTGACAGTGGTACTAGGTGGAGCAAGATGTCAGTCTCTAATCTCCCCAGGACTCTTGTCCAAAAGCTGCTACTATACATTTAGTAGGACTGCTCACCACTGTTTACTTCTAATCTAGCTTGCAACTTCAGTGGCACGTGGAATTGAAAGTATTGGGAGCTTTTATACCTCAAGCTAGGCAGTATAATGGAATGGTTAGGCTAGTTATATAATTCGAAAAACTAAGTCTTTGATTTTTCAGCCTGTATTTGGTGTTAACAAATTAAGCTTTGAGATTTTACTATTTTCTGGATCTTCAAATCTAACTTGCTTTGATGACCTGTTAGGAAATCTCCAACTTGATTTTTATATTCATAATAATTAAGTATTCACCTAAATTCATTATATTGTTTGTGAAGGGTTTTCATGTAAATAATTAAAAGATTAGTCTTAAAGCACTCTATAGTCATGGGTGTTATACTAGGTACTTTGGAAGAATGTAGAAAAATAACAATGTTCTTTAAAAAAGTTAAACCTAGGTGAAGAGACAAAATATAAGTAAAACAATTTTTGCAAAACAGTTCACTACCATATACAACATAAAGTAAAGGCAACTATCCCCTTATATGCAAAAGTGAAACAGAAAGAGAATGAGCTGGGTTCATAGGGTCCAAACATATGGAGAGTGGCCTCGTGGTATGATGTAGGACTCACCATCATACATCATACAGGCTGGTCCTGGGTACTAGGCTGGTAGATGCGCAGTGTACACAATGGTGAGGGCTCAGACTGTGGAGTCAAACATACTGAGACCAAATCCTGGCTCAGTGCTTACTAGATGTGTGATCTTCAGTTTTCTCATTTATAAAATGGTGATAATCATAGTAGCTACTTCATTGGTTTGTTATAAGAATTAAATGCCTTAATGTACTTACGTGCTTGAAATCCAGACAGTCTGACCCCAAAATTTGAGCTATAAACCCCCAAGCTACAGCAGGCTAGAATTGTCAATATTGTGGTTTTATTCTTATAATATAATGTGAAACAGAGTGGATCAAGGAAACACTACAAATAGGAGACTGTCTGAAGTTGTTACAGAAATTTGGGCATAAATTATAAGGACCTGCATTAAAGTAGTGACTTAAAATGCAGAGATAAAAGGGAATAAGTGAGGCAAAGGACCAAATCCAAAAGACATTGCATGATACAAATCCAGAGGGTAGTTGGATGTTAAGGCTGAAGTATAGACAGTGAAATATAAGATAACAGGATTGTAAGCCCAGGTGTTCAGAAATTGGGCGATGTCATCGAAAATAATACAGGAGTTCCCATTTTATGATGAAAAAAAGGACAAGCTCAATTTTTGAAATGTTACATTTTATATGTCAAAGGGAAATCTTAGGGCAGATCACCTCTGGGCAAACAAAATATGGTCAATGAGAAGCTAGAAGCAGAGGTAGAATTTTACTTTTGTGCTACATTGCTATTGTGTTACTGGAGTAAAGTAGGTGGAGTTGGAGTATTGCTGCTCTCACCAGATTCTTGACATATTTCTGGGGTCTGGGTGACTGGTTAATCTTAGGTGTCATCATTTAGACTACTTTCACATTCCTGGTTCTGCTTTGATGTATTTCCTTATATTTAAACTACTCTAGTCTAGTACGTATTGCTAAAGTGTTACAAAGGTTGGTAATCTTGTTGCTAAGTAGTCAAGTTATTCTCTTCAAAGTTGTTATCCATTTTATCAGCAATAATACTTTAATTAATGTTATTAGTAAGTCATCCAAATGTTTCTGAGATTGAGTATGATGACTATTATCATCTAATTGTTTTAGCAGAGTTCAAATTGCTACTGATCAAATGTAGCACATGAAAACCCAGCCCCTCACTTTTCCCCGGGAGTGATGATTCCCTCAGTTCAGAGTACAGTGTTTTACGATTACTTTTTGAAATTGTAAATTCCTTGAAGTTGACTAGGGAAGCAGATATCTTCATAAGAGCCCACCATAACTTGTAATTAGAGTAACTTTAAAAAATACATAGTTTCTTGAGGTAAAAGGATTAGGTCAGAGTTTCTCAACCTTGGCACTAGTGATATTTGGGGCCACATAATTCTTTAAGGGGGCTGTCCGGTGCTTTGTAGGATGTTTAACAGCATCCCTGGCTTTTATCCACTAGATGTCAGTAGCAGCTCCACTCCCCAAATTATGACAACAAAAAAATGGCTCCAGACATTGCTGAATGTCCTTAGTTAAAACCACTTGCTTACATTCATCCATTTAGTTATTCACATGGCTTAGTTTGAAGTTGTTTTACATCTTTGACGCCATATTAAATAGCATAATACATATATGTTCTATCACCAAGGATTTCAGAGATCCTGCTCCTTAGATAAATGATGTGCATTGTTTACATTTGTTTGCCTCTAGAACATGAGCCACACCTCAACATGCAGAATGGCATCTAAGAACAAGTACCCTGGAGACTTGCTTCACACTGAGGGTACAAAGATGAATTAAACTGTCTCTGACCTCAAAGAACTCTCAGTCAAGTGGAGAATCCGGACAAGGAAACAGATATACCACAATGTGATGTAAATATTGTTTTATTTATTTATTTATTTATTTATTTATTTATTTATTTATTATTTATTTTTTAAATCTTTATTGTTGAATGTATTGCAGATGTTCCTCATTTTTGCCCCATTGACCCCCTCCTCCTTACTCCTGCCCCCCTCCTGCCTTTTCCCACACTGTTGTGTATGTCCATTGGTTATGCATATATGCATATAAATTCTTTGGTTTATTTCTTCCCACCCCCAACCTCCCTTCCTTTTGAGGTTTGTCAGTCTAGCAACCAATTTGTACTTTTTAATCCCTTCACCTTTTTCACCCATTCCCCCATCCCTCCTCCCATCTGGCAACCAACAAAATGTTCTCTATATCTATGAGAATGTTTCTGTTCTGCTTGTTCATTTTGTTTGTAAATTCAGTTGTTGATAGCTATGTATTCATTGTCACTTTGTTTGTTCATATTTTTTATCTTTTTCTTCAAGAAGACTCTTCATCATTTCATATAATAATGGTTTTGTGGTGATGAACTCCTTTAGCTTTTCCTTGTCTGGGAAACTCTTCATATGGCCATCGATTCTAAATGACAGCTTTGCAGGCTAGAGTAATCTTGGTTGTAGGTTCTTGCTTTTCATCACTCTGAATATTTGTTGCCACTCCCTTCCAGCCTGCAAACATTAGACTGTTTCAGCTGACAGTCTAATGGGAACTCCCTTGTAGGTAACTAACTGCTTTTCTCTTGCTGCTTTTAAGATTCTCTCTTTATCTTGAACCTTTTGCATTTTGATGATGATGTGTCTTGGTGTGGGCCTCTTGGGGTTCATCTTGCTTGGGACACTCTGTGCTTCCTTGACTTGTATGTCTGTTTCCTTTACCAAGTTAGGGAAGTTTTCTGCCATTATTGTTTCAAATAGGTTTTTGATCTCTTGTTCTCTCTCTTCTCCTTCGGGCACCCCCAAGATGCGAATGTCAGCACGCTTGAAGTTGTCCCAGAGGCTCCTTACACTACCCTTATTTCTTTGGATCCTTTTTTCTTTTTGCTGTCCTGATTGGGTGTTTTTTGCTTCCTTATATTCCAAATTGATGGTTTGCTTCTTGGCTTTACCTACTCTACTATTGAATCTGTGTAAATTATTCTTTATTTTAGTTAGTGCCTTCTTCATTTCTGACTGGTCCTTTTTTATGCTCTTGAGGATCTCACTAAGTTCACTGAGGTTCTCACTAAGTTTATTGAGCATCCTTATAAGCAGTATTTTGAACTCAGTATCTGTTAGGTTGCTTATCTCCATTTCGCTTAGTTCTTTTCTTGGGGTTTTGTTCTGTTCTTTCATTTGGGACCTGTTTCTTTGTCTCCTCATTTTGGCTGCCTCTCTGTGTTTGTTTCAGTGTATTACTTAACGAGAGGTATGGGGCTATCTGAGACCAGATGCTGCTTGTTTGAAAGAATTTTGGAAAACCTGAAACAGGATCCAAGATAGGCCAATCCTATGGTTAAGCATCTGACAACAGCTTGGGTGGGCCTGAAAGTTGGGTGGGGCGGGACCTCAGGGAATCACCAGGGCGGGGCTACCAGGGTGAACCAGGTTGCTGTAGTCCCAGATATGCCGACTGTCTGCCGCCCCAGGGAAGGGTTCACCAAAGGAATAAAGGCCTCTGACAGTACGTCTGTCAAGGAGAAAGCCCCCTCTCCAGCCCTCCCTCCAATGCTAAACAGCTCAGTTCTTCCCTGTATGTTCCTGGCCCCCCTTGAGCTGCCTCCCCCCCAAGCTTAGAGGGAGTGAGTTCAATAAGTCCGTGTGCGGGCCCTTTAAGGAGCTGCCTGGGGTTCCAGCCACTTCAGCCCCCCTGAGCCTCAGTTCACGCTGGTTTTTCCAGCCAGAAGTTATGGGGACTTCTCTTCCTGGCACTGGAACCCTGAGCGGGGCACGTGGTGTAGAACGGGGACCCCTCAGTCCTTAGGGAGGACCATCCCAGCCAAGGTGTCCTCCTAATTTTTATCCGCCACATGTGGGTGTGGGACCAGCCCATCCGCATCCGCCCCTCCTACCAGTCTCTATGCAGCTGCTTCTTTAATTTCGTAGTTTTAGGACTTCCATTCAGCTTGATTTCAGGTGGCTTTGAATGATAGTTGTTCTGTAGTTTAGTTGTAACTTTGCTGTGGTTGTGGGAGGACGTGATATCGCGTTTACCTACACCACCCTCTTTACCGGAAGTCCCGTGATGTGAATATTGAAGCGGAGGAATGGAAAAGACACTATGGGAGCTCAGAGGAAAGAATAACTAACTCTACCTGAAGAAATCAGGGAAGGCTTTTCAGAGGAAACAAAGCTAGAACAGATTCTTAAAATGAGTAAGAAGTTATTAGACACAGAAGGAGAACAAGAACTTTGGGTGAAGAAAACAGCCTCTGCAGAAGTCCAGAGACAGGGCTTTCAAGGCATGGTAAGCATGTCTGTGGGACTGGAACAAGGGAGGTGGGCAGTGGTGTGGGAGAGGAGGCTGAGAAAGTGAGCAAAGCCCAGCTGCTGTAGGTCTTGAGTGCCTAGTTAACAGTTTTTCCTGTTGGCCGTGAGAATTCCTTGAGGGATTTATAGGCAGGAATACTATTTTCTGGGTCAGGGATAATCTAGCCAATATTGAGATGTGTTTTGTAATTGTGTTTATTATTCATTCTTTGGACATGTGCATCTGTTCAGTTAAAAATAAAGAAACGAGTTTCTATAATAAATAAGTTTTTGTGCTGTATGTGGGGGAAATAGAGAGAGAAAAAAAAAAAAGACCTCAAGGAAACTATAATTTATTAGAGAAGAAAGCCTACCATATTTTAGAAGTCTGTACATAGTGAGGAGACATCAGGCAAGGAAGGATGATTAATTCTGTCTGAGAGAGTCCCAGTGTCTGGGAAGGTGTCACAGGACTTTGCCAGGTAGACAAAGGCTCAGTAACACTACCTTGAAGGGTTGCTCGCTCTGGGGACAGAAAATTTACTCTTATGTAGGAAGAGTTCCCCTTCATGTTTTAGTTTTCATGAAATAAGTATCAGTTCAATTTATTATTTAAATTTAAAAGTTTAGACTTTAATAAAAGTTTATTATTAAATTTGGATATGGATAAATTTAAAGGCTCATTCAGATTTCGACTCAAAGGTAAGTTTTTCATTGAGGATTTGCCTGACCATCTCCTTTTTCATTTCATCTTTTCATGTTACTTTATCACTATATCATATACTATGCTGCATATTTTATTAATTTTGTTTCTTATCTTCTCCCTCTAGAATGTAAACTCCATGTGACAGGAATTTATATCTATTTTGTTCACTGCTATATCCCCACTGCCTTGTAGAGGGCCTGGTGTATAGTACACTTCAATAAATGTTGAATAAATTAGTATAATTTTCATAATTCATTAAATTGGCTTACCTAAAATTTAATTGTCTACCATATTACTACCTGTGAATGGGATTTTATTTTTTAAAAATAGCTAAATATTCTTGGAAATGGCTTTATTGCCTTTGGTTTTATTCCATGTTTTCTAAAGGAAGTCATTTATTTAATTTTTTTCTATCTAGAATCATACTTGATTTCAAAATTTGTAGTAAATTTTATAACAACTGATTGATATGGTACAGATTTTTAAAATTGAAGCTGTGAAACATTTTAGAGATTTCAAGACCAATAAATTGCTTTACAGTACATATTTTCAGAATCTATAAATATCTGACCCCAATGACAAGATTTCATTTTTAATAAGTAAAATGTAATGAATCACTTTGATAACCTATCTAGGGTTAAGGTACATTATCTCAGCTCTGTGAAAGTCCTCAGTATGTTTTGTTTCCTTCCATTTCTTTCTTTCTCTCTCTCTCTCTCTCTCTCTCTCTCTCTCTCTCTCTCTCTCTCTCTCTCCCTCCCTCTCCTTCCTTCCTTCCTTCCTTCCTTCCTTCCTTCCTTCCTTCCTTCCTTCCTTCCTTCCTTCCTCCCTTCTCTCTCTCTTTTTCTCTCTTTTCCTCCCTCCCTCTTTCTCTCCCTCCCTCCCTCCCTTCCTTTCTTTGCTATATTGCAGTAGAATCATACTTAAGTTAGTGGTTGAAGCAACAGAAATGTATTCTAGTTATAAGGGGGGATGAATTAAAGACAAATTGACTTCAGTGTCTGTCTGTTTTTTCAAATTGAGAGAATATATTTGATTGGTATAGGGGGGGGAAGATGTTGGCCCTGATTCAATCAGCTGTGTCAGGGAGGGGACATCATATGGTTCCAGAGATTTATCTTTCCTGTGGGGGATGCCATAGTTGTAGCTGGTGGGTGGACATGGAGGAGTCAGTAGGGAGAGTGGGAAGGGGTTCACTATACAGATACCCCTGAAGGGCCTATAATAACTGCTCAGCTTAAATAGAGAAAGACTATTTTCTTTCTAAGAGCATTAAAAATGTTTTTTTTTTTTTTTTTTTTTTATCCTCACCTGAGGATATTTTTCCATTTATTGTACAGATAGAGTGGGAGGGAGAGAGAGGAAGGGAGAGAGAGAGAAACATCGATGCGAAGGGACACATCGAGTGGCTGCCACCCGCACGACCAACCAGGGCCGGGGACAAACTGCAACCGAGGTACGCGCCCTTAGCGGGAACCGAACCCGGGTCTCTCAGGACCGCAGGCCGACGCTCTAACCGCTGAGCCAAACCGGCCAGGGTAAAAATGTTTTAAGGAATCATTAAAATTAATAGGTAAAATTTTTCTTTTTTATTCTTTAATCTTTTTGCTGTTTTCCTAGTATTTATGTTGAGTCTATATAGCATAATCCTTAGTCTATATAGCGTAATCCTATTTATAAACACTAAATTTCAGAATTCTCTCTCTCTTTCCTCTCTTTTGGGGTGAGATCTCTGCTGAGGAAAAAGAAAGACAGTATTTTGTTTATTTTGTTTTCTACCTGATATCTAAGAACAGGTCTAGATTCAAATCCAGAAGTTGCTTTTATTTTTTCTCTCAAAAATCAACAAACTCTGTCAAATGTTTTATATCATGAGAACCAGAGTCTGATTCTATTTTAGTCAGTTTATTTTCACTCTTTTTTTTTTTCTATTTCCATTTCTTCCTCTCTGCTCCCACCCCTTGATGTTGTTTAGCAGATTGTGTTCCATGGTAGTATTTCGATTCCTTTTCAAGTTAAAAAAATAAATAAACAATAGGAGTAACTTCGGCAAATCTCTGTAATAAAACTTGAGCTCTCCCTAGCTAACTGGGAGATAGATTTAAGTGACCACATGTTTGGTTTCATCATTCTCCAGATTTGTGTTGAAAACAAAGGCTGTGTCACTGCCCAACCAGAAAGCAGTTCTTGGCCCAGTGTGGAAGACCACATTTGCTTTATAAATTCCTGTGCAGAATGAAAACATGAAACAGCTGCAGTACTTCCTGCAGAGCTGTACACACATTGTTCACTCGTGCCACAAATAAATATTAGTTTCTATTTTGTATTAGGCTAGGTGCTGGGAATATAATTGTGAGCAAGAGAGGTGGCTGTCTTTGCCTCAAGTACCACGTGACATAGTTAGAAAGGTAGACATGTGAACAGACAATAATCCTCTGAAGTGATAAATACTCTGACATGGAACATGCAATTTGCTATATGAGCACACAGGAGACACCTCAAATCAGATCGGGGCAGGGTGGACAGGGAAAAGTTAGTCTTAAGATGAGACCAGAAGAAGTACAACTTAATTAGGCAAAGAGTGAAAGAGTGGGTAGAAAAGAGCAAAAATAAAGGTATTTACTCATAATCACCACAGATAGACTTCAATGTAATTTCTCGGTTTCTGGATGCTACCTTCATGTTGCACTGTCAGGTATCCCAAACATCACAGTTTGATGAATAACAAGTATTTCTTTGCTAAAGTGGACATGTGAGGAATGGCCAGTCCCCTCTGGGAAAGTCACATCTCCTTCCACTCAGCTATTAGAGGCTCCTTTCATAGCTTCAATATGCTTCAAAGGAATCCTCAAGCCCAGCACGATCATGTGCCCTTCCATCAAAGCCTGTGGCACCCTGGCCAGAGCTCTGGGAGAACATGAAAACCAGCTCAGCCATGTCTGTAACCTAGGGGTGTCTCCCCTTTGTTTAAATAAGTAATGCCTCATAATATTGAAAGGACCTATCCAACAGGAAGATATAACCTTGATAAACATATATGCATCAAATATAAGAGCACCAAAATATATTAAAGATCTTCTGGAGGACTTCCAAGGAGAAATCGACAGCAATACAATCATAGCAGGGGACTTCAACACCCCGTTGACAGCACTGGATAGATCCTCTAGAAAAAAAATCATCAAGGAAACAGAGACTCTAAATGAAGCACTAGACCAAATGGATTTAATAGATATCTACAGAGAATTACACCCCAAAATTACAGAATACACATTCTTCTCAAGTGCACAGGGGACATTCTCAAAGATAGACCACATGATAGGACACAAACTAAATCTCTACAAGTTCAAGAAGATTGAAATCATATCAAGCATCTTCTCAGGTCACAATGGCATGAAACTAGAAATCAATTGCAACAAGAACATGCAAAGACATTTCAACACATGGAAGCTAAATAGCATGTTATTAAACAATATATGGGTTATCGAGGAGATTAAGGAAGAAATTAAAAACTTCCTGGAAACCAGTGAAAATGAACACACAACACAAAATCTATGGGATGCAGTGAAAGCAGTTTTGAGAGGGAAGTTCATAGCACTACAGGCCTACCTCAAGAAACAAGAAAAATTTCTAATAGACTATCTAACCTCACAACTTAAAGAATTAGAAAGCAAACAAAAAGAAAACCCTAGAGCAAGTAGAAGGAAGAAAATAGTAAAGATCAGAGCAGAAGTAAATGACATGAAGACCAAAAAACAATTCAAAGGATCAATGAAACAAAGAGCTTGTTCTTTGAAAAGATATACAAGATTGATGGACCCTTAGCTAGACTCACCAAGAAACAGAGAGAACCCGAATACACAAAATCAGAAATGAAAGAAGAGAAGTAACAACTGACACCACAGAAATACAAAAGATCGTTAACAGCTAGTATGAACAACTATATGGCAACAAATTCGACAATCTAAGCCAAATGGACAAATTTCTAGAAACACACAGTCTCCCAAAACTGGACCAGGAAGAGATAGAAAACTTGAACAGACCAATAACAACTAAGGAAATTGAAGAGGTAATTAAGACTCTCCAGCAAACAAAACCCCAGGCCCAGATGGCTTCACGGGGGAGTTTTATCAAACACTCAAAAAAGAACTAACACCCATTCTCCTCAAACTATTCCAAAAAATTCAAGAAGAAGGAAGACTTCCAAACACGTTCTATGAGGCCAGCATAATTCTAATTCCAAAACCAGAAAAGACACTACAATGAAAGAAAACTACAGGCCAATATCCCTAATGAACATAGACGCCAAAATCCTGAACAAAATACTAGCAAATCGGATTCAGCAATACATCAAAAAAATTATTCACCATGACCAAGTGGGATTTATTCCAGGGATGCAAGGCTGGTACAATATTCTCAAATCAATAAATGTGATACACCACATAAACAAAATGAAGAATAAAAACCACGTGATCATATCAATAGATGCTGAAAAAGCCTTCGACAAAATCCAGCATACATTTCTGATAAAAATGTTCAGCAATGTGGGAATAGAGGGATCATATCTCGACATAATAAAGGCCATATATGAAAGACCTACAGCCAACATCATACTCAATGGGCAGAAACTAAAAACATTTCCCTAAGAACAGGAACAAGACAGGGAAGTCCACTTTCATCACTCTTATTTAACATAGTACTGGAAGTCTTAGCCACAGCAATCAGACACGAGGAAAAAAATAAAAGGGATCCAAATTGGAAAGGAGGAAGTGAAACTCTCATTATTTGCAGATGACATGATATTATGCATAGAAAACCCTAAAGACTCCATCAAAAATCTACTAGACTTAATAAATGAATTTGGAAAAGTAGCAGGATACAAAATTAACATCAAGAAATTGATGGCATTCTTTTACACCAATGATGAACTCACAGAAAGAGAAACTGAAAAAACAATCCCATTTACCATCGTGGCAAAAAAATTAAGATACCTAGGAATAAACTTAACCAAAGAAGTAAAGGACCTATTTACAGAAAACTACAGGACATTGAAAAAAGAAATAGAGGAAGATATAAAAAAGTGGAAGCACATACCTTGTTCATGGATTGGAAGAATTAACATCATTAAAATGTCCATACTACCCAAAGCAATCTATAGATTCAATGCAATCCCCATCAAAATACCAACGACATATTTCACAGAACTAGAACAAATACTTCAAAAGTTCATATGGAACCAAAAATGTCCCCGATAGCCAGAGCAATTTTGAAAAAGAAGGACAAAGTAGGTGGGATCACAACACCAGATATCAGGTTATACTACAAAGTGACTGTAACCAAAACAGCCTGGTACTGGCACAAGAACAGGCATATAGACCAGTGGAACAGAACTGAAAACCCAGAAATGGACCCAAGGCAATATGCTCAATTAATATTTGACAAAGGTGGCAAGAACATACAGTGTAGTAAAGACAGCCTCTTTAATAAATGGTGTTGGGAATATTGCACAGCTACATGCAAAAAAATGAAACTAGACCATCAACTTACACCCTACACAAGAATAAACTCAAAATGGATAAAAGACTTAAATGTGACCCGTGAATCCATAAAAATTCTAGAAGAAAATGTAGACAACAAAATTTCGGAAATCATACAGAGCAGAATTTTCACTGATACATCACCTAAGGCAACAGAAACAAAAGAAAAAATGAACACATGGGACTACATCAAACTAAAAAGCTTCTGCACAGCAAAAGAAACAATCATCAAAATGGAAAGGCAACCCACTGTATGGGAGAACATCATTGCCAATGATATATCAGATAAGGGGTTAATTTCCAATATATATAGAGTGCTCATACAACTCAACAAAAGGAAGACAAAGAACCCAATTAAAAAATGGGCAGAGGAGCTGAATAGACACCTCTCCAAACAGGACATACAAATGGCCAAGAGACATATGAAGAAATGCTCAACACCACTAATCATCAGAGAGATGCAAATTAAAACAACAATGAGGTATCACCTCACACCTGTGAGAATGGCCGCCATCAACAAATCATCAAACAACAAGTGTTGGCGAGGATGTGGAAAAAAGGGGACTCTAATACACTGCTGGTGGGAATGCAGACTGTTGCAGCCACTATGGAAAACAATATGGTGTTACCTCAAAAAATTAAAAATTGAACTTCCATTTGACCCAGTGATCCCACTTCTAGGAATATACCCTAGGAAGCCTGAAACACCAATCAGGAAGAATATGTGTATCCCCATATTCATAGCAGCACTATTTACAATAACTAATATCTGGAAACAGCCCAAGTGTCCATCAGTAGACGAATGGTAAAAAAAGCAGTGGTACATATACACAATGGAGTACTATGCACCTGTAAGAAAGAAAGATCTCTTATCCTTTGAGACAACATGGAGGGACCTGGAAAGTATTATCCTAAGTGAAATAAGCCAAGCAGAAAAAGACAAATACCACATGATCTCACTTATATACGGAATATAACGAACATAACAGTCTGAAGAATACGGTAGACCCAGAAACATGGAAGTAGGGCACAGACTGAAATCCCTCAGAAGAGGGGGTGGGGAGGTGGGAAGAGATAAACCACAGAACTTATATGAATGTGTACATAACCAATAGACATGGACAACAAAGCCAGGGACAGGGCGGGGATGGGCTGGGGAGGGGGGTGCCAATGGGGTAAAAAAGGAGAAACATATGTAACAAAAAATAAATAAATTATATAAATAAATAAATAAATAAATAAATAAATAAATAAGTAAATAATTAATGCCTCCTTACTATTTTTTTTTTAATGCTCTCTAGTGCACCCAATCTTCTCCAGAACCATTTCACTTATTTGTGTTATCTGTCTGATGTTTAAAACCATCTGAATTTTTAACACTGCCCAAAGATAATACATGACAGACTTGATACATAAAAATGTAAAATTTCTATATGGTGAAAGACTCCAAAAACAAAGTGAAACTACAAATGACACTTATAAAACATGTAAGAGACAAAAGTGTAAAATTCCTCAAATCCTGCCTATTAACAATGAAAGAAAGAAGAATAGCCCTGGCTGGTTTGGCTCAGTGGTTGGAGCGTTGGCCTGTGGACCAGAGAGTCCAGGGTTCGGTTCCCGTTAGGGGCATGTACCAAAAAAAAAAAAAAAAGGAAGAAGAAGAAGAAACAAAAGCAATCCTATAGAAAAACAAGCTAAATGTGAGAAACAGGAAATTTATTTAAATATACAAATGCCTGCCCAGCCAGTGTGGCTCAGTGGTTGAGTGCCAACCGGTACACCAAGAGGTTGCTGGTTCAGTTCCCGGTCAGGACACATGCCCAGGTTGTGGGCCCAATCCCCAGTGGCAGGTGTGCAGGAGGTGGCCAGTCAATGTTCTCTCTCATTAATGTTTCTATCTCTCTCTCCCTCTCTTTGTAAAATCAGTAAAGAAAAGATTACATAGGCTGGTGTTCAACTGAAACTTGTTGAAAGTGACTGTAATTGAACACAGGCTAAAAAGTATTGATGGGAGAAGTGATGTAGAGCATGAGTTACCCAGTTTTTGTAGCTGCTAAACCTTTTCAGTTTTCATTTGCAGTTCATAACAGTTGTGTCTTACATTACATGATAAAGCAGTCCTGTTAAAAATAATTGTTTTGTATGTTGATTGTAAAAATTTTTAATGTGTGCTGTTACGTTTGTTTTTTCGTATGGAATGCAGATGGGTGCTATCAGAGCCTCTCCCCCATCACAATGTAATAATCTCATTATTACACCACACTGAAGTGTATTCAGAATTAGATGTTCTTTTAGCTTTATTCTTTCTTCAGAGGTGTTTCAAATATACCGATGATACTGTTCCTTGCACTGAATGTATAAACACTCATAAAAATTGAAGATAAACAAAATAAACAGATACTGCCTTCATCTTTTACAAATATACTTCCTCTACAATATCTCCCCAATATTTTTACGAGTTCACTTAAATTCTTATGAGGGTGGGATGCATTTTTCTTGCTGTTCAGTGCTTTATTCTTTTCATCTGTTGTTCTGTTGTTACAGTGAACTTAGCTATGTAGCTAAGACTTTCCCAAATGTATTGAGTGCAAATAAAGTCACTTAGCAAGACCTCAAAAAAGAAAAGAAAAAAATATTAAAAATACAAATGACCAATAAACTTATGAGAGCTATAAATTAAAACACCAACACGCCACTTTTTGTCCATTAAATTTATGACGAGTTATATTAAAACACCAACTCCCAAAGATGTGTAGACCAGAGCCACTCCACCCCAAGCTGTTAGTCCATTCATGCATTTTTTTTCATTCATGCATTTTGATTAGCCTTGTATTAAGTGTAGGGTGTAGGGCTTGGGATCCTATAATTCCAGGAAGCCCCATTCCCATTGTATTTAATATCAATTATCATCTCCTGGAACACAAACCTATACAAAGTGATTAATATCCCTGGAAATTGACTACTATGAGTCCCAGGTTTGGGCACAAGGTTCTTGACAACTTTATTTTAAAAGAGAAATAGCTCCTAATCTCTCCCACCAATATTCAGCTAATGAATTTTGTCCGGCTTTCTTATATGGGATGGATCCTGCAAAGGAGGAACATAATTCTAGAAGCAGAGTAAGATTAGGGGCTTCTTCCTCACTAGCCTGTGTTTTTCAGTCCTGTTTGATTGCTTTATCTCCTGTGTGTTTCTAAAAATAAGAAAAATCTGGGGACCAGGGATAACTGTGGGTATGCCCCCAGACCGTTTAGTCAGTCCTTAGGTGTCCTACAGGTTCATGGCAGAGATCCCCATGATAGTCACATCTGAGTTTCTGTGGTACTGAATTTATCACTTATTGGGTAACTCAACCTCTCTAAACTTTAGGGTGCGAGAATAAAAAACATGAGGGATGTGCAATATTATTTGCTGTATTATTAAGAGTTGGAATTAATCTTACCGGTCTGTAGGCATTGCTTCCTTTATAAGACTGGATCTCTATGTAAAAGAAATGGTTGCTGTTCTAGGCCCATGAACCAGGAGTTTGGGTAGGGTAATGAGACTGGGATGGACACAGGATGTTCCACATGACCCACCTTCTCACTCGAGGCCTGCAGTTTGGTGTTGATACATTTGGTGGCTCAAGGGGCTTCTTTCACTTTACCTTTTATTGGTCCCCAGAAGTCACCTTTGCTGTCTTTGTGGCCCCATCCCTTTAATGTCTTCTTTGCTTGTGTTTACTCCCTTTGGAAGTTTATGGATTTGATCAAATAACATGGATGTGCTTAAAGAGGAGGACCTGCTTGGTATCTCTGACTACTTTCACTTCAAAGTATTGAACTGGGGTCCAAGGCAACCTGTAGCCCCAGTGTATCCTGGGAGCAGCCATTCACCTGTCCTGCATAAACTGCGGGTGTCTCCAGATATCTATCAGGGATTCACCAAGAGCTTTAAAATCCCAAGGCAGTGTCTTAACCCTGATGATCAGAGTGTGCACATATCTTGCATATTGTCATCAAAGAATACATCAAGGTCACCTTCCTCAGGGAGGGGATGGGGCCATGCCATGCTGAAAATATTTCTATATAAAGTATCTTGTGCTTGGCCTTGCAGGTGCTGCCTCCCTGTGCCCAGCCATGGTGAACCCCACCATGTTCTTCGACATTGCCATTAATGGGGGGCCCTTGGGCTACCTCTCCTTCAAGCTGTTTGCAGACAAAGTTCCAAAGACAGTGGAAAACTTTCATGCTCTGAGCACTGGGGAGGAAGGATTTGGTTATAAAGTTCCTGCTTTCACAGAATTATTCTGGGATTTATATGCCAGGGTGGTGACTACTCAGGCCATAATGGCACAGGCAGCAAGTCCATATATGGGGAGAAATTTGATGATGAAAATTTTATCCTGAAGCATAAAAGTCCTGACATCTTGTCCATGGAAAATGCTAAACCTAACACAAACGGGTTCCAGTTTTTTTATCTGCACTGCCAAGACTGAGTGGTTGAATGGCAAGCATGTGGTCTTTGGCCTGGTGAAAGATGGCATGGGTAATGTGACAGCCATGGAGCGCTTGGGGTCCAGGAATGGCAAGACCAGCAAGAAGACCACTGTTGCTGACTGTGGACAAGTCTAAGGAATTTGACTTGTGTTTTATCTTACTACCAGACCATTCCTCCATTCCATCTGTAGCTCAGGAGAGCACCCCTTTACCCCCTTTCTTTTGGAATGTTCTATAATATTCATGTTCTCACTGCAGTTCATTGGGTTCCATATTTTCCTTATCCCTTCCAAGTCTAGCTGGATTGCAGAGTTAAGTTTATGATTATGAAATAAAAACTAAAAAACAACGAAGTATCTTGTGCTCAAAGACAAGACCCTTATACATTTTCCCCAGGATGACATCAATATGCTCACAGTGACTAACGAGCCTCAAAGAGGTAGGGTCAGGAACAGGTTGTATGTGCATGGAGGGACATGATTGGGGATAATAAGAGCATTCCCATTCCTTCCAACCAGCTGAACTATTCTCCCTTTTTATTCTTTTTTCTTCCTCTTTATTTACTGAAGCCCAAACCATTATTTTTACTCTCTGTCTCATTTTCCCCCAGGCAGGGAGACTGCACCATGAATACCTTCCACCACTGAAAACACTTAGCAATGTGTCATCAATTTGGATACTTTGGAGAGACTCAGTTGGGAGGGGATTTCTCTCTCTAGGGTGCCCACTTCAGAGGGAAACCTATTTGTCATGTTTAAAGTTTGCTTCTTAATCAGATTAACACTACAGACATGACTGATTCTTAAATTAATTTAACCTAATCCTAGTCTGTGCCCTGAGCCAGCCCAGGCTCTCACACAGCACTGTTGCCCACCACACATACCCCATCTCAGTGCATACACAGCTCTGAGTTCAGTGATATCGCAGATTTTCTAAAATGCAAAAAAGCCACAGTTTTCAGGAAAAATGTCCTGTCCCTGACCCTCTACAGAGCTGGGCTGTCTTGGTGTGAAGGTGGAGGAGTAGAGAAAAGGTTGGGGAGAGCCAGGCTAGTAGTCAATTTTATGTGTCAAGATTGGAATCCAATTCACATTCCAGTTGTAGAAAATGACCTGAACATTACATGAAAATAAATATGAACTACTTGTCTGAGTCTTCTTTTGCCTCCTAGACTGTTCTCCCTGCTGGTTGGCCTCCTTCTGACAGAGAGAAAAGGAGATAGTAGATATTGTTTTACCCCCGCTTTTTCCTCCTGAGTACACAGAGTTGTATAGTCAGGTGGCCAAGGTTACTATGCACTTGTAACTCTCACACTGAGATCTTTTCACCTTCTGTTGGGTGAGAGAGGAAGGAAAGGTGTTTAGTCTGTGAACAAGGCCATTGAGAATGAATTATTTTTCATTTATCCAGGTAAGTGAACAAAACCTAGCAACCTTCGTACTGCCTCCTCCTCTGTCTACATAACTCTGAACAGGCAGGTGAGCAAAGCCAAGGTCAACCTCCTTCCCAGCCCCTGATTACCTCTGAGAAGCCAATGTAGGCACTCAGTAAGGACTGAAAAGGATTCCTTCCTTTCTCTAAGCCCAAACGACTGAAATTCCCTAAACAACACCCAAACATAGCACCCACAAAATAGAGCACTCAGCTATTAGAAGAACAAATACATGTGGAAAGAATAAATGTTCTTAGTTATGAGAAACAGAGAACAGAGACAATACTCTCCCAGAAAATGTAGTAGCATGTGACTAATTTTCTCTAATTGTACAGAAACATTTCTTTGATAGAAATTTTCCTTCTCAGAGAAAAGACTTTCTTGCTAACTTGATGAAATGCTTCTCTAAAGATGAAGCCTGAAACAGTGGGGAGGGTGGTCTGAGGAACCAGGCCTCCTTCACCCATGCTTGCAGGGTTGGGGATATGCAATAGGGATGACCCAGCCACAGTGGCTGATTCATGATTCTGACAATTTTTTGATATCTAGAGACATGAAAACAAAATACAAGTATCCTACTGGATCATGTTCTGAATGGCAATGAAAATACCTTCATTGACATAATTGTGTAAATTGACAAGAATGTAATAAAGACTATACATAAAATTTTGTACTAGTGTTAAATTCATTATAGTTTATATGTACTATGTATTTATAGAATAATCTCTCTTTTTTAAAACTATATGGAAACTAATATTTATAGGTAAAGAGAGCATTGGTATGGACAAATCTGGGTCATGCAACTTTTCTTTAGATTTTATATTTCTCCCAAATTAAAACAATGACCAACTGTCTCTCGTTAAGAGACATTAATTTAAATTTTTTCTTATGAAAAATTTCATTAGTTTAAATTTTTTCTTATGAAAAATTTCAAAATAATACACCAGAGGAAAAAAATATAATTAATTCTTATGTATCCACTCCTGCCTTATAAATTATGTCATATTGCAATTTGTGACAATACCACCTTTAAAAAAACATAGAGGGGCAGTCCAGTTGAACCTCATGTCCCCACATCTTGGAGGCAGTGCTGAATCCCTTCAGGCAAAGCTCTCCCACGATGGAGCTCTCCCAGCCCTTCATCACTTGAAAAACACGCTTTCCACGTCAGATTGGCACAGCGTTGGCACCGGGCACTTAGTGTGCTCTCAAGGCTCTTGGCAAGAGTCCGCCTGGCTCTCTAGTCAGCTCTGGGGTCTGATTTGGATGGATTTCCTTCACACATACATACCAGGAAGTCATCTGACACAAGTAATTTCAGTGCACAGTAGTACAATAGTGTAATCTTTCAATCACCTAGCAACTGCAGCAGCAAAAACAAGCAATTGAAAATGTGATTAAAACTTCAGACTGCTATATAAATACTTTCTAATGTCGATGATAAATAGCTCTGGTCCTGCCACCTATCTAAAATAAGAATTTGGGATTCCACTCAGACCTTCCCTAATTTTTCCCAAATAACTATCAACTATGGAATTTATAAAGAACTATTTAGTTATACCATGTGTGGCATTTTATGCCATATCATGGTCTAATATTATTGAAATAGCTCATGTGAAACTATTTACTATATTAGAGAAGTATCTGAATATGGGAAAGCTGACCCGAGGTGGACATATTTCCACTCTGTTTCCTTTTGTGGTTAGAAAAAAATTGTTCTTTTTTTTTTTTTAACTCCTCACCAGAGGGTATGTTTATTAATTTTTTTAGAGAGAGAAGAGGGGAGAGTAAAAGAGAGAGGGAGAAACATCTATGTGAGAGAAACATCAATCAATTACCTCCTATACATGCCCTGACCAGGGATCGAATTGAAACCTTTTGATGTACCAGATGACACTCCAACCAATTGAGCCACCTGGCCAGGGCTAGAAAAGAGTTCTTGATAAAAATAGCAGCGCTTAGTAATTATCAATGTTATAAATACCTAAGCTTGTCTGTCCCTTGAACGTGCCAAGCTCTTTTCTGCGTTGGACCTTTCACTTGTGATTCCCGGTACATGGAAACCTCCCTCACTGGCATTTTCATCTTTCAGCTTAAATGTTTTCTCCGTATAGATGTGTTTGTTGTTTTAGACCCAACGTTTATCCATCCTTCTTTTGGTAAAAGAGTAACTTAATTTTACTATGGAGTTCCACCCTTATCCCCTTTTAAGCTCATGGTTTAGGGGGGATGGACCCCATGTCCAGCTACAGGTGTGGTCCTGACTGGCTTGAGCCGATAAGCATTTTCCATTACCCTGGTCATGGAGATTGATTCAGAGATGGTCCTGTTACCCAGTCAGGACGAAGGAGATGTGAGAAGACATTTATCAGAGTTTCTGAGGAAGAAAACTTTCTATTCATTGAGAGCTTTTGGACAAGACCTTTCTCTTTCCCTAGATTGTTGGACAGTAGTTATGTTTATAAATGGAAGTGTATTTGTGTACATGTGTGTAGGGGGTGGGGTAAGGAGGGGAGAGTAGCAACTGTGGAGTCTATCGGATGACTTCATCAGTAAGAGAAGCAGAGCGGGGAGGCGTGTATGCTGAAGATCTTTTGGAATGACTTTGAGCTGCTAGACCAGATCTTGCAAGAAATTCCCAGACAAATCAATAAATTCTCTTTGTTGTTTAAGCCAGTTTTTGTTGTTGTTATTTGTAACATAAACAGTTCTAATCTATACTGCTTTTCAGAGAGAATTTTCCTGATAAATCTACCTAAAATGGTTCCCTCTTCTTACAACTACTTATCATGAACCCTGTTTATTTTCTTCATGTTACTTAGCAAAATCTGTAATTACATTATTTATTTGCTTACTTGTTTACTTATTGTCTATCTCAACTACTAGGCTATAAGTCTCCAGGGCTGGAAAATTTTGTATCTAGTTCACTAATTATCACCAGCATCTGGAATGGGGTCTGAGAAGATGGAAATAACATTTATTGGATGTGTGGATTAGGAACTCTCTGTAAATCCAAAACTGCATTCTTTTCCAGTTCCCTGTTCCAAGCCCCCTTGCCAAAGCCAAAAAAAAAAAAAAAGAGGTAGATTACAATTACACTGCATGTGCCCATCAGTATGAATTCTGATAGTTCTTTTCCAAACAAAATGGAATAATTTTCCTGGAAGGCAGTTTTAACAAGGAATTTTGTTATTTTGCTTAACCGCAGTTAGACTTCCAACAGTTTTATAGTTTGTCTCAGACAAAGAACTCTTTCACCATCTGCTTTTAATTTTGAAAGAGCTCTCCAAAAGACACACATTTGAAAACGTATGGAAACAGAGCTTGGGTAGCTATAAAAGAGGAGCATGAAGTTTTTCTTTTCCAAAAACTGTGACTCAAAAGGTTAGAAATTAATTATTTAGTACTTTTCGGCAACAAAAACAACAAAATGGAACAACAAACAGCTTCATAATTTTATGATAATTGTGGATGACCTGAAGGAAATTAGATATGAATGTAGAAAAAAAATGATTTAGATACTCTGAAAGAAGCTGGAGAAACATATTGGAGAAGAATACTAAAGATTTCTAATACTGTCAATAATATTTGAGTTGTTGCTTTACCTGTGATATAACAATAGCAAGTGATCCTGTTTTCTGTCTTTTCTATTTCACATTTTAAAATATAAACTATTTTCAAATGGGAAAAGATACCTTCTTTTTAATGGCTATTTTCTCAATATTTTCATAGGGTGGTTTTCAAGTTTGGGAAGACCAACACAATAATTTTACTGATCAGAATCTTTGGATATTTACCTTAACAAGACTCATTCATTCAACCAAAAAAATATGTATTAAGCAGCTACTCTATGCTAAGCACCATCTTGGACTTATATGTGCATAATATAACAGGATCCCAATTCATAAGGTGTCTATTATTTAGTTGGCAGGATATGGCAAATGTTCTTAGTACATATTTTATATTTTAAATGTATTGATAAGAGCAAATTTAAGGGATGAATTGCTAAATTCAGCCTCAATATATAATTTTAATGATATGTTCCTGAAATGTGTTTAATACCATTTAGGAAATCCAGTTAATGTAGAACCCTGGGACTGCACTAATATAAAGTCATCTAATCCACTTTGTGTCTAGATAGTAGCAGAAGACAACAGTCCTAGAAAATAAACATCCATTTCATTTTGATGTCCTGAAAAATATGATTTCTTAAAAATGACACTTTTGTTCTAGGATGATAAAGTTTGATACTTTTTAAACAGATAGTGTTGGAATTCTGCTGCTTTGTTCTTGAATTATAGGACCTAAAAGAAAAAAATTGATTTTTAGGAAATTCAAAACCTGAAGAGCTGAGAAAGAAAAATGCTTTCAACATCCAGAAGGGACAAAAGTACAAATAAAAAATTAATAGTCAGTAAAACTTGTGTGGCATTAGACACACAACAAAGGTATTCAATCAACCAAAACGTTTAAATAAATGCAGTTATTCTAGTTTGTAATCTACACAAGCCTTTGGGTGTCTTCTTTATTCATGAAGTGCCTACCGTGACCTGTCACCATTGTAAATGTTAATTATGGTGTTTCCTTCAAGAACACCTGGCATAAGAACCTGTATAAAGGAAGGCCTCCCCTCTTGTCCACTGCCACTGCACAGAGACCTTGACTACCAGTGATGCAGGCAGCCCCCTCCCCCCCCCACTGTAGCCTCTTCCCTCGAGTCCTTACTCCCTGCTGATATCCCTTGTTAAGAAAAATTATCCAAAGCTTGGAAATAAAGCAAAGTGAGTGCTTTTCTGCACTAGCTCTTCACTAGTGAGGAATCAGCGTGGTTAGCAGTAACTGGTGTGCTCAGGAAATCCGAATCAATGTTTTGTATAGATAGCTGTTGAAATTACTAATTTAGAATTAATCTTCAATTTCCTGCTTTTCTCCCACACATCTGGACTTTCTGCTTTCTTTGTATCTCCATTCTCCCTCCTCTGGGTCTGTTTCTTTGAGGACCCCATCCAACTGAACATAGAGCTGACTGAGGGATGATCACAGGAGACACAATGCTCTGTCAGAATTTCCTCTACTTACTGACCTGCTTATTATTGCTTCATTAGTGTGAACCTGTCTGAGCACCAGAGCACTAGGGAACCCTTTACAAACGTTCAGATTCCCAGGCCTATTCCAGAACTCTTAGGAGTGGGATCTGGGAATCTGATTCTGATGTCATGTTTGGGACCCATTGGTGCAAGGGAAATTATTCTGGGGCTACTTGGGTCTTTGATCCTGACCGCAGTCTTCAACTCCTGTGGGCATTGATTTCCCTGACTATAGAACCAGGAAACACCGCCTCTCTATCAACCTCACAGGTTATTGTGAGGCAGATGGCTGTGAAAGCATTTTGGCAAAATACTTTATTCACTACTATTATTTTCAAGAAAAGGCAATTAGCAATAGTTGTTTTTACTCTGCCAGGGAAATGGAGCTTGCAAAGTACAAGTGTCACAAACACACAAAACTCTCTCAAACACGGATTGTATGGGACATGTATACATAGACTCACTGCCATTGCTGGGCCTGGATCTAAACCTAATTATAGAAATCAATCTTGAGAATAGTATAGGGAATTCTATACAATGAGGCCTACAGTTCTTTTACAAAAGAAGAGCCTTTTATTTCGTAATTAAAGATGTCTCATTTTCAAAACACACTTCATGAGATTTACACATTTAGTTAAATGGATCCAATAGTGACATTGACCAAAACGTTCTTCCATGGTCCCTACTTGAGAGTGCTTTGGAGAGGGGTGAGTTGTTTGCAGGAAACTAGTGCATACCTACCAGCAGCTGGGCAGCAGGGAGGGGCTGTTAGCAAGTGGGTTGAAAAGTGCAGACCAGAAACACTAGGGAATTATGTACACAAAATATGCACACTTCAAAATGTGTTCCATTGCTGTGCAGGGGCTTTTTAGTTTGATATATAGTGACAGATCTGACTCGGGCCGGTGGGCACACAGTGCAATATACAGAGGATATATCATAGAATTTATACTTGAAACCTTATTATACACTTGAATCTTATTAACCAGTGACGTCCCAATAAATTTAATAAGTAAAACATTTTCTAGGCCCAGTTCCTGATTTGATACCTTATTTTATTTGTAAGTGGGCGATAGCCTCCTCTTTCTTATATCAGATTTGCCTGCCTCTTCCGGTAAAAGTTAAACTATTCTTGAGATTTTGCTTGACGAGATAAGCATTTGTTAAGTTTCTTATTTACCATAGGCTCATATGTGAATGGGGGGAGAGGGGAAGGGAGTGTAGAAATCTAATTTCTAATTTAACCTAGAACCTGATATTCGTCAGTTGCTTGATTTAACTGAGTCGTGTTCAAATTTTAATTTTCTGACTCCCCAGTAAAGCATAATATTTTTTGTTGAGTTGTTCTTTCAAGATAGCTATTCTTCCCTGGGAAGAAAAAAAACTAGAATAAAAAGCTTACCATCAATTCTGCCATTTCCCTTTTATAAATCATGTGTGTTCTGATCAAGGTCATGGATATTTTGGGTTTGGAGATAGCAAACAATCTGGACATTTTTGGTCAACGCTTGCAAAACAGCAAAGAAGCATATTAGCAAAGAATTACAGGAAGTGGGCCTCTGGCTGGTGAAAAGCAAAGAGGAGATATGGCCTTGCATGCTTCATTCAGCCTTCGTAGGCTTAGGGCTTTCATTATCTAACACTTCCAGTGACGTGTCCCAGATATCAGCTTCGGTTTTAAAAGACTGCAGACTCACTCTGGTGAAAAACAAACACTCTCGAACTGAAAACAACTCAGTCACTGAAGTTCATTTTAGTATTAAGAGAAAAAACGTTTTGCCTGTTTTATCTTTCTCAACTAAATAGTCAGTACATGGATATTGGAAAATGAATTTATTGTTTAAGTCAAGCTTAGGAAGAAAGAAAGGAAAGAGGGAAGGAAGAATGGAGGGGGTGAGGGAGGAGAAAAAAGAAACCAGTTAGCTGCATGTTTGGAGATTTTTTTTTTTTTTAACAAATTGCTCTCCCCAGGTTTATACAAGAGATGAACTATGTAAGACTGATGTAATAGTCATTCTTTTCCCTAGAGAGAATGTAGGGAATCATGTAGAACCCAAACTCTTTGTTCCATTTTAATCATTTAATGAAGGTTCCAGTATTGACATATGAACCAATGCAACTTGTGAGCGGCCTGTGGCTTCTGCAGGCACGTGTGAACCTTGACAGCACTGCTCTCTCCCCACGCTGCTTGCACTTCCACTTCCCTGTCAAAGTGGGCCCGGGAGAACATCTGGCTCCGCTCGTATTAGTGAGAGAAAAAATGTGCAGCTTGGATTTCATGTTTTGCTGACATCATCTATTTGAACTGGTATGTTTAGCATTTAGATGGAGAAGGCCTCCTAAATCAGATGGTCAGTCTGTCAGTTATGCAGAGAAAGCAACTGAAAACATACTATTGGGAGATGAAAACCACAGTTTCCAGTTTCCTCTAAAATCTCACTTCTCTACAATTTCACGAGTCACTCTTTCCTGTTGGGAAAAGGTCATTTAGACTTTCCCTACCTGCCCTTTTTAAGTTATCACAAGCATTTTTATCATGTATTTTCACTTTTGTAGTTACCCACGATCCACGGTGAGTCCTTCCTCACGGTTGTCACAGAGCAGCAATACCTAGAACAGGTCTGTCCAGAGGACTGGGGGAGAGAGGAATTGAGTCCTTCCACAGCACTTTTGGCCAGTTTCTGAACTAACAACTAAGTATTTAATCTAAAAATATTGTGCTTAGTGCACAGTTTTAGTACAAGTCTGTAATTTTCCTATATTGTACATAGTTCCTAAGGCCCTGTAACAGAGACATTCCAGAGGCCTCACTGCCCTGGGGTATTTGATAGCCTGTAGGATTGCATAGTTATAGGGCTACCTCACAGAGCTACTGAGCATCCACTGAGACACGTAGATAAAGCATCTAACATAGTCCCTGACAGGCAGTGAGTGCTCATTTAAAATGTTAGTTCTGTAGGTCGGTTCATCTAGTTTCTGTAATTCAGATATCCATTAACAGATTAGGTCCTTGAACCAACTTGACTTAATTATGTTGTCTAAAAGGGGAACAAATTAGATCCCGTATGGGAAAGGGGCCAGTATGTCAATCAGAAGTAGTTCTCCCTTTGTGATATTTAATGGGATTTAACCTTTAGGTACCATAGATCTTTAAAAAATTACTAGTCCTCTTTCTTTTCAACAAGGCAGCAGAGCAGGCTTGGAAGGATGGAAGGAAACAGGCACTGGGGTGGGTCTGCAGCACACCAAGAGTGTATGATTTTTGCAGGCAAACAACTAGAGGATGGCCGCCACTCTCAGACTACAATATTCAGAAAGTGTTCACCCTGCACTTGGTGCTTCGTCTGAGAGATGGCATCATCAAACCCTCCCTCTGCCAGCTCACCCAGAAGTACAACTTCAACAAGATGATGTGCTGCAAGTGTTATGTCCCCTGCACACCTGTGCTGTCAACTGCCACGAGAAGAAGTGCGGTCACATCAACAACCTTTGCCCCAAGAAGAAGGTTAAATAAGACTCCTCCACCACCTCCTTGGGCCCACAGGGCAGCCTTCTGCCTGAACCCTGTGACTCTGGGACCTCAATAAAGTTTCTCTTTTGTTGACTGAAAAAAAAAATATCAGTGACTGTCCACTAAAGAAATTCATGAGGAGCCCAACTGGTGTGGCTCAGTGGTTGAGCCTGAACCCATGCGCCAAGAGGTTGCCAGTTTGATTCCTGGTCATGTTCAGGTTGTGGGCCAAATCCCAAGTGGGGACATGCAAGAAGCAGCCAATCGATGTTCTCTCTCATTGATATTTCCATCTCTCTCTCCCTTCCTTTCTCTCTAAAAAAAAAAGAAATTTAAGAAGGTAAAGTTTGACCTCCTAAAGAAGGATGCATTGCTTGTGTTCTGGTACTTGATTTACACAATATATTTTTCATCTGTACTTGTAAATCTTTTGCTTTTAACTGTGATATCCATCTCTAGCATTGCAAAGAGAAATCATATTGTAGTCCTTGGAGGACTGCCAAATCACATGTTTGTTGAAGTAGTTGATGCAGTTTTTAGGATAAAGAAAATTCCTGCTTGGAGGGGCTCATTTGTTCTTAGACTTAAGCTTGTATCATGTGAGCCAAACCCTGGAATTTGTACTGAAATTGCTCTTGAAGAGTACGATAAGATATATAGAGAGCCAGTTTTAACTGGTTTGATTAAACTGAGCCAAGAGCAAGACATATCCATGGGGAGGAGGAGCAGAAAAGCCAGATCAACTTGTCTGCAAGAGCCTTAGACTGTTCAAATCAAGTTAACATGCTCATGGGAGCAGGAAGTACCACGGGAGAAACCAGGTCCAAAAAATTATGGCCTTACACAATGTGAGGGTGTCACAACTTTGATTTTCTGAGACTAACTTATTTTGGCAAAGCTTTACAAAGATGCAGCTATACATTGTGGATGTTTTTATGCAAATTAGAAATCAGGAATATGGACTTTCATGTCTGGTTGCAGACTGTAAGCTTAATAATGAGTTCCAACAATTTAACATTCTACTTATTATGATATAGAGCACTGTTCAATCCTTATATTGATGTCTGAAATGATGAGAGTGTAGAAAAAGGGTAAAGTTTCTCAATAATCTGTGGACACCTAGGGGACTGAGTACCTTCTTCTAAAGTCTTTGTATTTTGAAAGATGTGCGTGCTTATGTGTATGTGTGCGTGTGTGTGTGGGAGGGGTGTTTCAGTTCAATGGTGATATTTATTCATTTATTTACTTATTTATTTATTTTAAAACTTATCTTTATTCTTGAATGTATTACAGATGTTCCTCATTTTCCCCCCATTGACCCCCTCCTCCCCACTGCTGCCCCCCTCCTGCCTTTTCCCACACTGTTGTCTGTGTCCATTGGTTATGCATATATGCATATAAGTTCTTTGGTTTATTTCTTCCCACCCCCCAACCCCCCTTTCCTTTGAGGTTTGTCAGCCTAGCAACCAATTTGTCCTTTTTAATCCCTTCACCTTTTTCACCCATTCCCCCATCCCTTCTCCCATCTGGCAACCAACAAAATGTTCTCTGTATCTATGAGAATGTTTCTGTTCTGCTTGTTCATTTTGTTTGTAAATTCAATTGTTGATAGCTATGTATTCATTGTCACTTTGTTTGTTCATATTTTTTATCTTTCTCTTCAAGAAGACTCTTCAACATTTCATATAATAATGGTTTTGTGGTGATGAACTCCTTTAGCTTTTCCTTGTCTGGGAAACTCTTCATATGGCCATCGATTCTAAATGACAGCTTTGCAGGCTAGAATAATCTTGGTTGTAGGTTCTTGCTTTTCATCACTCTGAATATTTGTTGCCACTCCCTTCTGGCCTGCAAAGTCTAATGGGAACTCCCTTGTAGGTAACTAAGTGCTTTTCTCTTGCTGCTTTTAAGATTCTCTCTTTGTCTTGAACCTTTTGCATTTTGATGATGATGTGTCTTGGTGTGGGCCTCTTGGGGTTCATCTTGCTTGGGATTCTCTGTGCTTCCTGGACTTGTCTGTTTCCTTTACCAAGTTAGGGAAGTTTTCTGCCATTATTGTTTCAAATAGGTTTTTGATCTCTTGTTCTCTCTCTTCTCCTTCTGGCACCCCCAAGATGTGAATGTTGGCATGCTTGAAGTTGTCCCAGAGGCTCTTTACACTGTCCTCATTTCTTTGGATTTTTTTTTTTTCTTTTTGCTGTTCTGATTGGGTGTTTTTTGCTTCCTTATATTCCAAATTGATGATTTACTTCTTGGCTTTACCTACTCTACTATTGAATCTGTGTAAATTATTCATTTCTGACTGGTCCTTTTTTATGCTCTTGAGGATCTCACTGTTTGCTGAGGTTCTCACTAAGTTCATTGAGCATCCTTATAAGCAGTGTTTTGAACTCTACATCTGTTAGGTTGCTTATCTCCATTTAGCTTAGTTCTTTCCTGGGATTTTGTTCTGTTCTTTCATTTGGGACCTGTTTCTTTGTCTCCTCATTTTGGCTGCCTCCCTGTGTTTGTTTCTGTGTATTACTTAACAAGAGGTATGGGGGTAGCTGAGACCAGATACTGCTTATTTGAAAGAATTTAGGAAAACCTAAACCTGCTTGGAACCTGAAGCAGAATCCAAGACAGGCCAATCCTATGTAAAGCCTTTGGAAACAGCTTGGGTGGGCCTCAAAGTTAGGTGGGGTGGAGCATCAGGGAATTACCAGGGCAAGGCAAACAGTGTGAGCCAAGTTGCTGGAGTCCCAGATATGACGGCTGTCTGCTGTCCCAGGGTAGGGCTCACAGAGGAACAAAGGCTCTGACAGCACGTCTGTCAGGAGAAAGCCCCCTCTCCAGCCTTCGCTCTAATGCCAAACAGTTCTTCCCTGTATGTCTCTGGCGCCCCTCAAGCTGCTTCCCCTCTGAGCTTAGAGGAAACAAGTCTGAGTAAGTCCATGTGCAGGCCCTTTTAGAGGAACTGCCTGGGGCTCCAGCCGCCTCAGCCTCCCTGAGCCTCAGTTTCCGCTGAGCTTTACAGCCCGAAGTTATGGGGACTTCTCTTCCTGGCACTGGAATCCTGAGCTGGGCACCCGGTGTGGGACGGGGACCCCTCAGTCCTCAGAGAGGACCTTCCCACCTGAGGTATCCTCCTAATTTTTATCCAACACATGTGGGTGTGGGAGCGGCTCATCGAACCTCCACCCCTCCTACCAGTCTCGATGCGACTTCTTCTTTAATTTAGTAGTTGTAGGAGTTCCATTCAGCTTCATTTCTGGTGGCTTTGAATGATGGTTGTTCTATAGTTAGTTGTAACTTTGATGTGGTTGTGGGAGGACGCAATACCGCGTTTACCTACGCTGCCATCTTGACCGGAAGTTCAATGGTGATATTTAAAATTATTGTTTACCCTTACATGAATACCAGTTTTCTTTTTACACTGGTAATTCATAACCAAAAGATGCTCCCATAATCTTATATCTTAGATCAATGTGTTTTAAACTAGGAACTTGACATTACACATGGTCATTCTTATAAGAGGAGTCTATTCTTTACTTAAGCATGAAAAATACTGTAATCTTGGGCAAGTGGATTAACTCTGAGCTCTAATGTCCTGATCCATAAAGCAGGATTTATAATGCTTCTTTTAGGTCCTTATTGATTAAATGTGGACAATGTTTATAAAGCACTTGAGACTTAGTAGGTGCTCAATAAATGTCAGTTCTCCTCCTCTCTGAATTCTTTTTTTTTTTTTTTTTTAACATTTCCTGGGGAAAAATAGAGGTGCAAAACAAATATATGGATTCTAATTATAGGTAGTTAGCTTTGCTTCATCAAATAAAAAAGGTAGAATCGTTTTAACAAGTTATTGCTATGTCAGGCTTTCAGAAAGTTATTCTTAGGCATTATGAAATTCCAGATTCATTAGGAAGGAATCTCATAATTATGAGTAGAATGTTCTAGATAATTCAAGTACAACTGGAGTACCTTATATTTTCCCGCCTTTTGTGGTTGTCCTTTCCATTAATGTCCAATTAAAAATCACTGAAACCCCCATTTGCTTGCCCACATGAAGCTCATTTCTCTTATGGTAGTTTTGAGAGTTTCTTGACATTTTGCCTGTCCTGTTGTTATTTGTCACTTTTTATTTAACTACCCTCTCAGTTCTTAATTATCACTGGCTATCTGGTCACCACACTCCATGTTGATCCTTCTCTCTCTTCTCCATAGCCTCCAAAATGTGGGTAGAACACCTTCTTTCATGTTCTAAGGCAGTGTGAAGACAGGCAGATATTAGATTACAGTGGTTAATAAGAAGAGTTAAAGAATTTGAAAGCTGCCTGTTAAAAATCTCTGCCCCATGCCCAGCTGGTATGGTTCAGTGGATTGAGCACGGTCCCATGGACTGAGAGGTCCCAGTTCGATTTCCAGTAAGGGCACAAGCATGGGTTTTGGGCTTAATCCCCAGGGGGGGGCATGCAGGAGGTGGCCAATTGATGTTCTCTCTCATTGTTTCTATCTCTCTCCCTCTCCCTTCCTCTCTCTTTAACACCTCAATAAAGAAAAAAAAAAAAGTACAACATTTTGCATGTCAATTATACCTCAGTAAAGTAATTAAAAAAATAAAATAAAATAAACTTTCTAGATTTTCATTAAGAAGATGGTGGTAGAGTAGGTGGAGGTTACATTCATTTCTCTCAGGTTTCTACTGGGATTACAACTAAATTATAGAACAATCAACCTGAATAACCAACTAAAGGCTAGCTGAACAGAAGTCTTATAACCAAAGATTTGTGGAAGATATTTTATGCAAGTGGAAATGAAAAAAAAGCTGGGGTAGCTATACTTTTATCACACAAAGTAGACTTTAAAACAAAACCTACAATAAGAGACAAAGAAAGATGTTACATAATGATAAAGAGATCAATACAACAAAAGGATATAACCTTTGTAAACATTTATGCACCCAACACAGGAGCACCTAACTATAGAAAACAAATATTGATGGATATAAAGGGAGCTATCAACAGCAGTACAATTATAGTAGGGGATTTTTTTTTTTTGTCTTTTTGAGGGCATGTGTCCTTAGCGGGAATCAAACCCGGTCTCTCTGGTCTGCGGGCCAATACTCTAACCACTGAGCAAACCCGGCCAGGGCCGTAGTAGGGGATTTTAACATCCCATTGACATCAATGTATAGATCTTCTAGATAAAAAATTTAAGTAAACTACAACCTTAAACAACACACTAGACAACATGGATCTAGTTGATAACATTTCACCCCAAAGCAGCATAATATACTTTTCAAGTGCACATGGAACATTCTCTAGGATAGACCACATATTAGGACACAAAATAAGTCTCAATAAATGTAAGAAGCCCTGGCCGGTTTGGCTCAGTGGTTAGAGTGGTCTGGAGAGACCCGGGTTCGGTTCCAACTAAGGGCATGTACCTTGGTTGCAGTATGTCCCTGGCCCTGGTTGGTCGTGCGGGTGGCAGCCACTCGATGTGTCCCTTCCACATCGATGTTTCCCTCTCTCTCTCTTCCTCTCTCTCCCTCCCACTCTATCTGTACAAAAAAAATGGAAAAATGTCCTCGGGTGAGGATAAAAAAAAATAATAATAAATGTAAGAAGACTGAAATTATATCAAGCATCTTTTCCAAACACAATGGTATGAAACTAGAAATCAACTACAAGGAAAAAACTGAAAAACACACAAACACATGGAGGTTGAATAACATGTTACTAAACAATAAATGGGTTAACAATAAGATCAAGGAAAAAAATCAAAGGATACCTTGAGACAAATTAAAATGAGCATACAACAACCCAAAATCTATGGAACACAGCAAAAGCAGTTCTAAGAGGAAAATGTATAGCAATAAAGACCTGAAGAAGCAAGAAAAATATTTATTAAACAATCTAACCTTGTACCCAAAGGAACTACAAAAAGAAAAATAGAGACTTCTGGTCAAGATGGTGGCGTAGGTAAATGCGGTATCGCCTCTTCCCACAGCCACATCGAAATTACAACTAAACTACTGCACAACCATCATTCAGAACTGCCTGACATTGAGCTGAATGGTAGTCCTACAACTACGAAGCAGAGCAGCCACATCGAGACTCGAAGAACGAGTAGAGGCATGGATGGGCTGGTCCCTCACCCATGTGTGGCAGATAAAAATCAGGAGGGTACCTCAGCTGGGAAGGTTCTCCCTGAGGAGTAATGGGTCCCTGTCTCACACCAGGCGCCCAGCTCAGGGTTCCAGTGCCAGGAAGAGAAGTCCTCATAACTTCGGGCTGTAAAACTCAGTGAGAACTGAGGCAGAGGGAGGCTGCAGCTGCGGGAACCCCAGGCAGTTCCTCTTAAAGGGCCTGCACAGGGAATTACTTGAACGTGCTCCCTGTAAGCTTGGAGGGAAGGCAGCTTGAGGGGTGCCAGAGACATACAGGAAAGAACTGAGCTGTTTAGCTTCAGGACGAGGGCTGGAGAGGCAGCTTTCTCTTGGACAGAGGTGCTGGCAGAAGCTTATGTTCCTTTGGTGAGCACTGCCCTGGCATGGCAGACAACTGCCATATCTGGGACTCTAGCAACCTGGCTCACACTGTTTGCCCCACCCTGGTGATTCCCTGAGGCCCTGCCCCACCCAACTTTTGGGCCCACCTAAGCTATTTCCAAAGGCTTTACATAGGATTGGCCTGTCTTGGATTCTGCTTCAGGTTTTCCTAAAATCTCTCAAACAAGCAGCATCTGGTCTCAGCGAGTCCCATACTTCTCGTTAAGTGGCCCCAGAAGTGGCCCTTGGTGCTAGAAGCAGCCAGCCTTGGTCCACACTTGGCTTTTCCTGGGTACCTCTAAGCCCAGCACAAGAAGCAGCCATCTGCAGATCACTTTGTAGCTTAAGCCTGGTGACTCCAGATAGAACACAGGCAGTGGCTGACCTTGCCCCAGAGCCAGCACACCCAGTTGACAGCTTCAGACCACATCAAAACACCACCACCCAATCACCTCCACAACTCCCAACCACCTGACACACTCAATGAGTAGACTCAGTGGGTACCAGAGCCCTGATAAAGTAAGTTTTGCTCTGTGTGATGGGCCTCTTCACAGCTGATCCTCCAAGGTAGTCAGAGGCCAGTGGTCAGTGGGCACAGCCAGTCCTTGCAGCTGATCAGCCTTAGTAAATCCCTCCCATTGATGTGCCAACAGCAATCAAGACTCAATTACAACAGAAGGTTGTATAGTCCACACTAGGGGGTGCACCTTGAGGGCCCAGCTGGGGTGATCAGGGAGGCTGTGCCACTGGATCCTACAGGACACCTATAACAACAATAGGCCACCCTAGGAAGACATAGCAACTCTACCTAATACATAGAAACAATCACAGGAAAGCAGGCAAAATGAAGAGACAAAAAAACATGTCCCAAATGAAAGAAAAGAACAAAACTCTAGGAAAAGAATGAAACAAAATGGAGATAAGCAATCAATCAGTTGCAGAGTTCAGAAAACATAAGGTTGCTCAAGGAACTTGGTGAGACATTCAAGGGGCTTAGTGAGAACATCAACAACATAAAAAAGGACCAGTCAGAAATGAAGGATTCACTAACTGAAATAAAGAATAATTTACAGGGAATCAATATTAGAGTAGGTAAAGCCAAGAAGCAAATCATCGATTTGGAATATAAGGAAGCAAAAAACACCCAATCAGAACAGCAAAAAGAAAAAAGAATCCAACGAAATGAGGATAGTTTAAGGAGCCTCTGGGACAACTTCTGGTGTGCCAACATTCACATCATAGGAGTGCCAGAAGGAGAAGAGAGAGAACAAGAAATTGAAAACCTATTTGAATCAATAATGGCAGAAAACTTCCCTAACTTGGTGAAGGAAACAGACATACATGTCCAGGAAGCACAGAGAGTCCCAAACAAGATGAATCCAAAGAACCCAAGACACATTATCATCAAAATGCAACAAGTTCAAGACAAAGAGAAAATCTTAAAAGCAGCAAGAGAAAAGCAGTCTGTAACCTACAAAGGAGCTCCTATAAGACTGTGAGTTGATTTCTCAAAAGAAACTTTGCAGGCCAGAAAGGAGTGGCAAGAGATATTCAAGGTGATGAAAAGCAATGACCTACAACCAAGACTAATCTATCCTTCAAAGCTATCATTTTGAATCGATGGACATATCAAGAGTTTCTCAGACATAAAAAAGCTAAAGAAGTTCATCACCACCAAATCAGTATTATATGAAATGTTGAAGGGTCTTCTTGAAGGAGAAGAAGAACAAAAATATGAATAATAAAATGGCAATTAATACATATCTATCAACAATTGAATCTACAAACAAAATGAGCAAGCAGAACAGAAACAGCCTCATAGATTCTGAGAACTTTTTGTTGCTTTCCAGATGGGTGGGGTTTAGGGGGATGGGTGAAAAAGATGAATTAAGAAGTGCAAATTGGTTGTTAGACTGATGAACCTCAAAGGGAAGGGGGGAGGGAGGGCAAGAATTTCTATGCATACATGTGTAAACAATGGACACCGACAATAGTGTGGGGAAGGCTAGAGGAGGGTGGGATTGAGAAGGAGGGGATTAAAGGGGGAACATCTATAATACATTCAACAATAAAATGAGTTTAACAGAAAAAGAAAAAGAAAGCCCAAAGTGAGTAGAAGGAATGATATAATTATCAGAGCAGAAATAAGTTTGATTATTAATTATGGAGATTGTGTTTATATGAGCAATTTCATTCGAAAAACCTCAGTTATTACTGGTAATTACAAGTAATATTAGTAATGACTAAAACATCAGTTAATATTTTATGCATATATTTATACACATACATTTTAGACAAATCAGGCTTTAAAAACAGATATATCAGATCATCTCTCTAAATCCTACATATTGTCTATGCTCTCATCTTCCTCCAGTATTGGTGATTCTCATCTTTTTTAAACCCCATCATGTCAGAAAGAATTGAAAGAAAACCCACCTTAGATCAGGCCATTCAGGCCTGCTGACTTGCCAAATCAGCCTTGAAGATAAATTGTGAAGTAGCTAGAAGATAAATATTCCTCTTAGTTACCGAGTAATGTATTTTAGATTTTTTTTCCTTACTAAACTTAGTTTTTTTAATGGTTGATAACGTTGTTGCATCTGGACAGAGTTATTCTATAAATAAAGAAGTATCTATTTAATATTAATATACCCTATTCACGTCTTGCTTACAGTGGTAGGGGCAGCAATCATATTAGCTGCAGAGGAGGAACATACTATATCTTTAAGACAAGGCCTATAGTAACATCCCTCTCATACCCTTGGAAGCATTTCTGCATTCTTGAGTGGGAGGAAAAGGGGTGGAGGTGCTGCTTACAACTCTGGGCATGTCCATGAGACTGGGAGGTGCATGTCAATACCGTCTTTCTTGTACTTTAAGGTGAAAAAGTGCTTAAGAATCCCTTCTCCTAAATAGTGGATTTTGAATTTTTAAATAAACAGAATTCTTTCCTCAAAATAAATTTTACATGGCCCTGAAATAGATAAAATAAGGATGAAATGGTGAGGGATAGGGTGGGAAAGTTACAGAACCTTAATGGCTAGGCTTCCTTTTAGAGTTTCCTTGACCCCCAAGAGTCTACAGGCACCATATAGAACCCCAGGGCCAGGAGAAACATAGTTTGGATTGCTCTATAGTTGGCTCTGTTGCAATATAATGATTGCATCACCAAATAGAGTGCAAGTACACATTATATTTAAAGACTTCTTGGAGGAATAGCTGAGAGATCACAATTATCCTCAAACTATGACAGCTCAGTAGCCATCAAAGGGAAGGAGAAAGGGACAAGTGGATGAGGTTCCTCTCCCTTACACTCCAACATCCCTCACATACAGTTACTCTTGTATCTGTTTAACCCTATTGGATTTCACACATAAGATTTATTTTATGAGAAAATTTGATTTCTGAAAATAAAAATAGAAACATTTGTTTATTTTTCTGATTTTATAGGTAAGGAATCAGAGTACTTCAGAAATTATGGTTCGTATCTAGGTTGATCAGAGTCAAGACTACAATCAGGGTCAACTGAATAATTTACCACCCCACACTGGTTGAGTGTGTACTCTGTCACAAGCACTGTCCTAAGCAGGAGCAACCTTATAATCTCAGTCTTTCTCTGATAATGTTGTGTCTTTTCTATTTTGGCTCTACTTAGGTGACTACTACTAAGTTTCTTCCAGAATGACAATGTCATGGAACTAGTTCTCCAACACAGCATAAACACAAGAAGACTGTCCCCTGGGAGCTCTCAATACACATCTACTTTGGACTAACGGTGTAGAGATTTAGATTGGTGCAGTGACTGCTTGTACAGGGCATGGTTTTATAAACATCATGATATAAGGGAAATATGTGAGACTCTAACTTAATAGAAGTTAGATAATGTAGGTTTTTGTTGTTGTTGTTGTTGTTGTTTGAGAAGAGATGGGACAGTGGTAGTATAACGAGGAGAGAGTCTGGAAGCCAACATTTCTAACTGAATGTATGACATGGGATGGAGGGGTTGGAATAGGGCCAGAGCATATCCTTTGCTACACCAGCCTTTCTCAATATTGCTACTGTAGGACACCACTTTTCCAAAGAACAGTCAGAGGAATGTCAGTGGACAGGATAAAAGACTGTTTTTGTGTCCCAGAGTAAGAACTCAGGTTCTCCCACTTCAGCCTTTTGGTCTTACAGTCTTGTTGCTGCCTCTCCACCAATGGCCCTTGTGAAGGTGATTGCTCCCCCAGCCTCAGCAGTCCTTCTCTGCTCACAGTCTCTTCTGGTCTTGGAAACAAGCACTGCTATTCCTTCCCTCAGCTCTTCTTTCAGAAACAGTAAAGATGTTCACTGGTGTAAACAAGAACCTAGAGCTGGTTACATAACTTGATCTCAGATAGGCTGCCAATGACAGGGACCTGCCCCCCCCCCCCCCACTCCTTGGCATCTGCATGCCTTAGAATCTAGGCCCTAGAGAAGGACAAAGGAGATTTCTTTCTATTGCTATATAGCTATGGACATAAAGGACTCTTGGAGGTGGTTCTTTTGGACAAAAACAAATTCTAAATCTTCAACTTAGAAGGCATAATTGATTGGAAGTTTGAGAGCTTTAAAAATGATCTGATCCATCTAGACACGTTGAGCATATGATCACAGTGAATTTCTGAAATCTTAACCACATCCTTACAGTGGAGTTCCAACCCCACCCACAGCATCAGCACTATTACCTGTAACAACAGTGCTTGATGCCCTTCCCAGGGAGTTGAGACATTTTAATTTGATGAGGATATGCAGTCCTAATATTTTAGAGTGTTATAGAATCCTTCTGCAGAACAAATGAACTGTGATTTGTAAATGATGCTCTGGGAAAGAACATCTGTTTCACAATTTCACTTACCAATATGTAAACACACTGGCAAAATGAACAGGAAGGTGGTGACAGTTATCTACTCACCTAACAGAGTAAAACAGGCCTCTGTCCCACATCACTTCTCACTGTCAACACATGGCTTTCCAACCCGATCAGTTCCTGTTTACTCCCAACCCCTACCTCCAACTCCTTCCCTTCTTTGTCTGCTGTCTGAATTACCTGGGAAATGTTCATTTGTAATTTTTCTTTCAGGCCTCATATGTTTATACTTTGTTTTATTTACTCATTAGCATGTGAATAGCAGACTGAAGAAGCTTTCAGGGGGAATGTGGTCTTTTCATTTTCAAGATCAACCCTAACTGGGTAGTGTGTACACATTTTTAAGCCTTACAAAATAAGGTCAAAGGCAGTGGTGGTCATTGGAATGAATCCAAAACTCCAGTGGCACAGCCATGAACTATTTGGAGATTGTGAAATAAAATTGTTGCCTCTCCTTTTTTAGTTCAGATTTTTTTTTCCAGGTTTTTTTTTTAAAGCAAGTTTATTTGTTTTTCCGGTAAGCATTGTTTTTTGCATTGCCTACCAGATTTTGTCAGTTTTTCCTGTGGGTTTTTATAGTGTCTATTATTTATTTCAAATCACAGTGCTATCTGCAAGTAGAAGGCCACATTTGATAGTTTTATCTTTGAGGAACCTACCCTAGGTTGTTTTTATAACTGTTCTAAACTTGAGTGAATTAAGCATAAGCAAATTGAAAGTTCACTTTTTTAATAGACATGTATACTGGGCAACCCATTAAAAAATCAGAAATGATGAATTTTTTTATCAGGTAACTGGATTAAATTTCTGTTATTATTACTTTAATTAGCATATGCAGTGTTTTAAAATAGACTACAAATAAAAAATAGTACAACTTTATGAAAGGGAAGATAAAAATATGTGGAATCACTTTGCAGTGCCATGTATACAGATGGCATATTGTTACTAGAAAATTATAAAATTCTTGAAGGCTTCTGGAAAGCTATGTCTGCATTATCCAAGAAGTTCATTGGCCTCCAAATTGCTATATTTGTTTTCTGTCTTAATGAATTATTTATGTGAATTAGATAAAAGAAGGATTTCCTCTGTACTGCCAGAATTCCAAACCAGGTAGCTGTATAGCATAAGGAGATTTTAGTATATGATATGAATAACTGAAACAGCTACTGTTCCTTTGGCTCAGATGTTTATTGTTTAGGCAATAACATATGATTGGGCTGAAAGACAAGTGCCAGCACTATAATATTCAGGGCTGATAATGGAAAGACCATCTGAATTATGGCAGAGGAATGAGATGAACCATCTTTGCTGTTACTGTTCTCATTGAGGCCATTTCCCTTCTTTTCTATAGATGTTGTAATTAGTTGGGCAGGCTTTTGCTCAACTCAGCAGCTACCCTTTTATAGAATTTTATAGGTTGGTGGAACTCATAGATTTTCAAAAAATGTTAATACTGGAGAGGACTTTGGAAGTTATCTAGGTAATTCTGTCATTTTATAGATAAGGCAAAATGAGGCCCAGGGAAAATAAAAAGATACTCTAACTTGCTTTATTTGCAGCAGAATCAGATCTAGAATTTAGGTCTTGTGGCTCCTGGACCAGTGTACTTTTCATTATATTATGCTATCTCCCGTGTGTATCAATTGCTCACTAAAGATGGAAATGACTGAATTTAGGAGTTTTTCATAAAGAAGAGGTGTTTCCACCCTGGCCGGTTTGGCTCAGCGGTTAGAGCGTCGGCCTGCGGTCCGGAGAGACCCGGGTTCAGTTCCCACTAAGGGCACGTACTTCGGTTGCAGTTTGTTCCCGGCCCTGGTTGGCCATGCGGGTCGCAGCCACTCGATGTGTCCCTTCACATCGATGTTTCTCTCTCTCTCCCTTCCTCTCTCTCCCTCCCACTCTATCTGTACAAAAAATGGAAAAATATCCTCGGGTGAGGATAAAAAAAAAAAAAGAAGAGGTGTTTCCTCTAATTCCTGGATCATTGTCTCTGTACATCTTGATCTAAAGCATATGAGTCCTGTTTCAGCCCATCACTCAAAATATCTGTGCCACAAGCATTCATCAGATATTTAAACCCAGAGCAGGTGCTCCCTCTATAGAAACAATTGCTGTTGAGTTGATTAAACAAGATAGTGGTCTTCAAAAAGATAGGCATGAATAGGTGGCAGTCATTGATAAAGTTATCACTGGTCCATGGAAAATTGTAAGACTTAAGAACAATATAGCAAAATTATCTGACAGCCAACTTTATTCAATTACTTTTAAAATTTTAAGTTTGACTTTTCTATTTTTTCTTTATTCCATACATATGACATTGGTAACTGTTAAAGAGACAGTGATTTATCCTCATGGACTTTCTAGTGGAGGACACAGCCTTTGAACAATAAAACACACATTTCATGTATTAGTAAGTTCTAAGCAGAGTAACAGGACAGCGATTACCTGGAGTGGGGAAGGGGTTAGTTAACTCAGGTAGACTAATCAGGAAAGGTCTCTGAGGATGTGGCATTTCAGCAAGAAATGGATGAAGAGAAGGAACTACTAGGTAAAGATCTGAGGAGGGAATATTTCTGTCAAAAGAAAGTATGTGCAAAGGTCCTGAGGTAGGAATGGGCTTGGTGGTAGCAGAAGTTTAGTGAGAAATGGAGGAAACAATAGGAATTGAGATCACAGAAGTGGTCAGGGGCCAGTATATTGGTAAGGATTCAGATTATATTCTACATATAACAGGAAGTCCACTGAAAGGTTTTAAGCAAATAGGACAAGAGTAGACAGAGGGAGACTAGTTGAGAGATTACTGCAGTAATGTAAATGAGAGAAAATTATGACAGATTAGGGAAGTTGGGGTGGAAATGGAAGTGATGAAAGTGTCAGATTTGGAGTATATCTTAATGGTTGAGCTGACAGAATGTACTGAAGGAATTGAATGTAAGAAAAAAATACTAAAGTGTGGCAGATAGACTTTAAATTAAGGTGGCTTCATGACCACTGTTTTCTGGAGTTCTTATATAATCCCCTCCCTTTGAGTGTGGGTGGGACCTATGATGATCTTCTAACCAATAAGAATATGGCAAAGGTGATAGGATGTCACTTCTGTGGTTACATTACAAAGGACTTCAGCTTGCTAAGCTCGCTCTCTTTCTCTCTTGCTAGCTTTGAAAAATCAAGCTGCTTTGTTATCAGAGGGCTGATGGAGAGGGCTATGGGGTAAAGAACTGTTGGTGGCTTCTTGGAGCTGACAATGACCTTCAGCTGACAACCAGCAAGAAGCCAGGGCCCTCAGTCCTACAACTACAAAAACTGAATGCTTCTAGCTACCTTGTGAGCTTGGAAATAGATCACCAGTTTCCAGATAAGAACAAAGCTCTAGCCTTGGCCAGTGTGGCTCAGCTGGTTGGGTGTCATCCCCTGCACCTAAAGGTTGCAGTTTGGTTCCTGGTCAGGGCAAACACCTGGGTTGCTGCCTTGATCCCTGGTGGGGGATGCGCAGGAGACAGCCAATTGATGTTTTACTCTCTCATTGATGTTTCTCTCTCTCTCTACCATTCCTTTACTCTCTCTATAAAATTAAATAAAAAAAATTTTTTAAAAAGAATAAAGCCCTAGTCACCACTATAATTGCAGCATAATTGCAGAGCCCTGACTCCTGATCCATGCAAACTTTGAGATACTAAATGTGTGGGTTTTTTGTTTGTTTTGTTTTATTGATTTTTCAGAAAGAGAGGAAGGGAGCGAGAGATAGATTGCCCACCTCCTGCACACCCTTTACTGGGTATTGAGCCTGCAACCCGGGCATGTGCCCTGACTGGCAATCAAACCACGACCTATCAGTCTATGGGACAATGCTCAATCTACTGAGCCACACTGGCTGGGCTAAATGTGTGTTGTTTTAAGTTGCTAAATATGTGATATTTTGTTACATAGCAACAGAAATTTAATACACCTAGGATGTTTAGTCCAGCTATTCTAGTATCGGTGTCATGAAGTGTTAAAACAGTAAGAAAACCATGATCCTCAAATACAGCCCACCTATTTTGTCCTCACCCGAGGACATTTTTCCATTGTTTTGTACAGATAGAGTGGGAGGGAGAGAGAGGAAGAGAGAGAGAAGGAAACATCGATGTGAAAGGGACACATTGAGTCAGCCCACCTATTTTGAAGATGGGTAGACAGGGCCACAGAGAGTAAGCGACTTGTCTGAGGCCACGCTGCTCACAAGCAATTATAATCCCCCTCCTGCCTCCTCAACCATTGCTCTTCCTGCTGCCTTCTAACTATTACACATCATCTTTTCTTCTCTTCCTTCCTCCCTTCCTCCCTTCCTCCCTTCCTTTTACTGTTAGGCTGTATGAAGCATATTGTGTGACTTTGTTCTGGCTTTTTGAGGTACAGAATTTTTCTTGTTTTGATCCATTAAAGTGTGAGTGAGAGTATCTGTCTTATGTCAGGAGAAAAGAAGGTCCTTCTTTACCTCATCCAGGAGATCTGCCCTATGTGCAAATCATCTGAATTCTTAACCTGCCACCTGTGATGCCTCCGTCATGAAAAGGAACTGGTGTGGAGAACTCTTTAGAGTCCCTCAAACATGGCTCATTTTAAAACTTCCTGCCCAGGTAAGGCAACTTTCCTCTCTCCCCACGTATTCTTAGGAGCCTCTGGAAACCCTTGCCTTGTTTTTGTGGCCTCTCCTGGGAAACACAGCCACGGTTGGGGTCACTGATAGGTCACTGGGTTGAGGTAATAAAAAGCAAGAAAATAGACACAGACAACAGTATGATGATTACCAGAGGGAAGGGGGTGGGGTGGGAGGAATAAAGGATAAAGGGGGCCAAATATATGGTGACAGAAGATGATTTGACTTTGGGTGGTGGGCACACAATGAAATACACAGATCATGTATCATAGAAATATACACTTGAATCCTATATGATCCTATTAACCAATGTCACTCAAATAAATTTAAGAAAAACAAAAAAAGGAAAGAGAATAGAAAATATTTTTAAATAAAAAAAGAGAATTGAATTTAAACTGTAATTGAAAAATAAGAAAAAGAAAGAAATAAAGAAACTATATGACAAAGATACCACCTAAAATGCCAGTGACCCTTGTGCTCATGATGAAAACCATGGAGCTTGAACAGCCCTGGGCTACAAATACTTTTCATTAGCTGCACAGCTTCTTTCAAACACCTTATTCTGCTTTCTGTGTCCATTGTTAGAGACAAGGGAGAGAAGAACTAGAGTTTTGGCTAATGCTGCTTTGGAAGTTGCTCTTTCTTCATGCAGTTCATGAAATATTGAAAGGAGTCAGCAAACAACCTCATCGTATCAAGAAACTTTAACACTTATTTTCTTGGCAATCATTCTCCTAATTATCACATATTTTTCTGCCCTTTGTCTTATGTGGTGTTCCTTGCTTAGCCTAGTACAAAGTGACTACAGTCACGTGCTGCTTAACAATGGGGATACATTCTGAGAAACGTGTTGTTAAAGGATTTTGAACTTGTGCAAACATCATGGCGTGTACTTATGCAAACCTGGATGCTATAGCTTACTAAACACCTCGGCTGTATGATATAGCCTATTGCTCCTAGGCTACAAACCTGTATAGCATGTTACTGTACAAAACAATATGAAATTTAATCAAGCACATGAGAAAATGATGCAAGCAAGAGATGTGGTAAACGCAAGATGTATGAGCTGCTGCCAGCAAATAGGACATACTATCTCATAGCAAACCTTTTTTTTTTTTTATTTTAGAAGAAAGAATACACTCTAAAGTAAGGAGAAAAGTTATAGTAGTATAGTAGCAGTAACATAGTCATATCAAGTATTATGTATTGTGCAAAATTGTACGTGCTATACTTTTATAAAACTGGCAGTGCAGTAGGTATGTTTGTTTTTGTTTTTGTTTTTAATCCTCACCCGAGGACATTTTTCCATTTTTTGTTTAGATAGAGTGGGAGGGAGAGAGAGAGAGAGAAACATCAATGTGAAAGGGACACATCGAGTGGTTGCCACCCACACGACCCCAACCGGGGACGGGGACAAACTGCAACTGAGGTACATGCCCTTAGCGGGAACCGAACCCAGGTCTCGCTGGACCGCAGGCCAACGCTCTAACCACTGAGCCAAACCGACCAGGGCTGCAGTAGGTCTGTTTATACCACCATCACCAAAACATGTGAGTTACATATTGTGCTAAGATTTTTCCAACAGCTACAACATCACTAGGCAATAGGTCTTTTTTAGCTCCATTATAATCTTATGGGATCATGGCTGTATATGTGGTCCATTGTTGACCTAAATGTTGTAGTGCAGCACATGACTGTATTTTCATTATATTAATACTAAGATGATAAAACAGAATTCTTGTCTTTTGTATATGAATCCAGGCATAATCTGCATCAGGGCTGACTGAATGAAAAAGGCAACAAATCAACATCCCTGTGCAGTGGACAACCAAATATTTTTTATAGATTACAGTAATTTAGGAGAGACTCAGGATGAAATGAGGCTTGTAGATAATTATGGTTTAAGTTATAAAGCTGTAGGTTGGACTCCTGTTCAGCTACTTGATAGAAGCAAATATTGGTAGTCAAATTTTATGTGGAAATATTTCACCTGACCTAAGTACATATAAATAGTTACAGCAATTATGAAAATAATTTGAGGTTACTAAGTTTTCCCTATTCCTTTGGCTGGGAAGACCCCTCCCCTTTCCACCATCCTGCAAAAATACTTTCTTCATTTGCCAGGATCCTGAAATTAAAAAATTAAATATTTTATCCTATGTTTACGTTTTGCTTAACTAAAATTTAAATAATATAAGAATGATAAGAAAAGAAGCTTTGCCAGCTATTATTACATGAACATGAGTCCGTCCCTTATTTCCTGGAGCAGGTTTTCCTGAGGAGTGGGAGGCTGGTTTGGCAGTGGAGGAAGTCATACAGAAGGACCTGGAGGGCATATGCAGTGTGGGGGTACACCTAGGGAAGGTCAGGCAGAGATAAAGGGAGCTCTGAAGACCAACTCAACCCACTTGAGAATCTGCCTGGCCAGGCAGCAGCTTACCATGATCTCAGCCTGGCTTCTCTCCTGACCCTTGAAAGATGTTTGAACAAGCTCAAAAACCTAAATAGCAATTATGATGTGGCACACTCAAAAGCCACACCTGTTACACATTGTTTAATAACATAAATATTATTCTATGTAGTTCCACATATTCAAAGCTTTTAAAAGCCCTATATTTTCAGGTTACTTAAACATGTCCTATTGGTACCACCTTCTTGTCTGATGAGGGTGATACACATATTTTGCTGTATATAGGCAATGTATAAATTTCAGTTTGGACACTTTATATTGTATTTGATACCACATGATTGAAATGGTCAATTAGTTCAATCCAACAAATGATTAATTTAGTAAAATATTATTTTAATTTGCGTGTTTTTATTGTTTCTTAAAAACAAATATAAACAAAATTAATCAAAACAAAAACAAAATCCCAGATACTAAGCCTACCAGTTAACTCTGTCAAAAATGTTGAGGCATTGGAAAACAGATTATCAGCAACACTAATGTGAATTTTTGTGAATCTAATAAAAATTGAAGGAACTTTATTTTTATTAACTTGACTTTGAAAATTAGTTTTTAAAATATATACTTATAAAAATTTTACTCTAATGGAAAATAACTTGTACAGTTATGAGAGTTAAAATACCATTACACATTTGTCCAAACCCATAGAATGTACAAAATCAAGAGTGACCCTAAAATGAACTATAGACTCTGGGTGATAGTGATGTGCTAAGGTAGGTTCATCAATTGTAACAAATATACCTCGATGGTGGATATTGATAATGACGGAGACTATGCATATATAAAAACAAAGAATATACAGGAAATGTCTATGCCTTTTGCTCAATTTTTCTGTAAACTATAAACTGCTCTAAAAAGTAAAGTCTAAAAAAAGAGAGAAAAGAAAAGAAGCCTGAATTTTAAAATGCGAACTTTCCATAAGTGATAGTGTATGCAAGATTTACATCTGATTAAGTTGAAATAAAACAGAAAAAAGTTATGATTGCAATTGACTAAGAAAAACTTAGATATATTTGGCTAAACTCTGTAGGTATCAAAGTTGAATTTATTAACTTAGTAGGTTTTCTGGCATTTACATTGAAATCACTTTTACTTTATGGAGCAAATCACTAAAGCCAGATCAGAGAGAGAGAAGGAGAGAGAGAGATGCAGGCATGCATAGAAATGCACACACACACTCTCCTTGCCACTAAAGATCTTGTCAAGAGGTTTGCCAGCTTTATTCCAGAACATGAGCCATTTTAACTTATTGGAGTGACATTGGTTAATAAAACCAAACAGGTTTCAAGTATCACATCATCTGCCAACTGCATCATGCACTCACTACCCAAGTCTCTTTCTGTCTTGATTTGTTGGCACAAAGTATCAATAATTATTATTATTGCATAGTTAAGCATAATTTCAGAAATCTGGTCATGTACAAATTGGTGAAATTCCAAAATTATTTATTTAGAGATTGTTTCAGAGAATAAAAATCAGTCTTCTCCTCTAACACCAATTGTCCAGTGTTCTTACACTCTAAATAAATAACTAAATTGATCATCCTCACCCTTGAATAAATTTTGAGAACTCTCAGTTTTACAAGATCTAGCTTTCATTAGCATCTTTTAATCAATTTGCCCAGCTGAGGAAAGATATTTGAATCTAATAAACAATTGGTTTAGCCTTGACCGGTTTGGCTCAGCGATTGGAGCGTCCGCCTGTGATCCAGAGAGACCTGGGTTCGGTTTCCACTAAGGGCATGTACTTCGGTTGCGGTTTGTCCCCGGCCCTGCTTGGTCGTGCGGGAGGCAGCCACTTGATGTGTCCCTTTCACGTCCATGTTTCTCTCTCTGTGTTCCTCTCTCTCCCTCCCACTCTACCTGAACAAAAAATGGAAAAATGTCCTCAGGTAAGGATAAAAAAACAAAACAAAAAACAAACAAAAAAACAATTGGTTTAAATGCATTTTCCTGCACTAGAAAGGATTTTTGTTATTGTTATTTAGTTTTATTTTTTAATCAGCAGCTTCATCCTGGTCTGATTAGGATCAGAACTCTGACCTACTGCTTTGACCTGAAGACTGTATAATCTTATAATTATGATGCCCATACCTGTGCAGGAGTAAGGAGTTCATTATTGTATTTATTTTTAGAATACATATATATATATATAATAATCAGGTTTAGGAGGGGTGCAATGAATCATCGGTTACTGACAGTTTCATTTTTTAATAAATAATAATTTATCATGATTAAATGGGGTTAGGATGTTTTTGTTTTCATGGTTTAAAAAACATAGTAGAGAAAGAAAAACAAAATAAACATAAAATAAACTTTAATAAATATAAGTTACTCAAACAGCATTTAAAATATAATTTTGTGAGTTAAAAATTGCAAAATGTTTTACTATTTATATTTTGGGGGATTTTTCCCAAAATAGCAAAATAAATCTATGATATTATAGGTATTATTGAGAATGTATTAATATTTGGTAGCATTACATATATAAATAAAACCTTAGACTTAAATAAAACTTTAAGCAAAATGTGGTCTCCACATAAAGTACAAGACATATATTTTAATATGTTTTTATTGCTATTGTAGACAGAGGAAGGGAGGAAGAGATAGAGACATCGATGTGAGAGAGAAAGATTGATCGGCTGCCTCCTGCATGCCTTCCACCAGGGATCAAGCCCACAACCTGGGCATATGCCCTGACCAGGAATCGAACCAAGACCTCTTAGTCAGGGGACAATGCTCACTGGTTGGGCAAAGTACAGGATATTTTGCATTTAATCTTGGTAAGTTTCAACCTTTATGTTTTCCTCCTTCAGAAAGCCAGGAAAAAAAGAAGCAGTCATTAGAGGGAATGAAGTATCCTTTCCCCCGCTGAATTTGTAAAAAGATAAAAATATTTCAATTCAGCAAAGTGCATTTTAATCAACAATTAACAAGCAACATAAAATATGTATCTTATTTGTAAATTAAAATTTACAGATGGTCTGTATTTTGGAAGAATTTATACTTTGGGGGTAATTTGATAATTTTGATACATAAGACAAGCAAGAAGGAAGAGAGAGCTTGACTTTAAATTTTGTCAACTGTAAAATTTTCTATTCTTTTTACAACTGTTGTGAAATAAAGATCTACATATAGTCCTTTTTAAATTTCCAAACAAAGTCCCTTCCAACTTTTCAGTTTCCTGTTAAATACAGACTAGGGAAAACAATACCAACACTTCTATGTAAAGGGACTGTTAGAATCTATTCTATTCTATTCTAATCTATTCTCAGCTCCTGCCTTCTTTGGATTTCTCTTAGCATATTCCCTCTTCTCAGCAGTGAGGACAGGTTTGCATCAGTTGCAAAACTGGTCCCCTGTGCTGTAGAACAAAGGGTCCTCAGAGGAATGTCTGGAAATGGTTGAAGTACCAGTAGTCAAGACTGTCTTGGATTTAAACAGCAGAAATGCAAGGGGTCCTTGACTGTGCCCTGTGAGTGGCCCCTCCTGGTTTCTCAGGTGTTAGAACTGAATGAATTTCAGCAATTCCAGAGGACTCAGGTTTTTTTCCTTGAGTGTAGATGTCTCCTGGTGATTCTGAGCCACCTAAATGCTAGAATTGACTTATGTCCTTAGGATTAGAGGGTCCAGAGATTGTGAGTCTCTAGATAATGGCAAAAGATTTCTTTGGGTTTATCTGAATCTGGCTACAGTGAACTGAGTTAAAGTCTTATTGCCCTTGAACTTAGTAGTGAGTCTAAGGGACTGGGTAAAAATAATAATTACAAATGAGAGCTACAGATATGTTTTTAGTCCTTAAAATATGTTAAGGTTTTAAAAAAATATGAGGAGTTTGCCATGATTGGAAATGCTTTTAAATATTTGGATAAAAGCCACTTTGGTAAATATAAAGAATTAATTATTTAGTTAATAATAGTAATTTGGCACTTTAATATGAGGACTTCAATGCACATTAGATTCATGAAACATCCCAACAGTAAGCCTCTTTCCTAGGTGACCAAATGGACAGAAACTGACTTATAAAAGTTCACAGAAAATTTACCACATCATTTGAATTTCAATCTGTGACTTATTCTCAATTCAGGTAGCTACCTATGGTTATACACCTATAAGGTGAACACTTATTAATTAATCAACATTTTCCAAGTCATTAACTATGTACCAAGCACTATAATAGGTGCTGGGTTTCTGAAGATGAGTAATACCTTGTTATGCCTAGAGAAGCTCATAGCCATTTTATGTTCACCTAATCATCCTGTAGCTGCCCACCTGGTTATTCCGGAAGGGTCAGTAGTCTCTTGGGTTTTACCATGGCTCCATCCTGGAAATTTGTCATGAAATATACCTGAGAAGTATGTTTTAGAACTAGATTTGCTTAAGCTATTTGTTTATCATATGCTAAAAATACAAGTGTGAATGGGCATTTGTGAGGGACCATGACTTTTTTGTTGTGAATGTGTAGGAATGCCCTCTACCCAGATTACTTTCTGAGAATTAAATGAAAAGCAAGCGAAGTGGATAGCTTTAAAGGATTTTCAAGGAAGTGTGGCAAAGCCAAATAATTCTCATATCTACTATTGTGATCTTTCTAGGACTACCTGTTAGGTAGTTTTCTTTTCCTTGGGTGGTGCTGACAGTCTTTCCCTCCCTTCCTCTCTCCCTTCCTCTCCCCCTTTCCTCTCTTCCAGCCAGGGTTTTAATGCTCAGTTGACAAGTTGGTCAAGATAGGCTTCATTTCATAAGCACAGATTCTAAAATGATATTCTTTTATATCTTTACAAGGATCTAACACTCAATAAACTGTAATGTGGAAAATAAGTTCTAAAAAATAAAGAGTAAACAGATAAAAGAGAAAAAAATCAAATTTGAAAATCTGCAACTTTACATAAATCTACTTACTAGGAAACTGTAAAGGTGCCACCCATCCTGCACTCTGTGGAATTGTTCCAGTCGTACCAGGAAAATTTTACATCCTGTAAAGGTCACTTTCATATCTGAATAAATGCTTAATATTTACTAGAGTGGTAAAACAAGTTATTGGTTTATGATGACTCGTTACATTACCACCTCAATTTTGCCTGGCACATATTCTAAAAAGTATGGAAAACCTACCCGTGAATAACTGAAGGTATTTTTAGTGGTTTCTTTTTATAGCATATAACATCTCCAAGTAAATGACCTTTAATTTTAATGTATTGTCTAATTTTTAAAAGGTAGAGATGAAATGAGTGTTTTGGTGTGATAGCCAGGTTTATTCTGATGTATGTCTGCTTTAATAAAATATAATATCCATATATTTGGAGGCTTAATTATAATGGGAAATGAACAAATTATGATTTTTCTCCTAATTATAATCTTTAATACTCATTTAAAAATGACTGGAAACAGATACTTTATTTTTTGGAGAAACATCTTACTCTGAGACAATTTTTAGTATTTTTGATATTTGATATTCATCACCTAAAACAGTATATCTGAAAACTATGAGATATTATTTGTACTAATAATAACAATATGGATAATCTCACAAAGCAGTAAAAACCCATTAAATAATAGATACCACATAGATTACTACTTTCTAAAACCCTGTACTTTTTGGGTTAAAGTAAAAATAGTATTTTTAGACCAAGCTTGTGTTTTCATAAACAAGTTTAACTAAGTTAAATTCCAAAAGATTGGCTTCCACTTTTCTGAGGGCTTCTATGATACCATATACTAGATATAGTATCAATGGCTTCTATGATACTAGAAAATTGTTTAAATTTTTCACCTCTTGATTAATGATTTTGTCCTTATGGACACTCATTAGTAGGATAAACACAAACTCAAGATATTCTTATGCTCACAATGAAAGATAAGTTTTCAAGATCAGTTCAGTTTTTAATTTATTTCTATTTGTTGGAATAGATTGTATTCCCTTTATGAACGCAAAAAGCCATTCAAATGAACTTCTTTAGAAATGCTGACAAAATCACAGGTACCAATGAAAATTCAGAAGGATTATTAGTTCTTTTTCTTGAATTATCATGGCATTTTAGCTAAACAACAGTTCCTTAGTTCTGCATTCAGCTCTAGCAGTGTAACTAAAAACACCAATTCTATGTCTAGTTATAGCCAAGGATTGTCAACAGAACACTGAGTTTTAACAAGCCCTCCAGGTGATTCTGATACCACCATTGAGAATAGCAAAAGCCATATTCATCCTATTCCTTCTTCCTCCCTAACAGAATCCCTATTTAGATATTAGTTGAAGATCCTATGATCTCAGGAAAAGTGGTTTAGTTTTTAACCTAGGAGCAAGTAATATGACCTGGTTCTAATGAAGTGTAAGGGGAAATCCTAGGGGTCCTCTGAGGACGATTTTCCTCTTTGATAAGAAGCAAGGTACTAAAAGAAGCCCTCTTCCCTACCACTAGCTACTCCTGTCTTTGAACATAGTTATTGGGAGCACATGATACTTGGTACTCCTGAAACAATCTTGCAAACCAGAAAAGTAGAAGAGACTTTCAGTATTCTAAACCTTTAGGGCCACTCAGCCAACACACCTGCAACTTCTACCCTCCAAATTGTTGGGAGCAATAAACCTCATTTATTTAAGCCACTATTGGGTTAACTATTCTGCCTTGCAAATGAAAGCATTCCTAATTGATATAACCAGGCATTTGTAACATATAGTACATTACCAAAGAGTATGCAGTGGTTGATTCTCAATGCCATCTATTTGCTCATTCATTTGTTTAATCAGTCAATAAACATTTCTTAAACCACTACTATGTGATAAGCACTATGCTAGACACCAGAAACAGTGTTAAGCAAGACAGACACAATTTCCTGCAGTGTGGGTGAAACAGCCTGAGTTATTCAGCTCACTGGCTAACTCATAACCTCCCCTTCTCACCCCAGCTTTTAGGGAAGGTGGTCTATATGCAATTTCCACTCCACTTCCTGTTTGTGAAACTCTCCAGGAGATTTGACCAGTCATCACTACCCACCTGCTTAAAATATTGGAAGGAATGCTGGTCCATAATGTTTCGAAGATTGCTAACCTTTAAACTAAGACTTTAGTTTATAAACGTGAAGATTTAAAAGAGAACTGATTGAAGACAAAAATAAAGGATGAAGGTCAAGTGAGAATTAACTTTAAATTAGGGTTATTTTCTAAAAGTTTGAAAATGAATTTTTAAGTCAAATAAAATACTGAGTGTAAACAAATGGATTATTTTTTTCAGATAGGGAATGGCATCAAAACACAGATTCAGGACATGTAGAGATCAGTGAAAATGTCTACCCTACATTTTGATGAAGTAATTAACATTTGAGACTCACTATGTACCAGGTACTATATCTGTGGCCATACACGGATTATGCAAAGAAACATTTTTATCTCTACTTTACCAAAAAGGACATTGAGGTTGAGATAGTTGGGTAATCTCCTCACATAGTTAATAAGAACGAGAGTCTTGATTCAACTCAAGTTTGTCTAGTGTCCAATAGCACATCCCTAATACCACTTCCTTAAAGACAAAGAGCATCTTCTACAAACTATCCTTTTGTCCTTAAGTCAGAGTCTGAATTTTGCATCAATGCATTATTAGGTTATTCCACTTGGCATTTATAGTCTTGTTCTTAGGAAAAGTTTCAAAAATAGTCTGTAATTTCTTAACAGCAGACCCAGCATATTAAATTTTAAGTTCAAAGAATTTAGACTAAGTTTCTGAAGGATCTTCTTCCCCATTTTAATTTTAAAACAAATGGATTCCAGTAGAGAATTTTCCTTACCCTTGAGGGAATGGTAGTTATTCAAAAATAATTTGAATAATATTTACACCCAGAGTTAACCTGGATATTTATCAGAGAGATATTTTGACCAGTAATCCTTATAAACACCCCTGGTTTACAATGGTTACCCACTCCTATGTTGGTTGAACCAAAAGTTGACATATTTGTCTGGACTTTTAGGTTTAGTTGTAAGACCTGGATTGTCTTTCTACAAGACATATTTGGCAGAGAATTGAAAGTGTTTTGAAGTGGAACTATCAAAACAACTGGAAGTTAATTTGACCTTTTTCTGTATGAAGACAATAGCTAGTTATTGACCCAAAGCCATGGTTAGGGCACTTCTGGCACATTTATATACTGTACCATGGGGACTTTATATACTGTTATGGTTTGCAAAGCAGTTTGGAATACATGGTATTGATGAGTCAATCAGTCTAACTATGTGAACAGGTAAAATCAGAAGAGTTGTCATATACTTTTATTCTAAAAAATGTCCAACAGTTTGCCCTGGCCAATGTGGCTTAGTTAGTTGGGCATTGCCCCATGCACCAAAGGTTGCTGGTTTGATTCCCAGTCAAATCACATGCCCAGGTTGTAGGCTCTATCTCAGGTAGGGGGCATGCAGAAGGCAGCCAATCCATGTCACACTCTTACATCGATGTTTCTCTCTCTCTGACCCTCAGCCTTCCTTTCTAAAAATCAACAAAAAATATTTAAAAAAAAGAAACTATAAGGTAAAGGCAACTACTTTATTTAAAAAATGTCAACAGTTTGAAAGAGAAAATGTGACAGATTTTCCCTGGAGCCAGATAGCACAATGAAATAAAGATAAATATCAATTTAATGTAATTCATGAGGTTTTAGTCAGAAATTATTTTCTAAATATTTAATTACCAGCTCAGTTTAAGCTCACAATGGGCAGATGAATACACTTAATTTGTTATGATTACAATCTGTTTGAGCTTGTCAACTGCTTAGAAAATGAGACTTCCTTTTTTTAGTAGACAAAAGCAATGCCTATGACACAAATATGGACCTTTCCCAAACCATTTTCTCCTAAGCATTCAACTTTAGCTTAGATGGTTCAACCTATGAAGGGCTGACACACAATTAATCATTCTACATCAGTCCACATTTACCTTAAAGGGCAGTAGATTGCACATACAAAGGAAAAACAAATTAGGCATGTGTAAAGTAATTGGTACTAAGAAAAAACAACTAAACTCATTTAATGATACCCCTTTCCCTCATAAACGGATAATTGTAGTCTAGGTGTTTTTTATTTGCAGTTTTAAATCAGTCAAAACATTAATGTTTTCTAATGTGACTTCTTAGGGATGCATTATTATTTTTTTTTTCAAAGGATGGGTCATCTTAATGCTGAGGAAAGCACAAAGTAGATTATACAAAAAGTACATACCTTGTGACCACTAGAAATGGGATGTTGAACTTGCCACAGCACAGTAATTGGCCATTATTGTCAGAAGGAAAGGGTGGGGATGGAAAAGAGGAGACTCATAGTCAGTGTTGATGGAGGGTCAGGTACACCTAAGAAAACAATTTTTGAAGAGGCTGAAGCCAGCCTAAGCTGGACTTTCAAAATCAAATAAAACCTAAAAGTTCAAGGACAGATTCTTTGAAGTTGATAGCTTTGAAAATACTTTTGCCTGCAAGTTCTGGCAGCATATTTTATATATTTTTGGCATCTCTATAAGTATATATTGAAAATCAATCTTCAGATATAAATTAGATGTTCTTAAGAAACAAAACTTCAAATATCCATTGTTACATTTCAGATAATAGATGGACTGATAATTCAAAAGCAATTGCATGTAGAAACACCAAAATAGTAACAAACGAAGGTCCCTCACTGGGTGATAGTATTTTCAGATTATGAATATTTGGATCCTGTGGATAAAAATAAATGAGGATCATATATTGCCTTAATGAATACCTCATATTCCCCAGGGGTATAAAAATGAAACCAATTCAAGTGCAAAGTCAAAGATAGAAAACCATTACCCATGGTCCTCTTAAATAAAACTATATATATATATATATATATATATATATATATATATATATATGGCAGAAAGATTTGTTGAGATTTCTTTTAAAACTATTATTGTAACTCAGATTTTTAAACGTTTAAGTAGTATTTTATGGATGAGTGTCCTTGAAGAGAATTTGCAGTTAGTCCTGTTCAAAGTTTAAAGGGGGATGAACTGCCTTGTGGTTGAAGAAATTAAAACTAAAAAAAGTTTAATTTTTTTTTTTGTTTCTAGATGTATAAGTAATATGTGCTAATTATATAGAAAATTATTGAGAGGAAAATAAAAAATCACTAAAGCTAACTAGTGAATAACAGACAATTTTGATGAATTTGATCTCAGAGATCAACTAAACCCTTCATTTACCAATGAGGGAACAGACCTTAGTTAGAGGTAAAGCCAGTTGCCTGAACACACAAAACTGCTTATTAGTAAAGATGGAACTCTGTCCCCTGATTTCTAATCCAAAGCTTGTTCCTGATGTACCTGCTGACCACACTGTCTCCCTGCTCTTTTGTTCACTTTTAGCTTCAGCCCTTTCAGTTTTCCTTAACTCAGTCCTCTTTCCAAAACCATAATATCCTTATCCACCAATCACAGTGGACCTCTGGGATTAATTTGATGTACAGTGTTCTATCCATTTTTTTTTTTTATCCTCACTCGAGGACATTTTCCCATTTTTTGTTCAGATAGAGTGGGAGGGAGAGAGAGGGAGAGGGAGAGGGAGAGGGAGAGGGGGAGGGGGAGAGGGAGAGAGAGAGAGAGAGAGAGAGAGAGAGAGAGAGAGAGAGAAACATCTACGTGAAAGGGACGCATCAAGTGCCTGCCACCCACACGACTCAACCAGTGCCGGGACAAACTGCAACCAAGGTATGTGCCCTTAGCAGGAACTGAACCAGGTCTCTCTGGACCACAGGCCGATGCTCTAACCACTGAGCCAAACCGACCAGGGCCCATCAAAATTTTTTAATGAATGACCAAAAACTTTATATAGTTATTAGGGCAGTAGGAAAACATCGAAGCACATTATAGACTAAGGAGAACTATGCAAATATTATTACTCTTCTCAGTAGAACATTTTCTAAATATGAAAAATTATTCTCAAAAATACATTTCTTCTGGCACTATAGAAAATATCTTCTATACCTAATAATAAATGTGTATGAGTATTGCTTTATACATAGCTTAAAATAATCTCCTTTATCATGTAAAATCTACACTGATTATGCCTCCTTTTAAAATTATCTTATTTCTCTTTACAGTGCCAAGAAATTCCTTTAGACTGTTTTTGAGATAACAAAACATTTTTATAAAACCCCAACTTTTAATACTGGTTTAAAAGTTCAGCAGTAAGTGGTCTAAAAATAAAAATCCTTCCCAAACCCCAAATATTTATTTTAACCTAGCCTCCCCTTTTTATACCTAAAACTTTTAAATTGAACTTTCACCAACCTACTTAATGTCATTTTATTCATCTTATAGCTATACAGTGCTCTACAAGGGTGCTATACTATCCACTGGACTTGGACAGCAGGCACCACATGGAAGTTCCCACCACTCTAAAGGGGTGGTGGTAATACTACCATTCACTCATCCCAAGTTTTATGTTGGCCTCCACCATCAACACTTAGTTGTAAATCCCCTACTCGTCATCTATAAGGGAGCCAAGAGGAAGAAAAGGCCCTATGTATGCTTTTCCAGCAAATGTGTTGTCCCAAACTTAGTAGGTGGTAAGAAGCAGAATAACAAATTAGAAAGAGCAAGGGCTTTGTAGGCAGACAAATCTTGGCTTAAATCCTAGCTCTACCCCTCTCCAAGTCTAGTTTCTTTAGGTGTACAATGGGGATAGTAACAGCATTACTTCATAGGGGTGTTGTAAAGATGAAATAAAATATCTGACAAGCACCTTGCTTAGTATCTGCCATTTGTCTAGTACTCCAAATAGATGGTGCCTTTGTTATATATGTGGCTCAATGCAGATAACAGTGCAGTAAAACTTTTCTGACAGACATCCTTGGGAGAGGCCTTCATACAGTATTTTTAACTATTCTTAAATGTTAAAAGAATCACTCTAGTCAATATTTTATAATTGCATTAGAGAAGAGAGCTGTGTCTAGAACATGTGAGAAGGGTCTTCTTTATTGTTTTAGAGGCTTCCTTATTACACTATTGGTCTGTGTGACCAAAAATTCAAGAACTGAATATAAGGCTTATCATCTAATCAGGATTTAGTGGCTGTGAGACATCATTATCTTTTACTGTGCTACACTCATAATTGACATGCTATTATAATTAGGCATTTTATGAGACTTGAAAGGAACAAATCAGCAGTATGGAAGTAGTCTTTACTCATATAAAAAAAACAAACAGAAGAGCAGGCATAATGATCACATCACTAAGAGGTTGGGGTTGGAAGGGAGCTGGAAAACAGGAACTCTTGTACTGGACATGTGGACTGTGTCCCAAAGAGAACATTAAGGAACTCTGAAATTTTTGCTGAGAGCCCAGAAAGTAAATTTCATGCATAAATAAATGGCCAGCTTAGTGGGAATCAGCTTCGAGGTGCTGTTTAGAAACAGATAGGTAGTGTGCAGTGGCTGAGACAGAAGACCGAGGATGTAAGAGCATGTAACTCAGAATCCCCTTGCTCAGGTGGGCGAGGCCCTCTGTGCTATCTTCTATGAGGGGTTTGCAAGTAAATGGTGCAATTGAAAAGGGTTCCAAGAAGACCAATTAAAATGACTGAATGCCTGAGAAATCTATCCCTGTCTACACAGCCTGGGTAAAGCCAAGCAAGATCTTGAGAATGTGAAGGGAATGCTCTGGTGATGCTAAACATCTGTCTTCTGTGTTACTGAAGTCAGAATATAAAAGAATGGACTTTATGTTGTAACATGAGTTAGGTTAGACAGTGAAAGAAGCTACCTATAGCAAAAGTTGAGATATCAAAACATTTATTAAGTGAAATTTGTATGTATTTACTGGTTATACATGGAGAAAACGAAACAATTCAGTTTTAAGCTTGTTTAGTTTCCATTGAGTCTGATAGGCATGATATCTCTTTCCCTCTTTCCAAATTCTTTCTTTTTGATTAAAATCTCCTAAGACCATATTTGGCCTACATTTATCCCAGTGAACACTATTACCAAAAATGGCAAACTTTCCATATAGGAATATATTTTGAACTTGAGGTAAACTTCACATAACATAAAATTCACAATTTTAACTATTTTAAAGTAAACATTTCAGTGATTTTTAGTACATTTATAGTGTTATGGAACTATTGACACTATCTAGTTTGAGAAAATATTCATTACCCCAAAAGAAAAACCTGTACCCTTAAGCAGTCACTACCCAGTTTCAACTCCAGCCCCCGACAACTCCTAATACGCTTTCTGTCTCTATGCATTTGCCATGGGAATGTATTTCTTTTCTTTTTTAAAAAATTTTTACCCTCACCTGAGGACATTTTTGCATTTGTTTTCAGAGAGAGTGGGAGGGAGAGAGGGGGAAGAGAGAGAGAGAGAAACATCGATGTGAGAGAGACACATCAACTTTTGTGACCCACACGACCCCTACCAGGGCCTGGGACAAACTGCAACCAAGATACACGCCCTTAGTGGGAACCGAACCCGGGACTCTCTGGTCCATGGGCCGACACTCTAACCGCTGAGCCAAACCAGCCAGGGCGGGAATGTATTTCTTTAGGAATCTTTTAAATTCTGCATTTAATTCCCCAATTAGAAACTGTAGACTACTGAGTATATCTACGTGTGTGTGTGTGTGTGCGTGTGGATGTGTGTATGAGAAAGAGAAAGAGTGAGAGAGAGAGAGAAGTCAGAGTCAGCATTCACTAGAAACAGTATGGTCGAATCTATTTGAAATAGTGGAAACTGCGGAGAATACATATTTTTCAATTAGAGGTCTGTAATTTAAATTAGGTGTCTGAACTCAAATTTCTCAAGGGGCCAGTCTGTCATAGGTTATAGAATGTCAAATAGTTCTTGAAATATGCCTGTAACATTGAGAAAGCCTTTTGAGTGGCAAAGTGGCTGTATAGCTCCTAAGTTATGCCAAAAATTTCACATCCAGCAGAAGCTCTGTCCCAGATTAGAGCTCTTCCTGTAATAGTTGATGATAACCCCTTTACTTTTATTTAGAGCAGTACAGTGGTGACCATTCTTTATTCTGCATTTTTCCTGGTGAGCACATCAGCTAAAGCAGAGGAAACTTAGGATGCCTGACCGGTAAGTGAAAAAGCAACTTAAAAATATAATAATAAATCCCCTTTTATTTACCAAGCATAAATACTTATCAATTTTAAATTAGAATATATATTTTATTCTGGCTGGAATTTTTTAAAAGTTAACCTATTCACAAACTTTAAAACTTTGAGAATGAACTGGAAAATGGTTTTTAGGGTATCTGTTCTTTGTAAACTGATTTAAAATTTGCATGACTTTCTTAGTAATGATTACATTGACAGGAAAGTTATGCTTTCTGACTTCTGGGGGAAAAAAGACATAAGAGTTTTGAAAGAAATCTTAATTTTCAACCAGTCAAATGATTCTTGGAAGGAGGAATAGCCAGTAGGGTCTTGTAATTTAAGCTTTGCTTTGTAATTGCATATGTTAAGGTCAGGAGGAGATTACTGTCATTTTGCATTTTGCACATCTTTTGAGGATTTTCATTACATATTCATTTTTAATTCCTTTATAGTTCATGAGCCCAACTAATATATCTTGACTGTTCCCACTAATAAAGATTTAGAATTCCCCTGCCAAGGCTCAAGCACCTCACTGGTTTTGATGTTATGTTTTCTTTCCAAAGTACCTGTATCTTATCTTTATGCTTCACTGTGGTCTCCTATGTGTTTCTTTCACCATTCTTTCAGTTTTGGGTTTTGGGGACTCCTTCATGACAGTGGAAAACAATCTCCATATCACATTTTGAGGTATACATTGACATAGCTACTATTCCCACAAACACTTCTCAGGCAGTGTTGACCAGAAGTAAATTTTTTAAAAAACCAACTGAACTTCCTTTAAGGCACCTGGAAGTTGGTGACAGCACAATGCTCCTGTCTTGGCATGGAAACATTAATGTAAAGCTCTTGGAGGTCCTTGCTGCTGAGGGATGCTGTGGCAAATGTGCAAATATTATCCTTTGTGCTTTGCTTGTGGACCTATCAACAAAACTCATCTCTAATAAGAGATCCCCAGATGTGGAGGGGTTTAACTCGCCATTTTCCTCTTTCTGCAGGTACCTCATATGAGCATGCCTTAGTTTACTTCTCAAGGACATGTAGAAACCATGATCTTATTCTCCCAACTTCAGAAGACAAACCAAAATATCTCTAGGAGTAGAGAAAGGACTTGAAAGTGTTGTGGAAAGACAGAGGGAAAGAGAGTTTGAAAAGGAAAAAAGCAGTTAACAGCAGTAGCTAAACTGTTAATCCCCTATCTCTGCCCTCCAGACCACATCCCAACCGAATCCAGCTGCACCCCGCCCCGTCGACCTATGGGCTCCTGATTGAGAGTTCAGATACAGGGCATGGCATATATTCACGTGTGTCTCCCTCCACTACTGGGTGTCAGTCCGGCCTGTGCTCACGGGGTGGAATCTGGTTGCAGCTTCAATGTGTAGGATCCACTCCTGGGGTTTTGGCGAGTTTGAGAAGGGTAAGGTAATAGGGCCTGGCAATAGGGGCTGGTATGCTCCAGGGGTTTGGGACAAGGCGGGGTGGGAGTGGCGTGGGGTGTGTGTGGCGGGTGGAGGGTGAAAAAGTCATGGAAGGTGGAAGTCTGGTGTTCTTTAGAATCATTCATCTGTCCCCTCAGGAGGCTGCTGAATGGCTTTATCTGGACAGGGACAGACCCAGGAACACAACTGGGATAACCGGTATTCCTGGTCAGACACTGGGGCGTTTGGAGGAGAGGTGGGGAAGGGACGCGCAGGTGGGGAAGGTGCCGAGAGGGATGGAAGGATGAAGGGAAATACTTGGGCCGCTCCTTCCTCGCTGCAACCCCAGGAAGCGTTTGGAGACCCGAGTTCTGGGCTGGGGTGGGTCTCTAACTCGGTTCTGGACTTGAGCTTACCAAGCCAACATTTACGCCTCTGAAAAGGGCTGGACTCTGATCTTCGCGCCCCTTCCTGCCCTTTGATTCTGGTTCTTTGAGGGAAACCCTGCTATGCAGTCCTGGGAAGAAAGGACATTCTCTGCCGCAGGCGGGCCGGAATGGGAAGGCCGGGAAAGCGTCCTGTGCGACACGGTTATATTTATTTAAATACCTATATTAAAAATGATTTTCGTTAAAAAAAAAATAGAAAAGAAAAAGAAAAAAGGATCCCCCCACGCCCAGACTGGAGCTTTGCACAGTGGGCGTCAGGAGGCCCCCCCCTCTCCCGGGAACGCAGGTGGTGGGTGCGGGCGTTTCCCTCGCGTGCCCCACGCTAGGCTTTGCGCCCACCCTCTCCCACCGCCCCCGCAGGGTCCGGGCGCCAGCCTCCACTTCCCAGCCCCTGGGTCTTCCCGAATGCCCCTCTCGCGGTTCCCGGGGCGCGGGAAAACCCGGCGAGTGCTCAGCCGGCCGAAGGCCTCCGCGGGCCCGCACTTTGTGGCCAGCGGGACGCTGCAGCCGCGAGCTGGCAACTCCTGAGCAGGGCGTGGAGGCGGCACCGCACTGGGGTCGGCGGGGGCCTGGCCTCGCGCCGCAGGCCGCCCGGGAGGCCCTGCGAGGGAGGGGCGGCCCCGAGCCGCGGAGGGAGGGAGCTCCGCCCCGGCCGGTATAAGGGCTGCGCCGGGCCGGCGGCGGCGGCGGCGGCGGCGGCGGCAGCGGCAAAGGGCACCGACCCGGCTTGCTCGGAGGGCTTGTTGAGCCTCCCACCCGCTTCCATAAGGCTTTGCCTTTCCAACTTCAGCTACAGTGTTAGCTAAGTTTGGAAGGGAGACCAAAAGGAGACCCCCGGGCCGTTTTTCTCTTGTTATTTGCCTCAGTGGTCGTTGGGGTCTTTTTGCACAAGGCTGTTGTGTTTTTAGCGGTGCTCTCTTCAATTCCTTGCACTCCTGTTAACAAGTACCTCAGCAAGAGCAGTGGCAGTAGCAGCAGAAGAGCACGCGGGGGGCGCCTGGTGTCATGACCCGGGCAAGGGAGCAAAACCGCCGGGGAGGATGCTGCGGTGAGTGGACGAATGCAAACGGTGGGAACACAGGCTGGGCGGTGGAGACCGGCGCTGCACGCAGGTTTTGGAGGAATGTGAGTTGTTAGCAGAGTGCCTTGTAGCTCATTTGACTCATATTTTGGTGGGGGTTGAGGAAAAAATGAATTTCAAGGTGTGGGAAGAGGGGCTTGCACGCAGGCAAGGGCTGAGCAGAGTGGGCCGTTTGGATTGCCTTGTTTTGAAAACTGGAGCTAAAGAATGTTGACACAGATTTCTTCACTGTGGATTTACGCAGTTATTGGCCAGTAGGTCATGCTAAATTTAAGTGAATGTTACCTGGATGAAATGTACATGGTTTACCCCACAAAATAGTTTTTAATAGCCATGTTGAACAGTCATGTTAAATGTATACACATTCCAACCTAGTCTTACTCCAGTGACTAAATATGCTTTTGATCTTCCGCCCGTGTGTCTTTGCAGGATCCTTAACAACCTACCTGACCTCGGCAAAATTCCTTCTCTATGTTGGACATTCTTTATCCACTTGGGTAAGTGAGCATATACAGTAATTCTTACAACATAAGAATTTCACAATTTCTTGTTTCCTTTGACTTGGGCCAGTTGTTTTAAGCCGTCTTCCAGTTTTGTTATGCAGCTCAAGAGATAAATTATCCCAACACATGCTTTAATAAAACAGTTTTTTGTTTTTTTTTTCACCAAGGGTATTTTCCCACAGGTGTTAGTAAATACTATTTAATTATCAGGTTATTACATTTTATGTACATTGACAATATCCAAAGACAGTGTCAACTAGAACAGTAATGTTTGCATTGTTTGTATTTTGCATTACTAGGCTTAGTAAATGATAATATCTGCTGCTAAGAATGAGTGGATGTCTCATATACCTTTTATTCTTTCATATTCTAATATATTTCTCTATTTTCTTTTGTTAAAATTTTAAATTTCAGCATACTGCACTATGAAAATACGGTAGAATCCTGGAGTGACTGGCTTAGGCTAAACATAACATCTTACCGTTAATTTAAATAAAATTGACACCCAAAACAAATATCTGAGTGATGAAGATTCTGGTCTTTAAAAATGTTATCTGTAGGTAGATATGTGTGGGGCATCTCAGGCTATCTTGAAACCATCATCCAGTGAAAATCATCAACTGGTTCACAATTCTTCCTCTGACTTCCTGTGTGGTCTTAGAAGAGTCCCAGTACTTCTGTGGGCCTGAGTTCTTTCATCAATCACCCCCCCCCCCACTCCCCAGAAAAGAATAATCCCAAAAGGATGTTGGATGTGTATTTAACTAATGGTGATTAGACTCTTGAAAATTAAACAATTGTTATTATTGTTTAAAAGCAATATGTCTGAGTATATTCTATTCATGCCTCATATTGATAGTTAATTTAAAAGAACCATAAATAAGGAGAAAGAATTTTGAGGGTAAATTTTGTGACTGTTGCTTTTTTTTTTTTTTTTTAATTGGAAACTTCTATTGGATCATTCTTAAGACATGAATACATACTATTGTCTGAGGAAGTCTGTACCCCATGCCCTTGGAAAATTCTTAAGCTAGGTTATGAGCTCCTTAAGAAATAGGATGGCCCTTTTAGGAAGGCTGGCTCCTTATCTCTCAGAGGCTTAGACAGGGATGACTGAAAATATATGTAAACAAAGTGGAATGGGTGTGTTTGTTTCATTTCCAATAGCTGATGATTCTAAGTAGAAATCTAGTGAAACTACTCTCAATTAATTTAAATCAGTAATTTGTTTTTTCAATTTAATTCAGTGTGCATTAAGTACTGAATAAACCAATAACAAGCGCTGGAGATAGGATCTAAAATTCTTACCTTGTGGTTTGGACCTGTATATTAGGGCAACAATGTGTCTCACTTCCAAATACTGATAAGTTTAGGGTTTATGTGACCTTTTGTTGGGAGGTTGAGAGGTCAGATTTGCCAAAAGAGTGGAACTGTGGTTGTTCCAGGAGGATTTTGTCATGTTAATTAAAAGTCCCACAGTAAAATGACAGAAGCTTACCCCAGTTTTACAAGTTGAGCAAAGGATGTTCCTGTGGGAAAATTGTATTTAAAACAAAAACAAAAAAATAGCAACTACAATCATATAAGGTTTAGAGGATTTTTACTTCTTTTCAATGCAAAGAAGTGCAAAAGAGGAGTATTCTCTAACTCTAAATAATTCTACCATTTGAGTTTTGTATCCTCTTTGACATTCTGCCTGATATTATTACAACAAAATATGTGTGCTTATGTATATACATCTATCTATCTATCTATCTATCTATCTATCTATCTATCTATCCATCCATCCATCCATCCCCCTGCCAACTCTGCCAAAACATGGTTCCTATACAATAAATATAGAGGTATTAGAGTAGAGGGTTGTATGAGGTTAGTTTGTGTAAGCTTGAATGCTTTTCATTTCTGACTTCATTTCTATCTGCCAGCAGATTGTTACGTTTTACTCTATACTATCAGAATACAAAGTACTGTAAGAAGAGGATTCTGTCAAGGAGAGCTTAATATAGTTTAGTATGGGCTTTAAAACATATATCTAATAACAAAAAGATAACTGATAATAAAAGACAATGAAAAGGGTGTCCAGTTGCTTATATCTTATGTCATTATCCTATGAACTGTCATTTTATAACCCAGATATCTGCATGGCTCCGGTCCTCCCTCCTTTAGATCCCTGCTCTTAGAGAGGTCTCTGTCACCACTTCATGCAAAATATCACCTTCCAATCCCATCCTACTTCATTTTTTGTCATAGCATTTATACTGCTTGACCTATTCTAGATTTATTTTTGGTCTTTGCTCACTGAGATGCAAGCTCATGGACATTGATTTTTGTGCACTGCTGAATTTCTAGTGCCTTCATAGTAGTTTCTCAATAAGTATTAAATAGATTAGTGACTGTGATTATTCATTCACTGATATTCAGTTGGTCTTCAGCTATTAGTCTACTGGGCATGTAAGCACATCATCAAAGTATGGTGAGGGCATATGGGAGGGCAGGAAATGGACATAAGGAAGGAATGTGTGGGCTTGCAATTGCACTTGGTCAACATTTACTTAGAGTTTACCGATTTTGGGGCTCTGTGAGCATAGAATCTGTTGCTTCTTAAAACCAAAGCCTTTGGAAATTGAGGTAACTAGAGCAGTTTTATTCCTCTCCGTCAAGGAAGTGTCATGCTATAAGAGAGAAAATTTCCATTTAATAGCACTTGTTTTGATGGTCTAGGAATCTAGACCATTCCAAAACAGATTCCTTTGGAAAGAAGATAAGAGTAGAAAAAAGAAAAGAAGCAGTAGTAATAGAATAATATTTCTTACTTTTTAGGTTAAAAAAGAGGAAATTCACTCATGGGGGAAATCTTTCATTTGGAACATTTATATGTTTTAGTTTTTCCTTGGGAACTATTCAGAGAAATGGAGATTAGAGAATTAAGTACTCCTCTCTCCTCATTGCATTTTATTCTAATAAAATCTAAATGTGCTTCTCATGTGAAAGATTAAGAAAACAATCTAATTTGCTATTGTTATTGACATCTTTATCTTAATATATAAACTTGTCTTTTTTATTGGTTTCAAACAAATTGTATGTGTATCATACATTTTTAACCATTTAGTACAAATGCATTTGAAACTCAAACAATTCCTATTCAAGTGGAAAACATTTTTATTATCAAAGCAAACTTTAAAAATAGTTCTTTTAGAAATATTAATCATGGTATAGATTAATTCTCAAACTTCTTGAACATTTATAGAACAAATCTAATGTACTAGAACAGGGTAGTTGATGAATCAGTCTAGGTTTTTGCCACCTACTCTTTATTTACTCATTCACAGCTGGGATCCAGTGCATGTCCACTCCTTTGTTGATTCCACAGTTATTTGTTATGCATCTACTCTGGACCATGCACTGTACTGAGGCTTGAGAGTGAAGAAGGTTCTGGAGCTCACATTCCAGACCATCAAGTGAGAATCAGTTTTCCAAACACAGTGCTTCCAGAGTTTGTTTGTTTTAATGTTTACTTGACTATATCCACCCCATCCTTTAAGGCCCTAGTCTTACATTACTTTTGAATTGTGGCTCTAAATTACATTCATAACTGTCTACACCAAGGTTTTTCTACCTTGGCACTATTGACATCTTGGGCTGAGTAATTCTTTGTTGTGGGGGACTGACTGTCTTGTGCATTGTAGATGACAGTAGTAGAACCCCCTTCCCCCAGTTGTGACAACGCAAAACAGCTCTAGACATGACCAGGTGATCCCTGGAGGGTAAAATTAGCCCCCACTTGAAAAATACTGGTATACCTGAAATTTATTGTAAACCATTGCTACTGTGCATGTGCATCAGTTTAAGTTTTAAACGCATAAGATTGTGGTATTGGCTTGATTAAAAATTTAAACTCATTTGACTTATCAGGATAATACTTTGCTCCTGATACATTAAATTTATCAGAAAGATGTTAACAGACATTGGAAAGAACAAGCAGTGTAAGTACTTCCACATAGGGCCAAATTCATAAGGAATCTAGCCTGGAAATTTAGTTTCCTGTAGTGATTTCCAAGGATAGGTTATGATAGAAACAGTGTTTCTGTTTCTGACAATATTTTATATTAATTTATTAGTCAGGAATAGAGCCTAAAATCTCATAATAAGGTCCATTATAGATTTCTTATACATTTATTTACCTGACTAATTTAAAAGTTTGTTATTCCACATTTTGCAGTGGTGAATTTCTGAATTCCCTATATACTCTAGAATTAAGAATTAAGGAAAAAAATTAGTTTTTTCCTCCTTCAAAACCCACCTGTATTAAAATGTGAAAATGGCTACTTACTATGCATTTATTTCAGATATCTTCATTCATACAGTGCCACAATTTTCCCATATTATTTTCATCTTTCTGATTGCCCTGTTTTATGACTTTGAAATTCATTTGTGAAATAGAGCACAGATTTTAGAATATCAGAGGTAAAAGAGGCGTTAGAAATCATCTAGTGCATTCTTATCATTTTATAAGGTAGGAAACTGGCTTTTTTTTTTTTTCTTTTTGGCATTCAAGGCATACTAATGTTTATGAACATGACTCCATTCTGATTCAATGGTAAACTACTTCAGGACAGATAAATTCCAGGCTCAGGTAGAACCTGACACACAAGGAAACAAGTTTTGTCTTAAAATACCTTCTTCGGTCTGGAAACTGTTCTTTTTCTAGAATGAAAAGAACAATGTGTATTTAATTAATATTGTGCTTTTTCAGGTTGGAAACTGTTCTTTTTCTAGAATGAAAAGAACAATGTGTATTTAATTAATATTGTGCTTTTTCAGGTTTATTTTTCCTTGAGCAAGACTATTTTCATTGTGCTAGAATGAACAGTTTTGACAACTGACCAGTATTTAATGCATTGAAGAATTGACCTTGAAAATTTCATGATGTAGCCAAAAAGTGCCCTTGTGATAAGGAAGCAACTTCCTGAGTATAATTGACTAGAAATTAAAACTATTTCAGCAAAACATTTTTTCTTCTCTTGTTCAAGGGAGATCGGATGTGGCACTTTGCAGTGTCTGTGTTTCTGGTGGAGCTCTATGGAAACAGCCTCCTCTTGACTGCAGTCTACGGGCTGGTGGTGGCAGGGTCTGTTCTGGTCCTAGGAGCCATCATTGGCGACTGGGTGGATAAGAATGCCAGGCTTAAAGGTGAGTGTTGGTATAGCTATGCCTTTGTATTCATGGGACCAGTGCCTGAGCTACAGGGAAACCACGGTGGCTCACCCACTGCAGGCCTGCATGCCACACTGAGTGATGGGGAGGTTGGTGGCAGCACCTCTGCATGGAGGGTTCTGGGGCTCCTGCACAAGGTTAGGATGACAGGATATTGAGCTTATAGATTTTTTTGAAGTATCTTTGCTTATTCATAAATTCCGGATGTTAATCATTAACACCGTAGCACTTTTCTGAGAACCATGTTAAACATTGAAAGTTTGCTTAACTCTGGTGTTCTTTCTAACCATGACTTATGCTAGAGTTTTTTTTAGTGTGAGGTTTCTGGGACAGCTTTAACATGTGTCCTCTGGGTTACTGTATTCCATGTAGAAGTATGTGTAAGGGATTGAAAACTGGATTGCAGAGAGAATATCTGAGTCTTGATCACAGAGAGCTGAATTATACGTTTTTGAGGGAAAAGGAGGAATAATAATATATTAACCTTTATTCTAGAGCATTAATGCTGAAATCTTCAGTTTTACATAAGAAAGAGAGAAAGTGATTGAGCAATTCAGCTATTCAGACTAATAGGGCAAACTTCCTGAGTTCTCAGTTGATAGTGCCAAGACCTGTTTATTGTAGATATTGGGGAAAGACTGAGATGCCATGTGTTTCTTTCAATGTAAGATAGCTGCTCCTGGATACAGAGCCCTTGTGTTATCACATTCTAGGTCCAGATGCTATTAGTAAAATGGTCAAGATGGATATTTTTCTGTTTTGAGAATTAACAGACCAAAATGCATATAGAAAAATGTTTTGTATCCTAGAAACAGTTCCTAGTTATTTACATCATTATACATAGGAACTTAGAAATATTATACCTCAATATGTTTAACTTTATGATTGTTGAGCACTGAAAATGTAGGTTACAAGGAGTGTTGAGTTGGAGGAAAGTGTGGTGAGCTAGCAATCTCCTTTTGGGTCCCGTGTAATCAACTCGTATGTCATCCTCCGTGAAATTTTCTGTGATGTCTCTAAGCTGGGTTAACCATTTCTTCCTCTGTGGTCCCCTCAGGCTTAGTTAATCCCTCTGCTATTCTGTTTACACTCTGATAATTATCTGTTCACATGTCTGTCCTTCCTCTAGTCTGTGGGGTCCTAAAAACTAAGAGCCTCATTCAGTTGATATTTAATTATTGTGCAGTAAGTTAATGCATCAATGGATGAGTTGCCCATTGGGATTTTATTACAAACTAATTTCAAAAAGCAGTTTGTTTTTTCTTGAGGCTTTGATATGACCTTCCAAGCCAGAATGAGCTTTACTGCCCTTAAAGACAAGAGCTATAATTATACCTTACATATACAACTCTTTATGTTTTTCAAAGTGCTTTAATAAGTATTTTATTTGAGCATCATAATGACTCTGTAAAGTAAGGAATGCAGGTATGTACTGGCATCCTCATCTTACAGACACAGATATGAGAGACATTAGGTATCCTGTCCTAAGTCCTCTACCCTAGTAAGTGGCAAAGAAAAGACTGCAAGGTGTCCTTACCTGGATACTTACCTGTCCTTATTCCAGTACTTTATCTACATGGCTACCTAACTCTAAGAAAGTTGGTTGTGAGGAAAGGTATAGCTTAGAATTCCATAACAATGACAAACAGTATTAGTATGCCAAAAGAAACACAATGCTGCTTTATTCCTGACAAATGCTTACACATTTTTTCTATTTATCCGTACTGTCTTATCAGATTCAGCCTGCTGTGTAGGAGGTTATGCATTCCATGACCTCATCCTTAACCTCCTTCCTTGCCTGCTACACACTCTTATCCTAGCATAAACAACAAAGAGCAGAGAGGTGAATCTTATCTATTTAATATAATACAGTTCAGTTTATGATAGTAAACTTTCATGAGAATAAGCTAAATGAAAATGTGGTCATTATGAATGGCTTCAACTAACAGAGAAAAAAGTGATGGGAACTTCATCATTCTGTCTGCAAGTTTTAGTGGAGGGTGTATGATCTGGTGGGTTGTCCTGGGAATAGTTGAGGCAGGATTTACTTCAATAATTTTTTTTTTTTAATTTCCTGAAGTAATTTGTATATGTGTTATATAATAGAGTACTGTATATGGATAAAAACAGACTCATTGAGACATTTTGGTGTAATGTGTAGTGAACACTTTGTCACTTTGTTTCTCTCTGTACAGTGGCCCAGACTTCGCTGGTGATACAGAATGTTTCAGTCATCCTATGTGGAATTATCCTGATGATGGTTTTCTTACATAAAGATGAGCTTCTAACCATGTACCATGGATGGGTTCTTGTAAGTTCTCAATGAGATTCTTGATGGCAGAAAATTGAACTTCCGGTAGTAGTAAAGGATGAAAACTCTTTGAGGATAGGGAGTATCTTTTTTTTTTTTTTCCCCCAAATGGGACCTTTAATATTGATCTCTGTGTCTATGTTACTATCCCCAATTTTTTGTTTTGTTTTTTGGGGGTATTTTTTTTGGGAGGGGGGTTCCCATAACAGGTACTCATTAAGAGTTGTTTGAATTTAAATTTTGTCCTATTGGGTTTTTTTCCCTATTTATTTTCAATAGCATTTCTAAGAGTTTATTATATAATTAGTTGTTAGTTTTCAGTTCATTAGTATTAACCTGTAATTTGTTCACACTATGTAAGAAATCTCTCTCTCTCTCTCTCTCTCTCTCAGTGATCACTGTGTTCTTCCAATAAAAGTTGGTATTTTGTGTGGGTGGGCATAGACTAGATAACTTCTCACACTGATTTTATGATAGCTTTATGGAAAAGAGAAAGATAGGGTAGGGGCATGGTGGGAACCAGGAGGAGGGGACAGTGGGGTAATATGGAGCCATTTGTAATGCAACAATAAAGATAAAAAAAGAAAGTAGTAGATTTGATGTCACTACTGAATCTTCTTATGCATATTTAGATTGATATTGTAGAGTTTCAAAGCCAGGTATGACAGTAGAAATCTTCTAGTTTATTTTCTTCATTTTGTTGATGAAAAACTAAGACAAAATGATGTTAGCTGATTGCCCATTGTTACGCAACTAGAAAGTGTCAGTACTATCACTTAAATGCCTTAAAGGCCTTCTCACTTTCCCTTCAGTGTTTTTTCCAAAGTAGATACCTGTGAGGGAAACATTAGAAACTACCCGTGTTAACACTTTATTGGTACACAAATATGCATATGAATATTATAATTTTTATATTTATATGTACTATGGATGACACAGATTAGGAAGACAATGTGCTCTTTAACTTGACCATTGGGATCTAGTGTTTCATATGTACAAGGTAAAATGATTGGTTGCAAATGAAATTAATATCAAAGTTTGATTATTATGCCACCAAAGACCATTTTCAAGTACATTGCACGTTGAGATGTAGGTTCAGTGGGATAACACTGACATATTAACTCAACTTTTCCCTATAATTCCTTAGACTTCCTGCTATATCTTGATCATCACTATTGCAAACATTGCAAATCTGGCCAGTACTGCTACTGCAATCACAATCCAAAGGGATTGGATTGTTGTTGTTGCAGGAGAAGACAGAAGCAAATTAGCAGGTAATTTGATTTTCTCTTTCAACTAAATGGATTATATTAGGATTCACTTTTAATCAGTAATAAATATGACTATAAGCCTCTTTTCTGGGTATTTTTTAAAGCTAATAAATTGAAAGCATAATCTTTTTTTTTTTTTTTTTTTTACCACATTATCAGTCTCAGTGCAAAGATTTATCTCAATGCTATGAAGTTCATTTATAGGATAGTGAACTTTTCTATTCTATGCAAACCTGGGAAAAAGAACATTTCTTTTGAGCTATTTCTCTCTTTTTAATTCTGTTAACTGTTTCTAAAAGTTTACTTAATACTTAGAACAGTAAAAATTTCACATGGGGTTTTATTGCTCATATGGATATTTTTACCAGTGTTTACCAGTCATACTGTTGATATCACTTTTCTCCAAATGGAAACAACTTAAGTCTAGGAGAGATTTTATAAGTTAATTCCTTCTACTTTAAAGTTATAATCTATAACTTTTATTACATTATGTATGATGTAATATAATTGCTGTTACAAATACTAAAGAAATAGAGAAGACAGTTTTTTTATTTTTATCTTTTAATCCTCACCCGAGGACATTTTTCCATTTTTTGTTCAGACAGAGTGGGAGGGAGAGAGAGGAACAGAGAGAGAGAAATATCGATGTGAAAGGGACACATCGAGTGGCTGCCACCCGCACAACCAACCAGGGCCGGGAAAAACTGCAACCGAGGTACCGGCCCTTAGCGAGAACAGAACCTGGGTCTCTCTGGACTGCAGGCCGATACTCTAACCACTGAGCAAAACCGGCCAGGGTAAAAACACAGTTTTTAAGAAGTTTATAATCTTAGTTGTTCATTGGAAAACATATACAAGAGGCCAGAGAAAGACTGAAGAATGCTTACAAAGCTTCATGTCCTATTACATCAGTATTATTTGGGCTCAGAATAAACTACCTCACTCAGCATGCCCTACCTACCCCTCATGCAGCACAGAGACACCAATTGGATTGATAATTACACAAGGTAGAGAAGGAAGGTTACACCTATCTACTGATCAGATCAGCTGAATCAACACTGAGATAAAGCGGATCACAAACACATTGCCCAACCATCCTGACCGACAAGTAAAGCATTCCTGATGACTTAAAATAGCTTTTCTAGGACACAGAAAGCAAGATTAGGTGCTGAGGTTAGCAAACAACTTTGACTGGACCATGTGGTTTAAAAAAAAAAAAAATAGAAAGGAGCTGGTGAGAGAAAGAACAAAATCTGTGAAAGGTCTAGAAGAAAAACAATTTGCTTGAACCATCACTTTGTAGTAGCAGAGTGAGACCAGGAACACCACAGTGATTTTAGAGGATCGTGGGTGCATAGGGTGAATTTAGCACACGTGAATCTGTACTGCATGAAATTCTCTTCTCATTGATTTTTCTTTCTGTGATGATTTACTAATGGAAAATAAGCCCATATTTCTTTTTGTCACATTGAACTATAAGGTAATCTTTTTAACATATAAGTTGGGTATGTAATACATGTGGGTGCTTTAAAATACAAAGGGCATAAAAGGTTTTATTTTGAAAATAGATTACATATATATCTGTTGGAATATATTTGGAGTCAAAGTTGGCTTTTAAAATGATTTTCTTTCCCTTATCTCAATTTCTTAACTCATTTTGACTCTGTGAAGTTTGAATAATCTGTAAAAAAAATGTTTTTAAAAAAATCCTGAGTAAAGACAAAGTTACTCAGAATCTTTAGTTTTTCTCTAAGTATATAAATAAATAAAACAAATAAAATAAAATAAAAAATACAGAATTTTGTGATGTCTTTTTGACTATGCAGTGATGTCCCAGAACAACAACAAAGGTACAACTGGCCATTTCTTAGCTATCTTTCTTCATATTAGGAATTATTGCAGAGTGGAGGAATCTAGGCCAACTAGTCTATTTTCTAACCTTCTGGAGTTTCTCAAGTTTAAGGAAGGAAGGAAGCTGCCTGTTGAACTCTTGTCCACTGTGAGTTAGCTTTTGGTAAGTAAGTGGTACTCATTCAGCCAGCCGTGCAGGTTAGTAGCCTAGTGAAGGAAAACCTGCATGTTGTCTTCCCTCAAGTTTTAACCCCAGTAGTTGTGTTAATTAGAAGCCATGTTTCAAAACAGGTTACAAAATCTTTTTTTAGTTCTAAGAGTCAGCAAGGGTCTGGCCATGGATTTTTGGTGCCATTTCCACTTCAAGGAAGAGTTCAAGAACAACAACAAAAAGAGTTAAAGAACAACAGAAAAGCAGGATAAAGGAAAAGTAGAAGAGAGGAGGGAAAAGTACATGTAGAGGGGGGATTCCAGGTACCTTGTGTCTTTACACAGAGTAATCCACTCCAGGTGGGAATAATTTATGTGAATCAGGGTGATTTTGAGGTTGTGGGCAAAGACAAAGAACCCAAGCAGGATAGGGATGGGTGAACCTATGTGCATGGAGTGTGCTCTGTGAGGGCACTGTGGGTATGGGTGAGGGGGTGAAGGGTTAGAGACTGCATAAAGAGGAAAGGTGAGCTGTATGCTAATTACTCCCATTCACTTTTCCCATTGTTTCTTTCCTTTATTGTTGACAGTATTACAGATGCCCCCCATTTCCCCCTCACCCTAGGCCTTCAACACACAATTTATGTGTCCTAGGGCTATGCATGTAAATTCTTTGGTTAATCTTTTCCCTTCACCCCCACCCCCTCCCCTCTAAGATCTGTCAGTCTTGATTTCAGAGTGTGTTTTAAAGTTGTAAGTTGAATCACTGCAAGTAAAGACAGGAGAAAATGTCTTTGGAAGGTTAAAAAGTTTTAGAATTTCCGTGGCATAAGGCTCAAATATAGCTGTTACCACTTAGTTAAGACAGCTCCAGAAAAAGTTCTGTTTTTTACATAAATACTCTTCATTGATCTGATGACTAATTTGTCTAGGCACTTGATGTAGTGTTTTATTGAAACATTCTCTTGTGCCTGTCAAATCTGTTTAAAACCCACTTCCTTTTCACAGAGTCTTTGCTCTGTTGTTTTCTTTCCTTTCCTATTTCCTTTGCTAATCACTCTTTATTAATAGCTTCTGAAGTTTTTCTTGTCCACCATTCTAAAAAAAACATCTGCTGGTTAGCCTGATCAAGTAGGACAGATAAATTTCTTGTTTGAACTCTGTTGACGAAAATTTGATTTTGTATTTGATGTATATAAATCTGTTGTCTGCTATTTGCTCAGCAAATCTGATATTTTAAATTATAATTCTATGAGATGTAATATAGCCTTTATAATATAGTAGTTATTTAATGTCATGTTCTGTGCCACAGCTGCTGAAAACAATTAAATTGGTTTTAAATGAGCACACATTGTCTGTTTGCATAGAATTTGTAAAAAGAATGTTTGTACATTCAGATGACTGATTCTTCTCTAGCCTGTTACCAGTGAAATGATTAGGTCTTTTATTTAAAAAAAAATTTTTTTTTCTTTATTGATTTTAGAGAGAGAGGAAGGGGGGGGGAAAAAGGGGGGGGAGAGAGAGAGAGAAAGAGAGAGAGAGACATCAATTGGCTGCCTCCTGCATGTCCCCCCCCCCAGCTGGGGATTTGGCCCACAACCTGACTGGAAATGGAGCCAGTGACCTCTTGGTGCATGGGTCGACACTCAGCCACTGAGCCACACTAGCCTGGCTGATTAGGTCTTTTAAAAAATCATTATTTAATTCATTCTGCTTCAGGAAAACAAAAGCTGTCCTCTGACATAAATTATACCTAAACATTATTAAGTTCCTAGGTATAATGTATAAGATAGAAATCGGTGGTACTTGAAAATTGAGATAGTGAAAGAGTAACAAATTATTGTAGCTAAATTAATTTTGTTGTTGTTCTGGGTCTTTCAGATCCAAGTGTATATTTTCATTAGTACCTGATTTTTGGATTCAAATTATTGAGTTATTTGGATCAGTTCTACATTTTTCTGTTAGCGTATGAGTGGGAAATGTGTTATTGGGAGCAGATGGAGGTTAGTGAAGCCTCTGCAGAAATGGTCATGTATAAGGTTAATGAAAACTGCCTTTGCCTCTCAAGTGAAAGGTGAAAGGAGTCAAAGTTCTCCTGTTATCATATAAGCATTGTACACTCACAGGACTAATTGGAAGGTAATATAGGACCAGGAAGAACTGGAGAAGGAATAAAGGCAATTTTCAGTTAATGTATTTTTAGTCACGTATTGCTCTTTCCTTAAGGTGCCCCACATGATTGATAGGACTGGTCTCATTAATTTTCACTTTGTGAGATAGAGAATGAGACAGTAGGTCATTTTCTTGACTTCCTCTCCTTTATTCATCTTGTCCTCCACTCTGACTCAGCTGTATATTCCCATGGTCATACCCTAGACCTTGTCATTACCACTACATCCTCCCCTTCCATAATCTTAGGCATCCGTGTCTTGAACTATCACCTCCCATTTTTCCAGCTCACTCCTCCTGGTACCCCAGCCCCAGCAATCCTGGTTGTTACCTACAAGTCATTAATTCCACTACCTTTTCACTCTTTATGATCCCGCTTGTCTCCCTTGCTTACCCAGCTTAAAGTCCAAGGTCAGTTGTTGTGACCACATGATCGTCAGCTCACTTGGCCTTCTCTCCTTTTGTCACTTTCCTTGTGTAAGACCCTGGTTAAATCCACTTCTCCACAGTAGAACATGGAGAAAAACACACAACCTTATTCACTGTTCTTAAAGTTCATGACCACTGGGTTCAAGTTGGCCCTTTCATGCTGCCTGATGATCATCCTGTTTTCTCTGGTCCCTTCCTTCTCTCCTTTCCCAAAGGATTATTTCATACCTTCTCCTTTGTCTGCATACATTCAGCACCCCCTCTCCCATGCTCACTTTCACTGATGATCTTGCTTTGTATTTTACTGGGAAAATGAAAGAAATGAAAGGAGAACTTCCATGTGCTACCAACACCACATCGCTCGTTCTACCTGTACTTGAAGCCATATACGTGGCCTACGCTGTTGTTGCTATTGATGAATAATTTGTGCTCCTATCTAAGAACAACTGTCCTACTTGTGCTGCAGATTTACATTCTGAACCTTCTCATCTACTGTATTATAGCATATAACCATACTATAATTTTTCTCTTCTTAATTATCCCAGTCCTTACCCACCTTCTACCCCATTTCTTTGTTCTTTTCAGTGAAACTTAACAAAAAGAGATGTCTGTGCTCACTCTTTCCAATTCCTTTCATTGGTCAGGGCCTTGTTCCATTCACATTGTGAATGAGACCACGCCACTCACTTAAAATGTAATGTAAATGATGTCCCCTGGAGTTAGCATCAGTCTCTTAAACCAATTTAAATCAAACATTTGTCCTTTCTTCACTACCAGAAGCTCTTTTTGCTGACCCCAGTACCTTCCATATGACCAATCTAGACCTTCTTCTCAGTGCCCATTTTCTTGACTTAGCAGAGCACTTTTTGGTTTATTACTCCCTTATCTTTGAAACATTGTTGTTACCTCTTAGCTTCTAGGATACCATACTCTCCTGGTCTTTCTCCTCTTTGGCTAGTTCCTTCTCATCTTCCTGACCTCCAAACAGTGGCATGCCTAGGACTCAGTTTTCAGACCTTTTCTCTTTTCAATCTACACTCCCTTGGTGATCTCATCTAGTCTCATTCTATTTAAAATCAACCAGCAGATGCCTTCCAAATTCAGTGCACACTTCTTCCCTGAAATCCAGACTCATATATTTAACTGTCTGCCTGACATGACCTCTTGAATGTCAGTGGACCTATCAGAATCAAAATCTCTTGAACCAAATATTTGTTCTTTTGCCCCTAAACCTAATTCTTCTGAAGTCTTCCACCTTTCTCAGTAAGTGGCAACTCTATCCTTTCAGTGGCTGCTCAGGAAAAAAGATTTAGAGCCATTTCTAATTCCTCTCTTTCTGTCATACACTATATCTAATCTGTTTGCAAGTCTTCCAGATCTTACCTTTGAAGTATATCCAGTGTCTGCTTCTCCATTTTCATTGTTATATCTAGGTCCATGCTACCATCATTTCCCACTTGTTTCCTTGCCTCTTTTTTTTAAATCCTCATTTGAGGATATTTTTCCATTGATATTTATTTATTTATTTATTTTTTAATCCTTACCAAAGGACATTTTTTTGTTCAGATAGAGTGGGAGGGAGAGAAAGGATGTGAGAGAGAGAGAGAGAGAAACATCGACATGAAAAGAACACATCGAGTGGCTGCCACCCGCATGACCAACCAGGGCTGGGACAAACTGCAACGGAGGCATGCGCCCTTAGCGGGAACCGAACCCGGGTCTCTCTGGACTGCAGGCCAATGCTCTAACCGCTGAGCCAAACCAGCCAGGGCTCCATTAATTTTTAGAGAGTGGAAGGAGGGAAGGAGAGAGAGAGAGGAAGAGAGAGAAACATTGATGTGAGAGAGACATATTAATTGGTTGCCTCCCGCATGACCCCGACCAGGGTCAGGGATCAAACCTGCAACCCATGTATGTGCCCTAGACCTGGGAATTGAACCCACGACACTTTGGTCCACAAGCCAATGCTCTAACCACTGAGAAACCGGCCAGAGCTTTGCCTTTTTTCTTGTCTACCTTCCCCCTCATTCTTACTCTACAATCTTTTCTCAACACAGCAGCCAAAATGCACTTTAAAAAAATATGTCAGACTGTGCCATTTCTCTGATGATAAGCATCCAATGGTTTCCTGACTCACAGAGTGTAAAACTTATTTCCATATAATGTCACAAGGCCTAACATGACTGGGCCAGTCTGCCCTCCCTCTGTGACCTCATCTTTTTCTGACCCTTCCCTTCCTTGCTCTGCTTCAGTCCTGTTCCTTTGGCATGCTCCTCCTGCCCCAGGGCTTTTGTTGGGAATTCTCTTTTCACTGAAATCCACACGACTCACTCTCGTGCTTCCTACTACTTCATGTCTTTGCTGCGATGTTATCTTTTTTTCAGTGAGTCCTTTCCTGACCTTACCATATTTAAAACTGAAACGTCCCTTTTCCCCTAAGCACTCTCTATGCCCCCTTTCTGCTTTATTTTTCATCATAATACTTAATGACCATCTGAGGTACTGTGTATTTATATGCTTGCCAATTTATTGTCTTTCTTCTCCTTTGGGAATGTAAACTCCATGAAGATAGGAAAAAGGATATTCTTCCTTTTCTTTATAGTGCTAGATGGTGCCTAGCTCATAATAGGCATTTAAAAATGTTTGTTGAAAAAAAAATGAATGCAGATTCACGATTGTATTCATTTTAAAAGCTGGTATTAGGCTAATTTATACAATCCCAATGGAATAATTTTTTTAAATATGCTTTTATTGATGTTTTAGTGAGAGAGGAAGGGAGAGAGAGATAGAAACATCCACATGAGAGAGAAACGTCGATCGGCTGCCTCCTGCACTCCCCCCACTGGGGATCAAGCCTGGAACCCGGGCAGGTGCCCTGACTGGGAATCGAATGAGGACCTCTCAGTACATGGGATGATGCTCAATCCACTGAGCCACACTGGCTGGGCAGGAATCATTATTTTTGAGGAACATTTGTTTTGACTTGATCCAAACAACACATAATTTCCTAAGAAAATGGTTGTGGTTTTCTCAGGTTGCTTTTATACATTTACATATTAAGAATCTGCACACTTGGTCTCTGAATTTGTATTATGTAAGTGGGTGGTCTGTTTGATAGGTTTGCATACTTACCTGCGTCTTTCACCTACCTTTGTAGATATGAATGCCACAGTTCGAAGGATCGACCAGTTAACCAACATCTTGGCCCCCATGGCTGTTGGCCAGATTATGACATTTGGCTCTGCAGTCATTGGCTGTGGTTTCATTTCTGGATGGAATTTGGTGTCCATGTGTGTGGAGTACTTTTTGCTCTGGAAGGTTTACCAGAAAACCCCTGCTTTAGCTGTGAAAGCTACTCTTAAAGTAGAGGAAGCTGAGCTGAAACAGCTGAATATACACAAAGGTAAATTCAACACAACAGTCAGTTCTTTTATTCTGATGTCCAGACCTTAAATGTTGGTGAAGACCAAACTGTTTTGAATTTATATCAGATTTTATAATCATCGAAGGCCTGCATGAGGCTAAATACATCACTTTGGTAGGTGAATCAAAACTCAGGTTTTTGAGGGTCTGAGGAAGGACTCTGGGTTGAACCTCATGGCCCCAGAAAATAAGATGCTTTGTTTCCCCAGGATATCATTGTATTTTTATCTGATAAGTTTTACTTTGGTAGGAGTATAATTTCAAAGAGCATGTGAGCAACTGAAATTTTGTTTATTTAATGTAATTGCTACATGGAGATTGTTCCTTCGCTGTAATTCTTAGATTAGTAAAAGAAACTACAATTATACTATAGTAGCCAAGTGTACCCATGGGGGTGGGAAAGAGGAGAAGAAAAAATGCTGAGTAAAATAATTGGCTTTTTTCCCCATGCCCTCTCCCCTAAATAATGATATGTTTTATTGACAGAAACTGAGCCAAAATCCCAGGAGGCAGCTCATCTAATGGGTGACAAAGACCCTAACATCCGTGAGCTTGAACAGGAGCAAGAGCCAAGCTGTGCTTCCCAGATGGCTGAGCCCTTCCGCACCTTCCGAGACGGATGGATCTCCTATTATAATCAGCCCGTGTTTCTGGCGGGCATGGGTCTTGCTTTCCTCTATATGACTGTCCTGGGCTTTGATTGCATCACTACAGGGTACGCCTACACTCAGGGGCTGAGTGGGTCCATCCTCAGTATTTTAATGGGAGCATCAGCCATAACTGGAATAATGGGAACTGTGGCTTTTACTTGGCTACGGCGAAAATGTGGCCTGGTTCGGACTGGTCTGATCTCAGGATTTGCACAGCTTTCCTGTTTGATCTTGTGTGTGATCTCTGTGTTCATGCCTGGAAGCCCTTTGGACTTGTCTGTTTCTCCTTTTAAAGATATACGTTCTAGGTTCGTTCAAACAGAGCCACTGTCCACAATCCCTACAGAAATACCTGAATTCATCTTTACAACTGAAACGCACATGTCAAACGGGTCTGTTTCTACTGATGTTGCCCCAGAGATGAATCTTAACTCTGAGTCCATAATCTCTGTCAGTCTGCTGTTTGCAGGCGTCATTGCTGCTAGAATCGGTAAGTCATCTCCTTTTGTATATGAATGAACTAGAGTCTTTTTGAAATATGGGTTCAGAGAATTCAACAATATTCCCTGAATGTTAATTTAAGCAAAATCCATTGTTCATCCTTATGTATAATCCAGTCTTTTATTATGAACTTTTAATTTTATAGTTTAAAAAAACTTTATTTGCATGTTATGTATGTACATACACTTTAATGTGCATACATGATTAGAGCTTGGAAATTTTTCCTAAATGGATATTTTAAGTATTACTCTTTTAATGTTATTTAATTAACCTCTAAAAAGGGATTCGCTATGATAACTATATTGCCATTTAGTAATTTGGAGTCTTTATATTGTTATAACTGTACCAAAAGGACTATAATTTAGAGACATTTCTATGGTACAAGGCAAACAAGATAAGAGTTTTCTTTTGGGGTGGGGTTGCAAATTTTTAAAAAAGATATGGTAGTTAGAAAAAAATCTTTCAAAGGTCCTCTGTAGCCGATATGTATTTATTATATACTTTGCCAAACATGGATTTTATAACTCTGGAAGGAAACATAATGTAAAGACTTCTTACAAAGCAAAATTTAAGTAATCATTAATAGAGTACTGATGAATTATCTCCTTCTGAATTTCTTCTTGAAATGAAACCGTATTTTTATCTTTTGACACAAAGCAGTTTATTAATTTATCAAAGACATTAATATTAAGGTAAGACAGCTTTATTGCAGGGGCTTTAGAACCCAAGTAGTAAATGTAGTCATGGTTTAAAGTTTCCTTACACTTTAACCGTAACAACATATAGGTCTGTTCATTTTAAACTTGAAAAATACCAGTACAGTCATATGCTGTTTAACGAGGGGGATATGTTCTGAGAAAGGTGTCAGTAGGCGATTTTGTTGTGTGAACATGATAGAATGCACTTACACAAACCTAGATGGTATACCTACCACCTAGCCTGTATGGTAGAGCCTACTGCTCCTAGGCCTCAAGCCTGTATAGCATATTACTGTGTAAAACAACACCAGATTAATTCAAGCACAAGAGAAAATGATGCAATCAAGAGACGGTAACTTGAGATGTATGAGGCTCCTGCCAGCATAACACTACATACTGTTTCGCAACAAACTTTTTCTTTAATGAGTAGAAAGAGTACACTTTAAAATAAGGGGAAAAGGTATGGTATGGTAGATACATAAACCAGTAACATAGTCATTTATTATCATTATCAAGTGTTGTGTACTGTGCACAATTGTATGTGCTATATTTTATACATCCATCAGTGCAGAACGCTTGTTTATACTAGCAACACTGCAAACATGTAACACATTATGCTACCATGTTACCATGGCTATGACATCATTAGGCAGTAGGAGTTTTTCAATTGTAGTATAGTCTTATATGACCACCATTGTATATGTGGTTTGTCATTGACCATAATATCATTGTTTAGCACATGACTGTACTAATGACTGATTTCAGAGTTTTGCTTTTATAGTATGAAGAATCACAGAAAAACAAAATTAAGATGTTTGTAGATTAGACTTATTTTTGTCTGTTGGCTGTAAATATAATTTCTCAGAGCCACTAATAACCCAGTTTTTATTAATGAAAAATAATTCTCTAAGGCAAGTTACTATATCATAACTTTATAGTAATAGGGCTAAAATGTATATTTTTCACATGTCAACAGATTTTTAACCTATAAATTTGAAAAGTATTGCTAAAAATTTAGAGATTAACTATCTCTAAAAAATATCTTTTATTATAGGTCTTTGGTCCTTTGATTTAACTGTGACACAATTGCTACAAGAAAATGTAATTGAATCTGAAAGAGGCATTATAAATGGTGTACAGAACTCCATGAACTATCTTCTTGATCTTCTGCATTTCATCATGGTCATCCTGGCTCCGAATCCTGAAGCTTTTGGCTTGCTCGTATTGATTTCAGTCTCCTTTGTGGCAATGGGCCACATCATGTATTTCCGATTTGCCCAGAAAACTCTGGGCAACAAGCTTTTTGTCTGTGGTCTTGATGAAAAAGAAGTTACGAATGAAAGTCAAGCTGATACATCTGCTGTGTAAGACAGTTTAAGTGTTTTTATCCCTGTTACTAGATTATATAGAGCACACATGCTTATTTTGTACTTCAGAATTCCAATAAATGGCTAAGTGTCTCTCTCTGGTTTTACCACAACTGTATCTTGAGGGCTAAAACCTATTTAGGAAACCCAAGTCAGCTGAATGAACTGGTTAACTTCCCTTATGTTTAAGGATGGAAAAAAATAGGAAAAGAAAAAAAGTTTAAATATGGAGACTAAAATAGCAACACTAATTTTCCCTATTTTTCATGAATACATAAAGGAGTGGTTATTCATGTGAGTTAAATTATTTTTTAACAGATATTTATTATCTGTTCTAGAATCCAGATGTCAGTTTTCCCTAAAACTCATTCTTGTTCAAGTCTAGCTAATTTACCTTTGTTGGTATTTTATTCTATTTTATTCTAAAAACAAATTTTACTCCAAGCATGAAGATTAAAGTTTGGTAACCAGTATTATCCTTATCCTGTCGATCTTAAGGGATTTATATATATGTGGAAAACATAGTATAATTCTCTAATAGGGTTATGGTTTAACTTTAGAGAGCACCTTGGTATTTTTACTATCAGATAGGGCAAAATATTGTATTAGCATATGCAGCACTTTGTAAAATGACTATCTTGTAAGCTGCAGGTAGAAGCAGAGCTGTAAAGTAGGTTTCTAACGCAGTGATTGCATAGTGACTTCAAGTATGCCAACAGCTTGGCCACAGAAACTAGAAGCTAAAAGTCGCACAGAAGGGTAAAGATCTGAATTTAACTCCCGCCACTGTCATTAATTATCTCTATCTCAGAATATGAGGGAGTCAGCTTTCTGCTTGGCAGATTAAATGTAGAAAGCAAGCCCACACTTGGAAAGGTTTTGTTTTGTCAGTCACTTGATTTATTATGAACATGTTGTGGGAAAGCATTTTTACTTCTACTGTTTTGTAACCAGGAGTTATTTTTACCTAGTCGCAGAGCAAGACTGTTCATAAATATATTCCTTTTAAATGTTTCTGAAAAGAATGGAGGGGGGAAAAAGACGTTTGTATATATTTTTTAAAACTGTTTTACAAGTCCTTTTGCAACATGCCAGTACCAACATGGTACTTTGCCTTAACCATTTATGCACTTTCATGGAGACTGCAATACGTTGCTATGAGCACTTTCTTAATCCTTGTGGTTTAGTCTTTTTCTTCTTCTTTCTATGGTATGACATAATGATTTGCTATGTTGTAAAATCTTTGTAAAATTTTTCTACATAAAATATTTTTAAAATCTTGTTTTCTTTGTCCTTAATTGCGTTCTTTATTTGCTTTTGTTACAGATCACCGCTTTTGGATAATGTTTTTTTTTTTTTTTTGTATAAAGGGCTACAGTTTCATAATGACTCATGTCTTTTAGTGTTACCTCTAATTTATGGAGGCTTGGGTAAAACTGTAGTAAACATGAGACCCAGTACTCTTCCTTGGACCTTGAAGAATTACATTAAGCTCCCTGAGTTCTATTTTCTCTTCTGTAAATTGGAGATGGTAGTATGAAACCACTTCTATATACCTCACAACTTTCCTGGTTGAGTCAAATCATATGGAATCACTTTGTGAAGTGGAAGACGAGGTAGTCCTATATTACTAGAAGTTGTCCCTAACTAATGACAGTTACAATAGATTCTTGCTGATAGTCCAGAGAGAGAGAGAGAGAGAGTAAAGCCACATTCTGTATTCAACAAATGTTTACTGATCTATGCCTCAAATGTATTGGTCCTGGGATGCAGATATGATTCAGGCATGGCTGATCAGAGGCTCCTTTTCTTTCCCCTAAAAGAGGGAGCTTGGGAACTTTTGGCATCACCCTGTACTGATCTGCTCATGACTTTTGAACAGACTGCAGATGCCTCTCTTAGGTTTGGCTACTGTCTTGAACAGGTCATCTGCTCTCTCCCACAGGGGCTGAGCTGGGGTTGGACATCTGCCCTGAGTGTTTGCAGCTGTAATTTAGGGCCTGTGACCTTGTAAAATGAATAGAGCCATATTAGCAAAGGAAGGTCTCGGCTCTTAATATAGGCATTTTGCCAGACTGTGGGCTTAGAGAGGCCCTGTGTAGGAGGAAGGAGCATGAAGTTGCAGAGTTAATAGGAATTTTTACAGCTGTCTTCCTTCTCTTTGCAGAGAACTGCTCAGAGCAGGGAGAGGAGGGAGGTGGAGGAGAATCTGCTGGGCTGGACAGCCTTCGCTGTTTACTACCCAAGGGCATGGAAGTAGGATAGGAATAGATGATGAGGAGGGTCTCTCTCTGTGTCTGGGTGTGTTTCTGAATGGAAGGGCAGACTCAAATATCTACCGGGTCAATTAGATAATACAAATGAGTGAAGTAGATTAGATACAGAAAGAGTCTTTCATTTAACAGGTAACTGCTTTTCACAACAGTATCACATTTAAGTATGTTTTCACTTAAAAACAAATTCCTCACTTTTTCTTATGCTTTTTGCTATTCCATGCAAGCTTCTTATTGTGGTTATTAAGATCTTTCAACACGGACATCCTTAGTTTGCCTATTAAACACAGGAATGATAGCTATATTCATTTCCATAAAGCAATAGACCTACTCCTACTTTTTTTTTTTTTTACTTGAAACATCAGGCTTGCTTGATATTTCTTTCATTACTGACCTTTTTTTTTTATCCTCACCCGAGGACATTTTTTTTTTTTTTTGATATTTTGTTTAGATAGAGTGGGAGGAGAGAGAGAGAAACATCGACGTGAAAGGGACACATCGAGTGGTTGCCACCCACAGGACCCATCCAGGGCCGGGGACAAACCGCAACCGAGTTGTGGGAACCAAACCCGGGTCTCACCGGACCGCAGGCTGACGCTCCAACTGCTGAGCCAAACCGGCCAGGGCCTGACCTCCTTTTTTAAAAAAACAGGGAGATAATGGTGTAAATAAGAAATTACTTTCCTATTTACCACAAGACGAAAAGCAGTGCCAGAGGAGTGCTAAATGGAGCATGGCCCTGGAAGTGCTACTGGGGGCAGCGGTGTGGTCCGAGCTGTGGTGACCGTGGCTGTGGTGACTGAGAGCAGGCAGCAGGCCAGGAGGGCCTGCTCTGCCAGCAATCCCATTGTGCTGCAGGAATGTGGGCCCTGGGTCCTCAGATCTTTTGATCTTTCAAGAGAAGCTGGGAATCTGGAACTTGGTGTTAAATCTCAAATTTTAAATACTGGCACCTGATTTGAAAATGCTTTCTAGCCAAATAAGAATATATCTTCTGTCATTGGGAGAAAAATGAGAAACATCTGTAACGAAAACAAATTAATAAATAAAAAATTTTTTAGAAAAAGAATATATCTTCAGGCTACCTATGAGTCACCCATGGGCTGCCATTTTTCTTTTAGCTTTTCTCCAAGAGGTTGGTTTGTGAACAAGAGAATGGTATTTGAATAAAGTATAGGAGGAGAGGAGGTATATATACAAAAATTGTGGAGTATAGAGAACAAGAAAGCACTGGGAAAACACATATTTGTGAAAAATGTTAAACTATTATAAATAATCTGTGCATTTTTTACCTGCCACATTGATGTCAATGAGAATTCTGCCAATATGAGTTCCTTCTTCCGTGTGTTGTTTGCACTGATGGGTTAAAGAATAGTGACTACTTAATCTTAAAAATAAAACGTTTAAAGTAAAGTTTGAATTGTAAGCATAGTGTGCTCCTGTTTAACAAAGAAAGCACAGAACTTTGAATTGTCCAGGTCCCCTCTTCCTGACCCACTCCCTGAATTCTCAGAAGTACTCACTGTGAACAGTTTAATGTATCTTTACAGATAACTTCTTCTAAATGAAGTTATAAAAATAACTCTATATTCTCCTTTGGTTTGCTTACCAAGATTATATTGACACCTATCTATATCTGTTGACTGATCAATCAATGTATATTTTTTTTCTGCAGAATTCTGAGGGTTAAAGTCATGTTTGCATTAAGACTCTTGACATAGTAATTAAAAATTTAAAAATATAGAGCAGAGTAGTTAAAAACTTTAAAAACATAGAAGTAGGTATACAAATAGATAGATAGATAGATAGATAGATAGATAGATAGATAGATGATAGACTGAGAAATAAATTTAGTCTGAGATTTCTTTCAGCCAAGACTAAAGACTACTGAGTTTTACCTTTTCCTTCCCAAAGGACACTTGAAACCCTGTACTGCTTCAGTTAAATATTGCTTTGTTAAAAATAATGCCTCTTGTTCTATTTTGATCCACCTTTCAGAAAAATCTATATCAGAAAATTTTAGTTTTACAAAATAGCAATTCAAGAATAGAATGTAAATGTTAGAAGAACCTTGTGACATTTATCACAAACTAGTCTGACCTGGCTACGTTTAACCACAGTAAAAAGTTAAGGGGCGTTTTGCCTTACATGGAAGCTTGTTTACATTTTCCAAGTCCAAAAGGGAGCAAATATTTTATCTAAAGAATGAACAAAGAAGAGTGCAAAGTACAAGTAAGTGGTTTTTTTCCCCTCATATTCTTCATCCTGGCCTCTAGGTGAGTTAGTATACATTTTCTAGTTGGATGTTTTCCTTATTGCATTTCACTGGGAGAAAAGTGCACTTGAAAGTTCCTGAAATACTTATGTTCAAACTTGTCTTAGAGAATGACTATCCTGAACTCATGTGCAGTCACAGTGATGATAGTACTAAAAAGTTAACTGAATTAAATATATTGAAGATGTAAGTGAATAAATATTTTTTAAAAGTTTTTTGCTTTATTGATTTCAGAGAGAGAGGAAGGGAGAGGGAGAGAGAGAGAGAGAGAGAAAAATCGATGAGAGAGAACATCGACTGGCTGCCTCCTGCATGCCGCCCACTGGGGATTGGGACCACCACCTGGGCATGTGCCCTGACCGGCAATCAAAGTGGCGACCTCTTGGTGCATGGGTCACTGCTCAACCACTGAGCCATATTGGCTGAGAAATAAATGTTTTATAGTAACTAAAACACAATGGGAGAAATATATGTTTTGCAGAACTCACTTTCAAAGACCTTACAATAAGTAAGTCCTAATAAGTAGGACATAGTCACATGGTAAATCATACTTAAAATAATATTTGAACTTGATGTATATATATTCTACAAAGAATGGTGGTCCAATGATAGATTTAATTTTTATTTAGTGCAATGTATTGACCAAATAGATACATCTAAGGTATTTAAGTAAAAGTTATTACATGGAAGGAACTAACATTTAAACATCCTTTATTTCTCAGCACTTTCATTTAATTCTCACTGTAATTCAGTGAAGAGATATTATATAAACTTTATAGGTGAGAAAACGAAATCTTAGAATAAATGTCATGTGCTCACACAGCTGTAAGTGGCAGACAGATTCTGAAACCATTTCTGTCTCTCTCCAAAGGCTGTCTTCTCTCCTCCATACCACACAACCCCAGCACGAGCTTTTTCTAATGGGTATGTTCAGAAAATCCTAATATCCTTAAGGGGGTCTGTTTTGTTCATGGCAAACTTTTCAACTTACACAGTAAAATGAGCATACCTCTATCAACTGATTTGTTGAACATGAGGATTTCTAATTGTGCTTCAGGGAGCTAAAGTTTTTTCTAATATTTATAAATGTCCCAAGTTTTACATGCCTGGGTTAGTCCTTGTGCAATAGTTACAATGCTCTGGGGCTTCCCTAATAGTTCTATGAAGTGGAATAAGGAAATGGTTAGGAGTGGCAGAGAAGTCTGGTCCAAATATTGGTCTTGCCAAAAACTAGCTTCTGTGCTCGTAGGCAAATTATTTAGTTTTCCTGAACTTCTTTGTTTGTACAATGGGAATATTAATACCTATCTCATAGGAGATTAGCATTCTTAGCCCAGTATCTGATATATATATATATATATAGTTCTCAATAAAGTATTTCTTAACTTCATGTGAAGAAAAAATCAAGGACATTATTTGTTTCAGCATAATTTATCATTACCTAAATTATTCTTATGCAAATGTGTTATGTTGAATGAACTAGCCAGATGAATTTACCAAATAATTTTACCTGTTTATTTTTTTTTCAAATGTGACATATTCACTTTGATAGTGGAAGTCAAGAAAGAGACCTGTATAGAAGAAAAAGTCACCGAATTAAGTTTAATTTCAGCTCTTTGGGAAACAAGTGAGATTTCCATTGTGGGCATTATAAAGAATGTGGATGAAAAGAAAAAGAGGAAAATTCTCATCACTGTTTTTAATTCTGATATCATTTCCTAGACTTCTAGGTCTATCTAGAAAAGAAGGAGAGAGGAACAGAGGGGCAGAAGGATGGTGAGAGGAAGGGGGAGGAAGGACAGAAGGGTACTGGGGAGAATAGAGAGGAAATTAGCACCACCAGTGTTGAGTCACAGATTGTCAATGGAGTACAAATATTTATCCATGCTTCCTCTTCTAATGTTACTGACCTGACAGAAAAAGGGTACCTAAAACCTTCAGCTTGTTCCTTTGAGAACAGGCTAGGGTAGAATCCTTAACAGATTGAAGATAAATTTCTGGCGTGAAGAAAGCAAATGAGAACATATTTACATATAAGCCCTAGCACAAAAGGCTGAAGCAAAGGTGTGAGCTACCTTTCCTGGAAAACCTTGGGTTGACGGGAGTAGATTGAGAACCAGTGAGGGAAGTGGGCAGCGGATGGCATGTAAAACAGCAGCTCCTCCCCACCCGCGCAGAGCATGTGCAGTGTTAATTAGCCCTGAAGAGGGCCAAAGCTTCAGTGAGGGTGCAGGCACCGGAGAAAAATTTTGCCATAATGGAAGTAAAACCCTGATGACCACCTATTGACATGACTTACCCACTTACCCAGAAATCCTCCCTGTCAGAGTGATATCTTTTGGAAACAAACAAACAAACAAACAAACAAAAAAACAATCAATAGTAGAGGAAATCCACACAAACTACTTGAATTCATCAAACTAGTCTTTCTTTCATAAGTGTGAATAGATAACTAATGATGACAAGATACTGGGGGAAAGCCAACAGTACCAAATAATAGAACTAGGATGAATAAATAAAGTGATGGACCAGAAAGAACCTAGATAATTCAAGTAAGAAACAATTTTTTTTCCAATTCTAGTTAATATCCTCCGAGATATTAAAAAAGGAATATCTATAAAGGAAGTACAAGGTTTTATGCAAAAAGAAAACATGAGGAACTTCTTAGAAATTAAAAATATGGTTGCCCCATAAAATTCAATAAAAAGATAGATTTAAAATAGAGCAGAGACAAAAATAAAGCATACTAGAAAAATAAGTGATAAAGATGAATCTAGGATGTCAAATATCTTTCTATTGAGAAATCAAGTAAGAGGTAGTAAGAGGTAGCAGAAAAATAAAGGAGATGACTGGGAGGGGAGAGGGAAGAAGGAGGAGGTGCTAACTTACTTTAATGATATAATGCAGAATGTATATGTTTCTTGTCTAATAGAAAAAAAGACGATAGAAATTTTAGTTTGTAGTTGAGAAACTTGTACCAGAAAATTATTTCCATGTTTGAAATAAAGTAAACTGTAGCATGATTCTGAGGACTTGTTGGCGTGTATAAAAAAAGGAAATTATTTTTACTTTGATTTTTAAATCATTTTCTTTGCGTGGCAAAGTTTTTCTTACACAGGATTACATTTCTTCTGAGGTCCAGTCGTAATGCTTGATTTTGCAATGAATAATATAAACTAATAATAATGTTCTATGTGTTATTTATTTTTAGTTTTTAGAATTAACCTCTAAATAAAGCTCAAAATCTTTTTAATAAAGTTGTAAAACAAGGACAAGGGAGGCTGTAAATGTAAATGCTATAAATACTGGTCATTGGAAAGTCCTGATGTAGTTGACAACACCTGGGAGTCGGGGGTAGAGAAGAGGTGAAGGATAGTGTAGGGTTCTTATTTCCTTGTTTTATAGAAAAAATTAAGATACCTCTGTCTAAAAATGATGTAACAATTAAAGGAATTTAAGCGTATTATTTGAAATTGTATAAATTATATTATTTTAAAAATATGTGAAATAGTTCATATGATATAAATTATATAACCAATAAAAAAGCTAAAAAGTATAGAGTAACCAACAAAGCCTAGGAGAAAGATTAGGAAAAAAGCAACAAGTAATGTAAAGTGGGTTACTTATCTGTCACAGTGGGTTATTAAGCGTTGTTGTCATAGGTTGCTAAATCAAGATATAGGGAGCTATCAGTAGTATTGAGAATTAGATGTAGCTGGCTTAATGTCAGCCACTCTAGCAGTTCCTAACAATTGCCTAAGTCTTTTAGCTATACATTTATTAACACACTATTCTTCTCACATACAATTCCTACTGAACCCAATGACTGAATTATTGAGAGAACAATGTATACTGTTCATTTGGAAATACAAGTTTAGGAAGGCAGGAGCAGACTTTGTCAAAAGTTGATTATTATAGTATTAATGGTCATTGACCTGACTAAATATGTAGCAGATTGCCTTCTTTTGAAAGTGAGAAGTATTATTTGTATGACATGGAAGGAAAAGACTGTGTGATCTTGGAACTCTAAGTTAATTGTAGTATTTATAATGTAAATATATGTCATAATGTCATCTAAATTATGTTATATTATTTACATCATATGCAATTATGTTGACAATAGCTTGTAGGTTATTTGTATCCAGAAGTTCTTTTTTACTCTTCCCATCATCCTTTCTTTAATTCTCACTATCTTTTCTTCTGGTAGCATTTTAGTTATATTCTCAATGTTTTACATTTCTGAAAATTTTTGGACTGTTGATTTTAAGTAAATAAATACATACAGGTCTTATAAACAGTTTTATACTACATTCAAAATGATGACACGTGCCTAATGTAACACGTTGTAAAAATTCTAAGCTTAATTTCCAAAAGAGTAAGTAAATACACACTCAGAAAGACATCGACTGACCTTTCAGTGTCAATATTTATAAAACAAGAGTCACAGCCTTCATGTGATTATGAAAAGCTGGTGCTTTCAATAGTTGGAGAGTATAAAAATTACATCTGCCTAAACACGGGAATGAGTCTAAGGATGAGTTTACTACCTAAAGAACCAAGAATAATGTGGCGTGATTATCTCTAGCTGGCGTAACAAAGGGCATAACTGTAACTTTTCATTTACTACCATCTTGTTTGGTTTGCATTTTTATAAGCATCAATAGCACCATCTACACCACAAGACCAACACTGTCCTCTAGAATATGTTTATGAATACATTAACAATTTGGATACAGAGTTTAGGTCTTTTGGTTTTTAAACTAATTTCAATTAGAGAACTCCTTTTTCCTTTTGGGGAAATAGGAATAGAGAGATAGCAGTAGTACTGAGAATTCGATGTAGCTGACTTAACATTAGCCACTCTAACAGATCCTAATAATTTCCTAACTTTTTTAACCTATACATTTATTAATGAGTTCATTCTTCTCAAATACAGTTCCTAATGAACGCAATGATTAAATTATTGAGAGAGCAATGTACATTGTTCTTTTGGAAATATAAATAAACTACTCCCCTTTTCCTGTATTTTATATTTCATGTGACTTTCTAATAACAGTTACTAGAGACTGAGTTTTACCTGAAATTAACATCTGTTACTATAGTTCAAAAGTACTAACCCCAGAATATAATTTGTAATCTGGCTAAAGGAAAAAATCAGATGATGAACTCAACAAATTGCTAAGAGGAGCTTATTGTGAAACATTTTTGTGCTACTCAGTGCCAGAACAATTTTTTTAAATGTGTAAATAGAAACAGAGTTCCCAGGAAATCGTGGAGTTGAAACGAAGCATGCCTAGAGCAGAGACCTAGAACAAACTCTGTCAGCTAGTCCTCATCACCAGTCACTGGAGACAGATGCGTGTTGCTTGGTGGATTATTCTCATTTCCAATTTGCAGGTGGAGAAAGTGAGAGTTCCAGAAAAATAGACACGATTTCAATAACAATTCAGTGTCAGTCATTGGCAGGACTTACACAGTAGTCCTTACAAGAAGGATTCTGAAGGATGTTAGTTAATTTATCGAAACCCTGTATCTTGCTTGAAGGTAGATAGATCCATTAAAAAGAGGCCATTACTTTGCATTTCTCCACAATTTATCTCATTTGAACTACTGAAAATAACTTTCTTCAGCTCATAAAACTCACATCTATTGTCCCATAGAATATCACTTTACAGGACACTTGTTTGAGTTCCCAAATAGTTTCAGTCATCGGGTGCTTGTTATGTGATGGTTTCTGAGTTTGGTGAATGGAAAAAGATATCAGGGATGTTCAAGAGCTGGTGATTTCATGGGGAAAAGTGATGTTTACCAATACAAATTCCATATTTTCCTAAGCTTTTGTCAACATTAAATTTTATCTATTATGTCTTTGCCATTCTGATAAATGAAAAATGGTCTTTTTATTCTAATGTGTGTTTCATTAATCATTAGTAACTTTAAACATCTTTTTACATTTTTAAACCTGTTATACTTGTTTTTGTGAATAATATATGTATGTTTTGTATTGACATGTTTATCACCATCTGGTTGATTTATAAAAGATCTTTGTATGCTAGGGATATTAATGTTTGCCTGCCATATAATTATTATTTCATTTCTTCATTTCAAGTCTATCAGTCTTTTCTATTTTGATTTTGACTTTTGTGTGGGCTGTCAAAAGCCCTCTCCACATTGAAAAAAATTTTTTTTTCTATTACTTTTAGAGTTTTGTTTTCATATTTAAATATTTATGAGTCATCTAGAATCAGCTGTGATATAAAATGTGAGGTAGGGTTTCTGTTAGTTACCTATGTTGAGTGATCTCTTTCCCTTAATTTAAAATACTGCATAGTAATATAATGATTAAAAGAATAGGTCTTAGAGTTAGGCTGCCTAGGTCCAAATTCTGGCTCCATTGCTTACTTATAGGGTGAACCTGATTTCTCCTAGGTAAAATGGGGATAATAATAGTATGCATTTCTTGGAGTTGTCAGGACTGTGTACATTAGTATTTGTATAATACATGGCAGATAATAGGAGCTCATTAAATAATAAATATTATTGGGTATCAAATTCACATGTTATGTGAGATTATTTCTAAGCTATTCTGTTATAATCAATAAAGTCTAGAAATTTACAGGTCAGTACCAATTCTGGCTTTAGAACATGACTTGTGGGCAAGTTCTCTCATTCTTTTTCAGGTTTTTTTCTGATTCTTGTAGCATTTTTATTTTTCTAGACAAGTTTTAGGGTCATTTTTTCAATTCCTAGTAGGCTTATTCAGATTTGATTGTCATTATAGAGAATAGTTCCTACTAGAAAAAATTGATTTCTTTGTAATTTTTAGTTTTTATTGCCATTAAATAGGTATTTTTCCCCATTTGTTCCAGTGTTTCTCTCTGTTACTTAATAAAGGTTTATGGTTTTATTCACACAGGCCCTTCTCATTTCTTGATACTGAATATTCTGAGCTAAGTCTTAAAGGATGAACAGAAGTAAGTCATACAAAGAAGGAGAAAACTTATTTGGTAGTGTCTTGTTTGGTGCCAGGAGCCATAGTTATGCTTGGAAGAACTAGAAATAATGTTCTTCAGTCAATGCAGAAGAGATACAAGCAGTGAACTGAACCGGGGGGAAAAAGTGGTCTTTCCTGCAAAGAAGTGGCATGGATGGGCCAGCAGCCAATGTAAAAAATATTTATGCAGCTGTTGCCTGAACTAGTCCAAGAAATTTCTGGGGATTGGCAACAATATACATGTTCGGTTTCTCTAAACCTACTGACTTGTTTTAAAAAATATCAAAGTCCAATATGCTTTTAATCTGCTGTATGAAGCAAGGATTCTGAATACGGATTGATGTCCGTTTGTGGATGTTTTGAACAGAGCAGGACCAAGGCAGGTTTGTGAAGTAGTTCCAGTTTTCCTTCGTTTGCCATTTGATCTCATTTTCAGCCCATCCCACCTCAACTTCAGAACCATGACCTTGGAATACCATCTCTAGGGTTTAATTTCCTGCCCAGATACTCGCATTCCGTGCCCTGTTCAGGATAACACCAAACAGAACCCTCTCCCTCAAACATCTAGTCATAACTCACTGGCTTTAGTTAATCTGTGCTTGGCCAAGTGAAGAAATAAACATTATACTTATTTTCTCCTATAGAATGTACCTTAACGCACTTTTTATCCAGAGTTGTCCATCAGATCTCAGAATTTTAAATACCTTTGTGATTGCTCATCTGTGACATTTTATTACTGGTCTTTATACCACTGAGGAGTACGGGGTCATATTCCACTTTACCAAGCCCTTTAAAAATATTATGCATATTTGGGTAAAGGCACCAGTCCAGGTCATGGGTCCAAGGGCACGAGTTCAACCTACAACACAACTGTTGAAAAAAACAAATCAGGCCATTGCTTTTTTCTGTTTTATCAGTTTAATTAATCTCAGATCTCTGAGATAGCCAGGAAGACGGAGTTCATCTAGTGTTGTTCTTTTATTAATTAACATTTTTACACCTTTCCAACTTTACTTTTTTATATATATATTTGTTATCCTCACCCGAGGACATTTTTCCATTTTTTGTTCAGATAGAGTGGGAGGGAAAGAGAGGAAGAGAGTGAGAGAGAGAAACATCAATGTGAAAGGGACACATCAAGTGGCTGCCTCCTGTATGACCCAACCAGGGCTGGGGACCAACTGCAACCAAGGTACCTACCCTTAGCAGGAACAGAACCTGGGTCTCTTTGGACTGCAGGCCGATGCTCTTACTGCTGAGCCAAACTGGCCAGGGCCACCTTTCCAACTTTTAAAAAATACTAACAGTTCTGTTAATAAAGTGGTTTCCTCTAGTATTCAACATAGACAACAGGGACTGTAGGAAGAATTGTAAAAAAGCAAATAGAGTACAATAACTTTTAAAAATTAGCTAATTTATTATGCAGAAAAATAGATAAAAATATTCGAAAGTTAAATTGTAATGATGGTTGCACAATTCTGTGGATATATGCTATAAACCATTTTATTGTACATTTTAAATAGGTGAAATGTATGGTATGTAAATTCTATTTCAATAAAGCTGTTTTTAAAAAGCTGTAGAAATTCAGGTACTTTAGAGCCAAAATGACAAAAAAAAAAAAAAAAAGAAAGAAACATAGTTATCATTTCTCTTAATTTGACAGTAACTGACTACTATAAATAATAATATCTAAAGCAACTGGTTTGGCTTCTTTGGAATGGGAAGTTTATGTCAAGTCTCATTTAATGATCACAATAAACTTACAAGGAAGGAGATACTATTATCATCCTTATTTCAAACATGAGCATCTGATGCTCAAAGAGGTTAAATACTTTGGCTAAAGCTATGCAGTTAGTAGAGATGATGTTGCTATTTGAGCCTAGGCATCTGTCTCCAGAGCTCAGCTCTGAAACACTGAGCTAACCTACGCGCCCAGGACTGGTTTGGTTTGGGCTGTCCTTTGCAATAAACAGCAGTGATCCTGAATGTTAGTGTCATCTCCAGAAGACCTAAGCAAGTTATTTTATCTTAACCTGTTCTAGTTGTAGCTTAATTTTTTTTTTGCAGTAGGATATATAAAACAGTTATTTACATATAACAACTTCTCAATGATCTTTACTTAATTTGAAAGACATTTTATGAAAGTATCTATCAGATTTTGCAATGTGAATTATATTTTAAAGTACCCAGAGCTAGAGTAGCTTGCTGTGGACGGGATCTCTATGCCTCATATAAATAAACAAAAATGGCAAATATTTTCCATATCTGTAAAACCATTATTGTCTTAAGCAAGGTACTCTCAACATTGCTGTAGTGTCAATTTTTTCTGCATTTTTAGAAACTCCAACATTATTGTCAATGAAGATATATCTCAATAGACCCAGAGACCCACTAGGGCGAAAAATAACAAGGACTTTGGACTAGTACAAATCAGAGAAAGACCATTTACATATCAGAGGTAGAGATATAGAAGGATCAGATTGACAAACCTCAGCACAGGGGGGGAGGAGGGGATGGGGAAGAGATAAACCAAAGAACTTATATGCATATATGCATAACCAATGGACATTGACAACAATACTGGGGTGGGAGCAAGATTGGGAGGAGGGTGTCAATGAGGGAAAAGGAGAAACATCTGTAACAAAAATAAATTCATTAATAAAAATAGAAATTGAAAAAAAAAGATGTATTTCACTAGCTCAGGGGAAAGAAACTAAGGTTGTCATGTTGGATATATAATCTCATTCCTCTGTAGATGAATTCAGCCTCCAAAATAAGTAAAAAATAGATTTGAATTTTACTGTTAGCTTGTGAGGAAGTACAAGTAAGAATAACATTATTATTGAATGTTCAATTTAAGTATTTTAGAGGCAAAACCAAGTCAGTCTCTTGCAGAAAATCTTGTATTAAAGAGCAATAGAACAAAGCTGGGGAGGGGTAAAGGGATGGGGAGGAGGGTTTCAATGGTAAAAAAAGAAGAAACATCTATAACAAAAATAAATTAATAAAAAAAAGAGCAATAGGAACAGCTACTTACAAAACTTTAGACAGTTGGACATTCTTTAGATTAAGATTTGAGATTATTTCTTCCCCTCCACTTTTTTTGTTTATCCTCCCCTGGGACATTTTTCCATTTTTTGTTCAGATAGAGTGGGAAGGAGAGAGAGAGAGAGAGAGAGAGAGAGAGAGAGAGAGAGAGAGAGAGAGACATCGATGTGAATGAGACACATCGAGTGGCTGCTACCCGCACGACCAACTAGGGCTGAGGACAAACTGCAACCGAGGTATGTGCCCCTAGCGGGAACCGAACCTGGGTCTCTCTGGACCACAGGTACACACTCTAACCGCTGAGCCAAACCGACCAGGGCTTCCCCTCCACTTTGAACAGGGCTCATGGGTACGTGAAGTGTCCTGCTATTCACAATCCATCTATTCCATTAGCAGCCCACGGAACATTCATGAGAGGGTTGCTATGATGTTTCAAAGATAAAGCTACACAATCTAGTTATTAGTATAAATTTAACAAAGTAGATATTTAGATCAAATAATAATTTCAAACCTCTGCTCATCTATTGGTTGGGAAGTTTATAACACAATTTCTTGGTGTGGCAAGTTGATTTTCTAGTATCATTTCTAATTTAAAGGAATAGGCTTTAATTGGTTGTCTGTTCAAGGCCCAGAAGAAATCATTGGAAGTGTATATAGGACACAGAGAGAGGGATACAACAGAATCATTTCATTTTAAGAATTTGCAGTCTAGTAGACAGGATAAGACAAGCATGCCAATAACTCCAAAGCAAGGCATAGTGGGAAAGGCAGTCAGTTAAGACATTGTTGAATCTATTTCATGAGCCCATCACTCTGTTAGGGTTTGTGTTAAGTGGAACAATAGAGGTTTCAAATAAAATGCTAAGCATCAAAGATCCTGTTGGGTTATCAGAAAATGATTTTATAGAGAATATGGAATAAATAAGTCTCTGGCTGTCTAGAATGCACCCTTCGGAAGAATCCATTTCTGTCGAATTTGTTTTTCAAAAAAGCAAGTAGTCTAGTTTGGCCAAAGAAATGGGTACCTGTACAACACTGGCAGGAGATGGGAAACCAGAAGAGTATATCCACAGTATAGAGGTCCTGAATGCCAGTTTAATACAATGTCTTAGTTTTAAATTTATAGAGAATGAGTTGTTTTTCTTCTGAACTTTTGGAAGTGGAAGAAGCATGGTATAATCTGGAATGGAACAAAAATAGATTTAGATAACTAGAAGCAACTTAAACCACTAGGGTGAAAAATAACAAGGACTTTGGACTAGTGCAAATCAGAGAAAGACCATTTACATATCAGAGGCAGAGACAACAATGGGATTTCTGGAAAGACTGGATACAGAGAACAAATAACCCATGTAAGATGGTCTCAAGTTTCCAAGCCTGGTTGAATGAAACAGCAATAAATGAACAGAAACAATGTAATAGAGAGGAGATGGGCCATAGAGGAAGATGATGTTTTACATTTTAGTTTTATTGAGTTTCAGCTGCAAACAACCAGAAATGTGAGCCTGTGGCAAGGTAGAAAAGTCAGGTGCCTAAAAGTGATCATTGAAGCCAAGGAGTAAACACAGTCACAAGGATAGAGCGGGGAAAGAGAAAATACTAGAGTAGAATTGCATAGAAACTCTACATTTAGTGGATGGAAAGGGAAGTGTGATACAATGAAAATGGCAAAGAGTAAGAATAAGGCAGGAAAAGAACCAAAAAAAGGAGAGCTCAGCATGGGAACCAAGGAATTTTAAGGAGGAAGGCCAACAGCGACAGAGATTACATGATGAGAAGGGAGAAGTACTCCCAGGTTGTACAAAAAACTACCTATGAGCCAAGTTGTCTCCATTTTCAGAAATAATATTAACTATCTCATCTGAAATGCTCTCATTCTTTGGTTTTAGCTCTTAGAATAATGCCTAACAATATTACTTTACCCATTTCCAGTTCCTGGAACTTTTCTCTAGTAAAATCTAATTATAATGCCTAAATTCTTAACACAATTTTCCCTATCTTTTATCCTGATAAAGGTCTATCATTCATAAATGTGCATCCTTCCTCCCAATGCCAAGAACAGAGAGGATGGCATATCCACCACATGAAAGAGAAAAAGGCATCAGTTTACAACTTCTCTCTTTCTCTCTTGGTATGACTTTTCTAGAAGATTGGTCCTCTTGTGGGTTCAATTATATTTCCTCAAAATTCATATGTTGAAGTCCCAACAGCCAGTAGCTCAGAATGTGACCTTATTTGGAAATAGAGTTGTTGCCGATGTAATTAGTTAAGATGAGGTCATCCTGGAGTAGGGTGGGCTCCTAAGGGGAGATCTGGACACAGATACTCACAGGAAGATCACCTTGTGAAGATCAAGGAAGAAACCAGGGTGATGCAGACAAATCCAAGGAATGACAAAAATTGTCAGCAATCCATCAGAAGCTGGAAAAAGGCATGGAATGGGTTCTCACATCCCTGAGAAAGAACCAACCTTGCTGACAATTTGATCTCATACTTCTAGCTTCTAGAACTATGAGACAATGAATTTCTGTCTTTTAAGCTACCCAGTCAGTGGTACTTTGATACAACAGCCCTAGCAAACTAATGCAGGTCCATAAACAAGTAAGCCAACAATGCGTTTCTGCAGGTGGTGCACATTGAAATCACATACCACAGAAAGAACAGCAATTTAGTTCATCTGAAGAAAAATGTATTCATATTAGTTTTATTTAAAACTGCTTCGGTTTTCAAATCCATTTTATGTCCCAGAGACAGCTGTTCTTTGAGTAGAGTTTACATTGGGAGAGAACAGCCAGTTTTGGAGAATAAATGTCTTTCACTATTTGGGACTATGGACTCTACTAAACCCATCTAATAATAGAACTGGCCTGTCCACAATGATTGGACATTGCACAGTTGAACCATCAGAGATGTTATAAAAATAAAGCCAGATGAAGTTGCCTGTTAGGACATGAAAGCTCTGAATAAGTGTTTTTAATGCAGGAAATGATTATGATTTCTGGAAATGTACAATTGGTGCTCTTTTTTGATATTCAGTGTCATTGGAAAAAAACACACTGACCACCATTTTATAAAGTAGCCTTTTGTATAACTTTAGACATTTACAGCTCATCATGGTTGCACCTGGTTTGGCAAAAGATTCTTGCTGTACAGTGGAAACATTTTTTGGTGGTCAGGTTGCTAAGTGGGAGGCTGCCATGGTGGAGATACTGTGCTTACTTTGGCTACCCTTTTATGTACATTCAGCATTATGTATTTCTATTTATAAGACCATTAGAAGTTGTCCTGTGGCCAAAGCTTTTCTTTCCCAGAGGGAACAAAACTACCCAGATTGTGGCTAATATTTACTGGATTTAAAACATGATTTTTATAAAACATGATACAAATCCATCACTGGCCAAATAAGTATTGCTAAAATCTAAGTTAGGCTCCTGTTCTCTCAAACCGAAAAAAGCAAGGGCTTTCAAATGATCATAATCTCCAGAATCCTTATTTGTGTGTGTGATAACTACAAATCATCCATGAAATAAATTGTCAAAATAAACCTCTCTGAATCTAAGAGGGTATGGTGCCTCCTTGGTGACACTTACCAGGATGATCCTGTCTCTGCTTGTGGACACACTTATCTCCTTTCTTTGATTCATTCCAGTTCTCAGTCCAGTGCCTTTCAGAGATGAAGATAAAAGTACTAGCTTTCCATCAGCAGGTTTTAAAACTTTGAATGGCTGTCCAATTAGTCAATAAAAGGCAGGAGAAGAAGGGTGTGACCACCTGTGATGACTGAGCATTGAGTGAAGTAGGCCAGCCATAATCACACAACCTATCTGATGATAATAATTTATGCCTGGCTCTTAGTTTCAGTATTTGGAAACAGAGAAAAGGTAGGGATGAAGAAGAACAGAGCCTCCAGTGCTCCACTATTTCTCCCTTCCCTGTGTTCGGAGCCAATGATGGAGAACTGTAGACACCATTCTCTTCCTAAAGGACATAGCTGCTACTCAGCTGACTTCTGCTATGGAACGTGGGCCAACTATAGACCTATTTTCTCATTTTCCAAGATAGACCAAATAGATTTTTTTAAAACATCAAATCTTCTGTGTTTTAAATGTTGCAAACTGCATTCATTTTCTATTGCTGCTGTAACAAATTACCTCAAATTTAGTGGCTTAACCAATATGAATGTATGATCTTACATTTCTAGAGGTCAGAAGTTTGAAATGGGTTCCACTGGGTCGAAATCAGGGTGTTGGCAAGGCTATGCTCCCCTTAGTAGCCTTAGAGAAGATTCCATTTCTTTACCTTTTCTGGTTTCTAGAGGCTGCCTGCATTCTTTGGTTTGTAGCCTCTTCCTCCATCTTCCAAAGCCAACAGCAGCATCTTCTAATCTGTTTGACCTTCTCCTTTCTTCATCACATGTTCTTTTCTGACTCTAACTCTCCTGCCTCCCTCTTTCCCTTGTAGGAACCATTGTAATTATATTGCCCCCCCCCCCCCAGTAATTCATGATGCCCTCCCATCTCAAGACCCTCAACTTAATCACATTTGCGAAGTTCCTTTTGCTTTGGAAGGTAACATATTCACAGGTTCTGGGGATTAGGACCTGGACATCTTTGGGGGGTGGCATTATTTACTCTATCCAAACACTGATTCTTTTTTTTAAGTGAAGGTCCAAATAAAACATTGCTGTGGCCACTATTTTGTGATTTGTGGTTAAATTCTGGCTATGTCATCTCTGAGACTGAGTGTTTGTCCTTTAGAGATGAGTGCATCTCAGTCAACAGTATTCTCTGGAAATCTGAAGAAAGAAGAACGTCTGTAGCTCACATTTATGGGAAGTTCTCTGGTTAACCTGGACATGATAGTTCACATCTGCCCTGGGCTGCTTTGCCTGATGGAGCATTCTGCACACCACTGTGGACTATCCAGCTGGAGCACTTCAGGAATTTAGTCTAGGGGTGATGAACAGTAAGAAAAGGGCAACCACTGTGGGGCAAAAGTAGGGTTTTCCAAAGATGGAGGTTTGCATGATATAGATTATATGTAAGGTGCAGAGATTACACAAGAAAAGTACAGACAGGGCATTAGGGTTATGGGTTGGAGAGGATACATGTAGGAACTCTGTAAGGGCTCACACTTGTTGGATGCTTTGCCCTAGACTATTTCTCTTGAACTAAATGACTCCTTTCTTGGTCCAGTTCTTTTTTTACCTTGGCAATTTAGTAAAGGCTGGTATATCATGCAACTTTGTAGGGTGATGCTGTGGAAAACAAATGGGTTAAGCAGGAAAAAGAATGGCCCATCTTGTCTGCTAGTCTCATGTGAAGGAGTGGTAGCCTTCCTCAAAAGAAATGGTGATTGCAAGGTCTAGATTTTCTGATGCAAAATAAGCCATGCTGTATGCCAGAGCTCAAAGGAGTGGGGAGGAATAACTCCTGACTATATAGTTCAGAAAAGATGTAGGGGACAAAGCCCATTGCAGAATTTAGCATCTCAGTGAGAGAAATGGGCAGGTGAAGGATGTGGAGGAGTGAAGCTGGACAGAGGTTGCAGTCATTTGTTACCTTTTACACGCCTGCTAGGATAACTGTCCACTGATCAGACCATTAACCTTTGCCTTTGGCCAACAGTGTGAAAGGTTTACATATTGATTTTCTAACAATATTTCAGTGGAATTTAGAGGACAACAGAGTGAATACTGGTTCATGTCACTATATTCCATTTCAGATATCAGCAGAACAATTTTTTAATTCATATCTGAGCTGTGGTCACCCGTGACCTCTCTCAGAGCATGGTTTCCTCTTAGCTACTGTGACTTCCAGATTTGCTCTTCATTTTCCCTAGGGAGGAACTTGGGCACAGATGCAACTTGGCACAATGAATGTAACATTAACTTCCCTCATAACAACATCTGATTTTTCTGGTTGCTTTTCAGCTTTGTTGACAACTTGTATATATCTGGCAGAGACAGAATCAGCACAATGACTAAGCAATCTTTTAATCATGATTTATGATTTGTCCAGGTCAAGGCTGAAGCAGGACAGGTAGGCTGAATTAGAATCATACCTGGTTAGAGTTGTTTTGTCTGCTGGCAAAAATACTGCTTACTAGCTCATTCCAGGAAATATTTGAAATTTTACTAATAATATGTGCACACACACTGAAAACATGGGTGAAGAAAAACTCCACCTTACTCGTTGTTGTAATCTGAACACCTCACCTAGTATGTGCACCACATTTGTCCTCAATGAAGGACCACGTAAATGGAGTTGGCCTTGGTCATGTAGCACCTGTGTTGCCTCAGGCAAGCTACTCATCTTGTTAAATAAGAGAACAACATTTTTCTCACAAGAAATTTATAAGGATTAAGAGGAGTGATTAAGGTACTATGTACTTCCAAAGTCACATAAATGTATTGACTGATTATTTGTGCAATTTGGATTAGATTCTACCTTTTCTGTGGACTGTGTCCTTTAGAAGAAAACACTGATAATCTCACTGACTAAATGACCTAGGTATCTTCTAAATGATTTTAGTCTTTATTTAAGGCCATCTCAGCTAACTAAGCTCTTAGGGTCCAGACGCTATTAGTTTAAGCAAATTGTTTTTGAACTTTTTTTCTTTGGGGGAAAAAAAAACAGCACTAAGTCAATATCCATATCAAATAGAATATGCCACACAAAATAGACAAGCTTATAAATATTGGCTGGAGTCTCAGTCAAAGGATGGGGATTTGGGGTCTTTTTTATACACAGAAGGATTGATTTCATTAATCTGATTAAAGAAATTTTGAGCAAACTTCTTACTAAAACAGAGTTAATTGATTTGAAGAAAACAAGTTGATGACATACATTAGAGAGAGAAGTAGATTGGATTATTGACAAAACATTTCCCATGCACAAAGGCAATGGTTTACTGGTTGCTGAAAAGAACTGGAACACTTCAAATTTTACCTTATTATGAGCTAGAACAATAGCATTGTATAAAACCCCTCCAACTGATTACAAAGCTGATGAACCACTGGCTGCTTGAGTCATGGACTCTCTTTGATGTTAGCAGAATTTAGACCATTGTCAAGACTTCACTCAATTTTGTTTTTTTGTTTTTTGTCAGTTTCTCAATTAATTCATATTCTTTTTAGGTCACACATCTCTATCTATTATTAAATTGATCATTTGACTGATTCAATGAAATAGTTTGTTTTTACTCATCTTTCCCCCCCTGTACTATCCATTTCCTTTATTTTTAATTTTTTATTAAATTTTTTGGGGCTACATTTGTTAATAAGATAATATAGGTTTCTAATATATGTTTTTATGATACATGATCTGCATATTGCATTGTGTGCCCACCACCCAAAGTCACATCATGTTCTGTCACCATATGTTTGCCCCCCTTTTCCCTTTACTCTCCCTAGCCCCTTCCCTCTGGCAACCACCACACTGTTGTCTGTGTCTATGAGTTTCAGTTTTATATCCCACATATGAGTGAAATCATATGGTTCTTTGCTTTTTCTGACTGACTTATTCACTTAGCATAATATTTTCAAGGTCTATCCATGTTATCTCAAATGGCAGTATTTCACCTTTTCTTAGGGCTGAAAAGTATTCCATTGTATATATGTATCATATCTTTATCCAATCATCTATTGAAGGACACTTTGGTTGTTTTCATGTCTTGGCCACTGTGAATAATGCTGCAATGAACATAAGGGTGCATGTATCTTTGTGAGTAAATGTCTTTTTTTTTGGGGGGGGGGGGTAGATACCCAGAAAAGGGATTGCTGGGTTACATGGTAGCTCTATTCTTAATTTTTTGATGAATCACCACACTGTTTTCCATAGTGACTGTACCAGTTTATTTTCCTACCAGCAATGAATGAGGGTTCCTTTTTCTCCATAACCTCTCTAACACTTTAATCGACTTATTCTGTTGGTTCCCAGGAGGAAATTAGCTTTGTAACTTCATGGGGAAACAAAATAAGAGATAAGCTTCCTGTTGACTGGCTGACCTTCACAGTATCCTTAATAGTCTGCTGCTGGAAGAGGTGCACCCTTCCTTATGGGACCTCAGATTTGGTGGGGATACCAAAGATTGCTGGAGTTCTGTCCCCAGAATTAGAAGAAGCTCGGTTGGTGACCTAAGGAAGAGCATGAATTTTGGAGTCCAGAAAAATAGTCTTGAATCCCATTCAAGTTTGCCATTTTTTCCTGGGTGAACATTGCCACATTATTTTATCTCCTGATTATAATAGACCCTTGAAATACTCAAGGAATAATCTTGAGAAATGGGATCCTTAAATGCAAGAATCCTACTGGAGCACTTGTGGAGAGCTACAACAGATGCGAGCAACAGGGGAGGAAAGCCAACTCAAGTTGAAATAGAGATGTTCGCCAATAATCCCATTTCACTCGCTGGTTAATCACTTGCTCCACTACTTTAGTCTTCAAGTGGGCATCAGCTTCAAGTAATGCTTTAGAACAATTACAAGTCTTATACTTTGGGGTTACTGACAAGTAGTTAAATCACAAGTCTACTGTAATGCCTACTTAGGTTTGTTGTAACCATGAAAAACTGCAACAGGTGAAAGAGTTGGAACATAGTATGATCAATAAATGTGATATGTCTTTCTTCCAAAACAATTTTTGTTAAATGAATGAATGAATTTGTTAAGAGAATTGCTTCTCTCTGGGTAGAAGTGTGATAAATGTAGGTGGTCTTTGAATATTTTTTTCTAAAGTTCTTCATGCCTTTCGAAAAATAATTGTTGGTCAATACTGGCTCTGTGGCTATAAAAAAAGAAAAAGTCAGATCACAGTTGCTTATTCATTTTTCCTCCCTCTTTTCCACTGTTTATGAGGTAGAATTTGTGCTCATCCATGGTGTGTTGAAGGGGAGTGAAGGGGGATGTTACTTTTTAAATGTATTTTCTTATTTTTAAGTGCATTTTGGTAAAAAAAAAAAAAAAAAGAAGAAGATTTCAGTGTGGCTTAAAGAGATGCATCACAGAATTAACATAAATTTCAGAATTAAATTTAAAATAAGAAAGATTAAGAAAGTCAATAATCCCATATTGATTATGTTATAGTTCATGTGGGAAGTCAGACTCAGACAAGAAAGGCATAAAAAAGTTGTCTGTAACAAATCATGTGTATCCCATAATTCCTTTTATATAACACAAATTAACGAAACAAATCACTTCTAACATTTTTGGTTTAAGATGGCAAAAAAAGTACAAGGTTTCATTTTAACATCTACTGAAATGAAAGTAGAAAAGTGGAAAGAAAAACAAACTAGTAACATAAAATAAAATGAAATTGGGGGTGAACCAACAAACAATTTTAACAAATTTCTGGGAGATTGAAAATGAACCGGAATGACTTGGTGAATGAAACAGTCTAAAAAAGCCATAGTTTTATAGATGATAAGAAACTATAAGGAGACAAAAGCCAATCTGCTCTGTAGAATTCTAGAAATTCTCTGGCTTCAGGGTCATTAGCAAGCGAAAACCGAAGTTGAACTCAGAGGATTCACAAGAGGTCTGATGAAGCAACTGCCAATAGCGGTAGGCAGCTCAGTCCTTCTTCCTCAACCCACATGCAGGCAAAACAACAGAGGGCTCCTCTCTAAAAAAAAGAAAAAATATTTGGGGAAAGCAAAGACGTCTAGCTTTAAGTCACCTATGGACAAATACAGAGGGCTTTGCTGTGCTTGCAGGACAATATATAAATATTAATAACCTTACAATGTCAACAAGTAAAAGTGTAGCTCATAGGAGGAAGAAAATGACAGTAGAAGAAAAGATAAGAATGCTAATCCACTGGTACCATTTCTGTTGTCATTCATTCGTTCACTGCTGTTCTAGAAACTTGGGATACAGCGAAAGAAAAAAATGACAGAGCTCCTTATCTGGACAGATCTTACATAACATTATGCCATTAGTAAGTGAGGCTGCACGAGAGACTGCAGAAGCTGATGGAATAAGAAATAAAGGTTTAAATATACTTAAAGATATAAAGATAACTAACAAATAACTATAAATACATTGAGAAGAGTAGAAATGAGTAAGTGATCTGAATTTTAAGCTCTCATAAATGGCATGCATTAGATACTGTCTAAAGTAAATAAATCAAATCAGAGATAAAATCATGATATCTAGAATTAGGAAGGCAACCACCAAAACTAGAAACAGGAACACTGGAAAGAGTTTGCCTCTGGGGTGTGGCAATGAGGTTGAGATGGATGAGAATGTTAATTTTGTTTTCATCATGAGTCTTATTTGCTTCGCTACCACTTGTATGTATTATATTGATTAATGCATATATTTTAAATTAGGTGACTTCTAAGAACAGTTATAATCAAAGAATGAGATTCATTTTTCATCTACCAAGTGTCATGAGATTAGGCATGACATCATTAGAAATGGATTTTCCTTTCTGAATCTTTTTGTACATGTTTGAAAATAGATATTTTATTATCTTCTCTTGGCTATAATGATTGGTGGAGTTCAAAGAACAGGGCTGTGAAGGTAAGTGCTGGAAATGAAAGATACCAAGCAGTCTGTAGAGTGTATTATTAGAACAGCCTGGATGCAGCTCATGTGAAGAAAATCATGCTTTTATTTCCCATTGTTTACCTGAGTTTAGCCAGCAGTGTTTAGGAAAGTGGAACTAATATTTATTGAATGCTTATTTTGTGTAAAGCACTTTGGATATGGTAAATCACTTAACATAGTCAATAACCTTATGACATCGGTATTAATTTTCACGTTTGATAAAAAAAGAGAGTGAAGATTAGACACATGATGAAACTTGCTAATGGCAATCCAGCGTGAATGTGGAGAGGTACATTTTAATCAGGTCTGTCTGATTCAAATGCTGTGCTGTTTCTTCCCTGACTCTTGTCTTTCCCAGGGTACACTTTCTTAGAAAAAGACCATATTTCAGTCAAGTTCCATTGTAAGTTATATTTTCCATTATAAGTCATTGTAAGTCATACTTTTTATTACATGTCAGTATGTTCTAGGATGTACCCTTCTGTATAAGCCCTATTTTTCTAGGTACCTAAGAGATTTAGCTAGTGTGGTAAACATTTCAGCATCAAACTGATAATAAAGGCACATGTCTATTGGGTTTCTAACGTTCCAACAAAAAGAAACCTTATAAACTTTTATTTTCATCCTCAACCAATAATATACTTCTTATTTCTTGTATTTAAAAATATTTCTCAATGGTAGTTTATCCCTGGGCAACTCTTTTGGTCCATCTTATGATCAGCTTTGCACACACACGATTTCTTCTGTTGCTACTATCTGTTGGAATGAGGCAATAGTCCTCCCTTGAGCCCATTGAGTTATCAAAAAGAGCTATACTCTGGTAGCAAGATAGAAGCACATATATTTAGAGAAAAATGAGAATAATAATAACAAAAATAAACTAGCTCCAGTTTTGTATACATATTAGGTGCCAGATGCTTTCCTGCATCATCTCATTTAATTCTCTTTGCAGATCTATGGGGAAGATACTGTGATCAATATTTTACAAATAGAAACCATAACCCAGAGAGTTTAAGAAACTTGCTCAAGCCCTGGCCGGTTTGGCTCAAAGGTTAGAGCACCGGCTTGAGGTCCGGAGAGACCCGGGTTCGGTTCCCGCTAAGGGCACGTACTTCGGTTTCAGTTTGTCCCCGGCCCTGGTCGGTTGTGCGGTGGCAGCCACTCGATGTGTCCCTTCACGTTGATGTTTCTCTCTCTCTGTCTCTTCCTCTCTCTCCCTCCCACTCTATCTGTACAAAAAATGGAAAAATGTCCTCGGGTGAGGATAAAAAAAAAAAAAAGAAACTTGCTCAAACTTGTCACAAATCACAACAATGATAGAACTGGGGTTTGAACACTAGGTTTAAGAATATGTTTGTCATATTTCTAAAGTTGCCTGCTATATAAATAATTTTACAAATTCTTTTATGTTATCCTAGGGAGAAAAGATACATCATTGAATAGGAAAATTAAACAAACTTTTGTTTCTGTGAGTGATCTGAAGTGGATTTGATTCTAGCAATGCCACTCTGAAGGGTGTTCCCAAGTGGGGTACCAAGGACAATATTCTCTATCTTGTTTGATTCCATGTTGTTATTAATGGATTAGTTAGATATGTTTTCTACTGATTATTACTATTATTACTATTATTTCAGAATATACAAAGCTGGAAAAAGGAGAGGGAAAATAAATAAGAATGAGAATCTTTAAAAAATTATAACAAATGACAACAATAATCTGACTCTCTAACAAGATGAAGTTAAGTAAGAATAAATTATAATTGTATTTTGTCTGAAAAGTTATCTGTGTGAGTACAGAGGTGGAAAGATGTGGCTTAGTAGGAACTCATGCAAAACTTTGGCCATCTCATCAATCTGAAGCCTTCATTACCATCTTTACAATGATAGCTCCCACACACCTGTTTCCAGCCCAGACCTCTTACATAGGTCCAGTCCTATATATTCAAGAGCTCTCAACCAATTTCTCTTCTTGGATTTGGGTGTTTGAAATGCTCCTCAGATTCAGCAGGTCCAAGATTGAACTTTAAAATTATCTCCTCCAAACCATATTCTCTTCCAACACCCTCTAATCAGTGAATATTACTACCATATGTAACATAATACTATACTTCATTGACACCTCTTGGTCCCTCATCTCTTCCTTCTTATCTTTACCTCCTCTCAAGACTCTGACTATTTTAACTGCTAGAATCTCAGAATTTGTTACTCTTTTATATCTCCATCACTACCTGATTAGTCCATGGAACCATCATTTCTCCCCTGTTCATCTGGTCTCAATGTTTCTACTCTGGGCGTCTTTACTCCATGTAACACATCAACACAACTGACATTTTATCACAAATATGACTAGGAAATACTCACATCTACCGTAAGATTAAGTTCCTCTAATGTATTTTTATTCCTCTCACATACAAATAAAAGTCATGCCTCCCCTGCCTCGTTTTGGCAGTCTCCTCCTTGTGCTCTTTCTCAGTAATATGGGCTTTTTTTCAGTTCCTTGAACATCCTATGGAACCTCCTGCCACTAAACCTTTGCATAGGTTGTTCCTTTTGTATTTTTCCTCCTCATCATCTGGTTAATGCCTACTCATCCCTCAGGTTTCCATTCAAGTGGCCTTTCCATTAGAAAGCCCTCCCTAGTTCTCTAAACTGAAATTCTTTTGTACCATGTTCTTATAGTTACATGTTCTATTTCTGCCTTTGGACCTCTTATCTCAATTTATAATTAGTTTGCATAACATATATATTTTGAATATTTATTATGTTCCAGGTTTATAAGTGCTGAGGATATAGTGGTGAATAAAACAATTCCCTCCTAAGGATCTTCACTTGGTGATGGAAGAGATAGACAATAATCAAATCAACAAATAAAATATAAAGCATGTCCATTGGTGATAAGTGCTATGGAGAACAATACATCAGAGAAAGAGAATAGAAAGTGCCTTTGTGTGTACAAGTGTATGGTATTATATTTTATTAAAAAATTTTTTTTTCTTTATTGATTTTAGAGAAAGAGGAAGGGAGAGGGACGAAGAGATAGAAACATTGATGAAAAAGAACATCAATTGGCCACTTCCTGCATGCCCCCCACAGGGGATCAGACTCACAACCTGGGCATGTGCCCTGACCAAGAATCAAACCAGCGACCTCCTGGTGCATGGGTTGACGTTCAACCACTAAGCTACACCAGCCAGGCAAGTGTATGCTATTTTAAACAGTCAGGAAAGAACTGATGAGGCAACATTTGAGCCAGATGAGAGGGTGAAACTGGCATTATACCTGAAGGAAGACTGCTCTAGATAGAAGTAAGAGTAAGAGCAAAAGACCTGAGATAGAAGAATGTTCCCCATGTTTAAAGAGCAACAGGAAGGTCAGCACATTTGGAGCACAATAATTGGAAATTATACATCAGGAGATGAGGACAGAGAGAAGGGTCAGGTAGGGTAGTACCTCGAAGGTCAATGTAAGAGCTTGGGCTTTCTGTCTGAGTAAGTGGGAAATAATTATGCAATTTTAGCAAAGGATGTGATCTGACATGTTCTCAATGGATTACTTTGGCTACTGTGTGAGGAATAAACTCTGCGTGTGGATGGGGGTCAGTGGGGAGGGTGGAAGTAGGGATGTCAGTTAGGAACTTGTCTGCACTAATCCAGACAAGATATGATGATGACTTGATCAAGGTGGTAACAGTAGAAATAGGAAATGTGATCAGATTCTGGATATTTTTTAAGGAAAGCCAACAGACTATGTTGACAAATTGGGTATGTGTTATAGGAGAAAAAAAAAAATCAAGGATTCATTAGGGCTTATGGTATCAGTAACTGGAAGAATGGTGTCACCATTCACTGAGATGAGTAAGTCCATGCGAGAAACAGATTTGAGGGGAAAGATCAGGGTACATGTTAACTTCAAAATGATTATTACATATCCAAGTGCAGTTACAGAGTATGTTGTTGAATTTATGAATCTAGAATTTTGGAGAGAAGCCTGGGTATGGTGATAACCATCCTAGCACCCATGGGAATGAGGAGGTTCCTGGGACAGTCTCATCAAATAGAAGAAAAACAAGAGCAGTGTGATGTTCGGGAAGTCAAATGAAAAATAAAAAGTTTCACTGGGAAAGCAGCGGTCAACCATGCCAATATAGATGACAGGTAAAATGAAATGAGAACTATGAACTGACCATTGGATTTAGCACTGTGGCAGTCATCAGCGATCTTGAAAAGGACTGATACCAAGGAATGGTGGGGGGCAAAACCTTGATTGGAATAGGTCCAAGGAAGGCAACAATCAGAGACTGTATATATAGTGCAAAGGAGGATGGAGAAGAAGGGAAGAAGTTAGAGGGGGAAGTAAAGCCAAGAGAGGGGGTTACCAATGGGGAAAACTATAACAGTTTGTTAGCTGCCACTAAACACCCTCAGAACAAATGCTGTGGGGAAGAAATGGAAGACTTGGTAGAGCAAAGTTATTGAGCAGACACTTAAGTAGCTTTAGATAAGAGCACACGTAGTTCATTAATACTGACAAGAATAAACTCACTGGTTCAGATGTAATTAGGCAGGTAGATGCAACGAGCTTGTTTAAATTCTCTTCTGATTGTCCCTATTTTCTTAATGCAAAGGGGAGGTAGGTCATTAGCCAAGTGGCAGATGTGGGATGGGTGAAGGTGTTGGAAGAAGTTGAAAGGGGAGAAGAAAGAACAGATGAACGAATGACTCCTATAAAGGAGGTAATGAAGAGTACAGTTGGGTGACACAATATTCAAAGCTGGAGCAGGAGAGTAGGGCTTAGTGAGCTTAGAGAAAAAAACACTTAGAAAAGGAGCAAGGAGGACACACCCTCCACCTCCAGACCCAGAGAGATAGAAGAGCCACCACAGAGAGGACTGGAGGGAACGCAGAGTCCTCGGGGGAGAAGTAGCTCTAGGAAGGTAACAGGAACATTCATGGAAATTTGGAGGATATTCGGGATTTTAATAATAATAAAGTGGACACTCATGAGGGGGCAGCAGAAGGGTTGAAGAGTTGAAGATGCGGTGAAGGCTGAAATCCCCACTTAATAAGATTAAGGTTTGGGTCTGTGGATGCTCCTGAGAGACCTGGGTTTTCATGCTAACTGAAGTAAACAGGGATACGTGTAGATGGTAGAAGTGAACCTCTCTTGGGAGGGAGCTCTGGAGCTCCTTCTTTTTTCCTGCCAATGGACAGGTGGAGGACAAGGGAAGGCAGTCTTATGGGAGCATGAGTGGTTCTGGGCCACCTCCTCACTGGAATATAATGAATGACACTTTCACAAGTGTCATTATTTGCTCAGCATCTGTCTTCCCCACTGTACAATTTTTTGGTTGCCTTCTTAGCTTTAGGTTTTGTGTTGATTTGTTCAGTTACTTCTCTACTTCAGCTACGGCTTTAGGAAGATGCTACATAAAGGCAGGGAACTGTGTCTGCTTTTGCTCTCTTGACACCTCCAGGGCCTTGAGCACTGCTGTGTGCATAACAGGAGCTTAATAAATAAATGGTCAGTGAATAAATAAGTAATGAAAGAATTGAGGATTTTAACTGACAGAAAGGTTGATATAAGCAGTGTGATGAGGCTGCCAATAAAAGAGGATGGCGCTCAAAGTAAAGAGCAATATCTTGTTCTACTCCTCTCTGAACAGTATGGACTATAGGATTTTATTGGAGAGGTGTGTTAGGCCATTTTAGCTGCCAGAAAATGAAAGAAGAGTATCATCTCAGACTACCCCAAGTACTGAGGGGTTTATTATAAATATGTTTGTAGAAATAGGGCAATAGAAATTTCATGGAAACACAGGATTAGATAACCCTATAAATGGGCCCCATGTGGGAACAAACACACTTTGGAACTGGGTTATTTTGTGCTCCTTCAGTGTCATAAGATTAGTTTATCCATCTTAATGGTGACACATTTTTCTGTTGCTTCTATTGCTTCTTGTCATTCCCAATAACATACCATCAAATATTTTATTTCTAACCCTAATTATCTTTTTCTACTTCACACTTGCCCATAGTTTCTGCTTATTCAGTTTCTACTTAGCTACCCAATAGCATTCTCAACATCTTAGGCAAATCTTCCTCATCTTCCCCCAGCATAGCTGTCCTGATATTCTGTAAACACTTTGTATACCTCTCTCAATATTAAAAGCTATCCAGTTGATATTCTGTTATTATTGATGGCTTTAAGAAGCTGTTTCTCAACAGTTTCCTGCCCTCCCAGATTGTGTCTCTTCTCCCCTGTTTCAAGAGGTCACAATTTCTGATTTGATAGCAACCAACCCATCTCTCCCTGTTCTAAAACCCTCAGAAAGAACAGTTAGATGTGTGAGCATCTGTTCCCATTATCAGTCTCTCCCGAACCTAAAGACTTCTTTTTCATCTTCCTAGGTGTCCACTAAGGTTGATCTGTTGTCTCTGGAAATCTTTCTCATCCCCCAGGTTAATCAGCACATCTTTCTCAATTTTGTTTCCAGCCTTCTCTGTTCCTGTTTTGATAATACTGAGAAAACATGCTTTCTAAACCACCACAGTTTCTACTTGGTTTCTGCCTCTATGAGAGGCAGAGAATGTCATGTACAATTTTTTGGTTGCCTTTTTAGCTTTAGATTTTATATTGATTTCATTCACTTATTTCTGTACTTCAGCTGAGAAGTTGGATATGAGTCTAAGTACTTATTGGACAGCACCAACTTAGTGCTCTGTAAGAAGTTCAAAGTGGCTTATTTCACTCAGCATGATGTCCTCAAGGTTCATTCATATTTCCACATACTCCAGAATTTCCTTCTTTTTAAAGGTTGAATAATATTCCACTGTGTATATATACCACATTTTCTCTATCCCTTCATGGACGTTTAGGTTATTTCTATCTCTTGGCTATTGTGAATAGTGCTGCAGTAGACACAGGAGTGCTACTATCTCTTCAAGATCCTAGTTTCAATTACTGCACACATTAATTTAAATGAGCCATTCAAAATAGTAAAATTCATAGAATCAAAGAGTGAAATGGGGGTTGTCAAGGGCAGGGGAGAGGGAGAAATATGGTTACTAATTAAAGGCATAAAGTTTCAGTTAAATTAGATGAATAAGCTCTAGAAATCAGCTTATTCACCTAGTACCTCTAGTCAACAATCTAGTGTAATGGATTTTACACTTAAAATTTTGTTAAGAGAGTGTCTTTCATGTTGCATTCTTACCACAATAAAATAAAAATCAGTAAGTACAAATGTTTAAAAAGTTGAGATTAATTTTACCCATTAACATCCTTTCATGTTTGTACTTCAGTTAAAGCCCCAAATCTAGTGTTCATCTTCCATTACTTGTCCCTGGCCCTCACTCTACACATTTAATTAGTTGGATAATCTTAAAATATTTTTGAAATATGCTTCCTCTTTTTCATTCCCATTGCTATCCTCTAGTTCAGGTTCCTACCATCACTCACACAAACCATTACTGTGACTTTTGCATTAGAAATTCTGCCTCTACCCTCCACCCCCTTTAATCTTCCCTCCACACTGTTGAGGATGACCTTTGGAATGTTTAAATCTAGTTATTCACTTCCTGAATTAATACCTTTCAATGGGTTTCTATTGTCTCCTGGATCAAGTTCACACCCATTATCATGCCATATAAAACCCTTTATAATTTAGCCTCTGGATTCATCTTTCCAATCCTACTCCATGGCATTGCACCCTCATTTCATCAGTAACAAACCATCAACAGATATCTAAATTTGCCATTATGCTGTTTTCCCTGTGGTTACCTGGCAAAATTCTATTTCTCCATCTTAACATAACTCAAAACAGTTGTCATTCATGAATGTTCTCTTGATCTGCCTCTAGGTAGGATGAACCCCTTTTAATCTGTGCTGTCTCTTTTATTTCCCTTGTTACACTGCAATACAGTGACCAGTTTTCATGACTGCCTCCCTGCTAGATCAAGAGTAATTGAGGTAGTATCTGTGTCTTATCTTTGTGTCCCATATACTAGAACACGTGGCCCATTGCAGGTACTCAATGAATGGTAGGAAAGTAAATGAAACTTATCTGTATTTTCTAATTTCTTCTTTTCAGATTTTCTTAAACAGAAAATGGTAGAAGGAGTTATAGAGAGATTCATTTTTTCCCTCACCTTGCCTATGACGTCAGGGTTTAGAAGACTGTTGAGTGGGAAATGTGAAGAGAAATAGCATGTGGTATGACTTTGGCAAATAAAAATGTTTGTGAGATTTAAGATTAAAAAGATGTGGAGAGTTTAGCCTACCTATGTTTTTGCCTGGCTGTTTCAACAGGAAATATCTATGTTACCAAATGTCCAAGATAGAGAAGTTAGCAAATTTTAGGGAAGAAAGAAGCAGCAGTAAAATATAGTTCAAATTCCTCATGTACACCCTGTTTACAGCTTGTTCTGCCAGAACCTCTGCTTCTTTCACAAGGCACTTGGAGTGCACAAAGTCACATGAAAGTTTACAGAACTAGTTCTGTGACTACTTCAAGTAAATCTTTATGGTTTCTTTCTTTAAAGGTCATGCAGTTAAGGAAAAGTGCTTACTTTTCCTGTCTTACTCTTCACATTGGAATGAACTAAAAATAAGTCTTCAGACGACAGCTGTTAATAATTACAGAGAAAGCACTTTATGGCTTCCCAGCTAGAGCACTTTTGTGTTTGAGGCAATAATGCATTAGTGGACAGCTTCTTTCTCTACTTCCCTGGTCATGACAGACACTATATCTGCCCTTCTAACCAATCACATGTCCCTTTCTTGTTAGCTAAAGACTCCACCAAGTTAAAGCAGACTCTGATCTTTGGTCTCTGAGCTGTTGACTAATCTGTCTTCAGCTTTCCAGGAATTAGCAAGTCAGTCTGAAATCTAGAAGACAGACAATAAGTCTATAAAATAGACTACTGTCTACTTATAGATTATCTGGGGTATCTTGAAATTAAATGCCCCATATATGCATATAAGTTCTGGGTATATACATATCATTGAATATACTCAACTTGTATCTGTGGTGGTCTGTCCTATATTGTTTTTTTTTTTTATTTTTTATCCTCACCCAAGGACATTTTTGCACTTATCTTCAGATAGAGAGGGAATAAGAGAGAGAGAGAGAGAGAGAAACATCAATGTGAGAGAGACACATTGACGGGTTGCCACCCATGCAACCCCAACTGGGGCCAGGGACAAACTGCAACCGAGGTACGTGCCCTTAACGGGAACTGAACCTGGTCTTTTGATCTGCGCTCTAACCACTGAGAAAACTGGCCAGGGCTGTCCTGTATTCTTGCTAGAAGGAATAAAGAAAACAAACATTTAGGTGCCTCCTGTATGTCAGGCAATATGTTAGGCATGTCCGTATATGCTAACTTATTCAAGCTTCATCTGTCAGTAAGTCATTATTTTTAGATCTTACAGATACACAAAAGAGTTTGACTCAAGTCACACAACTAATAAATGGCAGAACAGGGATATAAACCTGACATGGCCTCTGTCAAAATGTATGCCTCTTGCAATATACAATATGTGCCACACTGTAAGCTCATGGTGATTTGCAGCAGGAGGGTAGGAGATGTAGCTACCACAACCCAACACTTGTCCCTGTCTTCAATCTTAACCTTCAGTTTGTGGCCACCGTCAAAAAATGGCATCGCTAATGACACTTTGGCATTTGATGACCTGTCCGCTGCTCTTTCACTCTTTGATTGTTTCATCCTTTTGTTTAACTTCTGGAAGAAAGAAATATCCAACAGTGTTGTAGTGTTAGATGCTAGAATTTAGATTTGCTCTAAACCCTCTGCTTTTTCAAGACATGAACTTGAATGAGTTACTGATCTCCTTGGGACTCAGTTCCCTTACATATAAAATGAGTAGTTTGGATAAGATTGCCTAAGGCCCCTTTCTGCTCTGATAATAATTTTTAACCTTGAGAATTCATGATGTTTTCATATTAGGGTGTAGTATTATTTAAGCTCTCATTCAAGGAAATTGAAAATTAAACCTCTCACTGAGGGAACTGAGGCTCCAGAAGTTTAAATAACTTGCTCAAAGTCACAGAAGTAAAGGATGATTGATCTTTAATTTGAACCCAGACAGCAGAGTGAAGAGGCAAATCTTCCTAACATGACACACAAACCCTTCATGAGTTGGCCTATCTATGCCTCTAGACTTAACTCTTTGTATCTATCTATCATCTATCATCCTCATCTATCATCTATCTATCTATCTATCTATCTATCTATCTATCTATCTATCTATCATCTATCTATCTATCATCTATCTATTTTTGTTACAGATATTTCTCCTTCTTCCCCCATTGACACCCTTCTCCCAATCCTGCCCCCACCCCCAGCATCATTGTCTATGCCCCTGTTTACACATACGTGCATATCAGTTCTGTGGTTTATCTCTTTCCTCCCTTCATGTCCACCTCTTCTGAGGTTTGTCAGTCTGCACCCCACTTCCATGTCTCTGGGTTTATTTTGTTCCTCAGCTTGTTTTGTTCATTATATTCCACAAATATGTGAGGTCATGTGATATTTGTCTTTTCCTGATTGGCTTATTTTGCTTAAGTTTATACTCTCCAGGTCCCTCCATATCATCTTAAAGGATAAGAAATCTTTCTTTCTTACAGCTGCATAGTACTCCATTGTGTATATGTACCATAGCATTTTTATTTTTTATTAATTTGTTTTTGTTACAGATGTTTCTCCTTTTCCCCCCATCAACACCCTCTGCCCCATCACCCCACCCCTTCCCCAGCTTTGTTGTCTATGTCCATTGGTTATGCATACATGCATACAAGTTCTGTGGTTTATCCCCCCCCCCCAACATCCCCTCTTCTGGGGTTTGTCAGTCTGTACCCTACCTCTGTGTCTCTGGGTGAATTTTGTTCATCAGTTTGTTTAGTTCATTATATTCCACAAATAAGTGAGATAATGTGATATTTGTCCTTCTCTGCTTGGCTTGTTTGGCTTAGCATAATACTCTCTAGGTCCCTCCATGTCATCTCAATGATAAGAGATCTTTCTTTCTTACAGCTGCACAGTATTCCATTGTGTACATGTACCACAGCTTTTTTATCCATTCATCTACTGATGGACACTTGGGTTGTTTCCAGATCTTAGCTATTGTAAATAACACTGCTATAGGAGTACATATATTCTTTCTGATTGGTGCTTCAGGCTTCTTAGGGTATATTCCTAGAAGTGGGATGACTAGGTCAAATGGCAGTTCAATTTTTAACTTTTTGAGGTAACACCATAGCATTTTCCACAGTGGCTGCACCAGTCTGCATTCCCACCAGCAGTGTACTAGAGTCCCCTTTTTTCCCACACCCTCATCAACACTTGTTGTTTGATGATTTGTTGATGGCAGCCATTCTGACAGGTGTGAGGTGATACCTCACAGTTGTTTTAATTTGCATCTCTCTGATGATTAGTGATGCTGAGCATTTTTTCATATGTCTCTTGGCCATTTGTATGTTTTGTTTGGAGAGGTGTCTATTTAGTACCTCTGCCCATTTTTTAATTGGGTTCTTTGTCTTCCTTTTGTTGAGTTGTGTGAGTACTCTATATATTTTGGAAATTAGCCCCTTATCTCATGTATCATTGACAATTATGCTCTCCCATATAGTGGCTTCCTTTTCCATTTTGATGGCTGTTTCTTTTGCTGTGTATCCAGACCTAACTGTTACAGTCCAACTTTATATTCTAGTAGCTGATATGTTTGAGCAAGTCATGGGCAAGATGTTCTTAGGATTTTGTGTTCACTTCTCTGGGTCTTTGTTTATGTTTATAAGTTCCCTCAGATATATATATATATATCACATATATATGTACACACACACACACACACACACATAAATAAAATCTTCACCTGAGGATCCTTTTCCATTGATTTTTTAGAGAGAGTGGAAGGGTGAGAGAGAGGGAGAGAGAAACACCTATGTGAGAGAGACACATCGACTGGTTGCCTCCCGCACGACCCCAACCAGAGCTAGGGATTGAACCCACACCCTTAGGTCTGTGGGCCAACACTCTAACCACTGATCTAAACCAGTCAGGCACTGTGGTATATCTTTACTTCTTCTCACCATCTGGCTAATTCCTATTTGTTCCTTCATAACGTAGTTCATTTGTCTTCATGTCCAGAAAGTTTCTCAAATTTCCCAGTTGGGATAAATGTTCCTCTTCCTTGTTTCCATGACATAGCATGCATACTTTTATCTTCAAATTTTTTTGAATTTATGTGTTTTATTCTGTCTCCTCCATTGAATCATAAGCTCTTAGTAAGAATGCATCTTGCCCTGGCCAGTTTGGCTCAGCGGTTGAATGTTAGCCTGTGGACCAGAGAGTCCCAGGTTTGGTTCCTGCTAGGGGCACGTGCCCCCCACCCCCAAAAAAAGAATGCATCTCGTCCTATTCATCTTTATGTACCAGGATCTAGCATATGCTCACTAAATATTATTTGAACTTAACTGAATGGAATGATGCTCAAAACAGGGCTTTACCCTTTTATTTCTCAAGTTATTTTCTGAGTATGGTTATATTCACATCCTCATTTCATAAATGGAGAAACGCAGGCTATATAACCGAGGCTAGAACCTCAAAATTCATCCCATGATCACGTTTCTAGAAAGAGTTATTTATGCACATTTTCCTCATGCCTCACTTCCCTTTCACAATTTTAAGCTCTCCAATCCACCATTCCACTCAAAGTGTTCTGGCCAAGATGTCAGTCAGTGGTGGCCACATTGCAAAATTCAACATACGCCTTCAATTGATTTTTCTGAGTAATTACTCTCTCCATTTGAAATTCTCTTTTCTTGGATTCTATAATATACAACCAAGTGTAACATATCATGTAGTGTCCTTTCTAATCCATCTGACCACCCCTTTCATTCCCCTTTGGTAGTGCCTCTTCTTCTATTTAGCAATCGGAGTTCTTCAAAGACCACTCTTGAACCATTATTTCTTTCTTATCCTTTATTCTTTTCCTATGAAGTCTTATCCACTCCCACATATTATATAAAAATACTATGTATACACCAGTGACTCAGAGATTGGTTTCTAACACAAATCTTGCTTCTGAGCTACAAACTCATAATACAACATTTACTTGGTTGCTTCTTATGCATCTCAATGTAAACATATCTGAATCTGAACTCATTTTCTTATCCTGCAAACCCACTCATCTAGTAGTCTCAATCTCCCCATCCGCCATCCTCCCAATTATTCATGACAGAAATGTTGATGTTACCCTTGACTATTGTCTCTTTTAAGCATCTGTCAATGTGACCTTGTAAGTGAATCTTGAATCTATTTTCTCCTCCATTTAACCACTGCCTCTCTTTTGGCTTAACTGTTACCATCTCTTGGCTGAACTGCAGCAGTAAACTCCCAACTGGGCATTTACTTTCATCCATTCTTGCCATCACCTTGGTTTGCTCATCTCCTCCAGTCATTTGTATTTATATATCACTTGAGCGTTCTTTACAAAATGGAAGAAAAATTAATTATGTTATATTACTGTTTTAAACCTTAAAACATTTCCCATTTCTCTTAGGATAAAACAGAAAATCCTAGCATGACTTATAAGGCTTTGCATGATCAACTTTTACCTTTCTATTTTTTCAAACTCTTCCCATTTGGGCCCTAATTACAATAATAACTATATCATTATTTGTGTGCTCCTTTTTCATTTTTCTTTTTAAAATGTCTTCCCCCTAGAATGTAAAGTGAAATCTATGTCTATGTCTGTTTTGTTGATGTGGATCACAGAAACCTAGCACAATATCTGGTATGCAAAAAAGTCAATAAGTTTTTATTGAATAAATGAATGAATCAATTTATTAATGATGAGTTCTTTTTGGTACATAAAAAACAGATCAACCTGTAGGGCTCTCCCTCTGAGCAATTCTCTTAATTCAAGCATCTTAAGAATTACTATTTTAATGAACTAGATCCAGCCATACTGCATACCAAATTATTCACCTTTATTTCTATCATTTGTTTATTCATATATAAAATTCAACTATATGCCAAACATGAAGGCAATAGAAGTAAAAGAACGCAAGATACAGTGAGAAAACAAACAAGAAAACAGACAAACAAACAAACATAGGATGTTAAAACACTTTTTGGAAATGCTTTTGAACACATTAATTTAAGTATCGGGGTACTGGGATAGCTCTCTGAGATGGATGAGTTTTGTGGCTACTTCTATGAAGGAGGTGGGTCTGCCCAACTTTTTCTGCTTTGTGTTCCAAAATGTTTTGGCTACGAAGCTTTTTTTGTCTGCTCAAGTCCTGATGACTCTGCTGAATGTTAGTCCATTTTTATAATGACTGAGAAACTAGTCTTACCCTTTGGGAAAGTATTGTCATGTTTATTGCCTTCGGCGTGGGTATCTTGGCTGTTTCCTACAAACTTTGTGTAAAGATGTAAGACATGGACTAATACTGTAGGAAATCTGACCTATATTTTTTCAAGGCCAGTTGTTTCCTCATGTAGTCTTATAGAACTCAGCTTAAGAATAGATTGGTCGCCCTGGCCGGTTTGGCTCAGCAGTTGGAGCGTCGGCCTGCGGTACAGAGAGACCCGGGTTTGGTTCCCGCTAATGGCACGTACCTCGGTTGCAGTTGGTTCCGGCCCTGGTTGGTCGTGCGGGTGGCAGCCACTCGATGTGTCCCTTCGCATCGATGTTTCTCTCTCTCTCTCTTCCTCTCTCTCCGTCCCACTCTATCTGAACAAAAAAATGGAAAAATGTCCTCGGGTGAGGATAAAAAAAAAAAAAAAAGAATAGATTGGTCATTATTTAGCTAACCATCATTGAGCTTTCTTCATTAGGTAATTCTAGGCAGGAGATTGCATAATACCTCATATCATTGTCATTCAGCATTTTCAGTGAGTGTGCACCATGGCACTATTGAAAGTGAGGAATGACTAGGGTGATAATCATCAATGGAAGAAAATCAAGACATAAATAATTAACTAAAAATGTTTATATGTCATAAATGTTAGAACTATCAGAAATTCACAGGATTTGGTTATCCTGTTGTTTTTTTCTCCCCAAAGAGAAATCCCAATAGACGAGTATTCGAATTGGTACAGGGGATTCAACCAATGATAGGTGTGAAGACATCTAGGGCCCTGGCCGGTTTGGCTCAGCAGTTAGAGTGTAGGCCTACAGACCGGAAGAGTAGTAGAAGGTTCAATTCCTGATCAAGGGCATATACCTTGGTTACAAGTTCTATCCCTGGCCAAGGTCAGGGCTTTTCAGGAGACAACCAATTCCTGACACATCAATGTTTCTCTCTTTCTCTCTCCCTCTGGAAAAAAAAAATCAACGAAAAATATATACTCGGGTGAGGATTAAAAAACAAAAACAAAAAACCATATCTAGGGCCACATGTTTATCTATAATTTCATTTATTTGAATTACTAAATCTTTTACACCCAGGAAATCAGAACAGTTTTTTTTTTTTTTTAATGAATATATGAAAACTTGTCATTTTAGCAAAGCATTAATGTTTTCTTGTACTAAGAAAGTGTAGCAAGAAGAAGTTGACTCTCTTAGATTTCCATAACATTGTGGGATTTTGTAATTTGGAACAAAACATGTAGCATTAAAGCACTACAAATTCCTAGAGTGAAATCTAGAGCAAAGTTCAAATCCTTTCCTCTTTTTTTCTTGGCAGACTCTGTGTGTTTCTATTTAACCACAATCTTCATTTAAATCCGATGTAGGTCCTGCTGGTGTGGCTCAGTGGTTGAGCATTGCCCCACGCACCAAGATGCCATCAGTTTGATTCCCAGTCAGGGCACATGCCCAGATTGTAGGCTTGATCCCTGGTGGGGGAGTATGCATGAGGTATCCAAGTGATATTTCTCTCTCATCGATGTTTCTGTCTCTCTCTCTCTCTCTTTTTGTAATCCTCATCTGAGCACACTTTTCCATTTTTTGTTCAGATAGAGTGGGAGGGAGAGAGAGAAACATCAATGTGAAAGGGACACATCGAGTGGCTGCCTCCTGCACAACCCAGCCAGGGCCGGGGACAAACTGCAACCGAGGTACATGCCCTTAGCGAGAACCGAATTGGGATCTCTCTGGACCGCAGGCCAACGTTCTAACTGCTGAGCCAAACTGGCCAGGGCTCTCTCTCTCTCTCTCTAAAATCAATAAAAGCATATTAAAAAAATAATAAATAATCTGATTTAAACTGTTAGAAGTTTTGGAGGGAGGAAAATTAAGAGACCGTAGCATTATAACACTTCTTAAAAGTTTTCTAGAATCAGCCATTCAGTATTATTTAATTCAGAAAAAACATGATAACTGAAATATTTTTGACTGAGATACTCATATCTTCTGGATAAACTTCTAAGCACTGCAGTTCTTTGAGCTTAAGCCTGCATTATTGAAATCTTTGTAAAATAAAACCTCCCCCTTTCCTATATTGGGTGGGTTGAGTGGACACAGTCAAATCTTTATTCCATGGCTGAATTCCTAAAATTGGTCTTGACTGACACTTTTGATCCGGGTTCTATGGTTGTATGCATGTGTATAAATGGAGACCTCAAATGATGAACATCCCCAGATACCCTTTCTGCCTAGCTCAGCCTGACTTTAGAACTCCAGGTGCACTAAACCACAGTTCATGGAAGGAAAAACTTTGGTGCTTGTGTTTTTAATGTTTCCCAGTGTCTATTCTGACAGCATTTCCTACAGTGGAGGAAAGTTGTTCCCAGGTTTGGCCCAGGAGCAGTTGCCACAAATACTTCTTCCTTCCCTTTTTTCTGGGTCACTCATGCCAAAACAACTCAGGATAAGAGGCATTTCAGTATTTAATGTATTTTTTTTTCCTTTTGGTGAAGAAATGAAAATGTAGAAGAGAGAAACCACTAAATGAGATCATAACTGCTAAAAAGTGCTGAATGTACTCAAAGGCAGCAAGAAAAGCCCTGAGTCAATCAAAATAGATCCAGAGACATGGAAGTAGGGAACAGACTGACAAACCTCAGGGGGAAGAGGTGGGGGGCAGGAAGAAGCAAACCAAAGAACTTCTATGCATATATGTACACAGACAATAGTTTGGGGAAAGCAGAAAGGCGGGATGTGGGAGCAGTGAGGAGGGGGTCGATGGGGAAAAGGAGGGGGGACGGCTATAATACTTTCAACAATATTTTTTATCTTTAAAGATAAAAAAGAAAAAGAAAAAATAAAGAAAAATCACTCTACCTTACAGATATGGTAAACCCATATCTGGTCATAAGGATATAAATACCACTAGAGTAAACACAGCACAATATTACATTTCAGACAGCATCTCAAAGGAGATTTTGTGGAAGAAGATGGTGGATGCCTTTATAATACTAACTTTAAAATCTTCAGAATATACTCAGAACAGCTCTAACTTCTGATTTTTTTTTTTTTTTACAAAACTTTAATAAGAACATGCATATAAAGGTGCTTTAAAAACGTATTTCTTCCTAAAATATTTTTTCTCTTACTTTCTGAAAAACCTATTATATCTCAATCATTTTTCAAATTTATTTTACTTCAATGAACCTATTTATTTTTACCCTATATAAGCTCCTTAGAATTTTGTTTTATAGTTGCCATGTAGAATTACCTTTTATTTTCCCTAGAACATTGTTTTGTTCAACTATGTTTTCCATATTTGAGAAAACAATATTATTTTAGTTATCATTTAAAAATTTACCCTTAGTTTTTATTTTTTCTACACTAAAGTTTTAATCTTTGCTTTCATTTTCTTTTGGTAACTTAAGTCCTTTAATAATATACAGTTTTCGTCTTTGTGCTTTTTTCTATATTGATCCTTGTGTTTCTTAAGGTACCTGACCAGAAGTACACCAATGTTGAATGAAAGAAAATATCATAGTTTTATAAGCAATTTGTGTGTGTGTGTGTGTGTGTGTGTGTGTGTGTGTGATCTTCAATTCCCTTGTTATATATGCCTAGCACTTGGTTAGTTGTTGGCAATGACTGGCAGATATTTTTACAGTTTGGTATCTCTTTTAGATTTCCTTGAACAGCAGTTAGTTGGGATCATAGGAAAATTTTATCAGGATGACCCAGGATGCAGATGACGTTTGGAATAGCCAGCAAGGGCATTCAAAGTACTAGGGAGACTTGATGAATAAAGCAGACAAATGTTGATAATAAGAAATGGGATTACAAACTGAAAGAGCATGTAAGAAACCACAGGATGGAAACTAAAGTCCCAGAACACAGAGCTTTGGTTAATTGACAAGATAAGAAGTTGTGGTTGTAGAGTAAAGAGCAGGAAGTTAGAGCATCAGGTTAATATACATAATGGTAGGTGGAGCTGTACCCTGTAATTAGGTCCAAGGTTTTCTCTTTTGATGAGTGACCAATGTGGAATGGAATAAATCAGGTCGAAATGATCAGCTAGAAAGAACTTGTGAGATAGAGATTAGAGTAGTTACCAAGAGTTTTAAAACATGTCAATGCCCTGGTCTCACAGGCCAATTGAATCAGAGTCTGGAGGTGGACCTAGGCATTGGCAGGTTTTGAAAAATTATCAAGTGATTCTTGCATGCATTAAGAATTGAAAATTATGAATTAGAGCCACGGTTCTAAACTGGAGACCTTTTTATAATCCTGCTGGTCCAGGTGGCCTCATTCCTTACCAATTAAGTCTATTTGGGGGCAAGATCTGGGCATTATCAGTTCTTAAAATTCCCCAGGTGTTTCCAATGTGCAACCAACTTCAGGAACCACTGGGTTAGAGGGGTGTGTCCTGTGATCTACTATGTCCTCATAGAGTGAATACATTATGTGATAGCCCTGTGCATTAAAATCATACTTTCAACCTTGAAGTTTAAGGCACTGAAAGGAATCCAGATACTATCTTTGTTCCTATGCTTCAGTGCACCCTTCTAACTTAACAAAATTAGAATAACAGAAGTTTGAAAACTGGAGGAGACTTTAGAGAAGTAACCCAGCTCCCTCTTTTTACACCTGAGAAATAAGAGATATAAAAAGATAGTGAATTATTCATGATCACTTGAGTAGTTAATGACAGAGAGGGGTTCTCTTACTCAAATCTTTTTCAATTTTTTTGCCACGATGCTGTCTACATTAAAACCCTTAGTGAAATGACAAACACTAGAAGGGATATGACTTAATTTATAATATCTACAACTTACACGACAGAATTAATATGAACTTGTTCACAAAGCTCTAGAACACTAGAAGTAAAAATTACCCTTCAAGCATTAAAAAAAAGTTTCATTTTAAAACAAATAGCCTTTAAAAAAAAAAAAAAAAAAAAAAAAAAGCTAATACCCAATATGCATTTGTAAAGTTACTGGCCATGAGAATCTCTCAAACCAAAGAGATAGCTATTGGGTAGCCATCCTGTTTTATTTAGGAGAGGCAGAGCAAGGGGACTTAGATCCAAGAAAATACTTAGGTTTGCTAAGGTCACAAGCTAAACTATAAAAGGAAGTTTTGCAGTTAGTACCCAGACCCTCAGTCATGTGGCTCTCATGTGCTTTCATATCCTCTGAGTTGGTGAGTCCAATTTTTGACCTAACTCAACATTGAAGAAATCAGAACCAAAGCAGGCCTCTTTGAGGGATAAAGTTAATTGCATGTGAATACATTTTGCTTGTTAAATGTGCACGCTTCCTTGTATATTCATGGACTTAAGCTCCAGTATTTTATTTTTACAAAAAATATAGTGAGTACTCTCCCCACCTCACCCCCAGGTGATATCCTGTGGTCGGTGTTCTGTCTCCAGCTATTTCCTGGCTAGTGGCTCTGGTAAAAACACTGGAGCATGCTGATCAAGTCTAAAAGTGACTACAAGGAGCAAAAGTGAATAGATTAGATCACAAATTGGGGTTCAGAAAGGTCTCCATGGGCTGAAATGAATGACCAGAATCTCAGCAGATGCAGTCAGTGGGGAGAAAAGAACACGAGTGCAGTAGTTGGACACAGGGCACAGGACGGAGGGGGAGAGCGCTCCTCCCCTTACAGCATTTGAACGGTTGATGTTAAAGAGAGTTTCCAAGTTTAAGGCTCATAGACCATTCATAGTCCTCAGGGGTCTGTAGTGCCCCAGAAACTGCTTGTAAGCCTTTTGTGCATGTCTACAGTCTATTTTTTCCCCTGGTGATAGGGCCTGTAAAGTGTATTAAATTCTCAAAATAAGAAAAACCAGAGTAGACTTAAAGGTTATAACAGGGGAAATAAAAGGGAGCTACAGACAGATTTTACCTTGATGTAAGGAAGAAACTTCTCAGTGAAATCTGTCCGAAGACGGAATGAACTCTTATGGGAGGTTTCAAATTTCCAGACCATTTGGTAAGAATATTATGGAGAGGATTTAAACAACAGATGGGTATTTGAAATGTTTTTATGTTTCTACAAAACAAACAGCTGAGCACATGGAGAGAATGCCTGAACACCACTAACGTGACCCTGCTGCGGTTAGGCAGTCAGCACTGAGGCTCGGAGCCCTAGAGGCTGTGACAGGACTTGTAGGTGATGCGGGTCTTCTCCAGGCAGATCTTGGGTCGCAGATTGTGAGACCAAAAAGCACCCTCATGGGTTTGTTTTGCCTCTGAGTGTAGAGGAAGGTCTTACTCTACACCAAGTCCATTTATGGTGCCTGACAGACAGAATACCCACGGAGTGTTATTATAGAGAAGGTAGAGAAATAAAGGATGAAAGTATAATGGTTAAAGCATGGACTGTCGAGTCCAGGACTGAGTTTCACTCCTGAGTCCATTTTTTCTAGCTGTGTGTGACCTTGGAGAAGTTTTACAGCCACACTGTGCTTCGTTTCCTCATATATACAATGAAAATGACAGTAGCACCTACATTATTGATTAAAGAATCAAATAAACACGAAAAGTCATGTGACGAATTAAAAACTGTGGTTTAAAAAAGTTAGCTATATGATCGTTGTTATTTCTAGTTACTGGTTGAAAATGTTTGAATTCTATTAAAAACCGTCATTTATTGACTGTGTGATATAGGGAAAATTCCTTACCCTCTCTGGTTTCATGTTTCCTAACCATAAAACGGTGACCACATTAACTTTAAAGATAACATTCCATTTAATATTGCCCTTAAGAGCTAAAAGGGTCAAAGTACCCTGAAGGGTCTTACTTAGGAGGCAAGGGTTCAACAATAATTTACAAATTTAGGTTTGCACTAGCATGCGAACTCTTCGTCTGGGGGCAATGCTTTAGACTAGGTTTGGAAATCATTAGCAAACTGTACTAATCTGCTCCATCATCAAGCTTCATTAGTGCCTCCCCATGTTTTGAGCCTGCTGTCTCTAGAGCACCACCCAAAACTTTTAATCCAGAATATCTGAGAGCTATCTTCTTTGTGTCTGTGGATTTCAAAGACTTCATAATAATCCCTGATTCAGCCCCTAGCCAGAGCTGGGATCCTCATAACTAGAGAGGAGCTCTACCTCCCAAGCACTCAGAGCCTTGGACACATCCTAACAGATGACAGACTCCTCTGCTGGAATGTTTTTGCAACAGGGATCGCCCTGCCAATTGGCTCGCGAGATTCATCACACGTTATAGTCTATTTATAAAGTCTTCCTTTTGTCTTAAAAAGAGGCCTTGTGTATGTGTATGTAATAGGTAAGAATGTATAATCTTTAATTAATGACCGATGAAGCCTCATATGAAAGGTAATAGGTTTTGCTTTTAAATTTAGCATCAAATGCTAAATTAGTAGTGTGGGCAAACGCGCATCAGTACAGCCTCATTGGTTTGGACTCTTGGAGGTTTGTGATAATTGGCTGCCAAAGTTATGTGCAAACTAAGTCATCTTCTTTATAACACACATTAATAGCATACCCAACCACTTCAGAGGCTTAGAACTGCTTTTAAGTACTTTATAAACAACTTCTGAAGTGCTTATTATAATTTAGTACTCTTATCTATTCACTGCATCTTTTCTTGAGGAGAACTGGAGACTTAAAAAGTTGACAAGAACAACCTTCACATCTGAGTTCTTGGCATTCTTTGAAAGGAATTTATCAGGCATTTTTCTTCAGCCCAGGCTTCTAGGGGTTTTTTTGTTTGTTTGTTTGTTTGTTTGTTTTGTTTTCCCTATCACCTGCCATGTCCTGTTTGGGTGTCGTTTTAATTTATTATTCATTCAAAGTATTTGAGACCTAGTCTGTGCTGATTTGCAGATGTCAGATTTTCCTTGGACAGTTCAACCTAGGAATGTCTGGGAAATCTGCATTCTATTTGTGTTTTGGGTTGAAAGTGAAACAATCGGGAGAAAGATAGGCCCTCATATAACTTTCCTTCATTACTAGGACACATCTCTGGGGGAGCCCTCCCAAATCAGACTTCAAGAGTCTAGAGCTGTATCAGAAAGAAGTCAGTCTGAACCCCATCTCCTTTTCTCTCAACCCACAAGCTCATTGAACCTTGTTTCCTGTAGTGTATATAGCAGGCTTTTTCAGAAGAACTCCATGCTTTAACATTAAGCTCTTTGAACATGTCCTTTTCCAAAGCAAAAGAACTATTTAAAGACCATTTCTGAAACATCTTATGCTCCAGAACAGAGAAACTGTGACTTCAGTCAGACTCATAGATGCAAACTTTTTCAATGTTGAAGTGGTTTAAATTTAGGAGTGAAGTCCAATCTTCAGATAACTATAAATCAGGGAGACTAAGCCCCTCCCCTTCTCCTGTGCACCTGAACATCGAACAATATTGACTGTATAACGTTCCCCATCACTGTCAGCCAGATCACATCCCCATGCCTTTGCCCTCCCCGGAAGGCCACCCTCACAGATCCCAACTACCCATGTGAGGGGTCTGGAAAGCCTTTCATTTAAGACTCAGCTCAAGCATCACCTGCTTGTAAAACAGTGCCAAACTCTGCCCCTACGTAGGTGATCCCCTCACCATGGAATTCATACTCCTCTTTTTTTTTTTTTTTTTTTTTAATCCTCATCTGAGGACACTTTTTGCATTCATAGAAGCGAGAGGGAGAGAGGGAGGAAGAGACAGAGCGAAGAAACATCGATGTGAGAGAGACACATCGACCGGCCGCCACCCACACAATCCCAACCGGGCCGGGGACAAACTGCAACCGAGGCACGCGCCCCCAGCGGGAACCGAACCCGGGTCTCTCCAGACCGCGGGCGGACGCTCTAACCGCTGAGCCAAACCGGCCAGGGCTTCATACTCCCCTTATAGAGCCATCTTTGCAGGCTGCATCTGTTTTCCTGACTGGATCCTTCACCTGGGCGCATGCTCCTCCAAAGCAGAGTGCATTTCTGGATCGTCACGTTTAGCACAGCGCCTGGCTAGCAAGAACATGCCCCCAATATATGTTTGTAGCATGAATAAGATTATAGCATGACTGAGAGAACTACAGGCAGCAGACCATTTTATAAAAAATGAACAGAATCAGTACAGAGTCCAGAAATTACAGTTTTAGGGAGGTCATTGTTAGGCAATTACTCTGAAATGAAAGAAGGAAAAGTGAAGGTTATTTTTAAAAAGGTCAATGTATAGTAAAATTCCACTAAACAATTATGTGTATCAATAAACAACTTAACAGATACATAGTCAGAATTAACGTAAAATGTAAATATTAATTTTTTTAAAGCAGATATGGTTTCTTAATTTTAAGTAAACAGCATATCTCATACCAAGCTTTAAAAATGCTGCCTAGTAGAGATTCTTTTATATTTTAACTCAGCTATTTGGCAAAAATTGTCATGGCTTTTAGAATTGTTTCTTTTAAAACATTACCTCTGATATGAAACGAAAGAAAACATTATATGCTGGCACTGAAATTTTTATTTTCAGGAATTTAATAGGAATAAAATTAACTAATACATTAAAAGCTGAAAGTAAAAATAAACAAAATTATAATAAAACACTAAGTAATTATGACCATGACTGATTAGAAATTGTGAAATACCTAAATTAATAAAATATTTAAATAGGAGTGCAATTTTATGACTTTCAAAAAGGACCTGGACCTAGGTTGGCATGCATTTCAGTAGAGGTCCTGCTGTAAGGACAATGAGAATGGTCATCAGTTCTGAGGCAAACAATGTGGCTGATTCACGTCACCACCGAAATGTTCCCACAGGCATATGTTCACTGCAAACTCTAATGTAACAGTTTACACATTCAATTAAAAATTACCCCTGAAATTGTGTTCACGCTATTGATTTTCTTCTTTAAAGATGCACAAAAGGAAAACTTTAAATTAGCCCATTTCTAAAATTACCTCAAATTTTCAATTAGAGAAAAGATTGAATTAATGAGAAATCGGTCATTTTGAAAGTTGTATGTGTGTAGGGGTCGGGGGGAGGTACTTGAAAACATAATTTTTCATTTCATTCATGAATGCAAGTTGATGCAATATGATTTTTAACCCATTGAGATTAAGTAGGGAATGCTAAGACACAGAATTTTAACTCCAACCCCCCCCACCTCCCCCTCCCCACCCCCCCCCACACACAAATTGCAAGTTCTAATTAGTAACTTAGTCCAACCATAGAGTGCTTCCACCTGGTCAGCATTTCTTCAACAGGATTCTCGGCCTTGCAGTTCTTAGGATTGATTGCTGAGACTTGTGACTGGCTTAACAACTGGCACATTGCTTGAGACAATGTAAAATAAAAATGAAGTATCCTCCAGTCATGTGATGTTTGCATTAGAAAACAACACGTATGCATTTTTCAGCTGCCATTTTTATAAACGGTTCAACTTGAGTGGAGTTTGAAAAAAAACAGAGGAAAAGAAAGAAAGGGAAGTGAAGGATATACATCCTTTGGGGAAAAGAGTAATAGGGGAGAGAGGTAAAAATACAGAAGGACCTTACTTTGTCTTACAACATAAGCCCTGCGTCTGGCTTTGAACCTCCTTGTTTCTTGTATGTAGCTGATTTCACAGAGTGCAACCTTTCCATCAGGCTGGTCTAGCCTGAGCCACGGTGGACAGGAAACTTGCTAATCTTGAGTTCTTTTGGGAAATTGATGAGTTCCAGGTAATTCCAACCTTCTTTTTCTTCACTGGAATGATTCCAAATATTTTCCATTTTTCTGCACTATTTTATCCTACTCATCTTCTCATTCTAAGTGTATGACTTTATCTCTTATGTCATAAAATAAAATATTTCCCTTCTTTATTCTTCCAAAATTAATAACTTTACCTACCACTCCCTCCTCTCATCCTGTCTCCCTCTACCTTAGGACTTTGTTTCAATCAGTTATTGGTGGCTTCGCATTCTATGCTTTGTCTCTTCCTTCTTAAAAAACAAACCAAAAAGACTAAGAGAATTTTCCCTTGATTCTGCCTCCACCTCAAACTATTGTTTTATGTTTCTTCTTCCTTTTAGCACAAAAATTTATATAAAATTTATCTACATTTGCTCTCTACAACTATCTTCTTTTTCTTTGCAAATTGACTTCCATCTCCATAACTCCTTAGAAAGTATGCTGTTTCAGATTACTACTAACTTTTATAATTGACAGAATCTTTGTCAGTTCTTACCTTCCCTGACTTCTCTTCAACAACAATATTATTGATAATTGTTGGTTTTGTTTTTGTTTTTAGTTCTCTCCCTACCTTTTTACAGTTCCTTCTCGGCTTCTCTCATCCTTTCTGCTTCTTCATTCTGACCCTGAAATATTTTTGTTCATTCAGGATTTACTTGGCAATCTTAATTCTCAATATTCTCTCCCTGAGTTAGTCATTCCATGTATTCTCACAATCTCGGCAATTACCAATATCAAATCTGTTTCTCTTGTATTGACCCCTCTTTGGGCTCCGTTTATGCATTCAAGACAGCAACTTTTCTTTTTTATTTTAAAGTGGATTTTTAACCTGACACCCCCCTTCCCATCCCTCCCCACCCTGTCTTCAGCTTTGTTGTCCATGTCCATTGTTCATGCACACATGCATGTAAGTTCTGTGGTTTACCTCTCCCCCGACCCCCTCTTCTGGGGATTGTCAGTCTGTACCCCACTTCCATGTCTCTGGAACTACCCTGTTCCTCAGACTGCTATGTTCATTATATTCCATAAATCAGTGAGATCATATGATACTTGTCTTTCTCTGTTTGGCTTGTTTCACTTAGGATAATACTCTCCAGGTCCCTCCATGTCGTCTCAAAGGATAAGAGATCTTACTTTCTTACAGCTGCATAGTACTCCACTGTGTATATGTACCACTGCTGTTTTATCCACTCATCTACTGATGGAAAATTGGGCTGTTTCCATATTTTAGCTATTGTAAATAGTGCTGCTACAAACATGGGGGTACGCATATTCTTTCCGATTGGTGTTTCAGGCTTCTTAGGGTATATTCCTAGAAGTGGAATCACTAGGTCAAATGGAAGTTCAATTTATAACTTTTTGAGGTAACACCATAACGTTTTCCACAGTGGCTGCACCAGTCTGCATTCCCACCAGCAGTGTTCTAGAGTCCCCTTTTTTTCCATACCCTTGCCAACACTTGTTGTTTGATGATTTGTTGATGGCAGCTGTTCTGACAGGTGTGACGTGTTACCTCACAGTTGTTTTAATTTGCATCTCTCTGATGATTGGTGATATTAGGCATTTCTTCATATGTCTCTTGGCCATTTGTATGTCCTGTTTGGAGAGGTGTCTATTTAGTTCCTCTGCCCATTTTTTAATTAGTTTCTTTGTCTTTCTTTTGTTGAGCTGTATGAGCACTCTATATATATTGGAAATTAACCCCTTATCTGATGTATCATTGGCAATTATGCTCTCCCATACAGTGGGTTGCCTTTCCATTTTGGTGGTTGTTTCTTCTGCTGTGCAGAAGCTTTTGAGTTTGATGTAGTTCCATGTGTTAATTTTTCTCCTTTGTTTCTGTTGCCTTAGGTGATGTATCAGTGAAAATTCTGCTGTGTATGATGTCTAAAATTTTGTTGCCTACGTTTTCTTCTAGGACTTTTATGGATTCATGAGTCACATTTAAGTCTTTTATCCATTTTGATTTTATTCTTGTGTATGGTGTAAGTTGGTGGTCTAGTTTCATTTTTTGGCATGTAGCTGTCCAATTTATCCAACACCATTTATTAAAGAGGTTGTCTTTACTCCACTGTATGCTCTTGCCATCTTTGTCAAATATTAATTGAGCATATTGTCAAGACAGCAGCTTTACATCTATATGATCGTGGATAATTTATGCAAATTTTTGAACTTCCACATTATTTTCATCTATAAAATGTTGCTGTAAAATTTAAAAATATAACATTTCTTATCATGTTCTAGGTATAATAGGGGCAAATGGAAATTATTTTTTATTACCAATAAATGTTTTGTTGAATAGTAAAGGATGAAAAGTGGCTTTAGTAAGCATGACAGAGATGGTTGTGGAGGAGGCTGAAATAAAAGGCGTCAAAGAGGGGAAGCACCACATTTTACTTAGAGAAAAACTAATACTATGGAATGGATATAGAGTGTGACTGTGCCTGTGGTAAACATACAAATTAGCAGAGATGAGAAAGCAGAACTAGCCCCAAACTAAGCAATTTAAAATGCTGAGTATTATTTTATTTAAATAGTAGCAAGTAGCATAGTCCAAATAAAAATATAGTCATGCATTTTCTTTTAGTGTTTTCGTTAAATTTATGTATTTAGAAGTAGTAATCGAGCAACAAATTGTATATTGTCTATCATATAAACAATATAGACTGAACTGTATTGTAGGTATACTTTCTCTGAGTTTTTACATTGAACCTCAAGTATTAGAAAAATTCACGTATTCATTAATTTAACAATTTTTTTTTTTTTGCATATTGCTTTGTGCCACCACAGTTGCACGATAGTGTCAGTTATTATAAGACACACATGCTTGCCTCAAGAAGCTAAAAAAGAGACCTGTATAACTATATAGTACACATGATAGATATGTGCAAGGTAAGGTAAGAAAGGAGGTCATTTTGCTCAAAGCAATATAAACAACCCATGACTGCGGCTGGCCTTCCTTGGTCAGGTTGCTGTAACACCTCAGGAATGCTGATAGGTATTTGTCCCAGATGTCTCTCTCTGGGTCAGTGCCCTAAAGTAGTCTGTGGCTCAACTCAAGACTACAGTCAGCTTCATTTTCTTTCTCCTCACCATCAACACTTCTTCTTTCTACATTTCATTTCCATGGGCATGGTCTTGCTACTTCACCAAACTACCCGTGACCCATTTCACTATACTGGCTCTTGAGTGAAGCATGTTCCAGGATCTTAGAACTGATCTGAGAATTTCAGAATCTGTGGTTTGAATGTTCTGATCTCAGGTCTCAGGATAATCTTTGAGGATTTGGAAATGTTTGCTTGGGCAGCTTACTTGATTAATCATAGAACTATTTGAAAGATAATCTGGATTTTTAAAGTTAGAGGTTAAAATGATAATTTCTTTCATTATGAAAAGGTTTAAGAATCAAATGCAGTGTCTTTTGAATCAAGTCAGAAGATTAACTGAATCAATTAATTAGATGTGATAAACTCAAGATAAAACTTGGAGAAAAATTAGTATTTTATTTTTCAACAGGTTTAATAAAAAAAAAAAAGAATCAACACTGTATTTCAGTTAGGATTTACTGCTGGTACTTGTTCCCATGAACAAACATCCTCTTGTGAAGGAAGGGCCAATGTTTTCTTCCTTTCCAAGAGAACTGATTACAGCGACTGTTTCTATTTTGGTAAGAATGTAAACATGTTTCAGTGAGAGGAAAAAGCAGAGCTTAGCATGGTTAGTGATTCAGCAAAAATGAGAATGGCTTTGGTCAGAGAAAAACACTTGAAGTCTTTTTAGTGTCATGTCCACTGACTCTCAAAAACATTGCTTTTAAAGTTTCCTGAAGAAGAATTAGACTGTTTATAAAAATCCTCTCATTTTTAAGCTTATGGTAGAATCGTAGCAAAAGTGACTGATAGGGAGGACATTTCCTGGAATTGAGATAATAATTCAGTATTTGGTCAGACATTGCCTTCCAGATAACACTGTCTGCCATATTTGAGGTTTCTGTGCTTTGAACTACAAACTGTCAAAGTTAACGTTTTCATAAGAACAAAGAATGGAATGGCTTTTCAATTACCTTTTAGTTGAAGCCTGCAAGTTTCATTTGTGAACATGGTGATGCATTTGCTGTCCCAGCTTTTATCTCATTTCAGGAACCTAATTACTCAAAACCAAGGCAACCACATCTTACATCTCTGTCAAAACAGGTAAAGTCTAGCTGTAAGACTGATGTAGAGAGACAGGATCAGGCTACACTGGTAAGGTAGGTTTTCCATGTTCACAAAAGAGTGTGATTATACCCATAGTGTAACCAATCTAATTGGAAGTGAGATGCTTCATTGGGGGGATTTATTGGAAAATTATAGTTTGATTATTAATTCATTCATTCAACAAATATATATTTATCATTTACCATGTTGACACAGTCTCTGACCTCACAAAGCTTGCAGTCTAATGGTGGAAACCAACAAGCAAACAGGTGTAATCAGGATAACATTTTGTAAATGCTAAACAGATGTCATTTTAATTCCCATTAAATCATAATATGCTGTAGCTCCCCACCATGCATGCACACAGATGAACCATACAATACAAACGTGAGCTAAAGAGATATTGTTATAAAGATGAATAAGAGCTGGTGGCTAAATTATGTCAGGCAAAAATACAAACAAGTATGAAATACTGAATCCCAGTGAGAACACTTGAGAAACCAAAAGGAGTTCAACATGGCTGGAGTGAGGAAGGATGTGGAAAAAGATGAGAACTGCGAAGTGAGCAGGAGTTGAACATGTTATGCCAAGTAAGCCCTACTACCATTATATGAAGAATTGCAAGGAGGCTATTGTGACTGAACATCTAAGAGGAATATTTGAAAGCATCAGTATGAGTGGTGACCAATTTGAACACTGAAGTTCAATAAATGTACCTGGCTTGCTGCACTATGAAATAGTTAAGGATGTTCTTGTGATCTAATTTGGATGAGTGTCTTAGATGAACAAGAAAAATTTAAGAGAATTTGGATGTTTGGTCACATTGCCTTCATATTTGAATTGAATAGAGGGAAGTGATGAAGTTTGCGTAGCATCCCCAAAGGGGGACATTCTGAAATATTCTGAGTGCTCATTTGTGACAAGTATAAGCTTAGATCCTGGCTCAGGAAAGAGCAGGAAAAAGTTCATGAGATAGTTCTGAGTACTATCTTCTATGCCCTTGCTAGAGGTAGCTTTCCAAGAGGAATGGGAATTAGCATTCACAAGAGGGTTTGAATATGATCCTAGAAAGAGCTGTAGAGTCTCATAATGGGGTTGAAGGGAGAGTGAGATAGACCTGAGGGGCACTATACAAGGTAGTTACTATTTAACTATAGGAATTGGAGGCATTCAGAGAGCTAGTCTATATATAGTACATGTCTAAGAAAGAGTGCTAGGGGTCAAAATCAGAAAAGCCAAATCATTTATGGGTCCAAAAGTTAAGCAGTAATCCAGGAACAAGATGAAGAGAAGCAAAATGCTCATGAATAAAGGGATCTAGGCCTAGAATTTTTGCAATGAGCAAAGTAATGATGCTTGGATTCTCCTTTGTTGGGCACTGGCTATAATGGCATAAATAGTCAGCTTCAATTAATCTACAAAGTTATGGTGGACAAATACAGAAGTGAGGGATGCTGCTGACAGGATAGTCATGGTTGATCAGAACTATCACCTGCCAGAACTCTCATCAAGGAAGGCCATACCAGAGTAAACCAGAGAAGTTACCAAGATCCACCAACTGGAACTATTGACATTGGGAACTATTGTCAAAAGAAACCATGGAAAACCACAGCTGAGAGCTCCAAGATGAAAATGGCCCCTGGAAAGGGAAATAGAGGGTCAGGCTGGAAGGCCACATGGTTCAGTAGTCTCCATCCAGCTTTCTCTGAAATTCCAGTAGAAGTCACTTTTGACATAAGGGAATAGAGATGGAGGGGAATTAGGGAATGGACTCCAGGCAGGGGCTTAGACCAGCTCATACAGAACTATAACCTATCCTTGAACTCATGGTAGCAAGGAAGAGGAAAGATGGCTGTATTAAGCCCGGAAATGCATTATGTCCTTTGTCACTGATATTTGGTTTGCAAAGTAGCAGAACAGAAATGAGATTCCTTCACTGGTGACGTGGTGGACTATTGCACCCTAGTCAGTTTTTATTACTACATTGTCCCTTGGTGAACCTATGTTTCCTTTTTTGGTGATTTTGCTTATACCCAAGCAGAAAATATATTTATATAGGAGCCATTTCTTTCACTGAGGGCCAGAAATTGTTTAGAGGAATCATGGGCAAGATTTTTTTCCTTGTTATTTTTATATTTAACATATGAGTTATATTTGGCAATTTGAATTTAAATTCAAGCAATTAATTTCCCTTAAATCAATAGACATCTATGTTGTTAAAACAGGGAACTAAACAACCCTGAGTCTTAAGTTTTAAAGTGCATGGGAACACAAATACGTTAAGTAACCCTGCACGTGCCCTTTGGCTAGAACTATTTTCTCCAAGTATATTGTTTCTCTTTTCATGGAAAAGAATTAAAATAAATAATGCTTAAAGTAGTATTATAAAAATGATTTAATTATTAAATTGTTAGATTTAAATGAATTTAAGTTGGCTAAAGAAATAAAATTCTAAAAATGACAACTTTAAAAAAATTATATTGAAATAGAGTAGGAGCAGGAGAAAATGTCTATAGCAAGGCTAAAAGTAGTAAACAAACAGAAAACTTAGATCTGAGTTTCTTGGTAGTGAGGGTAAAAATAAATCATGTTGGATTATATATTTCTCATTATTTAATGTAAGAAATTATACCTTTGTAGCCAAAGGGAAATTTCTTTTCGCCAACACTCTAAAAGCAATTTATGAAAAAAAAAATTGCATATGAGACATTTAATAATATGGTAGATAATACATTCAATTCATAGTTTAAGAAAATGCAGAAATAGTCTTCATATGGCTATGTCTTATAGCAACCATTTCTAAAACAGAAGGAAAAAGGTTAAGTCAAACCGGTGAAAGCACATCTGTGTTAGAATAAATTACTAACGAGATATTTTATGTAATCTGATCGCCGCAGTGGTGAACTGTTGAGAAGCTGGAAAAATGAGCTCCCCTCTCATGATTTAAATGTCCTATGAGAAGAGGAGCAGAGAAGAGAATTCAAAACCAAGCCAGCTTCTAAAATCCCAGAATTCTGGGTTGTAAATTGATAGGAGTTCCTCATGTAGTTACTATTTGTATAGGAAGCAAAGTCAAAGTTCAGTTGGGCAAGTGAAACAGTCTTTTTGCAACTCCTGCCCAGATAGAAGTTCTACTTATATTTTCATAGAGGTGGACTACCACCAAAACCGGGTTTGGGGAAATTATAGTTGTGGTTTCCACACAGTAAATTGGCTACTTGTATATTATTTGAAAAGATGATAAAGTATTCATTGACTATCTGAATAAAATAATGCTTCAACAATCATTTTTCAGCTCAGGTGGCGGGATGTCCATTGACACAGCTCTCAATCTATGGGTGGCAAAATATTTGCTTACTAATGATCACTCCTCATACCATTTTACTTTGAGGAATACTTCGGTGGTAAATATTGAGGTAAGAAAACTTGCTTTGTATTCTTTTTTACTTGAAAGTTTTTATTAATATAGTTATAGATTCATGTGCAGTTGTAAGAGGTAATATAGAGAGATACTGGCTATACTTTTCCCAGTTTCTCTCAATGGTAACATTTTGCAAACTAGTATATCATCCTGTTTATTGATATTAATACAATCCACTTATCTTATTCAAATCTCCCCCATTTTATTTGTACTCTTTGTCTTATGTGTTTGTGTGCATTTAGTTCTATACAATTTTATACAGTTCCTGTGTCTATCACCACAGTCAAGATGTTGAACAGTTTCATCACCACAAGGATCCTTTTTATAACCATATTCACATCTCTCTCCCTCTACACTTCTCATCCTCCATCCCTAATCCCTGTTAGTACCTGGCAGGTACTAATTTTCCCTTTATTTATAAACGTTGTCATTTCAAAATGTTATAATAATGGAATTGTATATCATGTAATCTTTAGGATTAGCTTTTTTCACCCAGCATAATTCTCTGAAGATCCATCTAAGTTGTTGCAAATATCAGCAGGTTTTTTTTCTTTTTATTGTTGATTAATATTCTATGGTATGGTTGTCCCACAGTTTGTTTAACCAGTCATCTGTTGAAGGACATCTGACCTGTGTCAAGTTTTTGGCTATTACAAATAAAGCTGCTATGAAAATACATGTACAGTTTTGGTGTGGCTATAAGTTTTAATTTCTCTGGAATAAGTGCCCCAAGACTGCAATTACTGGGCTAAATAGCAATTGGATATTTAACTTGTATAAGAAACCAACAAGCTGTTTTCTAGAGTAGCTGTACTTTTTTGCTTCCTACCAGCAATACATTTGATCTAGTTTTTGCATATAATCACCAGCACTTGGTGTTGTCACTTTTTATTTTATTTCAGCCATTCTTAGAGTCATATAGTGATATTTCATTGTGGTTTAAATTTGCATTTATCTGATGGCAAATAAAGTTCAGTTTCTTTTCATGTGCTTATTTACCATACATATACCCTCTTCAGTAAAATGTTCATTTCTTTTGTCCTGCTTTGTATGTTAAAGTGTACAAATTTCTAACTTCATTGGAGAACACATTGATACCATGTACAATTATTTATCATTGTTTCATTTCAAACACAGGTACCAACACATTCCCCACAGATACAACCCTTATGTATGCACGCAGGATTCATTTGGGAGCTAGCAACCAAGAATCAGAGAAATGGCTTCCAAAACACTTAAACATAATTTTACAAAATTTTGGGGAGACTTAGGGATTCTAATTGTTTCAGTTAATTAGCTAATAAATTAGGTCAGTAATGGAAAATAAATTTACATTTTGAAAGTACATTTGGATATGCTCCACTCTCCATCAACAACTAGTTTTAGCTAGAAGGAAGGTTTATAAGAAGGTATTGAACCTATGTTGGGGAGCTAGACTCAGTAGAACCTCAAGACAAGCACCAATTGCCAACCCTTGACATACGGTTTATTATCAGGGAGTATCAGTAGAGAAATGACAGAGCGGCAAGAGGAGCTGGAACCTGACCTCATCAGCCACGGCACAGACCAACATAACACCAGTGGCTGGTGCTCCATGGCCTTCTCGCTGCAGTGAGAGGAGTGAGCAGTGATGACTGAAATAGGAAAGGTAGTGGAGGGCCCAATGCAGAACTGGAGGCTTCCAAGCCAGTGAAGACAGAGATGGTCAGGAGGGAAGGACAGTGAACACAAGAGCTCTTAGGAGGGAACATGACATGACTATGCATAGTTGTTCGGGGAAAGAAGTCCAAATAGCAGGGAATCCCCAGGCCCATGTGAAGAAATTTTACATGTTTTCTTCTTCTTCTTCTTCTTCTTCTTCTTCTTCTTCTTCTTCTTCTTCTTCTTCTTCTTCTTCTTCTTCTTCTTCTTCTTCTTTCTTTCCTTCCAGGACCACACCACTGAGAATGTGTTTTAGAAACTATAACCCCTGGTATGGAGCTTGTTGGTAGTGGGTAGTGTGAATAAATAATCCATGTAAAAAATTTTTGGAGTCTACATATATGAGTCCAATCTCCATTCAACTCCTCAACTACTCTGGCAATAGTCTGGATAGAACCAACCCCACCCCAAATTAAATGGATAAAGAAATTCTAGACCAACCTGCAGGGGTGGGGAATGTCCAGCCTGTGAGCCATATAAGTCTCAAGAAATCAACACCAGCTAATATCACGTGCCTCACCAAATTAGCCTGACCAAATATAGCAGGCTAATTTTTAAGTTGATAAATTTGTATGGCCCATAAATGGTATAAATTTCCAAATGGCCCTTGGCAGAAAAAAGTTCCCCACCCCCAGAAGGGATTGACTCTCGTGACTTGAAGAGTGAATAAAATGTTCCTCAGGGTTTCCCTGCCTATTTTCCTGGGCTACCACGATCTTTTACTTCTAATATTTAAACCAGTTTCTTAAACAGGTTGGCTCCATTTCCTTATTCCCCCTCTCTTTTATCCCCATCTCTCCTCCAATGTAGTTCTTGCTAATGACCTCCATGTCACTGTGTCACTGAGGAGCTTTTTTTTTTTTAGTTTCATCTCACTTGACTACTTAGCAGCATTTGTGTTTTTTTTTTTTCCTGTGACTCCTAATGTCCCTCTTATTTCCCTATCTCTCTCTTTTTTTTTATTTCTCTCTCTCTCTGTTTTTATTTTTTTTATCCTCACCCGAGGACATTTTTTTGTTCAGGTAGAGTGGGAGGGAGAGAGAGAAAGAGAGAGAGAGAGAGAGAGAGAGAGAGAAACATCGATGTGAAAGGGACACATTGAGTGGCTGCCACCCGCACGACCGACCAGGGCCGGGGACAAACTGCAACCGAGGTACGTGCCCTTAGCGGGAACCGAACCCGGGTCTCTCGGGACCGCAGGCTGATGCTCTAACCGCTGAGCCAAACCGGCCAGGGCTCTCTTTTTTTTTTAGATATATCCTCCTCTGTTGAGCCTTAAAAGTTGGAGCCCCTAAGACTATTTCTGCACTTTTCTCTTGATCTCCACTCATAGATATGGGATGTCACCTGTACCACTTAGAAGCTATCAAATTCTTTCCATTGAATCAAACTTACCATGCTAATCAAACTTACTATTATTCACTCTGAGCCACCTGACCTCCCACTGTTATTTTTTTAAAGTAATCTCACCTCGTCCAGCTGGGTGTGGCTCAGTGGTTGAGTGTCGACCCAGGCACCAAGAGGTCACCAGTTCAATTCCCAGCTAGGGCACATGCCCAGGTTGTGGGCCAGATCCTCAGTGGGGGTCATGCAGGCGACGGCCAATCGATGCTCTCTCTCATTGATGTTTCTATCTCTCTCTTTTTCTCCTTTCCTCTCTTTCTAAAATCAATAAAGAAAAAGAAATAATAAATAAATAAATAAATAAATAATAACTTAAAAAAGAAAAGTAATCTCACCTCTCTGCTCTTAGGGACTAGCTCCTCCCACCGCCACGGGCCTCCGGCCCTGTCATCACATCCTTCTTTCAGTTCTCTCAGTCTCAAGCTTCTCACTAAGGTAGTTCCCTCTGCCCGGAATATTTCTGCCACCCTCCCGCCCTACCCAAGTTAATCTCGCTGTGTCCTAGTCATTCTAAATGTTTTAGCTGAAATGTTACTTCCCCAGAAAACCTCCTGACAACACCAAAATAGATCAAGTCCATCACTCACGTGCTCCAGAGTCTTCTGAACTCTACCTTTACATTTTTCACTGTTTTTATATATTTGGGTAAATATTTGATCAAGTTGTGTCTCCTTACTAGACTCTAAGACCCAGAAGAGGTAGTACCTTGGTAAATAGTCCTCTGTATCTCCAGAACCCAGTACAGAGAAGAAGTAAAGAAACCAAGTAGTGGTAATTGTTTAAGAGCCTGAAGGTTTTCCCCTTGGCCTCCAGGTCTCCATGGAGTGCGGGTTCCACAGCCAGGGGGCATGGGATCCCAAAGTAGGTACCCTGGGCCTCGGAGGTGAGCGTGGGCTGTGACTATCTCAGACTCAATTGTGTTAAGTTCAATTTCCAGTGCTCTTCTTTTCTGATTGCTTAAATAATTCTTCAAAGCCCTGCTTAGCCAGAAAGTTGTCACAGATTTTATTTTTTAAATGTTTTAAAATAACATTTGTACAGCATTTTATAACGTAAAAGTATATGCATTTTCATTGTCATTTGAATCTCCAAACACCTTTGAAGTAGCATATTATTCTTAATTGGCAGATGTTGACAATGAGGCTTAGAGGGATTAAATGATGAACCAGGTTATTTCAGCTAATAGCAGACTAAGCAGGGACTTCATCCCAGATTTCACAACGCCAACTTCTTTCTTATCCCCCTGCTAGATAATTGCTTGTGGCCTCTCTTCACTTGGTCAAGTCTGGCTTTGCATCTTTATGGTTAACAATACCCAAAGAATGATGTAGTTTGCATTACAGCTACCTATATAGCATATATAACATATATCGCAGCATTTGTGTGTGTGTGTGTGTGTGTGTGTGTGTGTGTATATCTATATATATCTATATATATATATCTTCTAATTTGGGGGAATGCCTCCATCTGTATCAGTTTTTCTTATACTGGAAAAGAGACATTTGACTTACATAGTTGCCTTTGTCAGATGGCCAGATACACACCTTGCCTCTTGGGCTGAGAAACTTGAGTGAGTCAGAGAAACACGTAATTGCATTTAATCTTGTGTAAACCAGCTACCAGGACACATTTGCTACTTATTCCATAATTCATTCTCCTTATTTCCCCATTATCTTCAATATTCCACTGATCCCGTAAAGCTCACTTCAGAGAGAAAACACTGCCAGCAGTATTTACCTTCTGCTTAGCATGAGAACATTTGTCTGTGTGCAGTGAATACATCCACTTATAAGCAAACACACTGCTACTCTGGGGGAAAAAAATGTGTCAGTGAACCTTTGTCCACACAATACATACTGTTGTCTTTTTTTTTTTTTAATTGATTTTTTTTTTTTTTTTTTTTTTGAGAGAGAGAAGAAGAGAGAAGAGAGATAGAAACATCTGTGTGAGAATGTGAGAAAGAAGCATCTGTTGGCTGCCTCCTACACTCCCCCTACTGGGGATCCAGTCCAACCCAGGAATGTGCTCTGACTGGGAACCGAACCAGGGCCATCCATGGGATGACTCTCAATCCACTGAGCAACACCGGCTAAGCATACTGTTTGTTATCTTTTCATTACAAATAGGCTGCGAATGACTCATTGACACTGGACCAGACAAGGAATTTGTTTTTCATTAGTGATGGTGAGTTTGCACAGATCCATCCACACTTCCTTGCCTCATCACTGGTGACCTTATAAGCAATTCGAGAGGCAGCTGACGGGGTTAGGAATGTAAGTTAAATCTGGGATCTTAAATTTTGTCCAAGTATGTTCCTATTTATGAGGTGATGTAAACTGGTAAAACAACAGCCACATTGTTGTTGCTTTTAGAAAAACCTCATGCATTCATTTACAAATGGAGCAGAACAAACCCCAGCTAACCAGGCTGTAGGAACTGACCACTCTTCTCACCAGCGGTGCCCAGGTAACCTTTGCTACTATTTCCATCTTAAATTTATCCCCATAGTCTTTGACTTTTACTTTGACAATACTGGGACAAGATTTAGGAAAGTCTTCTACGTTTCTGCTTTTTATTGCCCTAATGCTGCCTGAATATTTTTTGCTAACTTTAAAAACAAAACAAACCAACCACCCAAACAAACAAAAAGCAGTTGGGGTGCTGGGTAAGAAAACCTGTGCCTTGTAGGCTGCTTAATTTGGCTCAGCTCTTTTAATTACTAAACGAAATATTGTCTGACTAACTGTTCCCACTTCAATTTTGCCATATTTTCATTCTTTCAGTAGCTTGAGATCCACTATGCATAATTTTTCAGAATAATACATGCCTACTGAATACAAAAACAAGAACACACCGAGGACCAGAAGTGCTCACTGGAGTGAGTGAGCCCTGAGACTGACGCCTGCCCCACCATCCTTTTTTGACTCATGCTTCCTACTGAAGTTAAGAGAACTTTTTGTTACTGGTGTCTTATATCAGGACCACACAGAATTTTCCAGTCTATACCTATTTAATGCTTAGTCAATGGAATGGAGGTATCATTGAAAAAAGGATCAAAAGGTAAATGATAGATTAAATCATTGTTGGTGATTTAATCTATCATTGGGCATGGAAGCCCAACCATTTTCTAATCTGACACAGGAGCACATTTTCCCAGAGAGTCAGCTTAACCCTCAGCCTAATGCTTTTTAAGTTAGAAATTAACAGGAACACATGTGCACAAAAGAGAGGTAAGGGAGGGTAAAAAAACAAAAACAAAAATCAACAACTGAATAGAAAGAATTTGTACTGTATAAATTTATTACAGGGATCAGGAATGAGGAAATGTATTCATGGGTTAGCAGAGTTGACCAGGATATAGTGATCCCAGATATTTTATTTATGTACTTATTTATTTATTTATTTATTTATTTATTTATTTATTTATTTATTTAATCCTCACCTGAGGATATGTTTACTGATTTTAGAAAGAGAGGAAGGGAGAGAGAAAGAGAAAGAAACATTAACGTGAGAAACTTAAATTGGTTGCTTCCCATATGACCCCAACTGGGGACTGAACCAACAATCTAGGGATGTGCCCTGACTGGGAATTGAACCTGCAACCTTTTTGGTGTACAGGATAACACTCCAACCAATTGAGCTACCTGGCAGGGGCCAGATACGCTTTTTAGAGAGAATAATAAGAAGTGTCTTCTGAGAGAAATTGACTGAGCAGTAATTTGAAAAACCTGGACAATTAATACAAGAAGAATCACTTTCCAATGCTGCAGAGTCTAAAAGCCTGGGTTCAAACTTGAAAAAAAAATTTTTTTTTCTTCCCTTGGGCCATCACCCAAAATGCCACAGGCAATATGGATACAATTTCCTGCTAACAACCATGGACCTAGATGATCTTTATGGTTTCTCCCAGTTCTATAATACGGATTTTTCCTGAAAAAATATTATTCTACTTATACAGTTAGGAAGATTTAGTAAAAATTTTTTTTCTAAAAAAAAGCTACTTTAGGAAGTGGGGTCACAATAGACCAACTATTCACCCATAGTCCTGAATTGGTTTAAAAACTATTTTAGGCAATTTTATTCCCAAATCCTGGCAACAGGAACCACGTTAGGACTGGACCACAGTGCCCTCTGCATGCCAGAGGCTGGGCTTCCTAGCATTCTATAGGAAACCACTGGGCTTTGTCAGTAGATTTTCTTCAGACAATATGTTTTCTTATCATTTGTTTATGTAAGTTATAGACTTCAAAAGTGTTACTCTCCCTTCAAGTTAAAGGAAGCCGTTATTCATTTCAGAAGTGAATAACAACACACCCAAGGCCTCCTCTCCTCCACCTAACATTCCTTAGCAGTTTTAATTTTTTAAACCTAACTTGTAGACATTTTGTCCTCACTAAGGAAAGAAGTTTATAGCTAAACATTCTGATGTATGTTACAAAGTCACTAAGTATATTATGGTCAAATATTTGGGAAAGTAAATGGATGTGTATGTGATATTAGATGGAATCACACTGAACTTCTTTAAACTGTGTTTGATCTACAGAAATGACTTCTGTATGATTCACTGTAATATCTAAAAGAATAAATAAAAAACTAGGGAAAGAACTGGAAATAGGGAGACATATGAGAGGCAAACTTATTTTTGCTATGTATTATTTGAAATCCAATACCGTTTCCTTTTTTTTATTATATAAAAAAATAAAGGTAAACATTTTAAGAGGTAAAAAAAAGAAAATATGTGGCCATAAATTTTCCGAAACTGACTTATCTTCTCCTCTTTCCACATTTCTCCCCACATTCTTTTCTCCTTCTCTGCCAGAGTTGTTTATTAAACTAGCTGATAATCTATTATTTTCAAACTTCTGGCAAATAATTTTTAGAAACATATCCTAAGGAGCCCTGGCCAGTTTGGCTCAGTGGTTGGAATGTCAGGCCTCGGACCAAAGAGTTGCAGGTTCGATTCCAGTCAAAGGTACGTACCTTGGTTGCGGTTTAATCCCCAGCCCTGGTCATGGTCTTGTGGAAGCAACCAATCGATGTGTCCCCCTCACACTGATGTTTCTCTCTCTCTCTCCCTCCCTCCTTCCCACTCTACAAGCAAATCAATGGGAAAATATCCTTGGGTGAGGATATACATACATATCCTAAGGAAATTTATTGGCTAATTCTACAAATATACCTGTGCAAGACTTTTTATTGTTTTAGAATAGTGAAAATTTAAACAACAAAGATGAGTGGTTATATAAATAAAATACGATGCATTCATCTATCAAAATACTATGCAGGCACTGTTTGGTTTTGTTAGTTTTTTGTTTTTTTGCTTTTACTTTTTAGTATGACTCATAATTTTCTTGATAGCTGGACATGATGTATTGAGTGAAAGGAACTCCTATAAATAGGCCTTTAGTGGTGGTAAATTACATGTGTGGGAGCATTCCATAGTCCTATTATACAATAGAAAGACTATTATATATTAGTCTTTCAGTGAGCCTGTACCTCTGGCTTGTAAACCTCACAGGCATTTCTCAGTTTTTTCCAACCCCCCTAAGGTGGGACAGGATGGCTAGAGTGGACTGGAGTTCAGTATTTTCCTTCCCCCATATTGGAAGGCTAGAGCTGACTGGAGTGGGTAGTTCCTTCTCACAGGTGAGTCAGACTCTAACAAGCCTCCAGGCAGGTTAGGCTCAGGTTAACTCGTTCCTCGTGTGGGCAGGCCGTGTTAAGAACAGAGTGCTCTGTTGTACTTCAAAATGGTTTCTTTTTCGTCCACCCTGCTGAAAGCAGGAGGGGATTTCTTTTCAACATTTACTGTTGGAACCTGCCCTAACTCCTGGAGGTAAGTCTCACAATTGTGGGGGTCCTCTAGGATTGGGGCCTTGGGGTTTTTACACACTGAGCTGGCAGCAATTAATCAATTGCAGTTCAGGTTTTCCTACCCTGGTACCAGTTCCTGCTAAGTGAGTTTTTGTTCTGATAATCCACAACTGTATTCGCTTGTTGGTCTCTCCAATATTGAGGGCAGAGATTTGCCCTGTGTTCTCCCCTCTCTAATGGGTCCAATAAGAATTCTTGATTTTTCAATGTGTTTAGCTTTTACTTGTTAGGATGTGCTGGCTACCACTAAGCTCTTTAAATGCAGAGTGGGAAATGGCTTGAAATCAGTTTTTAACAAGACACTGAGGTTCTTCCTAATGAATATTAAAGGATATTTACTGCGCCCTGGCCGGTTTGGCTCAGCGGTTGGAGCATCGGCCTGCGGTCCAGAGAGACCCTGGTTCGGTTCCCGCTAAGGGCATGTACCTCGGTTGCAGTTTGTCCCCGGCCCTGGTTGGTCGTGCGGGTGGCAGCCACTCGATGTGTCCCTTTCACGTCGATGTTTCTCTCTCTCTCTCTCTCTCTTCCTCTCTCTCCCTCCCACTCTATCTGTGCAAAAAATGGAAAAATGTCCTCGGGTGAGGATAAAAAAAAAAAAAAGGATATTTACTGCAAGAGAAATAGAAGTCTATACGGTGAAAGGATGGCTCCTTTCCATTGTGGATATCGAGGGACAAGTTAAGTTTCTGGAGAGTCAAAAGTCATATTCAAATTTTCAACTGTGCAGTGTGGTCACACCCCTAACTCTTACATTGTTCAAAGGTGAACTGTACAAATTTTCCTTTTTTTAAAATTTTTTTATCTTCACTCGAGGATGTGTGTAGATTTTTTTTTTTTATGAGAGCAAGAGAAACATCGATGTGAGAGAGAAACATTGATCAGTTGCCTCCTGTATGCACCCAACCAGGGATTGAACCTGCAACCTTTTGGTGTATGGGATGACACTCCAACCAACTGAACCACTCAGTCAGGGCCTAACTCTCCATTTTTATTTTACTGAAATTATTTTCTTTGGAGGACAATTTTTTTGTATAAATTTTATAATGAAAATTTTTATTGATGATGATACACAATATTTGACCTTTATTTGGGTGCATTATTATTACCAAATCTAATTTTCCCAGGTCAAATTTGAAAATTTAACCTTTTCAAGGAGATTGAATTCTTCCATTAAATTTAGTTAATTTTTTATTAGCATTTTTATTTTTTCTGGGTTAACCTGTACAGCCAATTTACTATTATAATGAAGTGGGTCTGGACTACATGGAGAGACAGAAGAAAGAAGTCATGTAGAAAAGCAGATAAATTTAGTGGTGGGAAGATGAGAGAATGTTTATTTAATAGCTTCTATTTTCCCTGTGTTGTAGGAAGCAAGGCAAGCAACTAAGAGTGAAGGAAGAGAAGGATATGAGTACATTTATGGAGAGAGGAGAATGTGTGATATAGTTATTTTGGAGAGAGGAGAAGTCATCCTATTAGCAAGGATAGTAGATTGTTGGTTCATGTTAAGTGATCTTTGAGATTTGTGGTCATGGATTTTAAGTGAGACTAGCTGGGCATTTTTCCACCAGTGTGTTCAACTGCTTGAGTTCAGGAGCATGGCAGACAGTTGAGTTTTACCTGAGTTGCAGTTTGGCAAGGTGTTCATAGCAAAGGGAGAAAGAATTTCTCCCATAGTTATCTCTGCTTTTTCCTGTATCATCAAACTTTTCTTCACTGAGTATTTCCTTTGGTATAAAATAGGTCCAGTACCAATCATCCTCAAACAACAACAAATCCAAAATAAAATACAAACAAAACCTTTCTATCACCCCATTCCTCTTAAAAGAACCAAGCCACCACCTCATCTATCTGTTCTCTTCAGAGCTTAACATCTTAAGTGAGTTTTCTATAGTCTCTGCTCCATTTCTTCACTTCACATTTTCTCGTACTGCCTTTTCTACCGCCACTCTGAGGACACTGTTTAACTCAGAACCATGACCACCGTTGTGCTGAATTGATAGTTCATGCTCGGTCCTCTTCTTGCTTGACCTCTCAGCACTTGGCCACTTGAAACATTTTCTTCTTTTAGATACCTTGACACCACCTTCCCTCTTTCCCACGCACCCCTATTTCACTGGCTGCTCCTCTGGGGTCTTTGCAAAAGTTTTTAAGTATTGCAGATCACATTCTTGGTAATCACTCTCCCTTGATCTAATTTATCTTTCTTCGGGAATCTTCTTTATTACCAACCACTTAAAGATAACGCATATGCCAGTGGTCTCCATAAATAGATTTTTTTCAATGTTGGAAAATCCTTTCATTCCTAGATCCACCATTGCTTATGATGTAGTGTTATTGTTTGTATTCCGACAAGTGCGATTTGCTAGTGCTTGATCGAGCAGTTTTGCAACTGTATTTTTCAGTGAGGTTACCTATAACATTTTATTTTAATTAAACTGAGGCTTTTTCAAAATAAGCCCTATTAAAAAATTTTTTCCCTATATTCAAACTAAGAGTTTTAATAGAACCTTTGTTTCTAGAAACAATAATAAAGGAAATAAGGCATTTTGTAAAATCTGGTCCTGGACAAGTCACAGTAAAAAATAAATGTGTACTTAACATCCCCCTCCTCAAAACAGGTCGTTCCTTGGCCTTGGGAACAAGGTAAAAAACAGTCCATAAACAATTTGGGCAGGAGGTTGCCAGAACAAAGCTCAAGCAGTTGAATGTGGACACATCTTAAAAGAATTTGGGAAAACCTGACCAAACAACCCAAATTAAAATTTTAATAACTGATACAAAGGTGAAGGGGTTCCTTCGGAGCCTGACCCAGATCCTGTTCACCTGGGCTGTGCTCACCTGTGCTCCCAAGAAAACACTGATGCCCCTGTTTCAGGGGAGACTTTTCCTTTTTTAGAGATTCAGTGTCCAGGAGATCTTTGTGTGAATGATGTAGTGCAGATTCCACGTTGGTTCCTTAAGGGTTAGAGTCAAGTATTTTCCTAACACCTGCTAGGTAGACTCCAGGTGTCAAATGGCCCATTTTCAGTGTGTCCTAGGACCATAGACCTTTGCTATGTTATCATAATCACATCTAATGTTCATTCATATTCTGTGCCTGGAAACAGTTCCTGAATTTAGCAATAATATCTACACATAAAATAATCCACTGTTAACAATGTATATGGTCACAAAACATTAATGATCTTCAGTAGACCAACAATTCTTTTGAACCCTAATTGCTGTGCATCAAATCCACAGCCAGAATCCTCAAGATAAAAAATAATTGCACAATACAAATAATTTAAATGACACATACCCACACTTCTTACAAAACTGTGCTTGGGGATCCTCCATTTGTTCAGTGCCACTGAAGAAATACTCTGCTAAAGTGTTGCTCCAGGAATTTTTGTTTGGAAAACCTATCCCCAGTAGGGCACAGCAATGTATTGGATGAACAGAAAAGAAAGGCTTGTGGCAACCAGAAAGTTTTAATATATTTTAAGTTGTATTAAGTGTACCTGCAAAAATGTTTGAGTGTTCTCTGGATGCAACATTGGAGCTAAAATATGACATCAAATTCAATTCAAAATGTATACAGCAGCCATCTCTCAAGGTCAAACCTGGTACTCAAATATGCAAAAAAAAGCTTCAGGACACCAGAGCTTGTTGGCTTCCTCCCATCTCATCACATAGTCTGATCAGGTGTGAATTTCACAAAAGATGCATATGGTTCTGCTAGATTGCTACAGAGCAGTGGTTTTCAACCAGAGTGCCGCAAGAATTTTAAAAACATTCAATACCTGATTAGTCGGGGTACTGACCTCTTTTCCCTTAGATTGTCAAATAAATAAATGACAACAGCCAACACAATAGCTAGCTGGTGAGAATGAATAAAAATTATACCTTTTTTTTTTTTTTTTGGTCAAATTAGCAAAAAATATATTTTTTGGCTTGCCGCAGAGTTTTATTAGTTTATGTGTGCCATGAGATGAAAAAGGTTGAAAGTCACTGGTATAAAGGATTTGCTCTTACCCATCCCAAATTTGATCTTCCTAGTTTTTTAAGAGATGCTCACATATGATTCCAACTTGTGGAGGGTAACGGGGGGCTGGTCATTCTTCATCCAGGAGGAACCTGGGGAACTGGGTGCTGTGCGACACTGAGGGGTAAAGCTGATTTTCCAAAGTACAGGCTTTACTCCACCTTTGATAAAGACTATATTCTTGTTTCACATTCTAAAAAATTTGCTCTGAAGTTGTTGGCACCTGGGCTGCTGGACAGTGACAGGCAGCTGTAGAGTCGGGGGTGGGTTCTGCCTCTGGGGCCAGAAGTGTGGCCATGCAGAGGGCACAGGGCCAGGCGTTTTGGGGAAGCCTGGGGCCTGCAATGTCACTGCATGTACTGCATCAGAGATGTTGCTATGAGCAGAAATTCAGACTATGAAACAGAGTTTGAGATGTTGTTTAGTCTACATCAGCCTATTCAACTATCCATCGATGTTCTAGCTGGAAATCCCTGCTTTGGAAAACAATTTGTAACTGCTATTTCCTTACTTTCTCCTCTTCTTCCTGCTAACTAAACCAGAAAAAAAAGTTTCTAAAGCTTGTTTTGACGACTCTAGTGTGAAAGACACTATTGGATGGATGGCTACCTAACAGCTATTCCTTTCTCTCATGCTGTCAGGACACCATTTGTTTGGAATGAGGGAATGGATTGGATTTTGTCCCCAATTCTTCATTACCTCTCTGTAATAGAATTATACATCTACACCTCTTGGCATGTGACTTTGTAGTACTTTCCACCAGAGTAGGCACAGTATATATCCCTGCCCAGTTTGTGTTGGACTTGGCCAGGTAATTTGTTTGGCAAATGGAATGTTTTGACATGACATGAGCAGAGACTCAAAATTTGTTTAATTTTATCTGGCTTCTTGTACACCTACCTTTTGCAATGTGAAAAATATGCCATGGGTAGCCAGTAGTGCCAGAATAAGAAAATATATGGATCAGACATGAAAACACACAGCCTAGATCCAAGCCCAATTGATCCCAGCCAATCTAGCAGTCATAAGTGACCTATAGGCCCATAATTGAGGAACAAAGGCTTGTTCTTGCAAACCAGTAAGATCACTGGGGGTTGCTTGTTATGGAGCACTATCACAGTAGTTGACTATATAGGCAGCAGTTTGCCCAGCTCCAGAGAATGAATCATAATTGATCTAAGATAATCTTGTTGTTCTTTTCCATATACTTGATTTACAGATTCTCTTTGACTTAGGGGTGGCCAAATGACCCAGTCTTGGCCAATGAAATATAAGAAGGTGTCTACTCAGGACTTCTGGAAAAGCTTTTGCTTCCATGATAAAAGGAATGGTAGGGGCTGGAAGTGATCTTTCCATCTTCTTTGCTTGAAAATTCAGCAGGCATCTTGAGACCATGAATTGAAAGGCACAAAGATGAAACACTATGAACTGAAGATGATGGAGCAAACAAATAGAAAGTCCTGATGACAGGCTTAGTAGTTGACCAACATCAACAACCACCTATCCTTTCACTTCTTATTTAGTCGGGTTTTCTGTTTCTTGCTTTCCAAGGATTCCGAACCTAATATACCTAAATAACATCAGCTTAGTCATGCTAGTCACTGTTTCTCTGAGGTGAGTGGTGAAAGAGAAAAGGGAGCTGTGTGGTCATGATTCTCCTCACACAGACTGTAAAAAGCCTTCTTATTTATTAGGTTATTAGAGCCTGATGTTTTATGCTATGCTGCCTCTTTGTCAAATGTTTGTCATAACAATGAAGCAATTAGGTTATGGTTGCCTTTAACCAAAAATTTGGTGGGGACTTATTTAGATAAAGAAAACTACATCCTGGCCAAGTTGAAGGTCAACACGTCTGTGGTGGTTCTGAAAAGGAAGCTATGTCAACTGTGGAGCCACACAGTAACAACATCCCTTGAAGGGTTGCTAGGCAGCAAGCTGCCAAAGGTGTTTAAGAAATGCGTGATGTTTGTGATACCACCTTCTTCAACTTGTACTGGGGAGTTACTGCCAGATGAAGAGGAAAAACTGCCAACAGGGTACTATCTTTAAGACTTTATCTTAGCTGAGATGCATGAAGATTCAGGTACATGAATGTGATGCCTACACAGACCATTCTTGGAAAAGCTCTCTATGATGTTGAAGGCTGTTTGTTTGTAAGGGCAAAATATGGAATAAAGACAAATTGTCCTTGTTCAGGCAAGTCAAACTCTTCTTAAAACCAGCCTCAAAGGAAGACATAAAATAGACTTTCTTAACTGGAGAAAAACCTGCTCTGGGTGCTCCATTCCTGCAGAATTCCTCCGTTTTGGAGCTAGCAGCTATAGTGGGGGTGCGACCTTTAAGTCAGCTAGGAGCATGAAACCAGCCTGTCCCATCAGCACTTCTCCTTTAAACTGGCTGTTAATCCTAACTATTGTGAATGTTAACAAAGAAAACAAAGATAAAAATGAATTCAAGAATACACCAAAAATTCTTGATGATATCTTTGCTTCTTTGGTAGAAAACAAAAACAAAAACACTTCTTCTGATTTACGTAAGAACTGATGACAAACCTAGCATTCTGTCACTCCTCACTACTGGCTGTGTGGTAATTCCCTGCTGTTCTTGCAAGATCCCAACAGCAAGAGCAACTGGAATGTGTTCAGGGAGCACTGGAAACAAAGGCAGCCAGGGGTGGTGTCTGCCGCGCATCATAAATTGGACACTAAATATTGAAAACCTGAGTACTTTGACAAAGAGTTTATTGACCAGAGAGTTAATCTAATTGATTGTAGGTATTTCATAGTCTGTTTAGGCTAGATAACAAAATACCACAGAGAGGATAGCCTAAAAAGCAGACATTTATTCCCCTATAGTTCTGGAGGGTGGAAAGTTCAAGATCAAGGTGCCGGTAGATTTGGTATCTGGTGAGAGCCCACTTCTTGATTCATAGATGCTGTCTTCTCGCTGTGTCCTCGCATGGAGAAAGAAGGCAGTGGAACTCCCTGGGGTCTCTTTTATAAGGACACTAATCCCATTCATGAGGGCTCTGACTTCATACCTAATCACCTCCAAAGACCCTACCACCAAACACCATGACATTGGGGATTAGGTTTTAACATATAAATTTGGGGGAGGGTATAAACATTCAGTCTATACCATGAGCCAATGAAATCATCACGGAAGCCACAGTAGAAGACTTTTGGAATGCATTTGAAGATGTTCTAAATCTCTTGGTAAATGAAAAAGAATTAATGATGTTGAAACTTAATGACTGGCTATCAGGAGAAACTTTGAAAGATATGATGTCCTCTAGGTTTTATGATCTGATAGCCAACTTCCATTGCTTGAGTGTACAGGTAAGATGATAAATTTGATTTTGTCTCTAGGCTGCCAATCTACTTTGTTTGGCCAGATTGGGATCCTGAGATGTATAATACTTAGGGATTAATTACTCCAAAAGATAAAAGATGCGAAGCACCGTCTTTACTGAGACATCTTTATATAATGCAGCTAATGTCCTGGCCTATGTAGGAATTCCAAAGGGCACTGTGACCAAGAAGAAGACCTTAAAACTATCCAAGATAGGGGTTCTCATGAACTCACAAGTAAGCAATTTATTGAAAGAAAAGAAGCCATAAGCCCTCTGGTACATATATGCTAGTGAAGACACAGAGAGGATACAAGAATTCCTTAAAAAGGCACTAGAAGAGACAATTCAAGAAAACCCAGTGACTGTGATCCTATTAGTGATCAGAGCTGGCATTTAGCCTGATCACTAAGAAAGCATCTTCATCAGGAATATAGAGTTCAAGGCTGGGCTGTTACACAGTTTCTCAGAGATGTGGCATTTATCACAGAGGAATTCCATTGCAGGTTCATAGCTTGTATAGCTATGTCAAAGTAGCCTAAGATTTTGTTTCTCCAGAGCATGTTAAACAATGATTCTGGCTTATTTAGGAATTCTGTTATCTGTTAGAGATTCATACCAATCATGATGATAAATTATAGATGAAGAATGTCATCTACCATGCAGTGAAAGATGTGGGTGCTATACTAAAAGCCAGAAAATCCGGCTTTGCAAACCCTAAGGGCCTTGGAGATGCCTTAACCCGAGCACAATGAAAATGAATTCTCAGCAGATGTTTGAACTGTTTAGGCAACATTTCTGTGGACTTTGAGAATCAAGTTGCCTTGTTTTAACTGTACCTGACTTAAGAGGGTACTCTGCCTAATGTCTATTTCTTGGGTTTGCAGACACTAAATATGTATGTGTAGTAACTATACAACATGCATCCTTAAAACTAGGACTTCTCATCTAGTATAGATCTTTCACTAAGCTGTAAAAATAAAACCTCTTATCAAACCTGGATCAATACCTGCATTTATGCCCTAGCTACTTGGTTGGATAGCTGAGTCAAAATGCATTTATAACTATTATCAGTAATTCTGTACAGTTTATTTGGATTGCATTTTGTTTTGTGTTTGTCTAACTATCCACTCCTCTGCCCTTTAGGATTCAGAAGAACAGTGGAGGAAATTAACAGCTAATGATGTACTTATTATTGTATTACACAAACTTGGCATTATATAGCATAAATCAACTACGATATCATTTTTGGAGTTAATCATCTTATTAAATGAAGTTTTTGATTACAATGAATCAATGCTAATTTTAAGTGGTAAGCATTTTGCACTAAAGTATTCATATAATTTTAAAAAGTTTACAAGGTACTTTTGCTAAAAAAAAAAGTGATACAGTATCAAAATATGTAAGGCAAAAACTAATGGAATTACAAAGAGAAATAGATGAATGAACTCTCATAATTGGAGACTTCAACACCCTCTATCAGAATGAACAAATCTAGCAGGCAAAAAAATCATAGGACTTAGTTGGAGTCAATAACACTATAAATCATCTAAATATGCCCTGGCTGGTTTTGTTCAGTGGTTGGAGTGTCAGCCTGCAGACCAATGAGTTGCAGGTTCGATTCCAGTCAATGGCACTTCAGTTGTGGTTTGTCCCCGGCCCTGGTTGGGTTGAGCCGGAGGCAGCTGGTTGATGTGTCTCTCACATCGATGTTTCTCTCTCTCTCCCTCCCACCCTCCCACTCTATTTGAAGATAGATGGAAAAATATCCTCAGGTGAGGATTTAAAAAATAATAAAAATCAATTAAATGTAGTCGACATTAACAGACCAATTTACACAACAACACAAAATACATATTCTTCTTATGTTCACATATAACATTCACTATGATAAACATTCACCAATACTGCATTCTAGACATAAAACACACCTTAACACATTTAAAAGAATAGAAATAAATTTCAGCTATTAGACAAAAAATGGAATTTACTAGAAATCAAAAGTAAGATACCTGGAAAGTCCCAAAGTATGGGGAAATTAAACAACACACTTCTAAATAACACATTGGTCAAATAAGATATCACAGAAGAAATTTTATTTTTTATTTATATATTTATTTATTTATTTTTACCAGTTTTCTTTAATCATTAAATTTTAAACAAGTTACAAATAATGCATAAATCAATTATCAATTAAATAAAAACAAAACCCCGTGCATTACAGATAAAGCTAAAAAATCCTTTGCTCACAACCCTTAATATCACCCCCTCTTCCTCAATGGTAACCACTATTGTCACTAGAGTATATATTTTTAGAGTTATTAAAAAATAGTTTTACAACCTGAACCTCACTGGACAACCAGAAATGAACCTCATAATATTCAATAGGAAGCACATAGTAGCATCTAGAAAGTATTAATTTTTTTAACGTTCAATTAAATAAAAATAAAAATAACTTAACAAACTATATGAGATGCAGTAAAAATATTGCTCAAGGAAAATTTACAGCATTAAATGCATATATTAGAAAAAAAAAAATTCTACCATCAATAATCAGTTTCCACCTTAGGAAACTAGAAAAAGAAAAGCAGATTAAAACAAAAGAATGCGCCCTGGCCGGTTTGGCTCAGAGGATAGAGCCTCGGCCTGCGGTCCAGAGAGACCTGAGTTCGGCTCCGGCTAAGGGCACGTACCTCGGTTGCAGTTTGTCCCCGGCCCTGGTCGGTCGTGCGGGTAGCAGCCACTCGATGTGTCCCTTTCACATCGATGTTTCTCTCTCTCTCTGTTCCTCTCTCTCCCTGTTCCTCTCTCTCCCTCCCACTCTACCTGAACAAAAAATGGAAAAATGTCCTCGGGTGAGGATAAAAAAATAAAAAAATAAATAAAACCAAAGAATGCAGAAGAAAAGCAATGATAAAATTTAGAGCAGAAATCAATGAAATTGAAAATCAGTAGAGAAAAATCAATAAACCAAAAGCTGTTTCTTTGAAAAGATGAATAAAATTGCTAAGTCTCTATCCAGACTCAGAAAAAAATGGAGAGTAAACAAATTACTAATATCAGAAACAAAAAAGGGGATATCACTATAGATCCCATAGATATTAAAAGGATATTCAAGGAGTACTACGAACAACTCTATATTCACAAATTAGATAACCTAGATGAAATGGGCCAATTTTTGAAAGACACAATCTATCAAAACTCACACAAGAAAATATACACAATTTAATAGGCCTATATCTAGTATATAAATTGAATCAACAATTAATAACTTTATAAAATAGAAGGCACCAGGCCCAAATGGGTTCACTGGTGAATTGTACTAAACCTTTAAGGAAGAAATTACATCAGTTGTCTACAATCTCTTTCAGAAGAAAGAAGCAGAGGAAAACTGCCTACCTTATTTTATGAGGTCAGCATTACCCTTATACCAAACTAGACAAGAAAAGAAAAATATAGACTAATATCTCTTATGAACATACATGTAAACATCCTCATCAAAATATTAGTAAATCAAATTCAATGATGTATAAAATGAATTACGTACCACCACCAAATGAGATTCACCTCAGGTATGAGAGGTTAGTTCAACATTTGAAAATCACTAAATGTAATTCATCACATCAACAGGTGAATAAAGAACAATGTTATGGTCCTGGCCAGTTTGGCTCAGCAGTTAGGGCCTCAGCCTGAGGACCAAAGAGTCCCAGGCTCGATTCTGGGCAATGGCACGTACCTCCGTTGTGGTTGGGTCCCTGGCCCTGGTCTTGGCACTGGCCGAGATCGTGCAGGAGGCAACCAATTGATGTGTCTCTCTCACATCAATTTCTCTCTCTCTCTTTCCCACTTTATTTGAAAATCAGTGGACAAATATCCTCCAGTGAGGATTGTTTAAAAATTTAAAAAAGCCCTGGACGCTTTGGATCAGCGGTTAGAACATTGGCCTGTGGTCCGGAGAGACCCAGGTTTGGTTCCCGCTAAGGGCATGTACCTCGGTTGCAGTTTGTCCCTGGCCCTGGTTGGTTGTGTGGGCGTCAGCCACTAGATGTGTCCCTTTCATGTCGATGTTTCTCTCTCTCTCTCTCTCTTCCTCTCTCTCCCTCCCACTTTACCTGAACAAAAAATGGAAAATGTCCTTGGTTGAGAATAATAATAATAAAAAAATAATGTTATGATCATATCAATAAATGCAGAAAAAACATTTGACAAAATCCAACACTCATTGATCATAAAAACTCTCAGTAAACTAGGAATAGGAAATTTATATACAAAAAACTCTATCACTAATATTATACTTAATAGTCAAAAATTCAAAGATTTCCCACTAAGATCAGATACAAGGCAAGGATATCCCCTTTTACAATTACTTTTCAGTATTGGACTGAACACTCTAGTGATTGCAATAAGACAAGAAAGGGAAATATAAAATATACAGATTAGGAAGAAAAAATAAAACTGTTTTTGTTCACAGATGACAGACATTTTATCTATGTAGAAAATCTGAATTAAAAAAACCCCAAAACTCCTGGAACTAATAAGTGATTTTGCCAAGGTTGCAGGATCCAAGGTTAATATACAAAAGTCAATCGCTTTCTAGTAATAGGTAGAATTTGAAATTAAATTTCAAATTTATACAATACCATTTATATTTTATTTAATTTTTAAAGACTATGTTCTTATTGATTTTGTAGAAAGTGATGGAAACATCAATATGAGAAGCATTGATCGGCTGCCTCCTGCACACCGGCTACTGGGGATGGAGCCTGAAACCCCGGCATGTGCCCTGACTGGGAATCGAACCAGGACCTCTCAGTCCATGGGATGATGCCAATCTACTGAGCCACACTGGCCAGGTTACAATACTACTTATATTAGTATTTAAAATATTAGCCCAGGTTGCAGGCTCGATCCCCAGTAAGGGGCGTGCAGAAGGCAGCCGATTGATGTTTCTCTCTCTCATAGATGTTTCTATCTCTCTCTCCTTTCCTCACTCTTTCTAAAAAAAAAAAAAAAAATCAGTAAAAATGTATTTTAAAAAATTAAATACTTAGGTATAAATATAACAAAATATGTACAAGATCTCTGTGAATAAAACTACAAAATTTTGATGAACAAAATCAAGGAAGAACTAAGTAGAGACATATTCCATGTTTATGAATGAGAAAACTTAATATTGTCATGAGTTTAATTCTTTCCAAACTGATCTATAGATTCAATGCAATACCCATCAAAATTCCAGCTAGTTAACTTGGTAGATATTGACACACTCATTTTAAAGTTTATATGCTGAGGCAAAAGACACAGAATAGCCAACACAATACTGAAGGAAAAGAAAATTGAAGGACTTTACACTACCTGACCTAAGATTTACAGATGACAGCAACAGTAATCAAGACAGTGTGGTGTTGGCAAAACAATAGACAAATAGGTTAATAGAACAGAATAGAGAGCCAGGAACTAGACCTACATAAATATAGTCAACTGATCTTTGACAAAGGAACAAAGACAATGCAATGAAACAAAGACAGTCTTTTCAATAAATGGTGAAAAGTCCTGAAACAACAGGACTACAGCATGCAGGAAAAATGTATCCAGACGCAGACCTTGCACACTTCACAAAAACTAACTGAAAGTGGATCACAGCCCTAAATGTAAAATGAAGAACTATAAAATTCCTGAAAACTAACATAGGAGAAAACCTACATGACCTCGGTTATAGCAATGATTTTTTAGATACGACACCAAAGGCACAATTCATGAAAGAAAGAATTGATAAATTGGACTTCATTAAAATTGAAAACTCCCGCTCTGGGAAAGACAATGTCAGGAGAAGACAGAATAGGCTGGAAGAAAGTATCTGTTTTTTTTTGTTTTTTTTTTTTATCCTCACCAGAGGATATTTTCCATTTTTTGATCAGATAGAGCGGGAGGGAGAGAGAGGAAGAGAGAGAGAGAGAGAAACATCGACGTGAAGGGACACATCGAGTGGCTGCCACCCGCACGACCAACCAGGGCAGGGGACAAACTGCAACCGAAGTACGTGCCCTTAGCGGGAACCGAACCCGGGTCTCTCCGGACCGCAGGCCGACGCTCTAACCGCTGAGCCAAACCGGCCAGGGCTTTTTTTATTATTTTTTATTTTTTTATTTTTTTTGAAAGTATCTGTTAAAGACACATTTCATAAAGGACTGTTACCCAAAATAAAAAAGAACTCTTAAAACTCTACAGTAAGAAAACAACCTGATCAAAAAATGAGCCAAAGACCTTGAAAGACATTTCACCAAAGAAGATACATATATATGGTAATTAAGCATATGAAAAGATGCTTCGCATCATAAGTCATCGGGGAAATGCAAATTAAAACAACAATGAGATGCCACTGCCCTGTTATTAGAATGGCCAAAGTCTGGAGTGCTTACAGAACCAAATGCTAACAAGGACGTGGAACAACAGAAACTCTCATTCACTGTTGGTGGGAATGCGAAACAGCATCGCCACTTTGAAAGTCAGTTTGGTGGTTTCTTACAAAACTAAACTTACTCTTACCATGTAATCCAGCAACCACACTCCTTAGTATTTACCCAGAGGAGTTGAAAACTCACACAAGAACCTGCACACAGACGTTTACAGCAGCTTTATTCATAACTGCTAAAACTGCAAGCAACAAAGTTGTCTTCAGCAGGTGACTGGAGGAATCAATTGTGGTACATATAGACAATAAAGTATTATTCAGTGCTAAAACAAAATGAGCTATCAAGCCATGAAAAGACACAGAGGAAACTTAAGTGCACATTACTATGTAAAAGAAGACAATACGAAAAGACTACATTTTGTATGATTCCAATTACATGATGTTCTGGAAAAGGCAAAACTCTGAAGACAGTATAAAGATCATTGGTTGCCAGGTTTTATGGGTAGGGATTACAAAAAAAAAGTGTTGTCATCTTAGATTATCACATACTCAACTAGCTCAGTGCTTCAATTCCCAGGATTCAATGTATGCCCTCTAGCAACAAGTGGGGCTTCAATGCATCCTTATACAATTTCTTAAACTAGTCTCTTTTAAGAATGTCTAGCACTATGTCACAAGAAGTTGAATGATAAAATGTCCATCCTACCCAAAACAATCTGTAGATTCAATGCAATTCTTATCAGAATAACAATGGCATATTTCACAGAACTAGAGCAAATAATCCAAAAATTTATATGGAACCACAAAATATCCTGAGTAGCAACAGCAATCTTGAGAAAGAAGAATGAAGATGGAGAAACCACACTGCCTGATATCAAATTATACTACAGTGCCAAAACAGCATAGTACTGGCACAAACAAACAGACATACAGGTGAATGAAACAGAATAGAGGGCCCAGAAATAAATCCACACCACACCTTCATGGTCAATTAATATTTGACAAAGGAGGGAAGAACCTCTAAAGGGTATAAAGACAGTCTCTTAAATAAATGGTGCTGGTAAAATTGGACAGATAAATGCAAAAAAAGAAATTAGATTGCCTTCTTATACCATATATAAGAATAAACTCAAAATAGATTGAAGACTTAAAGGTAAGATGTGATAAAAAATCCTAGAAGAAAACATAGGCAGTAAAATATCGAACATTGATTGTAGTAATTACTTTTTCTGATATATCTCTTCGGGCAAGGGAAACAAAAGAAAAAAATATTCAAATGGAACTACATCAAACTAAAAAGTTTTTGCACAGCAAAGGCAACCATCAACAAAATGAAAAGACAACCTGCTGAATGAGAGAACATATTTGCCAATAATACATCTGATAAGTTAGTATTCAAAATGTAAAAAGAGCCCTGGCCGGTTTGGCTCAGCGGTTAGAGCGTCGGCCTGCGGTCCGGAGAGACCCGGGTTCGGTTCCCGCTAAGGGCACGTACTTCGGTTAGAGTTTGTCCCCGGCCCTGGTTGGTCGTGTGGGTGGCAGCCACTCGATGTGTCCCTTCACGTTGATGTTTCTCTCTCTCTCTCTTCCTCTCTCTCCCTCCCACTCTATCTGTTAAAAAAAATGGAAAAATATCCTCGGGTGAGGATAAAAAAAAAAATTTAAAAAAAAAAAAACAAAATGTAAAAAGAATTTATACAACTCGAGACTAAAAAACAAACTATCCATTTAAGAAATGGGCAGAGGACCTGAATAGACATTTCTCCAAAGAGGACATACAGATGGCAATAGACATATGAAAAGATGCTCAACATCACTAATCATCAGAGAGATGCAAATTAAAACCACAATGAGATATTATCTCACACATGTCAGAATGGCTATCATCAATAACTCAACAAACAGCAAGTGTGGGGAGAATGTGGAGAAAAGTGAACCCTTGTGTACTGTTGTTGGGAATGCAGGTTTGTGCAATCATTGTGGAAAGCAGTATGGAGTTACCTCAAAAAATTAAAAATGAAACTGCCTTATGACCCAGTAATTCTGCTTTTGGCAATATATCCAAAGAAACCCGAAACAGTATTTCAAAAGAATATGTGTACCCCTATGTTCAATATGTGTGTGTGTGTGTGTGTGTGTGTGTGTGTGTGTGTGTAATGGAATATTACTTGGCCATAAAAAAGAATGAAATCTGACCATTTATGAGAGCATAGATGGACCTAGAGGGTATTATGCTAAGTAAAATAAACCAGTCAGAAAAAGACAAATGCCATATGATTTTACTCATATGTGAAATCTAAAGAACAATATAAATGCACAAAAAAACAGAAAGAGACTCAGATACAGAGAACAGACTGATGGTTCCCAGAGGGTAGGAGGGTTAGGAAACTGGGTGAAAAAGGTGAAGGGATTAAGTTGTAAAGATAGTTACAAAATAGTCATGGGGATATGAAATGCAGCATAGGAAATGTAGTCGATAATACAGGGTGAGCAAAAGTAGGTTTACTTGGCCTACTTTATGACATATTTTTGTTCATATGGAAAAAAAATGCAGGTTAGAATTATTACAATAGCTTTATTAACTCAAAAGAATGTCACAATAGTGCAGTAAACCTACTTTTGCCCACTCCTGTATTGTAATAACTATGTATGGTGCCAGTGGGCACTGGAAGTATCAGGGGGAACACTTTGTAAAGTATATGATTACGTGACCACCATGCTGTACACCTGAAACCAATACAAAATAATGTGGTATGTAAACTGTAATTTAAAAATAAAATAAATAAAATTTGTAAAAAATCTTGAATGAGAGATCCAATTATAATAATTAAATTATAGTAATAGTAGTGGGTACTTACATAGTAGTACATAAAACTTGTCTAGTGAAAAAGATTTTGATTTTGTAATCAAAGATCTGAATTAGAATTTTAGTTCTATTGCTTATTCATCACATGACTTTGGGCAAATTAACTACTTAATTAACAGAAGAGTTAATCACTCATTTGACTAATTCATAGTTATGAAAATCAATGAGGTGTTTTATGGGCGTTGCATTTTGTAGACTGTGGAGGGCTTCGCATAGAAAAGTTTCTATTACTAGTACACGTCTCTAGACCAGCTACGAGCAGTGACAGTGAGACAGCAATTTCCATGTGGTTGTTCTGAGGCGGGACATCTGGTTAGACTCTCCTCTTGCTATTGAACAGTAGGCCTGCCTGGTGGCCTGCTCTGAAACTGCGGAAGCTCTAGTTTCAGGTCCCGTTGGCCTATAATCAACTGACCACAGGTACTGTTGCAACTTAAGGACAGGGACTGCATGTCACCTTGTCATAAAGTATAAACTCAAAAACTTGTGGAACAAAACTGAATTTTTGGACACTAAAAATTTCCAGGCACTCCTTGGTATGATTAGAATGTTGTGGGCCTTTGCAGGGACATAAGGCGTCCCTGGATTTCCTCATGCTCTGGTAGAAAGCCCTAGCCTCCCAATACCCCTCATACACCACAAGTTAGATCTGTATCCACTTCTCTGGGTAACTGCTCTGATCTGAAATAATAACATGTCTGTTATATCCCGTACAGAGCCAAATGTTCACAACACATGCTAGGCCCTCAGGGTAAGCCCCAGGACAGCAGTTCTATCTCCTTTGGTATGAAGCCCAGATCTTGGAGAACTCTCGAGGTCGTAAAAGTTGAGACACAGTGGGTTATCTGGCCCCTGGAGGTATTTTATTTACATCAAGAGCCAGGACTCAGACTCATTTTTCTAAGACTGTCTTAGGAGGGGAGGGAAACAGCTGCCTCTTTCCTCTTCATAAACAGAGAAAATTCACTTTCTGTCATCACTCACCTACGGAGTGTGCAGCTACTTGCAGAAGACATTTGACCTGGCTCGTTGCAGTACCCTGGGGGCCAGCACGTTCTGCATCTACCATAAGGTAATTAACACAAACTCTGTCTCTGATCCAGAAAACCTCATGTGCGCATTCAGGGTAAAATTAATAAAGATTAATATTCAAAACCCAGTGGTTTTGACATAATTATAAAATTATCTCCACAGTTTCTAGCCAAGGGAATTGATGACCAAGATTTGGCCTGAATTCTTGGGCACATGCTTACATGTACAAACACACTTTGTTTAGGAAAAAAACTTGCAAGTATGGGTCCGGGCATAAGCAGAAGCAGGCAGTGACTGAAAAGTAGAGGGTAGGGGCACAGCTGGGATTTAGGGAGGCCAGAAGTCCCCACTCCCAGAGGGCATGCTGGGATAGGATAAAGGGCACAGGAGCCAGAGGTCAGAAGTCTTGGAGATGAGGGTTCTTTTGTAATTTATCTGCTGCTTTTTGAAGAGTTACTTCCTTGAGGGGAATTGAGGTGTTTCAGAGGCTTGAAGGGAAGGCTGGAGTTGTGCCCCTTCAGGTCCAGGGAGGCTCCTTCCCAGCAGCTGGTCCTTCAGAGACAGACTGTCTTGTCGGGAAGAGCCAGGATAAGGAAACAGCCCTTCACAGTAGATCCACATCTCCAGCTTTGCCTTCAAGATGGGGATGCATCCAGGAGCTCCAATGTCCAGGGCTTGGGCCAGGGATGAAGATCCAGAAGCTTCAAAGCATCGTCTCTTTGGCTCCGTCACCCAAAGGGGAGAACACCAGCAGCAGAGTTCAGGGTGGGGTCAGTCATTTTCTTGGCTTGGTCATTCAATAGATTTTTTAAAAGCTGGAAAACAAAAACAAAAACAACCAAAGAGCAAAAGTCAAAAAAATTAACCAGCCTCAAAGCTGGCAAGCATCACTATTTCTTTGATGACTCCTGTTCAGAAGGGAAAGTTTCTATTGTCAAGAGAACTTTCACTCCCCCATCCTCCTCAGAAATACTTCTTAGTGGGATACTCAGAGGCTCCCAAAGAGATACCAGACCAGGCAGAGAAAGAGTGAAGAGCCATGTAGTGGCTGGAGTCTTGGATCCCTCAGAGGGTCACTTACAGCACACCAGGCTCCCCACCCTAATCTAGCGAAAGGCTGGAGGCTGAGGTAGTCCAGGCAAGGGAGCCCCCCACCCCCACCCCGCCACCACCACGTGCTTATTGAAGTCACTGATGATGATGTGGGTTGTCCAGCAGATGGAGATTAGGGTCAGGACCAGGATGACAAAGATAATCATGGAGGTGAGCACCAGGTGAACCATGGACTCCTTATCTTCTACAGAGGAATTATACCTGTTCCCAGCAAGTAGATGAACAGGCTCAGCAGGTCTGTAGTGAAGACAGTGGTGCACAGGGATGTGGGCAGCCTGCAGCTCCTGGGGGCAGCGCCAGCCATGGAGGCATCCACCTTGCAATATCTCTGACCTGTGCCTTGTACCACACAGGACATCCGCATCCCCTCCCACACCAGCTGGGATGGCAATGATTCCGTTGTAGAGGCAGGTAATTACCTTCCACAGGGGCAGGGTACAGGCATACACCCAGCGGAGCAATGTCAGGACCATGCTCAGGATTTGCAGACAGCCGAGGAAGGTTATGGTGAGGTTGAGAAGAGATGTGAAGGAAACCAAAGGGCCTCCGGAGTGTGGAGCGGGGCACACAAGTGAGGATCACTGGACCACCGACCACATGCACAGCCAGCAGGAGGGGTGGAGACCCCGGCTCTGACTTAGCCTTGTCAGAGGGAGGATGTTCAGACTGGGGTCACTGTATTCACTGGAAATACAGTGGTGAGGAAAGCCCACTTGCTGGCTTTGGGGTTCACAGGGGTTAAGGGAGCAGGCCCTAGAGCATGAATGTCCACTCTACCACTTAGTAGCACTGTAACCTTGGACAATTCACCTAACCTTTCTGGGCCTCAGTATCCCATCCTGAAAAGGCTGCATTTGAACATATACCTACATCTTAAGGTGTGGATTAAATGGCACATGGTGAATCCTAAGTAAACATTGGATATAGTTCTTGTTAGTGATATTGTTATATCTCTGAGGCCCTTAAGAAAGTTGGAATTATCTCTGCAATGACATATTTTATGTCTGACTCATTTCGCTATTCCCACCTCAAACACACACACATCCGAACTGGGGACGGGGCTTGAAGGCACTGTGGCTTGCACGGAAGTATTTGTTAACCATGCTGCTTCCTTTTAGTTGTATAAAAAAAATTCTGCACCACAATGGGCTTCTCTCATTTTTTAGTATATTCAACAATGAATGATTGTTATCGAAACAGTACTGTCCCTACTGCAAAAGGATGTTATGGAGTACTCTTAGAATTAGGGACTGTCGGAGCTGAAGGGAGCCTCATAGATGACAGCTTCCTCTCACTTTATTGATTAGGAAACAGAGGCCAGTGAAGTTTAAGTGATTTTCCCAGTAATTTAGCAGAGCTGCTGTGACTGAGTTGAGAGTTGAGCTACACTTTCTTTGCCCTCCAAGAGCTGCCTAGTGCTAGATTCTACAACATCCTGAATTGGACATACAGGCCTATACAGATTGCTCCTGCTAGAGAGCTTCCAAAAGATGCAGAGATACCCTAATTGCCCATTAGAAGTTGGAAGTGTTAGAAGACACAGGCAGAATATAAAATAGCAATTTATTGTCCTTGGTTCAAGATAGTCCCAATTTTTGGACATACCAATAAAAGTGTGCTTTCTGGGTAGCTTAGTTTCAATAGCCAATCACATACCTCCATTCTCCGTAAGGGACTTGGACATATATATTGGTATACTTTGTAGTGTTCAATGTAGAATCGGGGGAAGGAGGGGAGTGTTACTGAGGTTGGATGCACCAGAGGGATAGAGTGGAATGGAATTAGGTATGTTCAATTAGCAGGAGTTCCAAAAATCTTCCAAATTCTGGGACTGGAGACAGGGCAGAAATGCAGAACAGATATGACACAAAGGAGAACCATCTGAGCAGGAGTGCTTAGTGCCCTGAACGCAGGAAACTGGGAATGGGGACTTTCTCAGAACTCAACTTGGAAGATGAGGACTGGGTCAAATGCAATAGAACAGGAGAGCAAGGTAAATGTGAAGGAGGCCAAAAAAGCAGAGTAAGGAGCATAAGAAAAGTGGTGTCATCAAAACTGAAGTTAGATACATTGCTTAAGAGAAAATGGAGGCTGGGAAAGCTGAGGGTAATAAAACTCTAGGACAAAAAAATGAAGTCATGAGACTTAGCATGTGAGAAACTTGAGCAGTTCTGGGGACAAGCTGGACTGGTGGGAGAGGCTTGGTCCTGCAGCACTACGGTAGAAGTGGAAGAATTTTTATATATTTTTTGAAATTTTTTATATTTTTATTTTGAAAACTTTCAATGTATAGAAAGTTTGCAAGATGAGTACATTGAGGATCCTTATATCCTTTACCTAGATTTACCAATGATTAACATTTGTGTTACTTGGATAACAAATAACAGTCATATTTGCTCATATCTGTCTATCTAATCTCATACACATCCTTTTTTTCCCTGAACCACTTACATTATCTGTGAATTTTTAAATTGATTTTAGAGAGAGAAAGGGAGAAGGAGAGAGAGAGAAACATCGAGACTGACTGAAACGCTGACCTAGCTGGTGATCAAACCCACAACCTGGGTATGGGCCCTAACCTGGAATTGATGCTCCAACAAACTGAGCTATACCTGCCAGGGCTACCTGTGGATTTAATTTTAAATATATTCTTATTGATTTTTAGAGAGAGGAAGGGAGAAAGAGAGAGAGAGATATAGGAACATTGATGAGAGAGAAACATAGATCAGCCGCCTCCTGCGTGTTCCCTACTAGAGACCAAGCCTACAACCTAGGCTTGTGCCCTGACTGGGAATCAAACCAGCAACCTCTTGGTGCCTGGGTTGATGTACAACCACTGAGCCACACCGACCAGGCTACCTGTGAATTTTAAATGGTCTATATTACACTTCAGACCTAAATACAGGGTGGGCAAAAAAGTAGGTTTACAGTTGTTTGTATGGTAAATAATACAATGATTAATAAATAATAATACAAGAATGGACTCTGTTTCACATACTCAACTGTAAACTGACTTTGCCAACCCCCTTATTTTACTATGTATTTCTCAAGAACAGGGCATGGCTACCTGGCCACAATTCACTTATTGCCTTCAGGAGATTTAACATTGTTATCATCTTATATCTAAAATTTGTATATATTCAGTTTTTCCCAGGTGTCCCACAAATGTCCTTTATAGCTTTTTGCTCCTCTAATCCAGGATCCAACCAAGGATCACACATTGCATTTAATTGTTATGACTTTTAGTCTCCTTCAAGATTGCCATTTTTTTTTTGCCCAGATCAGTTGTTTTGGAGAATGTCCTTCAATTTGGTCTTGTCTGTGTTCTCAGGACTGGGTTTAGGCTAAACATTTTTTTGCAGCCGTACCACATGTTGCTGTAGATGATTAGCTTTCCAATAGGTCATAATGTACCCAAGTGCTATAAGCTGCTGTGATTCTGCTTTTCATCTTGATTACGTGTTTTGTTAAGAATGAATAGAATGATTCCTCAGTGAACTGGGATGTGCAGAAAGCTGATCTAGACCCCCAGGGCATATGGATTCACTCTCAATTCTACTTCACTCTGCTACGTTCAGCTCAGGAATCAGAGGGCTGGTTTCGGTTACTGATAAGCAGATCTTTTCATTCTAGAGTTTATACTTTGTACTTTCGTTTGTCTTAAAGGAACTGATTTGAAAAACAGATACAATATGTTTGGCAATGTAAGTATGTTACCCTCAAGGTAGAGCTGATTCTTGCTGGAATTCATCCTTCAAGTGAAATTGAAACCCTTTCTCTGTTCAAGGGGATACATTTTAGCTAGGGTGACTAAATTTGACAACTGACTTGCTTAGCATTTATATAAAAGTTTATATTTCGAAGAAGGGCTTGATTAAACATAATGGTATTTTGTGTTCATAATAACCCTGTGATGTTGTGAGATGATTGAAGCCTCAGAGAGGAGATTGGTCCTCATTTTAAGTGTGACTCACAGTCTGTTGCTTGTTGCGATTGGTTCATAATCACACATATACTGCCTTCCCACCCGCTGGAAAAAGGTGGTTGTTACAGAATTGGTTACTAGAATGATCAGGTTACCAGAGAGATCAGGCTAATTAAGATCTTTGAATCCACAACATTTTTTGTAGAAAGAGAGTCAGTCTTAAAACAAAAATCTCACTTTGAATTGTTTTTTAAATTGCATATTACCCAATAAATTATGACATTCATTTCTCATTTAGTTCTCAAACTTTCATTCAGAGCTTACTTTGCTAGATACAGGATGACAGGTTGGATATGATACCTGTTAGGATATATGAACATTTGCATGCCCCTATATTCACTTCTGTTTCCAAAAAGATATAAGATAGCTTACAGATACATATAATGTAATGAAAAAACAAAATAAGAAGAAAAGAATAAGCAGTTGAGGTGAGAGAAAAATGAGATTCATGTACAACACAAAGTGTAAATGGTGAGATTTTATTTTCAAGGTTAAACATAGCTGAGCGTAGGCATGTTCCTGTGCTAAGTGGAAAGGGTTAAGTGAAGATTAAAGATATGAGAGCTGGAGGTAATGATAACTGGAGTGAGGTCCCAAGCCATCTAGAAAGAATGGGATCGAAACCATGAGGGTAAGAGTGAGACCTAGTCCCTCATGAAACAAAGGATTTTCTCATACGCAGGGATAAAACAGCAATGGTGTTTAAGAATCATTTTGGAACAAAAAGCAGCCAACCTCTCTGCTGGTGCTGAGGGATGGGGTGGGGTGGAGAGCAGCTTCAAATATCCAGTAAAACTCTGTATTCAGAGACTAAAAAACCTGTACTCAATTTTCTTTGGCTACCCCACGGCCTGACTAATATTCCTGAGCCATGCTGCCCAGGTTGTAGAACATACAACTCCTTAGTGGTTTCTGGGAGTACTTGACCCTGGGAAATAGATTTGATTACACAGGGCAAGTTTGGCCCTTCATTTTCACCTTGACTTTGAATGTAAGTTACAATCTGTAAATCTAATTTCTCTTTTCTCCTTCACTCAACAAATACAGTGCTTCTCGTGTGTCATACAGCCTGCTCCCTCATTCTAATTTCTTCTGTGTTTCATAGTTTCTGGGGAAGTTGCTGAAGAGGAGTTGTGACTCTAATCTGTTCTCCTGGGTAAAGTCTGCAGATTCAGGCTAAGTAGGTGCAGACATGAAATCTTTTAAGCTGCTTGTCTCCTCCTGTCTCCAGCACCAATGGAGACTATGATTAATCAGCAAAGCCACACGTATTTTTTTGAGTAGGGCCAATACAGTTCTGGGCACTTTGGAGAATCACCATTTGAGAGTCAAGAAAGGGCCTTAGGGGATCATCTAATAAAACACAGCTCACTCATTTTAGAGATGAAAAAATGAAATCCTGAAATAAACTTAATACAAGCACAAAGCTACCTAAAGAGAGAGCTGAAGCTAGCATCTTCTGATCCTAGACTGTGAGCATGAGATCTTGCTCACCAAATAAAGCTAGGCTAATGGAATCAAATTTCATACCTCAAACAGGCATTTCTGAGGGAACAAGAATTTTAAATTTATCTTCCTAAGTGATCTAGACCATCATAGCTATATTTCCATGTAAAGTGCTTGTTTTCAGAGCACTTATATTTGTCTTTCCATTAAAGTAGGCAGCCACTGAGTAACAAGGATTATCAAAACTCAGCAGGACAATGGGAGGAACTGGTGCTCTTTCATGTCTGATTATTTCTTTTTGTGAACTACGTGCTCTGATCTCCTAAGGAGTTTCCAAGCAAGAGGTATGTCATGCCTAAATATGGGAAACTAAGATAGCCGTAAACTCTATGTATTTATATGCAGGTGCCACATATTTAGTACTTGCAAGACCAGATTCTTGGCATTTGGGACCATGGGGTGTGAGTAGGGGGCTATAATACACCACTCTGGCATCTAACTTACTTGGGGGGTCACAGAGTATCAAAGCTGGAAGAAATTATTTTGTCTAATTCTGCAATTTAGAAGAAACTGTGATTCAGAGATCAAGTTGTTTGTTCATGGCTTTAGAAAAACAAAAGCAATTTGAGCAATTTACTCATTGATTATCTTTCTCTGGTTGATTCTATTCTCCTCGCATCCCTTCGCCAAGGTATACTACTATTAATCCCAATTACTTCCACTTCTACTTCTCTTTCATCTCAATGATAAAAAAAAGTATACCTGGGAGCCTCAATCCTTCCTGGATCTTATCTTTACCATTTCATTTAGGCTTGTGTGTTGTTACAGAACCTTGAGTTTGATATAAGATAATTTTGCCATTTTCATGGCTATCAAGAAGCCTGACAGGTAACAGAGGAAAATACAATTTTCAGAAATAGTGTATCAGATGAAACAGACTCACAGAAAAATCAGTGCCATTTAGAGAACTTCATTAATTTAAACCAAATGGTTATGTTTTGCTTAATACGTTTCTGTTAAAGGAACCTCTATAGTCATGGTTCAAAGACCTGAAATTATTTAAGATACATTATCCATAACATCAACAACATATTCTATAACTTCTATACTGAGTGCTAGTCTAAGGAAAAAACAAAACAAAAGAAAGAACATTATTGTAGCCCATTAATGAGCCTATTCTAATTAATATGCAGTCATTCAATTAGCCTAGACTTTTCATTAAAATTTTGCACATAAGTGCATAATCTCATACACTGTACACATGTTATACACTTTTCCTATTGTTGAAACATAATAGCACTAGGCAGACAAGCAAAACCAGTTGCAGGGGAGGGAGCACTTCATTTTACATACAGGGGCTGAAAGTCAGATGAAAGGACGGAGCCCAGGCACAGAGCTCACTAGCTTTTGTCTGCAGCTGGGACTGGTCCTAAATCTGGCTATTGTTTGTTGATCATAGTTCCTCCCTAATTACACCTTTGTAATACTGACTAGCTGCCTTAAGTGTTTGGGAGAAAATGTGCTGTTTTAAAAAAATGTTACTGATTTTTTTGGCGAGAGAGATAGAAACATGATCTGAGAGAGAAGCATCAATCGGCTGCCTCCTGCACGCCCCCTACTGGGTATCGAGCCGGAAACCCAGGCATGAACAGGAATCAAACTGGGACCTCTCAGTCCATGGATGAATGCTCAATCCACTGGGCCTGGGCCACACTGGCTGGGGGACAGTGTGCTATTTTAGAAAGAGTACAAGATTTGGGATTTGACAAAGAGGGAATTTTAGCCCTGTGATCGAGGTACAACTTACTCTCTCTAGAGCCAGTTTCTTCATTTGTCATATTGGGGTAACTCCTCAACACCTGGAGTTGTCATAGAAAAAGTGTGATGTATGTCAATGGCACAGCACATAGTAAGTGGTGAACATGTGGTGCATCCTCCAGTGAGGTGGAGTGTGTACTTTCTGAAGTACAGGCTGCAGCAGTGAGAGCACCAAGTAATAGTTTCACCCCTTGACAGGTAAATTAGATAAATGAGGGAGGATGGAAGGTAAGTAATCTTTGTGGGTTCACTTACTATGATGGGACCAGTTTTCTGTGGAAAAAGAACTAAGGACAGCATTCCAGATCTTCAGAAGTCCAGATTTTAAGGACTAGAGTGGTCATTTCCCTTTTATCTATATAGTTGTCTGGGAATTGTTTTTATATTGGAGGAATAATAACAATTCCCCCCACAAGGTTGTCATGTGTTAATATAAGAATGATCAACTCTTTTGAAAAAGTAATTAAATCCACACGTACAAAGCAATTATTCAGATTATATAATAATCACTATTTTAAAAAGACATCTTTCAAATCTACTGTTTTGATTAGAAAGTATAAAACCTTTTATATCTAACTGAAAAAAATAAGTGTTTCTTAAACTTGGAGGTACCTTGTCAGTGTCTGAATATGGACAAATAATAATGAAATTTATTTGTAATTATGTCAATGTCTCATTCCCTGGGAGAGTGGGGGACGGGGGGGCTGACAAACCAAAATGAATGCTAATACAATCCTTCTTGTTTTAACCAAAATTTCTAGGTTAATCTAGCTTCTAAATTTGCGCTTTCCAAAATGGTAGCCACTAGCCACATGTAGCTTTTGGGCACTGGAAATGTGGGTAATTCAAGTTGAGATGTGCCTTAAGGGTTAGATACACATACACTGGATTTTGAAGACTTAGTATGGAAAAAAAAAATGTAAACAATATCATTAAATATCCTTAAAATCGTTATGTTCAAATAGTGTTTTAGATATATGGGGCTTAAGAAAATGTCATCAATAATTTGGGAGTTTAATAAAATACTGTATTTTGTTTTGTTTGTTGACTTCTTTTAGATTCCGCATGTAAGTGAAATCATATGGTATTTGTCCTTCTCTGACTTATTTCACTTAGCATAATACCCTCTAGGTCCATTCAAGTTGTCATAAATGGCAAGATTTTCTTTTATTGGCTGAGCAATATTGCGTTGTATAAATGTACCACATCTTCTTTATCCATTCATCTGTGGATGAATACCTAGGTTGCTTCCATATTTTGGCTATTGTAAACAATGCTGCAATTAATGTAGAAGTGTGTATCTTTTCAAATGTTATTTTTAGATAAATACCCAGAAGTTCTAGGTCATATGTTAGTTGTATTTTAATTTTTTTTTGAGTAATTTCCATACTGTTTTTCAGCCACTGCAATCACACTAACAATGCTCAAGGAATTCTTTTTTCTTCACATCCTTGCCAATACTTTATCTTTGTTGATAACAGCTGTTCTGCAGGTGTGAGCTGCTATCTCATTGTGGTTTTGATTTGCATTTCCCCAATTAGTGATGTTGAACATTGGTTCATGTCTGTTAGCCATCTGTATGTACTCTTTGGAGAAATGTCTATAGAGGTCCCCTACTCATTTTTTAATTGAATTTTTTTTTTTGATGTTGAGTTACAGTCGTCCCTTGTTTGTCACGGTTAATCCATTCCAGACTAGTGCAGTGGTTCTCAACCTTCCTAATGCTGTGAGCCTTTAATACAGTTCCTCATGCTGTATGTGGGCGTATCTGCACGCGGGCAGACCCGCCTGCAGACGGATAGAGGAGCGGTGTCTCGGTTCCAGAGACCATTGGAAATGTGTTTTCCGATGGTCTTAGGTGACCCCTGTGAAAGGGTCATTTGACCCCCAAAATGGTTGCAACAGAACCACTGCTCTAGCGGTTGCACCTGGTGTTGAAGGATTCCCGGGGTGCTCGAATACATAGGCCTACAGTCCATACGTAATTTTAATTGTCATACCGGGTGTATAATTGACTCAGACAACCAAGCACGCGCTGTCTCACTTTCACTGTCTTGATCAACTTTTTAATGAATATATTTGAAAAAACCGTGATAGAGTGAAGCCGCGAAAGTCGAGCACAAAGTGGCGAGGGATGACTGTATGAGTTCTTTATATATTTTGGATAGTAACCATTTATTAGATATATCATTTATTCTTTTTTTTTTTTTTTTTTATCCTCACCCGAGGACATTTTTCCATTTTTTGTTCAGATAGAGCGGGAGGGAGAGAGAGGAAGAGAGAGAGAGAGAGAGAAACATCGATGTGAAGGGACACATCGAGTGGCTGCCACCCGCACGACCAACCAGGGCCGGGGACAAACTGCAACCGAGGTACATGCCCTTAGCAGGAACCGAACCCGGGTCTCTCCGGACCGCAGGCCGACGCTCCAACCGCTGAGCCAAACCGGCCAGGGCAGATATATCATTTAAATACACTTCTGTCACTGAGTAGATTCCTTTTAGTTTTATTGATAGTTTTAGTTTTATTGAGATGCAAAAGCTTTGTAATTTGATGTAGGCCCACTTATTTTTGCTTTTGTTGTCTTTGACCTAAGACACATCTAAAAAAATATTGCTGAGACCATTGTTAAAGAGTTTATTGCCGCCCTGGCCAGTTTGGCTCAGCGGTTGGAGCGTCTGCCTGCTGTCCGGAGAGACCCGGGTTCGGTTCCTGCTAAGGGCATCTACCTCGGTTGCAGTTTGTCCCCGGCCCTGGTTGGTCGTGCGGGTGGCAGCCACTCGATGTGTCTCTTTCACATCAATGTTTCCCTCTCTCTCTCTCTCTCTCTCTCTCTTCCTCTCTCTCCCTCCCACCCACTCTATCTGTACAAAAAATGGAAAAATGTCCTCAGGTGAGGATAAAAAAAAAAAAAAAGAGTTTATTGCCTACTTTTTTTTCATGAAATTTTATACTTTTTCTATACAAAAAGAACTAAGGACAGCATTACAGATCTTCAGAAGTCCAGATTTTAAGGACTAAAGTGGTCATTTCCCTTTCATCTATATAATTGTCTTTGGGTTGCATGTACCCTCCTGTTGTATGTAATTGGGCCTCAATTGCTGTTGGCATGTCGATGGGTGGGGTTGATCTTCAGGTTGATTAGCTGTGAGCACTAGCTGCAGCTATAGTGGTTGAGCTGTACGGTGGGGGTTGACCTCATAAAACAACAGGTGCTGAAGCAGGGGTCTGGTGCCAGCTGACGCTGCCTGTTGGGTCTGTCAGTCGTGGAGTTGCTTGGGTGGGGCTCTGGTGTGGTCTGAGACTGGCCCTACTTGTGTCAGGCTTTGGGCCACTTGGAGCTGCAATGCAAGGTGACAGTGGTTGCTGTTTGTTTTGGGTTTGGGGCTGGCTTGATAGGAGCTATGTTGCAAGCAAGGCTGGATACTACTTGTACCAGGCTTGGGGCCACTTGGTGGGAGCTACAGTCCAAGCTGAGTCTGGTCACTTGCTTATGCTAGGCTTGGGGCTGCTTGGCAGAAGCTACAGTGTGAGCCAAGGCAAGCCTCGACTTGTGAGGGTCTGGAGCCAGTGGAAGAGGCTCTGGCTGGGAGAGCAGGTTAGATAGCACAGGGCAAGCAGTCAGCCAGGCTAATGAAGAACAGACCTTATTCTTGCCTGAGTCAGGCCAGCTAGGTGGGAAGAGTTCAACAAAACAGTGGTGCCCCTCACTGTTTCCACCTGGAGAGCTCCCATTTCCTGCCCCTATAGTCTTTGCTCTAGAGTTAGTCAATTTATTCCTCCCCGTATGACCCAGGTGCTTCTAGGCTGCTGCCTCTGTGCTGGAGTGAGTTTGTCTAAGAATCTCCTTGCCTCACTTGAACATAATCCCCACTGCTTTTCAAGGCCAGATGTCATGGGGACTCTTTTTCCCAGCACAGGTGCCCAGGATGGGACCCCTACCACTGTCCAAGGGGTACCTCGGCAGCCAAGCTATCCCTCCTGTTTATTAATCACCAGGCTGGGTGTAGGACCTGCCTGGAACATGTCTCTGCCCCTCCTATCTGTCACGATGTGACTTATTATCCTTAGTTATAGGAATTCTGTGTAGCTAGTTCATTCAGGTGGTTCTCAGTGATGGCTGTTCTATAATTTAGTTGTAATGCTGATGTGTTCATGGGAGGAGGCGAGTTCAGAATTTAACCACTCTGCCCCCTTTTGTTAACATTTTACTATAATTTTTATAGTAGTGTATCAGGGAACTGGAAAACTCCAAATGCTAAGTGTTTAAAATGTAGCAACTTTACTACTTTTACACAATATAGAGGAGATAGATTCTTTTCTACTAGCAAAGGAACTTTGGTGAAAAGTAGTTGGTCTGGTTAAAAAGTAGTTGTTCTTTGACCAGTATAAGTGTAGCTCATTTTGTTGTGCTTCATAAATGTTGTGTTTTTCACAAACAGAAGGCAAGACCCTCCACCAGCAAGATTACTACCTGCTTTACTGCAACACTCACTTTACTGCTGTGGTCTGGAACTGCACTTGTAATATCTACAAGATAAGTCTGTACTCATAGACAACACTGACAGAATAATACCAGCAATTCTATTTTAAATTATATTTCAAAGTATGATGGATAATCCCTTTTCTGAAAGGCTTGGGGCCAGATCATTTGAATTTAGATTTTTCAGATTTTAGGCAACTATATTATTTTATAATACCCTTAGTGGGGTCTGTGCAATGCCACACAATCAAATCATTTCTCTAAATTTCTCAAAAGAAACAAATACACTAACAGAGATGAATCAGCACTATAGAAAAGCTCACATCAGTTCAGATTGTATTTGGCCCATATTAATTTTGGTGTCAAACTTAAAACAATAATATTATCGACAATAAAAAAAAATGAGATCATGTCTATATGAATAAAGCCAGCAACTAGAAAGCATGATGCAAATATAACTTCATATTATCAGTTATTTAAAAAGTAAAGCCTGTTAATATTTATTTTAAAAACAGAAATAACATTAAAATAGATGTTTTTAGAATATTAACATACAATAAAAAAGTGCATGAACCCTCCCCATCCCCAAGGCTTAAAGAGCAGTTATCCAGCTGTAGTCTACTTTCCTGAATTTTCTCAGTTCCTTTTCTTCACATTTTGACAACTGATGTATAAAATCTTCCCCCAAATCTGTGTTATCTGTATTCTGGACCTTTTCAGTGAAATCATTTTCTTCATCTGAATTGTCACTTTCTTTTTCTTCTTCCATATCCACATCATCAGGAATTTCTTCAGCACTTTAACAAGAGTAAAATATAAACATCTAAATATATAATTCTAAAAAAAAATAACTTTCAAATTAAGATATCTATATAGAAATATCATACAAACTAAGTAAATGAAAAATCTTGTTATTGTGTGGTTTAAAAATTATGGGCTATTATAAAGGAATAGGTGAATTTACAAAAAGTGTAGTTTTGAATTATATGTCAAATCCTTAAAACATACATGCAAAAGATCTCTTTTCTAATACTTATTTTCAATGTACTTTATTTACACGAATTTATAATCCTGCGTCCTTTAACTACATCTTAAATCTAACGTAAAGAGAAATATAGTGGAGGAATATTCTAATAAAGGATAACAAGAACAATCCTGTTTCCCAAAACAGGATAGCTAAACACATGTTAAGAACTGCATTACCTGTTAGTCTCCTTAGACAGCAGCAATGAATTTATAAACATGGAACACAGGAAGGAAGCAGATGGCAGTACATGGGCTGGCGTGTGAAGAAGCTGAAGAAAAAACAGAAAAACAGGGTTTCATTTAAAAAGATTAAGTGATATAGCCAAACACAATAAGCTTTCCCTACAGAAAAACCAAACCAAAGAAAAATCTATTCCTACCTTCCTGTATTTACAGACACAACTCCTTCCCTTCCCTAAAATAATTTGAAATCATAAGTCGATGCTATTTATTTGTATTATTTGTATTAAAGTTGCACAGTGCACAAATAATCATCCAAAAGCTGTTTGTTACAGATCGATTGTATAAAAAGTCTAATTTAAGGTGCGTTAGTGTATTTCACCTCTTTCACATGGTCCGCTTTATAATTACTTACCTCACTAATGGCAGGTATGTTTTCTGTTAAGGGTAGCTGTACTAGTTCATTCTCCAAAGCTTCATTTGATTTTTCATCCTGCTGTTGCCTGTGTTTTCCCAATATGAAATAAAATGGGGTTGTCGGAAGACTTTCTTCTGCTAGTAGCTATAAGAATTTAAGACAAAGGGAAATTATTTCAATAAAAAGGAGAAGCTGCCTTTGACTCTGTAAGAAGTACTATAGAATCATAAAAGGTCAGGGATGAAAGAACTTTAGAACTTTTTTAGTATGTCTTTCATTTTACTGAGGCCTAGCAGCCTAATTACTATGAGAAAAGCTAACAGTAGACACTTAGATGACAGAACAAAACACCCACTTCTCAGTGCTTTTCCCCCAAATCCTACAAAAATGACAGCAAAGGGCTTTTCAAGAGGGCAGAGACCCAGTGAATGGGTGAAATGGTAACATGCTGGAGGCAGGACAGCCGGTTGAAGGGTGGTAACTCAGTAGACTTGAGAAAGCAGAACTCTAAGCTGGCTGTGGGGAAAGCCAAGAAGCATGCTGATTTATACTGCAGAATCCTGCTAATGCTCAGGAATTGGTACTGATAGACACATAACCTCTGTAAAGGGCTAAAAACCCCTAGTAGTCTGGTTGTAAGGCTACTTAGGGAATACTCAGATTCACAGCTCTCCTCAGCTCCAGCAGCGAACTGGAACTATTGATTGGGAAGGGGGGGTGGGTGGGAAGAGAGAGCATTGATCAGTTGCCTCCGGCCCGCACCCTGATGGGATTGAACCCGCAACCTGGGTATGTGCCCTGACTGGGAATCAAATCCACTACCTTCTGGTGTACGGGACAATGCTCCAACCAACCGAGCCACACTGGCCAGGGCTGGAAGTATAGTCTTTGAAAAGTGAAACAAAAGTGTGTCTTTAAACTAGACTGCTTGGTGGGGGGTGAAGGTATAGTTTTCACAGTTAGAGGCAGTTGCACTTCGTAAAAGGTGCTTCTCAGAACACTGGCAACCAGTTTGACATCCTTCAGGGAAGAACTTAGAAGAATTTTATATAGGCAATTTGACCAGCCTAAGAGTAAAAGACTTAAAAATAACACCACTAGAGATTTTCTCAAAATACCTCAACAGAGGCCAGAGAATACGTTTCACCTAAGGCAGAGAACCTCCAAATGGTGTTTTGCACATGGTCACTTTTTAAATAAAAGCAGACAGCCAACTATCATGGGATTCTGATGAAAACCTCCAAAAACAAAAGACAGAGCAAAATGACTGGAGAAAACAAGAAAAAGAAAAAAGGAAAAATACCTGATGGAATGAACCAAATAAGCAAGAAAGAGAAAAAGATGTATTACATGATAAAAATGAGAAATCTCCCAGGAAACAGAAAGAAAATAGAAAAAATAAAAACATCTTAGCACCAGTCTAGAAAGTCTACCACTAAATAAAAGAAATTACAGAAAAAAAACATAGAAAACGAAGGTGAAGAAGTAATTCCTTTTTCCTTAGTTCTGATTACAACCCTTCAAGAGGCTCCACATTTCCTGGGGGAAAGCCAAGTCTTCATTACAGCTGATTTTCTCCACCCTATTTAAAATGGTAAGCAGTACTCCACTCACTCTTTTCCTCTATTCCTTCCCTCATAATTCTTATCACTTAAAATACTACATATTAACTTATTTCATGCTTGTTATTTACTGTCTGTATCTTCCTGTTAAACTAAAAACATCACATGTTTAGAGACTTGCTCACTGATGTATCTCAAACATCTAGACATAGTACACGATCAACAAAGAATTGCTGAATGAATTCAATGAGTAAAGGATTAAGAATAAGAATGGGCACTGGCTGGTGTGGCTCGGTTGGTTGAGCATCTTCCCTCACACCAAAAGCTCACAAGTGAGATCCCCGTCCAGGGCACGATCCCCAGTAGGGATGTACAGGAGGCAGTAGATCAATGTGTTTTTTTTTTCCCCCCCTTCTTTTTCTCTCTCCCTTTCCCTTCCTCTCTTTCTCTAAAATCAATAAAAATATTTAGCTTTGCTGGTGTGGGGTGAATTATGTGAGAAATAAATAGAAAACTTAACAAATAAAGGGAGAAGGTAGTTACTAACTCCAGAGAAAAAAGCTAGTCACAAAGAAAAAAATCCGTTTATTATTACATGGCTTGTCCATGAATTGTATTTAGTTGGTTATAATGATGAATACTGACCTGACCAATTTAAAATTTGTCTATATTGGGAAACTGGGAGAAAGGAAGGGAGTGTGTGTGTGGTGTGTGTGCAGCATGTGTGGGGAGTGGAGGTGTGAAAAAGATCTACAACTTCAGCTTCAACAGATCAGAGTCAACAGATAATATCTAAATCTGAACAATCCAGAATTAGCAATATAAACATGTTTCTCAGCAATATGGAGTTAATGTAATGGCAGTGGTGTTGAAAAGGTTTTTTTTATGAAGAGTCTTGTAGAAGTACTTGACTCTTTAAATCGCAAGCATATAATAATGATATTATAAACTAAAACGGTACTTTCAAAGAATGTAACTTCAAAAGAGGCAAGCAGTTTTTAAGTATGGTTTTTAATTCTATTTTAAGGCCAGGTAAAACATTTTTTTCTCATAGCTTAGTTCTAAGACAAGCTTATCTTTGTAGGGAAGCAATGCAGTCTGTACCATCAGTGGCTAAAACATACCTGTTTGCTTGTTGGTGTGAGTTTTTCTTCTGGAGACTTTGTGCTGAATGTCAATAAACTCTGAAGAGAGAGATATATTAATGATGCAAAAGAAAAATTGTAGAGTATCGTAAATTTAAGATGTTAAAGTTAGAAAATGAGGTCACAATTTTTTGCTTTGATATATAAACATCTACTTAAAGGGCCTCAAAGGTGTGGGTAATTAAAGTGGTGCTCATACACACTAGTAATACTGCTGCATTGAACATATTAGACAATTTCCTTTGGAAACTAATCCTTTAATAAAACTATTGCACCTGTCATGGGCTATTACTCTCAAGTATCAAAGCAACTGACAAATATATATACAAAGGGCTTGCCTTTTTTGAGGAAGGATGGTTACCTGTGATTTTGTTAAGAAGTAAAACTGGGACCTGTTCAACCACTGGTGAGCTTCTGAGGTGAATGATTCAGGAACATCTCGTGGAACAAACACTCCCCACTTGACTTCCTCTCTACAGATATTCTTTTTAATATACAATGGCCTTGGCTCACTAGGTTTAAATACAAACACTAGAGGGGAAAAAACAAACAGGCAATAACCTTTCGCATACAAAAGTTAGTTCTAGCCTCAGACTGGCAGACCATACTAATCCTGGGACTTACCCCATTAAGTAACCCAGGTCATAATTATTTTAAGCTTAGATTCAACAAATGTCTACTGGGCACCTACTATGTGCCAAGCAGGTTAGGAAGGAGGACCATGAAGATAAAAAAGAGAAAAGAACACCAGCTCTAGAGACCAGAGCCTAATGCAGAAGACAGAGAGCAAAATATCAATGTCATATTTTGTCTTAAGTACTAGTACAGAGATATGTACAAAGTGCTTCGAGATCATAGAGGAAGAATGATTAAAGCTTCTCAGGGAAATTAGGAATGCTTCAAAGAGATAAAATGTCTTGAACTGTGAAGGCTGAGTAGAAACTGATGTTGAAAAATGAGGACTGTACTGAAGCTCTCCGAGAACTGAGCGTGAATGCCTAAATAACAAGGTGCTGGAATAAGAACTCAAGAAAGAAAGTGCAGGGCCTTAGGTAAAATGGTTTCAAACATCTGATTTGAAGGCAAGTTTGACTCAAATGATATTAAAGATGTTAAAAAGAACATTTAGGTTATAGATCTCTTACTATAAAAGTGTGATCTGTACTTACAGTCTGAACCCACTGAAGACTGAGAGACGGCAGCAATGTTCTCTGAATTAGGATCAGGTTCCAAAACTGTAATATTTAATTTTGTACTCCACTCCACTAGGGAAAAAAGAAAAAGCAATTCACTTCTAGAAGACTTACCAAAAGCTTTTCAAAGCTTGTTATTTAAAGTAGACAATCTTAATCTTTACTGGGACAATCAATTGTATTGTCCGCAGGAAGAGGATTCTACACTTCCAGAGACACATGCAGGTACACTGAAATGATCTGTGAAGGCTGCACTGAAGAGAGGGCAGGAAGCAGAAAGTACTCCTTCCACACACTACGGAATGGTTATTTCATGCAACTACTGCTGGGGTCTTTTCTGCTGCCACTAAACACGGGCAAAATGTTACCCAGAGTCATCGTGGAGAATATAAAAAGTTATTATCACAAACATTCACTGCTAAGCACCAAAATGCCTTCCATACATGTACTTGAATGAGTAAAATGCCACTCAGTCCACATCTGTTAGGAGGGTTGTGGCAGGCTACATTCAGATTTAAAGCTGTCAGGGATACTGCAGGTTAAAATGCGTTACAAATTAGTAGAAACATTTCTCAAATCGTTAGGAGGATGGAGAACATGGAAGGTAGCAAAGTCATACACAATGAAGACACTGGAAAAAGGTGAGGATAATAGAATCTATTTACTGACAATAAGGCTGTTTATAAATAATCCAGGCCTACTACAGGCCCAGTACTCCAATTTTTAGTGGTATAATGTACCATTTACAATATTATATATTCTCTGGGTAGAGACATGAAGATACAATCCAGAAGTCCTAAAATGCCAAAGTTTAATAACCACTTCCTACTTGCTTTTACAAGTCACTTTATAGTAAGAAATATCTTACATGCACAACTAAGCAGATTCCAACAGCAAAGAATTCCATTTTCAGTAGCACCAAGAAGATACTTCGAACAAGTCAGTCTCCCAAAGCAAAGGTGCCTAGATTAAAACCACAAGGAAGTTATCAAGTCAGTTCTATCACACTTTGTTACAAAGGACTGCAGACTTCCCCTACAGTATTAGTTACATGGGCAAAGCTGAGTTTTAGATACATGTTTTTGTTCATAATTATGTTGCAGAGAAAGGGACTAAGTGCAAAAGGAAGTCTTATTTAGATATATTGTTTCTTTAGAAAAATAGGTTTGATGACCTTTTCTTTCTTTTATCCTCACCCGAGGATATTTTTCAATTTTTTGTACAGATAGAATGGGAGGGAGAGAGAGTGAGAAACATCGATGTGAAGGGACACATCGAGTGGCTGCCACCCGCACGACCAACCAGGGCCGGGGACAAACTGCAACCGAAGTACGTGCCCTTAGCGGGAACCGAACCCGGGTCTCTCCGGACCGCAGGCCGACGCTCTAACCGCTGAGCCAAACAGGCCAGGGCTGATGACCTTTTCTTTAATGTACTGTGTGGTATAATTAAGACATACCAAAAGTGTATGCAAAATATACAGTCATTTAACCAAAACCATTTTTATGCTCATTTACCTAAAGAGGAGCTTGCAATAAGAATTCTGAAGAAAGTTTTACAATGTATATTCAGAATCAGACACGTTAGGAATTAGGACCAATTTCATTAGCCATCTGCCATTCTGTCCTCAAATGCCGTCCGTCACATGAAGTAAAATGAAACATACTGCTGAGATAAGCACTATTTGAGTATAGCTTCTATTATGTAGCACAACCACGAAAAGTATTACCAAAAAAAAATAAAATAAAAAAATCTGTAGGCCTACAATTAAATGTTATTCCTGACTTCAGAAATGGGTAAATCATAGCACATGGTTCATATGCAAAGGATTTTTAGCTTCCCAGCACTCCGGTTAGCTGCTGGCCTCACTGACCCAAGGCTACTTTTATAAAAAGCAAAAATTATTTCTGAAGTTTATGTAGAAAGACTTGTTTTAAATATAAAAAAAGTACATCATATTCCCCAAATTATTTACCTACCTTATATTCCCAGCTCGTTGACAAAATGTGCATTTAAGTTCCCATGTCTCTGAATCCCATATTGTAACAATTTCCTCAAAACTAACTGCGAGTAAAGAGCCGTCTTCAGAGAAACAACAGTTAGTTGCTTGGTATTTGTGATAACTACCCACAAAGTCACAGGTCCAGCCAACAGCTTTTTCTGTGGAAATATAGACCACAAAGTTCAGAAATGGTATAAATGCTAGATAACGTTTTAGTAAGTTATAAACAATAAGAATTAAGAAACAAACGCAACAGAAAATCTGCTCCCTGTAACTTTAGAAGTGCTATAGAGCATTGACATTTGAAATTTATGCCCCTTTCTAGAGACCTTGACCTCCCTCTAGTGGAGCAGTGATAAACACAAAAGCCCTTTTCACCATCCTTGCAAACTGGAATAGAATTATCAGCACATGATTAATCAAATATATCATTAAAAAAAAAGGGGGGCAGGGCTTGAAAATAGGCATGTAATGATATAATATCTTAAATCTTTTTTTTTTTTCATCCTCACCTGAGGACATTTTTCCATTTTTTTGTTCAGATAGAGTGGGAGGGAGAGAGAGGAAAGAGAGAAACATCAACGTGAAAGGGACACATCGAGTGGCTGCCACCCACACAACCCAACCAGGGCCGGGGACAAACTGCAACCGAGGTACACGCCCTTAGCGGGAACCGAACCCAGGTCTCTCCGAACTGGAGGCCAACACTCTAACCGCTGAGCCCAACTGGCCAGGGCTAATCTCTTAAATCTTTTAAAACTAGGAAATATCCTATATAATTAAGACAGAAAATGCACTCCCAGAATGGATATAATTCATGAGATAAACATATAAATTCTTAAAATTGTGTGCTCTTTAGCCATACCATATTTCATTAACTTACTGTAAATATCAGAATCATCTGTTAATATCCACACTTTGAAGTGACCATCTTTACTAGCTGTAACCAAGGTGGGGTTTTCAGATTTTTCTGCATTACAGAAACAGAGAGCTGTGATGTGGTCTTCATGTGGCATGTTAACCTTTGTATTAAGAATAAACCTAGTAGGAAGGAAACCACCAATTTATTCTTACACCAGGACAATATGATATACTGTCATGTAAGAATTTCTTACACATTGTACATTTTCAATAGCATCTTTAAGGAGGGGCAATGGACACATTATCACTTAGAATGACAAACAACTGAATGCTGTCTCTAATGGCCATGGAATGCAGAGCCTTAACATATTATCTCTGTCCTTGTGTACCTTACACAAAACAGAGATGACTATGTATAATGTCAACTTAATGGTACAAAATGAGTATAAAAATGGGTGCCATTAAAAAAACAGAAAATAGATACCTGAAAGCTTACTGTACTAAACTCTTCAGAAAAACTGTATAGAACCCAGATGCCTATCTACTTTTGATAATAAGCAAATGGAATGACTATAAAAGATCCTACTTGTGGCAAGAAAATATAGAAAGAAAACCACCTATTCAAACTGCCCTGATCACTATTTAATATTTATAATCACCCAAACTACCTTTTAAAGCTCGTTTCAGGCACAACTGTGAATGAAAGACAAAATATGCTAGCACCGTGTTCTTTGAAGAACATTAGGGCAAGATAGTGTTGTGGTTTTTGAAAAGTTCAGGTTATAAGAGGGGTGACGAGACAATCACTTAATTGCTCTGGGCCTGTTTCCTTACCTGTGAAATATGGACACCAGACTTATCTTACAGTGTTCTTGTTGAAATTAGCAAGACAATGGGTACAAAAGCATGAAGCCTAGTTCTTGGCACACAGCAAAGACTTGATAAATGGCTATTCCAGCCTTGGTACGAGAAAATGGCAAGTTCCTTATCTATTCAAAACTCATATATTACATTCACCTCTGCCATTTTTCCAAGAAGGTAGTATAATGTTAATAAAAAAAGCAAAGGAACTAATACAGTTAGGGTCTAATCCTGGATTTACCTGGAATTACATATTATGTCCTTGGGGTGTCACTTTTCTAATTTATGCAATGAGATGACATTATGACTTGGAGGACACCTGTGCTTTCTCAGAGCAGAAAGCTTAAAGGCTTTATCAGAAGAACAATAGCTCCTTCATTACTATAATCTAAAACTTATCAAAATAAAACACCCTCAAGACTAAGAACTGAAACCATAAAATAGAAAATAACATGTTTTCTACTTTGAAATTATATGGTTATATAAGTAGTATTACCCTTGTGTTTTCTTATTATACGTCCACAGTTTCATTTGCAATTCAAGCTCAGTTTCCTTTTCTTGACGTTGTTCCACTGTTGCAAGCCAGTTACCATAGCAGCCAAATGCAGCCTTTGTTAGCTCAATTTGGATCAGACCATAATCATTGATATATTCTTGCTGCACAATATCTAACTGATGGGTTAAAAAAAAAAAATCCAAAATGCTTATTAGTGTAAATACATGTATGCTAAAGTATTCAAGGAATGGTAATTTACCACATGATACATAACTTTTAAGATCTATAGTAATAGACTTTTAGATAAAGGGAAAAATAAACTAATTGTAGTTATGGATATCAAATTTGCCATTAAAAAATGAAGTGCATTATACAGTACCAATTCAGCAGTGATAATTCTTCAATGTCCGTGAATATCAGTGATGACTATGACCCACTGATATGATACAACAGAACCCTTAGCTTACAGTAATACTTTTCACTTATTCCTAAGAATAAATAGCTTTACATAAAATCTCAAGGCTAAACGCCACATCACTAGAAACACAAACAAAAATAAAATCTATAGTTTATAAGAAGTGAAAAAAGAGAGATACTGTAAGTAGGCTAGCATTTTATTTATGGTTGTTTCTTTTATCCCATTTCCTTGTCTATTTACTAAACATGTATTAAGTACCTACTATTTCCAGGCATTGTAGTAGAAATGTGCAAAGATCAGTAAGTTTCCTTTCTTTGAGGGGTTTAAAGGTGACGAAGAGAAATCTGTAAAGTGTACTGTGGGGAACAAAGGAAAAAGTGGGAAGTCTGGATTGCATTTATCAGGATTATAGGAAGGCTTTCACTTTAATCTACAGTGAAAATTTTTATCTTCAGTATGCACATATGACACTGTTTCACCACAAGCAGAGGCATATTTGTATTGTCAAGCTACATATTCTTATTTCTGACCCTGTGACTCAGGCAAAGATGTATGTGACAACTAATTAGAGTGCAGTTTGAAAAAAATAAAACAGACAAAGAGGCTGCACAGGAGCGCCAACTGGCTCACATGCAGACTCGGTCTGCACCTCTGGCTATTAGAATCATGCTGTAAACAACAGGTAGTGCTGACTGTGCTCGAGTGGACACAGGCACAGGGCCTGATTTTAGAAGCTACTAAATAAGTCGCAGACCCTGTTGATGTTGTAAGGAGTTTTCATCAGTTTTAAGGCTAGTGAACGTATCAAAACCTTACATTGTATAATTGCTTATCACTTTGGAGAGAATAAAACTGCAAGTGGCCAGGTTTTCCATTCAAAACCAAAGCTTTAGTTCTTGGATCAATCATCAAACCAGTCAAGATACTGCTGTCTGCAAAAGAAGTGACATACAATAGCTGAAATCAGACAAATATCCACTTTTAAAATGTAAACAATTCCAAATTCACTATGTTCTGCAATACCTTTTACTAGGCCTTGAATTACTGCGGATGCCTCAAGGTTTCGGTGAATGACTATTATCTCTGTGGGTAAAAAATATTTAAACATAAAGAGGTCAGAACTTCATAGAAAAAATTAATTGAATTTATATTATTCTAAAATATATCAGAATACAAAACAACTGAGTTATGTTCAATTTAGCTGGAGTGTTACTAGAAAATCAGGAACATATTTTGTGATTTAACTGGATGGAGAGCTTCTCTGTTAGAGACTGTAGGTTTTATCAGTTGTGACTATGAATACATTTTAAGAATTAATCCAGACACTTATATGCCCTAAAAGAGACAGATAATTTTCATGGATTGTAGTTGTGTTCTGTTTTGAAGGAAAGGAGGCAATAAGCTATGGAATCTACATCTAGGCTGAGTAGTAAAAGGATGAGCAAAAGTTCTGGAGGAACACAGGACTGCCTCCATTTCTGCCAGAACAGAACGTCCACACTGGCATAATGGCTATCTCAAAGGAGACTCTGTTCTTTCGTAAATGCCTGTATCTATGAAAGCACAAGCGCCCGCTTCAAAACCCTTCCTTTACTTCCCCGCATCATTCCACATGGAAAGGTTTTGAAATACAAGTGGCACAACAAAAACCAAATACACTTAGCCCTACATTTTCATAACAATTCTGAAAATACTGGATTCTGGTGGCAACTCAGGGCAGAAAGGGGTGATAAAAAGAGGAGGAATGGAAGGGAAAAAAATGCTCATTCAATCTGATGCTACTCTTAATTAGTTTGAAGTCTTTTAATTTCCATTCCTTATAGATGCTAGGTAACTGAGGCATTATACAAATTCTATTTCCTCACAATAACAAATTTAGACTTACTGTTATCAGAGTGAGAAGTACAGAACAGATCCCCTGCCGGAGAGACTGAGATATGTTCAATAGTAGCTCCTAATCGGGGGAGGAACTCCTTATTCTTCTCCGTTGCATCACGCCACTCAACAAGGACAGATTCACGACCACCACTGAGCAGGCTGGTGCCTTCTCACCCAACCACAGAAATGAAAAGGACAGTGTTTGGGAGAAAAAAAATAGAAAAATATATTCAGCTTTTTAATTTTTCTGACCATGTTAGAGAAATTAACTATTTTTTAAAGTATGCAAACAAGTACATTCATATCTTTTAATACTCTTATGACAAAAGATTAAAAAATCACTGATTCAGGTATTTTCCTTTCTAGTAATATCTGATTTGTTTGCTGTTGACCAACTCTTCCTCCTATAAGAAGAAAAATGGAGTGAAACAAACATCCTCTAGGACCAGATGGCTTCACTGATGAGGTTTCCCAAATATTTAAGGAAGAAATAAACCAATGTTCACTCTCCCAGATAACAAAACAAAAAATAAAAGGCGGGGGGGACACCTCTCAATTTGTTTCATAAGACCAGCATAATCCTATGCCCAAACAAGTACATCGTAAGAAAATTCCAAGCCAATTTCGTGACAGAAGAAAATTCCCAAACGATTCCCAAATTCCCAATATACGACTACCAAGCTGAATCCAATGGTATATTGGAAAGACAAGACATCGTTGCAGAGGAGTAAGAGATTGTTTTAACATTTGAAGAAAAAATCAAGGTAAGTAACTTCACTTACAGAATAAATGGGTAATCTTAATAGATGCAGAATTACTAACTGATAGAATTCTATACTCATGATAAAAACACTCAACAACCTTAGGAATTGGTGTGACCTTTATATTTTCATCAAGGATTCCTAGAGAAAATCTATAGCAAACATCATTTTAAGGAATAAAATACTGAAAACTTTCCCCTTGTGACTGGGAACACTATTACCGTTTTTACTAAATATTATCTGGAGGTCCTAAGATAAGAAAGGCTTAAAGATGAGAAAAAAGCAACAATTACTTCAGTGTTCACATACAGCATGCCTCGGTTCAAAGCATAGCTGAAAACAATTTATACTATACCTATTTGCCTGAACTTACAAAGGTTCTCAAAACAACCATAATTTATAGTTCTTTTTACACAGTTAATTTTTTATTCTATTAACTCTCTTATACCTATACAAGGGTCAATACTGACATTTCATTGTTAACCATATACTATATGTAACAATTACTTCTCATTCATAAATACTTACACAACTTAAAATATTAAATCGCTAATTCAACTCTCTAATTGCCAAGATTATCTTGCAGTGCCTCCTATACCAGGGCCCGGGCTAAGGGTAGAAGCGTTTTGTATTCTTTCTTTTCCTTTAAGTGCCAAGTAATCTATTTATTTCTTCTTCTTCAAACCCCACCTGAAAAGGCCAATTCTGAATGTCTCAGGGCTCAAAGGTTACTAAGGCCACCAGAGAAAGCTGTGACTGCTAACTAGTATGAGAGGAGATGGCTAAGGATAACAAATAGAGAAAAGTCACAGTGACAATAAATATCAATTGGTCTTGGCCCTGACTTGGGCAGGAGTCACAACAGAGAAGGGCAGAAGAAGGACTTTAGATTAGGAGAGAATAAAGACACTGTTTGAACATTACGTACGTATGTACACACACATGCCACACACACACACACTCATATGTATTTTTGGGGTGACAGGACGAGGAGGGTGAGGAAGATAAGAGCAGTCCACATCTTTTATTTATAGGGTTAATATCCTTTTCATTCTCAGTTCCTACACCCCACAATGTACTCCTGCTGTGGTACTCCAGATGTGTTAGATTGGGTCCTGCATCCACATACCAGTCACTGTTTCCCAAACCCAAAGCACAAACAGGCTGAAGGTGCCTCCTACTTTCTGAGGCTCCAGTGAGTTAAACCCAAGTAACCCTGTAATGATCCTGGGCTTATGGAGAAAGCTTGTCCTGGCAGTCTCTAGGAAGACCTGCAGAAAGAAAACTCACTTTTTTCCAGGCACATTATCTTCTCTAGCATCTAGCTCTCTTTTTACAGGACCAGTCAAAATAATGCTGACCTAACTTTCATCACATGGGTGAGAGGGTGCCAAAGATAACCAAAGACACTATATACTTCTCCAAACTTTTGCTGAAAAACATTCAGTTTTTAAGGAGGTAGTTTTACTACTATAGCCACACTCTCGTGCAGCTTAAATGAAACAAAAGTCAGAATTAATTTAAAATAGTGCACGTGAATGAGGCAATCTAACAGTTAAAACAAGCCTCTGGATTAGACCTATGTCCAAATCCACTTTACTAGCCATGTGACCTTGGGCAAATTAGTTCTCAACTATAACTCTCCCTTCATCTGTGAAATGAGAATAATGATAACCTATTTCATGGATCAGGGATTAAATGCGGTAATGGATTTCAAGCACTTTTAAATAAAAGTGCTCTTGATAAACTGTCTCTAGGCTTATGGACAATAAGCATCAAGCTATGTAAATATACAGTAAAAGAAACAGGCAAGATAATTTAAATAGGTTCTTTATGAGACTTCACCACAGTTATACACTTTGAAACTCTGAAGGGCTTTGAAATTAAAGTATACGGTATTGTGCTTAGAGAGGGGTGATTATACAGGTTTTTACAATTGACTTGGCCCATGCAATTCTAAATACAGTGAATTAAAATATTTGATTCACATGCTTCAAAAGTTCACTTTAATTATTAAACTTGCACTTACCTGTCACTGAAAAAGCCAAATCCATAACCATATCATGGTGCCAATGTAGACATGTATATGTATATTTCTTATCATCATCAAAATTTCTCCTATTGGAGAAAACCAAAATTTTTAATTTCACCTAACACATAAATAATGTCACGCCAAATATAATAAACATAATATATGCCCGAAATAATAAATTGTGATATCATGCTTATGTATCTTAATGTCCAAAAGTACATTTAGTATATTTTCTATTTCTAACCGGAGCCACTTATATAAACAGCAGGCCATCTTGGTGTCCTACAATTTAGATATTCCCTACTGTCACTCCTTCCTTGTTACTTAAAGGCTAACAAGTAAAGTTCGCTTCAATAAAGTAACTATAGGCAAAACAGAAATTTCACTCCCCCTAAAATAGTAAGCCTATGCAGTGAACACAGTAACACAAGAAAGGGAGGATGTCAGCCTCTCTGCAGCACTAATATGAGTACAGAAATCATCACCACGCTCTTCGTGAGTTAACTGACCAGAGACGAATTTTGCCATCCTTGTGACCAGTTGCTATGCAATCTTCCTTTGGGTGACATGCTACACATGTAAAATTGTTCTTAGCATGTTTCCTATTTCTTGATGATGACAAAGTAAACCTAAAAGAAAACAAAGGTAAGTGGTGATGTAGTTAAGTAAAGGGGATTTTTTACTCTTATTAACTAAAACAAGAGAGCTCTCAGAAATGCAGAATAAAAAATAAAAATTGTCATCAAGAATTAAGAATTTTGTTTGGAAACATTTATTAACATGTAACGCACACTTCATGTGACTAATATTCTACTGTAACCTGTCTACAGAGGCTACTGACATTGGAATCAAGAAAAGACAATCCTGCCCTGGATGGTTTGACTCAGCGGTTAGAGCATCGGCTTGCAGACCAATGAGCTGTGGGTTCGATTCCAGTCAAGGGCACGTACCTTGGTTGTAGTTCGTCCCCAGCGGGAGGCAACCACTTGATGTGTCCCTTTCACTTTGATGTTCTCTCTCTCTCTCTCCCTCCCACTCTATCTGAACAAAAGTGGAAAAAGGTCCTCGGGTGAGGATAAAAAAAAAAGATGCCAGAATCCTCATTATACTGCAAAGAAAAACAAGTGCTAATACTGACATGGTAAAAGGAAAGAGAGGAAAACTACTTATGCTCAGCACTAGTGTCTTTTTAAAAATTTTTACTGATTTTTGAGAGATAGTGTGGGGACAGGGGGAGAGGGTGAGAGAGAGAAAAACATCAATTTGTTGTTCTGCTTATTTATCCATTCATTGGCTGATTCTTGTATATGCCCTGACCAGGGACTGAACCTACAACCTTGGCGTATGGGGACAAGGCTCTAACCAACTGAGCTACCTGGCCAGGGCAGCACTAGTCTCTTTAAATATGTTATCTTGTTTACCCTTACAACTGTTAGGAAGATATTATCCCTATTAAAAATACATGTTAATTTGAGGTACAGCAAAATTCATATGGACTAACTTTAACGCATTTTAAACCCAGGTATCCCAAAGCCTCTATTCATTTTTATACTAGAGCAATGAGGAATATCTCGAGAAGCCTTTATTAATTTAATTTTTTAAATAGGTTTTTATTGAATTTATTATTATTATTTTTTAAGAGAGAGAGGAAGGGAAAGAGATAGAAACATCAATGTGAGAGAGAAACATCAGTTAGCTGCCTCCTGCACGCTCCCCACTGGGAATTGAGCCCATAACCCAGGCATGTGCCCTGATTGGGAGTCAAACTGGGACTTCTCAGTCCATGGGATGACGCTCAATCCACTGAGCCACACCAGCCAGGATATAATAGAGCAATGAGGATTATCTCGGGAAGCCTTTTCAAACCAAATTCAATTTTGACACAAATATGCACTCCAGAATCTTGGTGTACAAGGGGTTTTGGCTAGAAGAAGCTCCCCAGGGTTTTGTTACTAACGATTCCTCAAAACCACCCACTGTGGGTTAAGAACTAGAATCTAAAAAAATTAAATGAACAAAACAGAAACAAACTCATAGATAACAGAGAACAAACTGTTGATTGCCAGGTGGGAGGAGGGTTGGGAAGCTGAGGCTGGGTGAAAAAGATGAAGGAATGAAGAAGTACAAGTTGGTAGCTATAAAATAGTCATGGGGATGTATGTACAGCACAGGGAACATAATAATACTGCAGTAACTATGTATAGTGTCAGGTGGGTGCTAGACTTATCAAGAGTGATTATCAGACTTTGTAAATTATATAAATGTCTAACCACTTTGCTGAATACCTGAAACTAATATGTGTCTACTATAATTGCAAAATAAAAAGAAATTAAAAAAATTGTGGCAAATAGTAACATTTGTCTTACAAAGCCATGTCACAGATCAAATAAAATATATGTCAAAGTCTGCATAATCCATAAAATTAAAACAAAATATAGTTAAATGTTATTAGGTATCACGCCAAAAAAAGAAAACCCTTAAAAACAAAGAAACAAAAAACACAAAACCCCCCAAAACCAAAACTAGCTCTGTATCTTGTGGCTTCACAATCATCTATAACGTGAAACTAGTAACAGCTTTGGATCACAGGTATGAGAATGAAATAAAAAACTGTCAGGTAATTAAAATGAAGCTATCAAAAAGGAATTCTTACCTTGATGTTTTTTTCTTTTTGAAAAAATAGACAGACAAGTAAAAGTCCCGTACTGCAGCAACATATTCTCCCTGGTATTTAAAGAGAAGATAACATTCACAAAGATAGTCAACACTTTTTAAGAAGAAATATTCTTGTCACAAAAATTAATATAGTAACCATGACTTTTTTGCAGATTAAGAGTATGTTAATATAAAACAATATATTATCGTTTTGCTATGGAGAGGATAATCCTGTTTTAAAAATAATTATAGAGCCCTGGTTGGTGTGGCTGTTTGCTGGGCATTAGCCAATACACCAAAAGGTTGCTGGTTCAATTCCCAGTCAGGCCACATGCCAGAGTTTCGGGCTCAATCCTCAGTAGGGAGTTTGCAAGAGGAAGCCAATAGATGTTACTTTCTCGTATGGATGTCTCTCTCGCCCCTCCCCTCTCTCTAAAAATCAGTAAAAATGTTTTTTAAAAATCATAGAAAATGAAAAGAACTTACTTAGATCCTAAATCCTAAAATTAAGCTATCTAGCTTTAGGTATAAAAGACAAGCACGTTATTTCACTTATACATGGAATCTAATGAACGACATAAATAAAACAGAAAGAGATTCACAGATATAGGGAACACACCAACAGCTGTCAGAGAAGAGGGGATTTGGGGACTCTCGGTGAAAAAGGTAAAGAGATTAAGCATAAAAATAAAAAAACTCATACACAGACAACTGTATAGTGACTAATAGAGGGAAAGCTGAGTAGGGAGAGGTAGAAGACAGTAAAGGGAGGATAAATAGCAACGGAAGAAAACTTGACTTGGGGTGGTGAACACACAATACAACATACAGATGATGTATTATAGAACTATACACCTGAAACCTATATAATTTTATTAACCAATGTCACCCTAATAAATTCAATAAAAATTTAAAAAAAGATTGAAATTTTTTCCATTAAGGCAGTTCTCAACCTGTGGGTCACGACCCCTTTGGAGGTCAAATGACCCTTTCACAGGGGTCACCTAAGACCATTGAAAAACGCATATTTCCGATGGTCTTAGGAACCGAGACACCACTCCTCTGTCTCCAGGCAGGTCCGCCCACATGCAGATACGCCCACATACAGATATGCCCACATACAACATGAGGAACTGTATTAAAAGGTCACGGCATTAGGAAAGTTAAGAACCATTGCATTAAGGTGCAACTTACATACAATAAAATGCAGTTTCACATAGATGTACAGTATATCCATGTAACCATCACTACAATCAAGATTTAGAACATTTTCTTCACCTCAGGAATTCCAGTCACCTTGTTCCTCTCTCCAGTTATTCCCCAAAGCCCCCACCCTTGCCAGCAACTGCTGACTTCTAGAATGTCATACAAACAAAATGGTACAGTAAATACTTCGTGTCTGAACTCTTTAGCTCAACATGACCTTTCTGAGATTTATGTGTATCACTAGTTCCTTTTTATTATGAAGCAGCATTCCAATGAACTAATCTATTGTATATATATATTCTTCTTTTTTTTTTTTTTTTATCCTCACCCGAGGACATTTTTCGATATTTTGTTCAGATAGAGTGGGAGGGAGAGAGAGAAAGAGAGAGAGAGAGAAACATTGACGTGAAAGGGACACATCGAGTGGCCGCCACCCATACGACCTGACCAGGGCCGGGGACAAACCGCAGCCGAAGTACATGCCCTTAGCGGGAACCGAACCCAGGTCTCTGTAGACCGCAGGCCAACCCTCTAACCACTGAGCAAAACCGGCCAGGGCATATATATATTCTTATTGATGAACATCTGGGCTATTTCCATTTTGGAACTATGATGAATATTAATCATTCTTGTACATGTCATTTTCTGGTCAGTTCTTATTTCTCTACCAAGAAGTGGAACTGCTGGGTCACTGTAAAGGTGTAAGTTTAACTTTGCTCCATATCTTGCCAATACTCAGTATTGTCAGTCTTTTAATTTTAGCTGTTTTAGTGAATACGAAGCAGTATCTCACTGTGGCTTTAATTTGTATTTAACTGATGACTGTAAGGCTAAAGATTTTATAAAGCTAAAGAGCTTACTCTAAGAAATTAACCCTTTTCAGAATAAAGCCAAAATAATGCTATAAAACTTTAGACGAAAGAAACATGCCACCACAATAATGTCTAGGGCCTTTTGGTGGTACCTGATTATCATAAAGTGATTATTAATAGGCAATGGCTAAACAAATCATGGTAGGAGTATCACATAGTCATTATTTCTGATGAGCATTTAAGTATATACTCATGCTGCAATGTTAAGTAAAAAAAAAAGCTAAAAAGCTGTGAGAGACTGATTTAGTTTAGAAAAAGATATATATGTTTAGAAAAAAGTTTAGAAAAATATTTCTCATTTATTATCACTGGTTAGATTTAACTTCTTCATTTTTTTTCCTATAACCTCCAAATTTTCTATAATGGGCATATTAATTATAGACAGGGAGGTCATATTTTTTAAAGATACCTAGTCTAAAATGAAAAGAATTAAGTATCTTTTGAGACACACTAAGAAATACAGTGCAAATGCCAAAAACACTGATTATGTTTTGGATAATTAGCAAGTTAACAAGAGCAATAACACAGAATATACAACATTAATATGGTCCTAAAAAATCTATACCATAAATACATGCCAAAGCAATAAAACAGATTTCTTAGTTACTAACAAAAATATTGTTAACTCAAGGGAAGGAATATTAAATCCCTATAACGTAAAATGCTGAGAGGAAAGATGGCAGGAAACAGATTTTATGTACAATAAACCCCAAATACAAGAATACAACAAAATAAACTTTACCTCATTTCCGAAGGCAATGCACTTGGGCGACTGGTTTATGTAATCCAAAACAAGGGAGAGCTCCTCAGCTTCTACTTCCTGGCTTGATGATTTGGGCAGTTTCACTGAAACCAGCTGAAATGCATCTAACCAAAGGAAGCTATATTAATATGAAGGTTCTCTAGAGAAAGTGATGATGAGCACTTATTCATATGAAACTGTTAACCAGTACTCTAGAATTCATTTGATGGCAAGATAATAATTCTAGGCCATCTTGAACAAAATGTACCTTAAAGTTGGACTCTTTTGAATATACAAGTTTTACATGGAAGGCTAATTCCACAACTCATATATATACACATGCTCCATATATATAGAAACAAAAGACTATTTGTTTTACTGGTACACTCTACATTCCAAAATACTGAGCTGAGCTTTAAAATGGAGATGAAATATGATATATTGGTGAGCAGCCAAAACAACAAACCATTTGAGTTTTTAGAAATGCTATGGGCTTGCCCTGGCCAGTTTGGCTCAGTGGTTAGAGCGTCGGCTTGCGGTCCAGAGAGACCCAGGTTCAGTTCCCGCTAAGGGCATGTACTTCGGTTGCAGTTTGTCCCCGGCCCTGGTTGGTTGTGCGGGTGGCAGCCACTCGATGTGTCCCTTCACATCGATGTTTCTCTCTCTCTCTCCTCTCTCTCCCTCCCACTCTATCTGTACAAAAAATGGAAAAATATCCTCGGGTGAGGATAAAAAAAAAGAAATGCTATGGGCTTGCCACACATTCATAGAACAAATTTCCTTTTCTGTAATACTGACATGTTTCTCCTCTTTATGTCCCATTTAAAAAATTTCTCCCTGAGGGGAAACAGCTATATTTTACTATGCTATCTCTTTATCCTCCTAGACTTTATAATGATAAAATTCTGTAACACACTGATCTACCATTTTCCTGTTTTCCAGCCTGCTTATTATATGCTCTGAACTCTTCTTTCTTCTAGCCTTCGCAGTCATCTCAAACTTCACATGCCCAAATCCTGAACTCGTGATTTTCGTTTCTACAATTTGTATTCCCTTGCAATGCCCACTGCAGGAAATGGCACCATTTACCCTGTTGCTTAGACTAAACCCTTGAGTCATCGTTGACTTCTCTCTCGTATCCCGTATTAAACCATCAGCAAACCCTGTTTGGCTGTATCTTCAAAAGATATCCAAAATTCACTAATTTCTCACCACCTTCTAGTCCAAAGCCATGATCATGTTTTATATTATAAGTGTGTGAAGCAATGACAATGACAGTTCTCCCTACTTCCATCTTCGTCTCCCTTCAGTATTCTCAATGCAGATGCCACTGATTTTATTACTAAGTCAGAACATGTCATTCTTCTGCTCAAAACCATTTAATAGCTTTTTATTGACTCAGAGTAAAAGTCAGTCCTTCCAATGGCCTACAAGGCTCTCTATTATCTATTTTCCATCCAATCCGGCCTCCCACTATTCCTCAAACATGCCAGGAATGCTACAGAATATGCTTCTCCAATACAGCTGCAATTTAATCTACTCCCAGGACCTTCACTGAGCAATCAGTTGAACTCACGTATAACTTTTGATTCTCCAAACACTTAGCCCACTGTTGACAAAAAGCCTTGCTGGTAACATTCGCAGTTGAGTAGCATATTTTGTATGTTGTATACATTACATACTGTATTCTTACAACAAAGTAAGCTAGAGAAAAGAAAATGCTAAATAGAAAATACATGTATAGCACTGATTGAAAAAAATCTGTGTATAAGTAGACCTGTGCAGTTCAAACCTGCATTGTTTAAGGGTCAACTATATATTTTGAGAATCCAATCACATGGAATCTTTTAAAGTCTGATTCACATTTTTATGTAATAGATAACTAGATTTTCAAACACTGAGTGCCCATGATGTGCCAAAGTACTGGAGAGTAACACTAAATCCTACCATGGACAGAATTCAGATTATAGCACGTAGTTTCCACAGTTAACTTCAAGAGGCTATTGACCAAGGTCTTCACTTTAGTTCAGCAGTTTGCTACCTTGGCTTGCACATTAGACTCAACTGGGGAATATTTAAATAAACAAATAGGCCCCATCACAGAGACTCTTACATTTTAAGTTCCTTGGAGTGATTCCAATGTGCAACCGGGGTTAAGGATCACTGGTCTCAATAACATAAAAAGTTGTTTCTGCCCCGCTGGTGTGGCTCAGAGGACTGAGCTTTGTAAAATGGATTGAGAGATCCTAGTTCAATTCCCGGTCATGGCAAAAGCCAGGGGTTGCAGGCTCTATCCCCAGTAGGGGGAGTGCAGGAGGCAGCAGATCAATGTTTCTCTCTCTCTCTTCCTTCCTTCTCTCCATAAAAAAAATCAATAAAAACATTTAAAAAAATTGCTTCTAAAAAAAACATTAAAAAAATAAAAAGTTGTTTCTGCTATTGGCAACTACCCTTCCAAATGAGGAATCATGGGGTGAGTATGAAGAGTGGTTACCAAATATGTGTTGAGCAGAATCTGGAAATTTACTAAAAATGAGGATTCCTAGACTAAATCTCAGAACTAGTGAATCAACTGTCAGTCACAAAGACTAGAAATCTGAATTTTTTGTAAGCATGTGGGTAGACATTAAAATCCACATATTTATATACAAAATAGAACCTAATATTGAAGAGTGTTACCTTTAAAGTAGTCATTTGGGAAGGCAACTTAGTTGTTTTAGAATGCTGACATTCCCAGAACATTTTTGGAATATCCTTTAGAGATGGTTTATGGGCTACATAAGAAAAACTAAACTTACTGTTTTTTTTATTTTTTATTTTTTATCCTCACCTGAGGACATTTTTCCATTTTTTGTTCAGATAGAGTGGGAGGGAGAGAGAGAGAACCATTGACGTGAAAGGGACACATCGAGTGGCTGACACCCGCAGGACCCAACCAGGGCCGGGGACAAACTGCAACTGAGGTATATGCCCTTAGCGGGAACTGAACCCGGGTCTCTCCGGACCCCAGGCCAATGCTCTAACTGCTGAGCCAAACTGGCCAGGGCTGGTTTTTGCTCTTTAATGTAATATTTTGATAGATGAAATATTATTCATTAACAGACTTAGTACCAAATAAATTTTAGCTAAAAAAAAGATTTAGCTTTCAGTTTAGTCTATTCTCAAGTTACTTAAAAGTCCATGATATATAACAATTTGCTAATTTGTTACAGCAACTCACCCCACCAAAAAAAAAGCAGAACCATGGAAAGAATTCACTTAGCTAATAAGCAGTGAGCCAATCTAGCAGACCGCCCAGTATCCATCTCAAAGCTGCTTTGTACTTTGAATTCCGAATATAAAAGTATTTTACAACACAGAGTGCAGTGGCATTCTTGAATATGAGAAACTATAAAATGTAGAGAGTCACTCAAAGCTGTATAAAACTAACTAAATAAATTTTACTATACCTGGTTCTTCTTTATTTATTATAAGAAAGACAGAATCCTCAGCACGGGCATGAGTAAAGAGAGCATGAAGTTTATGTCCAACTATGAAAGTCTGAAAGATAAAAAGCACCATATTATTGTCTGTCCTCCCCATCTATCCGCACCCCCACCCCAAAACATAAGTTCCATGAAGGGCAAGGATTTTTATCCATTTTGCTCACTGGTACACTCTCAACATCAGAATAGTACCTGGCATATAGAAGACACTCAATACATATTTGTTAAATAAGCTTTCAAGTTAATACATATAGACCCAGCTATTTCTTTTATTAGTTGTATTGTATTCTACTGAATGAATATCCAGTTTTAACTGACATTCAGGTTACATTCCATTTTTTTTCTCCCTGCCATAAACAATGCTTTATGGACTACATATACATGCCATTCATCAGAAGATTCCTAAAGGTGAGGTTACTAGAGCAAAGGTATTTTCAGTTTTATTCTCATTGACTGTGTTCAAAAGTATGCTTCTCTATAATTTTTCTATCATTAGATTTTTTTTCAATCTGCAATTTGGCCAAACTGATTGGGAAAAATGCTGGGTCATCTGTTTTAATTTACATTTGTTTAGTTATTAATGAGGTTAAGCATCTCTTCATGTTTACTGGGTATCTCTTATAAATAATTTCCTTCCAGATTTACTGCTCATTTTTTGTTAGAAGTTTAAAATTTTTATATAGTCTTTTATGGTGTATGAATTTTATGACTTGTTTAGGAATGCCATCTAAGGATTAGGCCTTACAGAAGGGAGTAATATATCTGTCATTAAATTATGTTGTCATTCCTCTTCACATAATAAAAATGGAAGATCAATCCACGTACCTTTATCAAAATGCCATCTATATAGTCCCACAATTTAATTGTGCCATCAAAGGAACAAGAATACAGCTAAAAGAGTAAAAATAATACAAAATTTATTAGAAAATAGAACTCCATTAAGATATCAAATGAATTAAACGCTAATACAGAAGGCATTTTGTTCATTAACCCATTATTCACCTTAGGTGAAGTCATTTATTTATATTGTTTTTGCAAAATTTATATAGTTTGTGACAATCTTATCACAGCTTTTTGGAGGAAGCAGTTGCATCAATTTAAAGTTTTAATTAAAATGAAGGGGATAAAGTCAACCCTCTGTCTTCAGGTAAGGTATTGACATAAAAAAGCATTGAATAACTTCTTGCTAGTTTCCATTTTTATTAGCAGAACTGCTTTTATCTTACGTAAGTATTAAAGGAGCACTTCCCAAATGATCTGAAAATGTCCTGTTTCTTGTTTTTTAAATTTCAAACCCATGAAGGACCAATACTGTTGTAAAATACAATGGAAGTTATTATGTACTTGGATGCTGTGGCGATGTCCAAGTGCTCTAAAGTTTTGGGACAATTTCTAAATGTTATCTCACTGCACACTAGTAACGAACCATCTGTGGCCCTAGTCTGCAAACCATACTTTGTTAACACCAGAAGGCCTTAGTAACACGCCTTTTATTTTTACCCCAGTGGATACTGAATTTTTTGTTGCTGTTATTGTGAAAACACTTTCCTTATAATACTTATAAAGAATTAAAAATTTTTTTTGAGAGAAAGTGGCAATTTTAAGATTTCTGCCAATGAGAATACGAAATCAAATAAAAATTTAAAATAATGAAGAAAATATTATCTATCCAAGTAAAAGATTTATATTAAGTTAAAAATACACATCACAATTAGTATATATAACCTTAGAATTACAAACATGCATTAGTAAAAGTGTGAGGCAAATATATATATAATCACTGTCAAAATAATGGTTAATACAAAAACTGTGACTCCAAAGTCCACAGAATCTCTGGCACCCACCCCCTCACCTCAACCAAACCTGTTATTAAAATTGTCCTCTTCTGATTAATGTGCAGTTCCACGAAATAGAACTTTTATGCAACGTGTATATAGTTTTTCATTTTGCTATAGAACTTAGTAATATAAGACTTCACAAATTCCAATTTTAATGAAAGGGTATTTCTGCTACCAAAAAAAACCCCACCACCATTCAAATTCTATAGATAACATAAACTGTTATCTCAAACCCTCAGAGGACAGCAAGGATAAAATGTGCTTGAATCCTGCAGAAGAGCTACCTAACTGATTTTCAAGGTAGCTTATGTAGTTTTGGAGAGAAACGATAAGTGTTACTTGACATCCTACTTCCTTTGTGATAATGTGGTGAATGACAATGCAAATCCCTTTTTTGAGAGAGGGAGAGGGAGAGAAGAAGGGAGAGGGGGAGAGGGAGGGAAGAGAGAGAGGGGGAGAGGGGGGAGGGAGAGGGGGGGAGAGAGAGAGAGAGAGAGAGAGAGAGAGAGAGAGAGAGAGATGGAAGTCGACCAGCTGCCTCCCGTATGCACTCTGAACCTAAAACATGGGTATGTGCCCTGATGGAAAATCAAATTGCCATGTTTAGGGAGACAGGATGATGCTTCAACTGAACCACACTGGCCAGGGCTGCTAATTCATTTTTAAATCAAGCAATAACTTCCAAATTGGCTTGATAAAAAACTAGAGCAAGAGTATTTTTGAGATAACTATTGCGTAGGTTTGCTGGAACTTATGAACAGAATTAAAATGACCATTTTTTTATTCTTGAATTCTGAGAAGCAAGAGCTGCTTTGTGGAGGGAGTGGGAAGGTCCACAAGTTTGTTCTGAAATTAACTGGTTGATCTACTGATTAAAGAAGCCCTTCTTCTTGTCCAGATGATGTCCTTATGTGACATCTGCATTAACACTAAAAAGCCTCATCTCTAAGAAAGATCTACAAAATCAATACCTCTTGGCTAACATTTAAAAGAGGTGTGTTCCAGAAACGAAAGTGTTCAGAGGTCAAATAAGTTCAAGAAAACATCAAAAACTATGTTTGACCCTTCTGGATGGATACTTACAATGCATATAAAGGAAACCGAGAAGACCTATAATCAAGAAATCCACCATGTGCCAAACCCCAAATTTCAGAAACTCATACAGACAAGAATCTTTTCATTCAAGTAACAGCTATTAGTATTCTGTGTAATAACTGATTCACACAATATACCACAGACAATGTAGCTGTGAGCTGTGACCCTATTTTAATAATTAAAAATAAGTGAAGCCCTGGCTGGTGTAGCTCAGTTGGTTGGAGCACTGTCCTGTACACCAAACGTTTGATTCAGATCAAGGCACATACCCAGGTTGTGGGTTTGACTACCGGTCAGGGTGCATACAGGAGGCAACTGATCCATGTTTCTTTTATTTCGATGTTTCTCTCTCCCTCTCCCCCTTCTTCTCTCTGAACTCAATAAAAAGCATTTCCTTGGGTGGGGGGTTTGAAAAATATCCGGAATCAGAAAATGAATATAGTTCTTTCCCTGATCATAACCTGGACAGTCAAATTCAATTCAATTTTTTCCTGACAACAATAAAGCCAATATTAAAATATGCAATTATAAATCTTTTAACACCTGTAGATGGTTGTTGGGGTTGAGCTGGATTCCTGTCACCACATTTCTGTGCCCTTGCAATATGTGTACACATTCTTCTGTAGCTGTGCTATAAACTTTCACAAAGTCTCCAGAGACACAGAAGATATACCTGGAAATAAGAGAGAAAAAAATAAGTTTTACATACTCTATAGATAGTAAAGTGTCCTTATTGTCCATGTTTCTTTCAAAACACTAGTTTAAAAACTGTACATTCAAATTTTGTGTGCTGTTTAAATCTATGGGGACATCTAAGACTGATTAGTTCATTATCTCTGAAAATTACATCAATGAGAACCAAGCTGTCTAGTCACTAATGGATGCAGACTCTGTGCTATGCATTCACTTACTATCAACCCTTACCCTTTAATGGTTCTGCTAACAGCAGTGTGTTCTCATGTCCCCCAACTTTCTGTCTTTCATTGGGACACCAGCTTATAAACACTAAGTCAAAAGTTCTCTCTAGTCAGTGAGGAGTTTTCCAAAGCAAAGTATAAAGACATTACGACAGTTCTCTTGTTTTTGTTAAAATGCTGGTTATGCTTTTGTCTTTCTGGATTTGCAGCTTTCTTCCACATAGCAAAGGTTACTAAATTATTAAGAGTGGTTCAAATTGGGATATTTGTCTGACTATTTTCATAACAGACATAACCATAGGACCAAGCTCAGAAATGCAAATCTTCCAGTATCCAAAAAAAAAGTTTGCTTTGTGCCTATTACATTCAACACTGTACACATCTAATACAGTGTTTTTCCATACACTGTAGAAGGTACAAATCACAGAATTCTTTGTAATCCCAAAGAACCCTGTGCATGACTTGATATTGATATTTTCACACTGTGGTGAAATTATTTCTATACACATATATTTATCTACCTCCCCTACCTGGCTATAAGATCCTACAGGGAAGAAGTATTATTTACCTTTGTTTCCCAATGTCCAATCCAGTTTGTTGAAAAGAACTTGCCTGAACCGCAGAGGTTTTATAAGTTAACTAGATAAAATAAACCAATAGACTATTACAAAATAATAAAAGAGTAAATATTCTGATGACGACTGGGGTCATTACTATTTTATCAATTCTAAGACACTTGATTTTTCACATATTCACCTCTCTGAAACCAAGCTGCATCTTATAAGTCCTGAAGCCAGGAGGCAGTCATAACACAGTTGTGGGCAACTGTCTAGTAAAATCAAGAAAGCCATGGGCACCAAAGCACCTGAGGTATATGGTCTCTCAGCTGGCTGGGTCCTCCTCTCCATTCCCCTGAGTACTTTAGTTCACTCTTACCATCTCTAGCCTGGACTACTCTTAAGGACTTCCTACAGTCTCCAAGTGGCCCTTTAATTCATCTTTTATACTTCTATCAGACTAATTTTTCAAATCTGACACCACTTCCTTAAAGATAAAATTAAATTTAAATCTCTTAAGATTTTCCCACTGCCTTCAGGATATGATCCAAATTCCTAAGGCCTTTCGTGGTTTGACCTGGGTATGACTGGAACTACTTTATCACGTTAACACTGTGTCAAGTGGCTCACAACTCTAACAACCTTCTCCTTCTGCCAAGACATAACCTATTAGAATCAGCAAATAGATCCTTTAGGCAGTGTTTCCTTGAGATGCTAGTGGGCACTGTTTGCCAAGAAAACTCCCTGTAAATGATTCTGATATGCTTCCCCAAAGAAAAGGAATTTCCTCTCTGCAATCCTCAGCGAGAATAATGGCTTTAACTATTTGAATGCAAGCCCCCAAAGGGACCTCTCCATGTGTCTGCACATTCTGCTATGGACATACAACACTCTTGACTTCTGACTACTTCTTTAAGATTCAGTTCAGGGGGTCTTTCTACTACAATCCTTTCCTTATCTTCTCATTCCAGATCAGCATTTACCACATGGCATTATGAAAGACTTACCCTAACACACTGTAGGGGAGGAACTGTGTGCTTACTTATTATAAATAACAGAAATGTGATATAGTAGAAAACACATTTTTAAAAAAGTTAAACACAAATGGGTTTGCATGCCAGCTTTTCCATGTACTGGATGAAAGATGTTGGAGAATATACTTATCCTCCCTGAACCTCACTGTTGCCTCTTGCAAAATACAGATAACTCTTTCTTGCAGTGTTATCATGATGATTAAAGAAAATTATGTATAAAAATACAAGCTTAGCCCGTATAGCAAACACTCAATAAATGCTTCTGTAAAATAAGGATAATACCTAAACCTTGCAGGAATTTGTGTAAAGCACCCACCACAATGCCTGTCACATGACTCAATCATCTTTGAAGATGAAGTGGAAAAGAAGTTGGGGATGTTCTTAAGCAGGAACCTGGATTTAAACAAGGCTCTGAAGGACATGTGATTTAAGGGCTGGGAAAGAAAACAAATAGCAAGTAAGGAAAAGCAGGGAAATAATGAATGGGTTACTAGGAGAGGTAGGGAACATACCTATCCAACAAGCAATGTGTGCACAATGTGTAAAATCAGGAAACACAAGCAGATAAGCAGAGTTGAGCTAGCTGGCCCAGAGAGCCAGATAGAAGAGCTAAATTTAGGAAGGCAACACAAGCCTGTTAAAGAGTTCTGAGCAAGACTAGGAATAAGGGTTAGGGCAATGGGATGCTGTAACACTTAAGGAAAATTACTACAGCAGCAATATCCAGAACGATCTCTAAGGTAAAAACATTTGAGTAAGAAACAACGACCTCTATCTTAAAATCAAGAAACTTACAAAGGTTACACAATGGAAAACCAAGCTTTGAATCCAGCTTAGTACCAGGACTTAATGTATGCTTTTATCCCACAGACTCTAAAACCACTTTTCACGAAAAGCTCCAAAAGGTTGCCTAAATGTCTTTTTGGGGGGGGGGGGGTAGGAGAGTATGAAGAAAGATTTATTATTAATTTACTTTTGTTACAGATGTTTTTCCTTTTTTCCCTGCAGACACCCTCCTCCCTATCCCCCCACCCCCAGCATTGTTGTCTATGTCCACTGGTTACACATACATGCATGTAAGTTCTTTGGTTTATCTCGTCCAGCCCCCCTCCTCTACAGTTTGTCAATCTGAAGCACTCCTTTCTATGTTTCTGGGTCTATTTTGTTCATCAGCCTTTTCTGTTCATTATATTAAACAAACAAGTCAGATCATGTAGTATTTGTCTTTCTCTGACTGGCTTAGTTCGCTTAACATAATACTCTCCAGGTCCCTCCATGCCATCTCAAAGGATAAGACATCTTTCTTTCTCACACCTGCATAGTGTTCCACTGTGTATATGTATCACAGCTTTTTTATCTATTCATCTATTGACGGACACTTGGGCTGTTTCCAGATCTTAGCAATGGTAAACAGTGCTGCTATGAACATAAGAGTACATATATATTTTCTGGTTGGTGTTTCAGGCTTCTTAGGGTATATTCCTAGAAGTGGGATCACCGGGTCAAAAGGCAGAGATCTTTAATAGCTCAGTAATTCCGAGTGCCCATTGGGTCTCCGACACCCATACCTGGACTACTTTTAGCCTCCCCAACGCTAAGCCGGTTCTAGACGCGTGGGTCCGCCTCCTGAGCCCTTCAATCCACCCGCACAGGAAACCCCAGGGCGGTGTCCCGGTACTAAAGGGTTTCTCGTCCCTCACCGCGCACAGGCACCAGCTCCCACCCGCGTGCTGGGGCGGGGGGGGGGGGCACCCCGCGCCGCACGCGCGCTCCTGCCTGGAGCCCAGATTGGCCGCTGGCGAGCTGGACACTTGACAGGCCTCTGCCCCGCCTCCGGGACTTGCACCCCTCAGCCCGCTGACACAGCGCAGTGGCCCCATACTTGGAATCCGCAGAGAACACCGCTCTTCGAAAGTTCAGCTCGCTGCCGCCACAACGGACCACGCGGACGCTCTCCTCCTCCACCATCTTCATGCAGACGCAGGCGCTCCCGGTGGCGGCCCCGCCCCGGACTTCCTCTCCGGGTCCGGAGGATGGGACGGGTGCCCACAGGAGCCACGCACGGGCTCCTCTAGGCCTGCATCTCTATGGTGGGACGCAGCGCCGGTGCCGCCATCTTTTGTTTGGGCAACGTCAAATTAGAACCCCCGTGAAAGCGAAACAGATGCGGAGACAGTGGATTTACCTTGGGTACCTCTGAACTCCTATTTAGCCCAGGTAAATCTCTCTGTGGCCTTGTCAATCTGACTCCAGAGCCTTTTCCGCCGGAACGGAAAGGTGGCCCAGGAAGAGTCACGTGACCCCCCGGCCTTCCTCTCCTCTTCCCGGCCGCCGCCTCTTTTCTGGAACTATGGTTCGGCGCTAAGAGATGACGCCAGCGTCTCGCGCAGTTTGTTTCTCCGGGGCGCAGTTGAGTTCTTGGGTGGGAAGGTACCTTCTGTTTTTGCACAGTTACCTGCTCCTCTCGTTAGCCATCAGTTTGTGCTGTTCCTCAGAGCATAACACACGTTTCCATTGGCAAGTACCGGTCACTCCTTGAGGTGTTGACATTGACCACATCCCTTCCGTTTTTCTGGAGGCGAAGGGTTGTCCAGAGACCTAACGTGGGAGACGGAGCAAGGCTGACGGGGTCCCTGCCCCGTTACCTGGCACGGGAGAGAGACCGTAAAAAGGTTAAACAGAAACAATCACAGATGGTGTGTTGAAGAAATAAAACAGTAAAACAGCAATTTGAGGGAGAACAGTTTTCTCTGAGGAGGGTTAGGTTTAACCTGATGAATATATGTTAAAGTTCTGCAGGTTAAAAAATGATATTGTAAAATATTTCAACCTTAATAAAGATTCAAAGTAAAATGAATCAATACAGAGATATAATTAGAATGGTCCCAGACCCTCCTAAAACCCTTGAGTATCTCTCACACCATTAAAAGTTTGGTGTGTATGCTTCCTGATACTTTTATATGTATAGAAAAACATTCTTCAGTGCAGGGCACTACAGTTTTATTCTCTATATGTAGATGAAAGCATATGTATATGTACACACACACCCCCCCCAGATCTTATTTCCTTTTTTTTTTTTTTTTTATCCTCACCCGAGGACATTTTTCCATTTTTTGTACAGATAGAGTGGGAGGAAGAGAGAGGAAGGGAGAGTGAGTGAGAAACATCGACGTGAAGGAACACATCGAGTGGCTGCCACCCGCACGACCAACCAGCGCCGGGGACAAACTGCAACCGAAGTACGTGCCCTTAGCGGAAACCGAACCCGGGTCTCCGGACCGCAGGCCGACGCTCTAACTGCTGAGCCAATCTGGCCAGGGCCTTATTTCCTTTTTGATGACTGCATAGTATTTCAGAGTAAATGTACCATAATTAAATAATTCTCTCAACGATGGCTATTCAGTCATTTCCATTTTATAATAATAGTAAAATCTTTATTAACTAGGGTTCTCCAGAAAAACAGAACCAGTAGGATTTATGTATGTATGTATGTATGTATGTATTTATTTATTTATTGGATTTGGCACACTCAGTTATGGAGGCTGAAAAGTTTCACAATTTTTAATTTACAAGTTGGACACTAGAGAAAGCAGGTGTGGTATAATTCAGCCTGAGTGTTGTCTTAAGAACCATAGGAGTGCAGAAGACTGACGTACCAGCTTAGCACTCAGGTAGAGAAGGAATGAATTCTCCCATTTCTTTTCCTTCTTTTCTGTTCAGGTCCTTAATGGACCCTGAATGATGCCCACCCAGGTTGGAGAGGACAATCTGTTTTACAGCTGTGCACAAATTCAAATGCGAATCTCATCCAGAAACACCCTTATAGACAAATCCTAGAGATAATGTTTTTGCAAATATCTTGGCACCCTGTGACCCAGTTAAGTAGATACATGAGATTAACCATCATACCAGGCAACCACTGATCTGTTCTCTATTTCTACAGTTTTGCCTTATCCAGAAAGTAATATACAATGGCATCATATAGTATGTAACCTTTTGAGTCTAGCTTCTTTCACATAGCATAATGCATTTGAGATTCACCTTGTGTAGATCAGTGGTTCCTCCTCCTTCCCCCTCCCCCCTCCCTCCTCCTCCTCCACTTCCTTCTTCTTTGTTTATTGTGGAGTAGAATTCTATTGTATGGATAACCCACAGTTTGCTTATTCATTTTTTGGTTGAAAGATTTTTTTCCTTCCAGTTTTGGAAATTATGAATGTTACTGTTCTAGATATTAATTTGTAGGTTTTGTGTACGTAAGTTTTATTTCCTTGGGATAAGTTACTAACAAGTGGGATTGCTGAGTCAAATCATATGTTTAAATTACAAAAAAACTGCCAGACTCTTTTCTCACAGTTCTCTACCATTTTGCATTCCAATCAATAATGTAAGAGTTTTAATTGCTTCACATTCTTGTCAGCATTTGGTGTTGTCAGTATTTTAGATTTAGCCCTTATGACAGTGGGATTTCATTGGTTTGCTTTTAATTTCACTACTGACTACTGATGTTAGGCATCTTTTCATGTGTTTATCTCCCCTACCTCCCACCTACCCCAAACCATCCAGCAGAAAAATAGACAAAGAATATTAGCAGAAGAGCAAACCAAATAGTCTACAAACATGTTTTCAGTAGACATAGTGAAGAACAAGATACAGGAAGTTTGAAAATAAGGGCTGAAAAAAATATAACAGAAAATACTATAAATTAAATGTAGGTTTTGCAGTATTTAAGTCAGTATAATTTAGGAAAAATGTCCTTCAAAGGGCCAAAGAAATACCTTTACATTTTAAAGGATACATTACATTAAGAAGATATAAATCATGAACATTTTATGATTCACAAACATAGCTTCAAAATACATAAAAAAGACTTATAGAAATGAAACGTGAAATTGGTGATCACAAATCAGCTTATCAGGTGGCCAGAAAAGATGTAGAATGTATCAATAACACAGGCAGGGTGATCTAATTTGCACACACATCCAACCAGCAACATGCTTTGCCTCCAAACACATATCATAATATTCACAAAACAGACCACTATTTTGATCATAAAGATTATTTATTTATTTTTTAAATGGGATGTATTGGGGTGACATTGGTTAATAACACCATACAGGTTTCAAATGTACAACTGATTAAAAACACTGTTTAAATCAATTCCCAAAAGTATATCATATAGGTCATATTTATTGACCACAGTTTAACAGAAGTAGAAATTTAAAGCAAAATATTGTCAAGAGAACAATGAAGAAAACAAAACCAAATTATCCATTTGGAAATTAAAACTTTTCCCTAAATGACTGAAGTCAAAGTATAAAAAAATAGAGCATAGCACTGATAGAAATAAATAAGAGCACTAACTTATCAAATCTGCAAATAAAGCAATATTCAGAGGAAAATTTGTCTTTAAATGGCACTTATTACCACAAAAGACTGAAAGTTAATTAAGTTTTTATATTTAAAGGTCAGAATGAGAATAACAAGATAAACCCAGTTTAGAGTTCTTTCCATTGAATCCCACTAATGCTTCTTTTTTTAAAATGAGGTTTATTATCTTAAATTTTTTTTTTTATTAATTAATTATTTAGAGAGAGTGAAGGGAGAGAGAGATAGAAACATCCATGAGAGAGAACACGAATGGCCGCCTCCTGCATGCCTCCCACTGGGGATTGGGCCCACAACCTTGGCCATGTGCCCTGCCTGGGAATGGAACTTGTGATCTCTTGGCGCATGGATCGACGCTCAACCACTGAGCCACATCGGCCTGGCTCCACTAATGTTTAATAATGGAAGAGAATACTACTTGTTTTTGCTGATCCCTAATATTTAATCATAATATTTGGATAGATCCTCATATTGCTTTTCTATCACACAGAGAAATCTTTGCCTATGAATTTTACTTGTATATAAAATATACAAATTAAAGGAAAGACTTTACTATCTAGTGTCGCTGTGTCTTGTTGCTAAGGATTGGCCCTAAGGGGCAGAAGGCTCTGGAATAGAACATTTATTTGACATCATTAGGTCCCAGGAATCAGTTTGAGAGCTTGAGTTAAATAAAAGAAAACCATTGCTACTTTGTATAGTAATATAAAGAGCTGTTTTTTAGTGAGCAGAAACATCTGTTATGTTAAATTAAGAGAATGTTTTCATTTACAAGATGAATTGTTATTGTATTTCTTTGAGAATTACTGTTTTCCTTGAGAGGACTGTGTAAGTTTCCCCCATGATTTCCCACATGGCTGAGACTGAGGAGCTATTATTTGAACTTCACTCTGGAGAGCCTTAATTCTTCACGCTGCACTGTAAATTCATTTTTAAGAACAAATAAATATAGCATCAAATAATATATGACCCGCAATAAGCTTTCTATTTTTCTTAAACATTTTACCTCAACCATTTAAAGCAAATAGACTCAGTGCTCGATTTACTTTTACCTGGACATCCAACATTGCAGTTGTCCAGTCCTTCATTCCTTCACCCAATGCTACCCCTCCCAACACACACTACATTGCACTCTGGTGTGAAAGGGGCCTGTGAGCCTTTCTTCTTTGTTAGAATTCTTCTCCTTCCATACAAATTTATACCCGTCCTCTCAGAACAGAAGATCTCAGTAAAATATTAGGAAGAAGGTGTCCAATCTCCTTGGGCTCAGTCATCATCCTTTTAAATATGTATTTATTTATTCCCCATCCCCTGCCCTGCTCCAGGAGATTTGGCAGTTATTTCCTGGTTAACATTAATTTTAGGACTCTGTCACCTCACATTACTTATTCAGGTTCTCAACCTTCCTAGAGCTGCGACCCTTTAATACAGTTTCTCATGTTGTATGTGGGTGTATCCGCATGTGGGTGAACCCGTCTGGAGACAGATAGAAGAGCTGTGTCTCTGTTCCTAAAACCATCGGAATTATGTGTTTTCCGATGGTCTTAGGCGACCCCTGTGAAAAGGTCATTTGACCCCCAAAGGGGTCGCGACCCACAGGTTGAGAACTGCTGGATTAGAGGCTCTGAGCTGCTAGTTTATTCTCAGACTGGGAAATTATTTATACAAACTCAGGTGGCAGAAGGATTCTATTTACAATGGGAAAGAAATGCTTGATTTGTTGAATCAATGATTTCCCAGGAACTATAGGCTAAAATTCAGGCTTCTTGACCTGTCAATAAAGGACTGCCGCAAATTGTCATGATTTATATTTCTAATCTATCTTTTTCTCGCTTCTACAAACTTCACTGTGGGTATGGTCTCCCTAGCGTTCCATGACGATCTTTGATCTGTACTTTTATTTAATGTTAATTGTATCTAAAATGGCCTCTTGTTTGTATTCTGCATGCCTGAATCCTGTCCAAGAGCCTTAGAACTTCTCAATTTTCTTACATGAACATTTTGTGTATCTTCCTACTTTTCCACTAAGAGCTCTTAAAATTTGCTTTACTATTCATTGCCATTTAATTATATAATATCTCTTGACTTGTCTCACATTACTGCTTGATTTGTCTGCGTTTTATGTTAACAGATGTATGCTCTTTGGAGGGAAGATGATATATTGTTCCTCTGGATATCCAATGAATGCTTCCTGCATTATGGGCTCTTAGTTATTATTATTGAGTGATGATTCATTAGTATGTAAATTACCTGGGAAAAGACCCTATACTCCTAAAGTCTTTAATGGTATTTGCATACCAGCGATCTGAGCTGATGATGGTGACTTCAGAACTAAATATGAACATTATTTTTCAAAGTTCAAGTACAACTGCAAAAATACAGACATACCACAAGGTGGCAGCAAAGGTACAGCATTATTTTTGCAGATTTTGTATCATACTTTGGGCTACCAGAAATTGTAATTATCCTATTACCATGTAGAAAAAAATATTTTCTATTTTTGTGCATATTTTAATGTCTAATTAGTAAGTAAGCTTAGTGGAATGTTATGGAATAATTACTTTTTAATATAAGGAAAATAAAAAAGATCTTTGGGTTTTTAATTGTCTTTGTTTACAAAGAAAGCATCTATTTAAATTCTAGGACTCCTCCATATTGTTTTGGAATCACATGCCTCTTCCCTCACTGTCTTATACCTCTCTACTATGAAAGTTTCATGAGCATTTGGAGCTGATCTTTGAGATTTTGAGACTGGGGTCACTGGTGACTCACAGGATATTATGCTGAGTAGAATGTGGACCTATACAAATTCCAGCTGTTGATGGTACACGTAGTTCTTTTGCAGACAGGCTTCTTAGGCTTGTTGCCGAAGTTTAATTTCCATGTATAAAGTCATACTTAAAGTATGTAAACTGAAACAGATGTTAGTACTCTGAGAATGCATTTGGTGCACGAAGGAACAGTTCCTTAGCTTCTGCTTCCACTCCCACTGTATTTTGAAAGCCCTTTTGAATAGGAAAAAGGCCTCTGGAGGACCAGAGAATCTAGTGTCTTTGACCCCATTAGCATGTAGCAATTCATTCTTGGGAAACAGTTGCTCCAAATAAATGTTAAATTCTGCTTTAAACTCCTTCCTTAATAACTTTATGGTTTTCTTTCCTTCCCTATAAGCTTTGTTCTTTAATTAGGAAGCTATTTACTTTGATAATCCAAGTTCTCTTAAACTAGAGCTTACTGATGTAATTTAAATAATAACTCTGAACGTTCATTTATTTAAAGATTAACAGTTAAAGCAGATGAAGAACTCTGGTATGGTTTTCTTAACAGATACATGGTGGTGGGGGGATTAGGTGATGAGACTAGAAAGAAAGGTGAGACCAGATTTAGCTATGTCTAAAGGTTTGGAGATATAAATGTAAACTCTTTCTTTAAATATTAGTAATTATAGCCCTGGCCGGTTTGGCTCAGCGGTTAAAGCGTTGGCCTGCGGACCCGAGAGACCCGGGTTCGGTTCCCGATAAGAGCATGTACCTCGGTTGCAGTTTGTCCCCAGCCCTGGTTGGTCGTGCCGGTGGCAACTACTCGATGTGTCCCTTTCACATCGATGTTTCTCTCTCTCTCTCTCTCCCTCCCACTCTATCTGAACAAAACATCAAAAAAAAAAATGTCCTCAGGTGAGGATAAAAAAAAAATTAGTAATTATAGTTTTAAAGTTTTAATGAATGTTTTGATTTATGATAAAATTTTAATTTATGTTACTTCAAAGTGATAATACATGAGCCTTTTGTCTGCATGGTAAAAATTAAGATAGATATAATAGCTGATGTTCTTAAAGTTAGTACATGTATCAGTAAAATACATCAGTTAACTAAAAATTTATGCAATTCTATGTATATTCACATAATTTTTGCTTTGTTATGTAAGCATAAAAAGCCTCCTTGAATTTGTCTTTATATTTAATCATTCAAGTCCATAGATATTTGGCTTTTAGATCAAGAAGCAGAGCTTTAGTGAAAAAAAAATATATAATGCATTTGTGTAATTACCATACTGGTGTGTAATTATAATGTATTGGTAATTAATTAATTTGGCCTTTATTAATGGCCAACTTCGCTAAATGATAGCCCTAGTATATAGCAAATATAACAGAAATGATTGAATTATCAATATAGTATTTTCTTCAAAAAGTAAAACCAAATTCATGGAGAAACTTATGTTCAAAAATTAAATTCCATGTTATTTTGTCTAGCTTTTTGAATCACTGATGGAAGTGTTTCAGTAGCTGTTTTTTAGATACATAATACTATTTTACTATTTTATAAAAACAAGTTAAAATTTCTACTTCTGGTTTTAATATTTGTTTTATTCTTAAATCATACATCTTTTGGTCTTGACACTACAGTCTTAGTTACATGGAAATAAGTGATGTTATTTACTGGGACATATGTGGATGTCTTTAAAAATGTTGTTGCAAGTTTGGCCTGAGGGGGAGAAATATGTTTTTTATTGATTTTTTGAGAGAGGAGGGGAAAAGGAGAGAGAAAGAGAGAGAGAAGAGAAGAGAAGAGAAGAGAAGAGAAGAGAAGAGAAGAGAAGAGAAGAGAAGAGAAGAGAGAGAGAAACATCAATGTGAGGGAGAAACATCTATTCGTTGCTTCCCCTATGTACCCTGACTGGGGACTAAACCTGCAACCTGGGCATGTGCCCTGACTGGGAATTGAAAACGGTGACTTTTTGGTGCATGGGACAATGCTCAACCAAGCCACACCAGCCAGGGCAACCTGAGAATATTTAATATATATTTTTTTCTATTGGATCAGAAGAAAGCATACTTCTAAATTAAGAGGGAAGCATTCATGTTACTCTCTTCCATTTAATGGCTGACATTGAACTCCCTCTTTATTTTTTCAGCCTGAATTGTAATTCTAAAACAAAGAGATTCCAAGTGCTCTACTTTCCATTTTAAAGTTTCCATCAAACTGTGGTCAGGGAATGGATAGAAAATTATTATGATATTCTTTAGGTTTTCTAGTCTGTTTGAGTGATTTTATAAATAAATTAAAGCTTCAGTAAGTTCATTTATGAAAGGCACTTGAAAAAATAATTGGCTAATAATGTCAGAAATAAATTCATTCTTATAAAGGGGAGTGTTATAAAGTTTGCCTTTTAATTTTTTACATTAAAATAATTATATTTTTAGGATGAAGTGAATAGTTTTTAAGGAATTAATTGGTAGATTTAATCTGAATTTTTGCAATTACTTAAGGTTTCCTCGCCTCCCAATTAGAAGTAGAATTTAATGTCATCTCTAGGACTTCTAAGAGACAGTATTAAGGAGAAACTAAAGATAATAATTTTTTTGTTTCATTAACCCCTTACACAATCCTGTGGAGCAATGCTAATTGAGCAATTAGACTTCTGTTTCTGAATTACTAGGGCAGTGATTTTCAACTGGTGTGTGGCAAGAATTTTTAAAACATGCAGTACACTGACTTTTCCCCTTAGAATCTAAGGGGAATCTCTTAATTTGACATTAATTAATAATTAATCCCCTTAGATTGTCAAATTAAAAAAAAAAAATGACAACAGCCAACACAGCAATAGCTGTTCGGTGTGAATGAATCAAAATTATACCTATTTTTTTGTCTGATATTTTTTTTTGATGTGCCACAGAATTTTAGTAGTTTATGTGTGCCATGAGCTGAAAAAGGTTGGTAATCGCTGTACTAGGACATATGACCTTGCATTGAATGGAATTATAAAAATTAATAAAATGTAAGGGTATTTCTATGATTCTGTGAGCAGAATCTATCCTGTATCATTTGGGGAGTGTAATTTTATGTTGAAACAAGTAATAACAGTGACTCTTATCACTGATGATTAGTGATGCTGGGCATTTCTTCATATGTCTCTTAGCCATTTGTATGTCCTGTTTGGAGAGGTGTCTATTTAGTTCCTCTGCCCATTTTTTAATTGGGTTCTTTGTCTTCCTTTTGTTAAGTTGTATGAGCACTCTCTATATATTGGAAATTAACCCCTTATCTGATATATCATTGGCAATTATACTCTCCCATACAGTGGGTTGTCGTTCCATTTTGATGATTGTATCTTTTACTATGCAGAAGCTTTTGAATTTGATGTAGTCCCATGTGTTCATTTTCTGTTTTGCTTCTATTGCCTTAGGGGATGTATCAGTGAAAATTGTGCTGCGTATGATGTCTGAAATTTTGTTGCCTACAGTTTCTTCTAGGATTTGTATGGATTCATAAGTCACATTTAAGTCTTTTATCCATTTTGAGTTTATTCTTGTGTATGGTGTAAGTTGATGGTCTAGTTTCATTTTTTTGCATGTAGCTGTGCAATTTTCCCAACACCATTTATTAAAGAGACTGTCTTTACTCCACTGTATGTTCTTGCCACCTTTGTCAAATATTAATTGAGCATATTGCCTTTGGTCCATTTCTGGGTTCTCTGTTCTGTTCCACTGGTCTGTACGCCTGTTCTTGTGCCAGTACCAGGCTGAGAGATGCAAATTAAAACAACAGTGAGGTATCACCTCACACCTGTCAGAATGGCCGCCATCAACAAATTATCAAACAACAAGTGTTGACGAGGGTGTGGAGAAAAGGGGACTCTAGTACACTGCTGGTGGGAATGCAGACTGGTGCAGCCACTATGGAAAACAATATGGTGTTATCTCAAAAAATTAAAAATTGAAATTCCATTTGACCCAGTGATCCCACTTCTAGGAATATACCCTAAGAAGCCTGAAACGCCAATTAGAAAGAATATATGTACCCCCATGTTTGTAGCAGCACTATTTACAATAGCTAAGATCTGGAAACAGCCCAAATGTCCATCAGTAGACAAATGGATAAAAAAGTGGTGGTACATATATACAATGGAGTACTATGCAGCTGTAAGAAAGAAAGATCTCTTATCCTTTGAGATGACATGGAGGGACCTGGAAAGTATTATCCTAAGTGAAACAAGCCAAACAGAGAAAGACAAGTATCATATGATCTCACTTATTTGTGGAATATAATGAACATAACAGTCTGAGGAATGGGGTAGTCCCAGAGATGTGGAAGTGGGGTACAGACTGAAAATCCCCAGAAGAGCGGGTGGTGGGGGAGAGATAAACCACAGAACTTATATGCATGTATGCATGAGCAATGGACTTGTACAACAAAGCTGGGGACAGGGCGGGGAGGGAGGGGAAGGGAGGAATCAGTGGGGGAAAAAGGAGAAACATTTGTAACAAAAATAAATTAAAAAGAAAGAAGCATATCACTAAACAAGAATAAATGCCATGAAGTGAAAATTGATAAACAAACTTCAGTTAAGGGGATGGATTTGTGTTGTTATCATAACAATTAAACTTGTAAAGTACTCAGATCATGGACACCCTCAGTCATTTCACTTTCCTTTGAATGTGTCCAGGCTGGGTTTCTGCAATCAGAGTCAAGAGGGTCAATTGAATATATAATCTAGTCCATTACATTTCAAACACCTGATAGATTCACAGATATTCCTGGGAAACTCAGGATAATGTGGCTAAGTGATTGTGTCAGTATTTATATTGAGTGTCTTTTATCACTACATGTGGTTTGTCTACACGAGGTCAAGGAAATAGTAGAGGTGTTGATTGCATGTTGTATGGTTTCTGTACAGTGTTTAGATAGATGATTTAAGGGAAGGCTGGTGGTAAAAAGATAAAATATACATTAGTCATGGTATTTTAATTTTCATTATATTCCAATGTATTTGAAAAATTTTTATAATTTTTGAGATATAATTGACATATAACATTGTCTAAGTTTAAGACACAGAATGTATTTATTTGATACATTTATATTATATTCCAGCTTAAGGAATGACTATTAAAGCTCACTCTGGTCACCAAGTTTTATTCTTTGGGTTGCTTTTCTTTTTTATGATTTATATATCCTGTGGTCTTCAGGAAAGTATTAATAGTCAGATTTTTTTTTTAAAAAGCTTTATTGAAATATAATTCATCAATAAAAATTTCATACATTTAAGGTATACAACTTGATGTTTTGATTGTCACACATGTTTTTAAGAGTGTCAATGTAGTATGCCAACTCCAGTTACATAGTAATGCAATCTATGCACTTACCTTCAACATTACACCATCTGAGAGGCAAAAAGGAAAACGTATAGTGCATATGTCCGGGCACTATAGTTTGTGATACAGTGTCTAGTATATTAATGTTTGTGAGAAGGAATTAACTAACCTTTAGCTTCAGCTTCAGCTATAGCCTCTTATTTCAGATAACTTAGAATTATTTTTACTCAGATTTTTATTCATTTACCTTTGTCCTTCACTTAGAAACAGTAATGGATTTTTGACTTGAAATGGGTCCCTTGTGCGAAATAAATAAAATTCTAAACATTTTTTCCACCCTTCCCCATCTTAGAGTGGATTCCATCTTGATATATATATATAAATATATATATATTTCTAATAAAACTGTTCATTCTATCAGAAAGTAGAGGAAATTAAATATAAAGAGCCAGATTTATTTAAACCCAACTTTACTACTATTCTGTAGGTTGCTTTAACCCTATTTTGACATCAGTTATTAAGTAAATTGTGATATTTTCATAGATTTGAAACAACTGAGCTGAAGTTATCCATACCTACAGGATTATTCTGTATTTAATTTTAATGTACAAAGGTTGAAAAAATTATATGACTATAGAACATATTCACAGATTGCACCAGTTTGGAATTCCATCCAACAAAATGACATGTCAGGAAATATAACAGTTAAAAAAAATTAAAATAGAAAATATCAGTAATAGTAACAATTTATTGAGTGCATACTATGTGATAGGGACTTCACACATAGTTGATATCTGAAATCCTTCCAGCAATCCTGCAAATAGTATTAATATTCCTATGTTGCAGATGAGAAAACAGAAACGTATAGAAATTATTCAAGGTTAAATAGTGCTCACATCTTCAGCCATTAAAATGTTAATGACAGAGCCCTGGTCGGTTTGGCTCAGCGGTTGGGGTGTCAGTCTGCGGACCAGAGAGTCCTGAGTTCAGTTCCCGCTAGGGGCACGTACCAAAAATAAATAAATAAATAAAATAAAATGTTAATGACAGAGACTGAGATCTATGTGCCTCCCTGTCCCCAGTGTTTGAAATAATGCTTGGACCATAGCAAGAGCCTATTAAATGCAAAGGAAATGAAACCTGTCCTATTTTCATTCTAGAGTAAAGAAGTTCATTAAATTTGAATTCAGTCGAGGAAGCTGATTAGAGAACATGCATGGAAATACATTTGAAATGAATTTATGTCCCTTAATTATGGATTTGGAATTTTATTTATGAAAACTAGGGTCTTTGAATTTCCAGTTGACAGCTACCTATTTGTAGACATAGAGCACAGTGGTGGAAAGTACACAGGAGTTGGAAGTTGGACAGATTCAGGTAAAATCTTGAGTCTGTGCTTTATTTTACCATCTTGATATTTAAATCAAGCACATTAATCTGGATCAAGGGGAGCCAGGTAAATGGAACCAGTCCATCCAGTTGTGGTTTGAACAGCGTTAGGTAATGCACTCTACCTATACCATCAATAATACTGCATCCATCCTTAGTGGAGGATCTTTAAACTGCCATAACAGGATCTGGAGTTTAAGTTCCTATTAATGAAAAGGCAAGCTTAATATTTTCCTTTTTCCAGAAAATGAAAAACAGCGAAACCCTTATTTCTTGACTCTATGTCAACTGTTACAAATGTCTTAAAGCAAAGAAAATGAAACCTGGGTTTGTTCAGTACAACAGTGCTAGAAAGAAGGATTGTCCTGTGTAGTATGCCTGCAAGTTAATTTATCTCTTGCTTTAGAAAGAAATGTTGTTTCCATTAAAATTAAGTCTCTGGGTAGGTGATTCATAAACAGAGGACCTGTTTATGGAATCAGTCTCTTGAGCCTATTTACATTCTTAATCATACACAGCTGCTCTGTTAATGGAGGATTTTGAATTTTTCAAAGGCAGAAAGAGTCTTATCTTTTCTGATTAAAATGTTAGAGCATGGTCACATTAAAACAATGCCAGGTAACATAATAGTTTAAAAAGCTGAGTTTTGGAAAAGGTGGATACCTCTTTATTTAGTGTGGTGAACCTTTATTTAGTTATTTTGAATTCAGCTTTTAGCACATTTTAAAAACTTTTTCTTTGATGCAAAACAGCTGTTGCTATGTTTTGAGTGATATAAACATACCAACCCCCCCTCCTTATTCTTACACTTTCCAGGTTCAAGGCAAAGGATTTAAAAACTTTGCTGTTTCTTCTTATCATGCACTTCCTACAACTGTTTACCTTCTTCACTAAATCACACTTTATAAGAAAACTTTTACAGAGATGGAGTTTGAACAGTTACTTGAAGAAAATAATCTTAAAAATGGTTGAAAAACAATAGTCATTTTGGGGAAATTTAGTTTTAAATCTTAAAACACCTACTTAACAAATTTTTCACTGCATTTTCTGCTTGGGAAGAACGTGGCCAGCACAGACAATACAAATTCATTCATATTCAATAAATATCTGGGTTGAAACAGGCAAGTCAATTACTACAATTCTGAGTTTATAGGAAGTGATCCTTTCAATATCTTCAACCCCTGTAAATTACAGCTCCATCTTTCTCAATTTTGTGGTGATTTGTCTATGGACTATGAACAATGTTACCATCTTGCATCATCATTGGTGAACTTCCCACACCTTAGAAACTGTAGTAACAAATTAATAGCTTCATTGGTATCTTGTATTTGAATAACATCATGCACAAGAGTCTTTTATTTATTTTAAATGTGTTTTTATTGATTTTTTAGAGAGAGAGAGGAAGGGAGAGAAAGAGAGAAACATCCATGTGACAGAGAAACATCAAAGGGCTGCCTCCTGCACGCCCCCTACTGGGGATTGAACCTGCAGTCCTGGCATGAGCCCTGACAGTGAATCAAACCAGGACCTCTCAGTCCTTGGGAGGAAGCTCAATCCACTGAGCCACAGCGGCCTGGCAAGAGTCTTTTAATATGTTAAGTAATCCAGTCTAAGCCAAATTTCAACCAATTTTTCTTGCCTCATGGCTAGAGGTCAGTGCTGGGTCAATCATGTTTAGTCAGAGAACTTTTTCCATGTAGAAATTTTCTTACAAGATACCAAGGAGTGCATTTTCTGGTGGAGCTTAGCAGGGGGAAGAACTTGATTGTATTTTATTTTTAAATTTTTTATTTATTAATTTGTTTTTGTTACAGATGGTTCTCATTTTTCCCCCATTGACACCCTCCTCCCCTTACCCCCTGCTCCATCTCCAGCTTTGTTGTCTATGTTCATTGGTCACGCATACATGCATGTAAGTTCTGTGGTTTATCTCTTCCCCCACAAACTCCCTCTCCTCTGAGGCTTGTCAGCCTGTACCCCACCTCCATGTCTCTGGGTTAATTTTGTTCAGCAGTTTGTTTAGTTCATTATATTCCACAAATAAGTGAGATCATGTGATATTTGTCTTTCTCTGTTAGGCTTGTTTCGCTTAGCATAATACTCTCCAGGTCCCTTCATACCATCTCAAAGAATAAGAGATCTTTCTTTCTTACAGCTGCATAGTATTCTATTGTGTACATGTACCACAGCTTTTTAATCCACTCATCTACTGATGGACACTTGGGTTGTTTCCAGATCTTAGCTATTGTAAATAGTGCTGCTATGAACATGGGGTTACATATCTTCTTTCTGATTGGTGTTTCAGGTTTCTTAGGGTATATCCTAGAAGTGGGATCACTGGGTCAAATGGAAGTTCAATTTTTAACTTTTTGAGGTAACAACATAGTGTTTTCTACAGTGGCTGCACCAGTCTGCATTCCCACCAGCACTGTACTAGAGTCCCCTTTTCTCCACACCCTCGCCAACACTTGTTGTTTGATGATTTGTTGATGAAGAACTTGATTTTAGACTAAAGAGAAGTGCAAGGATAAGATTTTAATTTGTGGCAGGGAATGTGCACTAAAACTAATTTTTTAGATTTTAGCAATGCAAGCTTTTTGATGGTCTTGAAAGTTTCTGAACATAGTAAAATTTTAGTAGTAACTGAGATGATGTTATCCCAGAGATGAAATCTATCACCTCTTTGTTTTACATGTGAAATATGTTGTTACTCCCAAATACAATACATTAGAAGAAATATATCTTTAAAAGTATTAATTCCATGTTCTTAAAAGTGTAGCATAAACATTAAAATGAAATTGAAATTAAAATTGGCAATTTCCAACATATTATTAATAATGGATTTTCTTTCTGTTACTTTGCACTTATTTTACTTCTTTAGTCATTAATTTATTAAACTTTTTAATATTAGCATTTGGAACTCTGAAATACATTGGTTATATATTTTTCTTTAATCACTCTATGAAGTGGTTGCAAATACTCTAGAAAGAATTAAACTATTTGAAGGGAAATTAAGAATTTTATATGATGCCACAAATTATTAGTCCAAAAAATACTTTCTACAGGATCACAAATGTTGAATAAGTTTTAATAGCAGTTTTAAAAGTTGTCAGAAGAACCCTGGGACAACAGAAAAATTTTTTTCTTTCCTTTATTTAACCATGGAGAGAGGAAGGGAGAGACAGAAACATCAGTGAGAGAGAACATTGTTTGGCTGTCTCCTGCATGCCCCCACTGCTGATCAGGCCCACAACCTGTGCATGTGTTCTGACAGGGAATTGAATTGGCGGCCTCTTGGTGCATGGGTCAATGCTAAACCACTGAGCCACACCGGCTGGACAACAAAGATTTTTGATTGAAATGTTCTATAAAAAATGTTCTGTGATAATAAACTTGTTAAAAGGCAATTTAATTAGAAATGGATATCCTGTGTGATTGTGTGTTTTATCCTTATTGTTGAAAGTATTACAGATGTTCCTCTTTTTTTTTCCCATTGACACCCTCCTCCCCGCACCTCCCACCACCTTCACTGCACTGATTATGTATATGTCCATTGATTATGTATATGTGCATATAAGTTGTTTGGTTTATCTGTTTTCGTCTCCAACCCCCTTTCCTTCTGAGGCTAATGTTTTTTCTTGATTAAAAAACAGTTTATTTGTGTCGTTGTTGTTCAGGAGAATCCAACTTTAAATCTCTCTGCTTTAAGTAGCATTCCTCTAACCACAAACCTATCCCAGCAACCGTTAGACATTATACAGATACCGCTTCGACAATGACTCATATTCTCTCTCTGGGTAGAAATGAAAGTTTTGTAAAATTTAAGCAGGTGTTAGTTAGACTGTAGAAAGACAGGTCTCTGTAGTTCTAGCCAGTATTTAAGCTGATAAAAATCTTAAAAAGTGAAGTAATGAGAATGTGTATAAACCTTCAAAATACAAAAATTTCCAGCTACTGTAGAATGGGACATGGTCTAATCCTATTTAGTTATTAGTTTTCTTTCATTTTAAAGTTGTTTTTCAAAAATATTGAACTAAAGAATATACATATATTTTGCCAGACCCAAGACTGGAAAATCATAGCACCTTTAGACATATGGAATGAAGTCATAGCTGGAGTCAACTACTTTTTATATTTTTTTGGTACAAGGTATTTGAAGATTTCAAAAAATGAAAGAGTATGAAATGATTATGAATATTTGAGACAACCAAGAGTACAGGAGGACAAGTTCAAGTAATATGACATTTTTTGAGGAAGTATTTCCTGAATGTTGTACATGTATTCCTAGTTCTCATTGAATCCAAGCTCTAGTGAGAGATACCCGTAATTAGGACTGTTTTGGCAGTTTTTAATATCCTTTAATTTTTCTTTCCAGGTTTATATGGAATTTTGTGTGGTTGAATTAAGCTTCGTATCTAAACTTTTCATATATTTTATAACTTGATGCATGCAAATAAAAATGGATGTATATATTTTAATATTAAATTTGCTCAATTATTTTACTTTTAAAATAATGGGAATAAAGGATATTATCATGTGTTAACATGGCAAAAATATATTAATAAATGATAAACTAATATCTCAGCTGAACATTAATAACTTACCTAGACTAGTTACTTAATGGGAACACCATTTCAATATTATGTCAAACAGTAATATTGAGATGCACAAGTAATGTAAGGAAAATGTATTCATTTAAATGGAAAGAACTAGTGACCAATTTGCAACAGCATCAACAACAACAAATTAAGCAATTTTATCATGTAGAGTGAGCTAATATGATGTAAATCATTTTAAAAGAAAATTTTAATATTTTTCTTTTTATATTTCAGAAATAAGAAAGAAGACTTAATGAGTAGTATACCTAAGAAGGCCTTTTAAATCTATCTTCTCAGAACAAACAATCCTGTTCCTTATACTAAAGTGAGAAATTTGGTGAATGGCCTTTGAGAATAGTCTATTTAATGTGTCTGATAATTAGTTTCTCTTCCTAAAAGGGAATCTAGAGTAAATTACACTTAGCACATCACTTCTTCTGAGATTTTAGATTGCTATTTTATTTATATATCACCTTGTTCACCCTGGTTCTGTTCTTTGTGACCCTGGTCAATCAGCATTTGTCTAAGGAACTAGCAAATTCAGTTCTTATTTAATGGGAGCGCTGGGTTTTTATTTTAAGTTCTTAAATGTCAGTGACCATAGCTCCAAGTCAGAGATGTCCTCCACAATTCTTACTGCCATACAGCTTAGGAGCTTGTGAAGTTCCAACATTAGCCTGAAGTTCCAGTGTAGCATGTCTGTCAGATGTCGCGCATGGAAAACTGGATTGGAAGGTGGCCTATCATCCTACCTCTGTTTCAGAGTACATCTCAATGCCATCTTCAAAGGTCCAGAGTACTTGAGTTTTAGAACATATGTTACTTTCAAAGTAGTGCCATTGCTTTGGATACATTAAAAAAAAAAGTAGTTTTTAAAAATCTTTGAAAATAACTCCCACCAAATTCCAAGGCTAATGATATACCTTTTAAGCCTACTTTAATAAACTCACATTTAAACTAAAACCTGTTGACCAAAGGAAAAATTTATTATTTTAAGAAATTATCATCCCATCTCAAGGTGACAGTTTCAGAGTATGAAAATAGTTCAATTTTAATGAATTCCAGAAATAAATGATGGATGCCTTATTAATTTGTTGTAAATGACATAATTTGCTAAATAAATTGGGAATGGCTTCTAAATACTGACTACCTATTCTTACCTTTGATCTTTTCTTTTATTATATTCACTTAGACTGTAAAGAGAAGGCTGCAGCTGGGAATTGAATGTTGAGCTCACTAACTTTGGGATGTAGGTGAGTATAGCCTATACCACGTTTTCTAGTGACTTTGGAAAGCAGGGCAGCCACTGTGTTTGGATAACTTCTTTCTTTCTTTCTTTCTTTCTTTCTTTCTTTCTTTCTTTCTTTCTTTCTTTCTTTCTTTCCTTCCTTCCTTCCTTCCTTCCTTCCTTCCTTCCTTCCTTCCTTCCTTCCTTCCTTCTTTCTTTCTTTCTTTCTTTCTTTCTTTCTTTCTCTATTTAATATTAATTTTTTAAAATTAGAGTCTACATTTAGTATTATTTTGTATTAGTTTCAGGTGTATAGCATAGTGATTAGACAATCATATACTTTACAAAGTGTTCCTCCTGATTTTTCTAGTATCTACCTGGCACCATAGATAGTTATTACAATATTATTGACTATATTTTCTATGCTGTACTTTACATCCCCATGACTATTTCGTAACCACCAATCTGTACTTCTCATTCTCTTCATCTTTTCACCCAGTCCCCCAAGCCCCCTCCCCTCTGGCAACCATCAGTCTATTTGGATAGCTTCTTATCCCAACTTTTAATGCTTGGCTTTTCTCTGTCTGAAGCCCTTACCTCATAACTGTATTTCACTCCTTCCTCCATCCCAACCCTATGGCCATGCCTTGCTAGGCAGCAGCAGCTGAATTTGACTTGACTCACATTACTTCTAAGTTGTCTTCTGTTCCATTCTTTTGGAGCCTTTTCTTTGTTAGGATGTGGGCGATCAAGTTTATATTTACTCTTCTTGCTGAAAAAATTTAGCTAAAATTTGGTAGTTTTAATAATCTTGGCTTTATTTTTAAAAATAAACATTTTATTTACTAGACCTGTTTTTGTCTTTATCAGCATTTTTGGTGACTCTCAAGACAAACCACATAGGTATATGCTGCTATGACTATGCATATCTTGGCTTGAAGGACCAAACCATCTTGGTGTATGCTATTGTGGTTTGTGTTGGTGAGCTCTTCGGCCTGATGTTGCTAAGGTGGTGGGTCTGTACTTAAACACAGTCATCCTCTGGGGATCTGTTTTACAACATTATGCTCTATTTAGGCAGTATTTTGGGTTTGGCTTGCCAGATTTTGGGCAGGCCCTAGAGATCCAGGAAGCCCATAGGAACCTGTTTGTATTCCAGGACTCAGTCATCTTGTTCATCAGAAGGATAGACGAGTGTGCCTCCACTGACTAATGTGTTTTCACAGTTCAGAATGCTTCACAGTATTTCCAGGTTTTAGGAAATTTAATGAGAGACAAAATGTGTTGATGGAATCTAGCTTCTTGATGCAATAATGTCTTCCTTCCAGACGTCAGATATATTTAGAATTATTTCAGACTCATGAATGCTGACAGGTTATTAGAAGTTAATATTTCCCATTGCAGTGATTTTCAGTTTAGATTGGAATAGCATTTGTTTTCATTAATGCCTCAATTAATGATTTCAATATGTATGTGGTTTAGGTATGGGGATTAGGAGCTCTAGCGGATTGTATTTTCTTCTCCTGAGAATATAACAGGAATAAGTAATAATGTAACAGCCCTTTTATAAAATTCAGACAGATCATACATATGGTTATAAAGCTGAATTGCTTTTTTTTCTATTTAAAATTTATAGTTATTTTGTCCTAAAAATTGGACTAACAGTATAGCTTTGGGCATTCAGAACACAACAGAGCAGACAAATTTGCTGAAGGAGAAGGTAAAAATGATCTTGGAAAAAATTCCTAGAATCTTTGTCATATTTGTCCATGATGATTTAATTAAAAAGTTGTTTTTAGCATGATGAATAAAATGTGGCCACATATTTGTGTTTCCATGTTTTTTTTTCTGCATATTACTTCCCAAAGTAATTTTTTAAAAATCCTCACTTGAGGATGTGTTTTCTTTGAGTTTAGAGAGGGAGGAGGAGGGAGAGGGACAGGGAGAGAGACATCAATGTGAGAGAGAAACACTGATCTCTTGCCTCCTGCACTCACCCCAAATGGGGATTGAACCGGCAACTTGGGTATGTGCCCTGACTAGGAATTGAACCCATGACCCTTTGGTGCATGGGACAACTCAACCAACTGAGCCACACCGGCCAGGACAGTAATTTTTAAAAGACTCCCCCAAAATATTATAGGACCATCATAGAATTATAGAATATTAGAACTAGAAGATATCTGATTTGCAATATTAGGTTACCACTGTTTGATGTAACTTGAGATAGGATCTTTGAAATTTTTTGGTGGTTCTTCCATGAGCATTTCCTAGGATTAAAGCGCTGGGGATAATCTTATGCCCTGCTGATAAGTGTCAGTGCCTAGAATGTAAAAGGTGCTTAGCGAATGTGTGCAGAATGAATGAATAAGAGAATAAGTGGAAGGGAGAAAATATACTGGATGAATTCAAGTGCTATTCTATGCTCAGCATAACTCTTACTTAGTGTTCTGAAAATAAAAGGAGCATAATTCTGTTTTAGTTGGTGAATGCATTCGAGTCCTAGTTGTTAAGTTTATTTTCCTTTTTCTTAAACCTATATGTCTGTAATTTATTTTTTACACAACAATGAATTTTTAAAGACAAAAATTATATAATGTCACATGTATACTTTAAAATCTTCTAGTGCTTCTTCATTGTAGTTAGTACAAAACCCAACCATTTATCATGACCTAGAAGTACATGCTCAGTCTGATCCTTGCCCACTTACCCAGTCTCATCCCCCACAGCTCTTTTCCTCTCACACTGCACACTAGGCATGTTGGCTCTCTTTTTATTCATAGCTAGTTTTCACTTCAGGACTATCGCACTGACTGTTCCTCCTGCCTGAAAGGCAGATCTTCACATACCTGGTTTTCCCCCATCATTTGGTTCTCATCAAAGTTCACTCCTTAATGATGCCTGCTTTGACCACCGCACACATTTCATGATGTTTTCTTGAGCACTCCCTCCCTGGTCTGTCTCTATTTGATACAGAAGTAATTTAGGATATCTTCCAGGAGAGCCATCTCACTTCTGTGTCCTCAGTGCCTAGAACAGCACAGGATGAATGAGTAAATGCTGTATTTTTTTTTTTTATTATTGAGGTATAATTGACATATAACGTGTTAGTTTCAGGTGAATTCTGTATTCCTTTATTATATTTTTAAAATACTCTATCAAAATGAGTCAGAAATGAACTTTAAAGATTGATCTAGCTCCCTGCTGAGCTCCCTCAGTGCTTTATGCGTACATGTACAATTACCATATTGCATACTAGCGCTTTGTGAGCTTGTGTTATTCACCAACTGTAATCCCTAGGAGGGCAGGATCTCCTGTATCCCTTGGTGTTGGATGTATCAGGAGATTTCAGTAAGTTATTTTGGTAAAGGGAGTCTTAAGTTTATTAGACACCAGTTATGCAACATAGAATGAAAGCAGATCATTACTTTTGGGTTATATCTATTTAAGGGTTAAGAACATAGACTGTGTAGAGAAGGAGTTAGGGAAATAAGAGAAGAGCTGATCTCCTTTTTGGCCTGTGGGTTGGTGGACAGAAGGGATAGCAAGAAGGAAAATATGGAGCCAATTAAATATGTGCCCTAATTGTCCTCTCTTAGCTTTAGCCTAGGTTGAAGGAGTTTGGGAAGTTGACAGGGATATCATTGGCATGCAGCTGTTCCTTGTTCCCCTAACTGGGACTCAGAGAGGCTGTTGAGTAGGGGAGACCCTGATCAATGTAGAGAGAGGAGAGGTTTGAACACTAACATGAGAGACAGTCAGAGTGAGGTGACTCCACAGGAGGGGATGAGAAAAGGCCATCAGACAAGGAAAATGGATGGAGCAGCAGGGTAAACCAGAAGTCTGAAGTGAGTAAGAATTGAGGAAAAGCTGAGTTGGCAAGAGGAAGATGCCAATTTCTTCTGGGAGCAAAGTCCAAGCCAAAGGAATGGATCATAAATTTGCTGCCCATAAATTTCAGCAACAGAGACAAGTGGGGCAACAGTAACCATGATGACAAGGGACCTCAGTTTAGAGACCAGCAGATGCCAGTGCAAGGGCTGGCATGAAGCTGGAGGCTCCTTCACTCCAGCACCAGGAAAATATTACACGTAAAATGGTTGTGACTTTACAGGGACATGGGTAGGAAGAGGCTCTTGTGAGACTGACGTTTTTTATCCAAATGGGAGACTGAGCATTACTTTAAGGGACTGTTAAGTGATGAATTTGAAATGGAGATCTCTCTATGTCTCTATCTGTATATCTGTACCTAAAACTGCTATGTATTAGATTGAGAAACAAGAAACAGATTGGTTTCAGACAAAATAAAGAACTTAATTTTTGCTGGACATCAAGTTTCAGTGTCAATTCCATTTTAAATGAACCCATTTTCCTTGCCGGTCTGGAAGAGGAGAATTGGCCTAGAAGCACTCCAAGGTCCCTTCTAGCTTTAAATGTTAAGGTTTCAACACACTTCCATTATTTGTCAAACTCCTAAAGCAGCCTCCTTAGAAGTCTCTCTACCTCCCAGTAATCTTTCCTTCAATATCCTACCTATCTCCATTGTTGGAGAAAGAATAAACTTTCTCAAATGCCTCTTTATTCATGTGATATCCTGGCTCTGAAGCATACTTCCTTGAACAGGTGAAAACTCCTTTTAGGGATATTAACATTATCCATCACCTGTCTTAATTGAGACCCTTTGCAGGATCAGATGTATTTACCACATGTTGTAAAAACTTAATTTTGCTGGTCTTAATCTTATTTTCCAAATGACATTTTTATCCCTTAAACTTTTTGAACTTTAAACTATGCTCAAAACTTTTCTTTTTCATGCTAACATAAACTGGCTTTTGATTATATCAAACTAAAAAGTTTTGTACAACAAACAAAACAGTGAACAAAATGGAAAGGCAACCTGGGAAATGGGAGAAAATATTAACAAACCATATAACTGATAATAGGTTAGTATCCAAAATATATAGGGAACACTTACAACTCATTAACAACCCCCCCCCCCAAATCTGGATAAAAAATGGACAAAGGACCTGAATAAACATTCTCCCACTGAAGAAATACAAGTGGACAGGTTATATTAAAAGATGCTCAAAATCACTAATAACAATGCATATCAAGACCACAAGGAGATACCACCTAACATCTGTCAGGATATCTATTATTAAAAAGACAGGAGATAACAAATGTTGGCAAGAATATGGAGCAAAGGGAACCCTTGTGTACTGTTGGTGGGAATGTCAATTGGTACAGCCATTGTGGAAAACAGCATGGATATTCCTCAAAAAATTAAAAATAGAACTATGATATGATCCAGTAATCTCACTTCTGGGTATATATCCAAAGGAAATGAAATCAGTATCTCAAAGAGATGTCTGCACTTCATGTTCATTGTAGTGTTATTTACAATAACCAAGATATGGCAGCAACCTAAATGTTTGTTGATGGATCAATGGATAAAGAAAATGTGTAATGTATGCACAATGGAATATTATTCAGCCATAAAAAGAAGAAAGTCCTGCCATTTGTGATAACATGGATGAATCTGGAGGGCGTTATGCTAAATAAGATCAGCCTGTAGAGAAAAACAAATACTGTATAATCTTACTTATATGAAATGAAAAACAAAACAAACTTTGATGCCATAGGAGCAGGTTAAAATGGTGGTTGCCAGGGGATAGGGAGTGGGGAAATTTGGAAGGTGTTGGTCAAAGGGTACAAACTTTCAGTTATAAGATGAATAAGTCTAAAGATCTACTGTACAGCATGGTGACTGTAGTTAATTACATTGTATTGCATATGTGAAAGTTGCTGAGAGAGTAGATCTTAAGTGTTGTCACTCACAAAAAAGATGACTGTGAGATGATGGATGTGTTAATCCACTTGTTTGTGATAATCATTCTCCAATGCACATATATATATATGTACATACATACAATATACATATATCAAATCACCATGTGGTACACTTTAAATATGTTATAATTTTATTTTTCAATTATACCTCAATAGAGTAGATATAAAAAGCACTCAGAGATGTTATATCCTCTGAGTTTGTGCACATCTACTACAAATTATAAAATAAAATACATGGGTGATATTTGTCCTCCAAGAACTTTCCCTGTCCAATTGGAGCTACACAGTGATATCCTCAACAGCACCTTCACTGGCCAATCAGAGTGGCTCCACTCCAACCAATCAGGACAGTACTTTTTGGACCAATTGAACTGAGGATTTGGGGTTCCTTTTTGTATGAGAACAGACCAATCAGGGACCAGGGGTGGGGATTTCTGGCTATATAAGTCAGCTTCTCTCTCATTTAAGGAGCATTTCCTTTTCCGTCGGAGACTGAAGACTGTGTTTTTCTGGAACATTGAAGCTGTTTCACTGGACTAACAAGGCTAGACTGGAGCAGAGCCGTCTAGCTAGAGAGGGGCCTTGCCTCAGGGCTGCCTTGCCCCAGGGCCGCCTCACAGGTGTACTGTTCCACAGTCATGCTATTCTACAGCTTTGCTGTACCAAAGTTGAACTGTTTGTACTAAACAACATTTCCTTTTTCACTGTACCCAAAATTTGGGATTTCTGTTGGTGTTGAATTGGTGCCAAAGACAATTGGTTGACAAGAGTCATTCAGATGAAATAGTTTAGGAATTTTAGTGAAGCTGCAGCCTTGAATCATTTACTCCTCATCTTTTATCAAAAGTGTTTTCTGAGATTGGTATGTACAAAAAATTATTTAAAAGCTGTATAAATCCATCTATACACTAGTCCTTGGGACCTATAGGTAGGCATCAAGAGGTCAGGAACTCCAAAATTGTATACAGAGTGGGGTGTGCATGTGCATTTTTGTGCTTAGAGGTCGTTAGTATTTGAGAGACTTAACAGAGTTTAAAATTCTTAAAAGGGTTCAAAGTTCTCATAGAATTAAGAACCACTTTCCTTCAGCACAAGGGAATGTAGTCAATAATATTATGATAACTATGTATAAAGCCAGGTGGGTACTTTTGAAGTATCAGGAGGGGGGAACCACTCTGTAAAGTACATGCTTTTCTAACCACTTTGCTGTACATATGAAACTAATACAGAATATTATTGAATGTAAACTGTAATTGAAAAATAAATTTAAAAAAAGAAATAAGATCCTCCTTGGATCTCCTCTCATGCTTCATCCCATTACTATCCTTTGCCTCTTTGTTCTTATTATTGTAAGAGTCTCCTACCTCCTTGCTTTTCTTTATTTTAATAACTAAGTATGCATTTCTAAACAAAAGTATTTATTTTTGCTTCTTTTTAAAAATAGTTTTGCCTACTTTATTTATTTTTATTTTTTGTTCCTCACCCGAGGATACTTTCCTATTTATCATCAGATAGAGTGGGAGGGAGGGAGAGAGAGAGACAGAGAGGAACATCAGTGTGATAGAGTCACATCGACTGGTTGCCTCCCTCACGACCTGACCAGGGCCGGGGACACTGCAACAGAGGTACATGCCCTTGGCCCGAATCAAACCCGCAACTCATTGGTCTGCAGGCTGATGCTCTAACTGCTGAGCCAAACTGGCCAGGGCTATTTTTGCCTCTTTTTATATTTTACATAAATGAAATTTTTATATGTTAAAAAAATGAAAAGAAAGAACCACTTTCCTAAATACTCTGAAAACTGTCTTTGGAGAAATTGGACCACAAGAAGATTATTTTTTTAGACCATATTAACTTAACTTGATGTATAATCATCTTCACTGAGTTTTGTTTTAATAATATGCCTTTCAAATAAATAATAGTTGATATAAATTTTTCAGCAAATACTATAAATATAATTGTTGAGAATAAACTTCACTTTCTACTCAGTTTTTCATATTTTACACATAAAAGTTTAAATAACTTTTCTGTAGAATTCAATGGCAGAAAAAAATTTTGCTTCAGTATCTGCTATGTTAATTCCTTTTTCCTTTTAAATAGTAACAATTACATTACTCATTCTATCTTTCTTTCATTTTTACCTTTTCTTTCAGGCAACTAAGAAAAAGAATTTAAACCCAATGAGAGCATCTGTATTGTTCTTACAAATTTTATATTTATGTCATTGATTCCATAGAAACAGCTTTCTATTTCTAATTATATTTTATTATATCTGTTTTTTTGTTGTAAACCAACTCACATCTTTTATGTAAACAGTAGCATATAAATATACATACTTTTTTTTTTTTTATCTTCACTCAAGGACATTTTTTTGTTTTTTGTTCAGATATAGCGGGAGGGAGAAAGAGGAAGAGAGAGAAAGAGAGAAACATCGACGTAAAAGGGACACATTGAGTGGTTGCCATCTGCACGACCCAACCAGGGCTGGGGACAAACTGCAACCGAGATACATGCCCTTAGCAGGAACTGAACCTGGGTCTCTCTGGACCGCAGGCCGACGCTTTAACCGCTGCGCCAAACCAGCCAGGGCTAAATATACATACTTTGAACAAGAAATTACTTTTGGAACTGGCCATGTGAGAGTAAAAGAGAGGAAGAGTTCCCTCATTACCCCGACCAGGGAAAATATATTCTTCGGGGAAGAGAGAGAATCGTAACAAAGGAAGAGAACTTATTTTATATTATATTATAAACAGATAATTTCTTCCTAAGTTTAAGCCAGGTAACTCTTGAAGGGATTTTATCAGCTATTGGGTGACCCTTTTGCCTTCAAAAAGTGGGTCAACTGTGATCATAAATGCACTTCTGGTCTCAAAATAATCCAGTTTATTTACCCAATATAAATTCTTTTTTTTATTAATTAATTTATTTTTGTTACAGATGTTTCTCCTTTTCCCCCAATGATTCCCCCTCCCCCACCCTCCCCGCCCTGTCCATGTCCATTGTTCATGCATACATGCATATAAGTTCTGTGGTTTATCTCTTCCTCACCACCCCCTCTTCTGGGGATTGTCAGTTTGTACCCCACTTCCACATCTCTGGGACTACCCCATTCTTCAGACTGTTATGTTCATTATATTCCACAAATAAGTGAGATCATATGATACTTGTCTTTCTCTGTTTGGCTTGTTTCGCTTAGGATGATATTTTCCAGGTCCCTTCATGTCGTCTCAAAGGATAAGAGATCTTTCTTTCTTACAGCTGCGTAGTACTCCATTGTGTATATGTACCGCTGCTTTTTTATCCATTCGTCTGCTGATGGACACTTGGGCTGTTACCAGATCTTAGCTATTGTAAATAGTGCTGCTACAAACATGGGGTTACATATATTCTTTCTGATTGGTGTTTCAGGCTTCTTAGGGTATATTCCTAGAAGTGGGATCCCTAGTATGAATTATTAAATACATGATTCACAACAGGAAAAAAAATAATGCAACTAATGTGCTTATTCTGTAATAATGCATGATTTTTTACTTTAAATTTAAAATCTCTCACTGTGGTATTCACTAACTTTTTAGGGATGGGGAAGGAGAGAATGAAGGGATTAGAATGGGTACATACAAAAGTTGCAGGGTTGTCATTTTTGAGTTAGAAAAACTTAGAAAAACAACATAATTATGAAAAACTTGGATAAACAACACAATTATGAATTTGATAATGGTGTAGAGAGATTAGTGTGGACCTAAGAAAGCTTTTGGTTATAACCTGATCTCAGTTTAGGTTAGTGTATGATTGTTCAAATGTTCATTTATTTATTTAAAATATATGTGTGGAGTTTCTACCTGTCTAAATACTATTCAAGAAATGAGACACAAATATGAAAGCACCAGTGTTCTTATCTTTGAGGACCATGTATGTAGTTTATGGGAGATTAATTATAGTGTCATGACCCAGGGAGAGCAACATAAGTCTGTGCAAAGTGTTCAAGATCACAGGGTGAAAATGATTGATGTGGCCAAGTTCAGAGAAGGCTTCAGAGGAGCTAATTTTTACCTGCATCTTGACAAATAAGTAAGAATTGTAAAGGAGAGGAAAGAAGGCATTGATGGCAAATGGAATGACTTTTAGATGTCTGGGGATGTGAAAAGCACACATACTTGGGTACAGTCTAGCATGGCTAGAATGTAACATGTGTTCTGATGGACACATGTTAGAAAGTTGTGGTGGATGCTAAAAGTTGGGAACACAGATTGCAAAGGGCCTTGATCATTTTAAGGTGTCTGGGCTTTGTCCTCTAAGAGAAGATGAACCTCAGTCACATAGTCACTCACACTGAATCAATGAGGTATGTATTAAATATTTATAATTTTAACACAAAAATAAAAATGATAACCCCTATTTTATTTAAAAATTCAGCATCTTTTCTATCTATTCTCTAGTTATTGGGGTTGGCAGCTTGCCCACTTTGTAAAATGGGACATCGTGCCTTTGTCTTACCTTATGGATGACTGCTTATTACTTTACATATTTCAGCTGGATGTAAGTGCTTTGCCTGTACTGGTGATTACCAAAGGAAAAGTGGAATATTCCAATATTTAGTCCATTTAAACTGAGAACAACTAACCTAGGATTTTCACAGCTGCATAGATACTACATAAATTCAAAATTGCAATAACCTTTCCATACCAGAGAATACAAATATGTTTATATTTCTGTGCCAACATTTGTAGAGCAGTAGCGGTTGCCTGGAGCATTATTTGGAAAACGATTCTGGGGCTGCATTTGAGTGCAGAGGGAAAGAGTACATTTATAATTGATTAGCAATATCTTCTGTGTGCCAGAAGCGGGGAGTTGTAGCCACATTTTTGCTTTCTTGGTTATTGCACTTTGGGGGGACAAGTCAAGGTTCACTATTTATGCCACAAATATATTCTGTTTTGTTTTTAAAACATATAAAGAATATGATAAAAAATTAGTCAACTGAAGTAGCCTGGAGGCCTCATCTTAGATCTCATACTAGGTAAACTATGGAGGATACAATATACTTGGTGATGGAATAATTATATCAGTTCTTTATTGATAGTGAGGTTAGATAAGTATAAAGAGAAGCAGAATTTAAAATACATTTTAGAAGGTGATCAAATGCCACATGCAAAGATGATAAGCATAAAAAGTTTAAGTTGTTGATAAAGAATAAAATAAGGTATATTATTTTATTGAAGCTATAAAGGCAGCATTGCTTGCACACATTGTGGAAAAGCTAGATTCATGAAGTCACCTTGTGTGCCAGAGAAGTAGAAAACAGCAAAGAGGTCTGTTCTCCCTGTGGAGAATAAGAAGAGTGAGAGCCAAGTTAAAGTTGGGGCTGAGTTGAAAGTTTCCCCAGCAAAAGTTGTATTTTTTCCACTGTTCTGACCTCTACTAATCTTAGAACTTTGTTAATGTGTGTAGAAAGGGTCATACAGAAGAAAACTAACTTTTTCCTTTTTATTAACTTTCTTTTGAATTCCAGATGTCTAAGTAATTATTTTCAAGTATCAGATTTTTATTAAATTGTGTTGCTTACTAACCACTTTGGACCTATCTTGAGGCAAGATCTTGGACCAGATTAGCCATGAGATCTTTTCCAGACCTGTAAGTCTACTGTACAATCGATAATACTGTACTGGGCAAACTCCCCTATTATCCTAAAAGCCAGACTAATTTGAAAAATTAACATTCGTTGCAGGAATTTAAACATTGATAAACTGTGTACAACTTATACTATAAATAAAACACAGACACCACATTAGTTGACAGAAGAAAGAATTGCCCCTATTTTGAAGATAAGAAGACAATTGTAAAATTAATAAATTATTTATAATCTATACACATTATTGTTCAATGAATAAAAATGACCTCTAAAGTATCTAGTAAAATATAGTATGAAGTGATGCTATTTGGTAAAGTAGATTGGTATAGAAATAAAATATTAGTAGTTTATTCAATAACTTGTTTTATGGTCATTTAAATTATTTCAGTGATTACATTTTACACTGTAATTTACACCTGTAGAACATTCTTAAATAAATACGGGCTTTCTCATGCTGTTTCTTACTTTCATTGATTTGAGGTGTGACTTTCCTCCAAGTCATGTACTTTATATATGTGAATACATATGTATATATTTATAAATATAAATACATCTATATCTTAGTATATAATATTTTATTTACATTTTGTTCAGATTTTTATTCTCAGGGCATAGTTGATGATTGAATCTTCTAAGTGGTCATATCTCCTATTAACTTCATTGAAGATTAAGGTGCTTCATTCTCCTTTACTTAGAAAGTATTTTTAAAGAGATCCATAATGTGAAAAGACAATTTGTAAACTATTATACACTGGTGATTTATATCCATTTATGTTTACTCATTCATAGCTTCTTTAGCTCACATTTCTCTCTCTCTTTTTAAAATCCACACCCGATATTTGGATACTTTTCCATTTATCTTCAGACAGAGTGAGAGGGATGGAGGGAGGGAGGGAGAGAGAGAGAGAGAGACATCAATTGTATGAACCCGACCAGGGCCAGGGACGTGCCCTTGACTGGAATCAAACCTGAGACTCTTTGGTCTGTGGGCCGACACTCTAACAGCTGAGCCAAATCGGCCAGGGCAGCTCACATCTCTCTTAACCTGAATGCATGCTTTTAATTTGGAAAATACATCTTACAGTAAATACTAAACATTCATCTTAGAAGATTTTCAAGTGGAAAAGTTCCTACTTTAAGTCATGACACACAAAAATTCTTTGAAAAATATTTCTACGACTCCTGCTTTGCTTTAATCTTGTGCCCTCCATATAAGACTGAAGAAAAAAGTGTATCTTTGATAATTTTTTTTATTAAATTAGCAATGCACCCATTAACAATATATGTTCTAAAAGTGTGATTTTCCAATTATTCCATAAAATTGGTTCTCTGGGGGTCATTTCTTTAAATATGATAAGTAAAATTAATTAAAGGTTATTTTGACGCAGTGGTCAGTTTTTATTTTTTTAAAATGTTATTGATTTTGAGAGAGAGGAAGGGAGAGAAACATCGATCAGTTACCTCTGGCACACGCCCCAAATCTGCAACCCAGGTATGTATCCTGACTGGAAATCGAACCCAGCACTTTTCAGTGAACAGAATGATACTCTGGCCAACCGAGCTATACCATCCAAGGTGGTCAGTGCTTTCTTAAAGTGATCTTAAAATTGAAAGAATGGGTAAAATTGGACCACAGGGACTTCGGTAATGGTAGGAATCTGAATCTCCCCCTACTCAAACATTTAAACTCTGAGGTTGCTGTTAGAAAAGATAAAGATATGTGACAAGTAATTATTTAATTAATTCAATATCTAGTGAAATCTGAGCCCTACTCCATGCCTTGTCACTAATGCACTCTGTGTCATTTCATTTTTCATATTATAGTTTCTTTACAGTAAAATATTCTTTTCAAAAAAAATTTTTTTTTAATCCTCACCGGAGGACATTTTTTCCCATTTTTGTTCAGATAGAATGGGAGGGAGAGAGAGGAAGAGAGAGAGAGAGAGAGAAACATCGACGTGAAAGGGACACATTGAGTGGCTGCCACCCGCGTGACCAACCAGGGCCGGGGACAAACTGCAACTGAGGTACATGCCCTTAGCGGGAACCGAACCCGGGTCTCTCCTCACTGCAGGCTGACGCTCTTACCGCTGAGCCAAACCGGCCAGGGCTGATAAATATTTTTTTATGTCTGCTTTTCCAGATGGGTTTATGCAGGTTGCTTCTTATTCCTTCATAGAACATTTTGTTGAACAAAATGAAATTGATTTCAAGGATAAATTCTCTTCACTTATGTGCTCACAGCAAAAGTCAACATAGCGTCCTGTTGCTTAAAAAAAAAAAAAAAAAAGTTCAAAATACGTATTTGCAAAATACGTATTTGGAAGCCTTAGTCAAATAGGGGATTTCCTGAGTAGGAGATGTTTTGCCCACAGGGTAGAAAAATTAGAGAACTGATTTATTAAAAAATTTTTCATATTCTTTCTCTCATACCTTTCCTCTTCCTTTTTTCCCTGTCAACTGCATTCTTTCTGTGCTTCTCATATTGAAGTTGGTTTCACATGATTCTGAGACCCTCAGTATATGGCCCTACCATATTTCTTCTCAAACACTTTTCATCATTTTTATCCACAAGGAATATTATTTACAGACTGATTATTCATAGTTATCTTGAAAGCCTGGCTCAAAGAAAGGTTTAAAGGGATTTTGCCCAGTAGGAACTTACAAGAGAGAAATATCAACTTGAAAGGAAGAATGTATACTTGTTTTGAAAAATAGAAGCTAGAGAGTTTCTCCGCCTTTGTGGACCCGTAGCCCTCAGTACTCATACTGAAATTCTCTTTTGATATTTTTATCCCCTTTTAGTTGATGACTTTTTGGATAGTAGAGAATACTTAGCTGTCTTTGTTACTCTTAAACTTAAGCCAATTTGTGGTATATGAGATGGTCAATAAATGTTGAACTACACTGAACTGAAAAGAACCTTTTGTAGTTACTGAGCAGTACTTGTAACCAACACTGTTATGGTTGGGACTGAAAAGCCTATTGTAAAAATTAAAAGAGTCATATTTTCCCCGCTGAGATTTTAATGTCTGCTTAGCTTTAACAGAAAAAAAGCCATCCTCTGGGGGGAGAAAGTGAGGTAATACAGAAATTAAGTTTGCCATGAAATGATCCAGAACAATCTAGGGCATTCTGAAGTTAGTGCCAAGTGTAGCATATGAAAAACTTTTAAAAAATATGTCAACTTTCCCAAAATATGAAGTCATTGCATTTGGTACTAACTGATTGGATTGCAAAATTCACCCACTGGAACAGTCCTAACTTCAAATGTGAGAGGTGTGAGTTCATGAAAGTATCCAAGAAATAAAGCTTATTTGTATAAATATAATAAACATCTACAAACAAAAGATGAAGTAATGACTTAAGTCAACAAGTCTTGTCCTTTGAACTGTAACTTTTAATATACCTACTTATGTCAAAATGCTTCAGAAAAAAGGAATACATTATATTTTATAATGACTATTTTTGGAAAAATCTGTATTTACTGTTTTTACTCATTATGTGAGTAATATATGCTCTTGTAAAAACTTTAATAAAGAAGGGCTTAAAATTACAAATGAAAAATCCTCCTGCTAATGCACTTACAGAAATATAATAGTTTCTTGTATATAATTATAGAACTTTTTCATATATATAAACAAATAGTAAAAGATAGACTTTTATCCATTTTCAATGTTGTATATATATCAAGTATGCAAATTTGGAATGCTCTTAAATAGTATGGAAAAAAAGCTGGACATACGTGAGCTTGAAATATGTTCATGAAATAATTTTATACTATTTATAATAGTACAGGTTTTAGTTAATTCTGAAATCAATTTTAAATATTTTACTGAATTGAAAGTAAGTACTCTGAGTGGGTAAAATTAGTACCATACTGACCGTCCTAGAGTAGTCTAAATTATAGTAAGTCTCTATGAATGTATATTGAGCCCTTAGCTCTGTTTGGGATGTTATTTTATGTTTGCTACCAATTAATTTTCACATCGTCTCTGTGAAGTAGATCATGATTCTCCATTTTACAGGTTGAAAAACCGAGGTTCATAAGATAACTAACTTGTCCAGTGACTTAACTCTAACAAATAGAGGAACCAGTGTCTATTATTAAAAGTACAATAAACTTGCCCTGGCCAGTTTGTTCAGCGGTTAGAGCATTGGCCTGCGGACCAGAGAGTCCTGGGTTCGGTTTCCGCTAAGGGCACGTACCTCGGTTGCAGTTCGTCCCTGGCCTCTGTTGGGGTTGTGTGGGTGGCAATCAGTCAATGTGAGAGGATGTTTCTCTCTCTTCCTTCCTCACTCCCTCCTGCTCTATCTGAAGATAAATGCAAAAATGTCCTCGGAAGAGGATAAAAAAAAGATTAAAAGTACAATAAACTTTATTCAGTGTAGAAATTTAAGTGAATGTATAATTTAATTTTCTAAAATTGCAAATAATAGAGCCTATTAGAATGTTTAAGTATCAAGAGGACAGAAACTTTATTCTTTCCCACCTTCCTGCCCCTCAGCCTTTGGGCACAAAGTTATTGTATAAAAATAAATAAATAAATAAATGAATCGTTTGTCCCCCTGTCAGGTTCAGGTCTTTTCCAGCAACTAGGGCTGGGCCACTTTCCCTTTCCATTAGTGCCTACTTTCTAGTGAGCACAAGTATTTAATCACTAGTACAACCAACTGTATAATTTCAGATACTGAGTAAATGCTATGAAGAAAATAATGTGTGTGGATATGTGTGTTTGTGTAAGTCGGTTGTTTATTATGTGTGTTATGTTTTATATTGTATATATATGTTTATGTGTGCTAAGTAAGTGTGATTCTATGTATATTGTATTATATGTATTTTATATGTTATATGAACATTGAATGTGGTTTGGTGTATGTATGATGTGTGTGAGTGTTTTATTTTATATAGGATGATGGTCAGAGAGGATGTTTCCGAAAAATGCTTTGTTGAAATTACAGATAAGATGTATTTAATTCTATTAACTCCAACTCTAAATGTGGCGGGGAGGAGAGAACTAATATGTATATATATTCGCTTGTTTAATTCTGACAATGTCTCTATAAGGCAGACCTTGGGAACTTTTTAGGGCTGCCAAGCCATCACCTGGTTTATAAATGGGATTAGAAACATGTTTCTCTGATTTCAGATTCCATTGCTCTTTCAGCTCTACCACACTGCTTGTCTTAGTCAGTTTGGGTTGCTGTAACAAAATACCACAGACCAAGGGGCTTATAAGCAATGGAAATTTATTTCTCATAGTTCTGGAGACTCAAAAGTCTAAGATCAAGGCTCAGGCAGATTTGGTGTCTGCTAGGGCCCACTTCCTGGTTCATAGACGGCTACCTTTCTGTGCCCGCACATGATGGAAGGAGCAAGAGATAGCTCTCGAGGGTCTCTTGTAAGGGTACTAAGACTATCCATGAGGGAGTCATGACCTACTTACCACCCAAGGGCCCCACCTCCTAATACCATGACAATGGGGATTAGGATTTCAGCAAATTAATTTTGAAGGAACACAAACATTCAAGTTATATACTGCCTATTCCTAAAAGTAGGAAAAAAAGCCATGGAGAGGAAAGGAGAGAGATAAAAGTACAATTAGAGGTAGAGAGTGAATAATTTTCATAATTTCTGAGATGAGAAGATTTAAAATAATAGAAAATCATTTGATATCTATTATGTCAAGGTAACAGACTTACTGTATTAAATGAGTCAAAAATATGTAAAGTACACAGAGCAATACTGGGCATATAGTATGCGCTATATGTGTTAACTTTTATTATTATTACTGATCTGGTAAATTTATAAGTGAAGCTAATAGAGGATTTTGATACATGAGGTTTATGTTTTTAACTAATGAATTACAAACAATTGATTGCATACTGTATGTAGTTCAGCTGTGTACTGAGATAGTTCTCATCACACAAGCAGAGAACAATGGAAAAGCAACACAAATCAAACAAACATTGATGGATAACATAATCAAAGCAAGCCTTATATTTTGCCCATGGAGCTGTTACAAATATATTTGGAATGTTTTGTTTTGAAATTATGTAATTTCTTTAGAAATGACCAAGAGTTCATTTAATCACATTATCAGAGAACAGTGGTTCTTAATTTTATCAGTGCCAATTTCCTGTCATTATAACAAATGAAATTCATAGTTAATATACAATTAATTAATAATATAAAAATCAGAACATACAGATATTTAAAAATATTTTAGAAAGAAGTTCGAGAAGTCATAATAGAAACAAATGTACCAAATTTTCCCCACTTAAAAGCCAGAGATTACCAGATTGAAAAAAAAAATGCAACAAAAATAAAATCAGCTATATACTATATACAAAATATACATGTAAAGCACAGGACACAGAAAGTTTAAAAGTAAAAAAATGGAAAAAATAACAAGCAAATTCCGACAAAAAGAAACTTGGCATAGTTGTGTTAATGTCAGCTGATATGTTTTAATATTGTTAGGGGGTATTGATAGTTATCAAAAGAACTTGACAGTTTTCAGAGTCAAATGAACCTGGACCAGTTCAAAACATGCAGCCATAATATTTTTTTGAACATTAGTGATACATGTTCTTAAATCTTTGGTAAATCACAGTAACTTTTTTTCTTTCAATTGAACCTGGACGTTAGTATGTTGTTTAAATCCTGGACTTCAGTATGTTGTTTATACAAAATAAATATTTAGTGTTATTATTTTGTTGTCATCAAGAACAGGGGCATATTCTCATGGTATGAAAATCACTTCTGCTTACTATTTTGTAAGGGTTGAATGAGCTGTAATCACTAGTGAGAAATTAACTTTGGAAGGATAGAGCTCCTCAAATAATGGTACTTTCCTTTTTTCTTTGTGATCACTTGAATAGACAAAGTTAATTATGATATATGGGACAACTAATTTATAATGCCTCCTCAAAATGGATAGTATATAAAAATCTGCATCATCCTTTAGGGAAGAAGAAAATCTCGGCTGTGGTGAAAAGACTTTTCTTTGGGCATAAACTCATCCAGCACCTTTCAACAATTAATGCTGTACTATAAAAAGTATTATTTTATATCAAGTTTTGGCATTATTCCAAATTAATATCACAACAATAAACTTTATGTGGATATATTGGACTGGTGGTTTTATATAGTAGACTGTTCAAAATTCTCTTCCGGTAGACACTGACTTAAGTGTTAGGTAATGCACCTGAGAAAGCATATTAGCAAGAATTTAACTGCTAAACAATTTTGGTATTTGCTTAAATGTGAATTGGTCTTCCCTTTGTGATGAATTTCCATATAATTGTAGTATATTTTTTGCCTCAGAAAACTAGTGATTTTTCTCAGCATTAACTGTGTGATGTATGTTGCACAGTGTGATATATATCAGTACTGGTAGTTGTCACTTAGCCAATTGTTGTTTGCATGGGTACTTCATTAAGGACATTATCATGGCAAATGAGATACCTGAAGAACTCAGAACTAATGAATAAAACTGCCTTTAAGATGTGTTTTTAGCTGCAAATACAAGGAAAAACGTGCATCCTCATGAACTTGTTTATTTTTTTCTCTTTGATCTCAAATAAGTCCTCTCATCTATATAAACGAATAGGAAAATAACTGAACTATTTATTTATTTTTATTTTTTAATCCTCATCTGAAGATATTTTTTTTATTGCTTTTTAGATAGAGTGGAAGGGAGAGAGGGAGAGAGAGAGAAACATCGATTGCCCTGCCCAAACCTGCAAACATCTCAAACTGAGAAAAATTGACATCTTAACAATAATTAATCTTCTTATACATGAACATGAAATATACACGATCAATTTGTTCCTGTATTTTGTTTACTTTTTCAATTAGAGCTCTTATAATATATTCATAGTTATTTTACATTCCCTGTGTGATAATTCCAAAATCTGTGTCAGATCTGAGTGTGGTTCTTATATTTGCTTTGTGTATTCAGCCTGTGTTTTTTCCCTTGTCTTTTAGTGTGGTTAAAAGCCTTATAAGTTTTTTGTTGAAAGCTAGACATGATGTATCAGGTAATAGGAACTGAGGTAAATAGGACTTTGTTGTGAAGTGTTCTGCTAATCTGGCTAGGAGCTACGCATGTTTAATCTTTCCCTTCCTTCCTTCCTTCCTTCCTTCCTTCCTTCCTTCCTTCCTTCCTTCCTTCCTTCCTTCCTTCCTTCCTTCCTTCCTTCCTTCCTCCCTTCCTTCCCTTCCTTCCCTTCCTTCCCTTCCTTCCCTTCCTTCCCTTCCTTCCCTTCCTTCCCTTTCTTCTTTCGTGGTATGTGCCCCTAGTAGGAACTGAACCTGGGCTCTCTGGTCCACAGGCCAATGCTCAACCGCAGGGCAAGTTTAATCTTTATTACAGCCTTAGGTGCAGGGGCTTCAAATATCTCTAGTGTTTTTGGTTTTTATCTCTGCTGTTGTCTTTGGATTTCCCTAGAGTCTTTGCCCTGCAGCTGTTTATGCTTTAATCACTGATATTATATTCAACCCTCTTGATACAGTAGTAAGGAGTGGAAGAAGGAAGTGCTCCATAATTTTATGATTAAATCTAAGTATTTTAGTGGGCCTGTGTCCCTGATCTGTGAACTTCACAAGTTGGATAACTGCTTTCTGCCTATAAATCTATAGTAAAGTCTTTTACCCTGGAGAATAGTTCTTTGTTATGGTGAATGCAATAGGCATATTTCATAATGGTTACTTTTCTCCTCTTACTGCCAAAGTCATGAGGTGATTTTTCTTGGCTTTTCATGAGACCTTGTGGAGTTCCTAGATATGGGAGCTTCCAAAACTGTAGGCCCCAAGAGTTTCTTACTCTCAAGCTAGTACACACGCAATCTCCAGAAATTTGTCAAAATTATCTTGTATGTTTTCCTACCAGTTTATGATTCTAGCACTTTCTGCTCCAGGTAAACTTACCTCGGCTGTCTTTCTCTGTAGTCGCCTGTCTCTCTACACTTTGGGGTGTCATTTTGCCTTGAAACCTCAATTCTCTGATGGGCCAAAGAAGTCATTAATTTTCTGCTTGTTGCATTTTTTTCTTATTGTAAAGGTGGGAGTAATGTTTTCAAGGTCTTCACATGTCAGAGCTGAAACTGGAAGTTGCTACATCATTTTAATTACATCATCAAGAGCAGACAATTTTGTAATATATTCCATGTATGGGGAGAGTAGAAAAGTAATTGCATCTCTTGCATGATTAGTCAAAAAAATTGTATTGATAATTGGGATGCAGGGACAGTCACACACAGATGAACTCACAGTGGTGCAGCTGCAGGTTTTTTTCCCACAAACTCAGGAATTATGATAAATACTATTTCACAAAATTCAAACAAGGAAAAATGTATAGTGCCTTTATACAATATTAATTGCATTGTCACATATATTCCTGACAGGAGATTGCTTCTGTTTCGTTTAGTCATTGACGAGAACTGGGTCCTTTGCTTATAATTTTATAAATATGGTGACTGGCAGAGTTTTCCCCAGAGGAATTTCTGGCTCTGTACATTTAAGGCCTTGGCTCCCTTCCTTTATGCAGATATTTCCTGCTGGGAGATGCAGGACACTCTGCCTGTGCCTCTGTGTCACAATGACAGGTGGGTCAGCTCAGCGGGTTATAGTAGGATTCCTGAAAGTCATTCTTGTTCTGAGAAGACTAGCAGTCACTTTACTACATGTGGGAATGGCTGTGAACTACAATACACTTCAGTAAACGTAAACTGAATGTATCACCAATTCCACTTCCCCTTACCCAGATCCCAGTGCTACCCACACTTTGAGTTACATCATAATGTAGAAGAAATTGATCTTGTATCTGATAATCTTTCTGAAATCTCTTATTAGTCCTGAGAGGCTGCTGACCACATTCTTCTTGGTGGGTGATCACATAATTGAAATGATTGTTTTGGTAAATATATAATATTGAATAAATTCATGATAAATTCATAAATCACATGAATAAAAAATACATCACAGCCCTGGCCGGTTTGGCTCAGCGGTTAGAGCGTCGGCCTGCGGTCCTGAGAGACCCGGGTTCGGTTCCCGCTAAGGGCATGTACCTCGGTTGCAGTTTGTCCCCGGCCCTGGTCGGTTGTGCGGGTGGCAGCCACTCGATGTGTCCCTTTCACATCGATGTTTCTCTCTCTCTCTGTTCCTCTCTCTCCCCCCAACTCTACCTGAACAAAAAATGGAAAAATGTCCTCCGGTGAGGATAAAAAAAAAAAAAAAAAAAAAAAAAAAAATACATCACAGTCAAACAGGGTTTATTCCAGGAAAGTGAAGATGCTTTAGCATTAGAATTTATAAGGGTAATTCACCACATTAATTAAGAGAAATATAAAATAATTTAAATTATACATAGGAAAAAAAGCATTTGATAAGGCTCAGAACATATTCATGATTAAAAAACTGTTAAAAACCTAAAAGAAAGACAATTTCTGGACTTGATAAACATTATATATTAAAACTTAAGGGAGAAACTTTAAGACGGGAAATGACAGATATTTCACTATTACTGATAATATTTAAAAGTGTATTGAAGGTCCTAGATAATACTAAAAGGAAATTTAAATTTTTTTTATGAAAGATGTTAGTCTTGGAAGTGGAAAAACAATGAATTGTAGACTTTGACCTTTTTTTTTTTTTTCATTTATCTTCAAATAGAGTGGGAGGGAGAGAGGGGGAAGAGAGAGAGAAACATCGATGTGAAAGAGACACATCAGTTGCCTGGGGACAAACTGCAACTGAAGGCCATGCCCTTAGTGGGAACTGAACCTGGGCTTCTCTGGTCTGTGGGCTGATGCTCTAACTGCTGTGCCAAACTGACCAGGGTGACTTTAACCTTTTTTTTTTTTTTACTACCTTTCAAGTTTCCGTAGTATCTATTCTTTTCAAGTTCTCTACTTCTATTGTGAAACTTGTCATTTTATACTATTAAGAAACTATGCATTTATTCTAGGTTTTAAGATTTATAGTATATAGCTGATCCAAAAACTTTTATTATTAGAACATTTTACATCTGAAATTACTTCCTTTTTTCATTTTGTGTTTTGTGTCAGATACCTCTTACTCTTATAAGTCATATCAGTCATTTTCTATCTTAAAATATTTTTAAAGAACTATCGTCTCTGTTTTGTTTGTTGTACTGTTACCCTTTTTTTGGTTTATTCTTTATTTGAGTTTTTTATTACTCCATTTCTAATTTCTTGTGCTAACTTTATTTTTAAACTGTATTGCTTTCAAATGTATCATGCAAATATATAGTGCCCCCTGCATTATAGTAAAAGAATCTATGGTATTGATATTGGTCCTTTGGAAATGAGTCTTTTTTGTAGTTCAACACCTGCCCTATTTTAATATAATAATGGGTATTTGAAAATAAAATGTTTTCTCTGTTTTTCATATGTATTCCATATATTATATATATAATTGTTCAGGTTTTCAATATTTCTACTCTTTTATTTATCTACTTTATCTATCATTTCTGAAAAAGCTGTATTTCAATCTTATCTATGAATTTATCTGTTTGTTCCTGCATTGTGTTTGTTGTTGCTTGGTATAATTTGAGTATATATTTATAAAACGTTTTTATCCCATGTTTTTCATGGGTATATGTTCTTTATTGTTTCTTTTATAAGAATGTAGTGTCCTTGTTCTTTATGATCTTTGTAGCCTAAAATTCTTTTGTAGCCAATATTAAGATTGGTGCCACATTTTTTATTTTTATTTTTTATTTCAGTTTATTTCCAACCTTCTGGGATTTTCTGTTTTAAGAGTGGCTCTTACAGTCAACATTTGTTATAATGGGATCTTATTTCGTAATCTAACTCAAGTGAACTTTTTCTCTGTTTTTCCTCTACTCTTGCTATCTATTGGATTGATAGAGTTTTCTTCTGCTTGTTAAAAGTAATACATTCTATTTTGTATGGTGATTGTCCTTACTTAAAAGTCCTACACATGCTTATTTATTACTGTTGACTAGTTGAATTCATTAACATCTATATTTTCCCCCTAACAAGACAAGCCCTATAGCAACTCCCTCATCCCTTTGTTTTCTTTCATAATCCATCATATGACTAAAATTTTGCTTCTTGATTATTGTAGATATACCTTATATTTTGCTTTTTGGGGAGGTGCTTTTTGTGACAACTACACATTTTATCGAGATATTTGTCACATTTATTTTCTATATCATTTGAAAAATTCTTGATTCTTTTTTCTTTGATTACTTTCTCCAGAAGTGTTTTCAATGTAGACCTTCATATGAAAAACCTTTTAAGGACCTGTATCTCAAGTATGGTTATCCAGAAGCAGACAGGAATTTATTACAAAAGTATTCATGTAAAAACAACTAGTGGAATACAGAAAACAGAAGAGCCAAGCAAAGTCCTAGTTTCTGCCTGGCCCCATGGGGAGAGCTGGAGCACAGATCACACTTAAACATTTTTCCACCTTGAGAAGGAAGCTAGGCTTCTGTGTTCCCACACTAGTCATTGACTATGGTCTTTTTCAGTGGAATAAAAATGTCTAGGCACTTCTAGTTCTTTGTGTGTGCAACTGAAACATCTCCAGTAGCCAAAGCGCAGTCTACTGAATCACTTTGACCCACCCACAAAGGAAGCAAAGGATGGGTACACAAAACCAGTAAGTGGGATCCGGGAAAAACATTAGTTGTGTCCACTACAGCCCATTCCTTCCTCTACTCATATCCACTTAGTTCTCACATAAAGATTGATCCATATTAATGTGGCTCCTTCTGTAGTTTGGATGGTCACAATTTGCGGAAGAAATTTTATAAGAAGCATTTAATGAGATAAACTATACTTTGGTCCTGGGTTTGCAACAAACATTTATCACTTCTTCCTCTACCAACTCTTCTAGATTTCTCTCACTGTGGCTGTTCAAACCTCTGATGCTCTAAGTGGCTTGACAAGAGGTTTAAGCTCTGGGTACTAGGATCTTATAATGATATGGTTGTTCTAATCACAGTTATAATGGGACAGTGGGGTACCAATAGATAGCACAGTAGATGAACTTAGTGTCAAACTATTTCTCTCTTCCCCAACTATGTAACATCATCTCTACTTCCTCATTATGATCAGGGTCAGTTAACTCTATCAGCATGGTTATCTCTTTTTCTAACAGCACAAGGAACTCAAACATTTTGACAATTTTAACTTTCATTTTAGTGAGGCCCATAATTGGTCCCTTGTTGAAAGCATACCTCTTCTAAGAACCACAAACTTTAGACCTACACAGCATAGATTTATGGGGACAAAAAGCACAATATTCTCCAAGAAGTTCTCTGGGAATGATGATAAGAGCCACTTTTACTTCTACTGTTTAATTTTTGAATTTAGCAAAATGTAATGACCAACTGGTTTAAGATATATATAGTATCACAAAAGAGAAAGTTCTAACCATACAGCGTGTCACCTTCAATCTTGTATCTTACCTATACCTTCAAGTACCCATCCCAACATTCTACCAAACTGGTGGCTTATAGATGATTTGACCACTGAATCTTATGGTTATGTGCCCACTGTTGTACATCCTTTGCTTAAAAGTCTGAGGGAATTTTATGTGGAATTCCATGTTATTAAGTCAGATTCTTTGTGAACCTGAGGATAGTTATGTTGGCTGAAATAGTGCAGGCAGGACTATTCCTAAAATACATGTAAAGCTTTGGTCAGAACAAATCATTGCCCTTTGCTGAGTAAAGAGAGTCCTATGTTGACTTGCCATCAAGGGGATAGCTGATCTTGAGGAATGATCTTGAGCAGTTTTCAACTTTGGTCTTTGTTGATGAAAGTATTCAGCAGCAGTGCTACCCAGATCAGTTTTGGTGTGTGTGTGTGTGTGTGTGTGTGTGTGTGTGTGTGTATGTGTATGATGGGAGGAGCTCATGATATTGAGCCCATGTATAGGTTCCATTTCCTCCACCACCACTATTCCATTCTTGGGCTTATTGAGCAAGTACTAGATTGGCCCAAGTACAGATGCTGGCAGACAGCTACTGGATAAGTCATCTTGTTTACCTGGTTGTTTAGTATGTCTTCTGCAATTGATGTCCTATTGAGGGCATTTAGCCCATTCTTACAGGCTCATTTATATGCTTCTTTTTAAGACAATTATAAAAAAATTTCTGATCTGCTGATCTTGCTCTTTCCTAGTCTCTGACCAACCAGCCAAAACATTTTTCTACTGTCTATGTGTCCACATATATTCTTATTTTCAGCCAGTTACTTTTTGTCAGATATCCTGGATAACCAGCTGCACTTCCCCAAGTGTTGCCAATTGACAAAATTTCTCCTCACCACTCTTTGAGGACCACCCTTGAGATGGGATGCAGTACAACAGCAGTCTTTTTTTTATCTTGCCTTAACATATCTAATAGAACTATTCATGAACCAGATTTTTTCTTCTGCCAGCTGGTTGTAAGAAACTGTCCACATGAGCCTGTCAACCTGATCATGGAGCTTACTTGTGTCTTCTAGACATTCTTGGTTCTGTCCTAAAGATACCTGAATGGAACTTCTCATGAAAGACATATTGTTGCTGGGCCAGTTGAAATGTATGACTTGCTTAGGTCTAATAGCATTTAGTTTATTATGCAGTTATGATCAATGTCACTTGCTATTCTGTGGCCAGACTATTGGTTTCCACCATGGCTAAAAAGGATACAGTTCTCTACTGCAGATAGCATGAGTTTGATGCAGAACCCTAGATGTCTGTGCTACAGCTCTCCCTGGATCTTTCCAGAGACTCTACATAATGTTAATTATTCACATTAATGTGAATTTCATTAGTATTATGGGGTCTGATGTGTTGTATGGCCCAAGTGATAAGGCTATTTGTACTTTAGCCTAGATTTACTGTCCTATTTTGACGCCCATGAGAAATGAGTTGAAACAGTATCCACAAAGGCCTCTGAGCACTGTGCTTCTTTCTAAGTGGTAAGTTCTTTATCTTGCAAAGGATATTTTAGCATGCTGCATACTCCTGGACCTCTAAACACTTGACTGATGTATCAGGATCTTAAGTATTTGTAGTATTTATCACCATTGTTAGGAGCTCATGTATGTTACTAGGACATTCAGAATAGTTGCCATTTTTTTTCTCATCAGTTCGTTTATTATAATGTTAGCAATATATTGGACCAATGAGATGTTATATAGAATGTCCAGATGATGAAGTTTCTTTAGGACTATACAGTGGCAGAAGAGAGCAAAACAAACAGAAAACAAAACAAAAAAATAAAATAAAATAAAATTGGGACTAGTAGTTAACTAAATTGTAGAGTCTACTGTAATCTGGCATGATCTATCTGATTTTTTAGGCCATCCTGGCAAATTTAACTGGATTATTAATGGGAAACACCTTCTCTGCATTTTTCAAGTCTTTCAGTTGGTACTAAACTCTGTCATTCAATCTGGAATGCAGTAGTTTTCATTTTCTTTCATACCTGGGGTGAGGTATGGTATTGTGGTCCCTGTTGTCAAAGTCAGTTTAGATCCTGAATTCAGTAGCTCTCAAAAGATTCTAGTTCCCCTTTCCTCAATATAAAATACTTGATAAATGACCCCAGGTCACTGTGGAGAAGGACTGAGAGAATAACTGCTCTTGTTTACTGTGGTGTTCTAAGATCTTTCCTTATGGAGATCTGACCTCTCTTTTAATTAATGAGTTATTTTCTAAGAATTGGCTCAGGACTGGAATGTAAGTGAGAAATAGCAGCTTTCCATTGTTTCCAATGGAGTAGCTTATATAATTTTTCTGCTCATCCGTTCTCAATCTCTATCTATCTATCTATCTATCTATCTATCTATCTATCTATCTATCTATCTATCAATCATCTATCTATCTAATCATCTATCTATCTAATCATCTATCTATCTAATCCTTTGTTTACTGCCTATTTATCTTGCTCTTATGAACTGTGGTCTATTAGTCATCATGATAGTTTTCTGTGGGTCGGGGTATCCTGGATGCTATTTCAACCATGTTGCCAATTATAGTTACTTCATGTACATTGGCTCTGGTAATTAAATGCTGCCATCTGCCTCTGCCACTATGAAATTCTGTCAACCGTACTGATACAAGGGAACTAACTTCCACACAGCATGTCCTGCCATCTACCTCAGCCTGTAGCCAACAGCCACTACTAAGCTTCTCAGTAAAGGTGGCATCTCTCTCTCTAGTGCATTCCTTGTCACCATACTTAATGAAACATTCTCCAAACTCTTCCAAGTAAAGTTAGCTGGTTTTATGTGACAGAGACTCAATAATATTTTAATAGACTTATTCTAGCATGTTCACTTTTCTGGGACATTAGCTTCCTTTTCTCAGCATTCTACCAAGGCAGTTTTAGAATCTCACATTTATTTAATAGAAGTCCATCAACTTTTCTAAGCTTCCAGGAGCCATCCCAGCAGCATATCAGAAGTTGCCAGGGCATTAAATCCTAAATCACAGAATGTGCCCCCATATCAACATACTTTCCCTAATTCAGCTTTAAGTTTATGTCCTTCTTGGTTTTATTCCCTCCAAAAGCCACTCTAGGCATTCTGTCTTAGTTCCTACCAGTTCACATTATGCAGACCTTACAGCAATTTTGGTGAAAAACTCCTTTTCCAATCAGCAGATGTAGAAATTCTAGAATCAGGTTTTGGTAACACTTGGCCTTAGATCTATCAGTCTAGTGGCCAGAAGAGGAGATGGTGGGCATATATGAGGAAGGCAGCATTTCTAGCAAGGCATCTGCCTCAGTTGAGGCTCCACATAGTCTTCAGGTTAATATCTAGAAATCAGTGTTAAAAAGAGGAAATAATTTCTTTCTGTTTCAAAGAGTATCTTCTTGAGGAAGACCTATTCTTTCAAAGATTATAGATAGTATTATGGTAAAAACTTAATTTTTGCTTTTCTTTTTAATGACTTAACATTAATACTTAAAAATGTGATCTAAATGTTATCCAGTGAGATGGAAAACCTTCTAAAAAATGTTTGAGCCCAGGCTAGTGTGGCTCAGTTGTTAGAGCATCCACCTGTGCACCAAAGGGTCATGAATTCAGTTCCAGTCAAGGGCAGGTACCTGGGTTGCAGGTTTATTCCCGTCATGGTTGGGGTCGTGCGGGAGGCAACCAAACGATGTGTCTCTCTCACATCAATGTTTCCCTCTCTCTCTCTCTCTCCCCCTCCCTCCTTCCCTTCCATTCGCTGTAAAAATCAATGAAAAAAAATCCTTGAGTGAAGATTAACAAAAAGAAAATATTTGAATTGAAAATGCATCTAAATAACTTTTTAGTTATTTATATTAATTGTTGAGCAAAATGTGAGTTTGGGATCTTAATTTTAAAAAATGGAGTATTTTCCTACTAATATTTAGCACTTTCCTGTGAATATTTCTTCACCAAATAGAAACTAGTATTGCTTAGAATAGGAAAGCTGATACGTTGACTAACTTCTGTTTACATTTGACAGTTAACTAAAGAGATGTAAAGCTAATAATATTCTTGCCAGGAAAGTTATAAATCAAAAATGAAAAAAAAATTCTGGCAGTGAGGACACAACTGGAACATTTTACATTAAGACAAGTAGTTCATGATCCAGCTGTGCTCTTGGCTAATTCATGCAGTGTCAGAAGGAAACAAATGACCAATATTTTCCTATCATCACGGTTTTAGGGTACTGGGTTGACAGAATGTTGTTGGTAAAATCAGGAAAGAAATTATGGATAAAGGGAAAATTATCTATATATTTGAATATAAGTTCAATATTTTTTACTGGTTTGAAACATTTACAACACTCTGCATTCTTCTTTAACAGCCTGGTAGCCTTATAAACCCATTATGTGATTTTCTAAAGATTATATAGGTAAAATTCTTGCTTTTTAAGTTTTGTGAGTGGTGCCAATTGATAGCTTTGTAAAAAAAAACTCAGAATGATAAATTTATCTGTGGTCTTAAAATCATTATCTCCTCATTTGCTTATATTTTATGGATCCTCGCCTGTGTAAAAAAATGAACAAATGCTTTAAAAATATGACCTAATATACTCTTATCCTGCCATACTGTTTGTGTTATATGATCACATATATTTTCTTTTTCTCATCTAAATGTTATATTTATAAGTATAAAAATAAACTTTATTTTAAAAAATGTTTTTTCTTTATTTTTATTGATTTTAGAGAGAGGAAGGGTGAGGAAGAGAGAGATAGAAACATCGATGACAGAGAACATCAATTGGCTGCCTCCTGCATGGCCTCCACTGGGGATCATGCCCTGGGCATATGCCCTGACCAGGAATTGAACCGGCAACCTCTTGGTGCTGGGTAAATGCTCAACCAGTGAGCCACACTGGCTGGGCAAAAATAAACTTTATTAATTAGCATTATACTTTTTTGAGGGAGTTTTTTTTCCTAGTCATAAGATTATATTATTACTTAAATTTTATGAATTTTTAACAGATGTTTATTACATGTCAGGTTCTATTTTGGAAGAGATTAGAAGATATAATGAAAGAGATTAGAAGATATACTCACAGTCTTCAGGGAGCTTGCAATTAGTAGAGAGAGTAAAGAACAAAATATTTGAAATAATTAAGATGCAATTCAAGAAATACATATAATTAAATACATAATAGTTAAATATTAAATTGGGTAATGCATGTTCTATGGTGAAATTACTGTGCATAAGAGAAGTAGAGAAACTGGGTGTGTTAGTAAATCTAGAGTTGGTTCTAAAGGTTGAATAACATTTACATAAGAGGAGAAAATGCTTAAGGACATTTAAGATGAAAGAAACAATGTGCACTGAAGTACAGAAGCAGGAACGAGTACAGTAAGCATGAAGGGAGCAATAAAAGGACTGGTTTTCTTGGAAAAGAGATTAAGCACTTTGAATCAGTTAGGTTGAAATAAATTATTGCAAAATTTTCAAGTTGGCAGAAGAATCTATGCTGTCTGCAACAGACAACAGAAGATTATAGAGGCATGATGAATGCTTTTGTAGAGGAAAGGAATGATTGAAGTGTGGATGAATTGAAAACTCAAGGAGGCTATACTTACAATTCCAGTGTGAGATGAAAAGTGCCAAGAAAAGGGTGATATGAAGTGGGAATGCAATGAGAATGAAAAAGAAGAAGAACATAAAAGACAGATGATGGAAAGATCTGGAGAAAACGGAGAGGGATAATATATTGATACAGTAACCTTGTTTTTGAGCTTCACATTGCATTTTTTCCCTTTCCTTCTCCAGTTCAAGTAAATATTCAGTTCTGGGCTCATTGTTTCAGGGGAGGGATGTGGCAGGTGGAAATATAAAACTTGGCTTTTGTTTTGGAAATCTAAACCAAATAATGGAGTTGGATTTGTGAAATCAGTAAAACAAAGCTGACGTGAATGCAAAGAAGAGTGTCTTAGATGGATATTTGAAGGAAGAGTTGCTCTGAGACTAGAAAGAAAAAGATTGGGCAGGGAAGAGAAAGCCTGGGAGGTTCATGGTATCCTAAAGATCTGAGTCTTCCACTCTGCTTCCTGGCATTGAACTTGAGAAATTTGGTTTTGGTAAGAGGGTATCAAGGAAATAACTCCATTTAGCAGGTGGGGAATGGGAAACTTTGAGGACAGATTCCTGTGCTCCAGGAATGGTAAGGAAACTGTACCTGACAGACCATAATACTGTGGCGTGATGGACTTCTCAGTGATAATCTTTATATGAGAAGTGACCTCAGGGCCATGTTAATTTCCTATCTCCCCTCATCCTTAACCTTACAAAATCTTTTCCTTTTCAAACTTCAGTATATACCCCTGGAGAACTGGGGTAACCATCAAAAAGACTCACGTTAAAGATTCCAGCTTGCTTTACAGAATCCTAATAACAATTCAATGGCCTGTTGCAAAATAAAATTGGATTTATTGCACATCTAAATTTGTGGGCTTCATCATTCCTGCTACAATAGTGACAGATCCATTATTCCATGTGAATACAAACCATTTCTTTTATTAGAAAGGGGTTAATTTACTAAATGTTAAAATCCATTTTGGAAACTACTTCTGATCATGCATTTTCTTTTTTCTTATATTTATTATTTTCGAAGGATTATTATAAGCTCCAAATGGGAGTCAGTGCCCTAGCAATATGAAAACAAATAACACATACGCCCTACCCTCAAAAAGCGTAGTCTAGCCCTGGCCAGTTTGGCTCAGCGGTTAGAGCGTCGGCCTGTGGTCCGGAGAGACCCGAGTTCGGTTCCCGCTAAGGGCACGTACTTCGGTTGCAGTTTGTCCCCGGCCCTGGTTGGTCGTGCGGGTGGCAGCCACTCGATGTGTCCCTTCACATCGATGTTTCTCTCTCTCTATCCCCCTCTCCCTTCCAGTCTCTCCCTCCCACTCTATCTGTACAAAAAATAAATGGAAAAATATCCTCGGGTGAGGATAAAAAAAAAAAAAAGAAAAAGCTTAGTCTAGTAAGAAAGGAAACATAAACAATTCTAACAGAGACTGTTTCAAATCCATTGTGGAATAATGTAGATTAGAAACAAATAAATCAATAATTCAAAAATACAATTTCTATATCCTAATGTGCATACCAAATTATATATTAAATCTGACATTTATATGAGGAAGAAATTGTTTATTCATAAAAATATATTAAAAAATAATTTGTTCCTGGCTGGTGTGGCTCAGTGGTTGAGCGTCAACTCATGCACCAAGAGGTCCTAGTTCGATTCCCAGTCAGGGCACATGCCCAGATTGTGGGCCCAATTCCTAGTGGGGGGCATGCAGGAGGCAGCCAATCGATGTTCTCTCTCATCGATGTTTCTATCTCTCTCTCTCCCTTCCTCTCTCTCTAAAATCAATAAAGAAAAAATATTTAAAAAAAGAATTTATTGGGTGACAATCAGGTATAAACTACTATTCTTGGCTGAAGGAAGGATGAAGGAGAGGCTGGATATTAAGATAGCTGTAAAAATATTAACTTTGAGGAATTTGACATTTAGTCTTGAAAGCAGTGCGTATACACATATAAAACATGAAAACAAGAGAGATTGGGAAAATTAAGTTCAATGTTTCAGGTGTAAATTCTCTGTAGGCCATCACAGAATATGGGTATATGTTGGAAGGTAATGAGAATATAAAAGGGAAAAGAACAAGAGACATATGACAGAAGGTAGACAAATGTTAGAAGTATAGTTTTGTGAATCGTCTACAAGTAAAATGTGAGGAAGCTATATCATCAAGAGAGTATGAAGTACTAAGAACTAGTCGTTAAACTCTGGGAAATGCAAAACCTTGAAGGAAGAAGTGAAGAAATTCCTGAGAGCTGGGATGAGTGACTGAGAACCATGTCAGGAGTTTAGGTAAGGCAGTTCATAGAAGACAATGGTCTGCAGGTAAGTGTCAAATGCCACTCCTGAGCGGTTGCGGAGAATCAGAGCTGAGCTAGGCCAATGTGTAACACAAATTGGAAATTTACTGGTGAGAATAAAAAGACAGATCCTTCCATGATTTTGTAAGCTAGAATTCTTCAATTTTCTTCTTCTTCCTTATTCCCTCCTTCCACCATGTCCCTCCTGTTCTTTTTTTTTTTTTTAAATTTGCTTTTATTGATTTTAGAGAGAGGAAGGGAGAGGGAGAGAAGGAGAAAGAGAAACATATGCACCCTGGCTGGGATCTGAACTCACAACCAGGGCATGTGCCCTGATCAGAAATTAAATCAGTGACCTTTGGGTACACAGGATGATGCTCAACCAACCAAGTCATACTGGCCAGGTATCCATTAGTTCTTGTGTGTAGTGGCCTCATTTTAATCCAATTTTACTTTAGTTTCATCAACCTGATTTAATTTTTAAGTAGATAATACTTACATATGACACCATATTAAAATTCAGAAGCTACAAAAAGTTACACAGTATATATTATGTGTTTACATACAGGGTGGGGCAAAAGTAGGTTTACAGTTGCTCATATGGAAAATAATACATTAATTAATAAAGAATAATACAAGAATAAACTCTGTGTTTTGCATACTCACAACTATAAACTTACTTTTCCCCTACTCTGTACTTATTGGTCTAGTTCTTTAACTTACTTTTTATCTAACAATTATTTTGGGGATTTTTTATATTATTCTACATAGAGAGCTACCTAGTTATTTTAAGGATTGCATAGTCTTTCTTGTATAAATAGCATCAAGTGCCCAGCTGGTGTGGCTCAGTAGACTGAACGTCATCCCATGGACTGAGAGGTTCCGGTTCGATTCCCGGTCTGGGTACATGCCCAGTCCATGTTTCTCTCTCACATTGATGTATCTATCTCTCTCTTCCTTCCTCTGTCTCTAAAAAAATCAATAAAACCATATTTAAAAAATAATAAATAAATATATAGCATCAAGTATTCTACCAGTTCACTACTGATATAGATGCTTAGGTTTTTTCCAAGTTCAGGTCTTATAAATCATGCTACAATGAATATCCTTGTGTATCATTCCTTGTGAACATGTGCGAAAATCTTTGGATAATTTTTTAGAAATGCAATTGCTGGTTTTAAGGATATGTGACCGAGCATTTTTATCAACATTAAGGCCTTAGTTTGAAGTAGCACTTATTTTAGGTAACACAGCAACAGAGAACATGTAGCTGCCTCCAGAATTTAGTTATGTTTTTCTGTTTGTTAGCCAGATGGAAACCTTTAGAGAGCGAATCAGACTCTCGGAGCTAAAAACTCTGTTGAGGATCTCACAGGTAGTGAGTAGCAAGGTGGAAATTCCATCAGTGTGGCAGAGGTAGGAGAGCCAGGACTTTTTTCTGATATTAATCAGAATTTAATTTTGTAAGTTTCCTGAGACATTACAGAAAGTCCTTTGTTTTAAAATATTTCAAAGTCAGGAAAAAAACAAAACAAAACACCCAACTTGTAGTTCAGAAGGTAGAGAAATTAGAAACATCTGGTAAGTTTGGTTGCAGACACCACTTGTGCTGACAAGGAGATGTAATAACCAGGCAGTTGACTAGTCCAGTCTAATTCGTGTGAATAATATTTTCTCAACAGTCTCCTGGCCACAGAGTATCAAAAAGCAATGGGAACATGCTGTAAAGTGCCTTGATGCCCAGAACAATTACACTCTGGAAACATTCTTTTGGCTGGCTGAATGTGACCTATGACCATGGCTTAGTTCATTCCACAAACAGAATTAGTCACAGAGCACATGTGGAATAACACTCTTTGCAGAACTTTCTTGTGTTGACTTTTTTAGTGCATGATACTATGATGGGCCCTCACGTCTTGGAATGATAGCAGAGATGAAAAATAATGCAACACTCTGCTTTACATAATTACGCAAGTAATTGCATATGAGTGAGGCCAGTCTAAGAGTCTGTGATTTTGGTTTTAACATTTTTTACTATGTTAATAGCATGTAAATAACATGTGAGATACTGGTGTCCTAAGAAACATATTGATCTTCACTTCAGCCCTGTACTTATGTGTCTTTCTGATCACTCCCTTATCTCATGAGGGAAAATGGATAACTTCACTTTCATATAATACATATATACTTCAAACATAATCAAGTTGATTAACTTGTCGATTTGCATTTTAATTTATTTAGATACCTACTCCTCAAAGTTAGTACTATTTTGTTTTATAATGTGTTCCTGGTGACTTTCAGAGTGCCTAGCTTATAATAAGTGAAAAATAAATATTTATAACATAAATGAATCAGTCAGTTAATCGTAGACCATGATCTACCTTAATATGAAATCTAACTTGGCTACTAATCATTTTTATCCTATGGGTTATTCTTGCATTTGGTTTCGTTAAAACTTCTAACTAATCAATATTGCTGGGTAATTTTTCCAAAGACAACTAACTATAAGTTTCTGAATATGTACTCTGAAAGCACCAGTATGTAATTCTGTATAGTTAGGATAGACCAATTTTGTGATCCCACTTTCAAAGGCTTCTGAGGATTCTGTTACTGATGGGAAGAGTTTATTCTAACTGAAAATGAGAGTCTTGCTTTCTACTATACCTGGACATTATAACCTAAAAATATTTAAAATGTTGCATAAATTAAAGAAGCTTCAAAATTATTACTATTTTCTGAATTATTTGTAAACTATATTCATCAAAGAGTTTCTACCAAACACTGACAGGCACCTAGTACATCCCTGAGTACTGTACCAATTAACTTGCCTATGTGTACCCATATGTTGATGCAACATATGATGTCCTCTTTTTTTCTTTTTTTAATCCTCACCTGTGGATATTTTTCTGTTTAACTTCAGATAGAGTGGGAGGGAGGGAGAGAGAGAAACATTGATGTGAGGAACACAACCGCTGGTTGCCTTCCTCATGATCCTGACCAGGGCTGGGGATGAACCGCAACCGAGGTACGTGCCTTTGACTGGAATCAAACCCACGACTCTTTAGTCTGCAGGCCAATGCTCTAACCACTGATGTCCTCTTTTTATGGCTCTTTTAAATTCTGTGTTTGGTATCCTTATGATTTTATTTGTTTTAGAATTCTATTTTCTTTAAAGTTGAACATGACTTTTAGTTATTGTTTATTCATTTGTCATTTTTGATTTTCAACATACAATCCTTCCTAGTCTGCTGAAAAAAGCATTTTCTTGGACACTTTCTCCCTGAAGCTCCTGCCCTGCCTTTCCATGCTTATGTGGGCTGGGAAATTTCATGTCAAAATTTACGTCCTTTTCTACTGTAGGAATATTGGTGTATCAAGGTATTATCAGACAAGACACAATGATGTTATAATGTAGCTTTTGAGTTTCAAGAGACTAGGGGATGTGATGCAAATGATGAGAAGTTAAGATTTTATTTATAATAGAGATTGTTGGCATATTATGTTAGTAATTGAGTACAGGTATATTGTGTAGCTTTGAGAAAATTATTTAATGCTTCTGAGTTTTCTTGTTTAAACTATGGTGAAGATTGGAAGTAATGTTTGTTAAGGTTCTTGCATAGCTGAAACATATTAGGCACTAAAAAATGACAGCCAATAGCATAATTAATAACTGCAAAAAATGAGAGAAATGATGTTGTCTGCGTTTGGTGTCTATGTGGCATGCATGCTGCCCTCCATGTTTATATTGCCCACAGCAGCCTCTGCTGATTAGTCAGCATCTTTCCAGTGAGTCTGGATCCAGCTGTGGGATTACTTACTAATAAGCAGTCATTGCCAGTTAACCAAAGGAAAATGAGTCAAAAGTCATTTTCCATCCCCCATGTAGTCCAATTCTTTCATTTTGCAGAAGAAAAAACAGGATTTTTATATGATTCCTCAAGGTGACACATTTAGTGAGTGGTCAGAACATGTACTAGAAGTCAGAACTCTTAATTTAGTTCTCCTTCACTGCAACAGCTGCCTTTCTTGTTCATCTTCTTTCATAATAACCAGAGTTGGGATTCATTATCAGTTGCCATATTTTTCTCAAGTAAATAAATTAACCCATGATTCTCTTGGATTTGTTTGTTTATATAAATGAGCCCACTGACCACTTTACACTGGTGATTGTATGTTTTTTAAAAGCCATGGTGTTTGATTTAAACCTTCTGTTCTATTAGCTTTCAGAAAAGAAAAAATCCTAAAAGGTCAGCAGATGTTGAAGGGGATATAATCAAGGTAAACAATTAGATCACTAGGAAGACATTTTCTAAGTGAGGAGCTCTAAACATTTTCCACATACTCTCCTTTGATCATTTGACTTTTCCCCCCTAGTCTGGTTATTATGTTGTAAATTTTGAATTGGAATCCACTGAAGCTGGCAACAGTTAAATTAATCATTCTTTTTTATTGAGGATATGCTTATGCTTGCTAACAACTACAAAATTAATTTGAATGTCCTAGCCCAAAGAAAACCGGGATGAGAAAGACAATGTGAAGTCTCCTTGTCTCATCACTTAAGCCTCCATCCCCACTGGTTTTTGTTTGTTTTAGTTACATCTTCAAACATTCTCTCATTTTCCCATGTTCTGTGTTCACTTAGAAAATCCTCTAATAGCACAGATGACAAACAGAAGTTCCAGAAGTGCTGACTCATTACAGCAGAAGTCCAGTGGTTTGGCAGGAGACAATTTTAAAATGTTGAAACTGGTCCTTTTAAAAATAAGTTCCGGGCAGCAGATGTCACTGTTGGTCTGTCTTAACTTGAAGGCACTTGAGTAGTTTGCTCATGAGCATATGATCCCAGTAATCCTAGATATTAGGCAACAGGGTCTTGTGGGACATTTCATGATGGTCTGTGGCACTGTAAGGGCCAGTTCTTACTCCTGGAACCCAATTTAATTATGAAAAACTTTTAATATTATGATTATGATTTTAATACTAATGTCATTTTCCTTTTTAGAGAGCTTTGCATGAAACCCATATTTTCTTTGTTTCTTCCTTCTTTCTGCAAGTCATCCCTTAAGCATGGGACAGCTTTCTTTTTTCTACTCAAATGGATGTAGTTGTTCATGTATCCATGGCTCTTTCTGTAGTTGACATAGAAAATTGTAAGATATTTAAAGTACACATCATGGTGCCCTGGCCAGTTTGGCTCAGCGGTTGAGCGTCGGCCTGCGGACCAGAGAGTCCCGGGTTCGGTTCCCACTAAGGGCACGTACCACACACACACACACACACACACACACACACACACAAAGTATACATCATAGTGATTTGATATACATTGTGAAAATATTTTTCTCATCTAGTTAATTAACACATCGATCACCTCACATACGTATTTATCTTTTTTGATGAGAACATTTAGGCTCTACTCTCTTAGCAAAGTTCAATAATTATATAGCACAATACTAACTACAGTTACCATGTTACACATTAGATCCTTAGATCTTTTGTATTTTATAGCTGAAAAGGTAATACTCTTTGACCACCTCTCCCTACTTCTTCTACCACCCAGTCTCTGGAAACTGCTTTTCTGCTCTCTGTTTCTTTGAGTTTGACTTAAAAAAACAACAAAAACAAAACAAAACAGACTCCACATATAAGCATACCATGCAGTATTTGTAATTTTCTGTCTAGCTTATCACTTAGCATAATGCCTTTAAGTTCCATCCATGTTGTTGAAAACAGGATTTCCTTCTCCCTCATACTGAGTAATAGTCCATTCTCTCTTTCTCTCTGTATGTTTGTATGTGTATCTATCTACTTCACGTCTTCTCTATCTATTCATCCTTTGATAGACACTTAAGTTTTTTCTATATATTATGTATTGTGAATAATACTGCAATGAACATGGGAGTGCAGACATCTCTTTGATAGCCTGTGTTTATTTCCTTTGGAAATTTCTACTTTTAGGCTCACTGTTCCAATTTTTAAATATTGACAACTAACTGAAAAAAAAATCTAAATTTCTGTGTAAGTCAAACTAAACATGTATTGCCCTGGCTGGTGTGGCTCAGTTGGTTAGAATGTTGTCCTGTGCACTGGAGGGTCGCAGGTTCAATTCTCGGTCTGGGCACATATCCAGGTTGTGGGTTCAGTCCCTGGTCAGAGTGCATATACGAGGCAACCAATCGATGTTTCTCCCTCTTTCACTCTCTCCCTTCCTTTTTCTCTCGAATCAGTGAAAAACGTATCCTTGGGTGAGGATTAAAAAAATAAACAAAAGCCTGGCTGGTGTGGCTCAGTGGATTGAGTCTTGTCCTCTGGACTGAGAGGTCCTGGTTCAATTCCGGGTCAGGGCACGTGCCTGGGTTGTGGGCTTAATCTCCGGTAGGGGGCGTGCAGGAGGCAGCCGATCAGTGTTTCTCTTTCACTTCCATTTTCTATCTCTACCTTCCTTCCTCTTTCTATCCCCCCCAAATCAATAAAGCATATTTAATAAATAAATAAATAAAATAAAACAAGGTACTACTTAAACACACACACACACACACACACACACACACACACACACACACACACAAGAAACAAACAATGTATCTGGATTGGACCCAGTTTGCTGCATCCGTGTAGAGTGTGGTCCACAACAGAATCAAGGGTGTGATGGGTGTGGAACCTGGGAGAGGGGCTGCCTTTCAGAGAAAGCATGTGGGAGGGAAATGCTAAGAGTATAGAGATGGATGATTGGACTAGGGAGTAGAACATGAATGAGTCACTTGAGCAGTCAGGAGAGGTTGGGCCTCCTTCCTTAATATGTCTATTAAATGAAGGAATAACTTTTATTGGGATAATGCTAAAATATTTTATAATATTATACCTTTCCTAATGTTTCTATCTTTATAGTTATTGTCAGGAAACAAATAAGACCATATATAGATTATAGAAACCGTTAAGAACCAGGTGGTTTATTATTTGAAACCTTGAGGAGAAAAGAAAGAAAAGAATGGGGGAACTGGCTGAGAACAGAAAATAGGCCTTGGGGGTGAAGACTACTAATATGTAAGTAGAGTGGAACAGAGTTAGATGAGTATGGGGAGAAAATGTACCTCAGGAGTGATATTCAATACATTAGAACAGAAAGAGAGAACTGAAGTTAGACAAAAGTGGAGATTAGCCAGGAATCAGGTCCTGATGGGCTGGGAGTTGACTTGGCAGTACTGGTCAAAGTAAAAGCCAAGGTGAGATACTGAAGTGGGTGGCCAAGATCAGAGCCAGAACTATTGACTACAGAGCCAGGGATCTTGAGGCAGTTTGGAAGGCTGTGGAAGGGGAGCTATGCCAAAAAAATATACCCCCTAGGTTTGGGAGTATTCAAATGGGAAAATTGCTGAGTTCATAATACATATTATGTAACATAGTAATTCTTCTTAGGCTATTCTTTAAGTCAATGTTGAATTAAGAGTTAAACAAATTTAAAATCTGGGATTTTGTTTAAAAAATTAAAACATCTAAACATACAATTTTTCCAACAAATGTTTTTTAAACAGCTCTTTTAGCCAAGTTGCCTAAGAACAACAGTTGACTAGAACTGCACGTCTTCAAACACTGTCTACTGCAGAATGGAAATAGGAACCTCTGGGAATATCTGTGAGTCATAAAATGTTGTAGGGAACTTTCCAAAGACGTTTTCTTGCTAGAATGGAGAGTTCTAATCTCAAGTTGGCAGGCTCTGTTGGCGACAAGGTACATTGTTTACTTTGACTTCTCAGCTGTCTTGCATGACCTGGATTCAAGTTTTTGACATATTAGAGCAGAAGAGTTGCATAATATGATAAAATTGTAACCCCTTCTGTTCTTTTGTTAAAATAGATAAAAAATCATGATTCTAGTCTATGCTTCCTCTGTGGGTATGTTTAATTCAGTTGTCTTTGAAGGAAGTAGTTTGGGTTACTCCCACAATTTTGAAAGCTTATAGTACTGGTAATTGAAGACATGTGTTTTCATTTCATTAAAAAAGGATGTCATAAAACACTTCTAATGCTGCCAGAAAGGGTTATTTCCAAGTGTGTCTGCATGTGTGTACTGGGGTCATTTAATTTAGTTTAAATATTAGTGCTTGGATTTGGCAAAATACAGCACAAATGCATATCTTACAAAGATAGTTATCAATGTTAAGAATGGACCAAAAGTAGGCCAGAAAAAAAAGAATTCCCAATACTTTTCTCACAGATTCAAACTGAATGTAAACTCTTTGATATTTGATAGAGTCTGAATACTTTTTAAATTGATGAATTGTTTACAGATTTTATTTACTTTTTAAAATAAAGGTATACTTTACTTAACATGTAAAAATCTCAAGTGTACATTTCAAAAGGTTGTGACTACTGTTGAAACCTGTGTAATCACCATTAAAATCAATATGTAGAACATTCCCATCTCCTCTGCGCTTCTTTCTAGTCATTCTGTTACCCTCCTTCAAATATCAGTAATAGCATAGATTAATTTTGCATGCTTTTGGACTTTATATAAATTGAATCATACAGTATGTACTCTTTGGGTCTGGCTTCTTTGACCCACTATGTTTTTAAGATTCATCATGTTTTTATGATATGGTGTGTATCAGTTCATTCCTTTTAATTGCTGAGTAGTATGCCATCATATGAAGGCTGTGGAAGGGGAATAGTCAAATATATCATTATTTGACTATTTATTTTCTTGATGATGGAAATTTACACTGTTTTAAGTTTTGGCCATTATAAATAAGGGTGCTAAAACATTCTGGTGAAAGTAATTTTGTGGGATTTTCAAGATGGCAGCAGAGTTAAAGGGATTTATACTTGTCTTCTCCCAGGATCAAACTTGAACTACAACAAAATAAAAGAATGATCACCTTGAATACCCAACTAAAGAATAGCTGAAGAGGAGTCTTATAACCAAGGATTTACAAAAGAAGCCACATTGAAACAGCACCTGCACAGCGGCTTACATGCTATGGTTGGGATTGACCCTCACAGCCAGATGAGGGTCAATCACATGCATGAATGGACCAACAGCAATCAAGACCCAGTTACAAAAGAGGGCTCCACATAACTCACACAAGAGACATTCCTAGAGCACCCAGCTCAGAAGATCAAGGAAACTGCACCACTGGATACCACAGGACATCTATTACATAAGGCCACCCCATTAAGACTGAGAGTCATAGCAGATTTATCTAATACATAGAAACAAGGACAAGGAGACAACCAAAATGGGGAGATTAAGAGAAAGGTGAAAGAACAGGAGAAATTTCCAGAAAAAGAGCTAAATGAAATGGAGCAAGCAATTTATCAGATACAGAGTTCAAAATAATGGTTATAAGAATGCACAAGGAACTTAGTGAGAATTACAACAGCATGAAAAAGGATGTAAAACCATGAACAAGAACCACTCAGATATGAAGAAACCATATCTGACATCAGTAATACACTGGAGGGAATAAAGAGCAGGTTGGATGAAGCAGAGGATCAAATCAGACATTTGAAAGACAAGGTAGAAAAACACACCTAGTAAGAGCAGCAAAAAGAAAAAAGAATAAGAAAGAAAAATGGTAATTCAAGGGAACTTTGTGACAACATGAAGCATAACAACATGTGCATGGTAGGGGTACCAGAATGAGAAGAGAGAAAGAGCGAGGCATGAAGAAACTATTTGAAGAAATAATGACTGAAAACATTCCTAACTTAGTGAAGGAAAAATTCACAAGTCCAGGAAGTGCAGACTGTTCCAAACAAGATGAACCCAAAGAGGCCCACACCAAGACACAGCATAATGAAAATGGAAAAGTTTTTTTTTATCCTCACCCGAGGATATTTTTCCATTTTTTTGCACAGATAGAGTGGGAGGGAGAGAGAGGAAGGGAGAGAGAGAGAGAGAAACATCGACGTGAAGGGACACATCGAGCGGCTGCCACAAGCCCGACCAACCAGGGCCGGGAACAAACTGCAACCGAAGTACGGGCCCCTAGCGGGAACCGAACCCGGGTCTCTCCAGACCGCAGGCTGACGCTCTAACCGCTGAGCCAAACTGGCCAGGGCTGAAAATGGAAAAGTTTAAAGACAACGAGAGAATCTTAAAAGCAGCAAGAGAAAAGCAGTTAATTACCTGCAAGGGAGCTCTCATGAGATTGTCAGCTGATTTCTCAACACAAACATTTCAAGCCTAAAGGGATTGGCATGAAATATTCAAAGTGATGAAAAGCAGGGACTTACAACCAAGACTATTTTACCCAGCAGGGCTATCATTTAATATTGAGGGAGAGATAAAGAGCTTCCCAGACAAGAAAAAACTGAAAGAGTGTGTTACCACCAAATCAGTTATTACAGGAAATGTTAAAGGGCCTGCTTTAAGAAGTAGTAGAAGAAGCTGAGCTATTGTGGCTCAGTGGACTGAGCATCATTCCATGGACTGAGAGGTCCCAGTTCAATTCCCGGTCAGGGCACATGCCTGGGTTATGGACTTGATCCCCAGTAGGGGGCATGCAGGATGCAGCCAATCAATGTCTCTCTCTCACATTGGATTTTCTCTAAAAGAATCAATAAAAAATATTTTAAAAAAGTAATAGAAGATAAAGAAAAAAAGCAAACAACAAAAGACAAAAAAGGAACAGAGTTAAAAGAATAAAATGGCAGTAAATTTGTATTTATCAACAATCACTTTTAATATAAATGGCCAAATGCTCCAAACAAAAGACATAGGGTAGCTGAATGGATAAGAAGGCAAGACATTTATATATATGCTGTCTACAAGAGACCCACCTCAGAACAGAAGATACACATGGACTAAAGGTAAAAAAATGGAAAAGATATTTTATGCAAATGGAAATTAAAAAAAAAAAAAATGGGGTAGCAATACTTATATCTGAAAGAATAGACTTTAAAACAAAGGCTATATAGTAAGAGACAAAATACTACATAATGATGAAAGGAGCAGTCCAACTAGAGGATATAAGTCTGCTAACATTTATGCATCCAACATAGGAGCACCTAAATATGCAAAGTACATCTTGATGGAAGTAAAGAGAAAGATTGACAGTAATACAGTCATAGTAGGAGATTTTAATACTACAGTGACATCAATGGATAGATCTTCCAAACAGAAAATCAACAAGGAAATGGTGGCCTTAAGTGACACACTTGATCAGATGGATCTAACTGATATTTTCAGAGCATTTCACCCTCAAACAGTAGAATGTACATTTTTTTGAAGCACATATGGAAAATTTCCTAGAATTAGACCACATGTTAGGACACAAAACAAGTCTCAATAAATTTGAGAAGATTGGAATCATATCAAGTATCTTCTCTGACCATAATGTTATGAAAGTAGAAATCAACCACAAGAAAAAAACTGAAAAACACACAAAGTCATGGAAGCTAAATAACATGTTACTCAACAATAAATAGGTTACCAATGAGATCAAGGAATAAATCAAACTTTACCCTGAATCAAATGAAAATGAGAACACAACAACTCAAAATCTATGGGACACAGTGAAAGCAGTCCTAAGAGGGAAATTCATAACATTAACAGGTCTACCTCAGGAAACAAGAAACGCTCAAACAATTTAACTTTACACTTAAAGGAACTGGATAAACAACAAACAAAGCCCAAAGTGAGTAGAAGGTAGGATATAATACAGATCAGAGCAGAAATAAATGAAATAGAGTCTAAAATACATAATACAAAAGATCAATGAAGCCAAGAACTGGTTCTTCTTTTTTTTTTTTTTTTTTTTTTTAACTTACCTTTATTGTTGAATGTATTATAGATTTCCCCCCTTTTTTTCCCCATTGACCCTCTCTTCCTCAATCCTTCCCCCTCCTTCTGCCTTCCCCACATTATTGTCTGTGTCCATTGGTTATGCATATATGCGTAGAAGGTCTTTGGTTTATCTCTTCCCGCCCCCCTTCCCTTTGAGGTTTATCAGTCTAACAACAAATTTGTATTTCTTAATTCCTTCATCTTTTTCACCCATCCCCCCAGCCCCCTCCCATCTGGAAAGCAACAAAAAATTCTGTAATACATTCAACAATAAAGATAAGTTAAAAAAATAAAAAAAGAACCAGTTCTTGGCTTCATTGATCTCTGTATCTGTGAGTCTGTTTCTGTTCTAATTGTTCTTTTAGTTTGTAGATTCAATTGTTGATAGATATATATTAATTGCCTTTTTATTGTTCATATTTTTGTTCTTCTCCTTCAAGAAGACCCTTCAACATTTCATATAATACTGGTTTGGTGGTGATGAACCCCTTTAGCCTTTTCTTGTCTGGGAAACTCTTTATATGGCCATTGATTCTAAATGATAGCTTTGCAGGATAGAGTAATCTTGGTTGTAGGTCTCTGCTTTTCATCAATTTTAATATCTCTTGCCACTCCTTCTGGCTTGCAAACTTTCTTTGTAGAAATCAGCTGACAGTCTTAGTAGGTAATGGAACTGGTTGGTTCTTTTAACAGATAAACAAGATTGATGAACTTTTAACTGGACTCATTAAGAAAACAGAGAGAGAAGTTAAATAAATAAAATCAGAAATAAAAGAGGAAAAGTAACAACAGACACCAGAGAAATACAAAGGATTCTTAGAAAATATTACAAGCAACTAAATGCCAACAATTTTGACAATCTGGATAAATTTCTAGAAACATACTGTCTTCCAAACCTGAATCAGGAAGAATCAGAGAATCTGAATAGATAGGTTATAAGTAGTGAAACCAAAGCAGTAATAAAAAAAAAATATTCCAATAAATAAAAGTCCTGAACTAGATGGGTTCACTGGTAAATTTTACTAAACTTATACCTATTCTTCTCAAATTTCCACAAAATTAAAAAGGAAGGAAAACTCCCAAGCTCTTTTTTTTTTTTTTTTTTATCCTCATCCAAGGACATTTTTCCATTTTTTGTTCAGATTAAGTGGGAAGGAGAGAGAGAGAGAGAGAAACATCGACGTGAAAGGGACACATTGAGTGGTTGCCACCCGCACGACCCAACCAGGGCCGGGAACAAACTGCAACCGAGGTACATGCCCTTAGCGGGAACCGAACCCGGGTCTCTCTGGACCACAGGACGACGCTCTAACCGCTGAGCCAAACTGGCCGGGGCTCCCAAGCTCATTTTATGAGGCTAGCAAAAAAAGAAAATTATAGACCGATATCCCTGATGAACCTAGATGCTAAAATCCTCAACAAATATTAGCAAACCAGATCAGCAATACGTTAAAGAGATCATACACAATGATTAAGTGAGATTTATTCTGGGTATGCAAGATTGGTACAAGATCCAAAAATCAATAAACGTGATATATCACTAAAACAAAATGAAGGTTAAAAATCATATGCTCATATCAGTAGATGCAGAAAAAGCATTTGATAAGATCTAGCACTCATTAATGATAAAAACTTCTAGCAAAGTTTGAATAGAAGGAACATACCTCAACATAATAAAGTCCATATATGAAAAAACCAGAGCCAACATCATACTCAATGGGCAAAAACTAAAAGCATTTCCCTTAAAATCAGGAACAAGAAAGGGATGTCTGCTTTCACCACCTTATTCAACATAGTACTGGAAGTCCTAGCCATAGCAATCAGACAAGTAAAGAAATAAAAGGCATCCACACTGGCAAAGAGGAAGTAAAACTGTCATTATTTGTAGATGACATGATATTGTATGTAAAAAACCCTAAAGAGTCACCAAAAGCTACTATATCTAATAAATGAGTTCAGTAAAATAGCAGGATACAAAATTAATATCCACTAGTCAGTGACATTTCTATGCACCAATAATTAATTATCAGAAAGAGACTAAGAGAACCATCCCATTTACTCTTTCAATAACCAACAACAACAAAAAAATTAAGGTACCTAGGAATAAATTTAACCAAGGAGGTAAAAGACCTGTACTCATAAAACATTGAAGAAAGAAATGAGGAAGATATAAACAAGTGGAAGCATATACCATGTTCATGGATTGGAATAATTAACATCATTAAAATGGTCATACTACCCAAAGCAATTTATAGATTCAATGCAATTCCTATTAAAATACCAATGGTATATTTCACAGATCTAGAACAAATATTCCAGAAATTTATATGGAACTAAAAAAGACCCCGAATAGCCTCAGCAATCTTGAGAAAGAAGAACAAAGTTGGAGGTATCACAGTACCTGATATCAAACTATACTACAAGGACATTGTAATCATAATAGCCTGGTACTGGTGTAAGAATAGATATGTAGATCAATTGAACAGAACAGAGGGCCCAGAAATAAGCCCATACCTATATATTCAATTAATATTTGACAAAAGAGGCAAGAACATATGACCAATTAGAGACAGTCTCTTCAATAATTGGTGTAGGGAAAATTGGACAGGCACATGCAAAAAATGAAACTAGACCACCAACTTACACCATATACAAAAATAAACTCAAAATTTATAAAAGACTTAAATGTAAGTTGCAAAATCATAAAAATCCTAGAGGAAAACATAGGCAGTAAAATCTCAGACATTTCTCATAACAATATTTTTGCCACTGTGTCTCCTAAGGAAAGGAAAATAAAGAAAAAAAAATAAACAAATGAGCCTACATCAAATTAGAAAGCTTCTGCACAGCAAAAGAAACCATCAACAAAATGAAAATGGAAGCCACTGATAAGGAGTTAATCTCCCAAATATATAAAGAATGTATATAACTCAACACCAAGAAGACAAACAATCCGGTTAAAAAATTGGCAAAAGACCTGAATAGATAGTTCTCCAAGGAGGACATACAGATGCCCAATAGACATATAAAAAGATGCTCACTGTCACTAATCATCAGAGAGATGCACATTAAAACCACAACAAAATATCACCTCATACCTGCCAGAATGGCTACCATCAACAAACAACAAATGTTGGCGAGATGAGGGAGAAAAGGGAACCCTAGTGCACTGTTGATGGGAATGCAGCTTGGTGCAGCCATTGCGGAAAACAGTTTGGAGTTTCCTCAAAAAATTAAAAATGGAACTGTCTTTTGACCCAGCAATCACACTTCTGGGAATATATCCTAAGAATCCCAAAACACCAATTTGAAAGAATATATATGCCCCTATGTTCATAGTGGCATTATTTATATAAAAGCCAAGATCTGGAAATAGCCCAAATGCAAAGTGCCCGTTAGTAGATGAGTGGATAAAACAACAGTGGCACATTTATACAGCGGAATGCTTTGCAGCTGTAATAAAGAAGGAAATTTTGCCAGTTGCACCAGCGTGGATGGAACTGGAGATTATTATGCTAAATGAAATAAGCCAGTCAGTGAAAGTGAAAGATCATATGATCTCACTTATATGTGGAATCTAATGAACAAAGTAAACTGACCAACAAAATAGAAACAGAGGCATGGATATATGGAACAGATGGACAGCTATCAGAGGGAAGAGGGAGAAAGGTACTGGATGAAAGAAAGTGAAGAGATAAGCCAAAGAATATGTATGCATAACCCATAGTCACATTCAACAATGTGGTGATGGTCAGAGGGAAGGCAAGTCAGGACTGGGTGGAGGTGGGCAAATGGGGGTTAAATGTGGACATCTGTAATAGTATCAACAATAAAAATAATGTAAAAAATAAAAATAAAATTCACTTATATACTTTATAAATGAATAAATAATATTTACGAAAATGAGTTAAAAAAAAGAAAGTTGTTTTGTGGGTATGTTTTAATATTTCTTGGGAAAATGCCTAGGAGTTAGATTGCTGCATCACAGGACTTTAAAAAAAATTGCCAGTTTTTCAAAGTGATTGTGTGATTTTATAATTTTATCAGCAATGCATAGAGTTACATTTGTTTCACATCCTTGCCATCTTTTGGTATTATTAGTATTTTTAATTTTAACCACTTGAGTGAGATTGAAACACTATCACACTGTGGGTTTATTTTTATTTCTCTGATTACTAATGATGTTGAGGAACTTTTTATGTGTTTACTAGACATTTCTATATCTTTTTAAAAATAGAATGTTTCTTCAATTCTGTTACTCATTAAAATATTTTTATCTTTATGTTTTTAAAGGATTTCTCTTTATACTCTATAAGTTCTTTGTCAGACAAATATTTTATGAACATTTTCTCCTAGTCTGTATGTTGTCTATTTCATTGATTCTTTTTTTAAATTGAGGAATACTTTACATAGCATAAAATTTAGCCCTTTAAAGTGAGTGATTCAGTGGCTTTTAGTGTGTTCACAAGGTTGTTCAACCATCAGCACTATGTAATTCTAGAACATTTTATAACCCTCCAAATAAACCCATATCCATTCAAATTCACTCCCCCTTGCCCCTCCTCCTCCAGGCGCTGGCAACTGCTAACACACTTTCTGTCTTTATGGATTTGCATGTTCAGTATAGTTGATATAAATGGGATTATATAATCAGTGGCCTTTTGTAGGTGGCTCCCTAAATTCGGCATGATTTATAGCTGAATAATATTTCAGTGTGTGTGTGTGTGTGTGTGTGTGTGTATGTGTGCTGTTTTGGGGTTGTTTTTACTTTTTGGCTATTATGAATACTACTGCTATGAACATTCATGCACAAATTTTTGTGTAAACATATGTTTTCAATTCTCTTGAGTATAATCCTTACATGAACTGAATGTTGGTGTTTCCCCAATGTTCACACTTGAAACCCTAAACCTCAATCTGATGGTATTTAGAGATTGAGCCTTTGGAAGGTGATTAATTCATGAAGGTGGAGCCCTCTTGATTGGATTAATGCCTGTATAAGAAGAGACATGAGACAGCTTGCTTCCTATCTCTGCTCTCTGCCATGTGAAGATATAGAGAGGTTTTCAAACCACCTCGCCAGACACTGTATTGGTATGAAAATAAGAAAGTTGTTGAGGTTATATTAATATATACCAGCAGATACAGTGGCCGTAAAAAAGAAGGAAATCTTACTTTTTGTGATAGCGTGGATGGACCTGGAGAGTATAATGCTAAGTGAAATAAGCCAGTCAGAGAAAGACAAATACCATATTATTTCACTTACATGTGGAATCTGATGAACAAAATAAACAAACAAATAGAATAGAAGCAGACTCATAGATACAGAAAACAGACTGATAGCTGCTAGAGAGGAGGGGGTTTGGAGGCTGGGTGAAAAAGGTGAAGGGAATAAGCAAAAATAAAATCAGACAGACAACAGTATGATGATTGTCAGAGAGAAAGGGCAGTGGGGGGAGGTGGAAGAGGGCAAAGGGGGGATAAATGGTGGTGGAAAGAGATTTGAGTAGTGAACACACAATACAATATACAGATGATATATTTATAGAATTGTACATCTGAAATCTATATAATTTTATTAACAAATGTCATCCCAATAAATTCAATTAAAAATTTTTAAAAGTTATATTTGTTAAAATAATTTATCATGGTCTACCTCAACATAATATTATTCTATTTTATGAAAAATATAAAAACTTTATAATGAATTCTCTAACATCCATCTTTTTGTATGTCATTTATTTTACTTCTATATACCATATTTCTTACCCTACATTGTTACTATTTATGCTTTAAACAATCAATTAAAAAATAAGTGTATTCACATATAAAAATAGCAAAAATGTTTTTTCTCATACTTACCTTTTCTTATCATAGATTTGGGTTTCTATATGGAATCATTTTCTTTCAGCCTGATAAACCTTTGGCATTTCCTATATGACAGTCTGTTATACTTTGTCTATCAGAAAATTTAAATGAGTCTTAGGATATTATTCATTTGGTATAGAATTTTATGTTGAGAATTTTTTCTTTCATAACATTAAAAATGTCATTCTATTATCATTTGGCCTCTATTGTTTCTGATGAGAATTAAGGAGTCATTTTTGTTTTTGTGTCTCTGAAAGTAAAGTGTCATTTTATTCTCTCTGGCTGGTTTTACTTAAAATGATTTTTAAAAATATTTTGGTTTTTAGCAGTTTGGCTATGATGTGCCTAGTTGTAGTCCTTTTGGTGTTTATTCTAAATTGGTTTAGATATTCTTGGATCTATGGCTTGATGTTTATATTAGTCCAGGTTCTTCAGAGAAACAAAATCAATATGGTCCTTCCTTCCTTCCTTCCTTCCTTCCTTCCTTCCTTCCTTCCTTCCTTCCTTCCTTCCTTCCTTCCTTCCTTCCTTCCTTCCTTCCTCCTTTCTCTCTTTCTCTCTTTCTTTCTTTCCTCTCTCTGTATCTATCTATCTATCTATCTATCTATCTATCTATCTATCTATCTAATCTATCTATCTATCCATCTATCATTTATCTATCTATCATCATCTATCAATCAAAATATAGGAAATTGGTTCATGTGATTATGGAGGCTGAGAAGTCCAACAATCTGCCATCTGCAAGTTGGACATCCAGGAAAGCTAGTGATGTAACTCCAGTACTAGTCCTAAAGCCTGAGAACCAGGGGAGGTGATGGTGTAAATACCAGCCTCTACAAAAGTTTTGGGGTACAGATGGCAATCTGTGAGAATGGGAGGTACCTGGCTCAGTTCCCACGCAGAGAGACAGTATTAACTGATAGCCTCCAAAAGGGCAGACTGTTGCCTGACCCTAGGTTTCAAGAGGCCTTGAAGGCATCTACCAGAATGCTGAAAGCCTGGACTGGAGGGAGGCAATATCTACACAAACCTCAATATAGAATTTTATAATATAATTTAGCTCTTTGGGAGTCAAATCTGTACATATTTGCTACCAATATAACATGTCTGTTTTTTCAACTTTTGGACATGTAATTTTTTAATGCAGTTCTAAAATAAATTATGTATAAAAGTAAGAGGTTTAGTTAACTAGTTAACTCATTGAAGTAATATCAGTCAGCAAATATGAATTTCTTGGCATAGGAACTAAAACATGGTAAGCACTCAATAAGTATTTATTGTTATTTTTTTGTTGGACTCTAAAAAGAACTACAGTATGCTAGTTTGGGTAGATAAGGCATGGGGGAACTTAGTTAAAAGCATTGTTCTATAATAGAGACAGAACAAATTTGGCTCTTCATGTGGACTTTGTAGCAATTTCTCTGTCTGCACATGCAACCTGAATATCTCAGAGGATAAATAAACATGCCAGTAAGTTCTAAGTGGGTTATACAATGTATAATGGCTTGGAAAATAACAACCTATTTCTTGCGGTGAAAATTTGAAGCCCTAAATTGACTCAACATGAACTCCATCATAAAAATAAGCACTTGAACAGTCCAATTATGTCAGATCATGATGTGGATATGAAATATAAATTTTAGAGTCTGTAACTCTACATTATTTTATTTTATTTTATTTATTTTTTTTGTCCTCACTCGAGGACATTCTTCCATTTCTTTGCTCAGATAGAGTGGGAGGAAGAGAGAGAGAGAAACATTGACGTGAAAGGGACACATCGAGTGGCTACCACCTGCATGACCAACCAGGGCCAGGGACAAACTGCAACCGAGGTACGCGCCATTAACGGGAACCAAACCCGGGTCTTTCTGGACCTCAGGCCAATGCTCTAACCACTGAGCAAAACTGGCCAGGGCTGTAACTCTACATTATTTTAAACTTCTAGCTTAAAAACTCAATCATGTTTAGTTATATGGTTATTGTATCCTGAGTAATGCCTTGTATATAGACGATCATTAGTAAATTTTATCATATTATGTAAAAATCTAGTTTATGTATCTGTCAAGCATTCAATTTGATTCTTTATCAAGTTTGGTTATTTTGAAGTAATGTGCCAAAAGGAAGCAATGAAAAGAGGGGGTTTATTTGCTTTTTACTTAGTTGATGAGCAAATGTGCATTTTAATATATATATATTAGATTTCTTTAAACATGTCACTATTATTAGAGCCAAATAATGCTCAAACATTATAAAACTTAAGAAAGCCCTACAATTTTCCTTAAACAGGAAGAGTTAGAATCTGGTAACATATAAAGGTTGGGTAGTGTTTAAACTAATGTTTTGTTTTATTTTTTGCTCTTGATATGGGGAATTCTGAATGTCTGAATTCTTGTCTTGTTATTAATTAGACATAAATCGGATTACTAATCAAAACATTGAGTTGATTTTTATATTATTTGTTTTCTAGATAATATAGAATTTCCATTAATTTCTGTAGGTGTGCAGTTCTTTTTTTAAAAAATTTTAATTTTTTAAATTAGTTTTTTAGAGAAAGGAAGGAACAGACATTGATGTGAAAAACATCAATTGGTTGCCTCCTGCATGCACCCCAACCAGGGATCGAACCCATAACCTGGGTATGTGCTCTGACTGAGAATCAAACTCACAAACTTTTGGTGCACGAGACCATGCTCCAACCAACTGAGCCACAATGGCCAGGCAGGTGTGCAGTTCTTTAGGAATTACATACAAATAACCCTTCAACAATGCTAAGATTCTAATTTTTTTCATCATGCAACTTTTGTTGATGATATATTAAGGCACTATACATCAGGTTGTCAATGAAATCTTTTGTTATTATTTAAAAGATACTAATTTGTCACTTAGAATCCCTAGAACTCTGAAATATAATCATCTGTTTTAGTTTTATTATCATTTAGTCACCTGTTCACATGGATACAGACATAATATAAAGAATTAGCCCTGGCGGACCAGAGAGTCCTGGGTTCGGTTGCCGCTAGGAGCACGTACCAAAAAAAAAAGAACAATAGTGTCACTAGGCCATTTTCAATAAGTTCTATAACTATGAATAATGAAGCAGCACATTTACTTATTTAATAACCAAAGCAAGGTTTCTTGAGAATAATGTCAAATCAGTCATTCAGAATAAGTCCTGAGCTTGCACATGTGCAGTGAGAAGATAATCACACCCACTCAATGAAGGTCTGGGGCACTGGCCTTCCCTTACCTTAGGATCCTGAGGTTACTCTTTGTCTTCTACTTTGTACTCTGGATATCAACCTTCTGATGATAAGTAGGTAGGCTTTTCTCACCCAACCTCTTTACCACCACTTCTTTCCTTTTCTCCCTCGGAAAGTTCATACCCTCCTTTATCTTTCAATTCCATTTTAGATAATATGTTTCTCACATATCTCTTTAACTGTACACCATTCTCTCTTTTTCTAATTCTTTCCCAGTTACCTAAGGAGAGATTTCCTCCTTTCTTCAATCCATCCTTTTGTATTTGTGAGCCCCCTCTTTTTTCCTTCCTTCCTTCCTTCCTTCCTTCCTTCCTTCCTTCCTTCCTTCCTTCCTTCCTTCCTTCCTTCCTTCCTTCCTTCCTTCCTTCCTCCCTCCCTTTTCTCTTTTCTTCTTTCTTTTCTTTTCTTTTCTTTTCTTTCTTTCTTCCTTCCTTCCTTCCTTCCTTCCTTCCTTCCTTCCTTCCTTCCTTCCTTCCTTCCTTTCTTTCTTTCTTTCTTTCTTCTTCTTTCATCTTCTCTTATTCCTTCTTCTTATTCCCCATCCTTGCCCTCTCCTCATCATTTTTCTTCTCATTACTGTTTGTGAACTAAATATGTTAAGTAAACATAGCACAAAAATGTAAGAGTAGAGTAAGTGGTAGACTAATATGGAGGAAAGAGAAAGCTTATGTTATGAATGGAAAATTAGCGTAATTTGAACTCCTATAGACAAATATATAAGAACTAGAAGAAAACCTGAAAGAAAGTGAATATACTTAAGCTTCTCCAGCTGGTAGGATCATGGCATAACTTAAGCTTTCATTTTTATTTTTATCAATGTTTTTATGCTTTTTGTGGGGAGAGAGGTGGTACAAATCACCATCTTGTTCGAAGACCTTAGAAGTTCTTTTCAGAACCTTTTTATAATTTGCTTTCTAATCTTTACCTCTGAAGTTGTTTTTGTCCCCAGTCAGCCTACAAGTTAACCTTTTTAAAGTAAATTATTAATCGATTTGCTTGTTTTTGTTTTTTGCATATCATCATTATAATAAACAAGTTTTGTTCAATATTTCATTGAAAATATATGATATTTCAGCTGCATGATGGATTAAACATATTTTAGTGACCTGGATATACAATTTTCAGCACTATTTCTAACATCAGTTCTTTGGTAAATACATTTTGATTTACAAACAAAATTTTGGATGAATATGCATTTATGATTGAGAACTTTCTGAATTATGTCCTTTGGGAAAATAGAAGTACATTTCTTTTTCTCTTTTAATGTTCTAGTGGGAGAAACTTGGAATTCTCAAATGCATTCAAACAGTTACGAATAAATGATTTAGGAAAAATTACTGCAGATTATGCAGGCACACATACAGCAAATAAATGATTAAATGCTAACTAGGTGGAAAATGTGAAAGGAGTGTGTGTATTGTAGAGCTATAGAATCGTTATGGCTGTGCTTCTCAAACACTTCTGCGTAAGGTCCAGTAGAGACAGGGGAGAAGGAACATGGATGGTTGAGAGTAAGGGAGGAGTGACTGGGAGTGGATTCCTTCAACATGTCATGTTTAGTTTTAAAATTTATTTAATTTTTCATTGTTTTATGCCATAATCATGTTTGTTTTAATATAAAAACAATTACAGGTAAAGTTACTTTATTCTAAAATCTGATTAAAATAGACACCTCGCCCTTGCCGGTTTGGCTCAGCGGTTAGAGCGTCGGCCTGCGGTCCCGAGAGACCTGGGCTTGGTTCCCGCTAAGGGCATGTACCTCGGTTGCAGTTTGTCCCCGGCTCTGGTCAGTCGTGTGGGTGGCAGCCACTCGATGTGTCCCTTCACGTCGATGTTTCTCTCTCTCTGTTCCTCTCTCCCCCTCCTACTCTACCTGAACAAAAAAATGGAAAAATGTCCTCGGGTGAGGATAAAAAAAGAAAAAAAAAAAATAGACACCTCAAGGAGCTAAGTCTTGTCTAGCTTTGTGTTAGAGGATTTCTTGGCGCAGTAAATCATATCTTGGGGACTTTACATACCATTGAGAAGCACAGATATATAATGATAAATAAACAAATCATAGTCAGGTGCAGCTTGTGTGTTTGGAGGCAGCTGTTTTAATTCTGGCAGAGGTTTATTTGCAGATGGCTAAAGCAGCTGTGTCAAAATTTGAGCCTACTCAAAGAGGCATACCAACAGGCACCCCTGAGCTTCACTCTGTCTTTGACTCCTCTTCTATCTCATCCAGTAGAGCAGGGGAGGAGACAGAGTGATACTTGTTTTACAAATTAATTGAAAATAAAAGTTGGTGGTAAAAATTTAATGATTTGATTTTTAGCTGCTTCAAAATATCATTCACCTGTTGGGTACTATTATTGAAGGAGTTCATGGAGAATGAAAACCTTGGTGTAGTGTAGATTAAGTCAAAAGGGCTTCTTGTTGAGGCTGTTTGATAAGCTAATGGCTATTAATTAACCCATTTTTTTGAAAAAGAAGAAAAGGAATTACATAACTAGCAGAAGGACGTGTATAGAGGGAATCTATACGATTCCCGCACGACCCAACTAGGGCCAGGGACAAACTGCAACCGAGGTATGTGCCCTTAGTGGGAACTGAGCCTACGTCTCTCTGGACCACAGGCCGATGCTCTAACCACTGAGCCAAACCAGCCAAGGGCTAAACTTCTTGATGGGGACATAAATAATGTTGTATAGGTTGACTCTGCTGGTGAGGAAAACTTAATTAGTATTTTTATCCCCTTGTATGGGTTTGCTAGGGCTGCTATAACAAAGTAACACTAACTGGGTGAGCTTAAACAACAGAAATTTATAGTTTGACAGTTCTGGAGGCTAGAAGGTGAAGATTAAGGTGCTGGCAGGATAGGCTCCTTCTGAGGGTCAGTGAGGGAAGACTGTTCTTTATCTTGTAGATGATCATCTTCATGTTTACTTGGCATCCTCCCCATATGACTACCTCTGTGTCCAAATTTCCCCTTTCTTGTTCTTCTTTTTTTAAACATATATATATATATATTTTATTGATTTTAGAGAGAGAGAAAGGAAGAGGGACAGAGAAATAGATACATCCATGAGAAAGAACATCGATTGGCCACCCCCTGCATACCCCTCACTGGGGATTGAGCCCACAACCTGGGCATGTATCCTGAACGGGAATGGAAGATGGTGGAACTCCCTAAACTTCTTGATTGGGACATAAATAATGTTGTATAGGTTGACTCTGCTGATGAGGAAAACTTAATTGGTATTTTTATCCCCTTGTGTTAGTTGGTGCATGGGTCTCTTGGTGCTTCTTGGTGCATGCATTGACGTTCAACCACTGCGCCACACCAGTCAGGCCAAATTTCCCTTTTCTGGGACACCAGCCACATTTGATTAGAGCCTGCCCTAATGACCTCACTTTAACTTAATTACCTTTGTGAAGCCTTATCTTCAGATAAGGTCACATTCTGAGATCCTGGGGGTTAGGATTGTAACATATAAAAGTGGGAGGGAACACAATTCAACCCATAACACACCTTCTCATACCTAATTTCATAGGTTAACTCACACAAACTCTCCTCTCAGACACTAAAATGAATTGAAATATTAATGCAGTTTGAATTCAGTTCTGGGTGGAACCATTCATATCAGTGATTGCAGACACAAGTACACTACTGTGGGTCAGATACGGGGTCTAGAAAAAGACACAACATGATGGTTTCTGAGCTCTGTGTATCATGCATTTCTTGCAGGAGTGGGAAATCTTTTTTCTGCCAAGGGCCATTTGGATATTTATAACATCATTCATGGGCCATACAAAATTATGAACTTAAAAATTAGCCTACTATATTTGGTCAGGCTAATTTAGTGAGGTCACTCTGAGAAGAGCATGCCCAAGTTCCTTAGGGTCATTGAGAGTGATGGGAAATGGGGGCACCTCTACTTCCATCCCTTGATTCTTGAGCTCTTGTATTCTTCCCACTGGGGACATACAGAGGTACATACTACATAGTATATAGTACATTATAAAGGTCTGTGATTTGATGTGTATACTGTGTGTTGGTGAATGGCACCCCATTCCCAGAGAGAATTGTCTCTTTAGTTGTTGCTTCAACTGTGTCTCCAGCAGGCCATTTCAATGCTCTATGAGGCTGGCAGGCTCCAAATGGGGTAGTATGTGATATGACCAGTGGGGGTCCTGGTCATGGGCTCTTGTGACACCTCTTTAAATACCTCTAGAACACACTGATTTACCTAATAGCACCTAATTGTACAAATTAAAGTGGATTTTTAGTGAACTCTAAGTTTAGGATATAGAAAAATGAGAAGTCCATTATGAAATTTCCAAATTAGGGGAGGAATTTAGTACCAAAGTTTATTCAAATAAAATAATCTTCTCAGTTACTGGGGACATGTGTTACACATTTCAATTTTACAACATAAGTTCCATTATAAATGAAAGTAAACTCTTACTTGTGTCTTGGTTTCTCGTTTTCTAGGATTTAGAAACAGACTAGTATTTTCTATCAGTTACATATAACCCTTGTGCACAAAATTCTTTCTTAGGGAAACTCCTTCTCCATGTGTTTTTATGTTTTACTTAGCTCTCACATGAAGCAAAAATACAACAAAATAAATATCTTATGAAGAATATTTTACTTTTTTGATTCTTCTGGATTTGAGGAATTTTATGTTTTAGCTTGATGAATAGATTAAATCTCTGGTAAAATTTTAGTGTTCTGAGTTACTCATACAGTAGAACTAGACTGTGGAACTGTTTAACTATGTTATTAACTATTTATTTCTTCAAAGACAGTCTTTGATAAAGTAATTGGCCATATAATTTGGGCAGCATCTCATATAGATATGTAAATGCAATGTAGTTAACCACACTTTAACGAAGAATAAAAATTATTAACCAATTTCTTTCCTTTAGAATACAAAAAGGACATATCAGTATGATAACTTTGAACATAAAATTACAGGGATTCTTATTTCTGAAGTATTTAATGATTCTGATTCTAGCAGATGACATATTATTTGACTGTATTTAAACTGGTACAGGGTGCTAGGTAGGGTATCTAAAAGTTGCATTTTAAATATGTTATTGTTTCTGTGTAATTAAAGTGTCACATTGACATTTGCCTTTTATTTCTTAAGTAATTTAATGTACCAGACACTGAGGTAGATACTCTCACAGATCATCTTTTTAAATCCTTACAAAAAATCACTTAAGGTAGTGTTTACATACCCATTTTCCTGAAGAGGAAACAGTTTAGAAAGAATATGACATCTCCAAAATCTCCTTTCTAGTCTTTGGGACAGCGTCAGAATGAAACATTCCACATGTCCAGCATAAGAACTCATGCTAATTTAAATACTGTTTAACACTCTGCATGTTCTAGAACCATGCAGGCCTTCTACTATTAACCTGATCACTACTGCTGCTTGGATGCACCAGTCTTACTATGACTCTAGAGATGTGTCTACTTCTTCCCTGATGAGGGTCATCACTTTAGTCTTTGGGGTTCTTCTCCTCCAAAGATCGATTGAAGAGCAAAGAACAGTTCTTCTGTACTTCCTTTATTTCTCCAAGTTAGCTGACAAACACAGAGCTATTTTATTTTTCTATTGTTAATACAGTGAAGAAAATTCAGAAAAACCTGTTAACATTTAATGTTTCCCAATTTTATGAAATCTTTTGATGTATAGTCTCATAGTTTATGATGTAGTTTCTGACTTCCTCCTGAAAATATAGAGAGTAGATTTTTAAAAATACAGCCACTGAGGAAAAGACAGAAATATGCAGAAAGACATTTCCATACATCTTTGCATACAGGGAAAAAGAAAAGTGTAAAGTAAGTGCAATATATAACATTGCAAGGAATATGCATTTTAACTCAGAAGATCTAGTGTTATTTTTAAAGCATCAGAAACTTGATCTTGCTTGGCACAAGTATTTATGTGTAACAATACCTAAAGAGATTGTCTAAATTGAATATTTGTTCAAATATATGATAAACAGGGTTAATCCTATAATTTTCCATGAGAACAATTGTCAATACATCTTTATTTGTGATGAACTATAAAGTCAAGAGTGGGTATCTTTTTGTAAGTCTCTAGTTCCACCTTGCTCCTGGAGTTAGTCCTTAAAAGTTCTGAGGGTTACTTTTTCTTTTCTCCCAAGATGCCATGTGATCTGATCTACATTAAGAAAGAATTTCTTGATTTAGGACCACTTTTTATTACGTTTTTGCTTAAGCAGGCACTTCAGTGCAGTATGGAAGCACCATGACTTCCTTTGGAATTGAAACAGAACTGATCATTCCAGAAGGCATAACTACCCTTCAAAACATGAGAAGTGATGCCTTCTCCATTATATGTAGGTATTTTCAAGCAATATTTATCAGAGACCCATCATATTTAATGGCCTATAAAAAACTATACTCTGCCATTTGTAGAGTGTACTCCTAAAATATTGAAATATGTGTTTTCCACAAGTTATAGGTAGAATGGTGATTAGGAATATCAAGTTTTAGCAGTTCTTCCATGCAGGTTAGATAGAATTGAACCACATAACAACATGGGTTCATGGGTTTAGGATGCAGAAGTTTCCTAAACCTGATGATATCTCCACATGACAAAAATGCTGATTGATCTCAAAGCAATCAGGACCTCAATGAATTAATGCAGTTTCCAAATTATTTTTTTTTTGAAAACCAATGGAATTGCATATTTGAAAGTGGATGTTGAAAATTGATTAACTATAACTTAAAACTTCAGCTTAAACTTTAGCTTAAAGATATACCTTCTCAAGTAGTAATCTGGGAAATACAACTGTTGGTTGTGTGCAAATAACTATGGGTTCAATACAATATTTCCTGACTGCTTTTGGTAAAAAAACCAAAACCAAATGGTGGGTAAAACACTTCCATCAAAGTTATAATTGTAAGTGGCAGAACTAACCCTTGTGCATAAGCCACTCCCACCCACCCTCCTTTTTATAGAAACATGACTGGATTGGGAGACAAGAATCATCATGAATGCAGTTACTGTGTTAGACACTTTGTTCTCCCTTCCCGTAGGGAGGAATAGAGATGCTTTTCTTTCTAAGGCCAAATTGGGAGTCGGAAGGGCTCCAACAGAATTACTTGTAAAGAATGGGGGTTCTTACCAGGAGAGACTGGCTGGCATTGTGGTTCTTGATTGGAGGTGTGCTTAGTCAGCAAACTTGGTAGTCTACCTCTAGGACTATTTCCACAGAGACAGAGTAAAGAGAGATTATTGGCAGAGTGAAGAGAGCTGGTACCTGCACTATCTGATGTGGTAAAGATGAGATCAGGCATGTATCAAGGAAGGTACTCAGGCTTGGGCCTGCTTGCCCACTGACTTGGAATGGATGGTTGTGTCCCTCCAGCCCCCAAGATTCACATGTTGAAACTTAATTCCCAGTGTATGGTATTCAACCTGTGGGAGGTAATAAGGTATAGATGAGGTCATGAGAGTAGAGCCCCCATGATGGAATGGATACCCTTAGAGAAAAAGAAAGACATGAGATCTGGAGTTTGATCTACTTCAGCAGAGACCTGTGTTATGAGGAGACTCCTTACAACTTTTCCAAGAAGTTGTACAGCTCTCATGAGAGAATTCACAGTTGGATGGCTGCCATACATAGGGCATCAGTGCAGTCAGAGAAGCAGAGAAAGCCAATATAGAGGAGGCTGTAGTAGCAGCAGCCAGTTAAATAAAGAGGCACTTGTTCTTCTCCCTTTCCCTTCTCCCAACCCCCAACAATTGAAGGAGCTAAGTCTTGAAGAAAAAGGGTAACAAAGGGAGGAGAAGAATACAGATGTACAGACTTCCCTTCAACCTCCACTCCATCACTATCCCTAGCAGTCTAGAGCTATTCATGTCAGAGGCTGAGATGATTTAGATTTACTTTGAGATTGAAGCTTTATATTGGGCTGAATTTTAATAACCAAAAATGACTGGAAAGTTATGAAATCTATCAAAAATGATACTAAGAGATGGAAGAAAGAGATTTGACAAAGCATTACTAAACGCAGTGACTGAAATAAATGATTTCATGTTTGTAGTCTGACTATTTGAGATTACAGTGGTGTTCATTTTGATACAATGTCTTTTTTTGTTTTGGCAAAAAGAGTGGAGAAATAGGGAGAAATATGCAATGAGGGACCGCTTCTTTTTCACTTCAGCTTCTGGAAAAAGTGAAAATTTCAAGAAAAAGTGTTAAGTTACAATAAGCAACATGAATGACATTTTTGTGGTTGTGGTTTTATATGGATTATACTTTTATATAAACACATTTAAAGGAAAATCTTACATGATATAGAAAGCATCTTGATTTTTTCTTTATCAAATAAATAAGTTATCAGTTATGTGAGAACAAAGGTAAATGATTGTGAATCAGTTTTTGCAGTGGACACATCTGGGTGATGCCAGTTTGCATTAATGATCCCCAAGGAGTACAAACAGATGGCAAAGCATGCAGCCTCGGCAATCACCTGGAGCTCCAGAGAGCCCAGACACCTGTGGTTTTAAGCTGTGACATTTTACATTATCTTTTGAGCAGTCCCCATTTTATACTAAAAGTGCAGATGTTTCTCATATGCCTCTAAGACACTTTTTATGGATTTGATCCCACAGAGTCACCTTACACTATTAAAACATGCTGAAGTTTTCTTCTCTTAATATTACCATCGACCTACAAGAAATGAGATGGAATACAAAGCTCATCCCAACCTATGATTATAAAAAATTTAAGCTTGAAAAACTTTCAGACCAAACAAATAATCTCTTCACCCCTCCTCCTCAAATACAGATGCTTCTTGATTTACAGTGGTATTATGTCCTGATAAACCTATCATCAAGTGAAAATATCATAAGTCAAAAATGCGTTTAATACACCCAACCTAGCTTAGCCTAGATTATTTGAAATGTGCTTAGAACGCTTACATTGTCCTGTATACAGTTGGGCAAAATCTTCTAACACAACTGGTACACTGGATAGTATCAGTTGTTTATCCTCATGATCAGGTGCCTGGGTGGGAGCTGTGGCCCAGTATCATAAGAGAGTGGTATACAGCATATCCCTAGTCTGATAAAAGATCATCACTTTTACACTATCATAAAGTTGAAAAATTGTAAGTCAGACTGATGTAAGTTAGGGACCATCTCTATAACCCAAAATAAAAATTAAGGACAAAAGTATATGCTTAAGAAAGCTTATGGCAAAAGCTATTCATAGGATAATTAAAAGAAGTTTATTTTTTTATTATAGAAAAATATTGAAAATTGAAAGACAAATTAGTTTAACATTATTATTTAAATTCTTATTTTTCAACACGTTGTTCTTTTACATTTGTGCTTTTGTCAGTTATAATTTACTGAATTAAATTTAACTTTGGAATATCACTGGATTATTTTTCAAGGAGTTGGATATAGTGGATTGATTTAGACCTTAAAGATACTCACTAGCTTCTTTTACTTTGAGAGTGCTACTTAACCTCTCTGTGCTATTTCTTCATCTGTAAAGTGGTGATAAGAACACTAAGTATATTGAATAGTTGTGTGAATATTGAACAACAATCAAATGAAGTGCTTAGGGGTGAACATACTAGTGTTAGTTGTTATTATGCAGGTGTGAAGATTGAGATATAGATTTGAAAAGAAATGTAAACTAACAAAGAGAAGTTAATTTGGAGAGGTTTTGAAGGAAAATTGAAATCAATGACAGAGAGGGAATTAAAAGTGAGCCCGACATTAGCTTTTCTCATCCTGACCCCAGTTACTTGATGATGAGGCTGTGTTCTGGATGACTGCAGCTGAGCAGTATGGAATGTCTCTTCTGGCCCCTCTCACTCATGGCCTGAGAATTCTGGGGCCCTAACTGCCCTTGTCCCAGCTCGAAATGTGGTGGTTTCACACCAGGAGAGGCGAGTTGAAAAGAATTGCCGAGGTCTTTTGGGAGAAGTTTGCTTACATATTCCAGTATAGGAAAGACATTCTCTCTTTTTCCTGTATCATTTGAGATTAGATATAACCAACAGTGCACCAGCCTGAAAATAAAGCCAAGAATAAAGAGGGGAGAGTGAAGAAACTGAAATAACTTAAGTCTTGGAAGACAAAGTTCAGCCATGAAAAGAATTATTATTGGCATAATGAAGAGTCTGGAGATCGAGTGGGTCCTATCCTGAGATTCACTGCGCTTCCATAACTCCTGATATGAAACAATAAGTATTTTCTTAACATTTAAGCTACCTTAAGGCATGGTTTCTGTTACTTGCAGCCAAATGCATTGTAACTGAAAGATATTAATTTGAAAGCAGTTGGTTATTCAAATCATCAAAATGTTTTACTATGCAATATATTTGTAGTAGTTTTTAGAAAAGCTTTCTATATTCAACATATATATATTTCTGTCCTGTGACCTTTTCCCTTTGTGTTACTCATTAAATGAATTATTACAATTTTTTCTTTTCTTTTTATGTCTTTTTTCCCAACTTTTAGCAAATGTTTTTGGCTTCCAATTTTAGTTTCTATTAGCACCTTTATTGCTTTTTTTTTTACTTTTAATTTTCTGCCCTGTCAATCATATTATGGTTACAATACATCTCTTTGTCTTTCCTTATATATGTTTCCATTTATTTAGTTCCCTCTGCATCTTGGGAAACCCTGTGATAATACTGATGTGCTTTGTTACCTAACGTAACCCATTCTTCACCTATGTTCAAAGAGCAAAATATGAAACCATCATTTATACTGAGGAAAGGAGGGTAATGTTGCTGTCAGAAATGGACAGCAAAGAACTATACCAGCTGCTGCTGAACTTCAGATCCAGGCATGAAAGGCTGTTTTGAGTGGCAGTGCCAACCTACAGATAAGACCTCCACCGCCTGCCATTGCAGCACCGACATGTGGTCAGAAAATCTCCAGGTTGGAGACTGGAAAAAATTTAAAGGTAACAAAGAATAAATAGGGTAGGCCTTGAAGCTGGCCTCCATTCCCCATCATGTGTCAGAGATATAGTAACCAAAGTGCCCTCCTCCACACTTGTCGCACCTGAGTAGATAATGGTTGCAACCTCACAGAAATGGAAGGGAAGAGTTAGGGAAAGAGTAAAAACTGGACTCATCCCTAAATTTTTTACAGTGTTCAGCAGGACATAAGAGAATAGCCAGATCTTTCCTATGCTCATTGTTAGTGTAGGTAGCTAGATATTAATAAAGGAAGGTACCAAAGGAAATTAGCCATTATTAAGTGTGATAAACTAGAGAGTTGAATTGGACAATAAGTGATACAGTGCTTCAGTAGGAAGCTGCAGCATTTATAGGCACCCCAGGAGATTGCAGCATTGCCCTTGCCAAAGGGATTAGCACCCCACCCTGTGTAGGAAGGAAGGACCAACTCCTCAAAGTACAACCAATCCACTTGGCCCTGACTATGGGGGGAGGAATAAACAATAAAAGGGAAGCTCCTCTGCCAAGCACATATTTAGTGGTTAGAGTGTCTGCACATGCACTGAAGGGTGGCAGGTTCAATTTCCAGTCAAGGGCATCTATCTGGGTTGCTAATTTGATCCCTGGCCCTGGCTGGGGGTGTGTGTGTGTGGGAGGTGCCCAATCAATGTGTCGTTCTTACACCAATGTTTCTCTCTCTCTCTCTTCCCCTCCCTCCCTTCTACTTTCTGTAAAAATCGGTGGAAAAAATATCGTCAGGTGAGGATTAACAAATAAACAGACGAAGAAGGCAAGTGCAACAGGGGGAGGTAAACACATGTGCAGTAGGAATTAAGGTGGCCACTGTAAGAGGCTGAGCCTAGCCAAGGAAAAGAATTGAATTGGATAAGGGACACAGAACCCCAGAAGATCTAGGAAATGGCAAGCCTGTGAAGAATTGGGAAGTTGATTTGTTAGTTTGAAAGAGTGCCTGGTTCTTCCCAAGCCCAAGGTAATATAATAAGCCTAACAAAGATGAGCTCTCTCTCTCACTAGGTAACAGGCACTGGCCCCATGTGTAATCTCTATTCATAGCAGCCATGTGGCCCCAGCAGCAGCCTGCGACCCAGCCCAGTGGCTGCACAGACTCCAGGCACAGGCTCCCAGCACAAGTCTGGGTATGGCAATACAGCGCACCTGGAGCACAGCCAGGAATAGAGACTGCACTAGCTGGACAGGAACAAAGGCTGAACCGGACTCCACTTTAACATGGACTGAACCAGTGGCACAGAATTTCTGGACACTGGCCCTGTTTCTGGCCCCGATGAATTCAAGGTCAGATATTTTCCACAGTGGGACAGATGGAGGTGAGAAACCGGGAACCTGGGAGCAGGTTCCCTTCCATTTCTATCCCAGTAAATCTTACCACAACACTTTAACCTCCTATTCCTGGGTCCCCAGAACTGGCAACTCTGTGGAAGGACCCCGTTTCCACCGGAACACTCATGAGAATGGTGATATGGCTAGAGCAGTTTAAAAATTTAAACAACGTGAGGAGGCCAAGGGACCTGTGAAGAGTTGACACATGAGGCCATGCCAGGACTTGGGCCCTTCAGAGGAGGCCCTGAGGACTGTAGTGATAGGGGGCAGAGACACCTGAGAACCATATGGGGTGAATTATATCTGCATTCCTGGAGATCAGCGTCAGCCCCAGGAAAAGGAAAGCAGGGACAAAGAGACTATGATTACACTTTAAACAGAAGTAATTGATTTTTTTTTTTTAATTTTTACTTTTTTTATTAATTTATTTTTGTTACAGATGTTTCTCCTTTTCCCCTCATTGACACCCTCCTCCCGATTCCCCCTCTCCCTCTCGGCCCCATCCCCAGCATTGTCGTCTGTCCATGGTTACGCATACATGCATATAAATTCTGTGGTTTATCTCCCCTCCACCACCAGCCCCTCTTCTGAGGTTTGTCAGTCTGTACTGTACTTCTATGTCTCTGGGTTTATTTTATTCATCAACTTGTTTTGTTCATTATATTCTACAGATTAGTGAGATCATGTGATATTTGTCTTTCTCTGATTGGCTTGTTTTGCTTCACTCAGTTGAACTGAATTTATTGCAAAGTGATTAGATTAGGTTGGAACATTTGGCTACATGGGGCCTTTAAGTAAAAATTTAAATGAAAGGGAAATAAAGTAAGCTGCATTTTGTACTTATGAAGTTTTTGGTATATTGTAACTTTGTAGAATCTGAAATGCATACCCACTGTATATCTATTTTACAAATTCAGTACCCTGAGGAATTCCTTCACAATTTCCCCCCCCCAAATACAACTCCTTGCTAAATACTGTCCCTGCTTCCTCCTGCACATCTCTTGGATGCAGTGTTTCCTCTCCACTTTTGCTACCATGTTAATTTCCAAAATTTCCATTATTTCTCACTTGAGTTATTGTAACATCTTTTTCTAGTATTCCTGCCTTGATTTGTCCTCATTTCAATAAGTTTTATGATCTTGTAACTTTTTCCCCCACAGTAGCATGTACTGTCTTAATTCATTCTTTGATTAGACCTCTCTAACTTTGCATATCACACAAACCTATTTAGTATGATTTGGAGACCAAGGATATATTATACTCTAGTATAATTTATTTATGATCAGCTATCATTCTTCTAATCACTAAACTAATTGTTTCTTTTGGAAGTGCTACTTGACACAAGCATGAGGTTAAATCTCTTATACTTTGATATTTGCGTGGAATTATGTCTATATCTTTAGGTTTATATTTTGAGACTTGCAGAACCTGATGGACTAAGCTAATGCAGATCATCATCTTAAAAAATATAGATGAAATGTTTAAAATAATTTAAAATATAATATTTTCAATGAAAATAAAGGTAATCTACAAGTACCAGGAATTTAGAGAAATAAAGGTCAGAGTTTTAAATGATAGCTGAGCCACTGAAAGCATACTAGGGTTTTAGGCTTGATATAGGCTCCATGGGATGAGAATTTAACATCTACATAAGGATGAGAGCCATATCATTTGATCCCTATGAGTTGGGAGCCAGAACTGAGCACCAAACTTAAAAAACAGTGCTTTAAAGTAGTGCTCTGCTTGCAAAATTGGGTCTTGAAATACCCTGCACATAAATCTTGGGAAGAAAGTTTGCTCTCTTTGGAGCTTTAAGTAGAAAAAAGATAATAATGATAAACTGAAACCCCAAGTCTGTGCCAAATGGGGTCACAATTGATATTTCCTGAATGGCATGGGCAATACAAACTGAGAAATTGGAGTGAAAACTAGTCAAAGACCATTAAAGTCTATTTAATACTCTCAGAAAAAAAGTGCAAAATTGATCTGTCAGGATAATTTCACAACTCAAGAAATACAGGGCTCCTGTGGAAAACACAGATCCACTGAAGATGAACTTAAATAAAAGCTTACAAACTACTTTAGCAAATGAACCACTAGCAGGCATAGTGAACAGGAGGAGTAACACTCAAAACAGAAAATAAGAAACAATCTGGGTCCTCTGCCCATTTTTTAATTGGGTTCTTTGTCTTCCTTTTGTTGAGTTGTATGAGCACTCTATATATTTTGGAAATTTACACCTTATCTGATGCATCATTGGTGATTATGGTCTCCCATATAGTGGAATTCCTTTCCGTTTTCATTGTTGTTTCTTTTGCTGTGCAGAAACTTTTAAGTTTGATGTAGTCCCATGTGTTCATTTTTTGCTTTGTTTCTGTTGCCTTAGGTGATATATCAGTGAAAATTTTGCTGTGTTTGATGTCTGAGATTTTTTTACCTACGTTTTCTTCTAGAATTTTTATGGATTCACAAGTTACATTTAAGTATTTTATCCATTTTGAGTTTATTCTTGTGTACGGTGTAAGTTGGTGTACTAGCTTCATTTTTTTGCAAGTAGCTGTCCAATTTTCCCAGCACCATTTGTTGAAGAGACTATCTTGACTCCACTGTATGCTGTTGTCACCTTTGTCAAATATTAACTAAGCATATTGTCTTGGGTCAATTTCTGGGTTCTGTATTCTGTTCCATTGATCTATCTGCCTGTTCTTGTGCCAGTGCCAGGCTGTTTTGATTACAGTGGCTTTGTAGTATAACCAGAAATCTGGTAATGTGATCCCTCCTACTTTGTTCTTCTTTTTCAAGATTGCTGTGATTATTCGGAGTCTTTTTTGGTTCCATATAAACTTTTGGAGTGTTTGTTCTAGTTCTGTGAAGACACCTCTCCAAAAAGGACATACAAATGACCAAGAGACATATGAAGAAATGCTCAACATCACTAATCACCAGAGAGATGCCAATTAAAACAACAATGAGGTATCACCTCACACCTGTCAGAATGGCTGCCATCAACAAATCATCAAACAATAAGTGTTGACAGGGTTTGGAGAAAAGGGGACTCTAGTACACTGCTGGTGGGAATGCAGACTGGTGCAGCCACTGTGGAAAATACTATGTGTTACCTCAAAAAGTTAAAAATTGAACTGCCATTTGACCCAGTGACCCCACTTCTAGGAATATACCCTAAGAAACCTGAAATGTCAATCAGAAAGAATATATGTACCCCTATGTTTATAGCAGCACTATTTACAATAGCTAAGATCTGGAAACAACCCAAGGGTCCATCAGTAGATGAGTGGATTAAAAAGCTGTGGTACATGTACACAATGGAATACTATGCAGCTGTAAGAAAGAAAGATCTCTTATCCTTTGAGATGGCATGGAAGGACCTGGAGAGTATTATGCTAAGCAAAACAAGCCAATCAGAGAAAGACAAATATCACATTATCTCACTTATTTGTGGAATATAATGAACTAAAAAAACTGCTGAACAAAATTAACCCAGAGACATAGAGGTGTGGTACAGACTGACAAACCTCATGGGAGGGGGCCTTGGGGGGAAGGGATAAACCACAGAACTTACATGCATGAATGCATGACCAGTGAACATGGACAACAAAGCTGGAGATGGGGCGGGGGGAAAGGGGAATAGGGTGTCAATGGGAGAAAAATGAGAAACATCTGTAACAAAAACGAATTAATAAATAAAATATAAATTACCAACTAATATATGTAATTTTAAATTGTGATCTTCCATGCAATATGTGTGGCTCTTACCTACCCATGGGGTATATAGCCAATTATAGCAAATTAGGTTACCAAGTTACCATGTGTCAGACCACTTATTGAAGTTTCTTAGGTTGGGTAGATTGTTTTTCTTTTTAGAGAAATGCAAAAATTGTATTTTGTAGGCCATGGAACTATCCAGTGATTAAACTGATTTCCTTAGGGGGTTTTGATTTTGATCATGTAATAAAAAGGGTATATGAATTTTATGGAAGTGAGCTCTCCATTTTTATAATGGAGAAAATTCAAACATGCCTAGATAGATTTGCACAGAAGATATATTAAAGGTACTAAATTAATATATTTTAGTATAATCCAATAGTTAGAGCAAAACATTATAGAATATAGCAAGCTCTTTTTTAAACCAAGAAGCTTAATTATCCATAGTAAGAAAATTTTCAGTAGTACAGAGGAGAAAAAAGTTTACCAAGATATAAAAATTCAATCCATGGTGAAGAGAAATGACCTTGCCCATTACACAGTGAGTCATAATTTCCAAGTGAATTTCTTTGAGAGTGTGGCTTACAACCACATTATATGGTATGTCTGAGATTCTTCTGGAATGAGAATAACACCTACTCGAAAGAATTTATCCATCATTAAGTTTAAATGAAAATTTAATCAAATGTCATAATAAAGTTATGGGAAAAGAGATGCCAGGAATGAAATAATCAATTTCAAGTTTAAGGGACTAAAACCAAGGAAATAAAAATGAGTCGAAAAATTTTATGGATTTCATCATTTGTAGGGAGTAATAACTGGTAGAAATAGCATGTGTGACAAAATGAGAAAAATTGTTTTTCTTTTTCCTGCCTGATGTAGTTAGGATTATAGACCTAAATCTCTGATCCAGAAAACAGTAGCAATGCTTAAATCTTTCAATCTTTTGTCTTGAGTAAATACAAAGATAACTACTAGAACACTTACATTTTTTTTTTAATCCTCACTGGATGATATATATATATATATATATATATATATATATATATATATATATATTATCCTCACTTGAGGACATTTTTCCATTTTTTGTTCAGATAGAGTGGGAGGGAGAGAGAGAGAGAAACACCGACGTGAAAGGGACCCATCGAGTGGCTGCCACCCACAGGACCCAACCAGAGCTGGGGACAAACTGCAACTGAGGTAGGTGCCCTTAGCGGGAACCGAACCTGGATCTCTCTGGACCGCAGGCCAATACTCTAACCGCTGAGCTAAACGGGCCAAGGCGAGGATATGTTTTTTAAATTGAGTTTTAGAGAGAGAGGAAGTGGGGGGAGAGAAAGAAATGGGGGAGACAGAGAGCGAGAGAGACAGAGAGAGAGAGAGAGAAAGAAAGGGAGAAAGATCTAGCCATTTCCTCCTATACACTCCCTAACCGGGGATTGAACCCACAATCTAGGGTATGTTCCCTGACCAGGAATTGGACCCACAACCTTTTGGTGTACAGGATGATGCTCCAACCATCCAACCAACTGAACAACCCAGCTAGGGCAACACTTGCATTTTTAAAAAACCTTTAAGGGAGATGACTATCTATACCCAAAGTGCAATAAATTATCTATTGAGATTTGTGGAATCAATCCATGGAATTTAGATAAGCATCTCTATGACTTTCATTAGATTTCTTAAATGCCTTAATTAAATTATCTGAAAATTTAATTGGCTCTTTCTTTAACATATTGTTATGATTTATCAACATAAAAGTAGAACAACATATACAATTTTGATATACTTTTCCTTTCTAAAGTATGTGGATCTTCAAGGATAAGACCCAGTACTTTAGACTCTACAGCAAAGCCATAATCTATGCATTTGTATATTTCTGATGGCCTCCTTATTCAACCAAAGATTCTTTCTTACATGCAAAGTTATTTTTGCTGGCTTTGAGATTTAATAATATCCATATATTTGTTATATCCAACACATATCCTTCTAAAAGGGATTTGAGAGTCCCTATATATAATAATGTGTGTGTGTGTATAGTTTCAATTACTATTGATAAGATGGAATCTCAGATTTATTTATCCAGTCCAAATCTCTCCTTTAGACACTAGATTCAGTGCTAACTCCAAAATATCCAAACAGAATATTGGAAAATTTTTGGATATTAATTGATGCAGCTCAAGCAGCCCAAATCTAAAGTCTACACATCTGTATTATTACATCAATATTGTATATTATTTTAAAATAAAATTTGATGTACATCATCTATTACTATAATGCATAAAGATAGCTTATAGCTATCTCTCATTCTTCAATTACAGAATCTATTTCTTTAGCATTATAAATGTGATAATGCAGAAGACAAATTTTCTCTATATAATTATTAAAGTTATTGTTATTGGTGGTTAAAAAAAGAAAGTAATGTTAAAACTAATAAAAGAATATGAATTATTTGATAGAACCAATTTGGGGAGTTTATTTTTGGTCATGTGTTTTTCTGAGATTAATGAAAGATAAATAAATGACCAAAACATATATTTTCTTATTGTTTTTTTGCAAATGTACATCATTGTAAATACACCTGATACATGAAAATAATGATTTATATATAATGTATATTTATGTTTAAGTGTTCTGTTTATAAAACCTAGGGACTCTGTTAATAATTTTTTATTTATTTTTTCCAATTTTCCTCAATGAGATTATGCACACACACACACACACACACACACACACACATTTTGTATTCTACATTTTTTCTCAAGTTTCAGAATTTTCTCATACCTCAAGATACACTTTAAATATATAATTGGCTTTTGCATAATATAGAAGTAACTTTAATTGATTTGATAATTCCCTTATTATGGAACATTTTAAATTGTTTTTATTTTTTTATTTGGTATTGATATAGTAAATTTTTTTGTGTCTAAATAGTTTTAAACTATATGTTTAGGATAGATTCTAAAAGTAAAATTGTGTCAAAAGATTATTATATATTTAGATTATTGACAGGGATTAACTATTTTTCTGTAGGAAATCTGATAAATATATTATCCTGCTATATGTGTATGACAGTACTTCCTTATTACATACAAATTATTATGGACTGAATGTTTGTGTCCCCCACCAAGACATTTGTTGAAATTTGTTCCCCAGTGTGATAGTATTTGGAGGTGAGTACGTTAGGAAGCATTTAGATCATAAAGGTTGGAATACTTCATGAATGATATCAGTGCCCTTTAAGAGCTAGTTTACTTATTTCCCCCATGTGAGGATACAAGAAGTTGGCAGTCAGAAACCTAGAAGAGAGCTCTCCCTAGAACCTGGCCATGCTGCCACCAGATCTCAAACTTCCAGTATCCAGAACTGTGAGAAATACTTTCTGTTGCTTATAAGCCACCCAGGCTGTGGCTCTCATTTACAGCAGTCCAAACTAAGACATTAATATTATTGTATATTTTTAAATTTTTGCTCTTTTTATGGCTTAAAAATTATACTTTATTACTTTAATATTTTTTTACCTATTAGAGATTAACAACTTTCTCATGTTGTCAGTCATTCATATTTCTTCTTTTGTAAGTTTGTCATTTATCAGTTTTTTAACATTTTAAATTATTTTAATTGATCTCTTCAAATTATTTATTTCTATTTATTTCTTATTATGTTTAAGACATATTTTTTTGGAATGTTATTTGCCTTTTGATTATTTATTTTTTATCCTCACCTGAGGATATTTTTTTCCATTTTTGTTCAGACAGAGCGGGAGGTAAAGAGAGGAAGAGAGAGAGAGAGAGAGAGAGAGAGTGAGAGAGAGAGAGAGAGAGAGAGAGAGAGAGAGAGAGAGAGAGAAACATCAACCTGAAAGGGACACATTGAGTGGCTGCCTCCTGCACAACCCTAACCAGGGCTGGGGATGAATTGCAACCAAGGTACATGCCCTTGAGTGGAGTTGAACCTTGAGTGGACTCATTGGTCCGTGGGCCGATGCTCTAACCTCTAAGCCAAACCGGTCAGGGTGCCTTTTGATTTTGTTATAAAATTTTATTTAGGTTAAAGAGTATTTTTATTTGGTTCTTATAAGTTTAGCCACATCTAACAATCTTTTTATTTTTATTTTTTCTATTGTTTTTATGTTAATGAACCCCTTCATAATCCAGGGATATTATAGTCACTGACAAATATTCACTTTTAATGGATTAATCTCTTGGATTTAACTCTTTACCCATTTATAATTATTGTGATATGCAATATGAATGGAAGATCTAAAATTAAATTTTTCTAAGTGGTTATTCACTTATACTATTATTTATTGAATGATTTATCTGCCTGCTTTTATACCTATATTAACTCTTTTAATTGTCATAGCTTTAAAAGATTTTATATATGATAGATCAAATTGCTGTTCCTGATACCACTCTTGTTGTTTTCCCTCAGATTAATTTTTTTTGCATGTGTAATTTTTTGAAGTTCTTAATGATTAAAAATTTTAAATGGCCCCCCAAAAACATATTGGAATTTTGATTGGATTTTATTTACCTATAAAGTAACTGTAGATGGATTAATATTTCTTGTGTGTCATCTTAAAGTATGTTATTTTCCTATCCCATTCTCATCTGATCTTTCTCTTCATTTGGGGACCCATATGACATCAGGGGAGCTAAGCCTATTAGTACATTCCACCTCCCTTGTCACAGAAATGGTGGGCTAGTGACCTCAGTAGATCTAATTAAAGGGACTCTCAGTACTCCTCGGAGATACTGGGAAAAGAAACTCATGCTGTGGCTTTAGAATAAAGCTATAGACAGAATATTCAGACAGAAAGAATTAGGTATTTTGTGTCATTTTTGGACCACTGGATGAGACTTCACTTGAAATATATGGATTTTTATTTTAAAGATCAAACAGATTCTTTTTAGGTTTTACAGGAAGCCTGTGTTAGGTTTACTGTTACTTTCAAATGAGAGCATTTATATTGATACTATATCATTATAATATTCTTTTATAATATTCATAAACATGGTATGACTCTCAATTTCCTTGAGTTCTTTTATATATGCCAACAAAATTGTTTTATTTTCTTCCCATAGATGCATACTTCTTGATTATATCTGGGTGCTCCAGTACAGTTTAAATTATTCCAAACCAAAAACGTTGTTTTTCATAAAGATTGTATTAATACATAATAGACTAAAATGAAGAAATAAATAGTAATAATAACAATGATGTTGTCCTGGTAATTTTTGTGGGTAATTACTATATTACAGACACAATTCTTTTTATATGTTGTCATACATAATCCCACAAGGTAGCAATAAATATTTACCCAAGTTTATGGGTAAGAGAAAGTAGGGACTGACATTGAGTGACTATCCCAGCTTATGTAGCTAGTCAGCTGTACAGCTGAGATTATAACTGTACCCTGAATCCAAAGTGTCTGTGAATGATAACATACAATTTTTTTGTTTGTTTGTAGAATTGTATGAAACAAGTAGGCCAATAGGTCGTTTCAAAATGTTAGAGTTTATAGACAAAAAGGAGCCACATGCTAACCTGACAAGCTCAGGGAAGGCCTGCATGGCAGCCTTGCAAACTCAGAGACCTAAAGTAACCACAAAGAATGACATGAAATTAAACTTTTTAACTAAAAACAGTTTATGGCAGGTAGGCATGTCCTAGGCCAACACATCTTCTGGGACAAAGGTTAACCTTTACCTTAACTGAACCTATTGTCTTTTTGCATCTTTGTATCTTTGAAATGTCAAACTAATTTTCCTTTTCCAGACCCCTCAAAGCACAGGCACCACTCTGTGGAGACCACAAATCGCCTCATTGTTATTGAGTTAATTGCTGACTGTTAACTAGCCTGTAACCACCTATGTAAAAGAAGGATGTGTCTATCATTTTACTTTTCATCCAGTTCCAGAGATTTCCCTGCTTTGCCTTCTCCCACTTCTCAGGTCTGTCACCGGTGGATTTCATGTAACTCACTTGCATCTTCTCTCTTGATTGTAATGTATAAAATAAGGTGCAAAATTGCTGTTCTCTGTAATATTATCTCAATCCGTTGAGATTTGGCTCCCCAACAATTGTCGACAGTTTTGGCTCAAATAAACTCGCAACAATTCTTCACAGGTTTAAATGTTTCTTACATTGACACGTTCCTGTCAACTCACTGGGCATTTATTTATTTATTTATTTATTTATTTATTTATTTATTTATTTATTTTTATCCTCACCCGAGGACATTTTTCCATTTTTTTTATTCAGATAGAGCGGGAGGGAGAGAGAGGAAGAGAGAGAGAGAGAAACATCGACGTGAAAGGGACACATCGAGTGGCTGCCACCAGCATGACCAACCAGGGCCAGGGACAAACTGCAACCGAGGTACGTGCCCTTAGCGGAAACCGAACCCTGGTCTCTCTGGACCACAGGCCGACGCTCTAACCACTGAGCAAAACCGGCCAGGGCTCACTGGGTTTTTAAATATGAATTACCTTGGTTTTTGGTTGGAGCTCAAGGCAGAAGGAATGATGACAATTCATATGATTCTTTTGGTTTCACAATCAGGCAGTTATATTATTGAATGTCTGGTATTGCATGTAGAGCTTTTTAATAACTACACAATCATACTTAGGAAAACTTATCATCCTTTACCTTCAGGTACTTAAAAATCCAGATAGGAGATAGCACAAGTAGATAGGTAACATCTTTATATTGTTTAGAGGAAAGAGAGAAGAACTGGATTTGTTTAGTTACATATGTATATGGTCATAAACTTGTTACACCATGCTGCAATCAAGATCTGGGAAACTAGAGGGAAGCAACTCAACCCTATTTTTCTGGCTAGAACTCCGGTTCAGAAACTGTTGGGCCTTTGTTCACTCTGTAAACAGCAGGGGGCATACTTTCTTTTCTGTTCTTCTTTTCTAGCGGAGCTGTTTACATCTGTTGAACTCTCGACTGCCGTGGCTCTTTGACTTTTGTACATGTGTGATAAACAATTTTGAAACTCCTTGAATGGTTTTGGCTCATAAAAGGCAAAATACAATTATAATTTTATATCTTTGAAATGTTTGAGACATTATTAGGTAAATATTACATTTAAAATTCAGATACATGAAATCTAAGTTAGTAGATTTCCAGTTTAATTTAGAAAGCATAAGTAAACTAGATATCTAAAGTAAAGTGACCAAAAGTGGTTGTAATTTTACTCTTTTTTTATGAATTAGTAGTGTGGCATTTTGAGATATATTAAGAAGATTAATCACAGTGATTTTCTTTTGCAGCTGGCTTTGCATGTGTATGACTCTAAATCTTGTCATTTAGCCTGGTTTGTTAGAAAGTACCCATTGTATGACCCTTATGATACCACTCATTTTAGTATCTAATCATACGTTTCCTTGTTCCATGTGTGCAAGTTTTGTCTCATCATCTGAAATAGCTCTTGAAGGCAGGGATAGGGCATCGTTTAGAGGACTGGGACCACAGTGGTAGCCCATCAAATCCTTGTGAAGCTGAATGGAGGAGAGGCCTGAAAGTGGGGCTCTTCTGTACCCACATCCTGACATCTCCCCTGCACTCCCCTTAATTCTCTCAAAATCACTGGTCCTGTACTCAGTGTGCTGGTGCCACACCTATGCCAGATCTCAGTGGTTAGTACCCAAACTGGAAAGGCAAATAGTATTATTTATTCAGCTGCTCTTTAGCTTTTTATGGAAACAATTTTCAAAACTTTAATGATAATAATGACTATCATTTATTATGTGCTAAGTACTTTGCAGATGTTATTTACTGAAATTCACAGTAATGCTATGAATTAGGTTATTATTATTTTCTTATTTTTATAGAAGACACTGAAACTTGAAGCTAATAAGCGACAGAGCCTGGATTACTGTATTACTAAAATTCCATGGTAATTGACACTTGTCAAATGTAGGCAGATTGTCTCAAAACCATAAACTATCTTTTTTTTTCTTTCTGGGAAGTAAATAATGGGGATATGATTATGGTATTAATGCTAAATTAATATCCACAAGGTAAATATTTCTTCATAGGTCCATTCTTTATTTTGCTCCTGTTGTTTGAAAAACAAAAATAGGTGGCAGTTTCTTCCTACAGATAACATTGTGCATCTAAAATTAGTTCCCAACTTAGAATAATGTTTTCCTTTGTTAGAAATAGACATACTAAGATTTTTGTATTTATTAACCCAGAAGTAATTAAAATAATTTTAGAAGTTACATTTGTTCATTTAGAACAGTTTTTAAAAACAATTTGCTTCACTTTTGAAAGAATGCCAGAAAGTTTCTTAAAGTCATTTAAGACTGCAAATCTGGTCTTCGGTGTGGAGTGTCTTCAGGTTGTGCCAGTAGCTCGCCTCTCTCAAGATAGGCCTTTTCTGGCTGTAGTCAAGTGTGACCACCTCCTGTTTTTCCCTCCAAGTGCCTCCCATGGAAATTCTTGAAAAATAAGGCAATGTTTCAACCCACACTTTAATGAGTGGACTGGAATCCCCATCCCTTTAGATAACTCAGTAGTGACTCATAGAATTGTCTAGCCCTCACTTTCCTAACATTTTCCATTCACTGTAAGTTATTTCTTCATCTTCTTTTGCTGCTCAAAAGTGCTTTTCACGTCTGCCAGCTGAAAAACTAGAAATAAATAAGACCTATAGTTTCAAATTTGAATGTACTATTTGAGCTTTTTAATACAGCCCTGGTGATCTGGTGTTTGGCAGAGGTACCATCTGAAAATGGACAGTTAGGATGCAACTAAAAGCTGCTTGACTATAATTTACTAAATGCAGTGCCAAACTGTGCAATCTGACCTGCCTATGCCATTTGGTGCTCTCTGCTGTCTTCAGTCATTTGTTTTACTACGTGTGAACTTTTGAGGAGTCACCCTTAGGCCACCCAAAGAATCCAGAAATAGAATTACAAAGTATGGTTAGTTAAATAAATGGCCGCTCAGCATAATAAAGTAGTGTCAGAAATGTGCTAAGTAGGATATTATGATACTGATATAAAATGTGTTCATTTGGAACACTGGAGGAAATAGGCAACATCGAAATGAAATGATTTATTCAACTAGAAATGTTTATGCTTCAGCTAGCCACTCATTTGTTTCATGGAAAGATTTCCTGGCTATAGTTAATAAGAAAAAGTATGCAAAAATATTATAGTAATGAGAGGAAGTAATCGCTAAAGGACATTCTGTTTTATTAAAAGAATTTGCCCAGGGTGATGGAAGGAGACTTGACTTGGGGTGCTGAACACACAATGCAATATACAGCTGATATATTATACAACTGTACACCTGAAACCTATATAATTTTATTCACCAATGTCACCCCAATAAATTCAATAAAAAAATATCTCCACTTTACTTTAAGGGTTCACTTTTACCAGTAATTCTAAAATTATGTCTTTGACACTGCGCCTTTCAGAATCAGTGTTGCTGGTGGAAAGATATTGAATTAGATGACCCAAGGTCATTCTAGTTCCGCGCTGGTGATTATGTGACCTTCTGGAAATCAGTTATTTTATCTCAACTTCAGTTTTTATTTCTATAAAATGAAGATAATATAGCTTGCCTTTCCTATCTTGTAGGATTTTTGTGAGCACCAAATGAAATGATACAGATGAGGAACTGCACTTTGACTATAGGTAGGTTATTAGCCAGAACTCAAGAGACCTTTTAAAATTATCTTAACTTTCTGTACAGTTGCAAGGACCCAGAATTACAAGCATTGTTTAGGTGTTGATTGGTCCAGGGCACTAGTAAGTGATATAGAGTAGTGATTTTTCAAGGCTTGGGGAAGTTTTGAACAGTACCAATTTTTTGTCATGATGACCTATCTCAGAAGACAGATGCTCAATTCAAGGATGGAAGCCAGCAGAGGTTCACTCTGCCTTGCTGTGCTTTTATTTTTCTCCCTTTTTAGAGGATATTGCCTCATGAGAACTCTTTCCTAGTCACTATCTCATACACACATGTACATGCTCACACAATGGTTTACTAGAGGCTAACTCAGAGATATCCATATGGATATCATAGAGGAAAGGCTAAATAATGTAAATAAATAAATAAAAACAAAAATCAACAAGAACAACTCCATCTCCAAAGAACAACATCTCCAAACAATAAAACATCCTGGCAAATTTCTTGTTATCCAAGCATGCCTTATATTGTCTTATATTGCAAACCAATTCTTAGGCTTACAAGAACCAGCTATATTTGGCTGCCATATTAAACAAAAAAAAGGGGGGGGGAGAGTCATTGATTAGAAACATTAAAATAATAAAAAATAGAATTAAAATACTTTTGTATTACCAATAAATGATCACTAATTATACTTTGAAAAAGAACTAGGAAGATCAAATGAGGTTTGAGAAAATCCTTGGGACAGAAACAAATGTGGAGTAGCATGGTAAATCTGATTTAATCGATACTTATTTTCCTTCTTTACAGTGTTCAAAGAATTTGCTATTTTTATATAACATGTAGTACTTCATTATCTCTTATATTTGAACTAGGCATTCTTAACATTTTTCGCTATTCTGTTAACAGAACCAGGTCTGTATAAAAGTCTGTTTTAACATAGCACATTAATTTGAATTATAGACTATAAGAACCTTGTTATTAATGTTGATAACTGAAGTATGTTAGGCAGGCCAGGCTAGGTTATGCTTATCAGATCTCAGTGGCTTAGGACCTGAAAGGTTTATTGCTTACTGTGTGTTCTTTGTGGGTTGACATTAGAGCTTTGCTCATTGATGTCACTCAGGGGCTAAGGGTGACAGAGTAGCCAGCCATCTGCCTAAACATGAACTGACCCCTTGCCAGAGGGAAGAACTCCTACTAGATCTCCTATCAGCTTGGAAGTGACATGTATCACTTCTTTTGTTCACAATCTTTTGGCTAGAACATCATGTACCTTATATAAATAAAAGAGGACTGGAAAGTGCCGTTTAACACCTGCCTGGAATGGAAGAGGGTGGAACCAAAATTACTTGGCAAATAACTCTAACTACAGCAGCAAGTTAGTTAGCAACTTTTAAACTTTATTTATTTTAAAAAATATTTTTCTTTATTGATTTGAGAGAGAGAGGAAGGGAGAGGGAGAAAGAGAAACATTGATGAGAGAGAAGATCGACTGGCTGCCTCCTGCGTGCCCCCCACTGGGGATTGGCCTGCAACCTGGGCATGTGCCCTGACCTGGGAATCAAACTGATGACCCCTTGGTGCATGGGTCGACGCCTAACCGCTGAGCCGGGCTAGGGTAACTTTTAAAGAAATTAAAAATTTAGCTAATGTTTTTTGAGACGTATCTATGTGTCAAGTCCTGTGCTAAATGAATTCCTTGTGTTCTTTCATGGAAATCACATAACAAACCTATGAGAAGAGTTGTATTATTATGTCTATTTTAAAACTGGCAAAAAAGATGAGGTACTTTAAGTAACCTGTACAGGGGAACAAAGGCAGCGAGTAGTCGAGTTAGATCTGCCTGACCCCAGAGGTAGCAACTCTTGTCATGCTTCACTCTTAAATGTCCACAATGATCAATGTTCAGATTTAACGTGATGGACATCAAGATGGATATCAGTAGAGTCCTGTGTTACCCAAGGCAGATTTTCTCCCTTTCATTTGAGGAGCCTGATGAAGAAAGGCCAACCTTTGGAGGAAGACGCGTACCCTGAGGGCATTGGAAGGGTGTCTTCGATTCTAAGGATTCTGGTTCTAACTAATTAGGCTAAGCAGAGTTACTGTTTGTAACATGTAATTTTAGTACATTTTTCCAGATTCATGGAAAATATGGTTCCGATTAGAGACTGACTTTGGATTCATGTGGTAGTTTTTGAACTTGTTAGAGTGATTTTTAGGCCTGCATTTAAAAAATAAGCTTTTAACTGTAGAAAAATTCTTATTCACAGGAAATTGTGAAGTTAGTACACAGTTTCCATATACCCCATACCTAATTTCCCATATTGTTAATATCTTCTGTTAGTATGGCACATTTGTTGCAATTAATGAATCAGTATTGATACATTATTGTCAAGTGAAATCCATACTTTATTTGGATTTTCTTCGTTTTGACTTGATATCGTTTTTCTGTTTCAGGATCTCATTTAGGACACCACATTGTATGTAGTCATTATGTCTCCTTAGGTTCTTGGCTATGACAGTTCCTCAGATTTTTCTTGTTTCTGATGATCTTGACAGTTTTGGGGAGTATTGGTCAGGTATTTTGTAGAATAGTTCAAATGGTATTTGTATAATGTTTGTCTCATGACTAATCTGGGGTTATGTGTTTTTATTTTTTGGAGGAAGACTACAGAGATTAAGTTCAGCCTGTATGTTGCTATTTCAGAAATTTCATAGGCTATTTTTAAAATTTTTCTCTGCTTGCTTTGTTTTCCCTTATCTTCCTTTTCTTTTCTGGTTCCCTTTCTTATCCTCTCTCTCTCTCCTCCTACCCTATGTTTTTTCTCCTTCCCTCCCTTTTTCTTTCCTTCTTAATTTCCAAACAAGTCAACAACATTTACTAGCATTTAAATAGTAGTAATGCGTTTTCCTTCAGGGAGATTCCGTAGCTCTTTATCTCCTCATGTTTAACTAACATATCCTTAACTGTTTTGTTGACACAGGAGGCAAATTTATACATTTTTAAACATTGAACAGGCAGTTCATAAATGTCATTGCTCAGATTTTATATTTCAGGATGTAAGAAACTATATCTGTCTAATTTGTACAATAACTATCATACACTTTGTAGTTGCTGCTCTTGAGATTGATTTTAACAGAGAATATGGTACATGTTATTTGTGGTATGGGTATTTTGCATTTATTCTAGGATTTAGATCTTTCTAGAGTATTCAAAGATCATAAGGCACAAAACTCAATTATTGAGTCAAGAAATATACTCTGATTTCACCCACATGTACTCACCACTTTTTTCTCTCATCATCCCACTCAGAGAGTAAAATCTTTGACCTAGAAAAGATGAATAAGGCATCCACATAGTGAGACATATAATTCAAGAATGGAAGGCAACACGCACACAAATGGTGTACTAGAAATTAATCCATTTGTGTCCATAGATGAAAACAAATTCATCATTTTATATCCTGTTACTTTAAATTTCTTGGAGTTAATATATGTCTTCCATTAGCCTCTCTGCCTAATAATTTCTTAACTCTGATCATGGTTTTATTATTTCCATATTATAACTGCAAAAGTTGGCAGTAAGTGACTACATCAGACAGGAAACTGAAAGCAGATATAGAAGTGGAATTAATAATTCTTATTTCCAAAATTGTTTCTTTTGAAATGTTTAGTAGAATTTTATATTTGCACTAACATTCCAGATATTGAGAAACAATATAAATATTCTAAACACATTATCATATGCTATATATTTCCAGAGCTGACTGAAGAGTCGGCAGATGATTATATGTCGTTTCATTTACTCGTTATTATATTTTCACTTTTGGATTATTAATAATGGTAGTGTTAGTATTTTTCATAGTGTGGGATCTCACTTCCTGCCTCTGAGGTTTAAAGAATTTTCAGGTCAAAGAACACCTGATATATCACTGGCACTACTGAGTCTACTTGCTGATTAACTAGAATCTGGCTCTTTCCTTTACTTGATTCTGACCAATGGTTGTTTGTATCAAATCCTTCAATAATTCAGATTCCAATTTTATTGGAGGTGGCATTAGGTCTATCCACAAAACTCATTCCCAGAAGCCCTTGCAAGAAACAGGTCTGCTGGCCCCTGAGGGAGAAATGAAAGGTTAATAGATGTTTTGTATAGGTTTAACTGGAGATTTTCAGGAAGGTTAACTTCCTTGGGGTGGGGGTGCTGTGGAAGAGCCATAGCCCTGAAGCTATGGAAGATGCTGATGATGCAGTTGTTGCTGCACCAGCACAAGACTGCTGACTTCTACATCTGAAAGTGAGAGGATCAAGTTTTTGTTTGTTTGTTTTTGTTTTTGTAAGATGCTGTAATTGGATTTCTGATATGTGTATCTGAGTGTGACTCTCACTATATGTACTTGGGTATGGTAGTGGTGGCAGGATGGTCTACATTGTGCAACTTCCTCAGGTTTGGCTGGGGTGAGATGAGCATATTTAAAAGGTCAAGAATGCAGTGGAAACCTGCCTTTACCACTTTTAACATATTGTTCCTTGACTATATATGACTAGAGACTCTCTGCTCCCTGCGGTAATATTCTGAATTTTAAACCTTGCTCCATTTGATCTTTTGGCAACTTGTGAAACTTAAATACACAGGTTCCTTCCAGATGCGCTAGTCTAGTATCTCTAATTTCTGCCCTTCACTCAGCTAGCCTTGTCCTGTCCCCTCACCTGGCCCAGGGGAGAAGGATTTCCATTTTTTCTATGCCAAGCACATGCTGAGACTTTGCAGTTAGTTGCTGACACTCTGCTTAGAATGCTCTTTTTTCATACATTCATTCTCCTCATTCCTTCAATTCCTTCAGGTCTCTGCTTCAGTTAGCTCATCAGAGAGGCCTTCCCTGAGCATCCCTTTACCTTCTTTATTCTTCTTAATGGTACTTATATACTTATTATGTTTCTTATTGTTTGATCCTTTAGGAAGAATTTAATTCCCCAAAGACCAGAGATTTTGTTTTGTATATTGCCATCTCCTTAATTATAGTACATACTCAATAAATATTTGTCAAAAGGTTGAATTTTTTGCAATTGAATTTACTGTTTTTAGAGGCACTATTACTGGCAGCAAGTCTTATTATAGTGGGTAGTTAATTAAAAGATTAAGGTGGGTCTTAAATTATTTGCCTCACTAAGCAAACATAAAGATAAATTGGTAACCACGGCCTTTTTTATCATTCTTTAGTCACTATTTGGAGAGTCTGACTTTTTAGACACTGTCTGTTAAAAATCTAGTAAACTCAGTCTTTTACTAATATAAGCAACTTCATTCATTGTATTTTACAGTAGGCAGGCTACCCAGCTGTAGTTCTTTCCTAATTATTCATAGCCACATAGCATTTTTGGGTCAGTGGTTTAATGCATAAAGTTCCAAGCTCTTTTTTTTTTTTTTTTTTTTTACTGCTTATGATGAACTGCTTTGGCTTTCAATTCAATTTCTTTAGATATGTATCCAGTTCAACTGTATAATAGTTATATGACAATGAGCATTTCACTTGATTTAGTTGCAATTTAGGTTTTTATTTACAAAATGGAAATAATAATAATAATAAAAATTCCATTCTAGCAATTCATAGTGTTTTAAAGATGCAGTTATATAATAAATATTCAAATTTATCATAAAATATGCAAAATTATCATAAATGCAAAAATACATATTGTTTTAAATTCACCGTTATACATTCCAATAAGAAAAATAGTATACTTATTAAATAGCATTGGAATTATTGGTTAGTCATAAATCGTAATTCTGTGCTTTCTTAAATAGGAAGCTACAAATGGATTAAAACTTAATTATTTGCTTCTCTTTGAGTGAAATTTGGATTCTTGCTGGGAAATTGTTTGCTTGAGTTTTATCCTGACAAATACATAGAAGTCCCTAAGACTGTGAGTCTCAACTGATCTATTTGGCTTGTTCAATATAACACATATTTCACAGTCTCTGCCCAAGTGTAAAATGCATGTCCAGGGCTGGAAAATACAAAAATGATTAAAACAACATTGGAAAAGTTCACTTTGGGTCTATAATGAATTAGAAAATCCTCTGAAACAAAGCTGTATTCCAGGTCTCTTGCTTTATTCGTTTATGACTTTATTGCTAAAGACCTGTTTGACAAAAATTCTTATTGTGAACTTCTTGATATTGTGCAAAAAATTTTTAAAGAAATTGTTAGAATTAAATACAAAATAGAGAATGGATTTGAGAATTCCCTGAGCAAACAAGACTGTTTAGACCACGTAAGCAAAACTAAGTCCAGCTTATTTCATAAACATAAGCAAAACTTAATTTAGGTTATTTCTTGTGAATGCTTCTAGTCAAAAGAAACTTGTCATGTTCCTAAAAATGATATAAAAAATAACTTTAAACCAATCCCTGGCCATCTGGAAACCCCCATTGTAATAACCAATCATTGTAAAGGTTAAACAGCTTCCTCATTTTACTTTATAAGCCATTCTGTAAGGTCAGACCCCTGAGACCACTGAGTTTTAAATTTTGAAAGCTCCCAGTTCACGAACCAGTCTTAAATGCACAATAAACTGTTACTAACTACCAATTTTATAGATTTAGTGGTTTTAACTTTGCTGTTTCTCGTGTTTTGACAAAATAAATGACAAAAATGGATTTTAAAATATTTATATTTATATGAAGAATAGAGTGTTTGCTCTTTAATTTCAAGCACAGTAGCAAGCAGCAGCATCTATACTTACAAGAATGAACTTGATGGTATATAAAAATAAATGCTGCAAAAATGTTAAACAAAGTTCATTAAATGATTGTAGGGGAGAATACATATATCATGAAAACAGGGAAAAGGAAATCGGTGTTGGGATGATAAATTTAAATTAAAATAACTGATTTTAACTTTCCATTTGAATAAACTCTTTTGCATTACAAAGACTTGCAATTTGCAACTTGAAAACTTGAATGTTTTTTCTTGCCCAGTGGTATCTTCCCAGCTGATTTACTCTGTGAAATATTTTAGACATAGGGTGCCCTGATACTTATATTTGCAATGATAAAAATTCAATTAAGTACTTTTTATAGACTCTTTTTAATAAAACACTAGCTTACAGAAATAATTTCTTAACTTTCAAATTGTGTTTTTATTAGCTTTTTAAAAATTAGGTTTTGATGTCCACTCAAAGTATTTGAGCCAGTCTGACTTCCTTACAAATATTTTAAACTAAGACTTAACAGTTGGCTACAGTGTTTCCCAGATGCCTCCACTTTGTTTAAATAAGCAATTTACTTTGATTCATGTATAATTTTAGACCAAGGTTTTGTTTGCCACACTACATTGTTGAAACTGATGCACTCTGGGCCCTGTAGTGCTTGATTTCCCTCGTGTGGTCACAATTCATTTTCAATATTGAATATTTACCTTGTTTGAGCCACTGAGCTTGAGAATCAAGTTTCTTATTCCTCCAGGGGATCCTGTTGTAGTCCATTCACTACATTCTCAATGACCTAATCTTTCATATAGAGCATTTTTCATATTGACCAGTCTGGATACACTGATCAGTGTGCCTTCATCTTCAGTACAGACCATACCCTCTCTGTTTTGACTTTATGGTCAGTGCTGACCCACTACAGTGCATCTCTACAGTTTCATGATTTCTCTCTCTTGTCTGAATATCTCTCAGGTGTCCGCTGCTGGCATTCTGGGAGTGTGGCTATTTACTTTTTGGAGGAAACTCCCTATTTTTAATAGCAAAAGTAATGTTTCTGGAAATGTTCTTTGACCTACGTGGGACCCACCCACTTTGTAGCTTATCAGATTCTAATTTTCCTTAAAAGGGAAAGAAAGTTATTGATTACCAAACCCAATGAGGCCTGGCAGAACACTGTTCTTTTGTCCAGTGTAGTTGGTCAAGTAATAAATAGGTAGAGATACTAACAAATGGCTAATCTTTTAAGATATTTTAAATGAGTGATGGAGAGGATACTGGATCTATGAGCAGTTGTTTGTAATGAAAATATGGAGTAATCAACTTTGATTTTATTTAAAAATATATTGTTTCTGCCCAGCCAGTGTGGCTCAGTGATTGAGTGTTGACTCATGCACCAAGAGGTTGCTGGTTCTATTCCTGGTCAGGGCACATGCCCAGGTTGTGGGCCAATCCCCAGCAGGGGGCATGCAGGAGGTGGTCAGTTGATATTCTCGCTCATCGATGTTTCCATCTCTCTCTCTCTCTCCCTTCTTTTTTGTCTAAAATCAATAAAAAATTTAATAAAAAAAAAATATATATATAGTTTCCATAGAATTGGTGTATGCCTAGTGGCTACTAAGGCTCTTCTTATTTCTGAAACCTAATGTCTTCCCAAACTGTGGCCTGCAAAAGACCTTCCCTTCAGGATTCTTAAGTCTCCGAGAATGAGCTAGGTGGTCGTTTGTGATGTCTGTGATATTTTGCTATTAAGGAATATAGAGAGGGGCAAGGATTTATTAAGATTGACCTAAACTCACAGGTAATAATTAACCCACCTCTTGTGTTTTCAACTTGTTATTTAGGCTAAATAAGCCATACTTGTTCTTGCTTACTTGATTTACCTGAACTACATGATGTCCTTCAGTGAATCTTGGGATCATGTTAAGACCATTTAGATTGACTCATTCACATGCGTAGATAGCCCTTGGATAATTAAAAGATCTATGGCTAGAGGTCTTCTTATTGTGATTGATTGGTTAAATGATATTAACATTATTAATAATAATAACTTTATCATTTAATATAGGTCAGTCATTAAAATATGTTGTTTATATTTGTTATCTCATTTAATTTCTGCATATAGTTTTTGTTATTATTATCTTACAAATGAGAAAACAGAATTAGAGAAGTAAAATAATGTCCCTAAAGTTTCAAAGCTGGTAAAGGGTTGGCAGAGTAGAGATTCAAATGTATTTCTATTTTTATTTCCAAAAATTAACTTAAGCTATAATGATAAATATTCATGAAGTATACCTTTTCTACATTAGAGAAATAAAAAAATAAAAATGCTAGTAAGTAAAGAATTTAATTTTTAGATACAATTTATGGCAATTGAACAGGAATTTCAAAGTAACAGATAGGATAGAAATGAGATGAGAATTTTAAAAGTTGGAAAACTACAAGGAAGTATGAGATAAATCAATATATTATTGCATAGGAGAAAATAAATCTTGTGTTACTTTATTATATCAAATCTAAGTTGTGATGCTCTTTTCCAGAAATAGTATTAAAATATGCCAACTTCTGTTTAAATATCTTTTTGAAATAATTTTCTAAAATGCTACAGCCTAAGTGAGTCAGACTTGTACAACATGATTCATAGCTGAGCAATTCCTAAGGAGAATTTAAATGTGGCAATAAGACAATAATTGTATGCAATATGGTAAGCATGCACTTTAAAACTCTAGTACATATTTAGCAGTCTCTTGGAAATCTGATGTCATTGGTAAAACCAGAAAAAATTCTTCAGGTTTTTCTGTATCCTTAACCTCAAAGGAGACCATTTATCATAAGTAAGCAACAGGGATAGGGCATTTCACCAGACATGTAATCCAGTAAATATATGACATTAAATAGCATGTGGTGGTCATTACACACAGTGAGTAAAAGTCATAATGCTCAACCAACTCTAACTCTGTCCTCAGAATGCAATGCAGCCTAATTTGGAGAAAAGAAATATAAAAGTTGGTTTTGGCTGAGATAAAAATTTGAAATCATAAGAAGTGTATGTGTGTGTATGAGAGATTACCACAATTTCCTATTGCCTCTATGTGTAACTGATAGGAAGGAATATGTGTCAGTATTTTTCTTCTCAAACAGAAATATAATTATTAGTTTGAACCATCTGAAATTGCTGTTAGTTGGCCATTTTTGACCTAAAAAGACCTATTTTATAAGGTCAATATAATACAAATACTAAATCAATTGGTCAATAGTTGCTTTATTACGAACAACCAAAAGAGTATTGCTATTGAGAAATAAAGACATTTTCTTTAAATATATGCAGTTAATGGATTAGTTGGTGTTTAGAGGAAAAGACTTAAAGTATAAAACAAAGTAAATTAATGGTAATCTGTAAGATTTGCCTCCAAATTATGAGCAGCAGCATTAATTCCAAGAGATTGAAATTTTAGAAGTAAACACTCTTTTTTATTTGAAAAATAATGTAATTACAGAGACATTCCATGTTTCAACTATTATATATACATTAATTTACTAGATGATGTTATTTTTAAAAAGATGTTAAAATGGAAAATTTATAAAATATGCTGCAAATGGTTAGAAGGCAATACTTTCTATTCAATGAGAATAATTTAAAGCTAATGAAAATACTTGCTAATAGAACTACCATATGATCCAACAGTTCTACTTCTGGGAATATATCCAAAAGAAATTAAAACCTCAACTTGAAAAGATATTTGCACCCTAATCTTCATAACAGCATTATTTATAATAGCCAAGACATAGAAACAACCTAAGTGTCCATTGATAGGTGAATGGATAACGGAAGCTGTGGAATACACACACATACATACAATGGAATACTAATCAACCATAATAAATGAGGAAATCCTATCATTTGTGACAACATAGATGGACCTTGAAAGCATTATGCTAAGTTAAATAGACAGAGAAAAACAAATGCTGTTTGATTTCACTTATACCAGTGATACCTCGGTTCTCGAACGCCTTGACTTTCGACCAAATCGGTATTCGACCAGGAGATTCGAGAAACTTTTGTCTCGGAATCCGAACAAATATTTGGAACTCGAACTTCCGAGATGAGCCGAGTTGAGCCGAATGGCGTTCATTCGGCCCAGCGCGCCTTGCTTGCGGCATCAGTGTGAGTACAGAGAGAGAGTCACGCTTTGTGGAGAGAGTCACGCTTTACACTGAATTTAACCCTTAGACATACTGTACACTTTTATTTCTTGTTGAGACTTATGTTTTTCTACATATTATATACAAATTAGGCCAGTAAATAGGCATTTTCTGGAGCTTGGAACGAATTAATCCAGTTTCCATTATTTCCTATTGGGGTTTCATTGCTTCGGTTCTCGAACAATTTGGTTCTCGACCGTCCTCCTGGAACGAATTATGTTCGAGAACCGAGGTATCACTGTATATTGAAAGTAAATAAAACAACAGAACCCTACTAAATTCATAGAAAAATAGATCAGATTTGTGGTTACCAGAGGCAGAATGTGAGTTGAGGGGGGATTGGAAGAAGGTGTTCAAGCTGTCTTGGATCCTGCTTCAGGTTTTTCCTAAATGCTTTCAAACGAGCAGCATCTAGTCTCAGCTAGCCCCATACCTCTCGTTAAGTAATACACTGAAACAAACACAGGGAGGCAGCCAAAATGAGGAGACAAAGAAACAAGTCCCACATGAAAGAACAGAACAAAATGAGGAGACAAAGAAACAAGTCCCAAGAAAAGAACTAAGCGAAATGGAGATAAGCAACCTAACAGATGCTGAGTTCAAAATACTGCTTATAAGGATGCTCAAAGAACTTAGTGAGAACCTCAGCGAACTTAGTGAGGGCCTCAAGAGCATAAAAAAGGACCAGTCAGAAATCATGGATGCACAGTTAGAATTGAAGGAGGCATTAACTGAAATAAAGAATAATTCACACAGCTTCAATAATAGAGTATGTAAATCCAAGGAGCAAACCATCGATTTGGAATATAAGGAAGCAAAAAATGCCCAATCAGAACAGCAAAAAGAAAAAAAGAATCCAAAAAAATGAGGACAGTGTAAGGAGTCTTTGGGACAACTTCAAGCGTGCCAACATTCGCATCTTGGGGGTGCCAGAAGGAGAAGACAGAACAAGAAATCGAAAACCTGTTTGAAACAATAATGGCAGAAAACTTTCCTAACTTGGTGAAGGAAACAGACATACAAGTCCAGGAAGCACAGAGAGTCCCAAACAAGATGAACCCCAAGAGGCACACACCAAGACACATCATCATTAAAATGCAAAAGGTTCAAGACAAAGAGAGAATCTTAAAAGCAGCAAGAGAAAGGCAGATAGTTACCTACAAGGGAGTTCCCATAAGGATGTCAGCTGATTTCTCAAAAGAAACTTTGCAGGCCAGAAGGGAGTGGCAAGAAATATTCAGAGTGATGAAAAGCAAGAACCTACAACCAAGATTACTCTATCCTGCAAAGCTGTCATTTATAATCGATGGTCATATAAAGAGTTTCCCAGACAAGTAAAAGGTAAAGGAGTTCACCACCACCAAACCGTTATTATATGAAATGATGAAGGGTCTTTTTTGAAGAAAAAGATAAAATATATGAACAAACAAAATGGCAATGAATACATATCTATCAACAATGGAATCTACAAACAAAATGAACAGGCAGAACGGAAACATTCTCATAGATACAGAGAACATTTTGTTGGTTGCCAGATGGGAGGGGGGTTGGGGGAATGGGTGAAAAAGGTGAAGAGATTAAGAAGTACAAATTCATTACTAGTCTGACAAACCTCAAAGGGAAAGGGGTTGGGGGGTGAGGGGTGGGTGTGGGAAGAAATAAACCAAAGAACTTATATGCATAACCAATGGACACAGACAATAGTGTGGGAAAAGGCGGGAGGGGGGCAGGAGTGGGGAGGAGGGGGTCAATGGGGGAAAAATGTGGAACATCTGTAATACATTTTACATTCAACAATAAAGATTTAAAAAAAATAAAAGGTACAAACTTCCAGTTATAATCTGAATAAGTACTGGGCATGTAATACACAACATTCTGATGATAGTTTACACTGTTGTATGATATGTAGGGAAGTTGTTAAGAGAGTAGATCATAAGAGTTCTCATCACAAAGATTTTTTTTTTCTTTTTATTACGTCTATATGAGATGATGGATGTTAACCTATTGTGGGAATTACTACACAATACTTGTAAATCAAACGATCATGTTCAACACCTTAAACTTAAAAATATACTTCGATAACATTTAAAATTATGAGGTTTAGCGGCCAAATGTCACTTGATTTAATTATTATGTTTTAGGCAAGGCCTGTAATAGAAAAATAAGCAATTTGAAAGATTATTTTTATGTTGATCATCTCAGTAAAATTTACTGTTTTGTGGCCAATGCTTGTGTGTATTTTAAAAAATAGAATTAAAGAATTAAAATCATAGAAGTGCTTCCCCAGTCAATGGCTATTCTTCTAGAAATAATTAATTCACTTAGCAGAGCAAAAACTGCAATACATAGATTAGGTAAAGATAAAAATAATTACATACAAGCTCAAAAAAATGATAGTGCCTATTCAACCACTGCCCACAGGTCTTGCTTTGAACATGCATTTAGTTTTTAATTTTATTACTAAAATGGTTGACCATGGACACTAGAAATATTTAAAACTATAAATTGTAATTTACAAAACAGAAGTATTTTTAAGATTAAAATAGTTACCATGATTCAGTATTTATTATTTTTAGTTTTGGGCATGGCATAACTCTTTTTAGTGCAGTTTCCCTCAGGAATGAATGAAGGAAGGTAACACTCATCATTAAAAATTCTTTGCCTTTGTAGGAGGAAAAACAGGAACCTATAATTATCTGGTGCCTTCAGTAATTGGTTGAGCACTTAGGGCAAGGTCTACGTGTTTAGAGCAGAACCTGGGTATGGATCTATTTGTTCGTATAACAAAGAGTGGGACAGTGAAGGTTGTGAGGATGGTGCAAGAGGAAAGGAGATGAGTACCTTCAAGGCTGAACTCAAGCTAGCAGAAGGACGACCCTGTGGCTGGAATCGAGTGAAAAGTTGCATAGAACTATGAGTGAAATGTATGTGCAACCCCTAAAACCTTGTAAATCTTCAGTAAAAATACCCATAATGGATTTTCTGTTGATGCTTTTGTATCAGTTGTGCCACCATTAGCTTGAGTGGACGAGAGGGTAATGTACATCTGTATACCTTAATTCTCTTATTAAAATTTCACAACAATTCTAGCAGCTACATATTATTATTCTCAATCAAAAGTGAGGAAACTAAGGCCCAGAGAAATTAAATAATAACCTATGGAAGGATATAGGCTGTCAAGTGGTAGGAAATCATACAATTTTGAATCCAGTCTCACATTCAAAACTTTCTATACTTTCTGCCACCATAATGCTTCCCCCACCATAGCAATTTAATTTTATCTGAAACTTCATGTACAACATTTGATATTGTAAGGGTTCAGAAAATAACCAGTGTTTTGATCCACCTAATTTGAAATCTATCTTTCCTTAGAATGCAGTAGAGAAAACTTATTTGTACCTTCTGGTTTGTGGATGGTAGAGGAGAACCACCCAGTCATTTACACTGGTATTCTTGGCAAAGAAAAAGTTATAATCATTTCACGAAATTGGTGGTCGTGATACAGAAGGAGTAAAGGTTTTCTTAGTTTCTGAAATAACTGGTAGAGGATTACACTCAGCTCTCTTCAGATCCTTCATGAATTTTTTGTTTCTGTGTTTGAGATCCACAGCTAAAATCTAGAAAACTTGGAGTAGAATCATGGAAGAACCACTATATGATTAAGTAGTTGGAAATTGAGATTTTTAAGGAAAATTTGGGTTTATTCAGCCTGGAGAAGAAAATGTGAGGTATTATTTATTAGCTCTGTTTAAGTATGGAATTAATTTTTTCCATACAAGGGAAAGTGATCATCTGTTTTCTAACCACATTATAGAAAGAATTATTGGAAGGGATTAAAATTTAGGTTAGCTAAGAAGAATTTCCTGATTGTGAAAATGGTTAAGTATAAAAGTTGGCAACTGATTGAATGTTTGGCCTCTCTCATTTCATTCCATTAAGACAAGGCTAGACTTTGGTTTCAGAGAATTATAGAGTTTTAGGTACACAACTTATTTACTATCCTTCCTTACAAAGGCGCTGAGAGGTTAAGCAATGCTGAGTAGTTGCTAACCTTTAAATCTGATTCGTGTAAAATTGTCTTTTTGACTAGAAACTACACAATTTTTCTGTCTTCTCTAATGTGCAGCTCTATGTAAAAAAGATATTGTTTTAATGGAGAATTAAATTTATACAAAGTAGCCTCTTATAGTGGCATTTTTTCCTCTAAATTTTGTCAAAAAGTGATGATGCATCTTTTGGTCAACTGGTAAAATGCTCCTTGTGTATTCTTTAGTTTATTCCCAGGAAAAATCATAGTTCTCTATATGTTCACTTGTAGTTGAGGATTTTTATTTTATTTTAAATAATTCATTACTAGCAAATATATACTTGTGAAACATGGATTTATCTAACCTTGCTAATTCTCTTTGCTTCTTACTTCTTGGAGGTAGGACGTTTGTCTGAAAAATTGTTTCTAAGTGAGGAGTATGCTGAATAGAATTTGCTCAGATGACTAATATAAAAATAGCACGAGGCCTGGAAACAATTTAAACTTCTGCCACATGTTCAGTAAGCCAGAGAAATGGTGCTGGAACTACTGACAATTTTAGGCAACAAAATGAAATCTTATTCAATTTTACCTTGAATTTGGTGTCCTGTACCTTCAATTCCCTGGTATTTTTATTTTGTTATTTTAAAATTATAGGTACATGACATGGGAATTAATTAATTCCCTTTTATTCCAATTCCTATTGCTTCTATTTTATTCCTCATCTCTTAGGCAACCATTTCAATGTATGTTTTCACAAAATGTGTATTTTTATGCATAAATTTTTAACAAATAAAATACATATATATTTTATTTTTGTCAAGCATCGTATTGTTGAGATTTACCCATTCAGAAACATTGAAAAATGTGCATCTGGTTTGTATTTTGGAATGATTGCCTAATACTTCACAATGTGCACCTACCATATTTTACCTGTATACTTTTCTAGTAATGGACACGAAGGTTGCCCCCAACTTCTCGGTACTACATATTACACGATAAATAAACATGATCAGATAATAACTATCCAAGACTTTTGGTTATATGTGTGTATGTGTGAGTAGAATGGCTGGGTTATGGATTATCTGTATACTTTACTTGACTAGTGATAAAAAGTTGTTCTGAAGCAATATTTTAAAGTATCCTTTTTATAACAGTTTTATTGAGTTATAAATCATATACCATAAATTCACCCTTTCAAAGTGTACAATTAAATATTTTATAGTATTTTCACAGAGTATAAACAGCACAATTTTAAAGTTTTAGATCATATTCATCACCCCAAAAACAAACCTTGCACCCACTCACTCCAGTGTGTTCCTTTATACCACTGTGATTGCTTAAATAGAAGCTCAGTTTTCTACTATGTCTACTTCTGCAGTGTTTCTTTTTTGCTCTCTCTTTTTTTAAATCCTCACCGGAGGACATTTTTCCATTTTTTGTTCAGATAGAGTGGGAGGGAGAGAGAGGAAGAGAGAGAAACATCGATGTGAAAGGGACACATCTAGTGGCCGCCATCCGCATGACCCAACCAGGGCCGGGGACAAACTGCAACCGAGGTACGTGCCCTTAGAGGGAACCAAACCCGGGTCTCTCTGAACTGCAGGCTGATGCTCTAACTGCCGAGCCAAATCGGCCAGGGCTCTGCAGTATTTCTTAAATTCTTCAACTTGTCAATAATTTGACTAAGTAGAGAATTTTTTTAGGCAGACTTTTCCTCAGAACTTTGAAGATGTTATTTTGTTAGACATGTTCTTTGTATGTCATCTATTTTTTTAAAATTTTATTGAAGACAGTTTAATATTTTTCTTTATGGCAGAAATCTAACATTTTTCACATTGTAATAATACAAATGCAACTTTAGTTAAGATCTTTTTCACAGACTACATTGCTCAAATTGAAGAGGTCACACAGAGCACCCTTTTTAAAAATATTTGTTCTCTATTGATTTTAGAAAGAGAGGAAGGGAGAGGGAGAGATAGAAACATCGATAAGAGAGAACATCGATTGGCCACCTCCTGCATGCTCCCCACTGGGGACTGGGCCTACAACCTGGGCATGTACCCTGACCCAGAATCGAATTGGTGACCTCTTGGTGCACAGGTCAACGCTCAACCAGTGAGCCTCACTGGCTGGGAACACAGAACAACCTGTAAGAAAATAATTCAAATCTGAAATCAGTTCACAATGCATCAGAGCTGAGAGCTGCAGAGACACTTTCTGTCAAGCTGCAGGGCTCAACTGCTGCTTAATTGAATATAACTTCTTACTTGAAGAGAGTACATGTTGGTCAAATGGGAGTTGGTCAGCCATGGAGGTAAAAGACCAGAAAGGACAGGCTTTGGTGTATGTACATCAAACACCACTGGGCGTGGGGGTGGGGAGGTGGGCTGACTCTGTGTCCAAACATAGACTGAGGCCCCAGAGACAGACATATTCTTACTGTGGTAACATATGTAGCAAGTGATCTGAATGTGTGGTCACTAACCATTCTAATGTCTGGCATTTGGTAGTTAAGTCAACCTTTCTTGAATGAACTCCCCTAGTTCTAATTCCATGCTTACTTAACAACCTTCTGATTAATTAACTTTATATGATCAAAAATAAATTTAAGGAAGAATTATGCTTAACAGAAAATTTTCATTCAATAGATAACAGATTATTAGCTCTTTTGGTCATTTAATCAAGTAGAATTCTTCCAACTGCAATTGGCAGAAAATCCAGCTTAATCCTGTAGGTAATATTAAAATGTATTTTTTCAAATAAATATAGACGAGTCTTCATGGCTGGTTTATTTAGTAGCCCAACTGCATCATCATGGATCTAGATTCCTCCTGCTTCTCTCCTCTGGCAATATTATCCTCATCCCTCATCCCCTCAGAGTCATAAAGTGGCTACTCTTTGTAATCAGTGTATGCTTCCTTATTTCCATCCATTGAAAGGAGGAGTCCTTTCCTGCATTTATGCAATGTAAATCCTCCCTCCCCATCTGATTGGGCCATGTTAGCTCAAGTGCCTGCCCCTGGACCAATAATGCCTTGCACTAATTAGTTTAAGCCTGTGTTTCTAATCCACTCTCTGGCAAGGAGAAGGGGTCTGAGAATGACTATAATTTACTTAAAATGACCAACAATTGCCCTTGAGTTTTGGGGTCATGTTTCCCTAGGTTACTTTGGCTCCTTTGGGAAAATGGCTGTTAGGCAGACAATATCTACTACAATAGCATCTATTATAGTCTCCAAAAAATATAAGTTACAGTTCAGTTTCAGCTTGTTCAGTTTAATGATCTTCCTGAAGTAGATTATAGACTTAAATGTTCTTTGATGCCCCCCCCCCCCTCCATTGGGGAGGGAGTCAGAGAAACCAGTATACTCATGGAAAGAGCATGGGCCTCAGTGTTGGGCACGCACAGATGAGAATACCTTGTCTTCCTGCTAACTAACCTTTGTCCATACAGTAGGCTCACAGTGGGTTTGATCCAAATGAACACTGCAGCAAAATTGCAGATCCCACAACAGACCTGGAGCAATCATTGTGGAGTCTGAGCTACTCCTCTGCAGACAAAAACCCTTTTTAGATTGATCACTTTTACCCCCTGTAGGTGGGACAGGATGACTAGTGTGGGTTGGAGTTTGGTATATCCCTTTCCCTAGGCCAATTAGGTTCCAATAAAACCCCAACAGTTTAGGCTCTGGTTAAATAGTTTCTTCTGAGGGCAGATTTTGTTGGGAAGAATATTCTGGTGTATTTCCAAGTGGTTTTTTGTTCCCCTCCCCAACCAGAAGCACAAAGGCTTTTTCCCCCAATGTTCACTTGTGAGAACCTTGTAGAGCTTCAGGAGATAAAACTCACAAAACAGTGGAGGACCCCCAGAAGACTGGGTCCCCTTTGAGGTTTTATTTCTCAGACTTGCCCACACTAAGTTTCCAGCAGCTTGTCAATTATAGTTCAGGGGTTTCTACCCTAGTACTTGTTCCTGTAGAGGTTTCTGCTCACCAGGGCTGTGATTCTCTTATTGGTCTCTCTAATTTAGTGAGCAGTGGTTTGCCCTGTGACACCATCTCTTTGACAGATCCAAGAAAAAATGTTGAGATTTCAGTTTGTTTAACTTTTTACTTGCTAGGTTGGAGTGGCTTGACTAGAAACTAGAAGTTCTTATGAGATTTTGTTGGACTGATGCTAAATATTTATGTCACTTGAGGAAAATAGACATGGTAATATTACTGTTTTATTTTCAATGAGCACAGTAAATCTCTCAATTATTTAGGTATTCTTTAATGTATTTCAATAAAATTTTATAATATTCTTCATGGCATTTTTTCAATATATTTTGTTATGTTTTTCTTTGGTTCTTTATATTTCTTTTGCTATTATAAATTCTTATATTTTTTAAGCATTTGTAGCTATATGTAGGAATGCAATTGATTTTTTATTTTTTTAATCCTCACCTGAGGATATTTTTTCTATTTTCAGATAGAGTGGGAGGAAGAGAGGGGGAGAGAAAGAGAGAGAGAGAAACATTGACGTGAGAGGGACACATTGATTGGTTGCTTCCCACACGACCCTGACCAGGGTGGGGGACTAATGGCAACCGAAGTATGTACCCTTAGCCGGAATGAAACCTGGGACTCATTGCTCCATGGGCCAATGCTCTACTGCTGAGCCAAACTGGCCAGAGCTGGTTTTTGAATATATATAATTTAAAATTTATCTTTCTGTTATTAATTTCTAACTTATTTTCCTCATCAGAGATTATAATTTGCATGGTTTCAATTCTTTGAACTTGAAAATATTTGTAGCGGCACATATAAGTTTTGTTATAATGTTCCCAGAGGAGCTACTCCTTATATTTCTCTATAAATCCAAGATTGATTCTAAGGTGAATAGATGTTTCCACCTTGCCCTGTGGTTTTCAAGGTTGGGAATGGGGGTATGGTGCTACTCTCCAGTAAAATTTAGAATATGTGTAAGAGCATTTTGGGGGGTGGAAGCTGTGAATGCTATATTTCCTGAAATGCAGGGAAAAATTATCCCACATCTCACAGGACTTGAAAGTTTCATGTCATTCATGTAAATGAAAAATCCCTTAGTAATTATTTGAGGTTAGAAACAACTTCATTATATATGCAAAAACAAAGTATTTTCCATAAAGTTTTAATATATAATGAATTTCTCTGGGATGCAACTGCTAAGTACATTCAACATGACTATAATTATTTAGCCTTTATATCTAGATGTTGAACATCAAAAAGAATTGCAATAAATTGATGAATGTTGTCCTACTTGTATTATATCCATACAGTTGATTGTGAGTAGGTAGGTGTAAGGATCTTAGCATTTTTTGTCACCTAGTGTAGTCATGGCTGAACACATATATTGAAATACATATTTTATTTTATTTATTTAATTTTTTCCCTTTATTGATTTTAGAGAGAGAGAGGGAGAGAGAGAGATAGAAACACTGATGAGAGAGAACATAGACTGGCCACCTCCTGTATGCCCCCACTGGGGACTGGGCCCACAGCCTGGGCATGTGCCTTGACCAGGAATTGAACTGGCAACCTCTTGGTGTATGGGTTGATGATTAACCACTGAGCCAAACTGGCCAGACCATATTTTATTTTAAATCCCTATTTGTTTTTTGTTTGCACTGTAATTATGGCATCATATCGATATATTAAAATTAGGTATGTTTATAAGATATATATTCTGAGAACTTCATTCCATGATAGTACAAAAGTATTATAAGCTTTTGTTATAAAAGAAAGCTCTGAGTCAGTATTTAGAATCACTGGTTTAAAGAGAGAATCAGTTGGTGAACTATCAATAATAATTTTTCCTAAACAATTTTAAAGTTTCACCCAACTCCATCAATATGATAGTCTATTGATTATTGGCAATAACCTTATCCTACTATATAAAAAGATTAAAAATAGTCTTGCCCTTTCTCTCTCCCTCCCTCTATATCTGAAGATGAATAGAAAAATGTCCTTAGGTGAGGATAAAAAAAAAAATAGTCTTTGTCCTGATAAAATGAGGGTAAGATTTTGTGTGTGTGTGTGCGCGTGTGCGCGTGTGCGCGAGTGAGTTTACAATGGAAGGATTAAGGGAACTAAAAGCTTTCAGAGAAAAAAAAACTGAAGGAGGTAGAGTTTGGACAGGTGGTGTCTTTTTTTCCTTGTGGCTTATATTTGGTGCTGCTAATATTTTTCTTTTAAACTGGAAGGCTAGCTGGGAACTGATCTAAAGGAATGGAATAATTTCAAGTTATTTTAATGTAATCTTATGTAAAGAGTCAGCATTTGGACACTGTGGATTAGAGTTCTTATTTTGAAACTATTTGAATTTGTAGTTCATTAGAAATTGAAGTTAAACTACTAGTGAATGAATTCTTAGATGATAAAACAATTTTAGAAAATAATTATACCTTTATGAAGAATACTATTAACTGGGATGTGGGATACTCCAGTTTTTAAGGTTTGGGGTTAGGTTTGAAAAATTTTTAACTGCTGCCATACCTACTTGTATTTGGAATTGCTTACCTCTTCCTCTAACTCTGCTTTCAGATCGTCTGTTTAGTCTGTTGCTATAGCAGTCACTACTGTGCTTCCTAATATTTGGCTAGAAAGTCAAACTTCCGCTGTAGGTGATAGACATGGCAATTTTGCCTCAGCAATTGGCCAAAATAAAGGATGGTATGAATGGATAGGAGGATTGTGACACTTTACCTCAAATTCTGTGTGAATGTGAGCTACGTTTATTACAAATTGAAAGAACAGGAAATCTAAGCTTGGTCATGAAGCCAACTATACAAAGTTGATATCGACTTTTAGAATTGAGGCCAAGAACTAGCTAGCAGACATCTGATTCATATGCATTGTATAATGGAGGAGATAGACTTTTATGATTCACATTTTCTCCTGATCAACTGCCAACTCTCTTTTCTGACTGACTGACTAAAAGTCAAGTATCCTTTGGAGGTTTTTCTGGTTTTTAGTCAATCTGTAAATCTCATTACTTTTTTAATAGTCTTTCCAGAACTTCTTTTGTATTTACTTTTCCATTATTTACTGCATAGTTTTCCAGAGTGTACTTTACTTAAGATATTATTTTCAACATGTGTATGTAGATATGAGTCATTTTGCTTAAAAATTATAATTTCAAATACAGATATATAACTGGATGGCTACATCCTATTGTTTTGACTGTTAATTCTGATTAATAAATATTAATTTGAATTAATAGGAATACTGAAGATGAATGAATTCTGTATGATTATGTTGATTATGAATTATATTATGCTTATGTTCATTCTCATTTTTAGATAGAAAAGTTTGAGTGTAGTGTCAGATTAGAAGAAATCAATAGATTTCAAAAGTAATTATAGGTCCTGGCTGGGCATCTCAGTTGGTTAGGGTGTTGTCCCAATACACCAACATTGCAGGTTTGATCCTTGGTCATGGCACATATAAGAAGCAACCAATGAATGCATGAATGGGTGCAACAACAAATCAATGTTTCTTTCTTTCTCTCTAATAATCAATAAAAAAATTATAAAAATTGTTATAATGAAAGAAATGTCAATTATAGACATGCCAGTTTTTCAAGAAATTTGAATATGTCCATATATGTCTGACCTGATATCATTTCTGACAACTATATTCAAATCACTGAAAACACACAAATGTCCACTTTATTTTAAAATATTTCATGGAAAGAGAATAACATTGTCCATCAGTAAGTAGTTCTTATGCTTTACAAAGTTTATTGGATGGAAGATTTTCCTTTTATATAACCTGAATTCCTACTACTGTAATGTAATTTCCTTTTTACAGGTTCTAAATGGAGAACATCTGGTCACCATCTTTCTTTCTTTCTTTTACTTTTTTGCCAAAGCCATTAACAGAAACTTCTTCTCTGACCTTCACTATTCAAGTTTGACCCTTAAAATCCCACTTTATTTTTGTCTGTAGTGTTTGGGCATGGTGTGCAGGCAGCAGGTACATTGATTGCCTTAGCTCATCGAATACTTTAATTTTGACAATTGCTCCCAAGAGCTGGGGCCACTGATATTCATACCACAAGTCAGCCCTGCTCCACTTTCTAGACGAAACAGGATATTCAGAAGGTAGAAATAAACAACCTCAGCTTCCCATGGAAGCAGATTCTGTTAATTATCTTCCCAGTTCTGGAAACTGCAGCCTCCTCAATGGTCAGTGGGTTATCCAAATACTGTTAGCTGCCAACCAGACTTGCCATTTGCTGGCCACTACCGTCTTAGATCACCCTACAAGGTTACATGTCTCTTTGCTAAAGATTTTGAACTTCAGTCTGGGGGTAACTTTCTTTGAAGCTGTGAATCTCCTGAAATTGCCCATAAGTCATAATGTGTATGTGTTTTTCTGACTCTGCAGCTTTAGCAGTTTCCCAAAGAGGAACATAATACAAAAAAGTTTTAAAACAATGCATGTTTTATTTACTGAAGGATTTAATATTATGATATCGACAGCCAATATAGTTACAATTAAAGAGAGAACATTTTTCTTGCTTCCATATGTCCGTGTGCTGGCAGTGGGCATTTCTTTTGATGCCTGATAACTCGCCTTGCCCTTTTCTGTCTCCTTCTTGTGTGGATTACTAGTAGTAACTGGGACGTCAGCCCAGTTATCAAGGTCCTGTGGCCATTGCGTATTCTTCCCAGAAGACAACTTAGTTGGTTTCTTTCTCCTGATGGGACCTTAATATCTCAACGTGGAAATGCCATCAATAATAGAACAATCTTGACTTTGCTTTCCAGGTCTTCTAAACTCTGTGCGGTCAGGTCTCATAGCCAAATATCTCCCAGTATCTGTGTCTACTTATAGGTAAATCTTATGCCAAGTTCTAACTTCTTATGTCACCACATCAGCTTGTGAAACTATTAGCCAAGTACAAGATATCAAATATGCAAGTCTGGGTTTCTGCTTAGTCAATTTTTCTCATGTCAAGTTTGTTATTATAATCAGGGAAGAAAGACACAGAAAGAATAATAATTAAATATATTGGTAATCATATTTCTTAAATGTAAAAAAGGAATAGAGTCTAAAACTTGGTCCAAATTTGGGACAAAACAATTGGAATTGAGGCTGCCTTGGAAAAATAGTGACATATGGTTACCATAGTGAAGTAGAACAATCATATTGTTACTGTGTGAGGCTAAAAATAACATTGGAAAATTAGACTTGAATGAATATTACTACAAGACTCTATAAATGGAAAGTCTTAGAATGCCTTACAACATTCAGTTACATACTGCCCCCCCCCCCCATTTTGAGAAGGAAATGAATGCACATTTCTTGCTTTAATAATTATCTCCTGGTGCATTTTTCTTTGAATAGCAACTGTTCTGCCACCAACAGCATCTCTGGGCTAAAATGGACCCAGGTTTCATTACAGATTACTTTTGTCTGTGGTGTTTGGGCATGGTGCACAGGCAGCAGATGCTTTGATTACCTGAGCCTTATTGGATACCTTATTTTTCACCTATTACTCCCAAGAACTTTCACTTCTCTGCTCTGTTGGGGATGGTGAGTGCCAGTGGTTGGATAAGGTTTGAATGATCAGAACATAGACTAGGATACTGACTAGGAAGGGATCTTGCAGAGCATCTGGTCAAGTTTTTCAGCTGAGGAAGTAGGTCAAGGTTGGCAAGTGATTCTCCCTGGCTCATTTAGCTGTCAGAACTGGGGTCAGTGCCTGTTCTCCTGGATCCTGGATGTGTGCTCTTCTTATACCACCATATTGCTCCCTGGTCACTTGGCTATTTTCCGAGCTGCTATAGTGGCTAGCCTTCCTCTTTCAGGTGAAAGAAATGAAATCCCAATATGGAAGAAAAAGAATCCTTCTAACTTTACACGTCTTCCTTCTTATACAGAAACTCAACAAATATCACCTTCCTTAGAATCTTCATTTTGAAGACAGAATTTAAATAAGAAACTCCATATTGCTCTTTCAGCAGTCTTGGGACCACAATTATTATGTTGAGTAAATATAGGACTCTATCACTTTTTTTCTGATTTAGTTATCATCGTCTGTTCCCAGTGAGATAATCAATTATTAACTAAGATGTCTGTTTAGAAAAGGATAGTAATATAAAATTATAGAGAAAAAGTAGCAATGTAAATGAATTATTTAGGATACAAAATTAGGCAGTATAGGGTAATTATCAGCCCAAATATATTAATTTTTTATGGAACAGTAGAAGAAAATATGAAGCAGATGATCATTTTTGTAAAGCTTGTAGTATTATCTATTTATTCACCTGAAACTGTACTTTTGCATTGACAGAGATTAACTTCATGACAGAAATAACAATAATTAAGTCAACAGAACTTTACAATAAGCTTAGGCATACTTATTTCATAATTAAAAAACAAGTAGAGATAGTATGATATAGCTAAAAAGGCTTTTCATTGGATAAGATTAAATATATACATTTCCATGTAGCGTTATATTATATTTGGATCATTTGCTTTTAAAGTATATTTTATGATAGCTATTTATGGATGGTAATTTCTTTGAGGGCAGCAGCAGCCATTTTGCTATTATTTTTCTATTTCCAAGATCTGGTCCATTTCTCTACATATTGTGTTTAATTGACAATGATGATATTTATTATTGTGCCTGTATTAATAAACATGAAATATAAGTATGATATAGATGCTTTTGCATTTCAAGTTCCAAAACCATTGAAATATACCATTGTTATTTTAATAGGAATTGCATGGACTCTATAGATTGCTTTGGGTAGTATGGGCATTTTAATGATGTTAATTCTTCTAATCCATGAACATGGTATATGCTTCCACTTTTTTATACCTTCCTCTATTTTTTTCTTTAATGTCCTGTAGTGTTCTGAGAAAAGGTCTTTTACCTCCTTGGTTAAGTTTATTCCTAGGTATCTTAATTTTTTTGTTGCAATGGTAAATGAGATTGTTTTTTAGTTTCTGAGTGTTCATTATTGGTGTATACAAATGACAATGATTTCTGGATGTTGATTTTGTTTCTTGCTACTTTGCAAAATTTATTTATTAAATCTAGTAGTTTTTTGGTGGAGTCCTTAAAGTTTTCTATGTACAGTATCATGTCATCTGCGAAAAATGACAGTTTCACTCCCCCCTTTCCAATTTGGATGCCTTTTATTTTTTCTTCTTGTCTGATTGCTGTGGCTAAGACTTCCAGTACTATGTTGAATAAGAGTGGCAAAAGAGGACATTCCTGTCTTGTTCCTGTTCTTTTTTTTTTTTTTTTTTAATCCTCACCCGAGGACATTTTTCACCTATCTTTAGATAGAGTGGAAGGGAGAGAGAAAGAAAGAAAGAAAGAAACATCTTTGTGAGAGAGACACACCTAGTGGTTGCCACCCACACAACCCCAACCGGGGCATGGGCCAAACTGCAACCGAGATACATGCCCTTTACAGGAACCAAACCTGGGACTCTTTGGTCCGCAGGCCAATGCTCTAATCGCTGAGCCAAACTGGCCAGGACTTGTTCCTGTTCTTAAGGAAAAAGCTTTTAGTTTTTGCCCATTGAATATAATGTTGGCTGTAGGTTTGTCATATATGGCCTTCGTCATGTTGAGATATGATCCTTCTAGTTACACTTTGGTAAGAGTTTTTATAAAAAAATGGGTGCTGGATTTTGTCAAATACTTTTTCAGCATCTATTGATATGATGACATGATTTTTATCTTTCATTTTGTATATGTGGTATATTACATTTATTGATTTGTGAATATTGTACCAGCCTTGCATCCTTGGTAAATCCCACTTGGTTGTGTTGCATAATTTTTAAAATATATTGCTTGATTCAATTTACTAAGATTTTGTTGAGTATTTTGGTATTTATGTTCATTGGGAATATTGACCTATACTTTTCTTTTTTTGTAGTGTCTTTATCTGGGTTTTGGATTAGGATTATGTTGGCCTTATAAAAAGAACATGGAAGTCTTCCTTCCTCTTAAATTATTTGGAATAGTTTGAAGAGAATAGGTGTTAATTCTTTTTTTAATGTTTGGTAAAACTCCCCTGTGAAGCCATCTGAACCATGGCTTTTGTTTGCTGGAAGTTTATTGATCACTGTTTATATTTCCTTAATTGTTATTGGTCTGTTTAGATTTTCTGATTCTTCCCAGTTGAGTTTTGGAAGACTGTATGATTATAGAAATTTGTCCATTTTGCCTAGGTTGTTGAATTTGTAGGCATGTAATTGTTCATAGTATTTTCTTACAACCCTTTGTATTTCTGTGATATTAGTTGTTCCTTCACCTCTTTCATTTCTGATTTTATTAATTTGAGTCCTCTCTCTTGTTTCTTGGTGAGTCTGGCTTCAAGTTAATCACTCTTGTTTATCTTTTCAAGGAACCAGCTCTTGGTTTCATTGATCTTTTGTGCTTTTGTTTTTAGTCTCTATGCATTTATTTCTGCTCTGATCTTTATTATTTATTTTTTTCTATTCACTCTGGGTTTTTCTTTTTGTTCTCCTTCTAAATCTTTAAGTTGTAGGGTTTGATAGTTTATTAGAAAGTTTTCTTATTTCTTGAAGTAGGCCTGTATTGCTTCTCTCTCAGGACTGGTTTCACTGTGTCCCATAGATTTTGTATTTATTTGCATTAGTTTCCAGGAAGTTTTTTATTTCTTTCTTTATATCATTGGTAGCCCATTCATTGCTTAATAACATGCTATTTAGCCTCTATGTGTTTAGTGTTTATGAGTGTTTTTATTGTAATTGATACCTAGTTTCATGCCATTGTGATCTGAGAAGATGCTTGATATGATTTCAATCTTCTTGAACTTGTAGAGACTTAGTTTTTGACCTAACATGTGGTCTATCTTTGAAAATGTCTCGTGTGCCCTGGCCGGTTTGGCTCAGCGGTTAGAGCGTTGGCCTGCGGTCGAGAGAGACCCGGGTTCGGTTCCCGCTAAGGGCATGTACCTCGGTTGCAGTTTGTCCCCGGCCCTGGTTGGTTGTGCGGGTGGCAACCACTCGATGTGTCCCTTCACATCGATGTTTCTCTCTCTCTCTCTCTCTTCCTCTCTCTCCCTCCTCCTCTGTCTGAACAAAAAATGCAAAAGTGTCCTCGGGTGAGGATTTAAATAAATAAATAAAAAAAAAAAAAGAAAATGTCTCGTGTGCACTTGAGAAGAATCTATATTCTGCAGCTTTGGGTTGAAATGTTCTGTAAATATCAGTTAAATCGAGCTGATCCAGTGCATCATTTAGGGTCTGTATTTCCTTGTTAATTTTTTTGTCTAGAAGATCTATCCAGTGATGTCAGTGGGGTATTAAAATCCCTTACTATGATTATATTATTGATGATCTTTCCCTTGAAGTCCTCCAGAAGTTTTAAAATATATTTTGGTGCTCCTATATTTGGTGCATATACATTTACTATGGTTGTATTCTCTTATTGAATAAATCCTTTTAATATTATGTAGTGACCTTCTTTGTCTCTTATTATGTCCTTCATTTTTAAGTCTATCTTATATATGAATATCTGCTACACTAGTTTTTTTTTTTTTCATTTCTATTTGCATGGAAAAAAATTTTTTTTTTAAATTTCTTCTCTTTTATCCTGTGTGAGTCTTTTGTTTTGAGGTGGTTCTCTTATAGACAGCATATATATGGGTGATATTTTCTTATCCAATCAGCTACCCTATGTCTTTTGATTAGAGCATTTAAGCCATTTACATTTAAGGTTATTATTCATTGATAGGTATTTATTTGTTGCCATTTTTATTCTTTAAGCCTGTGTTCCTCTCTCTCATTTTCTACATTTCTTCTTCTTACAACAGTCCCTTTAACATTTCTTGCAGAGCTAGTTTGGTGGTAGTAAATTCCTTTAGCCTTTTCTTTTGTCTGTGAAGCTCTTTATTTAACCTTCAGTTTTGAATGATAGCCTTGCTTGATAGAGTAGTCTTGGATTCAGATCCTTGCTTTTCAATAATCTGTATACTTCATGCCACTCCTTTCTGGCCTGCAGTGTTTCTATTGAGACATCAGCTGACAGTCTAATGGAAGCTCCCTTGTAGGTAACTTTCTTGCTAACTTTATGATTCTTTCTTTGTCTTCAATGTTTGCCATTTTAATTATAGTATGTGTAAACGTGGGTCTTTTTTTGGGTTCATCTTGACTGGGACTCTGTGTTTTCTGGGCTTGTGTGACTTTTTCCTTCACCAGGTTAGAGGAGTTTTCTGTCATTGTTTCTTCAAACAGGTTCTCTCTTCCTTTCTCTGATACTTTTTCTTGTACCTCTATGACGTGAATGTTGTTGCATTTTGATTGTCCCAAAGCTCCCTTAAACTCTCCTCCTGCTTTAAAATTTTTTTTCCATTTGCTGCTCTCATTGGGTGTTTTTTTTCTACTTTGTTTTTCACTCACTGATTCAGTCTTCAGCTTCTTGTAATCTACTATTGAACCCTTCAGAGGTATTTTTTATATTAGCTATGTCATTCTTCATTTCCACTTGATTTTTATTCATAGCTTCTACCTCTTTTTTTATGCTGGTGTAGTTCTCACTAAATTGTCTGAGCAACATTAAAACCATTGTTTCGAATTCTTTATCTGACAAACTGCTTGCCTTCATTTCATGTAGTTTCTTTTCTGGTGATTCCTCCTTTTCTTCCATTTGGAGGTTGTTTCTTTGTCTCCCCATTTTAGCAGTCTGGTAGTTCTGGGCCAGGTGAGGCATGTTGGGACTTGTAGGCAGATTGTGTGTATCAGATAAGACTGCTATGTCTCCCAGTCTGTTCTGGTGCATGGGCCTTGAGCTGGCGCCTCTCATCTGCTGCCAGTCTGGGAGCATTGACAGCTGTTAGCTTGTGTTTGTCTGTCATTGTAGGGGCTGCTGGGGTGTGTGGGTCTGGCTGGTGTACTGCTGGGGTGCACAGGTCCACAGGCACCTCTGTTGTCTGGTGGTGTTTGGCTCCTGATCTGTGTTGCTGCTGCTGCTGCTGCTGCTGCTGCTGCTGCTGCTGCTGCTGCTGCTGCTGCTGGGGTATGGGTCTCCACTATAATTAAATTTCATTGTCTTAAAACTCCGATCTTGTTTTCTGTATACTATGAGATAAATGACATTTTATAATACAACATTAAAATCAAATAATTGAGGGAATTCACCTACCTTGTTGTTTGCATCATTTTTATATCTTAGAACCATGTAGATTATTTAAACTTAGAAGCATCATATAATAATAAAAATTAAAATTTTCATTGTGCCATGACAAGAAAATGATTTATAAACGACATCTTCTAAAAACCCAGGAGCCCTGCATAAAAATCTAAAGTTTGTGTTAGTAAGTGTGGTGGGGGCAAATTGACTCTCGTATGTTGCTGTATATAAATTAGTACATTTCTATGAAGGACAATCTACTAAAATTATGAATATATACAGCCTTTTTTCTGGTGCTTATCTTAAAGGTAAACTCATGCATGTGTGAAACTAGGAATGTACACATCACTAACTGCGGTGTTGTTTGCTATAGAAAGGTTTGCAAGAAACAATTTCCAACAATAGTAGACTGGCTAAAAAATTATGGTGCATTAAAAAAGGTAATGTTATGGCAGTATAACAAATATTGAGGACACTCTTGATTTGGAAAGACATCTACATTTTCCTAATTATAAACTCCTTGATTAATGTCAGCCTTACCCTCTCAGCTGCAGTCAACTGTGGACAACTTGGAACCTAGAGAAGGTGAGGGGAACATAAATTCTCTAAGGGCAGGGGCTCTCCCAAGAGGGCAGGAAGAAATGGACAGGGCTCCACATACCCAGTTTCTCCTTTGAAATTCACCAGTCTGGTAAGTCATTTTTCTACCTCCAGTCGTAGAAAAGAATCCATGGGTAATACTGCTGGTAACTCTCATTCTACCAGGAAGAAAAGAGCACAGGAGGAAATAAGTGTCTCTCAAAACATGCCCATTTCCTGTTTTCAACCTTTTGTACCTCCAATCTGTTTAATATATTGGCAAAGAGCAGTGATATCAAATATAATCTCATTCATTTTATCTGTTTCCACAGGGATCTTCAGAAGCTTCTTGTTGCCTACAAAAAAAATGCAATAAAAAATCCTTAAATTTGTTTTCTAGATTTTCTAGATAAGAAGGCATGTACTGAATCTTAATCTCTTAATCTTCCGTACCAACTGTTCTGATTGGTATATAACAAACATACAATATATGTATATCTGAGTGAATAGTAAATAAATAGCAAATGAATGCTGATAGTCATAAACATTCTCTAATTACTTTTAAAGACCCTCCAAATTCTCTGGCCATTCCACACTGTCAGTTCCTTCTTCCACCTTATATTTTAGGCATGATGTTCCAGATAATAGAATATTCTTCCATCTCTTTCCTATAACAATATTATTACTAATGTTTTAATGTGTTTGAGTATCATTCCTTTATGAAACTTTATCTGATTTTCCTGATCAAGATAAATAGTTCCTCCCACTGTACTCTTACATGTTTGCAGTTCACTCTATTTCTATATTATTCCACTGTATGTTATAGTTAGATATTTTCATGTTTATTTTACCTATTATGTTATAAGCTCCCTCAGGGAGCTTATTTTATTGTATATATTGCCTAGCATTAGAACCAACCTATAATAAGAATTAATTTATGTTTATCAAATTGAATCATGTCCAAATTTTAAAAAAATATTTATTTATATGGCAGTGACCATTTTGATTTACAAAGAATTATATCATGAGCAATATAATTTTGATTGTTTTGTGAGAATATTGGCATTTTTCAAACATTTTATTCAAATATTAGAAGGTTTCAGGACAAAATTTCAGCATCAAAGAGATTTGGGGAGTTGGGGTTGGGGAAAAGTAAAAGTACAGATGGCATTAAAAGTACAATATAAATTTTATTGCACTTTGGAAAGAATGTTGAATGGCTACACAAATTTGACTGTTTTAATAATGAATTGGGTAGTTCAAATTTTTTACTTTCACGAAATTTATATTTGAACTAGATTTTTAATATGCTTGGATTTTAATGGTTTATTTTTAAATTAATTTAATCACATTCCCTTAATCAACATTTGGAATTTATGTTTGGATTCTTAGACTCACATCAACCCATATCTTTGGATTGGAAGCACATGTTTCTAGTACATAGGAAAGCACCAGGCTAGCCTGTTTTCTGATAAATGGAAGGGGGACTGGTACTTTGATTTTGCCCTCTTTAACTTTAGGGCTACCCCTTGGAAAGGAATGTATGAGGGAGTGTGCAGAAACTTTCTTCATATATTAGATGAATAAACATAATTGTTTCCAGGCTGCAGGATAGAATCTATAGGATACAGAATGATTATGGTGTCTTTGGAATGAAAGAGGTGTGCACTGATGCATTCAAATGATAGGAGTTTTGTTGCTATTTTGAGCAAGAATCGGTGAAGTGGTTTACTTCCCAAAATGGCCCCAGGTTTACATTTTTGCTGGCATCCCTCAGCAGCCTTTTTTTCTAATGCAACAGAATACTGTCTTTTGGCTGCTTGTAACAAGCAGAGGCAGTCTGATTCGGGTGTAATGTTGGGGGGAACGTTCTGTACTACAAGGCCTGGAGTGGCAGCAGTCAGTGTGGGAGAGCTGCTAGGGGCCCAGGCAGGAGCACATCAGCGAGGGACAGAAGTGGCTGTAGAGATACTGTCTGCCCTGAGCATGCTTAGGCAGGTTTCCTTCTTTCTTACCCCCAGATCTGGAAATCTGGATAGCACATGTGTTTGGCTGGCTGCCCTCCCAAGACCTGATCCAGATCTTTTAGTGAAACAGTGGTGCTCATTGAGATTATTGGCCATAGCAGCCTTGAATATCTAAACTAAGTATAAGCCAACTAGTATTTATACCCCTAACAACTGCTGTTTGTGAACATTCAGATTCCTGCCTACACAATGAAATGTAATGTGACCCAAGCAGGATAAATAACTATCATCTCTGTTAAATTATAGCGCAACATGTGCTTAAAAGTTAAAATTATCTTAATTGAGAGGAATTGAGTTTTACTTTCTGGCAAGATTCTGTGAGAATAATAAAATACCAAAGGGTAATCAGCAGAAGACCAAATTGTGTAAACTCAAGATTACTTAATGAGCACCTTTCAGATTATGGTCCCAGCAAAGGTTCCAGGATGATGAGACATTAAAAGTAAGTAGTTTATGGCAAAAAAGAGTTTATAATCTAGTTGGTGGCTTTCCTTGGAATTATCACTGAGTAAGTGAGCAAATCATCAAATAGTTATGCATTGGATTTATTCTTTTAAGACATAAATCTGATTTGATTGCCGTGAAGAAATAATTCATGGAGCAATGAGTGGTGATTAGTTACATACATCAAACCCCAAAATGCAAGACTATATGTATAAGGGTCACAAATGATAAACAATTCTATGAAAGCTCAGGGGCAGGAGAAATCTTGTTGGATGAGGTTTTTAGATAAACTTTGACCATATTTAATTCAAACCTAATTAACCTAAGTGCTGGTAATTCAAAGATGACTAAACCAGGGTCTCTGGGGTAAGGTTGGATGGAAATCAGAGTGAAAGCAAATGCATGAAAAATTATCCAAAGGAGGTAAAAATGCAATATGTGTAGAGTATAAGGACCATTTAACAAATTTGAGGACACACAAACTTGGGAGGGAGACCTAAAGTCCAAATGATGCATATGACTTTCCCATTCAAGGGATAGAATGTATAGCTAACATTTATAGAGCAATAAATAAGCCACTTATGATGCCGAGAACTTGGTATGAATTATTGACTTTAATTCTCACAGCATCTCTGGAGATAGACACTTTGGCCATCTCAACATTAGAGGTGAGAGAAATGAATCCAAGGGAAGTATATTAACTTGACCTAAACCACATATCTAGTAAGTGGGGAAGTTAAGGAGTGAAACAAGGGGAGTCAGACTCCAGATCCACATAACCATTAAATCATTCTGCCAATCTATCTCTGACCTTATTGATAATAACTCTGAAATGTTTCTTAGGAAAGAAATTCTTCAGTCCATTAGCACCACTGCACTATTTAGCTATCAGCATCTCTTATCTCAATATTATAATACTTTCTTAGCTGTCTTTCATGCCACTAGACATCTCCTCTTCAAATTTACCACTGCCTCCAGAATGACCTTTGGATCATACCACTCCTTTGTTAAAACAGATAGTGTCCAGTTTGCCTTTATGAGTCAACTCATACTTCTTAGTGTGGCATGTAATGTCCTTTATAATCTGGCTGTAGTTCATTTTTCCTTCACAGCTCCATCTTCTCTTCAAACCTCTCACATGCCCTAGACATACTCAAATAGGCTTTGATTCCAAAACTCTACAGGAGCTCTAGAGTCCCTTTAAAATAGTATTTTTTATGCCTCCTAAGTGTTCATGTAGAGGAAAAATTGAAATAGTAAGGAATAGACTGAAAAAAAAAAGTAGATTGGAGTTAAAAAAAAAAAAAGACATTGAATGACAGGCAAAGGGGTTTGGAATTTATTAAGTAGACAATGAAGAATGTGGAAGACTTCCAAACAAGAAATAACTCATTATGGCGTTTCTTTAAAAACATTAAGTTGTTTTAGTGGGCAAAATTAGACAGTAGAGAGAATCTCTCTGCTTAGTTTACTAATGAATCCCAAGTACTGCCTGGAGCATAGTAGATACTCTATAAATATTTGTTGAATGAGTGGATTCTAGAGCACCTTTTGAGGGCTGGTGTTTACACAATCTCATTCTCTCTCTCTTTTGTTCTTTCTCTCTGTTCTTCTTTCACACACATGTGCTCTCCCCTTTTCATATATTCTGACCTCTTTCATCATTTATTAATATAGGATCATGTCCAGCTTAATTATTACTATAATCATTATAATTCATATTCAACAAATATTTTCTAATTATTTATTGTGTTCCAAGATGAATTTGAGAGTTTTTTTCCATGTTTGATTACATGTACTTCTCACAAGAACCCAATGGGTAGGTATCATTGCTCACATTTTACAAATGATTGATGCTCAGAATTCATACCATTAAGCAGAGTAGATTTCTGGCTCCATTTCTTGTTTGTTTACACCAAAGCAATTGAACAATTAATATTGTGATTTCTTTTTGGTCTAGGACTAAATAATGGTCACTGATTTAGCCACTCTTATTTCATTAAAATTTCAAGAGGGAGAGTGAAGAGGGATGTAATTCTAGAGGGAAGCAGGGTTGAGGACAGATTTATTTTCTTCAAGGAAGTAGAGGTGCAAATATATTACAGTCTTGGGTGAGGGAAGAAATACTATGCAGTAGTCTAAGTACAATTATGCATCAAGATAATTTAAAGGGTATGGTAGGAGATGAAATTAGGCACTAAAGTGGAACATTTAATTAATCTTCGAAGAGGAAGAGGACTGCTTAATTTTTCAGTGAAGGAAAGAAGTGGAGAAAATAGTGCTCTAACATGAAATTTCAAGTGGAGGAGGGAAGGAGTTGCACAAATATCAGTAAATATAGCCACATTATTAAATATTCTAGCTAAAGTTACTTAAAATTGGTTGGACACAGAAAATGGAGAAATTGGCTATAGGTCTCTGGAAGTGCAAAAGAACCTGGTTAAACTTCATAACTTGGGTAAGAACATGGGTTATGAAGTCAAACTATTTGGGTTTTAATCATGGCTCTTCCATTTATCAAACTGCATGACCTTGGCAAGTTCCTTCACCTCTGTGCTTTAGTCCTCATCTGTAAGATGGGATAATATAGTACCAACCTCACAGGTTTCCTGTGTGAATTACATGAGTGAATATATCCAAAGCTGAGGAACTGTACTCTGTAAATAATAAGCCTTAAAATAAGTGGGAGCTTCTGCTGCTGCTATGTTCTAGTTCCCCAGAATATTAAATATCTTGAATATTTTATTCTTTTCATATAGTGTATATATTTCCTTGGAAGTTATGGCTTAGCTGCAGACCATAAGTGACATGTGCTGTTATTCTCTCCATTTTTCAACCATACCCATGCAGATAGAATTATATACAAATAACAACATTGGCCTTATTCCAGCTGACAGTCTGTGATTGTATGATTTCTTTATTTGATTTATCTATATTTAATTAAATAATTAAGCAAGAGTATTCAGTTAATGTGATGGCAGAAAAAGGGGCTACTTTAAAACCTTAATTTGGAACTCTGGATTAAAATGACAATTTATTATCAAGTATGCTAAAATCACCTAATGCGTTCTGGATTATTTTTGAATAAAGAAATTTTGGATCCTGAATTACCATAGGAAACTATAACCAATCTACTCCCTACTCATAAATTAGTCAGTTGCTGGAGTTTGGCCATTACATACACAGTAAACCTTAAACTTCAAGGCCAACTGGAGAAAGAATGTAAGCTTTGCATTAATGAGAGGTTCATTGCTTAAAACTGCACCTTCTTTTAATATGACAAATAGACAGTTTTGGCTGTTTTGGTATATGATTGTAGTCAGTGATAATGGTGTCAAATTTCAACAGCCATCATACAGCATTTTAGCAAAGGAAAAAATAATCTAAGATATTTATCTGTCCTATATATTGTTAATTTGTTCCTTGAAAGTTTATTTTAATAAAATCTTCTTTTGGTATGCCAAAGAAAACTTCAGAATTGACTATCCCTGTGACAAATAGTTTAAAAAATTCATTGCAAAAATTTGAGGTAAGCCTATTAGTTCTTTTCTCCCTCAAATCCTTTGAAATGCTATCACAACCTTCTTTTTAGTAAAATCCTCTTTTAATCTACCCACCAAAATAGCCTTAAAATTACTTTAAAGCTATTTTAATGATGTAAAACATAGCTTGGCCAAGAGTAAAATTAACATATTATGCAAAATGATCAGATATGCACAGAAATTTGAATTATTACTCAACCACAGGAGTCTTTCAGAAATTACTGTAGAACAATATTGGATCATGAATTAGTCTGCTTTCTCAAGCAAAGGTTGGTTTAAAAGCTATAGTAAAATTTAAAAGGTAGGAAGGAAGAGTAAAATTATTAGGATTAATTTAAAAAATCACAGATTAGAATAAGCAGAAAATAACTTAAAAATTTTTCAATATATTACATGTATGTGTAGCTATATGGAGTTTTGTAGAGACTCAAAATTATGATGAAATATAATATTCACTAAAAGTAATTTTCTGTATTGATAAATATTTGTATAATACACATCAATATTTATTTTCTGTCTTATTGTAAATTATTTTTCTTTGAGGAAAAACACATGCAAAATAAACTTCCATTTATACAGAGTTGTTCTTCTAATGTCAGCCCTTGCTGCCAAATACTTTTGAAATAGTTTAAAATAGGCTTCACCATTCAACATCTGTTTCTTCTCCAATTTTTAAAAATATGGCAATAGTTGTAGATACGGGAAACTTCTCAGAAATGTCAAACTCTGTTGTACAACATAAATTATGACATACATAACTATTTCTTGAGCATGAAAACTAAAATTTGTGACATTGATAAAAGCTATTAGGATAGAAACTGGCATTTTGTAGATTGAATACACCGATTCCTTTTTTCTAATATTTTGGATCTAATAGAAAAGGCAAAATGTTATGAATATCATTCTATTTGTGATGTGTATTTCTGAGCATACTTTTGTCTTAGATTTTTCCTCCACAGATTTATTGACTGATTAATTGATTCATTATTCCCCAATGTGTGTTAATAATATTAATTTGTTATGTCATATATTGAGTGCACTTGAGAACTACCAGGAAGCTTCCTCTGAGAACCTGGAAATAAAATAAGATGTCCTCTGAAAGTTATGTTATGAAAATAATACATAATAGTTCAGAAAAGAGATCTACAAAGTTTTCTTAAAGACACTGAATGACTACTGGCCAAACAGGACTGGTAAATCCATCTCAAGAACACTAATCGGCTAGAGAAGTTCAGAAAGAAGCAAGAACAGCTAAGCCACAAAACACGAACAGTTATAACCTTGCACTCTTTAAGCCAGAGCTCATCTTAAGTTAGCTAATATTTCAAACATTTCTATACTGTTGGTAAAGCTGTCTTTAATATCTTCTCAAAGGTACTTAATATTATTATTATTTTTTTATCTAAAGGTTGGAGTTTGACTCACAGTTATGATGAACTTGGCTTGCTTAGGGTTTAAAAATACTTAATTAGTTTCATAACATACTGTAACAATATATCACAAAATTAGTGGCTTAAAACAGCATACATTTGTTATTTTACATTTATGGAGTTCAGAAATCTGAAATGGGTCTTTTTGCAAAAAAAACCCCCAAACAAAACAAAAACAAAAGTGGGCAGCCTGCATTCCTTTTGGAGGTTTTAGGGGGTAGTTTCCTATCTTCTCCAGCTTCTAGAGGCCATCTGCATTCCTTGTCTTGTGGCTCCCTCTTCCATCTTTAAAACCATAAATGTATCTTCAAGTCTCTGTCTCTAACTCTGACCCTTGCTTCTGTTATTACATCTCCCTCCCTCCCTGCTCTTTTCCCTTAAGGACCTTGGTAATTAAATTGTGCCCACTTGGATAATCTCACCATTTCAAGATCTTTAAGTGAATCACATCTGCAAAGTCTTTTTTGCCAGGAAAGGTCACATATTTACAGGTTCCCAGAATTAGGATAAGACATGGTTATCTTGGGGAGGCCATTATTCTATTACAATTTTCAACATGTATAGATATGAAGATAAACATTAATATTTGATGTTCCAGAGTTTCTTTAAAAATTAGATCTGTCAACGCTGGGTCTGTACTCTGTAATTTCAGTGATCAGCTGGACATGAGTATCTGGTAGCTCTTTTGTTAAGGCTTCAGTTTACCAAAGTCTTCATTTGTTATTTCTTTGCTAATTGATATTTCTGCCTGACTTCTAGAGCATTTGAACTTTTGCTCTTTGTTGTAAAAGGATTCATAATGCCACTTACAGTAGGATCTAGTAAATATTTAATTTTTCTAAGAAATTATCTTATTTTAAAAGTGATTTCTGATTATATTTTGGTTTCTCATGTATATTTTCCTAGTGTGAGATACAAATATTCTAGATCTGCTTAGAATTTATTTCTCATGAATGTTTATCCAGTTGAATGTTGAATTCATACTTCAGGCTCATGATCCATTTTCTTTTTTAATTAAACTTATTGGGGTGACATTGGTTAACACAATTATGTAGGTTTCAAGTGTAAAATTCTGTGATACCAATGTACAGATAAAATCAGGTCTCTGAGGCTGCAAAATGGAGGCTCAGCTCCTGGCCAGTGATTAACCCATCAAGATGGTGTTGCACAGTTAAGACCCTTTTGGAGATGTGATACTAGCCACCTCATTTACACTTTTAAACACCAGCATGTTTGAAACAATCATGTTTATAACAGGGCAGCTGAAGGGATTGATAATATCGGAGCAATGCAAATTTTCAAGCAGCAGAGAAGAAATATAACTGGAAATATTCTGGAAGTTATAATGAACTTTTATTATATACATATACACTTTAACTCTGAATGGAGAAGACATTCATAAATAGAGCACATTTTATTCCTAAATCCCACTGATAATTTTAGTTATAATGAAGATAATTTGTTTGTTGTGAAAAACCTGATTAAGGTCAGTTTTGATTTTCATTTAGTCCAATGAAAGCTTGAGAAGGACACTAATATATAATTTTAAGTAACATGGAATATCTAAATTTATTTGATTCATAACTGGATCTTGAGATATTCAGTGCCAAGGAAAGGGAAAGTCCATAAAATGTAGAGTTATAATTACTTTGACACATTTAATTATTATTTTTTGACTTTTATAAACCTCCATAATCAAAGAAAAAATTTGTGCCAAATAAATATGTATATTTGGGTTTATTATTAAAAGTAAACATTATAGTGTGGCACTGAAAATTTGGTTGGTCCATAGTGATTAGATATATTGCCAAGATAACTAAAAAACCAATGATTATACATATTTCAGCTTTTACCAAAGTAATATTCTCATTGTCATATCATCAAACTCATCAACTTCTCTGAAGTACACTCCTTTTTAACCCTGGACCAATGTGAGTCCTTATTCCTTTGAATTCCTGTGCCACCTCGTATATGTATCATTTATATCTAATTAAATAAAAACTTTTTTACTAGAAATGTTGGCTCCTATATTCATTTCTTGAGCCCAGTTGCCTTTCTTTGCTGTTATGTCCTGCATTGGTAATCGTTTCTATGACCTGTTTCTCATCCTCTTTTGTGAACTCTATGAAATAAGAGATAGAGTTGAGAGGACAAAAAGAGAGGATGAAACAGAAGGATAACATAAATTCAAAAGAAATGCTTACAAATGGAGCATGTTGGGGTGGGAGGCAATAGTGTTTTGGGAAAATATAAAACAGAAAAATATTAAGTTATATAATTTTAAAGAAAAACTCTTGAACTGATGTAATAATAGAACTGCAGATCAAAAGAGTATAACTTATGTCCCCCACCACCAGAAAAAAAAAAAAATCAGTGGTGAACCAATTCCTGAAGTTATTGGACTTCAAGAAAAAAGAAAGACCTTACTACATACAAAGAATCATTGTTTTTCTCAATGTAAAAGTAAAGGAGTAAATCATTTAGAAGAAGCTTAAGGGGATATCTTTATGTCTTTGGGAGTCGTAAATACTTCTTAAACAAGACCTGAACTGCTAAGTATAAAGGAAAATATTTATAAATTACATTAAAGTTGAAAACTTCTGCTTATTCCAAATTAACATTGAGAGTAAATAGATTATATCTATAGAGAGAGGTCTTATATCTGGAATACATACAAATTGCCTACAAATCAAGTAGCCTATATGAAAAGGATCTCAATTTTAGTTAGTCATCAAGGAAACTTGCAAATTAAAACCAAATGAAATGCCATTCTACACTCACTAAATTGACTAAAATAAAAAATAATGTTTTTGGAAAGGTTGTTGAGCAACTAGAACTCTCACAAACTATTGATAGGAGTGGAAATTGGTACAACTTTGTGTTTGGTGTAAGTGTAATTGGTACACTTTGTCAGTATTTAGTAAATATGAACATACCCATACCTTATAATCCAACATTTACCAAAATGCATGCACAAGAACATTCATAGCAGTACTGTTTGTAATAGCCCTGCGTTGGAATTGCTAGACCAACCCCCTCACCTCCTCACCCTCCCACTTCCTACTGCCGGTTTAATGAATCACTGGAAGACTCACAGGACTCAACAAGACCAGAGTCCAGAGTCATGCTCATTGGGGTGATTTCTCATAGGGAAAGGGTACAAAGCAAAATCAGCACAGAGCGAAGGCTCATGGCGCAAAGTCCAGAGGAAACATGGTTCAAGCTTCTAGACACCTCTCCCAATGTAGTCAAACAGGGCATACTTAATTCTCCCAGCAACAAGGTGTGTCAACAAGTATGAAATTCTGTCTACTGGAGAAATTCATCAGAGACTCAACATTCAGTGTTTTGTTGGGAATGGTCAATTACGGAGCCTGTACTTGGCATGTACCAAAATTCCCGATTCCTAGAGGACAACAGATGTTCATGTAAACCATATATATATATATATATATATATATATATATTTATTTATTTATTTATTTATTTTTATTTATTTATTTTTTTTTACAAACAATTTAGGCACAGTGAGCCAAGGCCAATGTATATGCAGGCCTATTTAAGGTTAGCAGTCAGGTCTGCTATGTTCTCTTTTCTACAGAGCTCCAAACTGGAATTCATTCAAAAGTCTGTTGATGGTTGAATTGAAGAATGGATAAAGTGTTGTATATTTATACAATGGACTATCATACTACAATGAAAATTACAATTCAAACTTTTATGGAGCAATAATGCTGAGAAAAACCAGACATAAAAGGATACACATTGTATATTTATGTTTGTATAAAGTTCAGAAATAGGTGAAATTAAACACTATAGTGTTTGAAGTCACCTGGGGAAGTTATAATTGGAATAGATAGAGGGGAACTTCTGGGATACTGGTACTATGTTATTTACTGATCTGAGTGCTAATAATATGTAGCCAGTGAATATCCTTTGGCTTAAGCACTTACAATTTGTGCTCTTTTATGTATTATACTTCAACAAAAACTACTTTTTAATCTAAATAATAATAGACTCTTGCATATAATTAGGCAAAATAAACAGGTTCTTTAGATAGCAAATAAAAAGAATTTTCTGAGTGTACTTCTGTATAATATTAAAACAAAATAGCCTGGCTGGTGAGGCTCCGTGGTTGAGCATCAACCCATGCACCAAGAGGTCGCTGGTTTGATTTCCGGTCAGGACACATGCCCAGGTTGTGGGCCAAATCCCCAGTGGAGGGCATGCAGGAGGCAGCCAATCAATGTTCTCTCTCATCAATGTTTCTCTCTCTCTCTAAAATTAATAAAGAAATAAAATAAAATAAAACAATAAAATATGTACAAGACAGTACATATTTTTTATACAAGATGCTCTGTTGAATTGTATTATATTGCTCTGCACTGTCTAGTATGGCAGTTACATATGTATGAAAATTACAAATTTATATATGCTATATGTATATGCTATAGTGTATGTTATAGCTATATGTGATAAGTGTAAAATATACACCAGCTCTTGAAGACATTGAGTTGACAGAAAAAATTAAGAGTGGAAATGTGAAATAGACACATTTACTATTAGACTCTTTTCTAAATACCAAAGTAAAACTGTAGTAACAAAGCTATACTTAATAACCCCAACGTATCAAATTTCATATGCTTTTCTCATGTCTGCTACTTAGAGTTTTTAGGGTCTCAAATTCTGTTGACTATTTAATATATTTATATCCATTGACAAGTAACAGTATGATAGAAATGTTAATGTCTCATTTTTAATTATCCCTGTTTATTTCAACTTGTAGCTACATGTAGCTTTGCTTTAGAATGCAATAATAGCTTTATTCTTAAATGGAAGCATTTAAAACACTGTTTATCTCTCCTAGATCTCAGCTTCCAATTACCTGGAAACAAAATGAAGGTAGTCAGAGTAAAGGTACAGATACCAACAGGAAAACAATAATCTGTACACTCAGTATAATAACCATGTGTGTCCCTGATGTGGCAACCATTGTTACTACATGTTTGCTTTTGGCTGCAATTTTCTTGCTTTATTTTGAGAAAATTTTGAAATAGCAAATCCAGTGTACCAGGAATCTGCTTATTCTCGTAAATTTTATTGATATATCAGTGTTTCCAGGCCAGAGCAGCCTTGAGGCATAAACTAAGTCTCAGTAAGTAGTCAAACAATAGAAAGCATTTTTATCAGATGTGATCCCACCCACTCTTAGGAATGCCTGCCATCTACCACTACATACTCCTTTGCTCTGCAGGAATTTTTTCTCTACTTCAGGCACAAATCCTATCATCAACTGCAAGCTACCAGCCATTTTTTTTCTTTCCCGCTTTACATCATTGCAGTGATGGTTCCTGTCTTCCTAACAGGGCAGTTTGTCATTCATGCCCACTCAAGATATAGCTATAGATGCATGTGGGAGAAGATAGTTGCTCCCTGGAGTTAAGGGCTTATGGCTATGTAAGCATACAATATATGATATATGATATATAATATTATATATAATATTTATACAATTTTAGTTTCATATTATATTTAGTAACCCATTTCGTTGTTGATACATATTTGGGTTGTTAGTGGTTTTAGCCCACTACAAATAGTTCTGTTATGCATATTCTTGTACATTTCTTCTGATGAACACATGCACTCCCTTACATATTCCTTACAACTTGATTCACTTTTTCTAGATTTCCTGGTTATTTCTGACCTTCTGACAGCCTAGATTGGTCTAGTGTTCACAGAGATCCAGTAATTAAAGAGAATAATCTGAATTTGGAAAAACAAGAAGGGACTGTGAATGAGGCGAGTCTAGGCCAAACTGGTTATATGAATGAAATACTCTTTGGACATAGAGTTTTGTTACACTAATCTTTGTACATGAAATAGTGTGGATGAGGAAAAACTTTAAATCTGGATGAGAAAGATGGTTTTCCAAGATGGCTTACCCCTTCACTTAGTTCTTTTGGTGGACGTTTCTTATGTGCTAAGTCATTTGGAGAAATTTATTTTCTAGTAAACACAAGACATTAAGATATTTTAGTACACAACTAATTTATAGAGCTGGCCTATATAAAGTCAGCTGGGCTGACATAGACAAAACCCAGATGTTTGGCCTTTTTTTGATTGAAATTAAGAATTTATTTATTTATAGTTCTTGAATGTTATCCATGAATTTTCCTGACATTCATCCTGGGAATATTGTGCTGGGTAAATAAGTTCTCAGCCTAGAGCAGCCTCATGTGCAGTAGTTCTCAGGACCAGTTCTGACTTACTTCACCGGTCCTGAGATCTGTTTTTCATATGCTCAGTGATGTTCAGCATTTGGTCTGTAACAGAGCTGTACTGCTGGAATTCTGGGAGGCTTTCTACTGGGCATCAGTGATTTCCTTTCCTAAACTACAAACACAATGGCCCCTTCTGAGGAGGAAAGCAGACAGGTTTGCCTTGGCCAAAGTCCAGTGGCCCAAAGTCAAGACCTTAAGTGGTTTTTCAAGTGCCCAGTCTAGGTTCTCTGAGGATCAGTCTGCTTGGTAGCCTAAGAAGGAAATTACCCAATCATTTCTGTTCTGGCATTTACTAGTACACAGATGTTTCTTTTGATTCTGTAGAACAAACTTGAACTGGCACATTTCCTGGATAGGAGGATACAACTGGTATAGGAGATATAAAATATTTTTCATTGAACTGGAAGTGTTAGAGAATATATTATGAAGCGTGATACTTGAAAATATTATTATCCATTAAATGTTCCATGCCTGTGATACATAATTGTGTTTCTAACACTATTTCTTTTTTTTAATTAATTAATTTATTTTTGTTACAGATGTTTCTCCTTTCTCCCCTACTGAATCCCCCCCCCCACCCTGTCCCCAGCTTTGTTGTCCATGTCCATTGTTCATGCACACAAGCATATAAGTTCTATGGTTTATCTCTCCCCCATCACCCCCACTTCTGGGGATTGTCACTCTGTACCCTACTTCCACGTATCTGGGACTACCCCATTCCTCAGACTGTTATGTTCATTATATTCCACAAATAAGTGAGATCATATGATACTTGTCTTTCTCTGTTTGGCTTGTTTCACTTAGGATAACACTTTCCAGGTTCCACCATGTCATCTCAAAGGATACAAGATCTTTCTTTCTTACAGTTACATAGTACTCCATTGTGTATATGTACAACATCTTTTTTATCCATTTGACTACTGATGGACATTTGGGCTGTTTCCAGATCTTAGCTATTGTAAATAGTGCTGCTATGAACATGGGGGTACATATATTCTTCCTGATTGGTGTTTCAGGCTTCTTAGGGTATATTCCTAGAAGTGGGATCACTGGGTCAAATGGGAGTTCAATTTTTAATTTTTTGAGGTAACATCATATTGTTTTCCATAGTGGCTGTAGCAGGCTATATTTCCACCAGCAGTGTACTAGAGTCCCCTTTTCTCTACACCCTCGCCAACACTTGTTTGATAATTTGTTGATGACGGCCATTCTGACAGGTGTGAGGTGATACCTCATTGTTGTTTTAATTTGCATCTCTCTGATGATTAGTGCTGTTGAGCATTTCTTCATATGTCGCTTAGCCATTTGTATGTTATGTTTCAAGAGGTGTCTATTTAGTTCCTCTGCCCATTTTTTAATTGGATTCTTTGTCTTCCTTTTGTTGAGTTGTATGAGCACTCTATATATTTTGGAAATTAACTCCTTATCTGATGTATCGTTGGCAATGATGTTCTCCCATACAGTGGGTTGCCTTTTCATTTTGCTGGTTGTTTCTTTTGCTGTGCAGAAGCTTTTGAGTTTGATGTAGTCCCATGTGTTCATTTTCTGTTTTGTTTCTGTTGGCTTAGGTGATGGATCAGTGAAAATTCTGCCGCGTATGATGTCTGAAATTTTGTTGCCTACATTTTCTTCTAGGATTTTTATGGATTCATGAGTCACATTTAAGTCTTTTATCCATTTTGAGTTTATTCTTGTGTATAGTGTAAGTTGGTGGTCTAGTTTCATTTTTTTGCATGTAGCTGTGCAATATTCCCAACACCATTTATTAAGGAGGCTGTCTTTACTCCTCTGTATGCTCTTGCCACCTTTGTCAAATATTAATTGAGCATATTGCATTGGGTTCATTTCTGGGTTCTCTGTTCTGTTCCACTGGTCTATGTGCCTGTTCTTGTGCCAGTACCAGACTGTTTTGATTACAGTGGCTTTGTAGTATAAGCTGAAACCTGGTAATGTGGTCCCTCCAACTTTGTTCTTCTTGTTCAAGATTGCTGTGGCTATTCAAGGTCTTTTTTGGTTCCATATGAACTTTTGAAGTATTTGGTCTAGTTCTGTGAAGTATGTCGTTGGTATTTTGATGGGGATTTCCTTGAATCTATAGATTGCTTTGGGTAGTATGGATCTTTTAATGATGTTAATTCTTCCAATCCATGAACAAGGTATGTGCTTCCACTTTTTTATATCTTCCTCTATTTCTTTTTTCAATGTCCTGTAGTTTTCTGTGAATAGGACCTTTATTTCTTTGGTTAAGTTTATTCCTAGGTATCTTAATTTTTTGCCATGATGGTAAATGGGATTGTTTTCTTAGTTTCTCTTTCTATGAGTTCATCATTGGTGTATAAGAATACCATTGATTTCTTGACATTAATTTTGTATCCTGCTACTTTTCCAAATTCATTTATTAAGTCTAGTAAATTTTTGATGGAGTCTTTAGGGTTTTCTATGTATACTATCATGTCATCTGTTTCACTTCCTTTTTTCCAACTTGGATCCCTTTTATTTGTTCTTCCTGTCTGATTGCTGTGGCTAAGACTTCCAGTATTATGTTAAATAAGAGTGATGAAAGTGGGCATCCTTGCCTTGTTCCTGTTCTTAAGGAAAATGCTTTTAGTTTTTGCCCATTGAGTATGATGTTGGCTGTAGGTCTTTCATATATGGTATTTATTATGTTCAGATATGATCCTTCTATTTCCAAATTGCTGAGAGTTGTTTTTTTTTTTTTTTTTTTATCAGAAATGGGTGCTGGATTTTGTTGAATACTTTTTCAGCATCTATTGGTATGATCATATGATTTTTATCTTTCATTTTATTTATGTGGTGTATCACATTTATTGATTTGCAGATATTGTACCAGTGTTGCATCTTTGGAATGAATCCCACTTGGTCATGGTGAATAACTTTTTTGATGTATTGTTGGATCCGATTTGCTAGTATTTTGTTCAGGATTTTGGCATCTATGTTCATCAGGAATATTGGTTTGTAGTTTTCTTTCTTTGTAGTGTCTTTTTCTGGTTTTGGAATTAGAATTATGCTGGCCTCATAAAAGGAGTTTGGAAGGCTTCCTTCTTGAATTTTTTGAAATAGTTTGAGTAGAATGAGTATTAGTTCTTCTTTGAATGTTCAGTGAAATTTCCCCGTGAAGAAGTCAGGTCCTTGGCTTTTGTTTGCTGGGAGAGTCTTGATTATATCTTCAATTACTTTTGTTGTTATTGGTCTGTTCAAGTTTTCTATCTCTTCCTGTTTCAGTTTTGGGAGACTATGTGTTTCTAGAAATTTGTCTACTTTGCTTAGATTGTCGAATTTGTTGCTGTAGAATTGTTTATAATATTTGTTAACGATCTTTTGTATTTCTGTAGTGTTAGTTATTATTTCTCCTCTTTCATTTCTGATTTTATGTATTTGGATTCTCTCTCTTTGTTTCTTGGTGAATTGAGTCTAACTAAGGGTCCATCAATCTTGTTTATCTTTTCAAAGAACCAGCTCTTTGTTTCATTGATCCTTTGAACTGTTTTCTTGGTTTCCGTGTCATTTATTTCTGCTTAGGTCTTTACTATTTCCTTCCTTATACTTACTCTGGAGTTTTCTTTTTGTTTGCTTTCTAGTTCTTTAAGTTGTGAGGTTAGATAGTTTATTAGAAATTTGCTTCTTGAGGTAGGCCTGTAGTGCTATGAACTTCCCTCTCAGAACTACTTTTGCTGAATCCCATAGATTTTGTGTTGTGTGTTCATTGTCATTAGTTTCAAGGAAGTTTTTAATTTCTTCTTGATCTCCATGGTAACCCATTCATTGTTCAATAACATGCTATTTAGCCTCCATGTTTTCAAATGTCTTTGCATGTTCTTGTTGCAATTGGTTTCTAGTTTTATGCCATTGTGATATGAGAAGACGCTTGATATGATTTCAATCTTCTTGAACTTGTAGAGACTTAGTTTGTGCCCTAACATGTGGTCTATCTTTGAGAATGTGAATTCTGTAGTTTTGGGTTGTAATTCTCTATAGATATCTATGAAATCCGTTTGATGTAGAGCTTCATTTAGAGTCTGTGTTTCCTGGTTAATTTTTCATCTAGAAGATCTATCCAGTGATGTCAGCGGGGTGTTGAAGTCCCCTGCTATGATTGTATTGCTGTTGATTTCTCCTTTGAAGTTCTCCAAATGATTTTTCATATATGTTGCTGTTTCTATATTGGGTGCATATATGTTTACCAAGTTTATATCTTCCTGTTGAATAGATCCTTTCAATATTATGTAGTGTCCTTCTTTGTCTCTTGTTATGGCCTTCACTCTGAAATCTACTTTATCAGATATGAGTATTGCTATCCTAGCTTTTTTTTCCTTTCCATTTGCTTGAAAGATTTTTTTCTATCCCTTCATTTTCAACCTATGAGAGTCTTTTGTTGTGAGGTGGGTCTCTTTTAAACAACATATATGGAAGTCATACTTTCTTATCTAGTCAGCTACTCTGTGTCTTTTTATTGGAGCATTGAAACCATTCACATTTAAGGTGATGATTGATATGTACTTATTTATTGCCATTTCTGTTTAGTGTGATTCTATTTTTCCTCCTATTTCTTCTACTAATTACAGGAGTCCTTTCAGCATATTTTGCAGTGCTGGTTTGGTGTTAATATATTCCCTTAGCCTTTTTTTCTTTTTGTCTGGAAAGCTCTTAGTTTGACCTTCTATTTTAAATGATAACCTTGCTGGATAGAATAGTCTTGGATCCAGATCCTTGTTTTTCATGACCTTGATTAGTTCATGCCACTCTCTTCTGGCCTATAGTGTTTCTGTGGAAATGTCAGCTGAGAGCCTTATGGGGTTTCCTTTGTGGCTAATCTGTTGCTTATCTCTTGCTGCCTTTAGGATTCTCTCTTTGTCTTTAATTTTTGGCATTTTTACTACTATGTGTCTTGGTGTGGGCCTGTTTGGGTTCTTCTTACTTGGGGTTCTCTGTGCTTCTTGAACTTGAATGCCCTCTTCCTTCAAGTTAAGAAAGTTTTCTGTCACTATTTCTTCAAATATATTCTCTAACCCTTGCCCATTTTCTTCCTCTTCAGGGACTCCTATAATGCGAATGTTATTACGTTTCCAGTTGTCCCACAGTTCTCCTAAGCTGTCTTCCTGTTTTTTAATTTTCTTTTCCTTTTGGTTTTCTGATTGGTTGATTTTTTTCTACCCTGTTTTCTAATTCACTGATCTGGTCCTCAGCTTCCTGTACTCTGCTGCTTAGTCCTTCCAATGTGTTCTTAATTCCTGCTATGTCATTCTTCATTTCCACTTGGTTGGTTTTCAATGTTTCTATATCTTTACTCATGGTCCTGATGTCCTTACTCATGCTGTTGAGCTTCCTCAAGATCATGGCTCTGAAATCTACTTCTGATAATTTGCTTAGCTGCATTTCATTGATCTCATCTTTGATAGAATTCTCTTGTTCTTTCATTTGGGATTTGTTTCTTTGTTTCACCATTTTGGCTATCTCAGTGGGTTTTGGAGCCTGCCAAATTTTCCCTGTGGGTGTTGGTGTTCTGCTGTTTGTGGCTCCCTCTACTGGGTTAGGATGAGCCTGGGTGGGCCCATGTTAAACACCACTGTCAAGTCTTACTTTCCTGGGTAGATTTGCAAGCCCAGGAAAGGTTCAGTTATCCTCTGGCTTTTTCCTGGTAGCTAGTAGTCTCAGTTACTCAGTGCCTTGGAATGTAGTCCTGGTGTTCTGCATAAGAGGATTTCCAGAGGGTGGTTGTTAAGGAGCCTCAATTTGCCTTTCTTTGCCTCACCTGGGAAAGGCTGAATCTCCGAGGTGGGGGGCTGCTGCTATTCCCCACAGCTCTGGGAAGGAGCACACTGGCCACCATCCTTTGTAGCTGCAACTCAGCAAAAACTCAGAGTGCCTTCCAAATGCTGGGTGTCCCCACAGAATTTCAGCCCTGTGTATCCTTTCTCTGCCATAGCCACCATGTGAGTGGCTGTGGCTATTTTAGCACTCTGTCCTGGCTCTTTGGGCTGTGTAGCGGGCTTGGTCTTTATTCCCCAAGGTGCTTCTCACAGCTAAGACTGCTGCTGTCCCTGGGCTCCCTGCCTGCCACCCTCTCTCGCCTCTGTACCAGTGTCCCTGGTTATATGGTCTTGTCCTACTGCTTTTCTGTTGCTTTTTACTGAGAATTTTTTTTATTTTAGTTGTAATTCCCTTTTGGTCCTGGGAGATTGTCTGTGTAGCTTCTATTCACTCCGCCTCCATTTTCACATCCTCTAAGTCTATCTTGTGAGCAGCTGGGTTGCATAGGCCTTTCTGGTGCCCCAGCACCCTGCAGGTCCCGCAGGTAACTGGATCACACAGTCCCTTTGGGAACCAGGCTTTTTGCCTATGTTATGGGCTGCTGGGTCGCACAGGCCTCTCTGGCGCTTCAGCCTCTGCAGGTCCCGCGGGTAACTGGATAGCACAGTCCCTGCTGGGTTGCACAGACCTCTCTGATGCCCCAGCACATTGCAGTTTCCGTGGTAGGGCAGTTATATCGCAGCAGTCTCTCTGGGGCTCTGGCTTCCCACTGCTTTTTTGGTCTACTGGACAGCACAGGCCTCTGTAGAACCCCAGGGCCACCGCTGGAGGCTGGGAAGTGCTGCTGCCCCGTGGGGCTCAACTCCTGCTCAGCTTTTGCTGTAGTTTTTGGGGCTGGGTCTCTGTTGCTGGTCTGTGCTTCTGTTGCCTGGGGATGGATGTCTGCTCCCCAGCCTCTGTTGCTGGGGCTGTATCTCGACTCTGATTGGGCTGCAAAATGGGGGATGGTGCTGGGCTCTGGGCTTTGTGCAGCTTTCATGATCAGCACCTTGGGAGCCCCACTACTGTGCACAGGTCTGTGTTGACACAGAGTGTCCACTGGTCCAATGGTGCCAGGTGTACTGGTGGGCTCACCTTGCTGGGCCCTAGCTACTCCCACTGCCTCCTCCCAGGGAAGACCCAGGGTCTTCCAAAATGGTGGGACCTCCCCGTGGCGCAGGGAGAAGCGCCCTGAAGGGCCTCTTACCATGGTAGCCGGCTGCTCCCGTCCACAGCACAGGAACCTTCTGCTCTGTGGCTCTGCGCTTCTCGGGTTTGGTTGTCCACCTTCGTGTCTACTCACACTCTCTCACACACTCACCCTCCCTCAGGTCCTGCCAGCAGCCATCCTCTCTAACACAATTTCTATCACTAACAAAAGCTTGAAATTTATAAGTATCTATTCCAAAGTTTCATGATACATACCTCTTGTGCTATTAATTCTCAATGTCTGGGAAAGAGGCCTAAGAATTTTCATTTTTATCAGTCAATTTAGATAATTCTAATGTACACTAACATTTGTGGACATCTGGCTTATACTCTAAAGCACACTCAGCTGAATTTACTCTGCTGCTAGAATCTATTTGAGAATAAGAGGAAATGTAGATGGCAATAAAATGATAGTGATTTGCCAGATCAATTGAATTAGTTAAGTATTATTTTAAATGCTTAATTCTAGAAAATGTTTTCCCGAGGCCTTATGGCTACAACTAAGAATGAACTCAGATATATTGTAACTGTCTCATGCACACGTTAATATTTCAGAAGCTTTTAAATGCCCTTCAGTTTCAGTCTTGAATATATCCACACTATAGAAAATTTCATTCTGTAGACAATGAAGTTATAGTGGGGTTCTAGCATTCTTAGTTGGTCAAATTTTAGTCCAACATTTATAACATTACCATGCACTGGTTTACTCTTGCTCCCATGGAGGAGCAGATGGGGAAAGAAGACAATGAAACAAATAAACAAATTTTCTTAGGAGCATGATCTATTAGAATGGGAAATCCCTGCTTACATGAGTCAAGAGCTGCTCCTATGTAAATTTCATGTGCCACCTTTTATTTATGTATTTATTTTACCTAAAAGTAAGCATATCTAATTACATTTCATCAATAAATACCTTTGGTGAAGAAGTTGTAATGTTTGAACATAGGCTTCATACCAAACATGTGCTTTCAGTGTTAATGTGAACATGACTATTATTCTTATTTGCATTTCTTTTCATGCTTCCACCCTTCTACCCTGAGGATTCAAGTTCCTGTGTCTTAGTGAAGGAGAGGGTTTTAGTCATATCCTAACCAGAAAAATAGAAACCAAGTTTTATTACTATCACATGATACTACTCTCTAGCTCTGTCATCAATTGAAAAAATAATCAGAATAAATTTTCTGTACTTTTCTCAGCTATTTAAAATAACCTTTAGACTGCAACAAAAACATGGTCATAAGTAGATTTAATCATCCACAAACAAGGTGAACTTCGAACAGGTTTATGCTGCAATTATTTTAATAATTTAGAGTTTTTAGGAGTATGAATATTACATTATCATCTCTATTTTGATTTATGTTGAGCTATAGTATAAAAGCTCTTGGCTTTTGCTAATTATGCACATGTGAATTTCTTAGCTTTATGTTTTTAGCCATAATTCTAGAAAGGTTACAGACTTAATCATTCATTCAACAACTTATTTTAGAGCACCTACTATGAGTCAGCTGCTTTTCTTCATAGTAGGTAAACAACAGTAAACAAAACTGACAAAAAGTCCTGACCTCATAGAGCTCATGTTGTAGAGGGAGGAGACAGGCAATGAAAATAACAAATATGAATAGTAAGATAGAAAGAAATAAGTGATATGTGGGAAAAAATGAGCAGGGTATGAGGGGTGGGGAGGGCTGAGTGATAATCCTTTCTTGTGTTATGGTCTTGCTTGCACACAAGGAAGTATCAGAAATGACACAGGATGCTAACTTATAGAAGGTCTTTTACCTTCTATATTGTAGCTACAAGTGGTTTATTTTCTAATTTATAATCAAGATTATTGATGTGTATCTAGAATTCCCTAAATGTAAGATCTTCCCAAAATATGCCCTTCTCTGAAACAGTCTATTTGGAAAGTATAGCTAAGTGAAATTCGGTTTCAAAAGACAGAGACTGAAAATTGTCTCTTGGTATTGGCTAATGCAGTAGTGATTGGTGTATTGAAATTCAGTAGAAAATTAGTACTTGTCTTTTTTCTTTAATGCACTGAATTTTTGTTAAAGCTGTATAATTAAAATACAATTGAAATAAATCTGAAAGAATAATTTTTATATAAATGTGTGTTCTCTCACTAAGGAATTTTCTCACTAAGAATTAATGTGACTTTGGAAGAGGACTGAGGCTCTCTGGGAATCTATACTTACTTATAATAAAGAAGAAAAAATTAGGCAACTAAAGTTATCTTTAGAGTCTTGTGGTAAGATCTCAACACAACATGGAGTAAATGGGCGTTGAGTAAATGGGCATTGTGTCTATGGTGCACATGGAGAGAGGCTGCCAGGGTTCCCCTCCAAGAGAAGTCTTGTTGCCGATCTGTCAGTTACTTCAGGTTGGACCTCAGCTGCAGAGAGCATCAACTCACCTGAGGTCATGTCCTTCTTGCTGCAGCTAGAAACTAGTGATGGCCAGGCAGACATGAAGGTTTACCATTTTGTCCCCACATGGGCCTCTGTAACCGGCCACATGTATTTCATAAGAACTGGTTACATAGTTTGTAGGGCTCAGTGCAAAATAAAAGTGTGGGCATCTCCCCCTTTTAAAATGTATTAAGAATTTTGAGAAGATGACAGTAGAAAACCAAGCATGCAGCGCTTCTAAGAGTGGGGCCATCTGGAGTCTACCCTGGCTCCACAGTGCCCTGTGTGTCTGGCCGAGGTTTTGTCTGGTTTACATTGCAGCTCAACCTGAATTCCAAGACCATTCTCGTGCCTACTAGTTGTGTAACAAAGCAAGTTGCTTCTTTTTTTTTTTTTTTTAAAAAAAATCTCAAATACTTTATAATAAAAAGTTTAAACTCCATACTTAGGTTCACCTATAGCTCTAAATACTATGACATTACCAATTCTAGTATCTCATTCTGTTTTATCTAAGTTATATTTAAATATTTTACAGTTAATTTTTATTTTCCAACCCAAGTCATCATGAACATGATGATTTTATTCATCCATTTCATTTTTGCCCTTACACAGGAATGCTTTCAGATTCTGTGGGGCCTGAAACTTATTCAAGAGGCTTTATATAAGAAAATGCCCAGTGATCCCACTTCTAGGAATATACCCTAAGAAGCCTGAAACACCCATCAGGAAGAATATATGTACCCCCATGTTCATAGCAGCACTATTTACAATAGCTAAGATCTGGAAACAGCCCAAGTGTCCATCAGTAGACGAATGGATAAAAAAGCTGTGGTACATATACACAATGGAGTACTATGCAGTGGTAAGAAAGAAAGATCTCTTATCCTTTGAGACGACATGGAGGGACCTGGAAAGTATTATCCTAAGTGAAATGAGCCAAGCAGAAAAAGACAAATACCACATGATCTCACTTATATATGGAATATAATGAACTTAACAGTCTGAGGAATACAGTAGACCCAGAAACATGGAAGTAGGGCACAGACTGACATCCCTCAGAAGAGGGGGTGGGGGGGGGTGAGGTGGGAAGAGATAAACCACAGAACTTATATGCATGTATGCATGACCAATGGACATGGACAACTAAGCTGGGGACGGGGTGGGGGGTGCCAATGGGGTAAAAAAAGGTAAAATATCTGTAACAAAAAAATAAATAAAAAAATTAAAAAAAAAAAGAAAAGAAACGGAGTGAAATTATAAATACAAATTTGGAGAGAGTTAATATTTAAATAAAATATTTATTTTAGAATAAAAAATAAATAATAGATTTGAATATAAGAACCTGACAAATGCCATGAATGTAGGAGTTTGTTGACTGAATTTTAACCAACCTATGTTTTTGGCTTCTCCTAGAATACTTCCTTTATATTGTATTTGAATATGATATAATCAATTATTTTAAAAATACACAAAACTAATCTAAAACTAAGGCATAAAGAAGAGTAATTTAAGTACAATTTAAATTGTATTGAGCTATGCAATTGCACTATATAAATTGATGCATATATGCACAATAGTTTAACTTTTTCAAGCAATTTTGCTGCATTTGTGAAATTTCACATTATATTTGTTTTGAAAGTTCTAGACTAGCAAACTAATATACATCTAAATATGTAATACAATACAATGAATTTCATAAAACTAGCATTTTACACCCTAAAGTACTTTCTGTTTTTACTACTGCTGCAGGCTGCATCCTATAAATAGAGGTAACTGATAATTCTATTTCCTGTGCTTCCCACCAAAAACCAAAAAGAATGTGTGGTACATTTGCAGTTATGTGCACTGAATTATCAAACCTATTGCTGACAGGAGAGAACTTCCCTTTTGATAGGCATCTGTGAGAACCTAATGCTCCAATTCGGTTGTCCACAGCTGATGCTTGGAAGAATTTTCCACAGACTAGTTTCTTGTTTCATACATTTCAAATCTTGTTTTTTCTCTGTTACCAATACATTTTTATTACAGGGCACCATAGGATATGTTCATGTCCATATATAAATTCTAGCCCTAAGCTTTTGTGTTACAATGCTACGTCAGTGAGCACAGTGGGTAGGAGAATTTTTGGAAGCCATTCCTATACTGAGCCTGCTAGCAATATCTTAACTATATGGGGAATGGACTTCGAACCACATAAATATATCCCACTAAATCAGAAGTAAAGGTATACCCAACTTGACTTTTTAGTTGGATCTCCAAAATACCAGTGACCACTCTAACACTACTGGACCATGAGAGAAAGTGTAACAAGGAGGAATTCAGAGTAGAAAGTGGACTTAATTGATCAGAGTTAAAATATCTTGCCCGGCTGGTGTGGCTCAGTGGTTGAGAGTCGACCCATGCACCAAGAGGTCACCAGTTCAATTCCTGGTCAGGGCACATGTGCATTTCGGGGGCCAAACCCCCAGTGAGGGGCATGCAGGAGATGGCCAATCAATGTTCTCTGTCATGGATGTTTCTATCTCTCGCTTTCTCTTTCTCTCTCTTTCTAAAATCAATAAAGAAAAAAAAATTAATGAAAAAAATACATTTTGCAGGTTTTCTAAAAAAATGTGATTATGTACACACATTGCTGAGACATAGCCCAGAGTTCAGAAGAATAAATCTACTTGGCTCTTTCACTGATTACAGACATGATCCTCTTTAAGGAAGTTCTGACCTGTGGTATGAGTGTCTTTCTATGCCAATACAATGTTGCTATCATTCTTATTCCAGAAGTAAATAAATGAAAAAAACTGTATAAAGCTGTACAATATTATTGATAACTAATGAGTCTTTGTTCTTAAATAGTGAACCAGAGTGCTAATTTTTTAACGAATTATTTTATTAAAGCAGACAAGCCTAATACAATATTGTCACACAAAGGCTTGCTGTCACTTTCCACCCCACTTCTTTTATATACTCTTTCATAAATTTGACCAGATTTCGCAATTTCTTCATGTTGGTCCTCATTGATCAGTGAAATTTCCCTAGGTCTGCCCATGACTTTCCCTCCAGCAAATTTAGATTTTATTAGATCAATTCAATGATAATAAAGATGGACATTTCGAATATACACAACGTGTCAGAGACCATGTTAAAGGCTCAGAGTATTATTGAGTTTATTTAATCCTCATAACACTGAGATGTATTACCATTTTCTCTATTTGAAGAAATGGAGACTGAGAAAGCCTAGGTAATTTACCCAAGTTAAACATGCAATACCTGATTATTTAGTCAGGGGCACTCACCTCTTTTCCCTTAGATTGTCAAATAAAAAAATGACAACACCCAATACATCAGTAGCTGTATGGTATGAATGAATCAAAATTACACCTATTTTTTTTGTTAGATTGGCAAAAACTATGATATATTTTTTGGTGTGCCACAGAATTTTAGTAATTAGTTTATGTGTGCTTGAGATGAAAAAGGTTGAAAATTGCTGCTCAAGCCAATCAGATGCCTCTTATTTTCCCTCGACTTCCTGCTGCGCAGCTTCCTTTCTCTTGTGGGTTAGAGGCCATTGGTGGTTTGTTGCCACACACTTGCACATTGACATCTAGTTTTTTTCCCCCCTTTAAAAAAATCTTTATTGTTGAGAGTATTACAATGTCCCCCCCCCCTTTTCCCTCATTGTTCCCCTTCTCCAGGTTCCCACCTGCCCCAGACCTCCACCACCCTATTGTCTGTGTCCATGGGTAATGCATATATGCACATAAATTCTTTGGTTAATCTCTTCCCACCTCCCCTGCCCTCTGAGATTTATCAGTCTGTTCCACGTTTCCACACTTCTGTTTCTATTTTTGTTGTGAATGTCATCCATGGGTTTTTGATTTACTCTTTAGCTCCTCTGTCACTTTTTAGGTAGTTTTTCTGGAAACCCCAAAAATTGTGCTGTTCATACTTTTGTCATCTTCCCAAGGTCCCCCTACTATTTTTATTTTTAATCTTTGGGAATATGAAATTTAAGACTAGTACCTTATTGTTTTTAACTTTTCACTTTTTAGTAAGCCTGATAATTATCTTCTTGTGTATTTATTGATTTATTATTGGCCACTTATATTTTTTCTTTTGTATGTGGCCTGTTTATAGTTTTGCCCATTTTTCCGTTGGAATCTTTGCCTTTTATTTAATGATAAGTGAAAGATCCTCTTAAGCTACAAATCATAATTCTTTGCCTATCACATAATAATGATAATATGATTTAACAATCTAGCATTTGCCATCTAAATGTATTTTGACATAATTTTAAACTTTAAGTGAATTAATTTTTCAAAATTTGTATATGATTTTTATTATATTTAGAGAAACCCAAAACTGGCTTTTGAAGAGTTTAACTAATAAACTATTTAATTAATATAACTACAGGATAAAGAACAATGAAATCTTGGGGAGAAGCATATTTTCTTAACATAAAATGACACCAAACAGTTTTATTCCTGTTCGTAGATGGTCTTTATGTGCTGCAATCTATTAAAAAAAATACTAAAGTTTATACATTGCCTTATAATTTGAAGACTTCTTATGCTTATATAACTTGAGCCTCACAATAATTCACATACTTAGAAAAATAACTGCCTAAAGTCAGCAGCCGTGGATTTCATTTCCAAGTGAATTCTGCCTAATTATAAATTTCTTGTTGTTAAGGGATCTGAAGGTCAGTATTAACAGCTACAGTAAAAAAAAAAAAAAAAAATCTTGGACAAACCAGTTAGCAGACGTTTGCCAGGAAATGGATTGTTTGCAGATTACTTGGCATAGATCCCTGTAAAGAAGCAAATCTTCTGTCCCACCCCTTTACTCTGCTTTTCCTGCCTGCTCTGTTACAAAGAAGCAAATGTTTAGACACATTTGAACCATCAAAACTAGCAGTTTATACTAATCTGAACAAAATAAGATAAAGACCAGATATTATTCAAATAGTAACCATTTTTTCCCATAGCTGACAGGATCTTAGTATTTTTTAAAGTGTAATAGAAAATTATCCCTTTTTACTTCGTCTCTGATATTAAATTACAAATTTAAAAGAGCCACAAACCACTTTGATTTTATTTGGGGAATTATTTGTTGAATACAAGTATTTTTTTTTGTCTCTTTAGATCAGTTATTAGTTCTTATGCTGCTGCAGTTCTGGTGAGTCAGAAACAAACCATATTTGGACTTTCAATTTTCCACTTTCAATGGCTTCCTCTGTCTTTTTCTTTTTTTTCCCCCAAGCTCAACAAATGTAATATATTTTAATCAAGTGAAAACAGACGAAAATGTGACTCATTCTACTCGGCTAGGGATTGGTTTGCTTATGTCATCCCATTTTCTGCCGCCAAATCATCCTAAAGCGTATAATCGATGTAGGGGATCTTGCATTTCAGTGTAGAAACTAAAGCATTTTGTTTTAAACTCTCTTTATCTTTCTTTTCCATCTTCTTTGTGTTTCCCTAAATAAAAAACCCAAAAAAACTCTTGAATAGTTTCATACTTTTCTTGTGTGTCATACCACATACATTTCCTTTCATTCCCCATGTCTCCATTCTACTGCTTAATATATATTTCTTCTAAAGACTCCTTGCTATTCTTTATGTAGAAAAAAGAGCCATAAGATTTATACTTATCTTGAAAACTCTGCTCACTCTCTTTCCATAGCCTCCCTTTCAGGGCAGGCATTGCCATCTGCTTTCTTGACTTTATCTAGCATCTTCATTCTGAGAGCTCTGAAATCTTTATCTTTATGTAAACCATTTTAAAGGGCCCCACTCAAATTCAGCTATCAACTGACATCACTTCTCAGATGCCCCACAAGAGCCTTTAATGCAAAATATTCAAAACTGAATTAATTATTTCTACCAGGCACCCAAATCTGATCTTTACTTTTATTTTATTTTTCCATTGTAGTGAATAGCTTCTTCATCTAACCAGTCACCAAGACTAAATCTCTGAGGTTTTTTTCACTCCTCCCTCACCATGATCCTTTCTGTTGGTGAATGTTTAAATACTATTTCTTCTTTCTTAGATAAACACAAGAATCCAATTCTTTTTTAGTTGTTAAAAGAAGGACTTTGGAACCAGGAGAGTAGGGTTTAAATCTTGTCTTCACCACTATTATCCATGTGACCTGAGGTCAGTTGGTTAAAATTTCTCTGGGACTCAATATTCTTGTCCATACAGTGGAAATAAATATAGTACCTATATCACTGGATATTTTACTTATGACAGGTCTTGGTATATTGTAAGTGCTTCATAAATGTTAGCTATTATTGTTTTCATCAGTATGATCACTCTTAATAGCTTTACTGACTTTATCTCTTTCTAGAAGATTATGGTCTTCTAACTTCAGTTATCACTACTCCATTTTTTACTCCACAGCAAAACATTTATGTCATTCAGAACATCAGAAGCCATACCAGGTATTTCAACATACAGAGTTGAAGGGATACTAAGTAATAGTGATTAGAAAACTAATAAAATAAAACAAGTTACCAGAGGAATAGCAGCAGACCTTGCTACCACTTCTGAGGCTGAGGGAACAGAAGCACAAGGCTGGACTTTTCAGAAACTAGAAGGTTAAAGGAAAAGCCTTGTGACGGAGCTCAGATTTGGAAGAAGGGGCATTGCCTGGAAGGTACTGGTACCTCCAGGAGGCCTGATGAGGCTGGTTGTGGGAGGGTCATAAGAAGCCCGAGTGCCATGGTAGGGTGACTTTGACAAAACAGCAGGAGAGAGTTCCTTTCCATGTGATCAGTCTTCTCGTTTCCCTTTACCATCCCTATTGACAGAGTGTAGCACAGAACCAGCTGGCAAAAAGGAGTAACTTGCAGAGTCCCAGCACCAGCATCGCAGAACTGAATACAGAAGGGTGGATTGGAGATGAGAGTCAATAGCTTAATAACCAATACAATACACTTTCTAAAATATAGACAGTCTCTCCTTCTTAATTTGGAAACATTTAATGGCTCCTTGTTACCTATGGGATACAGTTTAGACGCCTTATACTCTGGTAAAAACCTATTTTTTCAGCTCTTTCTCCAATCCTCCTTTTCCTCCCTGATTACCATTTCTACCCCACCTCCTAACTTCTGGTTCCCACTGTACCATGACATTTGCTCTGCAGTCTTTGATCTATTCTTCTGAAATATTTAATACTTCCATTGTGTCTATTTTGTTTTCTCTTCTGACTCCTTATATATTTTGACAAAATATTGGCCACCCTTTAAGAATCAATTCTTCCATTAAACTGTAAGTTCCAGACACATTGAATGACATGTTCCTCTATACTTCCATAGAATGTTCATTCATTCAAATCAAGTATGTAATGACCCCATATTATGTTATAGACATTGTGCAAGGATTGTATATACAGTGATAAACCAAATGTCCCACATGGAGTTGTCTGAGGAAGTGACTTTTGGGCTGGGTTTGCAGGCAGTAACTGGCAAAGGAGGGTGAATGGAAGAGAACAGTAATGAATTCGTTTTCAGACAAGTTGAGTTTGACTTTCCTTTGAAAGATCCAGGAGGAAAATTTGAAAGGATTGCTGTATAAAAGAATGTGTAGCTCAAAACTAAGGGCCAACTGGAAAAATACACTGACACTTTTTTGTATACATATTCTAATGAAGGCCCTGGGGAGAGAAGAGAGAGTAGAAAAGAAGGCTATGGATGGTTCAGTTTTTAATAACTGCAACAATTATAGGCTCAAAGGGGATGACCCCAAAAGGAGAGAAGAAATGATCAGGAAGGCAGGATTAAAATAGAACCGGCAAAAAAAAATTTCAAAAAGATGAAGTAGCAACAGTCTTGAGAGCTGCTGAAGTTTAGTAAGATAAGCATGCAGACTCTTGCACTGGATTTAGTCACCTTGTCAGTGACCCAGTGATCATAGTGGGATTCTTTTCAGTGGAGTGGTAGTCCCACCACACGGAGTAGAGTGAGGAATGAGGGAGTGAAAATTTCTGACAGCTAATGTAGAGCACTTGTTGGGGAAATGTGGCTGAAATAAGACGTGAACCAGGGCACTTGTTTCTTTGTATTAGTTATTTAGCAGCTTTTTAAGCCAGCTATAGTGTGCACTTCCTGTGGGTAGTTTATTGATCTTTGTAACCTTAGCACTGTTCCAGAAACTGGCACCTACTGGATGCTTGATAAAGGAGTTGTATGACCGATGAAAGTCATTAAAGAGGATTCATTGAAACAGTAAAATAACAGTGTCTTAATTCGTTTGGATGCTAGCATAAACTACCACAGAATGGTTAGTTTATAAACAATGGAAATTTATTTCTCACAATTTTAGAGGCTGGAAGTCTGAGTGAGATCAGGATGCCAAAATGGACACTTTTTTGATGAAGGCCTCCTTTGGGGTCACAGACCTTTATTGTATCCTCACATGGTAGAAAGAGATAGAGATCTCTTTGGAGCCTCTTTTATAATGCACTAATATCATTTGTGAAGTTTCTACCCTCATGATTTAAGCACTTCCCATAACCCTGTCTACAAATACCATCACTTTTGTGGTTTAGGATGTCAGCATGTGAATTTTGGGTGGGATGCAAACATTCAGCTCATAGCATAAAGCAAGCTCTTCATGGCTTACGTTTAATAGAATGGAAGCTGAAAGGTTTGTTAATCTTTTCCTTGAGTTATCTTTGGCCTAATTTTGAAGATATATTTCAATGACTCACAAATAATTTGCATATTAAAAGTTAAAAATAGAGGTTAGAGAACCAATTAGAAAATATAGCCAATTTATACCACAATGCAATAAACTTCACAACTCTAATCCAGAGAGAGAGAGAAACATCGACGTGAAAGGGACATATCGAATGGCTGCCACCCACAAAACCCAACCAGGGTCAGGGACAAACTGCAACCAAGGTATATGCCCTTAGCGGGAACCAAACTTGGGTCTCTCTGGACCACAGGCCAATGCTCTAACTGCTGAGCCAAACCGGCCAGGGCTGCTCTTCTATTTTTAATAGTTCATTTTAGGAAATAAGAATTTCAATGGGATACTATAAAATTGGTATTGTAATTACTTAAAATCTCTACCACTTTTTCTAATAGATCTGATATCCTGATTCTAGTACGTTACACAAACTTAAAATTGACCAAAAAGAACTTCATTACTTTTGCTTCTGTAATACTTATAGAGCTCCTTCCTTCCTTCCTTCCTTCCTTCCTTCCTTCCTTCCTTCCTTCCTTCCTTCCTTCCTTCCTTCCTTCCTTCCTTCCTCTTTCTCTCTTTCGCTCTCTCTTTCTCTCTCTCTTTCTCTCTCTCTTTCTCTCTCTCCTTCCTTCCTTCCTTCCTTCCTTCCTTCCTTCCTTCCTTCCTTCCTTCCTTCCTCTCTCTCTTTTTTCTTTCTTCTTTCTTCTTTCTTCTTTCTTTCTTTCTTTCTTTCTTTCTTTCTTTCTCTCTCTCTCTCCCTTCCTTCCTTCCTTCCTTCCTTCCTTCCTTCCTTCCTTCCTTCCTTCCTTCCTTCCTTCCTTCCTTCCTCTCTCTCTCTCTCTCTCTTCTTTCTCCTTCCTTCCTTCCTTCCTTCCTTCCTTCCTTCCTTCCTTCCTTCCTTCCTTCCTTCCTTCCTTCCTTCCTTCCTTCCTTCCTTCCTTCCTTCCTTCCTTCCTTCCTTCCCCTAGCAGGAACCAAACCTGGGACTCTCTGGTCCACAGGCCAATGCTCCAACTGGTAAGCCAAACTGGCCAGGGTTAGATCTTCTTTCTTTAAACCCTAAAGATCTCACTTAGAAGAATCATGAGTGTAGACAATCAACAATTATTGACATCTACTATTGGTCACAGGCAATTATTTTACTAACCTTCATAAGTATTTCACCATTTAAGAAGCATTATCTCCATTTTACATACAGAAGAGGAGTGTCTCATAGAGACACAGTTAGGTAACAAGTATGACATACACGGACATAGGAATTTTATCTAAGGCCAAATGCAAACTGTTGTTTCTGAGCATTAACATTCAGTTTAATTATCTTACTAGAAACTAAAGGTGGCTTACTGTCTCATTTAGATAAGTAGCCTCCCATTGTAATTAAGAATGGCATTAAATTTTCTGGGTTCATATTCTTTCTTTGCTACTCACCAGCACTGAGGTTCTAAGCATATCACTGTCTTAATGTCTCTAAGATTCAACTTTGTCATCTCTAAATTAGAGGTGATGATTAGATTAGAAGATGATAAGATGATAATAGTTTCTTCTAGGATTGTCTGTGCAAAATGAGATAATCTATGCGAAGTAGTTAGCATGGTTATTGATATTCGTAAACACGAAATAATAGTTTTTTCCTTAATTTAGACATTTTACCTTTTTATAAAAAACATCTTTCTTCTCTTTGGGCTAACAAATAAGACAGAAAAAGTTATATGTTTAAGACAGGGATCTCTACCCTGGCCGGTTTGGCTCAGCAGTTAGAGTGTTGACCTGTGGACCAGAAAGTCCCAGGTTCGGTTCCCACTAAGAGCACGTATCTCCGTTGCAATTTGTCCCCAGTCCTGGATGGGGCTGTGTGGATGGCAACCAGTCGTGTCTCTCTCACATCGAAGTTTCTCTCTCTCTCCTCTCCCCCTCTCTCCCTCCCGCTCTATATGAAGATAAATGCAAAAATTACCTCAGGTGAGGATAAAAAAATAAAAAATTAAAAGACAGGGGTCTCCATATTCTTATGAGAAGTAATTGTGTTTCTTTTCTTCTTTATAGATGCCACAATATGAAGATGGGAGGTAGAGGTTACTATTGACAAAATCACTAAATGAAGCAAAAATGAAGCATCACTGTTATTAGGACAACAGTATTAGGATTCTGTTTCCCCTTTTCAAGGTATGAAAAATTACAGAGACTGGAGAATTCTGTAGAAATATGTGTGGTGGCTTTAAACAGTTTAGAGTTCTATGAAATAAGACTAAGATCTACCAGTATATTCTGATACCTGGGTGGGTCGAGAATAAATGGCAAGTGCTCTACCACTTTATGCCCTACCATTCTAAACCCAGAGCAGACATAATTAATCCAACCTAGCATGCTTTCCTGTTCAATGCAGAGATTTGTCCTCAAGCTCTGTCCAGTAAAATGCTCTAGGCAGTCACTACAAATCAATCAAAAGCCAGCCCATACAATGAAACCTATTTGTAATCTTTGTCAAATGTTCATTTTCTATACTGTTGGGACAGTAAATCTAAAAGGAAAATGAATTAAAGTAAGGAAATATCCTAGTGTGCTGAGATTAAAGTTTAAAGATAAAACAGTTTGATAATTTGACGGTAAGTCTAAGTCAATTCAACAATTACTAAAATACAAATAGGTCTAAAACTCTGAATCCATAGGGAAGTTAGACACACGTGAACATATAATTTAGAAACAAGATAGGTTGTAGTTTGTTGTGATTAATTAGTCCAGAAAGATGTCATAAAAATTTCCAAGCATGAGTCAAGTCAGGCACTAAGGGAGCATTCAGTCATTATTCATTCAGCAGACGTCTTTGGGTAAAGCCCTGTTTTGTAAATAAAAAGGTGCTTCATTTTTATTTTCATTTATGAAATGCCAAAGAGACATAAACTTTTCTATGAAATAGCACAGTTTACTAAATTGGAGAAGTAAGGTGCTTTATGTGAAAATACCTCCTTTTTAAACAGGGATAGGGAAGGACCAAGTTCTCCAGTTTTATTCTCAATAATTTTACAGCATTGCTTTTCAGAATTTCAATATAAAATATTTCACTTTTATTGACATTCTTACACATACATAGCTAACTACATATTCAGTTAAGTCTCTTTGAGGTTAACGAGTCATTAGCTCCTCTGGAGTTTGCTTCTGCTACATTTGTGGAAAATAGTAAAATATCTAAATGGGAACAATAATCGTAGTCATGTCAGTAAGATGTGGCCCTCAATATAGATGATGGAAGTAGTATGTTACAACTGACATGGTGACAGAAATGCTTAATAAGGTCATGCATTCTATAAAAATGTAAAAGATACTTCAAATGATTCCCTGTTCTCTAAACTTGCTAATACATTGCAACTGTAGATATTATTTTATGTCTAATTCAGCAGTTTTAGAAACACTAAAATACTCAGCATACAGCTGTGTTCCTATTTGCGCAGACTCCACATTTGCCAAAGCAAATACTGGTCTGCTCCCTGTAATTCTACCATGCCACCGGAGTTTCTCCTGTATTTATGGGATGGGTGTGTTGATTGTAAGTTAGAGTTCTGGTGTTTGGTTCTTGACTACATTGTACTTAAGTTCACTCTGTGTTTTTTTGGTTAGAACTTGAAAGCAATGCCACTTTTAGATTTGGGAGGGTGCAAAGAAATAAAACAGGACAATTATATTATGGTCATGATATATCCTCACTACATTTCCTTGACTTGTACGTGTATTTGAAGGACTCATCCTTTTTCTTGTCTCCAAAATATACTTTAAGAGTCTCCATTTCAAATTTATATTTCATCTGTACCAGTGGGATGTTACTGAACTTGATTTCATTTACAGCATTTTAATGCATTTTCATGCTCCTAGAGAAATACAATTAACAGAGAAGGGACTTGGAATGTAATAATATTGTTCTGGAAACATTGAGCTGTTAAGCAAAACTCTTTTGAAGCATAAATCATTTCATTTAAATATTTGTGTATTTAAGTGTAACAAGCAGTGAATTTGAAGATTGAAATTGGTCTGGAGAAAATGAGCTTATTTGATGTCTCTAATCCGTCTTTCCCTTTCCCTCATCTTCATTTCTACTTTCTGGCAACAAAGATAATGATTTTAATGATGATTCTCAGATTCCTCATGCTCACAATGAATGAAAGTATCATCTTCCTCAAAGTGAGCTATGGAATCTCATGCTAACCTGTCTCCCTCAATGTACCTGCCTGCTTATAGTACTGTACTACTCATCATTTCTTTCTTTTGCTCAGTCGCTCTCACTTTTCTACTACGTGAACTATACAACTGAAGAAATGAATTTCTGCTGCGTCTGAGTATAAAACTTCTGCCTATTCTGACCCGTTTACTTATTACCTCTTGAGTAAGTAAAGGTTATTCTATCATCAATACTTTCCCTGTCTTGTTCTCCTCACCTGTCTTTTCCATTCATTCATCCTACTTTTTTCAAGACCCACCCTAACACACACACACACACACACACACACACACACACACACACACACACCATTTTTCTTTGCTTGCATCTCAGATGTTTTTTCTGAGATAACTTTTGTTTTCTTCCTAAAGTATATCCCTAAAGTGACTTACACTCTTTTCTGGTTTCTATTGTTTTTGTTGAGAAATCAGCTCTTAGCTTATTGGTTGTTCCTTTCACAGTATTTTGCCTTTTTTTTTTCTCATGTCTGGTATGCCACAGTTCCAATACAATGTGCTTATTTGTGAGTTTCTTTTTATTTATTGTATTTAGGAAGTTTACATTTGTAACATTGAGGATCAGAGTAATTTTTATTTTTGAAAAATTATTAGCCATTATCTTTTTGAATATTGCTTCTTACCCATTCTCTTGATTTCTCCTTCTGTAATTCAAATTAGATATATAGTAGAACTTATTCTAACCTCTATATGTCTTAATGTTGCTTTCGTATTTCTTACTTTATTGTTTTTCTATGTTGCATTTTGGATATTTTCTCAAGTTCATCTTCCGAGTAACAAATTCAACTATATCTACTATATCTTCAGCTATATCTACTATGTCTGTTTTTGGATTGAGTGTTTTGTATGATTCCATTTAACTCTATTATGGACTTGTGATTAACACTTATTTTAACACTTTGTTAGTGGTTGCTCTAGGGCTTCTAATACACATTATTATTATTTTTAAAATATGTTTTTATTGATTTTAGAGGGAAAGAGAGAGACAAACATTGATGTGAGAGAGAAACATAGGTCAGCTGTTTCCTGTACACCCCCTACTGGGGATGGAGCCTACAACCCAAGCATGTGCCCTGACCAGGAATCAAATTGGTGACCTTTTGGTGCATGGGACAACTTAACCAACTGAGCCACACTGGCCAGGGCTATACACATTTTTAAATCATGGTCAACTTTCATATGTAGCATGTGGGTTTATAACAGTATATTTCCAATTCTTCTTTTCCACTTTTTATGCTATTTTTGTCTTATTTACTTTTCCATGTGTTATAATTGCTACTATTGTTGCTTTAGACATTCAATTATATTTTAGCATAAAAACAATAAAATAGCATATTTTATAGTTACCTTCATTTTAAGGATTTTCAAATATCTTTTTTTTTTTTTTTTTTTTTTGTGGAGACCTAAGTTTCTGTCATATTTTTTTTTGTTTGAAGGATATTTTTAACATTTCTTATAGTACAGGGCTTTTGGTAATGAATTATCTCAGTTATTTGTTTTTAATCTGGTTGTCTTAAGTTTTTTTTTTTTTTTTTAATATATTTGGTGTTCAGAAGTTTAAGTATGAAGTGTCTAGGAATTGTGACTTTCCTCTTTGGCATTTATCCTACTTAGTATTATCTGAGCTTCCTGAATCAGTGCTTTTTGTATATTTTATTAGTTTGGAGAAACAGTCTATCATTCTCTCTCCACATATTTCTTTTGTCTCATTTTCTCACTCTTCTTCAATTTGTTGTGTAATCTATTCTTTTTTTTCATATTGCTGAAATCCAAGTTGCTTGGCTGCCCTGTAACCTGAGCTCTCTATCAGATTAAAGAAAAATGATTATTTTGACGATTTTGTGTTTTACTTATTAGGATGGGAGCAATACACTTGTCAGCTTTCTACTTCCTAGTTGGAAGCTATATGCCTTGTAGTTTGATGCTATTTCAGATAGTATCTAATGATTTTGAGCAATGAAAGATGTGCAAATTAATATATTTTATATTCTTTCCACCTTTCCTCTTCTCCAACTTCTTAATTTGATTTCTTTGTTATTTTTTAACACAGTTTTTTCTTTAGGCCCCTCCTCCTCCCCCAGTTTTTGGTGTGATATTTTCAAACTGTGCCTCCATTTCACCAAACTTAATACCTTACTTGATTGACTGAATTACATAATTGCAGATTTTTGTTTTGAAAAGTATTAATTATTTTGCTGCTTTTCCTTTCCATCAGTATTTTGTAGACATCAGTCCATTTATTTCTGGTGCTGAATATTACTGTGGAAAATTTCTAAACCAACTTAATTTCCCTTTGTACTGTACTTTTTCTGTTAACCGCCTCATTACTCATATACTTTTTTAAATATATATTATGGAAATTCAGTAAGTACACCAAGATGTGACCTGTTGTTGTTTTTCTAGCAGCAACTTCTGTTATACGTGCCCATTCCATGTGTATATTCAAGATGTTATCTTCATTATCTTTATTATATTTATAAGATATTTTTCTCTTATATCCTTGTGTCTATTCGGTTCCATTTGTTCTATTTAAAAATTTAGGAGCACCAATTATGTATATATTAAATCTCTGATTCTTTAGTCTTCAAGTATCTATCAGTCCCTTTATATATTTTAATAATTATATTAAATTCCATTTCATTTGTGTGTGAATATCTTTAGCTTGTTCACTATCTCTCTGTTTTCAATATTTATTCTGTTAGTTTACTTTGAACTGTGGCTTTTTATTTTCTAAATATTTTCATATTTATATTAATTTCCTTTGGAGTACAGATAAATTAATTTTTCATCTCCTTCAATTAACATAAACATTTTTAACTCTAATAGTTTATTATTTGTGTGATTTGTTAATAGAAATATAATGAGCATCTGAAGAACTCTTTGTTTAAACTATGCCTCTGTTTTCTCATGTATTGTCCTGTTCTTCCTCTGCCCTTTGCTTACATTTTTTTTGTCCTTTATTTTTTTGTTTCTCTTTTTAGTTTCCATGCTAAATGGAAGCACTTAATAGGGCTGGAATTTTGCTGATTAATAAAATGGGGAAGGACAAGTCACAAGGAAACAAGCTGGAAGGGTCTGTGACTTTGATCTGGATTTAGTTTCTTGAGCTGTCCTTCAAGGGCCATCTTCACTCAGTGTTTTGCATCTATGACATTGGCATGGTTAACACCGACATTTTAGTGAAGCTCTCCTTGCTGTGTGCCAGTGCCCCACTGACTTCCTAAGCTTGAATATTATAAATAGTGCACATCATTTGGGTAACTGCTATGCCACCTCATCATGTTTATATATATGTATGAATTAAATGATGGTGTAGAACAGTGTTTTTCAATGTTCTGGTTCGGTTTCGGGAGCCCTTTGCACTTCTACAATTATTGAGGACCCCAGATAACATTTGGCCAATTATATCTATTGATATTTATCATTTGAGAAATTAAAACTGAGAGAAAATTTAAATAAGTTATTGTGTTAGAAAAAATAATGCATTTTTATGAAAATAAATATATTTACCAAAACAAAAAGTTAGTAAGGAAAGTAGCATTATTTTCCACTTTTGCATATTTCTTTAATGTCTGGCTGAATAGACTACAGCAGGAATCTTTTATTTGCCTCTGATTTCTAACTGTTGGCATTTGATATTATGATTAAAGTGTATGAAAAGAGCTGGCCTCATATAGATATGTTCTTTGAAAAGGGAGATCTTCACAGACTCATCCTCACCCCAACCCCTTAAAAGAAGATGTTGGAATATGGGGGAGTGCTCAGATCTCCCTTTGAAGTAGAGGAAGAGCTGGAAGTCAGATCTGGGTTTGAGTCCTGAGTGATTTACTTACTGGTTGTGTAATTGTTGCATGTCACTTAACCCTGCTGAACTAAATGTAATTATCTATAAAAAGAAATTTGTATCCTACTGCAAAGTTGAGAAAATTTAGTGGGGTGTTGTGAAAGTCCTTTGCAGTATCAAAATAAGGACTTGGATATAACACGCCATTTTTATATTTTTTCTATTTAATTAAATAAAATCTTTTATAGTAAGCAGTTATGCATGAAGCTCTCATAAGTCATAAATGGTAAAGGAATAATATTGATTCTGTATATTCTGTAGTACTTCTAAGCAAATGGAAAGTCTGTTTTTTTCCAGTGGGAAATAAGATTATTTCCCTTCTTATACTTTTTCACCCTTTCTCTCCTAACTCCTGTTCTCTTAGCTCATCCTTTTAGATCAATGCTCTAGTTGGAAGTTCTTTCTGAATTTAGGCAGTCTGAAGGGAACCCTGCCAAATCAAAGAACAGTGCTTTATTCTCTTGTCTTGTCCTTTTACCCACTGAAAATACACTTTTAATGGCTAAAAATAACTTCAGGATCCTACACTGTTCATTCTTAAGCAAATAATTACGTAAGGTTCTTTTCAAACAGTCTATTTTCATGTAATCATCCTGTATATGTAGTAATAGTAATATGTATTATATCTTATATTTTTAGATTGATACAACTCATTCATTAATTGTAATGAGTAACAATACTTGGAAACATGAAGGGACTTCCACTGTCACATTTTGCAAACAAGGAATTGGGTTCTGATGATGGGCTCCTCAGGTCAAGTGGTTAGTCTGAGTCTGTTTCTCATGGTCCTAGTACTGCCAGAGATAATAGTCTACATAACAATTTATTCAGAGATAGCATACTTCAAATTCTTCATGACACAAGATGAGTTTTTGTTAGTTTCTTTTTTTAAGCTAAAATCACTCTGATTATATGAACTATTTATTCCCTTTCTTCTGGACTTGGAATTTGAAACTGTTTTTATCTTTCTAAACACTTTATAGGGCTGTTACACTCACAGAGTTAGATAAGAAAGGGACATACAGATGTGTGCTTTCCACCTCTCTCTGCTGTGATGTCTCAGGCTGCTGAGAAACTGCTTTGGAGTGAGCTTAGGAAATGAGCTGAGGTTGCTATGTGAAAAACAGAATTCAAATCTATGTATGGTTACTGATTCATGCACATTTTTTCTTGAGCTATGTCTTCTTTTGGAAGTGAAGATATGGGTGTGGTTCTACAAGAAACTAAACCATGCAGAGTATTAGAAGTGACATTTTTTTGCTACATGAGTAAAGATGTGGAGATATTTTTTATTGATGCCTTTCTGTGCCTCTCTAATGGCAGAGCATTCTGGAGAATCCATTTTAGTAGTTTATTAGTTCAGTGAAATCATAAAAAAGTTATAGTACCCTGAAATATAGTAATTATCAGATATTATCTTGAAGTACTGAGTAGACCATGAAAAGATGAAGGTATTGTTAAGGTTGAAATTTATGGCAGCTGGCTTTTACATATTCTCTGGCCCTTCTTTCTACCTGCTTTACTGTAAACACTTCATGCTTTTAAGAAATATTGTCCCCCTCCCCGACACGCACACACTTTGTAGTGTTGAGTGGTCATGTTTTAACTCTTCTGGCCTGCTAACAATTTATTTAAGTCACTTAAATGTTCCCTCTGTGTCTTCCCTAATCTTCCTTCAGCCACTCTTTGGTGGAATGTTATCCATTCTTTGAAGCTCTGCTTAAATTTTACCACATCCATAAACTCTTTTCAGATTCTCATTCTTCCTACCCTGTTCTTCCATTGTTCTGTGCAATAGAACTCATTACAGTATTATGTGGATTATAGATATCAGTGCTTGTGTCCATGGACCACGAAACCAGGTAAGCCCTTGGAGGGCCAGGATTATGTCCTATATATGCTTGCATCTTCAGTTATCTCTCAACAAATGTGCATTATATTGAATTGTGTATAACTTGCCTGGCCGATATGGCTCAGTAGATTGAGCTTTGACTCATGGACTGAGAGGTCCTGGGTTTGATTCCTGGTCAGGGCACATGCCCAGGTTGTGGGCTTGATCCGCAGTAGGGGGCATGCAGGAGGCAGCCGATTGATGTTCCTGTCTCACATCAATGTTTCTCTCTCTCTAAAAAGTCAATAAAAACATTTAAAAATTTGTATAACTTTCGAAGCCAGAACCCCCTCTTTATTAGGTAGGTAGAAAGGACACATGAAGGTGAACAAGGCACATTTAAAATGAGGGTGTGGTGGCTGATGCTCATGCCTTTGGTGCTCAGAATCTTAATAAGCAGAATTTAGAATACATTTAGTAAGTTAGGTATATTGTGACTTCTCGAGCCATTGATAGGCCTTAGAGATTAACTACAAAACATGAATTATAAATAAATGTGTATAAATTTAATTTTAGTTAGGTCAACAGGAAGAAAAATTGCCAAATGTCCTAAGTGCCTCTTGATTGTTTTAGCTATATATTATATTTATTAGAAAGATATTTCAGATGTTCCAGGAACAATTTTTCAGGTTCCTCTCATTCCAAAATCGTAAAAGTGGAGATGATGCTGAAAGGGAAGACAAGACACATTTGTAAAATCTCACTAACCAATAATGTCCTATGATTGCAATTATTCCAGAGAAAACAAAAGTAGGTCTCTGTAAAACAAGAAAATAAGATCCATGTGTTCCTCCAAATCTCATGAGATGATATCACTCACTTACTTCAAAAAATTAAAATAATACACTTTCCAAACTGGAAAGCCTGCATTAGTATTTTATATGTAGTAGGAATAATAATCCATTTTTCTGTAGCAACTGGTCACAGGAGAATTTAATTTCCTTATCCTTGGGTGTCAAGGAGAACTCAGATTTATGTGGATGCAGTTACTTAAGAACATACCCAAAATTAAGTAGATGAATTGCTCTCTCACCAACTCATTTTGTATATGTGTTTTTGTGTATGGATATCTACATGTTTAAAATAAATAGTAGTTAGGACAGTATGAGTTAAATATACATAATGTTCCTGATTTATAAGAAGTATAATCAATGAGCCACTGGGTCCTCATGGTATTTAGAACATTGAAAGATTTGGCCACACAGTGACTAGTTTTAATATGTAGGGCTTCACTTACTGTGGTCAGAGCTTATCTTGATTCATATTTGTATATTTATACCAAAGTGAACTCATTTACTTGAAGATATTTAAATAAAAATTATAATCCAAATGCATCATATATTTTCAATCAATAATGTCATGTTAACTTATTAATGATTCTTAACGTATAAAGAATTGTGATAGTAGGGAATGTAAGCAGAAGTTGCTGATTTTAGCATTAAGACTTGACCACAGCTGGCCATTTCCCATATGATATATCTACGGTGGGAAGAGGGAGATAAGGATAAATCTTTTTATTACTCATAGATTATATAAAATTTTATTTAAAAATTAATATTGAATGCTTCTGATGTATTGATAACTGGTAAAATTTTATGTTTCAAATATGAAATGTAAAATTGCAACATAAATAACACTTAAAATGGCAGGTTTATATAAAATGCTGTCCTTTTTCAAGAGCCATTTTGCAGAAAATTCTTGCATTTTTTTTCAAAGGTAGAGAATTCCACAGCTCTGCTAAACAGGACTGAAGTTACTAAGGGAGCTGAAGGAGTAGTTTGCCCTAGTGCCCAGGAAAATTTAAAATATTAAACAAAATACTAATGGACTTGTGAAATGTGACTAAATATGTCATATTGATTTCCTTGTCCTGTACTGCCCTTGCCATACCAAGGACACATTTCCCAGACTTCTGGATGCCACATAATTGTCAACTGAACAATGTAAGAACTCAGAGCCTGATAGGCTGAATGACTCCTTATTTTGTTGAGAAACATATTGAGAATCTTAGACCTTTAATTTTTTTAAAGCAGTGTATGGAACACAGTAAGCTGATTTGGTAGAAATGTCCTTTGATGTCGTTGACTTTCTGAACAATTGCCCCTTTATAGCCTGTGGTTCAGTGGCTAGAGCATTGGCTTGCACATGGAGGGGTCATGGGTTTGATTCCCAGTTAAGGGTATGGACCTGGGTTGCATTTTTGATCCCCGGCCCTGGGTGTGTGTGAGGGGCAGCTGGTTGATGTGTATCTCTCACATTGATGTTTCTCTCTCTGTCTCTGTCTCTCTCTCTCTCTCTCTCCCCCCTTTCCTCCCTCCCTTCCACTCTCTCTGAAGGATCAATGGAGAAAATATCCTCAGGTGAGGATTAAGTAAAATTTAAAAAATAAAATAAAATAAAAATATGACACAATAAAATATAAATATCCAGATTAAAATGAAAGTTCATATTTAAAGACATTAAAAATTATAATACAACAAAATGTTTCTAATTCTGTCTAAATTTTAAAAAGATGTATTTTTAGTACAAATATTCAGATATAGGTAAATTTTCTTTATTGTTTAGAGATAGATATCATATAATATCTTTGAACCTCAACTCCATGCTAAAAAACAGTTGCACAGCTAGAGTTCCGAAGCTGGATCTAGTTATTTCTTGATGTATGACTTGATGCAAGTTTTTTAGCTTCTGTGAGCCTCAATTTCCTTTCTTCACCTATGAAACATAAAAACTAATAACTTTTATTCCATAACATTGATTTGAGGATTAAGTTAATTAATACATAAAAAGTGCTTACATAGTATTTGACACATTGTAAATACCTAATACATTCTAGCCATTATTATTTTCATGATTATTATTTTCATAGTGGCTTTTGTCCAGAAAGGTAGTATATTCACAATATACTGTAGTTTTCTGTTAAAAAGTATGGTTATGCTATTTAATGTCATATATGTGCAGAGACATACCTGCTTATATATGGGCTGTTCTACTCTGTTGATCAGTTTCTCTTTCTTGCTTAGAGAGTTCTTTTACTAGGACCATCATTTTCCTAATCCTCTGGGATTGACATCTTAGAATAATTTTTATTTATAATGACTGCCACTTCTCTCAGGTCATTCAGTGATCAAATTCTATGAATTCTTTATCAAACAATATGAATTCAACAAATAATTTTTATGCAAATATAAATAACAAAAGTGTCCATAATCTCAGGGAGTTTTTAATCTGATAGGGGAAACAAACATATAAATATAGTGTCCTGTTAATATATACATTTAAATGCAAATGTCTTAAATGCTCCAGTCACAAGACATAGGTTAGATGAATAGATAAAAAAAAAAAAAAAGACCCATATATATGCTGTCTACAAGACATCCACCTCAGAACTAAAGATGCAGACTAAAGGGATAGAAAAAAATATGTCATGCACATAAAAATGAAAAAAAAAAAAAAAAGCGGGGATAGCAATTCCTATATCTGACAAAATAGACTTTAAAACAAAAGTTATAATGAGAGACAAAGAAGGACACTACATAATGATAAAGGAAGCAATCCAACAAGAAGGTAAAACCCTTGTAAACATTTATGAACCCAACATAGGAGCACCCAAACATATAAAGCAAATCTTGATGGATAAAGAGGGAGAGATGAATAGTAATAGTCATAGGAGGGGATTTTTAACACCCCATTGTTAAAATGAACAAGGAAACAACAAAGAAACAGGAGTCTCTTTTTTTTTTTTTTGAGTTATATATTTTATTTATTATCATTATTATTTTTTGTTACAGATGTTTCTTCTTTTTCCAATCCCCCCAACCCCCCTCTTCCCAACCCCCCTCTTCCCACCCCCCAGCATTGTTATCTATGTCCATGGTTATGCATACATGCATATAAGTTCTGTGGTTTATCTATTCCCTTCCCCCAACCCCCTCCTCTGAGGTTTGTCAGTCTGTATCCTACTTCTATGTCTTTGGGTCTATTTTGTTCATTATATTTCACAAATAAGTGAAATCATGTGATATTTGTGTATCTCTGATTGGCTTCTTTTGCTTAGGATAATACTCTCCAGGTCCCTCCATGTCGTCTCAAAGGATAAGAGATCTTTGGGAAAAAGGAGTCTTAAATGACATACTAGATCAGATAGATTTAATTGCTATCTTCAGAGCATTTCATTGCAAAGCAGCAGAATATACCTTTTTTTCAAGTGCACATGGAACATTTTTTAGGATAGATCACATTAGGACACAAGACAAGTGTCAATAAATTTAAGAAGATTGAAATCCTATCAAGCATTTTTTCTCACTGTAATGGTATGAAACTAGAAATTGATTACAAGAAAAAAATTGAAAAACATACAAAAACATGCAGGCTGAATTACATGCTACTAAACAATGAATGGATTAACAATGAGATCAAGAAAGAAATTAAAAGGTATCTTGAAACAAAAATTAAAACACAACCACCCAAAATCTATTGGACACAGATAAAGCAATCCTAAAAGGGAAATTCATAGCATTACAGGCCTCCCTCAAGAAACAAGAAAAATCTCAAATAAACAATCTAACTTTACACTTTAAGGGAATAGAAAATGAACAACAAACAAAGCCCAAAGTGAATAAGAGACAGGAAATAATAAAGATCAGAGCAGAAATAAACAAAATATAGTCTAAAAAAAAAAAACAATATAAAAGATCAATGAAACCAAGAGCTGGTTCATTGAATAGACAAATAAGATTGACAAACATTTAACTAGACTCATCAAGAAAAAAAGAGGATCCAAATAAATGAAAAAGAAATAACAACTGACACCACAGAAATGCAAAGGATTATAAAAGATATTGCAAACAGCTATATGTCAACACATTGGACAATCTGGAAAAAATCGATAACTTACTAAAACATACAGTCTTCTAAAACTGAATCAAGAAGAAACAGAGAATCTGTACAGACCAATTACAACTAATGAAATGAAGCAGTAATGATAATAAAAAAAAATAACAAAAACAAACAAACAAAACCCCCCAAACTCTCAGCAACAAATGTTCTGGACCAGAGAGCTTCACAGATGAATTTTACCAAACATTAAAAGAAGTAGCATCTATTCTTCCCAAATTGTTCCAAAATATTCAAGAGGATGGAAGACTCCTAATTCCAAAACAAGATAAAGGCACTACAATGAAATAAAATTATATAAGTAAACAAAAACAAAAACTTGTAGAAAATTAAAGAAAGGAGTATTTCTTTTTGTTTGTGCCAGAGAAGGCTCCTTTAATCAAAACATTAAAGATCTAATTCTAGCCTGGCCAGTTTGGCTGAGTAGACTGAGAGGTCCCGGTTTGAGTCCGGGTCAGGGCACATGCCTGGGATGTGGGCTGGATCCTCAGTAGGGGTGTGCAGGGGACAGCCAATCAATGCATGTCTCTCACATTGATGTTTCTATCTCTCTCTCTCCCTTCCTCTCTCTCTAAAAACTCAATAAAAACATATTAAAAAATAAATAAAGATCTGATCCTAGTCATTTTATTAAGAAATTCATTTCCGAAAAATGTTTGCCTTTTATGTTAAAAACCTTTTAAAAATTATATTTAAGTTTTCATCAAATGTGCATTATTAATAATTGTAGTTACAATTCAATCCAGAAAAAAACAAAACAAAAATCTGTTAGCTATTAGAGTAATATGGTCAAAGGAAATTGAAAAATTTCTATTTTATAACAATTTTGTTGTAGACTTTTTGGGTGATCACTAAAAGATTTTTCAAGAAAAACATATTTTGTTAAATTCTGCAGAAGTTAAATGGAAATATAATTTTAAGGAAAGAAGCAATGTACAGAAGTAATATACTTTATTGCTTTTATTTGAAAATGTCAATATTTATAATACAGTGAAATTTATAACCTTTTCAGCTATTTAAAAATTTAAAGTAATCATAAAATATTTTAAAAGTCATCTTAAAAATGTGTGAAGGTTTTATTGTTTTCCAGTCTACTACCATTAAAATAATTCACTGGTTGGTCTACAAACTTGAACACCCTTTGATGACAATGCAGAATTACTGTCAATGTATGTTTATGTTCAATCCTTTAACTCTTCTTTAAATTTGTATCTTTTACAGACTGGTGAAAAAATACTTGCCCTTGAAATTCATGCAGCTTCTGAAATGTTTTCCTTAAATTTGAATCCGAATGAAGGAAGACAGAACAAAAGAGAAAAAATTAACATGGTGTGATGTTAGAGTGACCTATATAGGACATATTGTCAGTTCTATGAAGGAGCAGGCTGATTTGTCAGGGGGACAACACATGGGATTTGTCAGCTCTGACATCTACTTAGTTGGAGTAGTGTCCTTCTCAATTTCTCCCTTTATCCAACTTCTCATAATTCACTAGCAATTTTATTTCCAAAATGTAGCTTGAATCTCTCTGCTTCTTTATATTTTCACTGCACATCATTAGTCCAAACCACCATCATTTCTTATTCTAACTAAAAGTGCTTCTTAATTTGTATCCTCACTCCCATCATTGTCTTACTGTAATTTATTTGTCATACAGGCCATTTAGGTATTTTTTAAAATTCAGTAAATTAGAGCATGTCACTTCTCTGTTGAAAATCTCTCTTTATTGGATTCTCATTGCATTTAGAAAAAAATTCTAAACTCCCTATAACCTATAAGATTTTAATGACACACCTCATCTGCAACCTTATGTCATACTAGAATAGCCATAATGGCTTTCTTTCTACTTTTGCTCAAAGTTTATTCTTATCTTTGGTAGGAGAAATAATGGCCTCTCAAAGATGCTCATGTCCTAACCCCCAAACCAGTGAATGTTTAGGTGTCAAAAAGGATTTTGCAAATGTGATGAAGGATCTTGAGAGAGGGAAAATGACCCTGGATTATTCAGGTAGACCAAGTGCAGTCACATATGTCTTTAAGAGCAGAGAACCCTTCCTGGCTGTGGTCAGAGAAAGATATGTGACTACAAAAGTAGTTTCAAAGGGATGCTACGTTGCTGGCTTTGAAGAGCGTGGAAGAGTCTATGAGAATGTGGGTGACCCCCAGAAGCTCAAAAAGGCAAGGGCATGGATTCTGCCCTAGAAGTTCTAAAAAGGAATACAGCTGACATCTTGATTTTTTTAGCCCAACCGAGACCCAGACTTCTGACCTACAGAACTGTAAGATGATAATACATTTATATTGTTTTAGGCCTCTAAGTCTGTGATAATTTTTATGGCAGCTGTAGAGAATTAATATACCATTCCAGGCTACTTACCCTTGATATTCCCTCTGCTCAGAATGCCTTTTTTGCTTCAGTTCTCCAGATATAAATCTTTTTAAAATTTTAGGTCTCAGATTCACTGTTATCTTTTTCTTTTTTTTTCTTCTCTCCCGAGGACATTTTTCCGCTTTTTGTTCGGATAGAGTAGGAGGGAGAGAGAGAGAGAAACATGGATGTGAAAGGGACACATCAAATGGCTGCCACCCACACAACCCAACCAGGGCCGGGGACAAATTGCAACCGAGGTACATGCCCTTAGCGGGAAACAAACCCAGGTCTCTCTAGACCGCAGGCCGACACTCTAACCACTGAGCCAAACCGGCCAGGGCCACTGTTATTTTCTTAACCGATCTACCCTGATAGTCTTATCTGCAGCATCCCTCCTACCACCAACTCCTGAGCAATTCTAAAAAACACACTGTTTATTACCTTCATGGGATAGCACTGTCTGGAATTACCTTGTTTGCTCACTTATTGCTGGTTTTCCAGTCAAGGTTGTAAACTCCATAGCTTCAGGGACCTTGCCTGTGTTGTTCACAGCTATATCCTTAGTGTCTTGAGTAGAACTTGGCAAATAATAGATGCTCAACATATATCTGCTGAATGAAGAAATGAGTTAGACAAAGGAGATGGTCAGAACCTGAGCAAAATTCTGAGGTGTGAAACTGTTTATGTGCCTGGGAGATTCTGTATTTCCAATGGCTGAAGCCAAAAGAGGAAAGCAGGAGAGGGGAATCAAGAAGTAGGAATTTTTTTCCCGGCCAGTGTGGCTCAGTGGCTGAGCATTGACCCATGCACCAAGAGGTCACCAGTTTGATTCCCAGTCAGGGCACATGCCCGGGGAGGGCCAAATCCCCAGTGGGGGGCATGCAGGAGGTGGCCAATCGATGTTCTTTCTCGTCGATGTTTCTGTCTCTCTCTCCCTCTCCCTCGAAAATCAATGAAGAAAAAAAAATATTTTAAAAAGAAGTAGGAATTATCCTCTTCTTCTCTTCCTCTTCATTACTATTAATATAATTAAAAAATATCATGTTACTTTACCTTCTAAGTTCTTTCGAGTTCATTTCATTTTTTAGAAAGGGGAGTGAAGAATGCACAACAGAATCAATAAGACTGTGACTAATTGGATGTGGGTGAGGAAGAAGGAAGAGTGTTCTCTGTTTCTGATCTTTGGGAATAGAATAAAATTGGTAGTGTTAATCTGTGTAAAGAACAATGGTAGGTAACGGTTTCATTTTGGACTCTGGTTTCAGGGACTTGTCCAGAGGGAGATGTCTAATGCAGGCACTTAGAACTACAACTATGTAGTTTAGGAGAGAAGCCTTGACAGGAAGTCATTAGCATATAAATAGAAAACAGTCAAGGGATCTATTAGTTAATATAGCTCAAAACAATAGACAAGGGGGGACAAAAACTGATAATGTGACACTAGCGAGCACAATAACTATTTGAGAGGAATTAGCAAAGGAAGTATGAATAAAAAAGCAGGGGGTATAAGAGGACCATTTTGGGACCAAGAAGCCATGAGAAGAAAGAGTTTTGGTAAGAGGAAGGTAGTGGACAGAGTATCAAACACCATGGGGAGGAAAGACGATATTTGGGTTTATCAGCAAAGAGGTATTGATGTCTCTTGAGTTGCTGGTGACAATATCCTGATGCACAGGGTTATGTGTAACTGGGAGGTGGAAGAGTAGAAGGAAAAAAGATTATAGAAGATGTGGAGTTAAGGGAGACCTTTTTATGTTTGTTTGTTTTTTGAGGAAAGAGAGGAATAGACTGACAGAGTAGTGTCCTGAAGGAGACACAAAAGAAGGGAAGTGATAGAGTACAGAGTGATATAATATTGTATGTCAACTATACTTTAATTAAAAAGAAAAAGAATACAGAGGGACTGGTCAACCCTGAAGGGCACCAAGGTACCCTTTTGAACCCATAAGGATTGGTGTCAGGTAAGTCTAAGAGTTAGGAAGCAGCGAGACCACTCACTTTGGAGTTAGACATCTCTGAAATAGAGTATCAAATCTGCCAATTATTAGATGAGCAAACTTGAGCAGGTTCTTAGAACCATAATTCCTTATATATTGCCTTGAGAAAAATAATAAATACCTTTCAGGGTTACTGTGAAAAAATTGAACTGGTAAAAATTCACCAACCAAGAATACATTATTACATTATATATACTTGGGATGTGCGCTGTTGGAATTGCAAGAGATTTCTGAGTTCCGCACTCAAGCACTGGGGCCTAGAGATCAGTTTTTCAAGGACTAAGAAATGGAGGAGTTTGCTATCCTATCTTATTTTTTATTTTTTTAATTAATTAATTTTTGTTACAGATGTTTCTTCTTTTACTTCCACTGATTCCCCCCTCCCCCTCCCTCTCTGCCCTGTCCTCAGCTTTGTTGTCCATGTCCATTGTTCATGCATATATGCATATAAGTTATGTGGTTTACCTCTCCCCCACCACCCCCTCTTTTGGGGACTGTCTATGTTCATTATATTCCACAAATAAGTGAGATCATATGATACTTGTCTTTCTCTATTTGGCTTGTTTCCCTTAGGATAATACTTTCCAAGTCCCTCCATGTTGTCTCAAAGGATAAGAGATCTTTCTTTCTTACCACTGCATAGTACTCCATTGTGTATATGCACCAAAGCTTTTTGATCCATTCGTCTACTGATGGACACTTGGGCTGTTTCCAGACCTTAGCTATTGTAAATTTTGCTGCTATGAACATGGAGGTACATATATTCTTTCTGATTGGTGTTTCAGGCTTCTCAGGGTATATTCCTAGAAGTGGGATCACTGCGTCAAATGGAAGTTCAATTTTTAATTTTTTGAGGTAACACCACATTGTTCTCCATAGTGGCTGCACCAGTCTGCATTCCAGCCAGCAGTGTACAAGAGTCCCCTTTTCTCCACACCCACTTCAACACTTGTTGTTTGATAATTTGTTGATGGCAGCCATTGTGACAGGTGTGAGGTGATACCTCATTGTTGTTTTAATTTGCATCTCTCTGATGATTAGTGATGTTGAGCATTTCTTCATATGTCTCTTGCCATTTGTATGTCCTGTTTGGAGAGGTGTCTATTTAGTTCCTCTGCCCATTTATTAATTGGGTTCTTTGTCTTCTTTTTGTGGAGTTGTATGAGCACTCTATATATATTGGAAATTAACCCCTTATCTGATATATCATTGGCAATTATGTTCTCCCATACAGTGGGTAGCCTTTCCATTTTGAGGATTGTATCTTTCCCTGTGCAGAAGCTTTTGAGTTTGATGTAGTCCCATGTGTTCATTTTCTCCATTGTTTCTATTGCCTTAGGTGATGTATCAGTGAAAATTCTGCTGTGTATGATGCCTGAAATTTTGTTGCCTACATTTTCTTCTAGGATTTTTATGGATTCAGGAGTCACATTAAGTCTTTTATCCATTTTGAGTTTATTCTTGTGTATGGTGTAAGTTGATGGTCTAGTTTCATTTTTCTGTATGTAGCTGTCCAATTTTCCCAACACCATTTATTAAAGAGGCTGTCCTTACTCCACTGTATGCTCTTGCCCCCTTTGTCAAATATTAATTGAGCATATTGTGTTGGGTCCATTTCTGGGTTCTCTGTTCTGTTCCACTGGTGTATGTGCCTGTTCCTGTGCCAGTACCAGGCTGTTTTGATTAGAGTGGCTTTGTAGTATAACCTGAAATCTGGTAATGTGATCCCTGCAACTTTGTTCTTTTTTTTTTCAAGATTTCTGTGGCTATTCGAGTTCTTTTTTGGTTCTATATAAACTTTTGAAGTACTTGTTCTAATTCTGTAAAGTATGTCATTGGTATTTTGATGGGGATTGCATTGAATCTATAGATTGCTTTGGGTAGTATGGACATTTTAATGATGTTAATTCTTCCAATCCATGAACTGGGTATGTGCTTCCACTTTTTTTATTTCTTCCTCTATTTCTTTTTTCAATGACCTGTAGTTTTCTGAGAATAGGACCTTTATTTTTTTGGTTAAGTTTATTTCTAGGTATCTTAATTTTTTTGCCACAATGGTAAATGGGATTGTTTTCTTAGTTTCTCTTTCAGTGAGTTCATCATTGGTGTATAAGAATGCCATCGATTTCTTGGCGTTAATTTTGTATCCTGCTACTTTGCCAAATTCATTTATTAAGACTAGTAGATTTTTGATGGAGTCTTTAGGGTTTTCTATGTATAGTATCATGTTATCTGCAAATAATGACAGTTTCACTTCCTGCTTTTCAATTTGGATTCCTTTTATTTTTTCTTCCTGTCTGATTGCTGTGGCTAAGACTTCCAGTACCGTGTTAAATAAGAGTGGCGAAAGTGGGCATCCTTGCCTTGTTCCTGTTCTTAAGGGAAATGCTTTTAGTTTTTGCCCATTGCGTATGATGTTGGCTGTAAGTCTTTCATATATGGCCTTTATTATGTCTAGATATGATCCCTCAATTCCCACATTGCTGATCCTTTTTATCAGAAATGGGTGCTGGATTTTGTCAAATGCTTTTTTCAGCATCTATTGACATGATCATGTGGTTTTTATTCTTCATTTTATTTATGTGGTGTATCACATTTATGGATTTGCAAATATTTTACCAGCCTTGCATCCCTGGGATGAATCCCACTTGGTCATGGTGGATAATTTTTTTCATGTATTGCTGGATCCGATTTGCTAGTATTTTGTTCAGGATTTTGGTATCTATGTTCATCAGGGATATTGGCCTGTAGTTTTCTTTCTTTGTAGTGTCTTTTTCTGGTTTTGGAATTAGAATTATGCTGGCCTCATAAAACGAGTTTGGAAGTCTTCCTTCTTCTTGAATTTTTTGAAATAGTTTGAGGAGAATGGGTATTAGTTCTTCTTTGAATGTTCGGTAAAACTCCCCCATGAAGCCATCTGGGCCTGGGCTTTTGTTTGCTGGGAGAGTCTTGATTATATCTTCATTTTCTTCTGTTTTTATTGGTCTGTTCAAGTTTTCTCTCTCTTCCTGTTTCAGTTTTGGGAAACTGTGTTTCTAGAAATTTGTCCATTTCGCTTAGATTGTCCAATTTGTTGCCATATAATCGTTCATAGTAGTTGTTAACGATCTTTTGTATTTCTGTGGTGTCAGTTGTTAATTCTCCTCTTTCATTTCTGATTTTGTGTATTTGGGTTCTCTCTCTTTGTATTTTGGTGAGTCTAGCTAAGGGTCCATCAATCTTGTCAATCGTTTAAAAAAACCCACTCTTTGTTTCATTGATCCTTTGAATTGTTTTTTTGGTCTCTATGTCATTTATTTCTGCCCTGATCTTTACTATTTCCTTCCTTCTACTTGCTCTGGGGTTTTCTTTTTGTTTGCTCTCTAGTTCTTTAAGTTGTGAGGTTAGATAGTCTATTAGAGATTTTTCTTGTTTTTTGAGGTAGGCCTGTAGTGCTATGAACTTCCCTCTCAGAACTGTTTTCACTGCATCCCATAGATTGTGTTGTTGTGTCTTCATTTTCATTGGTTTCCAGGAAGTTTTTAATTTCTTCCTTGATCTCCTTGGTAACCGATTCATTGTTTAATAACACGCTACTTAGCTTCCATGTGTTTGTATGTTCTTCTTGCAGTTGATTTTTAGTTTCATGCCATTGTGATCTGAGAAGATGCTTGATATGATTTCAGTCCTCTTGAACTTGTAGAGACTTAGTTTGTGCCCTAACATGTGGTCTATCTTTGAGAATGTCCCATGTGCACTTGAGAAGAATGTGAATTCTGTAGTTTTGGGGTGTGATTCTCTGTAGACATCTATGAAATCCATTTGGTCTAGTGCTTCATTTAGAGACTCTGTTTCCTTGCTAATTTTTTGTCTAGAGGATCTATCCAGTGCTGTCAACGGGGTGTTGAAGTCCCCTGCTATGATTGTATTGTTGTCGATTTCTCCTTGGAAGTCCTCTAGAAGATTTTTAATATATTTTGGTGCTCCTATATTGGGTGCATATATGTTTATCAAGGTTATATCTTCCTGTTGGATATATCTTTTCAATATTATGTAGTGGCCTTCCTTGTCTCTAGTTATGGCCTTCATTTTGAAATCTATTTTATCAGATATGAGTATTGCTATTCCAGCTTTTTTTTTTCTTTCCATTTGCTTGGAAGATTTTTTTTCATCCCTTCACTTTCAACCTATGTGAGTCTTTTTTGTGTGAGGTGGGTCTCTTGTAAACAATATATAGTTGAGTCATGCTTTCTTATCCAATCAGCTACTCTGTCTTTTTATGGAGGCATTCAATCCATTTACATTTAAGGTGATTATCGATATGTATTTATTTATTGCCAATTTAGCCTCTGTCTGGGCTCTGTGCCGTGGAGCCAGCTGGGACTTTAACCCGAGGGCGCTGCTCCCAGGTAAGGGTGGCCGAGGCTGCAGCAGCTCCCAGCCTAGGGCATAGCGCCCAGCGGAGGTCGCAGGACTCAGCCGAGGGCACAGCTTCCTGTTGAGGCTGCTGGTCCCAGCCGAGGGTGTAGCACCCAGTCAAGGTCGCAGTACCCAGCCGAGGGCGTAGCACCTAGCCGAGGCGGCCGCAGGTCCCAGCTGAGGCCACTGGACCCAGTCAAGGGTGCAGGTTCCAGCCGAGGCCGCAGGTCCCAGCCCAGGCCGCTGCGGACCGGACTGTGGACTCCCAGCCCCCTCTCGCGTCCTCGCAAGCCTACCAGGATTGAATCAGTGTCCCTGGTTATGTGGTCCTCCATGCTGCCTTTTGGTTGCCCCTTCCTGAAGATTTGTCTTTATTTTCGTTGTAATTCCAGTTTGGTCCTGGGAGATGGTCTGTGTAGCTCCATTCACTCCGCCACCATTTTTTCTCCTCGGAGTTTGCTATCCTAAATTCAGCAACATCTATTAAACAGACACACCTGCTTAACACCTGTGTGTGCTTTATTATTTTCCAAATTGAATGTAGGGATTCCAAAGCCGAACATAGTAGAAAGGCCCAAGTCGCAAAGCTCACAAGGACAAGAGCGTGCTAATTGATCTCAGCTCCCCTGCAAAAGTTTGCTTTGCCCTGTCATACCAGGTCATTTTGGTAGCTGGGAAGAGCACCTGAAATGAGGGCACTATGTGAGGCTGCATTATGTTTTTAATCTTTCTTATAAAAGCTGTGTTTACAATTAAATTTAAAATAACTGTATTGATAAGCTGATAATAACTGTTTTAATAACAAATACTAAGGTACTGTTCTGAGCAAGCTCTGAGCATTTATGTACACTGTCCTGTAATCTTATCATCTTTGTATCTTCAGTATCTAGAATACTTTCTGAGAGTTGTAGATTCCCTGTAAATGCCCAATGTCTCTGCACTTTAGTTAAGATTCCACACAAGGTGCCTGAAAATTTTGTCTTTTCTTTGGTATTGGGGGTTTTTTGTCTGGCACACCCAGAGAATAAATATTTTCCTGATATTCTTTTTGAATATTTAGCTAACTGTTTTTCAATTCCTGGTCTCTCTCAGAGATCTAGAAAAATTAGAAGGGTGATTTTTGATCCTTACTCAGTGCACTCACTGATTTCAGTGGGAGCAGGCCAGCCCTGGGGAACAGTGTGGTGGTGACAGAAGTCATTGAAATGAGACATACGTGTCTAAGTGAAAAGTTAAAATAAGTGGTGCTGGGTTAGGGCTGCTTACTTGAAAAGTTGACCTCCTCTGGAATACCTCTCCAAAGATTCTAGTTCCAAAAATGGTTCTTGGATTTTGTCTATTAAGAAAAGTGATAATGATGTATTACTTACCTAATCTCACCCTATATTTTCTTCCTTTCTCTGAATTTCTACTGGGCTTAATGAACTTCACAATATTTATATACTTTGGCTCATATTTCTTTACTGTGTATTTCATTTCTTAGCATCTACATGTATTCCTTGAAGGCAGTGGGCATGCTTTTAACTTCTTTTGTGTCATTTTTCTCCCTCCCAGTGCTTAGCACAGTGCAGGATACCTGATCACTGCTGAGTAACTAGAAGCAGTTGACTCACCTGTATTATGTGGAATAGCCATTCTGACTCTAGGTGGACTCAAGGTAGCAAACGTATTAGATTTTGTCTGAGGTCATTAGAATCGTGGCATGAGTGTGGCACAGAAGTTCATGGATGTGGCTCTTAAAGGGCCTGTGCAACAGGGACTACCATATTCCTTGAAAAGCTTGTTTGGGGATAATAACACCACTATCTACTTTTGTGTAGCTCTTTGCAATTTGGAACTTAGTTAATAATATATTTCTCATTTTAGTGTCACTAAATCCCGTACACTAGTCAGGGCAAAGTCCTTGACTCAGATGAGAAAATTGGAGTGCACAGAGATAAAGGACTTTGTGTTTACAAAATTGGTGAGTGGCGGAGCTGATGTTTGAAGCAAGGCTTTCTTCATCCAAGTGCAGTGTGCTTCCCATTCCTTCACGCTAGCGTAGTAGACTATTTTTCTACATAATAAAACTCTCTGGGATCTGCAGATGTGTCCCCCTAAACAAGAGAGATGGAGAGATAATGAGAGGATCTTAATTCAAAGTATGATGTATTACAGATTTATTTGTCGAAAGCAGTTTCTCCACCTGGACTTTATCTGGGCACTGTTTTAATAGTCTCCTTCCAGAACCTAGGAAAAGAAACAGTCTGGCAAGGGGTCATGAATACTTCATCTTTAGTCAAAAGAAAGGGTTAAAATTCAATTCTTTGAAAGTTTAAGGTGGACAAGTGTCCTGAATTTCCTAGATGCCAAAAACTAGGCTGTATTTCCTCCCTAATGTCTTTTTCAGCTTATAGGGAAAAAGTTAAGGGGTGTGTGCGCCTGGGGGAAGGGTTAGGGAGCGGAGAATAAAGTCTCTTTCCTTCTAACAGTCTTTCTTAAAAGAAATAAAAGAGGAGAAATAAACGTTTGTTTCTGTGATTAAGCTCCATTATGTTTAAAACATAAATGAAATAGGGACAGTTTAAGGCACAGAGGCGCGTGTTCTGATTTGGTTGTTTACCATCAATCAGACCGTTGCTTGGCAGACACTGGATGGTTATGAGCCTGAACAAGCTGAAAAGGGGCAGGAAAAGAAGTGGAGGCAGCATTCTTCCTATTTAAAGCTGCATCGCTTGAAAAAAGTTCTCGCAGTCTGTGCTGGAGCTGGTGCTGAAAAAGGGGGTTTGCAGAGGCTGCCCTGGGGCTGGTGCTGAAAGAAGAGCCCGCAGTTGACTTCATGGTGCTACAATAACCTTAGAATCTACTTCTCACTCCCAGGAGGACCCACATGTCTAATATTTAGACATGATGGCAAACTGGGTGGAAGCAAGACCTCTCCTCATTCTTACTGTTTTATTAGTGCAATTTGTCTCAATAAAAGCCCAGGAAGAAGACGGGGATGGTGAGTTTGCCGTTTGCTTTGATTACGGTGTTTATTGCAAGGTTTGGGAAATAGGTGGAATGTTAAGCCTCAGGAAGAGCTTGAAGAGGAGGTTTTGGTTTGAAGTTGAGAAGGGGGCTGACAGCACCTGGAAGCGGCTTGGAAGACAATAGGGATGTTTGTAAGTTCGTAGCTTCTACATCTGCCGCTGGGGAGTACACTAGGAATATTTCTGGGAAAACCTCGGATAAGTCCTTTTGCTTGAATATGGAGAGGGAAAAGTTTAAAAGAAAAGAAGAATGCTTAAAACGGAACACTAAAGGCATTTTCAGTTAGAGGAATTCTGTTCTATGGGCTGGAGTTTTCAGAGCAAGGAAAAGTGGCAGCAGGCTGGGTAGGGTGGAGTCTTTTTTGTACGGAACTTCAGCTGCTTCATAAAATTCTTTGTTTAGTAAAACCTCTGCAGCCGCTCTGATAACTGATTTTTCTTTGTCTTTGGCTCCTTGTCTTTTTCTTTTTACAGACTTTCACTTCCTTCCCATTTTCATTTGTGATCTTAAAATCACTTTTGCTTATTGAGAGACAGTCTCCTTTCTTTCTCCATGACAGGCTGATAGAAGCCAGATTTCTTAAACAGTGGTATTTTCCCACCCTACTGACTTTATTATCAGGACAGTGGTGGTTCCCTGTTGGATGGCGGAAGGCAGGAAATCAGCATGCCTTATGTAATTTATTTGTCATTGAGTGTTTGTATGGACATTATTCTTTAAATACAAGCTTTTTATTATTTTATTTAAGACAAATCCTGCCTGGTTACTAAAGTTTTTTTCCTTTGCAATATGCATATATTAAGGTTGAATTATATGGTCTGGTTAAGTAAAAACGAATGGCTGCTATAGAATACAATAAAATATTTAAATTAGTGCTACTGATTATTAAATCCTTATTCTCCAGGGCTGAAATTTCAAATACAACATGCACTCTTTTATAATAAGGCATTTTAGATTTTCATATCTATTTAACATCAAACTTGAGCTTTTAAAATTTAGCACATTTATTAAACTTTTCTATGACTGTCTTTCATATCTATCTACCTACCTACCTACCTACCTGCTTCTGTGTATTTTTGCTCTAAAGATGTTTATAAAATTAACCTAGAGATCACAAGTTCTAAAAAACATTTAAAGTAAAAATAAAAATCTGGGTGAATACCCAACAATCTGTCCAGAGTCCCATAGAGGGGGCACTTTTCTAAAATCTTGAAATTTTTACATTACTTTTTATGTTTTAAAAATAAAGTAGTTTATAAAAGTTAAAAAACTATTGAGTTTTTTTGTAATGGTGTAGAAAACTTGCATTGTGTGGAAGGGTGGGGAAGATAATTGACTAGGAATTAGAGAAAAGGAGAAGAAACAATACAGAATATTGCAATAGAAATAGAAATTCTGATTATAAAAGGAACAGTTGACTCCCAGCCCCCACTGAGCAACCAACAACTTTAATTTAAAACAATACAGCTTTCTTTGTTAATATATTTTAAAATAAATAACTTTTATAGAGTATTAAAATACTTGGACATAAGAATAAACTAAAGGAATGTTTCACAAGATATACAAAATAGGCCTTATGTTAAAAAATTTCCCCAAATAGTTGTGATTATTCTGTAGGTATTTCTGAACAATGAGCAAAGTTTAATTTTTCTCCATAGTAATTTACATAAATGTTAGGAATGTGATGCTTTGTACAAAAATGTCTCCAACTCCACACCAATCCCTCTCCCCCCAGTAAAACCAAATAGCACAGAAACTGGAATTTCAAACATTAGATTTTACAGAAAAAGAGTAATTGCTTGCATGCATATTGCAAAAACTAAATTCCTCTGTCTTATTACTCAACCTAAGAGGATATATGTGATAAATTTCAATAGCAAAAGAAAGTAGTAATGGCTCTAATTAAAAGTAATATAGAAACAAATTTCAGAATCAGAGCTATATAACTTGTACTTACTTATCATACATATTTTGGTTTAAGTTACATTGTATGGATACTTGTCAATACTTTATTTTCCCTATTCAGGCTTGTCAGAAACTTAATAACAGTGTCAAGATTCTGAAACTCCATGTGATTTTAAGTTTGAGGAAGAGTTAACTAAGATACTTTAAACTAAAGAAATATCTAAGGCATGAATGCAAAACAAGTACATTTTTCCAGCTTTAGTTATAGTCAAGCCATATAATATGATTTTGACTTTGAGTACAATATGTCCCCTTGGAAATGTAGAGGCATGTTGTCACATGTAAGTAAATATTTACAAACATTTTTTTAAAGTCCTCAAGGTATATTTTCTCTTTATTTGACTGTGATTATTTACCAGAAATGTAAAACATAAGCATAATGTTAGCCTGATAGAAATACTTATGAGCGATGAGATTAAAGGAAGTAAATAAAGTTTTAGGCTTCTTAGACCAAAATCATTACTACTTCTAACTACATTTTAAGAACTAAATCGACTTTTTATATTTATAAGAACTGAAAGGAGAAAGTCTGAGAGTTGGACTAACTTTAATTGAAACTATTAAGTAACAGAAATTAGAGTTAAAATAACAAAATGAGCTTTTCATGAGTTTGTGTATTCATGTTTGCGGTAGTGGGGGTTGCTTTGAAAGGTTCCCCATTTGTTTTTTTTTTTTGTTCTTTGTAGGAGAAAATACTAGTGTATTTATAGTAATGTTTATATTCCTAAATAAAGGTCTAAATCCTAATGAGCTATTTACATTCTTATTATTAAAAGTAGCTATCCTTAATCTTAGAAAATAATACTTGCTATCATTCACTGATGTCAACAACAGAGGAGCAATGGTGAGAAGGGGAGGTGCAGAAATGTACTATTTTATTTCCAGAAACTATAACCCCTAATGCTTTTCAGAGGCCAGACAGGTAACATAAATAAATAAAGCAAGCATGCGTTTGTATATTAGCAGGGGATGATGGGCCTGTGAAGAAATGAAGATGCATGCCCACTTTAAGGCATTTGAAACTAACATTTTCAGAAAGCATTGTATAAGCCAAATGCAATATATCTGAATGCCAAGTCTGGCTCATGGACCATAAATGTGCAGCCCTCTTGTTGCAACTGATGTCCTGGACACACGCCAACTTGTGATTACTATGAGATGAGAAGCTCATAATCCTTTCTATATCATGGTCTCCTAAATTTTTATTCTGTGTGTTTTGCCATTTATTTCATCGTTAAAATACCAATGTATAGAGCGAATGCTTAACACAGCAATATTTGGATGGGATCGTTTTAGAGGTAGAGAATATGAATATATAGCTGAAGATACTTGTTCACTCATAAATGGTTTTAGACTCGTTACTATTGAAACAGAGACTTTGGATCATATAATACATATACACTTTTCTTTGATAGTAGATATTTTAATCTAGGGTCAGCTGCATATAGCAGAATGCAATAGTTTAAACAACAAAAACGGTGTTGTTTTTTCTTAATATGAAAGAAACTTTTAGTTAGATAGTGAAAGGCTGGTATATTGGTTCTACAAAGTCATCAGGGATTCAGTCTTTTATAGCTCCCTACTCTGAAATCCCTAGGGTAAAATCTTGGTGTTATGGTCCAATGGCTGCTGGAGCTCCAGCCATTACATTTACTTTCCAGTCAAAGGCAGTAATCTCTTCAGTTTTAGTGGAGATTATTAAATCTTCATACCATTTCAACTTACTTGTAGTTGGCCTGAATTTAGTCACATGGTTACACAAAGCTACAAGGGAAGCTAGGAAATGTAGTCTTTTAGCTGGGTAACACTGGCAATGTACTCTACTAAATAGAGTTATGTATGTTTTACAGGATGTAAAAGGGAGAATAGCTATTAGGAAGCAGCTATAGTCTTGACCACAATGAGTGTAAGTGTTAGCCACTTTCAGTGGAATAGATAGATCTGGTTTTAAAGGACAGAATATAATTGGGTGACCAGATCTACCCTTGTTATTGTTCACTCCTGATTAGACTACAAAGCTAAGAACACTGAATGGCACTAAAATATTACGTAACAATTCTTTGTTTTCTTATTATCATCAGATCAATTTAGAAGTACTTATAACTTTGATTTAAACTAAAGTGAGGCTTTCTTTTGAAGAATATCTCTGAGACGAGAGAGAGAGAGAGAGAGAGAGAGAGAGAGAGAGAGAGAGAGAGAGAGAATGCTCTGTTTTTGTTGACAAACACAATGTATATTTGACCATGACTCTAGGTTAGTTGGCAAGCAATCCACAAGTAAGTATTCAGCAGGCACATAAAGGATCACCTGAAGAGCTCGTTACTACGTTACTAATGTAGATTCCAGACTCCCTCCTTTTCAAATATCCTGATTTAGTAGATTTTGATGGGGTTTGGAAAGCTTTTTAGTTGACACTGATTTATGTTGGTGAACCCACTGTTTTAAATCTGGCTAATATGCTTTTGACCTTGATGTGGATCAGTTGGCTTCTTGTTCCAAGGCCATACACTGTGACTTGGGTAATAACTTGCTATTCTAATTATCCCTTTCACTTATATGGGTACCTAATTAAAGTTTGCAGATAAACCATTGCACATTCACCGTCATTTCTGGAAAAATAACTCAAGGCCCAAATCTTCCTCTTTGTGGGGTAGGTGAATCATTGTATGCAATGGACACAAGTTATTCAAACTTATTCCCTGGGTGAATATATAATTTTCATTTATACTCTTTTCTCGATTTTACTTCTTGGTCTTCACGCTTTCAGCACTGTCACTGCAGGCATGAAATTCATTGTGTTAGTCATTCTAGAAGAGCACATATGCAGGGTGTGAGGTAAAAACAGAAAGAAAAAGCTTTGTTTTGAGGATCTGGGATTTAGAAGATTAGAGTCATATTAATCCATGACCACAGAATGAAATACATTTAAAAAATTTTTTTATTTATTAATTTGTTTTTGTTACAGATGTTTCTCATTTTCCTCCCAATGAAATACATTTTTTTTTTTTTTTTGGTACGTGCCCCTAGCTGGAATCGAACCCAAGATTCTCTGGTCCACAGGCTGATGTTTCAACCACTGAGCCAAACAGGCCAGGGCTGAAATACATTTTTTAATTCGATAGTTCGCTCTTATGTGAAGGATAATTCATGCATCATCACTTGGCCTTATATGACATTCATAAAATGTTTAAAAATGGGTCAATTTTTGAGCTAGTGTTTTTTGCTCTTAGATCACTAAACCCTTTGAAAGAAATCAGGGAGATTCTATCTTTTACTGAATATATTCTCTAAGGAACAGTGTATTAAGGAAATTATAATAGCATAAGATTTTATTTACCCACATGTTGCCTTTTACAGAGAAGAGAGTAATGCTAATATCAATAAATTAATATCAATATATAATGAAACTTTGTCCCTAAAGCTTTCTGGTTTAATGTTTAAACTCAAAAATGTTTATATGCTGTTTTAAAGGTTTAGATGTAGGAAGGAGAAAAGATAGTCACAGTTCTTTTTCTCTTTTCCTTTTTGGGTGTCTGCTCAGTCAGAATTATAAATTCAGTTTCAAGATGACAACAGACTGTATTCTTGGTGGAAACATTTTTCACAACATAAGCATCAAAGTCTTGTTGTAGTCTTTACATTTTAGTAAGTGAAGTAAGCCCCAGTTCAGCCATCACTGGGACAGCACATGGATTCTGGTCCTTCCCTGTTATTCAGTGGTTTTCCAACCTGCAAAGTCCTTTAACTTCACTGAGGCTTTGGGTCCTCATCTGAAATTGGGGAAATTGCACACAACCCTGTCAATCTGAGGAGACTTTTGGGAAGGTCATTTGGGAACTTTACCTGAAGGTAATTTTAGACCACTTACACGAGACACTGGAAGTGATGTCACAATCTGGTTTCAGTCATCACAAACCTTAGTGGTCTATTTTTTACTTTCACCAAATCTTTGAATTTATTTGGAAGGGCCTTCTGGATTTGTTCTGTATTTTGTTCATTCTCTATCTTTTGGGGGAACTTACAGCATCAATCATGCTCTCTTTTTTATAACTTCAACCATTTCTTTTCTATGTATTCTTTCCCCTTAGCCCATAAACAAACTCAGCTCTCTCCCAGGGCCTGATTCCCACCTTCTATTCTTAGCTCACTGCTTTAGAAGAGTAGTATAGTTTTCTGTCTTCCTCCATGCCCTCACTCATTCCATGGAACTCTGATTTATGCTCTCCTTCATTCTAATCTGCTCTAGTAAGATGAAGGCTGAATTGTGTGATGTTCCAGTGGGCCACTCTTACCTCTTATTAGGCTTTTCTCCTTTATTTGATAATATTGACCACTCTGAAGGTTTTCCCTCTCCCTACCTGATCTTTCTCTCTCAACTTTATCCTCCTATATCCCTTACTAGCACTTTGTTTCATAATAGAATCTAGTTAACTGAGCCTCTCTGTATATTCTCTTCCTATATTATCTAGGAATCTCACTCTCAGGCTTTTGCTTAACAGCTAATACCCAACTTCCCACTGAATGGGCCATAACCACTTCAGGTTCAGGGTATCCTCTTTCTTATGTAGTCCTTATATCAGTTAATGGCAACATCATCCTACATGGTCATTCAAGCAAAAATTCTAATCAGTCACAAGATTCTACCATTTTACCTGCTAAATATTTTTCAGATATACCTCCTATCCCCCTCTACGACAAAGGTCTAGGTTCTTGCACTCATCATGATTGCAGTATTACTTCAATAACACCTAAATTTATCTCCTTGCCCCCCATGTGGCCACTTCCACCTGCACATAAATAGACCTCCTCTTTGCCACTGTGATATATAACTAAAACCTGATCATGCCATTACCTTTCTTAAAACCTTCATTGGCTTCCATAACTTGAAGAAAAAGTAATGTTCAAGCTGCTAATCATGGTATATGAGACCTTCCATGATCTGGCCCATTTCTAGAATTTTAGTCACATTAGCTGTTATCCTCTGCCTCAAAGTGAGTAATTGCTTATAGTTCCCAACTCCCCCCCCCCACTTTTCTATTTTTTAACTCCTGATTTCCGTGTTGTACTTCATGACATGAATTTATTTTATGTATTAGGTACATAATAGCTATTCCATGCATATATGCCAAATAAATATTATTTTTAAAAATCTAAAGAAATCTTTCCACTCTTTATTCATTCAAATATGAGTGAACAGATTTCACATTCAGGTTTTGTAAATTATATTTGCATATTCTTGGGTAATTTTTTAATTTCTCTCTTCTTAGTTTTTTTCATCTGTAAAATTGAAATAATAATATTTATCTTAAATAATTATCATGAAGATTAGCATGTATATAAATCACCTGCATAGTAGTATGGCTTCCAACAAATAGTAGGCACTCATCAGTCTATAGTTGAGATCATTACTCCATTACTATTTAATAATATAGCAATTAAAATATATGCTTATTAGGTGATTATGAGAATCAAAATGTTAGATGTTATAAATAATAAAAAACTTTTGCCCTCAAAGAGATTACATTTTAATGTAAAACTTAAAATGCAAATTTTATCTACTATTCTATTATGGTTATTTGGACAATGCATCAATATTTTTATCAAATACTAAATGCATTATATTTTAAGCCCATTGAAAAAGTGTTTTAGTCAAATAGAAGAGTTTTATTGTATTGTCTCCTTGTGTATGTTTACTCCTGGAAAAAACAAAAGAAACAAGAACCTCTTTCCATTGGAGACTTTCTAATGGCCATCTGATTTGCAACATCAGTCCCCCTGTCCTGTTTCATACCCCACACACATTTCACTCTCTGCGATTGTTCCAGTGTGTGAGCAAGCCATCCATTCCATGCCCCAGTGCTACCTCACGCCTGTTTACCAGCTCTGTCTGTCTCAGAGTTTATTCTGAAAATATGATAGTCATAAAAGTCTCTAATAAAAATTGGAAGCTTATTTTCCACACCGCATTGCTCTGGGTTGCATTTGGAACTGGAGGAATTGCTTCACTGCACAGGATTTACAAGGCAGCTCTCAGGATTATTTGGATACAGTAGTCGGGGTGACCATCTTTTCCCAGACTTTGCAGCAAGTCTCTTCATTTCCCAAAGGCTTCTGGTTTCTCTATGCCTGTCACTCCCAGGAAAGTTTCATGAAACTGACTCCAGAAAGCAGAAACTGATGTAGAATGTAGGCACATTATTCATACTCAGACTTGCCTTACTTGATTGCACTTTTCTTTCTTTTCAGTTTTTAAACTTCAACAAAATAATGGGTTTGACTTAGAAGGAGGTATACACATGGCATTCTACCGGATAATTTGCAGCTATGAATTCCTTTAATTAAGTCTTTGTTGTTCAATATGATTGTTCTGTGGCCATCAGCTTTATATTTTTTCATTTTGAAATTCTAAAAATATGTGTGGTTCCTGTAGCAAATACAATGTATTTGTAGAGATTTAATATTTTTCTTGATTTTAAATAGCAGTTATATGCTTATTATTTGCTACTGAAGTAGACGAATCTATCAGATTCATTCATGCTAGTTTGAAAATATTTTTAAGCCTTTTCTTATTCATTTGTTTTCTGAGCTTTATATTGAACAAATGATTAAGTTACAATTTAATTCAGGACATCATGTTTCCCATGTTACTGCTAAAATTTTAGCTAGAATTTCTGGAAGGATGAACTGGTGGACAGTGAGTTTAAGATATACTACCAAAAAAAAAAAAAGTTCCTAGTTTTCTGGTCTTTGGCTACAAACCAAAACCTCTGAAGTTTTATAGTTTCTTTTGAGAGGGCAGAAGGGCACTGGCTATTCCAAGGCAAATGAGTGATTCTGATACAAGAATTTTCTTTTACTTGAGTTTGTACTGGAAAAAAAAAGACCTGGGGCCAATGAAGTAAGAACAACTGGACATTCCGTTAGGGAGCTTGTGTTCAAGGCTTAAGGTGCTGTAAGTGTGTAAGATGTTTTACTGAGAGTTCATAAAAAGTTCTCACTTCTTTTTCCAACCTTTCTCTATTTCCCCTTAAATCTTCATCTTTACTGGTTGGATTAGACAAGTGTGTGCTTGTGATTTTATTTTTCTATTTCAAGTATAGTAAAACTGAACTGAATTTGGCTGATAAATAACTAATATATTTCTGAACCAATGGAGTTCTCATTAGGCTGGGAAGATTTCAGTAAACTTAGATCCATTTGTTTTCTTAAAAAAAAAATGTAGGGTAATTCCTTTGTGTAAAAAGCAAGACAAAATTGAAACAGAATTAGTCCATAGAGATAAATCAGTGCATCCATTCAAAGTGCCACTGGCAGTGTTTGTGTTGTGGTACATGAAGGATGATGTAGTAAAATTAAATTAGTATTTTAAAATTATAATTAAAATCATATTTTAATGATATTTTGGTATATCCAGCATATAAATATGTTCTATAAACTTGACAGAGGAACACTTTGCAAGCTACCTTGTATCCCTTTCTCATCTGTCCCAGGAAGGCAATTTTGCTAAAGCCCTCGGAGGATGAGCAGGTCCAGTTCTAGGAAAACAATTTTAAAATATATTATTTTATTTTATTTTTTCAAAGAAATATGCTTTCAACCTCCTTTCTGTTTTAAGGAAAGGCATTCAAGATTCTGCTGAGAATCAGGGTCTCACACTGTAGCTCTACCTGGATGTCACCCTCCCCAATTAAAAAAAAAAAATTACAGACTTTCCTTCTACCCTGACCTACTATCAAAACATACCTGTTTGGTGTCCTCTTCTTTTCTATTCTATAGGGAACTAGTATAAAACACATGCCCCTTCTAGTTATTATTCTCATGCACAGTTCTGATAATTTTACTCTCTTGTAATGTGAGCTTGTTATATGGTAGTTTACCTTTTACGATCTTTTCTTCAATATTCCCTGGCCATCAGTATTAGCTGACATTGGTAGATCAAACTCAGCTGTCATAGGCATTCTGCCCTTGTCCATGAAAGGTTCCACAATCCAAACATTAGAATCACTTCAAATCAATTTTAGTAGAAACTGAAAGTTGCCTAAGTATAATCAAAATGGAAATTTGTCCACCAGATTCCCACAGTTTCTGAAGAGGACTTTTGAGTCTCCAGGATAGAAGTCTATGATTGTGCATTATATGAAAGGCATACATGCATGGAAAGATGGATTTTCTGTGGGTGCACAAGGATTCCAATGAAGAGTCGTCTCATTGAAATACACTAAAATGTAAGGCTCCAAGTTAACCTGAGGCTCCATACCTACATCATGTTTTGTGAGATTTATTTAGAGAATTTCAAAGAGGTTAGGGAAGTTTGTAATATCTCTTAAATGTAGTTCTTTGGTTCCACTAGTCTTTTAAAACACTATATTCTTAAAACACAGTCATTTAAAAATAAATTAATTAATAAACCCTACCACTACTATCTCTATTCTTTTGAGCTAATAGCATATGCTGACAATGAGGTCTGTAGGCAGTAGGAACAGGACATTGTCTCATAGTGAGATCTTTTTGATCCTGGGAAATTCTTTTCAATTCTCAGCTATTATAATTTTTTTACACTTAGAGCCTTTAACAGTGGACATTTTCTACATTTAGAACTTCTCCTTTTTCATTTACTTTCAGCAAGCAATTAACAGAGCATATGTCTTTGGAGTCTCACATTTGAGTCCTGTCATTGCCATCTGCAACCTTGTGACCTTGAGCAAGTTACCGATCTTGAGATTCAGTTTTCTCATCTGCACATTGAAGAATTAAATGAAAATTCTTGGCACTTTATAGCAATAAATAAAGGTGGATATTATTCTTAGTTTTAGGATGGATTCCCAGTTACTAGGTTTGATAGGAAAAAGTATGGGAGCAGCAAGTCCTAGGTACCTGGGCAGAACAGAGGGTAGTGGGGAGAGGTATAATTGAGATATTCGAAATTACGATAACACATTTTCATCTTATGTTTTTCCTTTGGGCCAGGCCTGTGCTCAACTCTTGATTATTCACAAAGCAAGTCAGGAAAAGCAAAATGGTAAAAACCCTGGAACTTATATTTTAGTATTAGGATGCATTTCACAAACTTGACAGTACATATGCTCATTAAATTTTATCTTTTTTCCCCCTAATATAATGATTTTGGCAATTGTTTGCACATTTGTTTCAGGTAGAGTTGTTCAAGAAAAGTAAAATTGTGCTCAATGCATAAAATATTTGTTTATTTTCCTGATATGTTACTGGTGTCAAGATGGAATTATTTGAACCCTAGGCAATGTTTTTGTGAGGGATGGCATGCATCTGCACCTGGGTGGTCCCTGAAGAGTAAGGAGCTTCTGTGAACTCACTCAACTTCTCCTAACTCAACATGGCAACAGAGGCCAGAGAGCACTGACCCTGAGTCAGGCAACTGCGATAAAGTCCCGACTCTTACCTTATACATTTCTTATAAATGCAATGTGTTGGGCCTTAATTTTCTCATTTATAAATGAGAAATAATACTCTTTGTTTTAATGTTTCACAGATGCAAAATAAGTAATTCATAATATCTGTGTCAGCTAGAAAGGCCTATATAAAGGCAGTGTTATTTTAGCATAAATTTACTGTGGTGAATAGTCAGCTGAATGCAAAACAAATGCTTTAAATAAATGATAATGTTAATCCCAAGGAATATACAACTTCATAAAAATGAAAGAAAGCAAAGTTATTATTTTTTTTACTTTGAATTGAGAAAAGTAAAATACCCTGCTTATATAACTGTTTAGAAACTTCCCAAAGCCCCCAAATAGGAATTAAATAGGAAAAAATAAGAACAGAGGCTTTGACTTGAGGATAAATAGAACAGATGGAAAAACAAAATGTTATTTTTTCTAATATAACTGGACTGTACATTCTCTCTATAAGCAAAAATGTAGCTTCCTGGCAGAAGGCTAAATCCACTGTTATTACTTTTTCTCTATTCATCTCTCCTCAGGAAGCCTGTCTCGGAATCAAAGTTAAGCTCTAAGGGCCTGTTTGTAGCATGGTATCCTTTTTCTTGGGTCAGAAGGTGACTTTGAGCTAGAAATTTAAACTGGTGACAAATATCCACAACAATCTGAGCCAAGTGTTTAGACAAAGGTTCCATCATCCCTCAGGCCTGTCTACTCTGGTATATTTTAAGACTGTGTACTTGTACTGAGAGAACCATGCAGTTAAAGAGATGAGGGCCTCAACTAAATAGACTGTTACTTTCTTTCATGAATGAATTGTTGAAATAATTTTAAAGAAAAGCTTCTAAATTAAAACTGGACCAAGATACAGGAAATCAGCATTCTAATTGCAGCTCTATCATGAACTAACTTGGTATTTTGTGGAGTGACTTAAATTCTCTGGGCTTCAGTCTCTTCCTTTGTGAAACCTGTGATATATTATTCAGGGCCATTTCCTGCTCTGAAAATCTGTGACTGTAGATGGTCCACATAAGTGTACTTCACACAGGTCAGATCTGTGCTGTCCTACCGTGAAGAATCTCATGTACATGCTCTGGTAGATTGAGGCATCTCTGTATGTTGTAAGATTCTATACTTTTAATTTAGGATTTGAAGTTTTGATCTAGGTTTCTACAGGTTATTTATCTATCATTCATTTAAGGAACATAACTCCCCACTTATAACTTTATAAAACAATCTGCTTTCAACCAGTGACTTTGCAACAAAATTTTCAGACACTGTTGTAAAAGAAGATTGTGAAAAAAGAATTCACAATAATCTGGTGAAAAGTTTTGTAGATTTCAGATGAATTTTGAACTTTCCAATTACAGAGAAAATAGGTAAATGCATCAGTGTTGTGTTACACCATTACAACCACAGGACTCAATGTTCTCTATATGTTTTTCGGTGGAATGTGTGGTCAGAATTTAGCAGTATACCAGACTCTTGCCCATATAGCTGATTTGTTTTTGCAGTGGAGACACTGCTTACTTTTTCTGACAACCCACTGAACCTAACAAACTGCTATTCTATCCAGCCTTAAAAAAAGAAAAGGAAGAATTGAGAGTTTATGGGCTTTTACCTGAGGAGTAGATAATGAGATTGTCATACTTGTTCTTGATTCCTTATTTTATACTTGTTCTTGAGTACTTATTTTTCTTTACAATAATGCTTGTTGGGAGATATGTATGTGTTTATCTGAATATTCAGATGTTTTAATTTGTTCCATTGATATTTCTTGAGCACAGAACTTTCTGGAGCATACTGCTTGTCCTCTTTCCCCCCCACCCCCCAGGGAAGATGAGACTCCATTCCCATGTTTCCTTTCCCAATTTCACTCCTTCACTAATACTGACTGAGCCCTCTAAACATTTATGCCCCCAAATACTGCTAAAATTTTACTCTCAGGCATTCTGGGCAGAAAACAGCCTCCTCCTCCCCCCCTTTTAAAGTATCTTTACAAGAAGTATGTGTGTCTAATCCAGGTACATAAAACAATTAGATTTAAAACCTGACTAAAATTTTAAAAAGTACTCACAAATACTCACATCCATGTTCAAAGTAGAGATGCCATGGAGAAAGCTATCAGGTTCTGGATTAATTTACTCTTTAATAAGTGAGATATACTTGGCCATTTTAAGGCACTTGACAATAACTTTCTTCTTCAGGGAATATAAATCCCATTCTATCCTCAAAAGCCATTTTTATTTATTTATTATTATTATTTTTAAAAGTGTGTTAGTAAAATTAGAATTTGCTTCAGATGATTTTGAAAATTTCACTTTTTATTAAAAGAAATAATACTCTGAGTTCAAGTGATGGTGATTTCAATTTGCTTTTCTCTATAGAGGAGGATATCCCCATTATACAACCTATGGGCAGTCATTTCCACTTCTTCATTATTCATTAATTCAGTCAATATTTACTGAATACCTATTGTTTACCAGGCACTTTACTGGACGATACAGAAGCAAATATATAATCTTTGCCCTGAAGGAGCTAATTGTCTAACAGGACAAATAAAATCAAGGACTATGTCTGGTCTGTGCTGTGATGGAAGCAGCAGGAGACACAAGGGAGCACCAGAAGACGTTCTGCCGTAAACTGCCTGAGAGGTGGAGGGCTTGGATGAGAGGTGTGTGTGGGGTGTCTCAGAGAAGGAATGCCTGAGCAGTCATTCCCCTGCATTCACTCCATTATTTCCTTTATCTGTGTGCCTTCCCTCCTTTGCACATCCAGATCCTTCACATCATCATCAGGTTTGGTGTGCCTCCTCTTTGAAACCTTTTTGATTATCCCCAGACATCTTTCCACTTCCTATGACACATTTAGCACTTAATGGAACCTTTTTTTTTTTTTTTTTTGCATTTTCACTTATTAATAAATGTCGTTGATCTCTTAGTTATATCATGTGATATAACTAAGAGTAAAGAGCATCCCTCAAACCCAAGAAAGTCAGATATAGATCCCGTGTGTTGCATATAGTAGGTACTCAATATATGTGATTAGTAATTCAAGCAAAATCTTTTCTCTTGGTGGCTTAAAATCAAGAGCCATTTCTATGTTAATTAACAGGTTGTTGCCTAATTACATTACTCAATCTTGCCTAAGTTTTTATATACATAGCAGCAAACTTAAAAAAATGAAATCAAGTTTATGTATAGGTTAGCTATATTTAGTGTACTTTTATGGAAAGCCTTGTAAAATACTTACTTCAGAGCACACTGATTAGCTACTAAGTAGAAACAAAAGTTAATTTTATAACTTACCTATTTTACTTATAGTGACTTTAGTCAAACTATAGGGACACAAGATGATTAATACACTGTCCTGTATTTAAGAGGCATCTGTACTGAGGGGAATCAACATATGAGCAAATAACTAAAATACAATATAATAAATATGATGAGAAATAATGGTATAGAAGTATCCGACTCACTTGTGAGAGCAAGGTTTGGTGTCTTGGAGACAGACCTAAAACATAAAGGATAAATGTATGGTAACCAGCAGGAAGAAGACAAGAGATGCCATTCAGATTGGAAAAAATACACAAAGAAATACTCAGAAGTATTAATTAGCATTGTTTTGCAGAAAACTGCAACTACTTTAATGTCTTGAAGCATAGAACAAAGGTAGGATGATTTTACTTTTTATTAGAAACTTGATTTTGGGGGGGGACAATTTATTGATTGATAATTTATAAATTCAGTATTTAACAGTAGAAGAGATGGCAGGTAAAGACTATTTTTTCCCCTTTACCTATCCATTAAAAGGCTGAGTTGTGAAGGGAAGAAGAGATAAAGGACCAAAGTTGGGATAAAAGGTAGTGTCAAGTGAGGAATTTTGTTTTTAGATGACAGGATAGGATGTTTATAGGCTGAAAGTGTCCCATGGAGAGGGAGATGTTGAAGACAGAGAAGGAAAGGGCAATAAAAATTAATTAGGATATAGAAAGGCACAATGTTGAGCATAAACATAGAGGGGTTAACCTCAGAAAGGAGACTAGATGTTCTGTCTTTGACACTGGGTTCAAGGAAGCAAAGATGTAGTTGTAACTTCAGGTGAACATGATATATTTCGGGTACAAGGGGTGGCAGTGAGAGGTTGTAAAAGTTCATGGCTAAGTATATCAACATTTTTATTGCCCCAATTATTTTAATGCATCAATTTTAATTAAATGAATAATTTAATCAATTTTACTTAATCAATTAAATTACATATACTGGGATGTCTTTGAGACCAACTATTCTACTTATTGTTCTGTTTGTACTTACGTGCTTTGAAGATTAAGTTATTTATAAATCGGTTATTGGCAATGTTGGTTACATAGCAAACTGTTGTTCAAAATGATCTTGCATCATGATACATAGTATTTCTTTTTCCAACGGGGCAATGCACTGTTCTTTTGGATAGTCATCTTCAACCTTCCATCAGTTTGTAATACTCGTTCATTCACCTCCCCCCCCCACCCCACCTCCACCAGCTGTTACCAAATCACTAAATAAAAAGAGATTCAATTTCTCAGAGGCAAGGCTAAGGTTTTCTGTGCTGGCCAGTGTTCTATATTCAGTTGACATTTATTTGTTGAGTTTTCTGCCTCTATAAATAATAATACCACACTTTATCTAAATAGGATTCTATGGTTCACTCATTAGTTGCATGCATAAAACCTAAGAACTGTGCCCTGGCCCGTTTGGCTCAGTGGTTAGAGTGTCAGCTTGCGGTCCCGAGAGACCCAGGTTCGATTCCTGCTAAGGGCCTGTACCTCCGTTGCGGTTTATCCCCGACCCTGGTTGTGGTCTTGCGGAAGGCAGCCACTCGATGTGTCCCTTTCATGTGGATGTCTCCCCCCCCCATTCTATCTGACCAAAAAAATGGAAAAATGTTCTTGGGTAAGGATGAAAAAACAAAAAATAAAAACCTAAGAACCTTAATTTATAGATAAGGAAACTGAGACTCACAAGAGAGAAATGATGCAGTGGATGTTGGACAGAACTACAGAAGCTCAGTTTTTTAGCTCCCAATCCACAGCTCTTTCAATTGTATCTTAAAAAGAGGACAAAAGCAAAAGAGAAAGATAATTTTAGTCACCAAGAAAAGCACTCCATACTGTATGAAAATCATTTTTGTTCAGTGCTGCATTCTTAGAGACCTCTGTGAGACCAAACCTTTGGAAGACAATAATTAAGAAAACTGTAATTCAATCTTGTAGAAGCTTAGATTAAAAAAAAAAAAAAAATTTTTTTTAGACCTGGAATTTGTGGATTATCATGAAGAGCTGTAATGAAGAGGAACTAACCAGACAACTTCTAATTTATCCACCTAAAATTTTACTTGGGGTGAAATAGGAAACCTTGTAAGTGGAATCTGCACAGAGATGAAAACAAATGCAATCACAGGATAGGTTATAGGACAAGAGCCAAAAATGACTTTGGAAAGAAAAATAATGCCTGTTTAGCATTCAGGGAGACACCTATAATTATTAGGCTTTCTGTCCTGGCTTTATATACTCCACTGATTATAAAATTAATGAGACAGTCATTGGTCAAACATTACTGAGTACTTCCTCAGTCCCAGGATCCTAAGTGCCATGTTAGATGCTAGAGGTAGAAAAAAATAAAAATGGTCTTCATATTTAAAGAGTCTCAACAATAGCCTGGCTGGTGTGGCTCAGTGGGTGAGCATCAACCCCTGCACCAAGAGGTCACTGGTTCAATTCCTGGTCAAGGCACATGCCCAGGTTGTAGGCCAAATCCCCAGTGGGGGGCATGCAGGAGGCAGCCAGTCGATGTTCTCTCTCATCAATGTTTCTATCTCTCTCTCTCTCCCTTCCTCTTTCTAAAATCAATAAAGAAAAAAATAATTTAAAGAGTCCCATCAATGAGATACAACTAACTATAGATATATGTAAGAAAAACTGATGGATATATAAGTAACAGCATGCATGTAGTTGAACTTAAGCTGGTGTATTAAGTAAAAGCTATATATGTAAATATCTGAAACAAACATTATAATTAGGATTTTCGATGAAAATGTTTATTTGCTTTTTTGTCCTGCTGTATTGATTTTTTTTAAAATAAAAATACTGTTCGAGTTTCCACAAAGGTTACAAATGAATTAAAAATTTAATCACCTGTGGAAATAGTTTACTAATTTATGGGAATACTGCCCATTGACAATCAGTTTGCCAATAACAAATACTTGTCTGATTTCTATGTATCAAGCCAAGTAGTATGGTGCACTCAATCTATATATTTATTAATAAATTCAGAAGTAGAATTCTTGGTCCTTGACCTTGGGTAGTTTCTCATTTAGTTGCAAAGTAGACACTTGAAATAATTAAGCTAGGAAATAGGATATATAAACACTGAACTAAAAAACATTGAACTTTTGAGAATAAGCGTGGAGTGTGTTCAGGAAAGGGGAAATCTGCTGGAGGTCAAAAGTGAATGAAGGTTTTAGAAAGGAAGCAGACAGGAGAATATAGTGTTGTGGATGCATCAGAAGTGTTTTTGGAAGAGATCAATTGTACCTCTGTAGTTGTATTACAGAAATCTAAGGGAAGGTGATGGGGGAAGGTACCAAATCTGGTATTGTGGAGTTTTCTTTTTATTCTCAAAATTTCATTAAACTAATGATTCACTCATATCTGCGCATTTTCCATGGCCAGGCACTGTTTTATTTTCTTTTTAAACTTATCTTTATTGTTGAATATACTACAGATGTCCCCTCTTTATTTCCCCCATTGACCCTCTCCTCCTCAATCCCACCCCCCTCCTGCCTTGCCCACACTATTGTCTGTGTCCATTGGTTGTGCATGTAAGTTTTTTGGTTTCTCTCTTCCTGCCTCCCCTCGCCCCTTTCCTTTGAGGTTCATCAGTCTAACAACCAATTTATACTTCTTAATTCCTTCACCTTTTTTACCCGTGCCCCAGCCCCCTCCCATCTGGTAACCAAAAACAAATTATCTGTCTCCAGGAGTCTGTTTCTGTTCTGCTTGCTCATTTTGTTTGTAGATTCAATTGTTGATAGATATGTATTTATTGCCATTTTATTATTAATATTTTTGTTCTTCTTATTCCTCAAGAAGACCCATCAACATTTCATGTAATATTGACTTGGTGGTGATGAACTTTAGCTTTTTCTTGTCTGGGAAACTCTTTATATGACTATTGATTCTAAATGATAGCTTTGCAGGATAGAATAATCTTGGTTGTAGGTCATTGTGTTTCATCACTTTGAATATCTCTTGCCATCCCTTCTGGCCTGCAAAGTTTCTTTTGAGAAATTAGGTGACAATCTTATGGGAACTCCCTTGTGGGTAACTAACTGTTTTTCTCTCGTTGCTTTTAAGATTCTTTCTTTGTCTTTCACGCATTTTGATCATGATGTGTCTTGGTGTGGGCCTGTTTGGGATTCTCTGTGCTTCCTGGACTTATATGTCTGTTTCCTTCACAAAGTTAGAGAAGTTTTCTGTCATTATTTTTTCAAATATGTTTTCAATTTCTTACTCTATCTCTTCTTTTTCTAGCACCCCCATGATGCAAATGTTGGTACGCTTGAAGTTGTCCCAAAAGTTCTTTACACTATTCTCATTCTTTTTGGATTCTTTGTTCTGATTGGGTGATTTTTGTTTCCTTACATTCCAGATCAATGGTTTGCTTCTTAGCTTCACCTACTCTACTATTGAATCTGTGTAAATTATTCTTTATTTCAGTTAGTGCCTCCTTCATTTCTGACTGGTCCTTTTTTATGCTCTTGAGGTTCTCACTAAGTTCCTTGAACATCCTTATAACCATTGTTTTGAACTCTGCATCTGTTAGATTGCTTATCTCTGTTTCATTTAGTTCTTTTTCTGGAGTTCTGTTCTTTTCTTTCATTTGGGACATGTTTCTTTGTTTCCGCATTTTGACTTCCTCCCTGTTTGTTTCTATGTATTAGGTAGAGTTGTTATGTCTCCTAAGCTTCCTAGGTTGGCCTTTTGTAGTAAGTATCCTGTAGGGTCCAGTGGAACAGCCTCCCTGGTCACCCCAGTTGGGCCCTTAAGGTGCACCCTTCATGTGGACTGTCTACCCTTTTGTTGTAATTCAGTCTTGATTGACATTGGCACACCAGTGGGAGGGATTTACTCAGGCTGATCAGCTTCAGGGACTGGCTGGGCCCTCTGACCACTGAGCTCTAACTACTTTGGAGGATTAGCTGTGCAGGAGCAAGACTTACTTCATCAGGGCTCTGGTACCCATTGAATCTATCCCTTGAGTGTGTCGCTTGTAGAGGTGATTGGGTGGTGGTGCTTCAGCATGGTCTGAAGCTATCCACTCTGGGTGCATTGGATCTGGGGCAAGGTCAGCCACTGCCTGTGTTCTACCCTTGGCCACTAAGCATAAGCTACAAAGCTATCTGCAGAAGACTGCTTCTTGTGCTGGGCTTGGAGGTGCCCAGACAAAGACAAGCTGTGAACCAAGGCTGGCTACTTCTAGTGCCAGACTGGGGGCCAGGTAGCTAGAGGTGTGGGGCTTGCTGAAGCCAGGTGTTGTTTATTTGAGAGAAATTAGGCAGGCCAATCCCATGGTAAAGCCACTGGAAACAGCTTGGGTGGGCCTGAAAGTTGGGTGAGGCAGGGCCACAGTGAATCACCAGGGTGGGGAAAACAGTGTGAGCCAGGTTGCTCCAGTCTCCGATATGGCACATGTCTGACTGCTCTGTGGGGGAAGGGCTTACCAAAGGAACAAAGGCCTCCACCAGCACATCTATCTGGGAGAAATCTGCCTCTTCAGCTCTCTCCCCAATGCCAAACAACTCAGTTCTTCCCTGTATGTCTCTAGTGCCTTTTATGCTGTCTATCCCACACTGTAGTCTGGGGGGTGTGAGTCTGAGTAAGTCCAAGTGTGGGCCCTTTAACAGGAACTGCCTGGGCCTCTCTCAGCCTCAGCCTCCCTCAGCCTCAATTCCCGCTGGTTTTTACAGCCAGAAGTTATAGGAACTTCTCTTCCTGGCACTGGAACCCTGAGCTAAGTTGCCTGATGTGGATGGGGACTCCTGGTTCCTCAGGGAGGACCTTCACAGCCACGGTAGCCCTCCTGATTTTTATCTTCCACCCATGGGTATGGGAACAGCCTGTCCATGCCTCACTCCTCCTACCAGTCTCAATGTGGCTTCTTTAATTTTGTAGTTGGATTCCTATTCAGTTTGATTTCAGGTGGTTCTGAATGATGGTTGTTCTGTAGTTTAGTTGTAATTTTGGTATGGTCGCATTTTCTGATCTGTAAGAGAGTGGTTGTACAAACAGTTAAGAATCAAAACAAAATTTCCAGAGGTTAGACTTTTTATACATGCTAATACAGTCCTGCACCACTTGCTTAATGACGGGGATATGTTCTAAGAAATGTGTCATTAGGCAATATGGTCACTGTGTGAACATCATGGAGTTGTCCTTATACGAACCTAGATGACATAGTCTACCACACACATAGGCTATATGGTATACCTATTACTTCTAGGCTACAAACTTGCACTACATGTTAGTGTACAAAACACCACCAGATTAAATCAAGCACAAGAAAAAATGATGTCATCAAGGGACTATAAACACTCGATGTATGAGGTTGCTGACAGTGTAACGTGGCATACTGTTTTACACAAACTTCTTTATTATAAGTAGGAAGAGTACCATCCAAAATAATGATAAAAAGTATAGTATGGTAACTACATAAACAAGTTACTTAATTGTTTATCATTATCATCAAGTATTATGTACTGTACATAATTGTGCATGCTATACTTTTATATGACTGGCACTACGGTAGGTTGGTTTACACCAGCATCACCACAAAAGTGAATAATTTGTTGCTGTTACAATGACTATGATGTCACCAGGTGATAGGAATTTTCTAGCTCCATTATAATCTTATAGGAGCACTGTTTATAAGCCATCTATAACTGTATATTGATTTCTGAGCTAATATCTTATAGTGACCATTGAGGTCATATATTTAACTAAAATCCTACTCAGTTAATTTTACTTTTATATTTTTTTCTAATCCCAAGGACCTATTGAATATTATTAATGAAATGATGGATACAGTCTGTTGGCATTTCCCCCATGCTAATAATTTTAGTTCTAGGAAATATTTATAATGCTGGTGAGGGTATTGTACAAAAATAGAGGACTGTGATTAGTGGATTAGATAAGAGAATTATATAAAATTATCCTTGGCTTGATGATATTTAATCTATATGTGCTAAGAACACTTGTTACTATAAATATTAACACAAATTTTCATAAATTACTCAATAAAGTCATTACTATGAAGGCAGTCACTGCACATACTTTCAGTTGTTACTGTGCTGATTCACAGAGACTCTTCTATTAATTACTGGTATGATTACATAAAACCTTTCACTTTCTAATTAACATTCAGCAAATATTTGTTGACATGCACTATGTTCCAGGTACTGTGCAAAGCTGTAGGAATATCACAATCCCTGTGTTCATTGAATTCATAGTTTATCTGGGAAGAGAGAAAAAGAAATATATAGAATGAGAATGTTATAAAAATTTAGTTGTCACAAATATATTTTTCCCTATTTAGATTGAGAAATAGTCATACACACACACACACACGCACACACACACACACACACACATATCAGATGAAGTAGTTTATTATTTCAGTGATTTCATTGATGGTAAAAATGTTAAGTTGTTTCTCCAAACCAGCACATACCAGAAAGAGGAGGAGGGCATTTTGACCAAACCCTTGGCAAAATTTTATTTCAAACAAGAATACCACAAAACACTTAGTTTCACTGAAGAATAAGCCCACATTTTATTCTTGTAATTCAAAACACATTACATTCCAAACTTTCTGTTACTGGTACATGTGAATACACTTTGAAGTAGACAGTAGTATAGGGTGGGATTTCATATTGTCTACTCTGTCCAGACAGATTGGCACAGTGGTGCAAATATTCTTTCCTATAGCATGAGATGATAACAGAATTCTGCATTTAGCATTATTATTCAAAATAAGTGATGAGATTATACTTCTGTTCTTTGGACCTTTTTATTTAAATATCTTTAACATGTCCTATTAACTCAATAAGTATTTTAAATGCTTCTATTCCACTGTTATTTGTTTCTTGCTTATTTTTGGGTTAAACTTCAAGATGTGTTATTATTTGTATGTGCTTTAATAAACTTGGAATAAACAAATTAAAAAACAAAACAAATTTATACAACTGTCACTTTTAATGTGATCTAATAGTGTTAGCATTATTTGTATTCAGATATCTTACAAAGTTCATTTAGAACATTGTGTTGTGCTCTATTCTATCTATCTATCTATCTATCTATCTATCTATCTATCTATCTATCTATCATCTATCTAGAATTTTCATTAAACAGTACAGAATGCTTAGCTACTTGCTTCATTGCAGTCTGAATGCTTAGTGCTCTCCTTTGGAGAGATGAGTGAAAAACATGGAAGGTAGTCAGAGCTATTACATAGCCTGTTAACAGTTGCCTAGGCCAAATTTTCCATTTTGTTGATGAGATGTTATTTTTCAGCTACCATGGCAACTAATCCTCAATTATATTTCCACTACTTTATTGCAAATTTTTAGAGTAACTTAGTAGACCATATGCTTATTGTATTCTATAGTATGAATTAATACTGAATTTCATAATATCTTCTTTTGGACATTTCCAAAGATAATATGATTTTATACTGACTGTTTAATGGGATTTATTCTTAGATAACAGATTCAAATATTTGGCACAAAATATAATTGAAACACATCTATATATTTTGGGATATGCAAAAATAACATTATTTAAAACATTATTTGCAATTTTAGTATACCAATTGTCTTTTTTTTTTTAATTATTAAAAAAAGTAAGAAAAAAAGCAACTGTTTATAATCTGCATCAAACCATTGTTAACATCTTTCTCAAATCGTCTTCCAGCCTCTGTTCTATACCTCAATGTGTGATAATATTCTGCTTATTTAATGCATATGTGTCACTGGGCACTCTGTCCATCTAAACAGTGTAACCAGACTCTTTTTAAATTAATATATGAGCCTGGTTGGAGTAGCTCAGTAGGTTGAGCACCTGTGCACTGAAAGGTTGTGGGTTCAGTCTCAGGTGAGGGCACATGTCTGGATTATGGGTTTGATCCCCAGTCCAGGAGCATATGGAAGGCAACCAGTTGATGTTTCTCTCTCACATCAATGTTTCTCTCTCTCTCTCTCCCCCCATCCTCTCTCTAAACATGTCCTCAGGTGAGGTTTAAAAAAAATTTATACAGGTATGAGGGCAAGTCCATCAATATATATTAGAAAATGAAGTATATTTAAAACTTTAAAGTCTTGACATTTCCTTATAAAAGAATGATATATTGACACTTGATCTTAGCCAAAAGGCTGAGAAGAAATAAGAAGCAATAATGGGTTTGTTTTCAAATGCAATATAAATTATAATTTTATGGTATTTTTATTCTTTTATTGTTTTAATTTTTCAATCTTCAACACAGCAAAAAACTCTCCAAAAATTAATTTATTTAACAAATATTTATTGAATGCAATGTGACAGACATAATGCTTGGCTCTGGGGGATACAGCAGTGAGCAGGTCTCTGACCATATGGCTAGAATTCTATTGCAGGATGTGGCTGGCAAATACTGACCTTCTGAAGATGCCCATGTTCTAATCCTTATAACCTGTGGATGCCTTACCTCACAAGGCAAAAGAGAATTAAGTTTATAGATGGCATTATGAATGCTAATTAGGTAACTTTAAGAGAGGAGATTAACTTGGATCAATAGGGTGACTTTAGTGTAATTACAAGGGTCTTTATAAAAGGCAGAAGAGATGTAGTCAGGGAAGATGATTCGACAACAAAACAAAGTTAGACTCAGAATGAGAGGTTTGAAAGTGCTACTCTGCTGGTTATGAAAACTGAGATAGGGTCCATGCATCACCATGCATCAAGCAAGGCTGGTGGTCTCTAGAAGTTGGAAAAGACAAATGGATTCTCTTCTAGGGCCTCTAGGGGAAGTGCAGCCCTTTTGACACCTTGATTTTAGCCCAGTGAATGGCCTTTTCAGACTTCCGACCTCCAGAACTGTAAGATAATAAATTTGTGTTGTTAAGACAGTAAATTTGTAGTAATTTGCTACAGCAGCAATAAGAAACTTAATACAACAATATAAAAGTGGAAGAGGGAATTGGAAGAAAGAACCAGAGAGATTGCAGTGTGAAACGGACTGGCCTGGTATTGCTGGCTTGGAAGATTCAATGCAACCATGAGCCAAGGAATACAGGCAGCCTCTGAAAGCTGGAAAAGTTAGTGGAATGAATTCTCCATGAGAGCCTCCACCAGGAATGCCAACACCTTAATTTTAGCCAGTGAGACCCATTTGGGTCTCCTCTCTTCCAGAACTGCAAGATAATAAATCGGTGTTTTAAAACCACCAAGTCTTTGGCTGTTTATTATAGCAGGAATTGAAAATTAATATAGTGTGATAAAACAATATATGAACAAAATATTTCTTGTAAAAAATGGACAATTTCTGATAATAAGTGGTGTAAAGGAATTAAAACAGAGTAGGGTTCTGGAGCTGTGTGGCCCAGTATAATATCCACTGGCCACTTGTAGCTATTTAAATTTAAATTTAATTTAAAAATTATAATTTAAGTGCTACTAGTGTGGCTAGTGACTACTGTATTGGACAGTGCAGATAACAGAACATTTCTGTCATCACAGGAAGTTCACACTTGGATAGTGCTATTCTGGAGAGTGGTACTACACATATGGTGGGTTTTGTTTGTGTGAAGATCTGAGTGGGAAGAGTGAATCAGGCATGTGAGAGGTCATGGGTGGGACATTCCAGGCAGAAGGAGTAAAATGCAGAGTGATCAGTGTTTAAATTAAACAGAGGCATATGATAAGAGTATTTAAAAACCTCCAATGTACTTTAGAGACATGATTAACATTTTATTTTAAAGTAGTCATAAAGAACGATTCATTCATTAATTCGATAAGCATTTACTGACAGCCTAATTTTGTGTTTTATGCCAGGTAAGATATAAATAAAATTAAATATGACAGAGATGCTATATTCATGAATGGTAGAATTTTCCCTTTAAAATGATGGTTCATTTTTTTCTTTATTGGTTTTAGAGAGAGAGAAAGGGCGAGGCAGAGAGAGATGGAAACATCGATGAGAGAGAACATCGATTGGCCACCTTCTGCATGCTCCCCACTGGGGATCAAGCCCACAACCTGGGCATGTGTCTTGAATAGGAATCAAACTGGCGACCTCTTGGCGTATGGGTCAACGCTCAACCACCAACTGGGCAAAATGATGGTTATTTTGATAGCTTCAGAAGGCTGTTGATTCTGTAAGTGGAGAGCTAAACTGCAATAATGCATCATTCTAGGGAGGACAAAGGAAGAAGGGAACTGGCAGGATTCTGCTACGCTGGGGACTGCCCATCCCCTGTCCAGTATCAAAGACACTGGCCTAGACATTTTGTGGAACTAATTCCTCCGCGGCAAAAACACAAATCACATCAGTGGAAGAAGGAGAGAGAGGAGTCATGAATTATACCTCCCATAGCAGATGAGGCTTACTTTCAGTAAACTTTAAGTCCTTATACTAAGCCTTAAACTTAGAACTTTATCTTGATAGTGTATGCTTGTTGTTCTTGTTGCTATACATTCATTCCATTGTTCTTTTGCAGTTTATATTAGTGATATTGACTTTCAACTAACATGTCATAGAATAAAAATATAGAGTTTCTGGTATGGTTGTCTCCTTTAAGGAATTGAGAGAATTTGTGTGAGAGAGAGTGTGTGTGTGTGTGTACACTTTTTGTTGATCATTTGTCTTAATTTTTTTTTAAACTATTTTACTTCAGGATGCTATAACATTGACTCATAAAATGTTATTATTAATGTGATAGAAAGTGCGAGAGTTTGCAATCAGTGGGCTGCAGTTTTCCAGAGCCAGGGAATATTGGAAAGCTGTTACTCAAAGGTAATGTGGAATCTCAGGGGGTCTATATGGGAACTACCTCTTAAGGCAAATGCATCTTACCGGTGAAAGTGATGGAAGATGATTTCCAGATGTTGGAATGCTTGTTTTGGCAACTGCTACAGAAAACTGAAACATGTCTTGCCAGAACAACCAGAAGGGATGTGAAACACTGATGTAAGAGGGATCAGGCACATGGCAAGCCAGGCAAGCAGAACTCAGAGAGTATAGATACAGGGAAGATGGTTGAGCCAAGAGAGCAAAATTTGGAGCTCCTGTTATTGCCTGTAGTGAAAGTATGTCTGCCTCTGTACTGGGATGCACACACAAGCTTATCACTGGTATGTACCCCACTTACCCCTTCCTGCACCTCCATCACCTTTCCTGTCACTACTGGTGTTAGTAGGTCGGGGAAACTCTTCCTGGTTAATATGTTTGTTAGATATTATGGGGTTAGTAAAACATGCTTGACTGGAGTTAAACAGATTTGTCTTCAAATTCTGGGTTTATTGTTTGCTCCAGGATGGCCCTAACTAAGTTGCTTAACCTCTAAACAGCCCAGTTTCTTCATCTGTAGAATGGAGGTCATTATATCATTGCCAAAGGCCTGCTATGAGAACCAAATGAAATAGTGCATGTGAAGTTCATACATGAAGGAATTTCTTTTCCTGTCTGCCCCCTCCAAACAACCTCCAGAATTAACATTATGTTTTTGTCTTATCAGGAAAAACACATTTTCAGAAGACATCTGAGAATTTCATGTAGTTTTGGAAGACACAGATTGGATATTTTTAGCCAGTTTGACTTTTTGTGAGCTCTTATAATACAACTAAGTAGACAATCAAGTAATCTGTCTATGTATCACGTACCCTCTTGAGATTGTTTCCTAAAAGGTGAAGAAAATATGAAAAATGAAAATCCATCCTCAATGGAATATGTCCTTTTACACACTGAATATCCATGGTGCTTTTTTTTTTTTATCCTCACCCGAGGATATTTTTCCATTTTTTGTACAGATAGAGTGGGAGGGAGAGAGAGGAAGGGAGAGAGAGAGAGAAACATCGATGTGAAGGGACACATCAAGTGGCTGCCACCCGCATGACCAACCAGGGCCGGGGACAAACTGCAACCGAAGTACGTGCCCTTAGGGGGAACCGAACCCGGGTCTCTCCGGACCGCAGGCCGACGCTCTAACCGCTGAGCCAAACTGGCCAGGGCCATGGTGCTTTTTTTAAATTTCATTTTTAAAAACTCTTTGGTGATTTTAAAATGCCAACTGTTAGATGCCATCCTAAACTAGCCAATCAGTTCTAAGCAGTTTAAGATAAATAAAATTCCCCATCTGCTCTATATCTTGGTGAGATCTTGAACTTTTATTTCAAAATCATTTTTATTTCCCCCCTTCCCTCTACAAGACTCTTTGCCCCAGATATTTTCTGAAATAGAGTTTTTCTCCCCCAATCCCTGTATTAAACCTGGTTCTGGCCAGAAAAAGGCAAGCTCTTCCAAAGGGCCCGTCTCTGCAGGATTTGGAACCTAAAAACCTAATTCATACTCCAACTATTTTCCCAAGGGTGGAGTAACGGGAGCCAGGATAACAGGATGAGATCCCTGTGGGGAATAAGCTCATTCCACACCTGGAACCCTGGCTATGTTCCACTGTGAATTGGCAGGGGAAGCTTTGAAGTCTGGATATTTAGTTGAGCGACATTGTGTGTTGATCTTCCCACCACTTCAACTCAGCACATTAGCTGCCCATGCCCCTTGCTATCCTTTGTCTGGAGAAACATCACAGAGATGCAATTCAGATTTTTTTTTTTTTGTATCATGAATTTCTGCAGCCTGGAAGTCATAAGGTGCTGACCTTACCGATTATCTTTGGAGTTAGAAATCTTCAGTATAAGTCCTAGTTTCTCAATCTGGTAGCTGCATGATCATTTATTTTAAATCATACACATCAGCCTAAGGTTCTACATATATAAAATGTGGAAAATAAGAGTACTTGATCTGACTACCTACATTGTGTGAGGATTGAAGTACTTAAATCAGAGTGGATGACTTCCTTCTCAGTTCTCCTCTGACATTTTGAATAATTCTATTCACACTGCATTGAAATTATTTGACTCTCCTTAGTGACTAAATGATAGAGAGCATTTTTATTTCTGTGTATTTGTGTCAGTCCTAGTACCTAGCACTTGCTTGTTTCAGGAGAGGTATATAAAACATTCTTAAGAGTGGTGTCTCAGAAATCATGCTGTAACAAATCCTAAGCTCAGGCTACCTCATTCTGTGTGACTTTGAGTAGCACAGTTAACCTCACTAAGCCCCAGTTACCTCGTCTGTAAAATGGGATGAAAGTCATTGCTTGACTAATTCATTTGTCGAACAACAGAACACACCTACAGCATTTAACAGTGTGTAGTATTGATTAAGCTTATAAAATTTCTTAATTTTTATTGTTATTAAGACATTAAATATTTTTTAAAAAATATCCTCAATGAAATTTTCTTTATGTAATACAAATTTTCTTCTACATTAGATGATTACTTTCTTTTTTCTCCTAAAAATTTGGAAGCAATTTTATGCCTTGAATTATAAGGCTTTACCTTTTTAAGCCTTTTATGGAACAGCACAACTCTCCTTTTAATATAAATACTAGATCCGGCCAGTGTGGCTCAGTGGTTGAGCATCGACCCATGCACCAGGGGGCCGCTGGTTCGATGCCCGGTTAGGGCACATGCCCAGGTTGTGGGCCAAATCCCCAGTAGTGGGCATGCAGGAAGTGGCCAATTGACGTTCTCCCTCAATGATGTTTCTATCTCTCTCTCCCCCTCCCTTCCACTCTCTTTAAAATCAATAAAGAAAAAAATTAGAAAAAAAAAATCAATCCTAGGATCATAGACCCACCAATACAACTTCTAGGTGAACTTCATGGTTATATGATTTTTTAAAAAGTGGCTTTTAAAATAAAAAATGGATTTTAAAAAGTAATAATTTCTTACTGGGGTATAGATTACCAAAGCTATTGAGATCTATGTAAGATGTGTTCAGTCAGTTCAAGAAACTCAATTACAGCAGAGCTTTGAAAATAATTATAGAAAGTAAAACTAGAGAAGCTATTCTAGTATTTTATTTTATTTTTTTGAAATTAAGAAGTCATGGAGGAAAAAACAGTCGTAGGAAAATATGAGTTTTTATGGTCTTATGTGGATTTTAATTTAAATATATCTTTGCAACTCCTGGTGGAATGAGGATAAGCAAACTGATATGAAATCTTATAAAAGAAATAACTAAATGACAGGTGTTTATTTAATTTGCAGATGATCTAGACCATTGCTTCTCTGTAAGCATTTGCTATGTATTCATGTCTTCAGTCTTGGATATAATAGAAAATAAGACAATCAAGAAGCAATTATTTTCACTATGGCTTTTCTTGAGAGGATTTGTTATCTAGATTATACATGTCTTAACTCTGAAGATTGCTTCCTTTGTCATTATGCCTTCATTAAATATAAACCATACGCCCATTTGGAATCAATTATAATACCATTTACCATAGAGATTGTTTTAGTTTAAAGCAGGTACATTTTGGAAGTCTGTCGGGGATAGGGGTGGGGTGGGATATAGTAATTCTATAATAATACAAGGGGTGAAGTGATTGAGTACTTATCAGAGAAAATAAGGGAGAATAACAAGATGAGGAGCTTGTTAGCTCCTCTTAAATATTTGAAGGGATCATTGGTGAGGAAATGAATTAGATTTATTATTTTTTTATAACTCCAACTGGCCAAGGTAGTTCCATATGGTAGAAAGTATAGGTAAATTGATTTTGGCTGCCTGGTAATCCATGATATGTTCACTGAATTACATTAAAGATTCTATGCTCCTTATGTATACATAGGAATATTCTAAAATGCCATGTGGGTTTCCTATGGATTTGATCTAACTAAAAATAGAATGGGCTCCCATTGAGGAGGTAAATTCTCCATCTCTGGAAGGAACCAGCAAAGGCTTTATAGCCACTTAGGGATGCTGTAGAAGGAATTCCAACGAAACTGGACTAAATAGCTTCTTGTTCTCTTCTGATGTTCTGTGTAAATGAATTTTATTTTATCCACACCCGAGGACATTTTTGCATTTATCTTCAGATAGAGTGGGAGGGAGAGAGGGAGGAAGAGAGAGAGAGAGAGAGAGAGAGAGAGAGAGAGAGAGAGAGAGAGAGAGAAACATCGATGTGAAAGAGACACATCGACTGGCTGCCACCCACACAACTCACAAATCGCAATCGAGCCTTGGTGGGAACCGAATCTGGGTCTCTCTGGTCCGCAGGTCGACGCTCTAACCACTGAGAAAACTGGCCAGGGTTGTGTAAATTAATTTAATGTTTGGGGAACTAAAGACAAGCTCCATAAATTTAATCCTGAATAAAGATTTGAGAATAGACGTTCCAGTGAATATTAAGGGACATTTATTGTATTCGCAAAACTCTATCTTTTAAAGATATATATTTTTAATGGGGGTGATGAAATCTAAGCCTGGTAAAGAATTCTAGTTGATGAAATTTAAAATAGGAATTCCTGCTATTCACTGTGTCTCAAGGATTTTTATATTAACCTCACTGAATGAGATGTGTGTTTGTGCCCTGATATGTGGCAATTAGCATGAATTTTATTCACTTCCTGTGCTGTTGCATTTTGGATATAATTTATTGCCAGTTAAGCCATATCCAAAGTACAATTGTACTATAGGAAACAATCACAACTCTTTAGTGGCTGAACAATTGGTAGCTTTCATTTGACCTTGTTATGTACTGTGAGCCTGTTAGTTTGATTCCTGAAGGCACACACATTGTTCAGGAATGTTTGCCAGTAATGAGCGAGAGCTAGTTTTCCATTTTGACCTCATACATAATTACATAAATTAAAGCAAACCATAACAACTGAGGGTACACATAAAATACACTTCACAGAGGGATTTTAAGGCCCTTGCATTGCACCAAGCTTGAAATTACATAGCCATATAGGACATATATCATTTTTGAAAAGTGTACGTTTAAGTTTCTACTAAGACTTTACAAAGAACACTAAATAAAAGGTTCTATTTTAATAAGTGTTATCATGAAGTTTTTCTCTAGAAAAATTGGCTATGAAAGGGGAATGTCAGTATAGAAGGCCACATTTTTATTCTGGAGGATAATTATTTGATGATAGAAATTTCTAGTGTTAGCCTTCCAAACTGTCTTGAAACCACTAAATACTGAAAAAAAGGAAAATGTAGAATTTAGACTATAACCTACTGGAAAGATAAGCTATTTTTAATGCGCTTATAGTTTTTTCATTTTCTGTATAATCAGAATACATTGGTATTTAGCCCAGTCCAATTTAATTTTATAATTTACCTTTATCATGTGTACTTTTCTTTGGTTAATAGTATGGTAGATTGTTATTTTATAAAGGTAAAGTATAACATTAGTTTTTATTCTATTAGATTTCTGCAAACAAAATTGCATTCCATGTGACTTTAAACAATCATAGACTTTCAGAATTAAATGGAATTTATACCCTATGTTAATATATTTATATTTTAAATTGTAGAAAGTCAATAAATTTAGTAATTGATCAAATATTAATGTGCCAACGTTATTAATCAGCAAGTGTTACTGCATTTATTTCACTTTCTCAAAACAATCTTGTTTGGCCCTGGCCGGTTTGGCTCAGCGGTTGGAGCATCGGCCTGCGGTACAGAGAGACCCGGGTTCGGTTCCCGCTAAGGGCACGTACCTCGGTTGCAGTTTGTCCCCGGCCCTGGTTGGTTGTGCGGGTGGCAGCCACTCGATGTGTCCCTTCACATCGATGTTTCTCTCTCTCTCTTCCTCTCTCTCCCTCCTGCTCTATCTGAACAAAAAATGGAAAAATGTCCTCGGGTGAGGATAAAAAAACAAAACAAACAAACAAACAAACAAAAAAAACAATCTTGTTTGAAGTTTGTAGAAATTTAGTTCCAACTGTCTTCACAACTAGTTTCTGAAATATATATGTAACGGGGAGATAAATCTTCAGCTAAAATTCATATTTCAAATTTTCTTTTTGATAAAAAGAAAGTGAAATGGCCTTGCTGGAGGAGTAACATTTTCTATTTTTGAAACTTTTATTGGGGTGCAATCAGCATTTCTTATAAAAGACCATATTACAATTAAAATGAGTTTAATAACAAAATATTGAGAAATTCCATCTTTGGTTAAGGCCCTGATCTATGAATTAATAATACATATGTGGGATTTTTATATATGTTTATTATCAACTTTTTAATGTTTTTTCCTTTTAATCCTATATTTACACCTTTCAAGTCTCAATTGACACCCTCATGACTTAGTAGACCTCACTGGCCTATCACACTCTTCTTGGCTTCATCTTCTCAGCCAAGAAACTTCATGTCTTCCATATGGATTTATCCAGAGTGCATAACCTCCCTTGGGTCTGTGTTTGCCCTTTGTTGGATTTTCTCTACCTCTACGTATCTTTCCTTAGATTGGCAACCTAAGCCACATGCCAGATTCCAGGCCCAGCTTTGTGTAAATGTCAGATACTACTTTATTTGTATACTTTTTATCTCTTCATAAATATCTTGGCTTTCAATTTTTATTAAACGGTTTTTTTAAAAATTTATTTTAGAGAGAGAGGAAAGGGCAAGGAAAGAGATAGAAACATCAATGAGAGAGAACATCGATTGGCCGCCTCCTGCATGCCCCCCAGTGGGAATATTGCCCATTACCTGGACATGTGCCCTGATCGGGAATTGAACCAGAGGACCTCTTGGTGCATGGGTCGATGCTCAACCACCTAGCCACACTGGCTGGGCAATATCTTGGCTTTTTAAACCAACATCTTGCTGGACTGTCTTAAGGGAGAACTTGGAAAAAACTCAGATTATTTTTCTGAGTCTTTCTTGTTTAATGTAGCATGTCATCTGAGAGAAATTTTATCCCCCTTCCACCAATGAATACAAATTAATTTTTCTGTGAACGTAAATATAGTTTCCACAAACAAGAGTTCGTTAGTCATTTATCCGCCTACTAAGACCATCACAGATCTTTTTGGTGATAATCACTCACAATTTGGTTTATTAATCCCCAGAGGGTTTAAGAATGTTCAGTAGCAATTCTAAGGATTCGTAATAAGATGTTCGAGGAATTTCTACTAGCTCATTTGGCAGAGGCACAGAAAGCATCAGAGAGGAGATGAAACTTCTTTTTCTCTTTCTCCTCCTCTTCTTCCTTCTCTTTCTTGCTTCCTCTAATTTCCTTACTCATGGGACTATTCTGGGGGTGCTGGGATATTGGGGAAGCCTTGAAGGCAGGTTTGAAGGCAATAGTCACTATTATCTATAAGCCTAGAGAATTCTCCGGGCACTGCTTTGTCTAGAGAAGTTATAGCAGTTCAGTCCTCGATAGGCCCCAGTATTTGAACTTCTCTAAATGAAGAAACACTTATTTGGTCCTACTTAATGTTTTCTGACTTTAAGCTAGCTCTTTATGCTTGTCAAAACATCTTCCTAAATCCCAGGGTGACTCAATATTCAAGCAGTTGTTATGAACCCTGTCAGAGACCTTTTAAAAATATAAATAACCCACACCCACCGGTTCTCTCCTGCCCAATTGCTTACTTAGCTGACAACTCCAATAGGTTAGTCAAGCACCATTTCCTCTTTGAGGATCATGCTTCCTTTGGGCATTCTGTTGTATTAAGTACATCGTTATTCCCCATTTTATAGAAGATTCCATAAGATTGCTTGGCTAGAAATGAATGAGATTTCCAAGGTGTTCACTGGATTCTGTACTTATGAATTGCTATCATATTGACAATTTATCTCTTTTGTCTTGGTATAATTTATTATTGACAGATTAGCTGTCTTGACTCACTATTCAATATTTCACTCTTAAGTTCTTTTATAATTTTTGTGTAGATGCTATAGTGTCACTGATATTTATCTGTGACAGATTTTTCTAATGCATAAAACAATATATGTTTAGCAATTTGAATCTAGTACCTCTGATGTGCCTACCTCAATATATGATTTAAGTGTTGAAATCTTCAAGTGAATATACCAAAACAGAAAATAATTAACCATTCTTTGAGTATTCCCCACTATACCATTTTATGTTTAGGATTCCTTTCAATTCTGCAGTTACATTCCTTCTCTTTGACGTTTATAAGGATCCTTTTCATTATTGGCTTTGAAGTTCCTTGTAAGACAGTTTCACAGATATTTTTCTGGTCTGCCTAATTTCTGGTAGTATCTGATCTGTCACATTTTGGAGACGTCCCTTTTTTCCCCTTGATTTGTAAATCTTTACATTTTGTGCCTATTACTCTCTGTGAAGTCAGCTTTTACTGGAACAGTTTGCTGTGAAAGCATTTTTCTTTTTGCATCTGGCTTGTTTTTATGATTCATGAGAAAAAATTCATCTTGGGCTTCTAATGGTGTATTTTAAAATAGTCTCCAGACTTTCTGTGGTTTATTTTATTTTAAACTATTTCTTCTCTACTTTTTTTTTTTTTTTTTTATAATGGCCACATTTTCCTAAACTCCCTTTCCTAAAATTAAATTATTTTATATGGCTTTCCTTCTTTTGCCCAAATGCCGGACTAATTGTTGTAAATAATGAGGAGACAAAAATGGGCACCCATGATACAACCTGTGCCTGTCACTGCTGAACTCTGTCTAGACTCTGAAAATTAGTTTTATCAAGCAAATGTTTGTAATTGCCTGTATTCTTGTATTCTGATGTACGTTTTATCTGCCTATGAGAGAATGACAATATAAATCCTCATGATTATTACATTATGAAAAATTTGAACTTTCTTAATTATTGTCTACTATTCTGATTATTTTACTTAAAAAGGTTCCCCATAGCATCCAGAATAAGGTTTCTATTCTTTAGTTTAACAACCAAGGCCAAATTTTAAAAAGTTGGTCCCTAATTACCCCATCTTATTTTACTTCCCACATAAACTTTTTTTTTCTCTAGTGCAGTTCTTACATGGCATCATTACACAACTTTATTTTCTCCTAGATCATCCTGGAATACCTTTCCCTCTTCTTCATTGTCCATATATTGAAATTAATTGAGATATCTTTACTGTAATCAAAATGTTAACTATAGGCCGCTTTCCAGTTAAATTGCATGCAACCTCCACTGAATCCATGATCCTTTGCTTCTATGTAATTCTAATGTCATGCCCTGTGTGAGTCCAGATGTGAGAGTCAGCACCTCACTCATATACACTATAAAAGTCATTTGTGCAAAGTTTTTGAGAATTTAATTATTTTATTAAAGATTTAGGGTTCTAAGGAAGAATCACGTTATTAAAGACTAAGATCTCAATTACTTTGTCTCCATCCTTCTTTCTCACACCTCTCTCCCTCTTTCTTTGCCTCTCTCCCCCCTTCCACCTCTGTCTGTATCTGTCTGTATCTGTGTCCGTATCTGTATTTGTATATCTGTCTCTCTGTCTCTGTCTCTCTCTCTATCTCTATCATCTCTATCTCAATCTATCTTTCTATCTCTCTATCTTTTTTTCTCCCTATCTTCTTAGAGAAGAAATAATTTTTACTTATCTTTACTTACAGAGTTTTGTAGCCTGACTTCACCTTTCATACAATTTTTCTCCTATACTCTAATCAACTTAACAAATCTATTCTTCCCTGTAAAATATTGTAACTGCCCAGTATAAATCCTACTAAATAAAATCTTCTTTAGCTCATTACCTAGCAATACTTTTTAAAAAATGCTCATGATGATTTAGACAATGTAGTGGACACTCTGATTATGTAGTGGTGAAAATGCAGGTAAAATTTTTTGCCTTTATAGAGTTTTCAAATTTAGTATGTGATCCAAACAGCAGTACATAGTTACAAATTACTTTATTTGGATCCCCAGTTCGATGTGGATGCCATTCCTATGACTACCATAGCATCTGGGACACACTTCTAACATATAACCATGAGTTATTATATTTGATTATTTGTGGGCTGGTCTCTTCTATTAGTCTGTAAACTCTCAAAGGAGGGATCATGTCTTATTTCATTTTGTGTTCTTGGAGTTTAGTATAGTACCTGAACATGGCATCCTTTATTGTAGTAAGTATTCAGTAAATATTTGGGTTGTGTGCATGAGCCTTTTATATTTTCAGCTTAGTAACATTATTTTAGTAAACTGGAATATATTTGCATCAACGTACCTTTACTATTAAATAAGAAATTCAATGAACACTACCTTGAACCTATGTAAAAATATTAAACCAAAAGAAATGCTTAATTCCTGACATAAGTGATTTATCACATTATTTTACTAATTTAAGACCTTTATTGGATTTATTGTTTCCATATAGTATTCCCAATACTTTCTAGATGCTAGATCTTCATATCCTTTCATATCCCACTTGTTCAGAATCTGGAGTGAGAAAGTTTTTATGAGAACATGGAAACACTCACGGCTTCCATTGTTCATAACATAGGAATTTAGAAAATTCTGAAATGCTCTGAAGGCAGGGCTGGTTGTGGACCAGGTTAGCGCAACTTTCCATGAGGTTCCAAACTCAGCGAAGGGCTAGTTCAGTTAAAGTCACTGTAATAGGAGGAAATTGTGCGCTAATGTATTCCAGGAGATGATGAAATCCCTTATTTTACTAATTTGGCAGTGCTGAGTTCCTCTTATGTAAAATGTAATTTCCTTTCTAAGAGAAAATGAGGCATCTGTTCCCACTCAGAACCAAATGGAGAATTCTTCATCCACATCAGCAAGTCAGGGCTGCTCTGTGTAAACTGTACTTATGCTCAGGATATTCTACACATTCAGGCTAGTTAGTACACCAAGTGTTTCACATTATTTTTTGGAATTATAAGCACCTACCATTTCCCAAGTTCATTAGAATTAAAAAAAAAAATGGATAAAACATTTCCACTTAAAGATTTTAACAAGATGGCTCATGAAATTTATTTAGTCAGATTATTTGAAAAATATCACGTATCATCTATTATATACATGTATTTCGTTTTGGTTCCATTCTTTCAGCATTGTGTGGTGACAACAAGGCCATTGCAGCTTAATGAGTTCTTAAAAAGTTAAAGATATATGTATAAAAGCACAGTCTAGTTTTCTGATTTAACATTTACAACAAACAAGCACTGATTGTTTTTCCTTCTTCTCCCTTGAGAAAACTCTTGCTAAAAATAAAACTTGCTCTCCCAATGAGGTAAAACTAAGCAAATTTCCAGCTATGGATTTACTTATTGAAATTGCAAATCTAATTCTTAATGTGTGTCAAATTGTATATCTCTTTGTTTTAAATGTGTCTATCTTTTGATTTCTTGAATTGTTCAGAAAACCCTCAAGTACTTTTGAATTCATTGTCTTTAGAGTCTTGCATCATAGCAACATGTTTCTGCAGGGGAAGAATGCCTTTGAGAACCCGCACCCGTTTCCATAACCATCTGGTTTGCAGATGATAAATACAAGCACTAGAGTTTGTTTTTTCCCCTAAACTTCTGGGAAACAGATTGACCTAAAAATTCTACCCTGGTGATCCCTAACATATTAATCTTCATTACCATGTCAAATTCTTCAAAAATTCATTTCTCCAGCTATATATATTTTTAAAAGACTGAACACGTAATACCTGTGACATTCCACTTGTAGGATATTTTCCATGGTGCTGTAATGTCTTCATTCTTTCCTATAGTCTAGCCACATCTTACTCCCTTTTCAAAGGCTAGTTTAAGACCTGTTTCCTCTGTGAAGTCTTCCCTAATTAATCTAACCTCTATGCATCTCTTTTCATTGCCTGGGGCACTTGTCCTTACACCAAATCAAGGCATGTGTTGATTTAAATGTTTCATGCGTATACTTTGGTTCCCCAATCAGAGTGTAAGTTGATTGATAACACAATTCTTTTTGTTTTATTTTGTAAAATATAAGGGACAATATAAAGGACACAAGGGATATTCAGGACCTAGTATGGAGTGAATATTATATTAATCCCATTGAAGAAGCCTCATTAGAATACAGAATGTGGGAGACTCTATCAGGATGGGATTAATTTAGGAGATGATGCTACAATGTGAAACAGTAACCTCAATTACAGAACCAGGTCTAGTTTGTGAGTTAGTGAAGACATCACCACTGGGTGATCCTAGGCAAGTGGACAGTACTTTTGTGCAAACTAATACTCCTCCCTTCTTTCAGTAGATGCATCATTCAAGCTAGAGCTCACGGCAGCATAACAAGGAGATCTGGGAACAAATGATCACCTCAATTGGAGCCTTTGTGAATTGTACAAATGGCAACCAATACACAGTAGCCCTCCTAACAGTAGTACAGATGGTGCATGCAAGTAAAGGAAGCTTGGTAGTTGAGGAAGTACCTACTCTCTATGGCATGTTTTATGCGGTGTAAAGCTAGAAGCTATGAATGCAGGGAATTTTATGTGTTACACATTGGGAGAGGGATGTGAGTAGTTGTGGCTGATGTGAAAAAGATTTGTTAAAGGATCTAGGTTTCTAATTAGCATACAAAAATAATATTTAAGAGAATGAATAGGCCAGAGCAGGGGCAGGAAGTGAGGAAGCATTAGATAAATTTTGTAAGGTGTGAGCCATGGTCAGAGTAAAATAAAAAGGACGCAAATCTGAAGGCGTGGATGGATTTGTTATTGAGGCACAGTGCAACTGAGGGCCATTGCTGAGGCTTGAGGATGGTTGGAGGGCAGTTTTGAAAGACAATTTTAGTAGCTACATTTAAAATAGATTGCAGGGTAGCAATGGTAGAAAGAAATCAGCAGGATGTCTGTGGTATCAAAAGCAGAAAGAAAGGGGAATGATTAAGGTGAAGTATGGAGAAAAGTTCCGAACAACTTCGTGTGGGTATAAGTTCTGAGGATGTGTGCTCTGAAAGTTGAGGAGATGGAATTGATAATAATAATTTAAATTATTATACTTTAATGGATATTGATGAATGTTATTGTTATTATTTTAAGGGTATACTTTAGTTTCTGATATGTGCTGTCAATTATTAAGCCTATGTACAATGCATTTTTATTATTAAAAAAGTGTGTAGTGTTCAGGTGGCATTCAAAATATGATCTTTTCCATATAGGTTTAAAGTATTATTTTTTATTATAGGGCCATTTGTTTTTCTAATTTATAATCTACTCATGATTTTTATGGCATAATCTAAGTTTAGAGAAAAAGAAAGAATTATAGTCTAAAATACCGTGTTCTATAGGAATGTTTTACTAAGCCTAAGACATATTCTCTTGTGATTCATAGGATAATTTCAGATTGTACACATCTGATATTTTTCAAATTATATGTGTACATTTATATTAGAACAAACTATATAGCTTATCAACCCTAAGATTTGCTTAGAAATTTAAAACTTAGCATGTGGAAAAGTCAGCCCGGCCGCTGTAGCTCAGTGGTTGAGCGTTGACCCATGCACCAGGAGTTTGCCAGTTCGATTCCCGGTCAGGGCATATGTGGCCAGGTTGTGGGCCAAGTCCCCAGTGGGGAGCATGCTGGAGGCAGCCAATTGATGTTCTCTCATTGATGTTTCTCTCTCTCTCTCTCCCTTTCCCTTTCTCTTTCTCTAAAAGTCAATAAAGGAAAAAAAAAGTAGAAAAGTCAAATTAAAATATATTTTAATGGAAAATATACATAAATAATGGTACATGATATACAAAAATATAGAAAATTTATAATTTTAGTGAACTAGTTGACTGCTATATCAGAAATGCTACAGCCTGCTTCCATCATAAATTTAAACATTTCTATGAAAAATAAGAAACAAAGAATTTAGAAGAATTATAAATATTTAGGCAATTTAGTTGGAAAGTAAACTTGTTTTATCATAGAAAGATTTTATTATTTTAAATAAATTTTTGGATTAAAATTATTTTTAATTATAATATCAAGACAGTTTTCATGTAAATCTTATAAAACTCTATTTCAATGTAGCTTGTCAAGTTTATGCAATGTTTTAAATATTTACATAGATTAGGGGGAAATATAGCTGTTAATTACATCCAATTAATATTATCTCTTAGTGTAAGACAGAGAGATTTCAGAAAATAGTTTGATATTATCTATAAAATGACCATCCATGAAACATTTCACATTTTTTTCCTTAATATCATGAAACTTAATATTTGGTCTTTGATCCTTGACATAAACTTTATTATGCAATAAAGCAAATGAAATATATTGCACAACTAGATTTCAAGTTTAGAAGAGAGAGCTTCACTAATAAACTCTATAATTTCTTTGATGCAATTAACTGGCCAGCTTATTTATAGGTTAGAATACACCTTAAGAATCCAGAGCAAGTTTAACAATACATTCCATTCTTGCTCTGCAGCCCTGGTAAATTTCAAGAATTTAGGGAAAAGTTGAGAGAGTGTGTATTAATTTTAAAGGTTGCTTTAACTGTGTGACCTGTGTGACTATGTAAACTTACTTTATTTATTAAGTGAGAGGAGATCTTTAACCAGAGCCTCAAATAAATCACCCTAGTATGATGGGCCCTCCATTTATATCAGTGACATAGTTGTTGGCTAAAGTAATAGAAAGAAGACACCTTCTGCAGTCACGTAAATAATTTAGGTTTTGAAAACTGATTCTCCACTACTTTGAGGAAATCAACTGTCTTTGTGAGCCCCAGTCCCTTTATCTGTAAAGTGGGGAATTTAGAAAATAATCTTACCTCAAAGAGTGATGAGCACTTATTAGGTAACATCTGAAAAATGTCTTATATGAAGTAACACATTAATTAGTTCTTATTACTAATCTTAAGCATATTAACTAAGCAATGTCTTCACTGGTCTGTTGCACACTGTATTTCCAGTTTAACCTCCACATTGACCCATCTGGAATCCTTAGCTTATGAATCACCCTTTATCTCTGGCCTGTCAATCTTGCTTTGATTCCCAGAATACCTCACTTTTAGCATGTCTCTATCAAAAGAAATACATCTGGCAGTGCTATAGTTGCAATAAAGAATAATGATTTATTATTAAAAATATTTTTAAATCTCAAATGAGCAAGGCATGATTTTTTTCAAAACTACATTATAGAACAGACTATTTGAATCTACATAAACTAACAAGGAATATTTATGTAATACTCAATAATTTATAGTGCTTTTTCATGTAAATTATCTCATTTGATTTGAGGTGAGAATTATAAAGCCTATTTTTTTTAATTGGAACAGTTGAGCCTTATAAAAATAACTTATTCAAGGTGCCCCTGTTGGTAATTATTAGAGCTGGGTCTTTTGATTCCAGAAACTGTTTTTCTTAGTTAAATTAAACTTCTACAATGCGAAATAAGACTTTTAAAAAACAAGGAGAAAGGGTAAGGATAATGCCCCAAAAGGAAAGGAATATGGATATTTAAAGCTCTGACTATTTAGCATTATGCATTTGGAGCAAAGATAAACTTCCCCATTCTCTGTCTTCCTTTGTGTATATATGTACACATACACACATAAGCATAAATTTTCTGTATCCTTATCATTAGTTTTGTTGAAGCACAATGACATCTCTATGTTTAGCTTTTTGTTCTATAAACATTCTTGGTTTCATAATAAAGTGGCAAATGTGCCTCCAGGCTTTAAATGTGTTGATGTTCAGAACAGTTCTCTAATCTGTTTAAGATGGAATAAAGGAAAGAAGGTAACTTGGCCCTCAGGATAGAGCTCTGGAATGGGAATTAGAGTGCTCTGTCCTTCTTGAGGCCTTGGGCATGTTCTTTGTGTTCTCCTGTGCTGGGGAATTTGTGTTTTGTTCTTTGCTCTATATGATATGGTATGTAGTCTTTTTATGTGTGTTCTCTATATAAGTATAAATTGATGCTTTTAAAAAATCTTTGATGCTTATTTTTATTCTTTTTTTTTTTCCCCATAAAAAATAGTAAACCATTATATTTTGACATGCTTTAACTTCTGGTCATTTTTTAAAATACATTTTTTTTATATTAGAAATTTTAAGACAAGTACTACATGATCTCACTTATTTATGGAACATAATGAACAAAATAAGAGATCCAGAGTCATGGAAGTAGGGAACAGACTAACAAATCTCAGAGGGATGGGGGGTGAGGAGCGGGAGGGGTGGAAAGACATAAACCAAAGAACTTACATGCATATATGTACAACCAATGGACACAGACATTAGGTTGGGAAAAAGCAGGAGGGGGGTGGGAACAGGAAGGAGGAGGGCAATGGGGAAAAAAGGGGGACATCTGTAATACTCTCAACAATAAAAAATAAATAAATTAAAAGAAATTTTAGGTATACAGAAAAATTATAAACATATACTCCAGATCCAATTTTCCCTCTTCTCATTAAAAACTAATGAATCAATATTGAAAATTCATTATTAACTAAGTTCATACTTTATTCAGATTTCCTTGCATTTGATTGAATGATCTTTTTGTGTTCCAGGATACCACATTACATTTAGCCATCATGTCTTCTTAGGCTCCTCTATGCCTTGAGAGTTCTCCAGACTTACCTTGTTTTTTAAGACTCTTGAGGAGTAGTGGTCAGATGTTTTATAGAACAGCCCTTAATTGGGATGTGTCTGATTATTTAGAAAATTGAGACTGGGGTTGTGGATTTTGGGGAGGATGACCTCAGAGCTAAAATACCATTCTCAACTACTAACATGGCTTATCACTATTGATAAACTCTATCCCCTGGCTGGAGTCATGTGCGTCCTCTCCACTATCAGTTTTCTATCTTTCCCTTTCCATGTGGTGCTCTGGTAGAAATGACTTTCACTGTGTGCAGCCTTACTTAAGTGATGGGAGTTAATCGTCCATCTCCTTGAGGGAGTAGTATCTACATAATTATTTGGAATTCTGCACAGAGATTATGTTTATTCCATTAATTAATTGATTTATCTATTTACCTGCATTTTTTTTAGGATGAGCTCATAGATATTTATTTTAAACTTTGGGTAATAATTCAATGCTACTTTTCTCACTTATTGGTCAAATTATTCCAGTTTTTGTTATTAGGAGCTCTTTTAGTTGGCTCTAGTGTCCCTTAGATATACTCCCATCCTTGTGGGCTTTTTTTTTAAAAGGAGCTTCTTACTTTTTAGCGTTATAAAGCACTCCCCGCCTATCTTGTATATTTCCTGACCCACTGGTAGAATCAGTCATTTCTTCAAAGAGCCTTCTTTTATTGGAGTATGGTATTAAAAACCACAATCTGGGACGTAGGTGTGTTCACTGTTATGGGGGGTGGGGTGGGTGTCATTATGTTTACACCCATTCAGTTAAGAAAGCAAGGAAATATATGTGTGTATATAAACAAATATATAAATTAATTCTGTCTTTGTTAATAATTTGGAAGCAAGGGCAGTTTGGAAGTAGGATAGTCTTGGCTTTTATAGAATTTCTTTCCAAACTTTCCATGTGTGGGATATCATATGAAATAGGCAAATTAGGACATATCATTGAATACCATGAGGGTAGAATCAGGCAAATGTTAGAAACAACATCTTAAAAATATACCCTAAACCAGAGATCCTTACCTGGAGTTTACAGGCTGAATAGGCCTGCACATGTTTTGTTTGGCCCACACCGTGCTTTTCCAAAATATTTGAATTACACAACTAACATTAAAATATTGATAGATATCAAATACAAATATTGATTTCTAAATTTTCTTTAAAATGTATCATGTCAGAGAAACACTGGATCCACATTATTAGATATCAATCAGCTTGCATTACAAGGTGGTTCAAAGCTTGGTGAGGCCTACACAAACTCCAGACTACCGTACGCCCATTTTCCCATGCCCACCCCTACCTCATGGTCTTCGGGACCCCACGTAGGCAACTCAGGTTCCACCACATGTACCATTGTTTTTTCCATAGTGTGGAGGAAAGGAAAATACTTCTTGAACCCATGGCTCACACATTGGGAAAGTGAAAGATAGCCTATGACATAAACGGTTTTAAGTATGATGAGAGAAAGCGTATTCTTCTGTGTGAGAAATACCCCTATTTGCTCAATATAAAATGAGGATGCCTCAAAATAATATTACTTAAAATTCTAATGCAAAATGAATCCTGCCCCTTAGCTGTGGACTTCTTTCTCAATCTTTGCTTTTGCAGTGGGGATCACGATTTGTCTTTCTATCACTTCTACAAAATCATTTCATAAAGTAATATGATCCAAAACAGAGCTTGGATTTGGTGTGGCCTTGATGTATATACCATTATTATATGGTCTATTTTTGAATATTTAGAGGACATCTCTATGTCTTTTATTTTCTATGACAATTTTTATAAATCTTGAACCACATTATTTTTATACAAGGCTATGGATAAATAATTTACTCAAGATCTATAAACTACATTTTTATTGTTATATTTAAAGCACTATATTTGTATTTGGTTTTATTCAGAAGGGAGATGAATGAAGAAACAGTTTATTAATTATAGAATATAGATTTCTAGTATACTAAAGCTATGGAATATGGATTCAGTATCTTATTTGACATTTCTATTCTGTTTTTAAAATGATAAATATTATGTGAAAATGCAAAGTTTGAACCATCAGCAGTTAAAATAAAAATAAAGTTGAGGTTATAAGTAGCTGGAAGTAAAGCAAGCTTGCAGTTTGCCATATAAACCAAATAAATTTATTTGGCAAAACAATGGACTTATGGCAAGAAGGAAAAAAGATTGTAAATACCTGAATAAAGGTGAGTTTAGATCAAATTTTAAGTATAAAAATAAATATAATGTAAGATAAAATTTAAAAGTATAATAGATAAGTCAGGTTTAGCAATTCGACTTCCTCTCTTCCCCTCCAAATATCATTGCATGATTGCCAGTATGATAAGATGTTATGCATGTCTAGCTGTCCTTAAAAATAAACATATAAGCACAGATATGACCATGATTATACATATATAATATTTTATGTATGTATATATAAAATAAAAAATCTAAAGCTTCCTAATTTGAGTATGTACAAACATTTATATGAAAGAAAATCTACAGTCATAATATATACATAATAATAATGTTGCTATTAGAAGATGCTGATGAATTCAATGGAAACATCTGGTCTGCTGAAAAACATGTTTTTTTTAATATACAATTTATTTCTTATGAACATATGCCACATAAATTAGCATTTATAAAAATAAGTCTGATGAATATATTTTGAGATAAGCACTAAGATTCTGAACTTTCAATGCTGAGAAATCAAAGCTTGAGTGAGGATTCTACCCACCATGCTACCAATCATTTTATTCTAACACCCACCTGTCCATTGCATCCAGGGAATGGATGTGATAGATGAAAAATGTATGATTAATAAAAACTTAAATATTTTATGAATGTTACTCCTGATGATAAAGCTTACATCCGCAATAATAGTCTGGTTTGAAATCCAGGACCTATCATTTCTGAGATGTCGCAATCCTGGCTCTGGGGCAAGTTGTTTAATCACTGTGAGCTGTCATTTCCCTCATGGTGATGATATTGTGTTGAGGATGAAATGAGTTCAATAATATAAAACAGTTTGTACAGTGCTTAGCACATACTAGTTATTTAACAAATATGCTTCTGTTGCTACTTCCACTGTTACCATTACTATGACTGTTATCAATTTAAACAAAATCTTTTTAGACTTTATTTTAGTAACTTATAAAATCAAAAAGGACTAACATCCAAATGTTGAGTCACCATTTTATTGTCACTGATCTGGGGATTTCCTAAGTATATAATAATGACCATAGTGTTTGTAACTGTTTGAAGCTGAAACAATCAAAACACTTTAGGATGCAGATTATTATTAGTGATAAACTGCCAAGTGGAGTAGAGTTGTCCCTCCATATTTGTGGGGAATTGGATCTAGGACCCCCCTTGGATACCAAAATCTGTGGATGCTCAGGCCACTTCTATAAAAGGGTGCAGTATTTGCATATAACCTATGCACATCCTCCCATGTACTTTAAATCATCTCTAAATTACTTATAATAACTAATACAATGTAAATGCTATGTAAATAGTTATTAAACTGTATAGTTTAGGTACTAATAACAAGAAAAAAAATGTCTCTATATGTTCATTGTGCATGTAACCATCTTAGGCCTAACTACACATGAGCAACAATGTAACACTTTGCACCTGGAATATTTTTGATTCCTGGTTGGTTGAATCTGCAGATTCAGAAATCATGGATACAGAGGGTTGACTGCATTACCTTTTGTTTCCCAGTTCACTGTTTGTAACCAATGTGTATGACACAAAAGAATAGGATTTGTTAGAAATCATCACAGTACCACATTTGCAAGTTTAGGTAATGTTTCTCTTACCTGGTAGGTACCCTGAAATTTCATGGAGCATTGAAAACACGTATGTTATTAATAATATCTTCCATTTGCTTGTGTGGCGATATTTTATCATAAAATATCTCCACCATAAATTATATATAACATTATTTTCCAGGTTAGGGAATAAAAAAGGTTGCTATAGAGGTTGTGTAATAGTCTAGAAATCCATGACCATCTGTAGTAGGTTCTGTTTTTGCTATTTGGTTTGAATTAGAATTTATGTTTTTAAATTAAACCAGTACTTTATTATTTTACTTCAGCCATAAGTGTAAGCTGAAATGGAATATAGAAAACAAAACAAAAAGTCATGACTTAAATTAAAACTTTACTATATACATTATATGTATTCCAGCTAATCCTAGGTTGTAGAGCTGGAAATATGAATACTGTTCTTAAGGGCAAGATGACTTTCCAAAGCTTTGAAACTGATGCCTCAGACTTCTGAGACTGTACTAATTTCATGTGATTAATAAAGTATATAGTATGTGATTAATAGTATATTCATTAATGGTGGATTAATTGGGAATAGAGGTATTTAATTTTGTTAGTTTTTAAACTGATTATCCACCCTATCTCTCTCTTTCTAGCCAGAGATATAAATGGAAACATTTTTGCATTACCATTTATGATATAATTTGCCCAATTTTCCTGGATTTTGTTCTTTACTTCCTGCTAACTCCCAAATTCAAAAGGGTATTTTTATGTTGAATTTTTTTTCATTTTATTTTTCTTCAAATTTGAATTTGCTTTATGTAAAACTGTTAAAAATTACTCACTTCAGCCCTGGTCAGTTTGGCTTAGCAATTGGCGTGTCGACCCTCAGACCAATGAGTCTTGGGTTCAATTCCAGCCAAGGGCATGTATTTCAGTTGCAGTTCGTCCCTGGCCCTGGGCAGGGTCATATGTGAGGCAACCTGTCGATGTGTCACTCTCACATTGATGTTTCTCTCTCTCTCTCCCTTCCTCCCACTCTATCTGAAGATAAATAGAAAAATATGCTCAGGTGAGGATTTAAAAAAACAAACAAACAATGACTCACTTCAGTACAGTCTAGAAATTACCAAGGATTGTTATGTTTATATTGTCAACTATCTTAACAGATATAATTTTGAGGCTCAGGTTATCATTACTATCAAGTCTGTAAAGGTTTACTGGCTGGTGAGAGGATGATAAGTTGTTAAGCAACTGAGTTGGGAACAGAGCAGAGGATTAGAGGTGCTAATAACAGAATGGCGTAAAGAAGATGTTAGATCTAGGAATCTGTCTGGATACCAAGGAACTCTGATCAGCATTCATTTTCTGTATTTGTTTACTATTATTATTATTATTATTATTATTATTATTATTATATTATTAGTGAGAGAAGAGCTTTCAGGAATGGTGAACCATTCTTTATGGCTGTATCCTCACTAGACTCTGTAAGGTCAATGAATGTGGGGCAGTGATTTTCTATTTATTTCCCCAGGCCCTTGTTGAGAAATAGACACTTGAGAGAAAACCTAAAGAAATTGTCTTTTCACTTTTCAAGGCAGGACAAACTGCTCCCAAAAATCTTTATCTTGTAAGAAGCATAACTTCTGAACTCTCCTGACTCGCACCAACATTTGGCTTCACGTAGCCTTTCTCGCATCTTTCTATTTCCACCCCCCACCCCTTGTCCTTAGGCTGAACCCTCTTCAGTTCATACTAGGACCAGAGTAATGACCACCTACCTGGTTTGCTGCAAGGACTCTTTCTCTCCTCTTTGATTCTCCCAGTTTACTCTACAATCTCAGGAAATTCAATCTTCTTTCATTTACTACTTGACAGAGGAAAAGACTTCAATGCTATACCATCACCATCAACCAAGTTAAATATAACACTTAGTTAGTGTTCAGTATTTCTATGATTAGAGGCAAGTGAGACTTTCTGGCATTTCTTCCACTTATTCCCTAAGTATAATAGTATGAGGCAAACCAAATTCTAAAATACTCCCCAAGCACATCCCATCTTCAACTCCATACCTTTGAGCAATTACTTACATATCTCCCCAGTTATTTCAAAGCTTCTAGCCAGGCATTCATAGGCAGTGAATTCTTAATATTGTTTTCTTGATTTTTGACCCCAAATTAGAGGGATAGTTAAAGTTATATGTCTTTTATTCCTATATATTGTGATTTGATTATTTGAATCTCATTCTTTTTTCTTTTCCAATCTATTATGCTATTCTAAAAATGATTCATGGCATTTGATTTAAGTAAAAGTACATTAAAATTATTAGAATGTTAAGACAGTTTTTACTAAATATTTGAAGCCAGGGCTAATAAAGTTATTTATGTATTTTCCTTAAGCATGCAAAATTCATTTTATTTGATTAACAAAAGTTTTTTATTTTTTTGTAAAATATGCAATCAGGTTTGTAACCTTTTCTAAAATAAGTTCTTCTTTTTTTCTTTCTGATTTTCTGAAGTTGTCTGTACCAAAATGATACTGTTATTCTGGAATGTTGATGTGGTAGGAAACTTCTACTTATGTCTCTAAAAAGTAGGCCATGATTACATATCATAAAAATAGATGTAAAACGTGGCTATTCTGGCCTCTTGAGGTCAGAGAACCTTGCCATGAGCATGTTTAATCACATGTCCATCCATCTCAACAACTTAATTTTTCAAATAACAGATATTTTTATATAGACAATCAAATTATGAACCTCAATGGATGAGTTAACAGATACCTTATAATCAAAATCTATTATCTTCTGAATTAACCCAAAATTTAGTATTTATATTTTACCAATTATATTACATAGAATTATTTTGTTTAAAATATTCAAATATAATTATGAGAAATATGTAACTATTGATTAACATATAGAATATCTCATTTTCTCCTTTAAATTGTTTTATCAAGTGTAAGAGGTGAATTTAGCTAAAAATTTTATATGTATAATGAAATTCTCTTGGAGGGACTATATAACTAATTGAATCATAGTTGAGTATTCTTATTGATTTAGTTATTAAATTCACATTTCATTAGAGTTGCTAGATTTTCACCTTTTGGGGCAAAACAGGGTATCATCAGTATGTTCTCCTGAAGCCAAATTGCATGAAGAATGATATTTTCTTCTCCCCAGGTCTAGACAGTTTGAGTGTCTTATTAGTGACCTTTAAGCCTAGTTGCTTTTTGTTTCTGCTCAACAGAAATACACCTGCTTGTGACACATGCCTTTCTCTATGAATTAAGCAGAGTGCTTACAGCTGCCCTCAGTGTCCAACAGCAGCTCACAGCCAACTCTGACTCTTAAAGTCCAACTCTATTTTGTCCCATAAAGTGTCCTAAGACTATCTCTCTTGGTGTTGTAAGATAATCTAATTCATTAAACAAAATTTTTCAGCTGAGCATTCTTTAAGCAAAGTTACATATTTTCAAACGAATGATTGTCATATTTTCATGAAATTTTTGAAATAGCATGAACTGTTTTAGGGCAGAAAGGAATATTTTTGATGCTTTGTGTTTTATTTGATGTTAAGTCACATTGGCAAAGCGTCCCATTATATGAACTTTGCAATATACTTAATTGTCAAAGTCATTTCCTGTAACCCAAGAAAGAACTTAAAATTGCTGTTAATGGTGACGGTACTTAAAGATGACATTTTTCCTAATAAGAATGGTTGTTTTAAAATACTATTTCCTTCAGATCTCTGCTCATATTCTACTTTATCTGTGAGATCATCTCTGATTATTAAAATTAATCCCATTCTCCCCTCTCATTTAATTCACTTCTCTCCCACCATTCTATGTCTTTACCTTGTAGCAGTTTTCTTTGTAACACTTGTCACTATTTGACATACTATAATGATCATGTATTTAGTTTTTTTTGTTTTTTTTTTCCCTCCAAGGTCCTTGAGGAATAGACTTATGTTCTGTTCAAAGTTACATTCTAACAGTTATTATGCCTAATATATAGTAGGTTCTCAACATATATATGCATTTAATGAATGAAAATGAAATACATTGAGCTTTTTGATGTGCTTTGGGATTTAAAAACCGGATTCATAGTTTACAGTTATTTGTGCAAAAGTTAGGATTGTAGACTGGTTTATCTTTTGAATATTCATCTAGTAAATGAAATGAACACTTATCCCTATAGAGAGGTGATAGAAAGGTGTGAAGACTTTTCAGAGCCAAAGTGGCTATATGAATATGGTAGCAATCCTTTGACTTGCTTTTCTTCCGTTCCTTTTAGTTTGTGCAGTTACAATGAACACCTACTATGTTTTCCCTACTAGATGTCTAGAATACAGTTATGAACACGACAAGAAATATTCTGCCTTAATGGAGAGTATAGTCCTTAATGGAGAGTACAGAAATAGTAAAGCGAAAAATTAGGAATGAATACAATCAACTTTTTATAGATGTAACCACCCTTTTGAAATTGAGCACGTATTGATTGTATGCTTAATGAATAGTTGAATGAGTAAATGGATTATAAAAGAAATTCTAAGTCAAAATTTAATTTTTTAAAAATTATTTCTTCAAGTGAAAAGTCAGACATTATTTTCATTGAATCCCTTCTCACAATATCTCTGTGATTAGCAGGGTTTGGAAAAAATTTTTCAAAAGCACACACATAGAATCTACCAATAAGACACTTCATCTATCCATGAATTACTAGAGGAAGAAAAATTCTTATGCAAAACCAGGTGAGACTGTTTACTCAGAAGTGAAATTATTCAGGAATGTGTGGTCCATCAGTCTTTGTCATCAGTGTCCAGGGAAGTACCTGGCATAGAGAAGACAGAAACTACACTTTTGTCAAATTGAACCAAAGGAATACAAAAAGGGAAAAGTATTTTAATTCTGTGGCCAAAAAGATCTCTAGAATACCACAATACAGACATCTTACTTTAGTTAACTGCTCATTTCTTTCCTTTTTCTTTGCTTCAAGATCAGTTATCTTCATTAAATGTATAACTACTATAGACAGAGTCACTAAAAGAGTACAACTTAAAACAACTAAAGCATTCATGCCACATGGGGACATGAACTTTACATTACTATAAGCCTCCCACCATACTCTTTTCTATAATGTAGCTGAATAATATAATTATTTAATAAATGGCTAAATTATAATCCAAACTCTTCCCCTTAATCTTATCATAATTAAAGTTTGAATGAATGCACATAATATACAATTAAATCACACTTTGATTCCTGACTTGAAAATAATTACCTAGGCCTATTTGTCTAGATTAAATAGGTGATTTATGAATGTTAATATCACTTAGTTTTTGCATGTAAAAGAGAGAAGGGGGGGTTTAAAACAAACAAAATTGATATTTGACATATAAACTATTATTTTGTTCACACTATTTTCTCTTTAACTATTCTTGTATATTTAAAGAATGTTTCAGAATCATCTCAAAATAAAAAGAACTAAGAAGTCATTTTTAATCATTTTACATATTTCATATTCAAAATATGGATTTTCAGATTTCTTTAGCAAATAATTTATGGGCTGGGCCCCTTTTGGTAAATGTAAGGGACTTTTCCTGCCAGTTTATAAAAGCACAAAAAAACAAGCCGAGGCCACAGCTGACAACCTTCCAGCTTTAGTAACGCTAGCCATCTGTTTTCTGTAAGGTAGGTGTTGTTTTTTCTTGTTAAATTCTCCCTGTGAAATGTTTTTCTTGAGAGTTCTTTTTTTTTTTGGTCTGTGAATTCTACCCAGTGATACAACTCACCAGTGGACCATAAAGGCACACCAGATTCTGTGGGAGCTTTGCAACTTCTTATATTCACACCAGAATCTCACTGCACTGATCCAAACTGAATACTTTTTCAGGAAGATTTATTACTAAAATACAGAAGGGTCATAATGATTTAAGTGAATTTAAGTTAAGGGTGTTTACACTTTTAGAAAGATGATGATTGAGTGAGACTTTAGGTTTGTGGTAGTTCTTAGTGGTAAATTTTCCTGTGGAGGGGAATACCATTTAGCTTTCATCTGTGTTGTTATGAGGAAGGGACAAAAAATATATTGTTCTATAACAACCGGACATTGGAAGAAGAGGCAACAAATGGGTATGCTCATCTTAAGGAACAATAGTTTTGTTGTTTCTTCCTTTTGAAGAAAGTAGTGCATCAATGGAAGTACTTGTGATGACTATAGCGGTTATTCCCAAATCTGTCATTATAATAGTGGAGAAGATTTTTTTAAAAATACAGATGTCCAGTGCAAAGCAAATCAGATTAAAAAAAGTAGAGTCTAGGAATTGCTATTCAAAAAAAAAAAATTCTTTCAGTGATTCTGATTCGAAGTTGGATTTGAGAAGCTCCAATTTAAAACAAAATCAAGACTGAAATTTTTAAAAAATGTAAAAAAAGACCTTTCAATTTGAGGCATACACATCATTTTAAGTCACAGAACACAATTTTTATGGAACTGAGTTTGGATAAAATCTTGAAGGAAAAACTGAAATATCATAGAATATGGTCATGTCCTACCATGCTTAAAAATCCTCTTGTCAAGGTGCCATATAATTAGCCATATAATCTTTACAACTGTGACTATATTAAGCACACGTGTATTGGTGTGGAGAGGTAGTTCAGGTGTTGTGACATTAACAGGCCCAACTGATTGCTGCAATGGCTTTGTCTAGTCACATATGCTAACTCAGAAAAACTCTTGCCCTGCAGAAATCATCTTTCCCTTGTTTCCTTCATGTTATCAGTGCTGCTCTTGAAATCTGAGTGCACACTGTTTTGTGATGTTATTTATGTTGACAGACCAGAAGCATGGTTGTTAAATACTTGACCTCAAGGTGTTCTGTGGGAGACACGGGATTCTTTCACTGTCCATAGCTCTATATAAATGGATTTCTGCCAACAGAATGCAAAACACGATTTCTTTCTCCTCCCTCACCCTACTGCAGATTGTGGTTGGTCCCCAGTGGGGAGAGAGCTCCTGAGCATGACTTTGCTTTTGATATACATGCAAATGGGGTTGAGGTGGACAAGAGAAGCCTGAGAACCTTTGTGTTAAGTAACAGTTTTTGTGTTTGAATAATACATGTTCAAAGCACTTTCACGTCTATTTGATTCTCAAAACAAACTGCGTGGGGGGAGCATATGACTCTTATTTTTTAGATTAAAAAATTTTAAGGATCAAAAATGTCATTTGTCAAAGGTTTCATAACAAGTACGTTCCAGTGCCAGAGTTCAAAAATCAAGATAAAATAAAAAGCTTAGGATTCCTTAACTCCTCTGTTTCCATTCCTCCTGCATCACTCTGCCTTATAGGGGTTTCCAAGGACTAGATTAAGGGTCAAAATACATCTAAAGTCTTATCAGTCAGAGCTGCAAGTTTGCCTTCTCATTCTCTTGATTTGAGTTGCCGAATCCCACTTACTATGAAGCCAGAGCCAAAGAAAGAGGCCTGGAGTGCATCAGAAATCTGTGCTCTTGCCCCTGATGCTGCCATTTATTCCAGCTCTGCCCCTTTCCCCCGCCACTCGTTTTCTCTCTTCTTTCCCTCTCTCTCTTATAGCCACAGTAAATTACATAGAGCTCCGGGGTAAATTCCACTTCTCTCTGACACACCTCCTTTCAGCTGACACACCTCTTCCACCAGAACCACCAACCTATTCTTTCTGTAAAAGGCCTTCAGCAACACTTGTGTGTCCTCCCTTACCATTCTGTATATATTTTCACTTGCTTGATTATCTGTCTTCCTCATTGGGCTATAGCTAGTTGAAATTATAATGGTGTCTTTTGTTTTGTTTAGTTCTAGTACCTAGTGGAGAAATGGCATGTGGTAGTTTCTCAATATTTGTTGGATGGATAAAGAACATATTCTCTCTGCTCATGGCCTTAGCATTTTATTTATTGGGGGGAGAATATTTCTGTGGATATTTCTTTGGAGACCCCAATTTGTTCCTTCACCCTTCCAAGACCTCTTCAAGGCCCCTACACAGCACACTGGGTTGTATACTTTCATTTAATTAACTATGGTCATTTTTAATATTGCTGATGTTAGTCTCTTAGTTTGGAATACATTTTTTTTTTTTTTTTTGTATTACAATGCTATTTCTGTAGGGGAAATTGGATTTGATTTATGTTACAGACAGTCCCTGAATTACATGGTTTGATTTACAACTTTTTAACTTTAACACAGTATGAAAGTGATACACGTTGACTTTTCCTGGGCTATATGCAATGTGATACTCTCTCATGATGCTGGGCAGCAGCAGTGAGCCACAGTTCCCGGTCAGGCATGCAATCATGAGGGTGAACAAGGAACACTCTGCAGTGTACTGTCTTGCTGGTGATTTTTGGATAGTGTGTTCTGAGTGTGTTTAAGGTAGGCTACACTAAGCTATGATGTTTGGTTGCTTAGGTGTAGTAAATGCATTTAGTACTTATGATATTTTCAACTTACATTGGGTTTATGGGGACATGATCCATCATAAGTCAAGGAGCATCTGTATTTTATTTGCATGTTATACTAAGAAACATAACTTATTCTTCCTGAGTTTTAGGATTTTTTGACATTTAAGTACAATTTCCAAAGAGCTGATTTCCTTTTCCTCTTAAGAAATTCTGCAGAATGTTCCACTTGGTGTGCTCTAAATGCCATATGACTTTTCATGAAATTCACCCTTGTTAAATGACATGAAAAGAAATAAAATTTTATAAATGTGATTTTAAATATTAGTGAAAATAATTTTTAAAATAATAAAACACTTAAGTACTAACAATATTATTAAATATATAAAATATTAATTTGGTGTTAATCACAGCTGAGGGAAATTTGCCATAGTCTCTTTCCATCATGCAAAATATTACCATTGTAAAGAATCCACATATACCAAGTGCTAGATAATATACACTTTGATACTTTCTTGTCACATTGATTTTTTTCCTTTACTAACAAATTATTTAAGTCTTAAGATTGACAAACTGAATGATTGTGACGCTAACTTAATCCAAAATAATTTTAAATATAATCAAGCTCCTATTTAAGAATCCATTTTTAAGGTTCTGACATCTTTAGAACACTCTAAATAATGGAGTTTGCAATTCATCATACATGGGCTGGCATGAAGTAGCATATAGTCATGGCTGGGAAAAGGTTATCACTGCATATTTCATATTTCTGTAAGTTCTGGGCAAACTCTCCCCTTACTCCATAGACAGTTAAAGGAAAACAAAGCCTGAGGGCCCATAAGGGAGAAAAAAACCTTACCCTAAGTTAATGAGTTGAAGTAGAATATTGTTGAAAAATGAATTCCGGTGGACATGCCATTCGGTGTGCACATGGAGAATGATTTTGTGTATGCTTTAGGATTCCTAACACCCAGACAAGTCACTGGTAAATGTGGACAGGCAGGAAATAATGCCTCTGAATCTACTCTTCTGTTTAGCAATCCAGATGCTGCACATGGCCTCTTTCCCCTATGGGTGAACCTTTACAACAGCTGAGAAATTTCTGTTGGTGGAGACATAGGTACTTTAAGTTCCTTTTTAATCCAGTCCACCTTGTCATCTTATTTACTAACATAGTTCAGTCATGAAAAGTTTGGCTGCCCTCACTATAAATCCCATCAACCTTTATTCTTGATAATAAACTTTAGCTAATAAAGTTCCATTAAACAACTCAGTCTCTGCTATTCCATTAACATCATATAAGAATGTGAAGATTCTTCCAATTATCTTTCATTAAAGAAGTATGCAAAGAGTCAGGGTTACATTTTATTTATTGGATCACTATTTTATTATTATAAAACAAAATGAGCAATCACATTTATTCTATTATTTGCCTTTATTTTTAATGGTTATTGCCAGTCAAATTGATTGTGACTGAACTGATGGTTACTAAATGGGGAAAAAAATGAAGTTGTAGCTTGTTTCTTGGAGGAAGTTTCTATTTCCAAAACTCTTAACAGAAGATTAAATGTAAAAAGTTAAGGATTTTTGTAAAGATTAGTTCAGACTTCAGAAAAATGAAAGGAAATGAAGACTTGAATGGGATGTAATTTAAAAAGCAGGTGGTTGATGGTTTGCTTTAAATTGTATTTTTCAGTGTTGAGTTTTATTGAATTTTTTCCTAATGGCTTTTTCAGCATCACCTCCTTAGTTTAAATAAAGTAGATAGAATACAGTATATTGTTTGCTATTAGGGGAGTCATATTTGTATGATGTAAGTGGAATTCTCTGGGGGAAAGTTTCATTTCCTTTGTCCTATAAACCAATCTAAAAAAGAACTGAATAATAGTTGGTATGCAGTCATTTACTATCCATTCTCATCAAAATGCCTGAAGGCTTATTTGTGTCATGGAGATAGTTTTCCCCATCAATATCCTATGAAGGAGAGCTTGGGGAAATTTCATAGGATATTAAGATATTTGGTGGATACGCAGGCATAAGATCAGGAAATGAAATACTGACCATTTAGAGTTGAGAGCTGAATAGAAAGAAAGAATGGAGTTCACATTCTTAGTACTTTTGCTTCCTTCCCTTTGATAACAAATTCATTAAACAACAACAAGATGATAATCTCTCCTGTTTCTTATCTCTAAGATACACCATGCTTTACTCTCTCTTTTCTTTCAAGTAAATCCAGACTCCTCTTGATTTTTATCCTTCCTAAGGGCTGTCAGTTTACTACTTACTCTCACTTACTAAAAATTTATATTTAAAGTGTGAATTTTAAACATAATATATACAAACTTCCCTTTATTCTGTCTCTAAAGTGGCAGTCCAGTTGTCTAACTTAGAATGTAGTGGTAAAGAGTTCAATTATTGGCTCTGCCCTCACTCACTTTGTGATCTTGACTGACTCCATGCCTCTACCAGAATGGTTCTAAGAATTAAGTATGAAATTTCATAGGACAATTTACATAGCTCTTACAGCACAATAAATAATAGCTATTAATATGTATACTAGGCTGTTCTTCCTTAATATTCATCCCTATGTGCCTTAAATAGGATTTAGAATTTTTCCAATAAAATCTTTGTGTCTTTCCAAATTTCTGTTTCTTTCAGTGTTAGACCATTTTTGCATCCTGTAGAGATGGCATTATGCTACCCAGGGCTGTTGCGTAACAAAGCATACAAACTGGGTGGCTTAAACCAACAGAAATGTATTATCTCACAATTCTGGAGGCTAGACATCCAAAATCAAGGTGTTGGCAGGGCCTTGCTTTCTCTGAAACTGTACAGGGAAAATCCTTCCCTGCCTCTTCCTAGCTTTTGATGGTTGCTGGCAGCCCCTGATTTTCCTTGGTTTGCAGTTGCAGCACTTCAGTCTCAGCCTCCATCACATGTGTCTGTGTCTCTTCGCGTCTCTCATCTGAAGTAATTTTATCTTCAGAGCATTTATTTCCAAATAATATCAACACACCTTCTGGGGAGACATGATTTGATTCATAACCATAACCAATAGATATTACTTTCTCTACTCATCCCTGAACCTTTGAAGTTATTATTTTTTTTATCCTCACCCGAGGACATTTTTTCCATTTTTTTGTTCAGATAGAGTGGGAGGGAGAAAGGCAGAGAGAGAAAGAGAGAAACATTGACGTGAAAGGGACACATCGAGTGGCTGCCACCCGCACGACCAACCAGGGCTGGGGACAAACTGCAACCGAGGCACGTGCCCTTAGCGGGAATCAAACCCCGGGTCTCTCTGGACCGCAGGCCAACGCTCTAACCACTGAGCCAAATCTGCCAGGGCTGAAGTTATTTTTTAATTTCTATAATACCTTATCCCAACCACGCTCAATCAAACCCTGCATATTTCTGTCTGGTGTTTCATGGATTTATACCCCTTTCTTTTCATGACTTTTTTACTTGGTTCCTTCTCCCTTCCCAGGCAGTCTACCATAACTCCACCGTCTCAAATACCTTGCATTTTTCAGTGCCTATTTAGAGCCCACTTCTACTCACCCACCTTCAGCTAAGTTTAGCTCATAGTGATCCCAACTTTTCTTATTTCTAATACACAACTCCTCAAACCTAGTACCTTACATAAATAATTTGTTAGCTTAACAAATCATGGTCATTGGAGAAATAACTGGATTCTTTATATTCATATACTCCTTAGTAAATATTTGTTAAAAGCAAGTAATGTCATTAGCTCCTTCTTATTTTCTCAATTAAAAGCTCTTCTGGAGTAGCTTGTGTGTCTTTTACTTTTGTATGTCTCTGATGTGAGATGTAGTCAGACAGAGTAGACTCTTGATAAATACTTAAGTAATCTGCAAATGGATATGAATGGATTTACTAAGTATAAAATAAGTGAACTTCTAGCACAGGTATTTGATACCTTAATTCGCACTGTTTCCTAAATTATAAACTAGCATGTATCGATGAATCTTGTTGTCTTTCAAACTAGACTTTATACAACTACTTTTGACTTCCTAAAATGTCAAGGCAGTGTAATCCAGAATTCTGTATCTAAATTTGAAAAATGGTATTTAAATTTGGTTTTGCTGAATTTCCAAATGGCTGTGGAATTGGATCTGGAAAAACTCATTTATAATTCATCACTGTGTTGCCAGACTTAGTCATCGGTGGCAACTGCTTCTTCCCATGTTGCTGTGTCAAGTGTCCTGGCTTTGGCACTGTTGGTTGGCACACCCACTTCCCTCTAAGACACCTACCTATGGAGGCACCAGGAGGTTTAGAAACAAGAGTGCTGTTGTTTTATCCTCAGGCAAGAAAAGAAGTGACAAAGAAAGGAAAATAGGAAGTAATAAGTGAGGGGAAGTGCCCCTGCTCCTTCAGATCATCCTGGCCAGTTGGCAGAGAGAGGAAGTCCACTGCCCAGTTACCAGCAATGGCCAAGAGTGACAATATTATACAGCTTGGAAGTACATTTTTGGAAGAAACCACTTTGGATTTAGTTTTTTTCACCTAAAAAAAAAAAAAACACTAAAAAGTATTAAATTAAAGAAAATAAGGAAATTACAGAGCTTGAATTGCAGAACTCTTTTGACTCTCTGACATAAACTTCTCCAGCCTAAGTGAATTGCCTTTCTTAAGTATTCCCACAACAACTTGGTTTGCTTCTAGTTTTATACTTAAAAAACCGTGTTCTACTGGTCTGTTGCTGGACTAGGTTCTCTCCCTAGTCTTTGGGCTTCTTAAGGGTGGGGTGGCATTTATTACCTTACCTCTGTATTCCCAATGTTTGGCAAAGTAACAGATAGATAATAAATGGTTGTTAAATAAATAAACTATATTACCAAAAAGCATACATTATGTTACTTTTTAAATCCTCACCTGAGGATATGTTTTTGTTTTTTTTGAATCCTCACCCTAGGACATTTTTCCATTTTTGTTCAGATAGAGTGGGAGGGAGAGAGAGGAAGAGAGAGAGAGAAAGAAACAGGGACGTGAAAGGTACACATTGAATGGCTGCCTCCCACATGACCCCAACCGGGGCCTCGGAACAAACTGCAACCAAAGTGTGTTCCCTTAACTGGAACTGAACCCAGGTCTCTCTAGACCACAGGCTGATGCTCTAACTGCTGAGCCAAACAGGCCAGGGCTGAAGATATGTTTTTATTGATTTTTTTAGAGAGAGAAAGAGATGGGAGTAGGGAAAGAAACATTGATGTGAGAAACATTCATCAATTACCTTCCACATGTGCCCCAACCAAGGATTGAACCGCCAGCCTGGGTATGTACCCTGACCTGGAATTAAACCTGTGAACCTTTGGCGCATAGGACAATGCTCCAACCAACTGAGCTACACTGGTCAGGGCATCCATTAAGTTATTTCCACGTGTGTTTCAAATTACTTTATAATTTTAAATTATTCTTGATACCAAAGATAATTGGAAGACAAAAATATTCAAGGAAGTCTAAAACCCACACAGGGATCTGGAAACTAGGGCCTTGGCTGTAAGGCTCCTGTACTGTGGGCCTCGTTGGATGGGTACATTTGTGGGTGTCTAGTCTCCCACTTCTATGCAGTCAGACTGTCCTGGAGTTTGAAATACTTTTTATTACCAAATAGGTAACTGGAGGACAGTCAAATAGATAGTCAATCTACCCTTGCTTTAATGCCTTTGGAATTCTGTATTTCTTTCACTTGTAGATTATTTGATGTCTTCTTTTATAAACATAACTTTTTTTCCCTGCAATGATCGAAGGTGGTTTTTGTTTGGGATTCTAGAAAATCCTCACATTGATGTTCCTGAGAATTAGTTTTAGTTAATTAAAATAAAGAGTGTTAGGCAAAGACCTCTCAAAACACAGGAAGATTTCCAGGTTGAGGACCAATAGTTCAAAAGGGCCCAGGACTCATATAGTTAATGAGAAAGTAGAATCGAGTTTATAAAATTTCAATGTGTATGCAGATTTTTCAGAATGAACTGTAAATATGTGCAAACTTATTTTTTCTCCTACAAGAAAGTTTCATTACTTATTGCAATTTCTGTATATTTTGATTATTTTTGGCAAGGAAGCTGGACTCCAAAAGTTTCATTTCATGATCCAAAGTATGCTCTTGCACTAGACAAGCATTCAATAAAATTTGCTGTATAAATAAATATTGACTAAATGGATTAAATAATGCCTCCATTCCTTTGGCCAGATTGACTAATTTATTTGGATTAACTTCAGCAGCAGTTTAAGGAAAATTTATTTGCGATATGCGGGAATATTTTATTTTTCCTAAAAGTTAAGACTAATATTTTACCTTTTTCTATATATTAAGTAGAGAGACTGAAGCACACTTTTCCTCTCATCTCTTCCCTTCCCCGCCCCTCCCCTCTCCCCTCCTCTCCCCTCTGCTTTCATTAAGCAAACAACCTATTTTTGTCTAATCTAAATTTTACAAGCCACAGGTTAACAAATGTCCTACATTTTTCTCCTCTGATCTCAACACCTGCTAACCACTGGGTTTAGCAGACAATAAGTGTTCCGTACCTATTTAGGATTGAACAAATAATTTAAAATTCTTGAAAATTCAAACCTTCCCACTGATATTTTAAGAAAATAACAAGTTTTCTTTTTTTTATAGATACTGTCTTTATAGTCATCATGTTTTAAGAAATTAAAATGAGTTAAACAGTAATAATAAAATTCAGAATTTAAAGAAAACTCAAAGGAATAATATTGAATAATTATTAATAATTTAAAGCATTTGAAATTCCAGTACAGGTCAAAATCTTAGATTCTGTTTTTTTTTTGTATTTTTCTTACCCAACCATAGGATAATGTAAATCTTCCTTCTCCATGTAGTAAAGGTGTATGGGAGAAAAAAATTATTGTCTTGGCCTTTGGTCTTCTCTGCCTCCTCCCCTTCCCCTTCCCATTTCTCCCCTCCTCCTCCTGCTTCTATTTTTTGCTTTTCTTGTCTATTATTCCCCCTAGAAGCACAAAAAGTTCCCAATGACTAGCTTTGCTGTGCATCTAGAAGGCTATTAATGCAATTTCCCAGTAAAGGCAGCAGGTTCTTTTTGTGAATATTACTGTGGCATTTTCCTGGTGTTGAGATTTGGGACATGCCGAGGCTTAAAACTGCAGTGAGTACGGTGCTTCTACACAGTCAATTGATGTGCATTACAGAAGTAAGCTGAACTGAAGACAAAGAGCAGGATTGCAATTCTGAAGTAATGGTTTTAGTCTTATTTTAATGAGTCTGTCACCTGCTCTGGAAGTGATTTGGCAGGGAATACCAAAAAAAAAAAAAAGGGTAAAATTTATTTTTATTTCTGTTCTTCAGTGAAATTACCCTTATAATTGCTAAAAATAGACATTAATGAAACCCAGGTAAATTGGGACAAAATTGAGTTTTATGGGTTCAGGTCTCTGAATATGCCCAGGTGGATACACTTAGAAGTTATGCCTTCAGGATGAAACACTGGTGCCCACCTGCCTCTAGAACTGAGCTCCAGCGGGAAGGATGGACCCCTTCAGCTCGCCTTTACACACTTCAAAATATTTTAGAATCTTTGGTGGCAAAAGGAATGTGATGAAACAAACGGTAGAATGTTTAGTTCATTGTAAAAGAAAGTTCAATTTGGTCAGGACAAGAGCAGTGAAGGAAGAATATAAGTCAATAAAGAATGCATTAGAAGGATAGAACAGACTACAATGTCTGTATTTTCTCCAGAGGCCTAAATAGTCTTCTGTATCATGGAAAATAGAAAAAGAAAGCAAAATGTAGCTGAAAAGAAATCATAAGATCCAGAGTAGAATTGATTCTAAAAATGTATAATCATATTAAATATTTAATTGAATGCTAATTTGTATATCCCATACCAAATGTTCTCTTATAATATAAAAATAATTTATTTTAGTTGTAAAAATGAATAAAAATATATGTTCTTTTCAGGATATAAAATCTGGAATAAGTAATGTTAATACATCGTGGGAACAAAATGTCAGGTATTTTAAATTCCTGTAAATATGGCCCATATTTGAATAGTAGCAAAACATGGGCCCTTTCTAAAAATTATGTAATAACCTTAGGGTCAAAGCAAATACTTTTACATTCAATATGGCCTATCGCTCTTCCTTGGTACTCTTATAACGGGTTCCTTTTTTATATATTATAGAGTATTTTAAAACAATACCACCCTCCAAAGCTGCTAACACAAACAACTAATTCTGAACGAATTAATTCAATAAATATTTATTGAACATTTACTATGATCCTGACACTATTCCAAAATATCAATATATATCAGTGAACAAGCCAGGATATATTATATCTGTTCTTATGGTGTTATAATTATATCATGGGGAAATAAACAATAAATGCAATAATATAGTAGGTTTGAAAGTGATAAAGACTACTTTCAAAGGAAAACGAGCAGGGATTGGTTGATTGAGAGTGACATGAGTGTGTGTATGTGTGTGGTAATTTTCAATTTTTTGTGAGGTGGTCGGAGTTGTCTTCATGAAAAAAGATGACATTTGTGCTACAGCGAGTAGATGAAGGAAATCTGGAACATGGATACTGTATATTCGTCTGTTTGTTCCTTAATCCATCTCTAGACTACAACTTGGTCAGGACAAGGGCAGTAAATAAAGAGTAAGTCTGTAAAGGATGAATTAGAAGGATTAAACTGACTATAATGTCTTTCTCTAGAGCCTAAATATTCTTTTGTATCAAGAAAGACAGAAGAAGAAAGCAAAATGTAGCTACAAAGAAATCATAGAATTGAATTGATTCTAAAAATGTCTTAACACATATTTAAAAGAGAAATAGCTGGGTAGATTTTTGGTTCTCTTTATTTCAAGAAACCTCATTCCGGGGCGGGGGGTGGTGGGGTGGTGGAGATTACGTAGACAGACTTAATTCAAAACACTCAGAACTATTTGTGTATTTAGGTAGGCAGACACAGTGGCATAGCACAGGTAATTTATTCACTAAGGATTAACATTAGAAATTAAGACTTGGGTGTGCTGTAGAAATCACTACTGAACTTTCTAGTGTATTCAATATAAGGCAGGCCACATTCTCTTTGTGGCATTTTTACAGCTATTCAATAGTTTGGCCATGTTTTTGGAGGAAAGAAAAATCTATGTCAAATGTATTAGCAGACTGAAAGTTGGTTTTCCAGACAGAACTGTAGATGAGCATTGCATGGACATTATGTGTAATTTTAGTTTCACGTTTTGGCCACAGTCATTTAGATTTCCCAGTGATGTTCATGGAAAGAAACTTTAGTACCTAATATGAGAGATTTTCCTTTTTATTGTTTCCATTTTAAGTAAAGCTAAAACAGCAGTTTTACTAGTTAACTGAAAAGCCTGTGCATGTGGATTGAGAAACGTTTGGTGGGAGCATTGAAGAAACTAACCACCTATGTAGACAGTTTATCTAATCTATTTTATCTCTGTGTGTCACTGAAATACGGTGTATGAGCTGTCTTCTTTTCACTTTCTCAGATTTCATGACATGTCTTCAAAATTAACTGTTATTATGTTTGGAATATAAACTATGTTTATCTTTAGTGTGATAGCAATTTAACTCAGCTCAAATAATCATTAAATGCTTATTATTGTTTAGTTGGTGCAATACAAGAGAGGGGTAAAACACCAAAAAGGTAATAATTTGAATAACTAGCTTACAGAGAGATTTGGAGGGTTCATTGGAAAGAGAACGTCTGGAGGTGAATTGAAAAACATAAGATGCAGAATTCCACAGGCTTGCTCCATACTCACCTAACCCACCCACACCCTTTCACAAACCCTGAGGCTGAGGTGGAAAAATATTGTCAACCTATGTAACTGATTCCACTCAACTATTCTTGGTGGCTTCATATGTTTCTAATTTTTTCAAAGTTCGGGATCAGATATGGAAAGAGAAATGATGAATGTGGAATTGTTGGCATACACTCAGAAGGGTTTGAAGGAGGAAATAAATACTCTAGCCTCGTTGTCTCTCCCTCATGATGAAAAGCAGAAGGAAGAGAAGGATTTCCTTGGAAGATTCTCTGGAATGGAACTCAGTGTCTGGGGCTATGCTGTGCATTGGTAAAGGCAGCGTCTGTGGCTTTGTCTGGAGGGACAGTGGAGCTGCCCTGTTGCTGCCACCTTTGTCCCATAAAGCGTTCTCTGTCCACTTTATGAGGACACCAGCTGGCAGTGCCATGTTTATAGCCCTAACCAGGACTTTTAGAGAATGTTTATGTAGTCTGAGCTCAGACCTTCACAACCCTAGAAGGGACCGAGGCCAGCTTGGTCAGGAAGGCCAAAGGGCTGCTCTAACTTTCTGAAAATTGTTCCAAAATATGAACTGCTATGACTGACACATCTTTTTCCTTTCTGGCTACACAGAGGTCTAGACATCAGAGGCACACTTGACAAGAACCACCAAGTGACCCATTTCCCTTTCATTCAAAACAGGTGTCCTAAGTGCACATCTTTCCTAGGCAGTTTAAGGAAGAAGGAGAGCTTCATGTGCTATTTTTAAATGAAGTACATCAGTGAACTAGCTTCTTCCTTTCTTCATTCATTCACATATTCATCCGTGCAGCAAATATATTTATGAATGACTGATTATGTGACATTAGGTGTGAAGGTTACTGGGATGAGCACATGTCTGGCTTCCAAGGAGTTCATGGTCCACTGGAGGAAAATGATCTGAACCAACACTCGCCTAAATAGTAGATTTTATTTTTTGTGACATATGAGCACTCTACTTTATTTCTGCAAGGAATAAACTTCAGTTAATACCTAGGGAATGTCCAGCATAGGCTTAGGGACTTACATATTATATATTTTTATATATTTTTCCAATTCCTTAGGTAGATCCCAATAACTTAATATACAGATAGAATCATATCTCCTGACAGTCAAAGATTTCAATATGGTTATTTCTATGAAAGCCTTTTAATTTCTATGAAGGCCTTTTAATTGTTAATTCTCACCCAAGGATATTTTTTTTCATTGATTTTTAGAGAGAGTGGAAGGGAGGGAGAGGGAGAGAGAGAAAGAGACATCAATGTAAAAGAGACACATCAATCAGTTTAATGCAAGCACATGACCATGCAGGGATCAAACCTGCAACCCCAGGTACAACCCCTGGAATTGAATCTACCACCATTTAGTTCATGGACCAATGCTCTAACTGCTGAACAACACTGGCCAGGGCTATGAAGGCTTTTTTTTTTTTTTTGCATGAGTATAATTATATAAAAGAATGTAGAACCATGGCGTGGCCCATGGTTGTCAAACAGCAGTTTGATGACTGGGTCTCTAATTTTATATTGTAATAAGATGGTACTTTTGGTCTGCCATCTAGTGATTAAGAACTGAATTCTTACAACTAAATTTAAAAACACATAAACTTTATGAAAAGACAAATCTATGAGGACATAGGAGAAACAGGACAATTGAGTTATTCTCAAATAAAAGGTGGTCAGATAAAATACATCTCTTTTCTCTAAGATACCAGTGCCAAGATGATTATGGTAATGACTTCACAGTGGATCTATTCAACTTGTTGGAACATTTGGTGAGGGTGAAAGAATCTTGTAGCTTGCAAGATAAAAATTTTAGAAGTAACACCATGGAAGATTACAAAATAAAGGCAATACTATCAGATATGTACCAGCCCTCCTGATTTTAGGAACGTTAAAGAAACAGAAATAGCAAAAAATACAAGTGTCATGATATTGTCATTTTAGAATTCCTTTTCAGATTTTATAAAAATATTTGTGTACCCGTGTACTTTGACCAATAATTTTTTTTTAACTTCTAGGCCTTAGATCAAAGTTAATGTCAGCCTGGGGTAGTTTTATAATTTGTGTAGAGGAATTAGGAAGACAGTATTGAATGTCTCAGAATATCATACGTAAATTCCTATTTAGTTATTTTTTCTAATATTGTTATTCATAAAATAATTGTCATGACAACTTTACTCCAAATTGGCTGCAATTTTGCTTTCTATTTTACTTTTCATTGAAATAAACATCTATGTAGAAAACAGAAAGGTCAACCTAATCATAAGGTATACAACTACCATGTTCAAAGCTGAGAACTGTATTTTGTACCCAGTGTTTCTTTGTACGTGTCTTTCATTCAGATGTGAACAATGAGAGTTCACTGAGTTTTCGAGCCCTCTGTGATGTAACTGGATTCTTGTAAGGGAGAAGAGAAAACAGGGTTTAGCAGCAAATGTGGTTTTTCATCTCCTTGCTATTTAAAAGCATTCCAACTAACTTTCCACATCATCTTGAACTTAATTATAAATTCTCAGGGGAAATGGGCCAGTGATGGCTCAGAGTATAAAACTAATTTTTAACAGTGTCATTGAAAGAAGGTAATACAGTGGCCCATTTCTTTGCCCTCTGGATTGAGGTCATGACCTGCTATCAATTAGCACAAGTCCTTTTATTCCAACCCTGAAGGAGAACAGGATAACTCACCCTGAAAGAGTCTGTCAGACATTTTAAAAAATGTTTTTGTTGATTTTTTTAGAGAGAGGAGAAGGGAGAAATAGAAACATTAATATGAGAGAGAAACATCAGTTAGCTGCCTTCTGCATGTCCCCGACTGAAGACTAAGCATGAAACCTAGGCATGTGCCCTGACCTGGAATACAACCATGACCTCTCAGTTTATGGGACTGTGCTCAATTCACTGAGCCACACCGGCTAGGCCACACATTTTAATGATATTTAATCAACAATATTATTGTATATCATCTTGTTTATTGTTTGTTTGTTGTTCACATTCTCTATTTTTACTTATCTAATTGTTGCATTGATGTAGTTGGAATCTACACTACAATAATAATATATATATTTGAAAACAGAACACATATACTTTAAATATTTTGCACGTGTGGTACTCACTTACTCCTCAGTAATAACATGTGAACACTTTTGTCCCCCTGGGTATGGGAAGGAGAAGCAAGCTAACTGAATTTATGGCATACCTCATTTTCAGCCAATGGTATTTAGTGCTTGTGATTGGATATTTCTTTCTTAATACTAAAACTTAATAAACAAAGTTACTATTAATTTATTTAATTAATGGAATTATTTAATGGACTAAGGATCAAGTCCATTTTGATATAAATTGTGTTTTGTTGAAATGTTCATCATGGAACTACATGGCTTCAAAGTGGTTTTTCATCTAAAAGTAACACTGCTTATTTGATGTACAAATGTCTATGTTTTTCAAAATAGTCCTGCAAAAAATCATATTAAAATAGGAGATTTATATTTTCCTTGCTTAAAATGCCTTTAGTAACCCTATACAGAGCTGTATATAGTATATAGAACCAATGTTGTTTTATTGATAAGCTATAGATTATATGATAAAAACCTTTTGATGAAGATGAAACAGATGAGAAATTCTGTGCTCTTCTTACGAAAAGCAAAGGAACCAGGATGTGGTGTCATTCTCTGAAAGCCGATTTCCATTTGACAGATATCTATGATGAAAGACTAAATATGTGAAACAATGTGTTCCATAGAACAGTGAGAAGAATATTATCCAAGAAAATCTTTCTAAAGCTCGGAAGATGGATATCTGGGTTGATGTCTTTATTCTAAACTAAAATCACTTTCATCTGTAGTTCTGTATTGTCATTTGAGTATATTTATTGACAAATGATAATTTCTCTCATAAACTAATTTCAAATAAATTTAACATATTTTGATTTTATTTTTGTAAAGTACAAAGTTAATACTGGTGCAATTAAGTTAGTAAACCATAATTTATACTAATTAATTAATTAATTAATTAATGCATTCATTCATTTGTATCTATCCATTGGACAACTATTTTTCGAATATTGTCTCTCTGCAAGTATGATGTCAAGCTTTAGAAATATAGTACCACAATGAACAAGACACACTTATCTTTATTTTCATGGAGTTTACTGTCTAATGGAGAAGATAAGAAAATAAACAAATAAAAATAAATTAATACTAATCATTATCAGTTTTATGAGGAAAGTGACTTTTTTTGCCTATTTTTCCACATTTTAGTAACTCTTGATAATCAGCACACAGTAAAAATGAATGGATGGATAGATGAATAAACAAGTTCTTTAAAGAGTTCTGTGAAGCACATCAATAGGGTAAAGGAAGTCTACTTTGATAAGGTTGTCAGAGAAGAATTGTGGGGCAGGTGACAAGCAATAATAGTTAGCTATGGGAACCCGAGATCAGGGAAAGAAAGCTAGTGCCAGGCAAAGGGATCAAATTGTGCAAGGTCTAGGAGAGAGAACTTTAGAAAGGAGTTTTGAATTTAAGTATTTAGGAAGCTCCTGAAGGAATTAAGCAAGGAAAACATGATCTGCATTACATTTTCAAATACTATAGTTTGTTAAATATCGCGAAGTTAAAGATGTAATAATAGAATTGCTATTACTATGTATGTTTATATTTTCCAAAACTGCATTACATTTTTACCTAAATATAGAAAAATATTTGGCAGACATTATACAATAGCTTGCCATATTGTTTTGGTCATGGCTTTTCTTAATTAATTTTTCTGCAAAGATAATTATTGTATTGCCTGTATAAGCTTTGCATCTTTGTTACAGTTTAGTAAGCACCTTTAGTTCAGGATGTTTAATATAAATGTATTACATAAAATAAGACACTGTTGTTCTTTTTATTTAACCTTATATTTAAAATGTATTTTAATAAACCCATACACTTTTTTTCTTTTATCCTCACCTGAGGACATTTTTGCATTTGCAGTCATCTTCAGATAGAGTGGGAGGGAGAGAGGGAGGGAGAGTGAGAGAGAAACATCGATGTGAGAGAGATACATGGACTGGCTGCCATCCACATGACCCCAACCAGACCCATGGACTGGCTGCCACCCACACGACCCCAACTGAACCGGGGACAAACTGTAACTAGGGTATGTGCCCTTAGTGGGAACTGAACCCGGGACTCTCCGGTCCGCAGGCTGATGCTCTAACCGCTGAGCCAAAGCAGCCAGGGCAATAAACCCATACACTTTTTAAAAGTTTTTCTTCATGGTACAAAAATACATAATGTCTTCTGTTGTTATGGGATTCCACTAATCTAAAAATTTTAGTGCGTTGAAATTCACAAAGTGTTCACCAAACACTAAAATTATGTATTCTCTTTAAAACTATTGTTTTTCTCCCCCTTTTCACATGGTTTGTTTTTATTCCTCCTTATCCATCTTCCCATGTTTTGTTATTTATACTTATATTTATACTTTCAAAAAATGAAGCCTTTTGGGAAGGTTTCTCTGATTAAGCATGCCTTCTTCAGATCACTTTATTTGTCCTTCCCCTATCATGCTAGAATATGAGTATCATAATCATTTCATTGTGAATTATATACTGCTTTGGATGTAAATACTAAATGAAATCAGTTCATCTGTGTTTTGTATCCTTGGGAGGTTACTGCTTAGCCTAGATTTTTTTTAGAAGCCACAAGATGACTCATCTTCTTAATTATTTTCCAGATTCTGAAATTTCAGAAGATTACTAACCTTTTCCCCTCCTTCTTATTCTAGAAGGATATGGTGAAGAAATAGCCTGCACTCAGAATGGTCAGATGTACTTAAACAGGGACATTTGGAAACCTGCCCCTTGCCAGATCTGTGTCTGTGACAACGGAGCCATTCTTTGTGACAAGATCCAGTGCCAGGATGTGCTGGAGTGTGCCGACCCAGTAACTCCCGCTGGGGAGTGCTGTCCAGTCTGTCCACATTCAACGGGAGGTGGCAATACCAATTTCGGTAAGAATGCTTAGGGCTGACGCCAAACTGATCCAGTGACTCATCTGTATAGTTGCAGTGTTTTTGCTCTCAGAATTCAGCAACTCAAGAGAATACTTAACCCATCTCTGTGGTCTTTGGGGTTAATGATTTGCTCATCCACTATAACATTAGTGAGAAAGATACAATGGTTTTCTGTCTTTTTTAAAACCAGGGGAATTTTGGGCACAATTTTGAGTGGTTATGTCTAATTTGAAAATTTCTTGTACCACTTTAGATGGTCATCTGTTACTTCTCCGTGCTGGAAGCCTCTAAGATTTTTGTTGGTTTTTTATGAAATTGATTAATGTTAAGAGAAAATATAGAAAAAAAAAGTTTATCTTCCCTGGTGCCAGCTTTGCCTTCGGGAATGGAATAATTATTTCTAATGTAATTTAGTACCACAGAACCCTCTATTACATTAGCTCATAATTGCAGAATGCTTTTAATGTTGGCTAAGAAAGAAAAGAGACTCGATGCATAACCTGGGGAAAACAGCGATATAAATTACTGGTTTCAAAACTTTTTGTAGAGAAAAGTGCTCGTGTTTAATATAGACTATTTATATGAGTACATGTGTTAAAGAGACTCACATATGAGAGAAACAAGTTTGTATTTTCGTGTTTTAATGAACCAAGTAAAATTAATGTTAAAATTTTAGTAATGTTTTTACTGGTCTTGAATGGAGACTTGGATGCATCATTGTCAAGCCAGTGTCTAGGCTTTATTTTATTTTTTACCCCCAATATCATTGCAAATAGCAACAAATATAATGATGTCTTCAACAGTATATTCATGGAACCATTAGACAGTAATTTATTAATTATCCTCTTGGATATTACTTAAAAATAACAATGAACCTTGAACAAATACCTAAACTCAAATTTTAGCTAGGTAATAAGGAAGACATAATGGAAATATTTAACACAAGATACCTAAGGGCTACCTGAAGGAGAGACAATCTTCAAAAAAGCCCCAAAGAATTAAGTAAAATTAAGTCTCTGAGGATAAGTGAATAGTACATTGGAACAATGATGGCAAATGAAAAACAAACAAACAAACAAACAAACAAACAAAACACAGAGAAAAATACACAACCTCCTGCAACTGGCTGGTTTAGGAAAGTCCAGTTCATTCTCAGATGAATAACAGAAAACCCAAAACAAACAAACAAAAAAGCTGGCAACAGCATTGCTACAAAGATACAGTAAGAAAAAATGTAGGAGAGTTTAACTAAATTTATATGATCATGAACACAACGATAAATATATTACCACAGAACAGGTAAAAACATTGACCAAACATTTCTCCATAAAGGAAATATAATTGAAGAAAGTAATTACCTCTGAGAAAGAAGGCCATGAATTAGAAATACAAACAAAAATGTAATGACGAAGAAAGAAGTAGAAGGAAAACCAGTCTCATAATAGAAAAATGAAAGTGAAATAGGAAGGAACACAAAGAGAAGTGTTACTGCAGAAAATACAGTGAGGGACGTAGAAAATAGTGACGAAAAAAGAAAATATTTTTAAAGGACTTGAAACAAAATAATAGATATACAAGACAGAGAAAGCATATCCCTGAAGTAGAATCTCAAAGAAGAAATAAATGCCATGGAGCAGAGCAAATATATATATATATAATAATATAATATAAGAAAACTTTCCTGAAGTAACATTAAACTTTAGTTTTAACATTGAAAAGGGAGACCAAGTGTCTGAAAAAGTTGACCCAGAAGAATCAATATAGAGACTTATCTTAGTAAAGTTATTAAACTTTAAGGAAAAAGGAAGAATTTTTTTGAAAATCAGAGAAAAGAATGTTTAATAATAGAAGCATTCTTTCTAAACTCAGAGATAAACCACGGATATTCATTATCACAACAGCAGTTTAACATTATTGAATGTACCTGAACAAACAATTAGATAAGGAAAAAATTAGAGGTTTAGAAATTAGAAAAGAGGAGGTAAAACTATCAATTTGCAGAAAATAAAATCATATACTTATAAAACCTAAGGAAATGGAGGAAAAAGAACACTACAAAAGTAAAAGATTTTAGTGCAGTGTAAAATATACAAATTAATAGGTTTACTATATGCAATTACATCATAGTATAAATAATGAGAATAAAAATACTTTATTTATAAAAGCAACAGATGGGATAAATTGGCTAAGAATAAATTTAATACAAAATGTTTAAGATCTATCTGAAGAAACTTTAGAACATTTAACTCAAATGATTACTTTAATAAATGGAATGTCCTATTATATTCTTGGTTAGGAAGAATAATAATAGAAAAATCAAGAATAGTTACCTCATGTTGGGTGTGAAATGTGGGAAATAGGGAAAAGAGACAGGATGGAAGGAGATTGTTTTTACTGCAATTTGTAACCTTTAGTATATTTGGGTTTGTTAATCATATGAATGAATAGCCTACTCAAAAAATATAAAAAACAAAAACAGAATATTGACTAGAATATTTCATTATAATTTGTCAATTTTATCCTTTAGTAAACTTTAAATGCTATATAAATGATATGAAGAATATTCAAATAATGTCAGAATTTTTTAAAGGGAAGTATTATTTTGCCTCTTATGAATATATTGATCCAAAACAACTTTTGAGTTCAGCCTACTAGTGATAGGGAAACTTTTTAAAAATTAAATTCAGACTCTACTAAAAAAACTATTAAAACAAATATTTAGGAGATTAAAAAAAACTGTTTCTGCATAAAGTAACATATTTATTCTTTTCTTTTTATAGGTAGAGGAAGAAAGGTAAGTTTTATTTTCCATAGTTTCATTTTTGTAAATGTATTTTGTATTCTAACACTATCTATACAGAACTGTGCTTTTGAAGTGTTTGAAAACATTTCATAAAGTACAAAATATCATACAAATATAAATATACAAGCTCAGTTCAGCTACTTTGCTTACAGATTATAGATCCCTCTATTTTAGTCACTTTGTTAATTTTTGTTTATAGATGATTCTTCCAGAAGATTATGAATCCTTTAGGGATTGAGACTGTGTCACATTAATCTTTGAATTATTTGTGTTTATCACAGTGCTTAGTATATATACTTTAAACATATTAGAAGTATGATAAATGTTTAATTGAAAGAAGAAGAAAGGGAGGAGGGAAGAAGAATGGGAGGAAGGTAAGAAGGAGAGAGTAAAAGAAGGGAGTGAGGGGAGGAAGAGAGGAAGGAAGAAAGGAAGGGAGGGTGTACGTTTTATTTCAGAAGGGTTGTGGTACCTCTTCCATTAGCTGGGAAGTAAAGATTAATGATTTTACCAAACACAGATCACCTCCCTTTCTCTCCCCTTCCTCGCCTCCAAGGAGCCTACAATCTATTCTCAGAGTGAAACCTTACACTAAAGAGGAAAATCATATAATATAGCCAAGACCCTAGCACAATGGCCAGTTTAACCACTTGTCATCTGGATAGAGGTGGTCCCACTAAATGAAGAAAGTTTAATTTCCTTGGTTATGTTCTCAGTTTTCGGGTTAACTTGAAAACTATGACATTTGCTTCAGTCTTATTCAGATGGGATGGGCACAGGATTCCAGAATGAAAATGGGCAGCCATCCCAAATTTCAAGGCAATCATTAGACACATTACCAGTGAATTTAAATTGTCTTTACATTTGCAAACAGTGGAACTTCAGTAAAGTGACAATCAGATATTCAGATAAAGTGATATTCAGATATACCTTCATGGTAAATGACAGCAATGCTATCAAGGGGAGGGCCAGGCCAGTTTCATACTTTTTGGTTCAGAGGGCAATACCATAAGTTTTTCTTAATGGAAATAAATAGTGAAGCTATTTCAATTTTTGAGCATATATTAAAGGAGAAGGACTATACATTCCAGTTTGCATTTAATTTATATGTGAAAGCTAGAAAAATGGAAACTTAGAAATTTGAGTTCAGGTCTGAAACAAACTAGATAGATAGATAGATAGATAGATAGATAGATAGATAGATAGATAGATAGATGACCTGTGAAATACGAAGGAAAAAAAAAAAAAAGAACTGCTAGTGAAAACTACCCTGAACTAATCAGTTTACTTTCTTTAGTAATCACCCAGTTTACTGAGGGACAGTGTTAGGCCGTGTCATTTAATTTACTGCCTTTTTATTCAAAGGCAGTATGGGACAACTGGGAGAGGGACACACTGCAAGCGGTGGCCAATTTAGCCCACGTTGATTATGTTCCTATCTTCAAGACTCTCACTTATTATTTGGTGTCATCAAAAATATGAGAGCAAAGTAATGCTGTAAAAATGCATTTGTGCTTGGTTTATATCAATATTGAGTTTTATTTATAATTTATTCATTTATTTATATTAACCCCCAAATAAGAGGCAAATAATACAGATAACATGATAGTGGGGAAACCACTCCATGGTAGTGGCATCTTATAAAAGTGATAGGGCATGTCCACATAGCATTATGAGTAACAGAGAAGATATAAAATTAAACTGTAATTCTCATGTAAATTTGGGTACTTAAATGGCTATGAAAATCAAATTTAGTTAAACTTTAGATAAATTATCATTCCACATAAACTAACTTATTTAACAAAGCCCATATTAACTTATTTTAAAAGCCCATATTAACAAATGCAACAAATATTTACTTTTGTGGCTTATTTCCAAAATTAGAAGTATCAGAGAATCATTAGACAAATTAATTATCAGAACCTGATAATGAAATACTTAATCCCATATCTAATATTATAGACAGATAGTTCATAATAAGATATCATAAAACCTACAATTTAGCTAAAAGACATCAGCAGATTCCATTCTAAATACAGAGAACAAAACATGCATTTTTCTTGCTGGCCTCTAAGGATAGAGATTTCACAACCATTATTAGCAAGGTATTCTAATTTTTTCGTTTTGGCTGAAATAATTGATCCTTCCTTTTCACTTGTTTTTCTAGACTTGTTCCAGAAAGAAACATTTTTTTTTTCTTCAGCATCATTCTTATAAAGACCTTATAAAATTGGGTATATATTTATATATCCTTTCGAAACAATTCAAATTCTTTCAGCATTTCAAAGAAATCTCTTATAGTTCCTAAAAGGTTAATTTTTATTACTGTCACATTATGTTAGAAATGGAAAGACCCAGTCTAGAAGTTAGATGTGGAAATGCAGAAATAAGCCTGCTCTGCTTTGCTGCCTGTATGTGCTGATCCCTTCTTCCCCTAGTTCTTTTGTAGGTTGACTTTCAGTCCCTTGTCTTCTACCTTGAACTTACTCATGTAGGGTTTCCTTCTGCTTCTCTAGAGCCATTTCCCACTTCTTAATTCTCAGTTTATTCCTGACTCAGAGTATTAGCTCCCTTAGCATAAGAATCAGAAAGTATGATCAGTGCATTGTTCTGACATTCAGTCGATCATTAAGACTATCAAGGTTGTAACATAATTTAAAAATTTCACTTCACAAAATGTTTTCAAATGTGATACACTATTAGGGGGATGTAATTAGATTGTGCCTTTCAGGAGTACCATTTGGGCATTTAGATTAAAAATCTTAAAAATATGTATGATCTTTAATCCACAACTTTAACTTCTAGAGATGCAGCATAAGGTTTTAATTAATGATACCACACAAACATTTATAAATAAGGATATTCATTATAATGTTTATTTGAATTTTAAAAATGAAAACAAAATTTAAGATTAAATTCTGAGGCATTTATTAGGTAAACCAAGTTCAGGTGCTTGATGGAAGCTAGGAATACCAGAACATTAGTAGTGTTTATCTCCAGGGTTGAATATGACATTTAGTTTATTCTTTATGTTTCCTCTATTCAAAAAATTTTCTGCTATGAGCTCATATTATTTTTATAATTAAGTAAAATAACAATATGTGTAAAAAAAGAAATTGAATAAATAGAACTCATTACCCTTGCTTTTTCTACATTTCAGCTATAATCCTTAATGTATTTATTCTTTGCAATTGTCTAGTAAAAAGCATTTTATCATAAGATATTAATGAAAAATAATATAGTCACAAAGAATTTACTGAGAAGATAGGTGTAGAGGATGTGAAAATGAAGGCGAAGTGAATGGCAGCTACACAGACGATTTCCTAGGACCAAATGGGAATTACAACTAAAATAAAGACAAATCCTCAGAAAAAAAGCAATAGAAAAGCAGCCGGACAGGACCATATAACCAGGGACACTGGTAGCATCTGCGGAGGTGCGAGAGGGTGGCGGGCTGGGAGCCCAAGGACAGCAGCAGTCTTAGCTGTGAGCAGTGCCCTTGGGGAATAAAGACCAAGCCTGCTCCACAGGACAGAGCACTAAAATAGCCTCAGCCACTCACCTGGGGACTACGGCAGAGGGAGGGCAGACTGGGTTGGAACTCTGTGGAGACACCCAGGACTTGGAGGGCATGCAGAGTTTTTGCTGAGTTGTTGTTACAAAGGACAGTGGCCAGAGTGCTCCTTCCAAGAGCTGTGGATAAAAGCAGCAGCCCCCTCACTCATAGATTCATGCTTTCCCAGGTGAGGCAAAGAAATGCAAATTGAGGCTCATTAATAACAAGCATCTATCCCACCCTCTGGAAATCCATTTATGCAGAACACCAGGCTACATCCCAAGGCACTGAGTAACTGAGGCTACTAGCATCCAGGAAAAAGCTAGAGGATAACTGAACATTTTGGGGGCTTGCAAATCTACCCAGGAAAGTAAGACTTGACAGTGGTGTTTAACGTGGGGACACCAGGCCCTCCAAACCCAGGAGAGCGAGCCACAAACAGCAGAACACCAACACTCACAGGGAAAATTTGGCAGGCTCCAAACTCACTGAGATAGCCAAAATGGTGAAACAAAGAAACAAATCCCAAATGAAACAACAAGAGAACTCCACCGAAGATGAGATAAATGAAATGCAGCTAAGCAAATTATCAGAGGTAGAGTTCAGAGCCATGATCTTAAGGTAGCTCAGCAGCATGAGTAAGGACATCAGCACCATGAGTAAAGATATAGAAACATTGAAAACCAACAAAGTGGAAGTGAAGAATGACATAGCAGAAATTAAGAACACCTTGGAAGGACTACCCAGCAGAGTAGAAGAAGCTGAGGACTGGATCAGTGAATTAGAAGACAGGGTAGAAAAAAATCAACCAATCAGAAAACCAAAAGGAAAAAAAAAAACAATTAAAATACAGAAAGACAGCTTAAGAGAACTGTGGGACAACTGGAAACATAATAACATTCGCATCATAGGAGTGCTTGAAGAGGAATAAAATGGGCAAGGGTTAGAGAAAGTATTTGAAGAAATAGTGACAGAAAACTTTCTTAACTTGGTGAAGGAAGAAGGCATTCAAGTTCAAGAAGCACAGAGAGCCCCAAGTAAGAAGAACCCAAGCAGGCCCACACCAAGACACATAGAAATTAAAATGCCAAAAATTAAAGACAGAGAGAATCCTAAAGGCAGCAAGAGATAAGCAACAGGTTACCTTCAAAGGAAACCCCATAAGGCTCTCAGCTGACTTCTCAACAGAAACACTACAGGCCAGAAGGAAGTGGCATGAAGTAATCAAGGTCATGAAAAAGAAGGATCTGAATCCAAGACTACTCTATCCAGCAAGGCTATCATTCAGAATAGAAGGCCAAATGAAGAGCTTTCCAGACAAAAAAAAGACTAAGAAAATATGTTAACACCAAACCAGCACTGCAAAATATGCTAAAAGGACTGCTGTAATTAGTAGAAGAAATAGGAACAAAATTAGAACCACACTAAACAAAAATGACAATATATAAGTACATATCAATAATCTCCTTAAATGTGAATGGTTTGAATGCTCTGATAAAAAGACACAGAGTAGCTGACTGGATATGAAAGCATGACTCACATATATCTTGTTTACAAGAGACCCACCTCACAACAAAAGACTCATATAGGTTGAAAGTGAAGGGATGGAAAAAAACCTTTCAAGCAAACAGAAAGCAAAAAAAAGCTGGGGTAGCAATACTCATATCTGATAAAATAGATTTCAAAATGAAGGCCATAACTAGAGAAAAAGAAGGCCACTACATAGTATTGAAAGAATCTATTCAACAGGAAGATATAACCTTGATAAACATATATGCACCCAATATAGGAGCACCAAAATATATTAAAAATCTTCTGGAGGACTTCAAAGGAGAAATAAACAGTAATACAATCATACCAGGGGACTTCAACACCCAGCTGACATCACTGGATAAATCATCTAGACAAAAAAATGAACAAGGAAACACAGCCTCTAAATGAAGCGCTAGATCAAATGGATTTCATAGATATCTACAGAGAAGTACACCCCAAAACTCCAGAATTCACATTCTTCTCAAGTGCACATGGGACATTCTCAAAGGTAGACCACATGTTAAGGCACAAACTAAGTCTCTACAAGTTCAAGAAGATTAAAATCATATCAAGCATCTTCTCAGATCACAGTGGCATACAATTGCAATAAGAACATGCAAAGACATTTGAACACATGGAGGCTAAATAGCATGTTATTGAACAATGAATGGGTTACCATGGAGATCAAGGAAGAAATTAAAAACTTCCTGGAAACCAATAAAAATGAACACACAACAACACAAAATCTATGGGATGCAGCGAAAGCAGTTCTGAAAGGGAAGTTCATAGCACTGCAGCCTACCTCAAGAAACAAGAAAAAATTTTAATTGATTATATAACATCACAACTTAAAGATCTCAAAAGCAAACAAAAAGAAAACTCCGGAGCATGTAGAAGAAAGGAAACAGTAAAGATCAGAGCAGAAATAAATGACATGGAGACCAAAACAACAATTCAAAGGATCAATGAAACAAAGAGCTGCTTCTTTGAAAAGATAAACAAGATTGATGGATCCTTAGCTAGACCCACCAAGAAGCAAAGGGAGAGAACCCAAATACACAAAATCAGAAATGAAAGAGGAGAAATAGTAACTGACACCACAGAAATACAAAGAATCATTAACAAATATTATGAACAATTATATGGCAACAAATTCGACAATCTAAGCAAAATTGACAAATTCCTAAAAACACATAGTCTCCCAAAACTGAAACAGGAAGAGATAGAAAACTTGAACAGACCAATAACAACAAAAGAAATTGAACATGTAATCAAGACTCTCCCAGCAAACAAAAGCCCCGGACCTTATGGCTTCACAGAGAAATTTTACCAAACATTCAAAGAAGAACTAATACCTATTCTCCTCAAACTATTTCAAAAAATTCAAGAAGAAAGAAAACTTCCAAACTCGTTTTATGAGGCCAGTGTAATTCTCATTCCAAAACCAGAAAAAGATACTACAAAAAAGAAAACTACAGGCCAATATCCCTGAACATTGATTCCAAAATCCTGAACAAAAATACTAGCAAATTGAAACCAGCAATACATGAAAAAAATTATTTACCATGACCAAGTGGGATTCATCCCAGGGAAGCAAGGCTGGTACAATATTTTCAAATCAATAAATGTGATACACCACATAAACAAAATGAAAGATAAAAATTATATGATCATATCAATAGACGCTGAAAAAGCATTTGACAAAATCCAGCACCCATTTCTGATAAAAATGCTCAGCAATCTGGGAATAGAGGGATCATATCTCAACATAATAAAGGCTATATATGAAAGACCTACAGCTAACATCATACTCAATGGGCAAAAACTAAAAGCATTTCCCTTAAGAACAGGAACAAGACAAGGATGCCCACTTTCGCCACTCTTATTTAACATAGTACTGGAAGTCTTAGCCACAGCAATCAGACAGGAAGAAAAAATAGAAGGGATCCAAATTGAAAAGCGGGAAGTGAAACTGTCAGTATTTGCAGATAACATGATACTATACGTAGAAAACCCTAAAGACTCCATAAAAAATTTACTAGACTTAATAAATAAATTTGGCAAACTAGCAGGATACAATATAATGTCAAGAAATTGACGGCATTCTTATACACCAATGATGAACTCACAGAAAGAGAAACTAAAAAAACAATCCCGTTTACCATAATGGCAAAAAAATTAAGATGCTTAGCAATAAAATTAACCAAAGAAATAAAGGACCTATTCGTAGAAAACTACAGGTCTTAAAAAAAGAAATAGAGAAAGATATAAAAAAGTGGAAGCACATACTTTGTTCATGGATTGGAAGAATTAACATTATTAAAATATCCATACTACCCACAGCAATCTGTAGATGCAATGCAATCCCCATCAAAATACCAACGATATACTTCACAGAACTAGAACAAATACTTCAAAAGTTCATATGGAACCAAAAATGACCCCAAATAGCCACAGCGATGTTGAAAAAAAGAATAAAGTAAGAGGGATCACATTACCAGATTTTAGGTTATACCACAAAGCTATTGTAATCAAAACAGCCTGGTACTGGCACAAGAACAGGCATATAGACCAGTGGAACAAAACAGAGAACCCAGAAATAGACCCAAGGCAATATGCTCAATTAATATTTGACAAAGGTGGCAAGAGCATACAGTGGAGTAAAGACAGCCTTTTTAATAAATCGTGTTGGGAAAATTGGACAGCTACATGCAAAAAAATGAAACGAGACCACCAACTTACACCATACACAAGAATAAACTCAAAATGGATAAAAGACTTAAATGTGACTTATGAATCCTTAAAAATCCTAGAAGAAACTGTAGGGAACAAAATTTCAGACATCATACGCAGCAGAATTTGTACTGATACATCACCTAACAGAAACAAAGGAGAAAATAAACACATGGGACTACATCAAACTCAAAAGCTTCTGCACAGGTAAAGAAACAACCACCAAAATGAAAGGCAACACATTCTATGGGAGAGCATCATTGCCAATGATATATCAGATAAGGGGTTAATTTCCAAAATATATAGAGTGCTCATACAACTCAACAAAAGGAAGACAAAGAACCCAATTAAAAAATGGGCAGAGGAATCTAATAGACACCTCTCCAAACAGGACATACAAATCGCCAAGAGACATATGAAGAAATACTCAACATCACTAATCATCAGAGAGATGCAAATCGAAACAACAATGAGGTATCACCTCACACCTGTCAGAATGGCCGCCATCAACAAATCATCAAACAAGTGTTGGCAAGGGTGTGGAGAAAAGGGGATTCTAGTACACTGCTAGTTGGAATGCAGACTGGTACAACCACTATGGAAAACAATATGGTGTTACCTCAAAAAATTAAAAATTGAACTTCCATTTGACCCAGTGATCCCATTTCTAGGAATATACCCTAAGAAGCCTGAAACACCAATCAGAAAGAATATATGTACCCCCATGTTCGTAGCAGCACTATTTACAATAGCTAAGATCTGGAAACAGCTCAAGTGTGCATTAGTAGACAAGTGGATAAAAAAGTGGTGGTACATATACACAATGGAGTACTATGTAGCTCTAAAAAAGAAAGATCTCTTATCCTTTGAGACAACATGGAGGGACCTGGAAAGTATTATTTTAAGTGAAAGAAGCCAAGCAGAAAAAGATAAATACCACATGATCTCACTTATTTGTGGAATATAATGAACATAACAGTCTGAAGAATGGGGTATTCCCAGAGATGTGGAAGTGTGGTACAGTCTGACAATCCCCAGAATAGGGGGTTGGGGGGGTGAGATAAACCAGAGAACTTATATGCATGTATGCATGAACAATAGACATGGACAACAAAGCTGGAGACAGGGCGTGGAGGGAACGGGAGAGGGTAAGCAGTGGGGGAGAAAGGAGAAACATCTATAACAATATAAATAAATTAATTAAAAAATAATCATATTAAAAAAAGAATTTACTGAGAACTTCTGTGTGCCAAAGAGAGTGTGTAAAGTAGACATGATAATGACCTTGGGCGAACAAAATCTGTTGGAACACAAATCCTGAAATAAAAAAATTCAAGCAGATATGTGATAAAATAAAGATAAATGAAGATACAATTTATCCAATATTATTTAACCTATGTACTTGACATCATGCTAACACAACAAAGTTTTTGAGATTCTAAAGTTCGAAGAATCAAAAAAATTCCATCTCCACATTTTGTGTTTGCTACATCTATTATAAAAGCAAATTAAACTACTTGCCTTTATTTACTTTAAATTATGATAGTTTCTTATGTTATTTTTATTTTCATATCAATTAATATTTTTTCTAGATATTTCTCATATATTTAAATGACCTAATATTATCACATCTTTTCTTTATTCTTTCTTTCTTTTTTATTAAGATAAGCTTACGTTATCTGTTGTTATTTCTCAACTTCTTTCATGAGGTTTAAAAAAGGGTGTCAAGTGTTTTAGGACTGGCATTGGATAAGTTACTAAAACCCAGGTGGCATATAATATGAGTGTGAATGTTCACATGTGTCCAAAATTCTAGAATTTTTTTTTTAGTATTAGGTAGTTTTTCCTATGGTGCTTTGACTTGACATCTTTTCATCGCAAGTATTTCTTGGTCTAGTCAATTCCTTGGGTTTGATTACTATCAAAGCTGACTTGGATTTATTTTCTTTTTCTGTTTTTTCATATGAGTACTATTATTTTTTTCATGAATAATATCTGACTAAATATCCAAAGTTGATTAACTTTCATTTCTGCATTTTTTTGTTTCTTACATAGAAATTCCCGGTGTTTACATAATATATTCTAGTGTGACATGTTCATGCCCAACAAACCATTATATTTTGCTAATTGAAGTTTTCTTTTTACTTCATAGGGAGAAAAAGGAGAACCAGGACTAGTGCCTGTTGTAAGTATATATGTATATTGTGTCCATGTATCTTTAATAAACTTAGCTATAATATAGTTGTATATTACTTATATACATACTTAAAAAATAGGGAAATTAGTTATTTTATAACCAGGTTTTTAGTATTAAACAAGCCAACCAAGATAGATTAATTCTCTACTATACTAGTTAATGTTAATATAAAATTTTATTTAATACAATTTTGAATATTAACCAAAATAGATTAATTATTTAATACAAACTTAATGTTTCTTTAATACAATATTCTTGACTTTTATAGTCCCATGGCTAAAGATGAAAATCAAAGTTTTAAAAAAATATATATATTGCATGTGAATATAATATGATAGTTAAGATGTATGTATTTTAATAACCATGTAATCCAAAGAGAAAGGCATAATACAATGTTCCATACTTCTAGAAATATGTCATGCCATTATCCTGATTTAGATTCCATATTGTATAAGAGTTCTTAAGAGGTATTTAGATTTGTAGATGATTAAAAAGTATATCATTAAATAGGATTAAGGTTCTTCAACCACTCACAGATTTTAAAGGATTTATTCTCTCAAGACAAAAGTGTATGCATGTTGATTTATTTGGCAGTGTTTGCATTTTTGCTTTGCCTTTAAGTTGGCTTGTTTTTAACAGATTACCTGAAAAGAAAATCACTCATATTTTTTTTTCTTTCACTTAGAAACACTCATATGTACTTACAGTGCCTTAGGTGCTCTTTTAAGTGCTTTTCGAATATTTGTTTGTCTTCACAACAATTCTGTGAGGAAGATAATTTCATAATCATTATCACATTTTACAGAAGAGAAACCTAAGCACAGAGACAAAAAGTAATTAGTCCAAGGCTGTACAGCTGGTAAGGGTTACAAAGTCAGGTTCTGAACCCAGGCCTCTTAGCTCCAGCATCGGTGCTCTTAGTTGCTCTACCAGCAATGCCTCTGTATTCTACAGTTTAAATTAGATGATGTTTTAACCCACAAGGCAAGGAGGAAACAGTCATCGATTGAAAACTGTTCATTTGTTTAAAAAAAAATTCACTAGGGTTTTGTTGTTATTCTTATTTGTCTACTTGACTTTTCTAAACCTCTGTAGGTAGACATTTTATCTTTACAAATTATTTTGTTTATCTTTTAGGTAACAGGCATACGTGGTCGTCCAGGGCCGGCAGTAAGTAGTTTCCTTCAACACTCATGGTACTCTTAAGTTCTTTAAGATACTGCAGATCTTTATAAATGTTATATCCATGAAAGACAATAGAATGTAAAATAAGGATGTTTGGTTTCCCAAAGCAGTTCTGAAACATCTTGAAGTTGGGGAATTCTTTTGCAGCACTGAGTGACACGTAGGGGACAATTTTATTCTGAAATTGAAGGACCCTAATATTCCTCAAGTATTAGTGTTACTCTTGGTTATGTGAAGGGCAAAACAATCTATTCTTATACTGCTAATTTTAGATTGACCTTACTCATTGAAATTAGTGCATACTTGTCTGTTGTTTAACAATGAGTAAGGGTTTGTTTTATTTGTTTAATGAACAAACTGTTACTTTTATCTGTTAATGAAATTAAATCATATAGCAGTGAATTTGAGATATTATACATCAGAATAGCATACTTCTGATTTAGCATAAAAGACTACTGATTTCAGGTTGGATTAGCACTAGCATTCATAAGTAGCTGGATGGGTCACATACACACTCACTCACACACACAATTCCTGTAGACACAAGAAATCAACATAAGCAAAATACAATGTGCTTTAACAGACCTGCTCCAGTCATTCTGAAGCTTTGGCTTTTAAACACTACTGTATGTTGGACTAAGTAAATGCACAATCTAATTTTCATAACTGAACTGAAACTCTTTTGCAGAGAATAAAATTATCTCGGCAACTGCAGTTTTGTAGAAAAAAATAGCTAGTTTAAGTTACCAGCACAATGATGCCACTTTTGAAATATAATAATCACTAATTATTTTAAGGGATAAATTACTGCAATTACTATTTGGAAAATTTTAAATGGGTTTTAAATATACAGTGGAGATGATGCAATATTCTAAATTAAGTAGAAAATAAGATTCTTGAAGGCACATAACACAGTAGTAGAATAAGAGGCTTTTCTTTCCATTGCTTTCATTGGCAGCCTGAACTCTGATGAATAAGTTGGAGTATCATGTACCAATATGAACTCATATATTCCCTCAGATAATTGAAATTTGGAGTTTGCATATCTATATAGCTCTCAAAATCTGAAATACAACTTTTTGTGCCCACAATTTAGTGGCAACGGCTTGTCTGAGACAAGAGAGCAAAAGTGATCTTAACAAATTTTCCATTACTGTTCAAGCTAATATATTCAGCTC